>NC_045620.1:102010504-103235568 GCF_009829155.1 Mustela erminea | reverse complement strand
CATGAAGTGGTGCACCAGCCACAGGGACCCACAGAACAGCCAGGGTGCCACCTGACAGAGGAAGCCTCAGGCATGTGCCCCACTCAGAGGAAAGATGGCAGAAGAGTTGTGGTTGGACTTGCAGTGTGCCCGAAGCTTCCACAGCCTCTGCCCTCCTCACCGAGACTGCGTGTCTGGCATCTTAAGGGAATCCCACACCTTCCTCCTTCCCTCTGCTTAAGATGGAACAATAGGAGGAGGAACAGGTGCGGGAAGTTTATATGGTGCCCAAGCAACCCTGCGCTGACTTCTCAAACCACTGGAGGGAACTGAATTTTCTTGAAGGAACCTAGATTTCATTTATAGTTTATTTCAACACAAAACAGAAATATTGAACAGAAATATTGAATTGAAAAGATAGAATAACTAAAATTCAGGATTCAGTCTTCCCCTAGGTCCAATGAGGGTCCCACATGTCTCCCTGAGGGAGGAAATTCTGGGCCTGTCTTCCATCTCTCATCTCTCTGGACATTGCACAGCTCCGGGACCCAAGCTCAAGTGTTTGCCACATCCTTACCCATCTACAGGAGAAAAATGGCCCAGAACTCGATATTTTCCAGTCAGAGGTTTTATAAAAAGTTGGGCCCAAGTTCTCCACTTTTTTTTTTTTGTGCCTTCCAATTCTTTTGCCCCTCCCTGCCTCCCATTATTTGTTTCCCAGAATATTTTGTTATTTTACCAGGGTTATTGATATGAAGAGCCAAGTTCATCCTTTCTTGAAACTGAACCTGTTTAAAAACATTTTTAAATTGAAAATAGATGCTCTTCGGGCGCCTGGGTGGCTCAGTGGGTTGAGGCACTGCCTTCGGCTTAGGTCATGATCTCAGGGTCCTGGGATCGAGTCCCGCGTCGGGCTGTCTGCTCAGCGGGGAGCCTGCCTCCCTTCCTCTCTCTCTGCCTGCCTCTCTGCCTACTTGTGATCTCTGTCTGTCAAATAAACAAATAAAATCTTTAAAAAAATATATTAAAAAAAAAAGAAAATAGATGCTCTTCATTCGATCTTGTAGCAATTTGTCATTTTAGAACTTCTTAGTTGCTCTCAGAGCTTTTTCCTTGACTTTTGTGTGTTTCTGTTGTAAACTCTATTTTGGAGTTATTTTTGACTCCTTAGATTTCTGTTGGGCACTTTCACAAACCACTGCTTATGAGATTTGCTTCTGTTCTCCCTGACTGCTTGCATAAGCCCCTCCAGGCCCAGACCAGAGGCTCAGGCTGTATAAAAGGCAACTTTATTATGTGAGCTGAGTTGCATAGGGAAGGCAAGGGCAGCAAGATGGCATCAGAGAGGCAGGTCCTCCTCTGCTTATTGCTGTGGGTCTCAGGTGAGAGGTTGAAAAGTGCCATAATCCTTCTGGAGTAGTGTCAACTTAAAGAACTTTTTAAGATACATAATGGGAAACAGTGGTTATTTCCTGTGAGGGTCAGCCTCATAGTCAGGGTCAGGGTTAGGTTTAGGGTCAGGGTCGTGGTCAGTGTTATGGTCAGGGTCAGGGTTAGTATTAGGGTCAGGGTCAGGGTCAGGTTAGGTTGAGGTTCAGGATTAGAATTACATTTAGGGTTAGGGTCAGACTCACGGTCAAGGTCAAAGTTAGGTTTAGGGTCAGGGTCAGGGATCGGGTCAGTGTCAGTGTTAGTGTCAGGGTCAGGGTCAGGGTTAGGGTTAGGGTCAGGGTCAGGGTAGGGTTAGGGTTAGGGTCAGGCTCACAGTCAGGGTTAGGGTTAGGGTTAGGGTTAGGATTAGGATTAGGGTCATGCTCACGGTCAGGGTCAGGGTTAGGTTGAGGGTCAGGGTCAGAGTTCAGGTCAGGGTCAGTGTTAGGGTCCATGTAGGGTCAGGGTTAGGGTCAGGGTCAGCGTCAGGGTAGGGTTAGGGATCAAGTAGGGTCACAGTAAGGGTCCGGGTCAGGGCTAGGCATTAGTGTTAGGGTTAGGGTTAGGGTTAGCGGTAGGGGTAGTTTTAGGGTTAGGGTTAGGTTTCGGGTTAGGGTTCAGGGTTAGGATTTGAGGTTAGGGTTCGGGTTCGCATTCAGGTTCAGGGTTAGGGTTATGGGTTAGGGTTCGGGCTCTGGTTCAGATTCGGCTTCGTATTAGGGTTCTGGTTCGGGTTAGGATTAGGCCCTGAATGGTGGCCCGGGGCTGGTCCATCTGTCCTCCCAGTGCTGACCCTCCTTCTCCTTGGCCCTCTGTCATCCTGGATCCTCTCCACCTCCTCCTGAAAGTATTATGAATGTCCCCAGGAGTAGGGTGGCAGGAGTGGGGTTCAGGAGGGCCTGCCGCAATCCTGTGCCCCAAGCAACACTGAGAAAGTAGCCCCAGGACATTGTGTCAGGAGGACTGGGATGAGGATCCCCTCCATCTCCTTGGGCATGAACACTGTTCCATTCCCTGCTGTTTCCACCACTGCTGTGCCAACTACTACAGAAAACACATCTGTGACCCACCGAGCCAGAGTTTCAGGTGGTGAGTCCCAGGCTGAGCCATGCTAGGTGATAGGTGCCCCTGTGGCCTGGGATGGGTGCCGCTCACTGTTGTCCCAGACAGGGGTGCCTGTCCCCCTTCTCTCCAGGGGGCCTGCGTTGGACCTCTGCTTCCTCACGTCCTGCCCAGAGCTGCTGGTCCCCACACCAGACACCTGCCAGTCTGAGGGTGACCAGCTCTGCATCCCCAGGGTTTCCTTTGCCTGCATCCTTCCCTGGGAGCTCCTGCATCTCCTGACACATACTCCCTGTGTGCCTCTCCTCCCCCTTTAACTTGCACGTGGTTAGTCTCTGTCCCTGTCTCTGTCCCTGTGGGACCCAGTGACTTGGAGCATGGATTGGAGCAGAACCATGGGAGACCTTTCTCTGGCCTAGGGTTGTGAGCGATGCTTTTGCCCTCTGCGATGTGTCTTCCAGCTTTCTGTATTTCCCTGGTTCCTGTGTGGGCCACAGGAGGAAACAGCCGTGTCCTGCCTGGGGACCGACTGTGGTGTCCCAGCAGGAACAGGGGCCTTGGCCCCGAGACTGTGCCCAGAATTCCTAAAGGGGTCCCTAGGATGACACCTCCTCTCTAATCCTTTGGGCGTGTCAACATCCAATAAGGGAAATTCTATGTCAAGCAGACAGTAGAAACAGAAACCAAACCAAACCAAATCAAACCAAATCCCAAACAAGGGCCTCTTAAAATAGGTGCAGACACAAAGGCACCTATTGAGGGATTCCACTTCCAGACACCTCCAGAACACGTGCAGGAACAGAAAGAGAAAGCAGCTTGGGGTTGCGAGGGGCCAGGCTGGGGGAACACTGGGCAGGAAGGCGTGGGCTCAGGGTCTTCTTGGGGAAGGAGATATCCTGCAATGATGTTCTGTGGCGTGATGGCACAGCGTTGGGAAGGCACTTCATGCTCATGACGTGTTCAAGGGAAAACAAGAACTTTTATATAAAATAAATAATACACAGCATACAGGAGATGGGCGGCGACTAGAACGGTGACTACATACAGGAGAGGAAGAACACAAGGGGAGGGGCTGAAACATTCTGGGGGGATGTCGGGGTCAGGGGATGGAACTGACGGCATTTTTATGGGGATATCTCCCCGCAGAGTTGTGGGCTCTGGATGGGGGTCTGCGATCCCCACAGGAGGAGGTTTAGGGGCAGAGGTTGGGCTAGGGGTAGGGAGAGGGTCAGCAGTAGTGGCCAGTGTAGGATCCAGAGCAGGAGCTGGGTCAGAGACAGGAACAGGAGCACAGGCAAGGGCAGGGAAAGGAGCAGGAGCCAATGATAGGGACTGGGTCTGGGGCAGGAACAGGGGCCTAGGCAGGGGCAGGGGAAGGGGCAGTGGTCCTGGCAGGGCCAGGGGATGGGATGGCGGCAGTTGAAGGGGAAGATGCAGGGGCAGGGGCTGGGTCTGGGGCAGGGGGTGGGTCTGGGGCAGGAACAGCGGCGCAGGCAGGGAAAATGGAGGCCTTCCTGGCAGGGGCAGGGGCAGGGGCAAGGAGAGGGGTAGGACCTGGGTCTGGGGAAGGTGCAGGGACAGTGGCCCTGGCTGGAAAGGAGAAAGGACAGGGGCAGGGGCAGGGGCAGGAGCAGGAACTGAGGCCAGTGCATTGGTAATGACTGGTTCAGGGTTAAGGGCAGGAGCTGGGTCTGGGGCAGGAACAGGGGCACAGGCAGAGAAAGTGGAGGCCTTCCTGGCTGGGGCAGGGGCAGGGGCAGGGGCAAGAAGATGGGTAGGACCTGGGTCTGGGGCAGGTGCAGGGGCAGTGGCCCTGGCAGGGAAAGGAGAAGGGATAGGGGCAGGGGCAGTGGCAGGGCCAGAAGCTGGGGCAAGTGCAGGGGTGATGGCCAGTGCGAGGTCAAGGGCAGGAGCTGGGTCTGGGGCAGGAACAGGGGCACAGGGAGGGGTCGGGGAAGGGGTGGGACCAAGGGAGGATCTGGGTCAAGGGCCAGAACAGGAGCACAGGCAGGGGCAGGGCAAGTGGGAGCGGCGGGAGCAGGGGTGGGGGCAGGAGCAGGAGCCAGCTCTCCCTGGACAGCATCAGCATCTCCGTGGGCAGGCGCCCGGGCACCTGTCAGCCCCCAGTCTCCTGCTGAAGGGACTCCAGACACCATCTCCCCCTCCGGAGTTGCTGAAGTTCGGAGTGGGTCTATCCCCTCCGCTGGAGTAGCTGTGAGAGGAGACAAGGTCGCCCGCAGGCCTGCCTCTCGCTGTGGCTTTGCAGAGATGGAGCACAGCCCAGGGCCTCCCGGAGAAGCTGCAGTCACCAAGGAACCCTCCCCGGGGACGTGTCCCGGACTGTAGCCCAGCCACTGGGTGCTCCGAGTCAAGTCGTGGCTCCTGGCCCTACACCAGCCTGTGGGCGCTTCTCCCTGTGGGGCCCAGCACCGACCCATCCCCACACAGCCACAGGCACCCCATCCCAGCCTTCTCACCCTCGGACTTGGCCTCCATGGGCTCCGTGTCCAGGACCGCAGTCCAATGGACTACCGCGGGCAGTGTTCTGGGAGGTAGCGGAGGCCTTCCCAGGACCGGGGACTCCGGGGTCAGGGAGGAGTGCGAGTCTTCCTGCCTCCTTCCTCGTTCACCCGTGGCCTGCCACGGCAGAGCCGGGGAGTATGCAAGAGGCCTCACAGCCCTTCCTGGCCATAACCACTAAGAAGAAATACTAAGAAATACTAAGATATCACTGTATAGATTTTATGAAGTTCAGGAATGTTCCCTCTATCCCTATACTTTGAAGAATTTTAATCAGGAACAGATGCTGGATTTTTTCAAATGCTTTTTCTGCATCAATTGAGAGGACCATGTGGTTCTTCTCTCTTCTCTTATTGGTTTGTTCTATCACATTGATTCTTTTGCGAAGTTATGGATCCTCAACTCTATGATCAAATAATCTTCGACAAAACAGAAAAAAATATACAGTGGAAAGAAAGACAGTCTCTTTTATAAATGGTGCTGGGAAAACTGGACAGCTATATTTAGAAGAATGAAACTTGACCATTCTCTTACACCGTACACAAAGATAAACTTGAAATGGATAAAAGACCTCAATGTGAGACAAGAATCCTAGAGGAGAATCCATCAGAATCCTAGAGGAGAACATAGGCAGTAACCTCTTCAATATCAGCCACAGCAACTTATTTCAAGACATGTCTCCAAAGGCAAAGGACACAAGAGCAAAAATGAATTTTGGGGACTTCATCAAGATGAAAATCTTCTGCACAGCAAAGGAAACAGTCAACAAAACAAAGAGGCAGCCCACGGAATTGGAGAAGATATTTGCAAATACCCAGGATCTATAAAGAACTTCTCAAACTCAACACACACAAAACAGATAATCATGTCAAAAAAAAAAATGGGGCAGAAGACATGAACAGACATTTCCCCAATGAAGACATACAAATGGCTACTAGACACATGAAAAAATGTTCATCATCAATAGCCATCAGGGAGATTAAAATTACAACCACATTGAGATACCACCTAACACCAATTAGAATGGCAAAAATGAGCAAGACAGGAAACAACATGTGTTGGAGGGGATGTGGAGTAAGGGGAATCCTCTTCCACTGTTGGTGAGAATACAAGTTGGTGCAGCCACTTTGGAGAACAGTGTAGAGATTCCTTAAGAAATTAAAAATAGAGCTTCCCTATGACCCTGCAATTGCACTACTGGGTATTTACCCCAAAGATACATATTTAGTGAAAAGAAGGGCCATCTGTACCCCAATGTTTGTAGCAGCAATGGCCACGGTCGCCAAACTGTAGAAGGAACCAAAATGCTCTTCAACGGACAAATGCATAAGGAAGTTGTGGTCCATATATACTATGGAGTATTTTTTTTTCACTTTCACATTCTTTTTTTTTTTATTTATTTTTTATTTTCAGCATAACAGTATTCATTATTTTTGCACCACACCCAGTGCTCCATGCAATCCGTGCCCTCTCCAAGACCCACCACCTGGTACCCCGACCTCCCACTCCCTTCCCCTTCAAAACCCTCAGATTGTTTTTCAGAGTCCATAGTCTCTCATGGTTCATCTCCCCTTCCAATTTCCCCCAACTCCCCTCTCCTTTCTATCTCCTGGAGTATTATGCCTCCATCAGAAAGGATGAATACCTACCTTCTGTAGCAACTTGGATGGGACTAAAAGAGATTATGCTGAGTGAATTAAGTCAAGCAGAGAGAGTCAATTATCATATGGTTTCACTTATTTGTGGAGCATAACAAATAACACGGAGGACATGGGGAGATGGAGAGGAGAAGGGAGTTGAGGGAAATTGGAGGGGGAGATGAACCATGAGAGACTATGGACTCTGAAAAACAATCGGAGGGTTTTGAATGGGCGGGGGGTAGGAGGTTGGGGGAGTTAGGTGGTGGGTATTATGGAGGGCACGTATTGCATAGAGCACTGAGTGTCATGCATAAACAATGAATTCTGTTACACTGAAAAGATACTAAATAAAATTTTAAAAAAGATATCATTGCATACATTTGTATCTAACATTAAATCAAATATACACAAAACTACTTTTGTGAAGAGTTAAGTCATTTTTTAGAAATGGTTCATCATGTTTAGATACATTAAAATTTATAGTTCAATTACTTAACCAGAAAAGCATTATAATGTTGTCACAGACTATAAAATATTCCAAACAGTTCAAGGTTTTTTTTTTCTTTTCCATCAGAAAAAACATTTTCAAAATTAAAAATTATAGAAAAATATTTGAGATCTTGTATTTGCCAAAAAACAGTGTTATTTTCAGATACATATAAAAATTGAGTTTGCTAAAAGTACAAAATTTGAAGCCATAAGAAATGAAATTGCCAAAATCAATCCAGAAAAATCTTATATTCAGTCAAAATATCAGATTAATAAAGTCTTACCATCTGTTATACATATTTATTATTATTTAAAATTATAATACACAAATATTATTCTTGCAAGTTCATCTGTTTGTAAGCTTATCACAAGCTTATTGTAATATTTGCAAGTTTATTGCCAGTATTACGTTGCCAGTTCTAACACACAAATATTATTTCTGCAAATATTTATTTGTCTTTATTTACTCTAGCCCTGTGGGTCTGAGAACTTCAGCCCTGCTGGCCAACAAAACCAGGTGGTCAAGGGGGGCTGGGGCACCAGACAAGTGCACAAGCTCTTTCCAGGGAGACACCAGGGACCTGGAGCTCAGCAGACAGAGAATGCAGAGCGCAAACACAGACTTCCTTGATTTCCAGGGAGGAATGCAGTCAGTCCATAGATGTGTTCTGAATTGGAAGCCTAACTGTCAGGCAGCAGCCTTTAAGATCTGAAAATAGGCTTCTTTGAGGTTAAGACTGGGAGTTGGGCAGTTCTGTCTGCTCCCTGTTTCTTTGTTTACTGTTGTCCTGGAGGGTTTCCATACACAGCCCTGCTGGCTTCCAGATCAAGAGTTGTTTTGGGGCTGTTTCCTCAGGTGGAATTTTTTTCAAGCTGGGACACTAGAAGTTGGGTCCAAACCCTTTGCTCTTCAGGGAGAAGCCGGGAGTTACAAGTTCCCTTCCAGTGGTGTAGGGTTCTGTTGGAGGTGGATTTAATGCAAGAATGTGTCCCAGCTTTGTGGACGGGTTTCAGTGTGGGTATGACTTCTTAAACCCAAAGTGTAGGAGTCCCTTGGCTAGCTTTTAAACGTCTCACAGTGGGAGTTGTCCCATGTGTAGCTGCGGGTTCCATGTGTCCATGGGAGGAGGTGAATTCAGAAGCCCCCTGGAACACCGACTCTGAACGAAAACTTCTTCTTCTTTGGATTCCTATGGAAGATGTTTGGATCATAGATTTTAAATGTTTCCTCTTTTTTGGTTTTAGCCTCGTTGACACACAGGGCTCTACTATTTCATCTATACAACATAGTGATTCAACAAGTTCATGCATTATTCTATGAACACATCTGTCACCATACAGTACTATTACAATACCATTGACTCAATTCCTTATACTGTAAAAATATTAAATAAATAAATAAATAATTCTTCTTTCTGAACTTTTATTTTTCTGGAGAGCTGGTTGTCTGACACTGGCTAGCACAATAATGATGCAATGTAGGCTATCACTGTTTTCTCATGGTTCCCTTTTTTCTACTTCTACCACCACTTTATTTCTACCAAAAAGCTTTTTAATTCCAATGAAGTCCCAATGGTTCATTTTTTGTCTTTGTTTCTCTGGCTTTGGGAGACACATCTAGCAAGAAGTAACTGTGGTCAAGGTCACAGAGGTTGCTGCCTGTGTTCTCCTCAAGGATTTTGATGGATTCCTGTCTCACATTGAGGTCTTTCATCCATTCTGAGTCTATTATAGTGTAGAGTCTAAGAAACTGGTCCAGTTTCATTCTTCTGCATGAAGATATCCAATTTACAGAACATCATTCATTGAGAGATTTTCATTTTTTCCAGTGGGTATTCTTTCATGCTTTGTCGAAAATTAGTTAACTGTAGAGTTGAGGGTCCATTTCTGGTTTCTCTATACTGTTCCATGGGCCTATGTGTCTGTTTTTGTGCCAGCACCATACTGTCTTAATGATGACAGCTTTGCAATAGAGCTTGAAGTCTGGAATTGTGATGCCCCCAGCTTTGGTTTCCTTTTACAACACTCCTTTGGCTATTGGGAGTCTTTTCTGGTTCCATATAAATTTTAGGATTATTTGTTCCAGAGGAAGATACAAATCAGCAGGGTGTGAGTGAGGAGGTCCTGGCTTATAAATCTCTGAGGTCTTTCCATTTCTCTAAGTTAGGCAGGCACAGGAGAGTGAAGGGGTGTGTACAGCTGGTCCAGGGCATTATTTATGGCTTCCTGTTCAGACAGTCTTAATTCAATCCCATTAGTAAAGAAAGCCTTACAGGGCAGTGCAGACAGTAACTTTGTTGTAAGAATGACCTAAGTGGGGGGTGAGACCTGGGTAGTTCAGTCAGTTAAGTGTTCGCTTTCAGCTCAGGTCATGATCCCAGGGTACTAGGATCAGGCACCATATCCAGCTCTCTGCTCAGTAGGGACCCTGCCTCTCCCTCTGCCTGCTGCTCTGCTTACTTGTGTTCTCTCTCTGACAGATAAATAAATAAAAATCTTAAACAAACAAACAAAAACAAAAAAAGAGTAATTCTCTGAAGGAATGGCATCACATGCGCATTTTTCCCTTCATGACACAGGCTGCTGCCAAAACGGAGCCCATTGAGAACTGACTCATTCTCCAGACCCTGCTTTCCTCTTCCCTCTGAAAGCCAAGCATCTTCGGCAGTCAGCCAAGGCCAGGTACCACAGAGGGCAATGATGAGTTCTCCCAGACACAGAAGCAGAGACCATGACCTTCAGGGTATCCAAGGGAGCACAGCTGGGGCCACAGTTAGAGTTTTTATTGCTGTATCTAACACTGCAGGTGGGTGGCTGTCCCCTGCTGGCAACCGTAGTGGGCTGCACCTTTGGCCTCCAGGCCCCTGATAGTGAGACAGTTAAGAGTTCCCACCCACAGGTCCCCACTCAACAGGGTGTCTGCCTGAGAGTCTCACCATCTTCCTCGGCCACTACCCCCAGCAATAAATAGATAGATAAAATCTTTTTTTTTAAAATGAGAGAATTGCCTTTGTGAGAATGAGTACGCCTCGGAGAAATGGAGAGTAGAGAGAAGGGTGGAAGGAAAGGAACCGGAACAGAAATGAATGTGCAGGACACTGCCCAGGAAGGCTGGGAAACAGGGCCCATGGAAGGAAAAAGCGAGAGGGACACTACCTTCCACGTGGGAGACTCTGAATAGGAGAGCTCAAAGGTTTCATCCTGGGAAGGTTCCGAGTGGGAGGGTGATGGAGGGTGAAGAAAAGAGAATGAGGGAATAAAAGAGAAATGTCCCAGAGTCCAAGAGGAGCAGGAAGGGAGAACTGACCCGCTGGGTGTAAAGTTCACAGCCCTTTGTCAGAGGCTAAAGACAGACATTCTTGGCTCACTCCTGCCGTGGGACCCTGGGAAACACGCAGCTTCTTAGGGCACAAAAACTCCCAACAGCATCCCTAAGACATCTTCACAGCATTTGTCTTCACTAACCTCCCACAAAAACGGATGCAGGAGGGATGCCTGGGTGGCTCAGTCGGCTAAGTGGCTGCCTTCAGCTCAGGTCATGATCCCAGCATCCTGGGATGGAGTCCCGCATTGGGTTCCCTGCTCAGAAGGGAGCCTGCTTCTCCCTCTGCCTCCTTCTTCCCCTGCTTGTGCACCCTCTCTGTCTGACAAATTAATAAATAAAATCTTTTTTTAAAAAAAGAGTGGGGGATGCAGGAAAAGTCCGAACCCTTCATTTCCTGCTGGGCCTTACAAACCCTTCAAGGAGTAAGTCAGGAGAAGTGACTTCTCAGACAGATAGCAGAACACACATGTTCAGGGCTGAGCGAAGAGGAAGCAGCTGGTGCAGCAAAGCCTCCCTGACCCTCGGCCCCGGGGAGCAGGTTTGTGTTCGAGGCTGAAACACTGTGGGTGGATAGTTATTATACTGCATGCAGTAATAGTTTCCCACATCTTCGGCCTGGAGGTTGCTGATGGTGAGGGTGAAGTCTGTCCCAGACCCACTGCCGCTGAACCGGTCTGGGATGTCCGTGTCCCTGTTGGATGCATAATAGATGAGGAGCCTGGGAGCCTGCCCAGGTTTCTGCTGGTACCAGTTTACGTAGTTGCTAACACTCTGACTGGCTCTGCAGTTCATGGTGACCCGTTGACCTGAAGACACAGCCAGGGAGCCTGGAGACTGAGTCATCGTGATGTCCCCACGGGCACCTGAAATCAGAAAAATGGTGATACAGACACACTTCATCCCAGTCACACTGAAATATGTCATTTCAAAAATGCTTCCTAATGGTACCACATGGCAGTACATCATTGGGTCTATTTTGGAAATAACCAGTGTTTTTCATTATATATCTTAAAAAGTTGATTAAAATGACACTACTCCAGAAGGATTATGGCACTTTGCAGCTTCTCACCTGAGACCCACAGCAACAAGGATAGGAGGACCTGCCGCTGTGACACCATCTTGCTGCCCCTGCCTGCCTGACACAGCTCACCTCACACAGCAAAGGCCCCTTTTATACAGCCTGAGCCACTGGTCTGGGTCTGGAGGGGCTTATGCAAAGCAGTCTGGGGGAACAGAAGCAAATCTCATAAGCAGTGGGTTGTGAAAGTGCCCAGTGGAAATGTAAGGAGCCAAAAATAACTCCAAAATAGAGTTGTATGAAGGAACACACAGTAGTCTATTTAGAAGCTGTGAGAACAACTAATAAGTTCTAAAATGACAAACTGCTACAAGATCAAATAAAGAGCTTCCATTTTCAATTTAAAAATGTCTTTAAATGGGTTTAGTTTCCAGAAATGATGAAGTTCACCGTTCATACATTTACCCTGGTAAAATAACAAAATATGCTGGGAAACAAATAAAGGGAGGCAAGGAAGGGCAAAAGAATTGGAAGGCACAAAAATAAAGAGGAGAACTTTGGTCCCAACTTTTTATAAAACCTCTGACTGGAAAACATCAAGCTCTGAAAGCCATTTTTCTCCTGCAGATGGGTAAGGATGAGGCAAACACTTGACTTCAGGTCCCGGGCCTGTACAAGGACCAGAGTGATGAGAGATGGAAGACAGGCACAGAATTTCCTCACTCGGGGAGATATGTGGGACCCTATTGGACCTAAGGGAAGACTGAATCTTGAATTTTCGTTATTCCATCTTTACAGCTCAATATTTCTGTTTTGTGTTGAATTAATCAATGAATGAAATCTAGGTGCTTTCAAGAAAATTCAGTTCCCTCCAGTGGTTTGAGAAGTCAGCACAGTGTTGCTTGGGCACCATATAAATGTCCCTGCACCTGTTCCTCATCCTGCTGTTCCTTCTTAAACAGAGGGAAGGGAACAGGGGTGGGATTCCCTTAAGACACCAAGTACACAGTCCCAGTGAGAAGGACATAGGTTGTGGAGGCTTCGGGAGCACTGCAAGTCCAACCACAACACTTTCAGGTTGCCATCTTTCCTCCGAGTGGGGCAGATGCCTGAGTCGTCTTCTGGCAGATGGCACCCTGGCTGTTTTGTGGTTCCTCATAGCCACTGCACCATTTTGTGACATGAGCCATTTCCTAAACCCAGATAGAGCCTGTATCAAGCAAACCCTACCTGGGGATCCACACCTCCCCCTCACAAAGTGTCGATTCCCCCATCGTTCCGCCCCTCCATTTGCCTCTCATGATGGTTAATTTTATGTGTCAACTTAAGTAGGCTAGGGCATCCAGTGGAGTGGTCAATGCCCATTTAGATGTTGCTGCTAACGTATTTTTTAGTGTGATGGGCATCTACATCAGTAGCCCTTATCACAACACAGAGTCCCCTCTCATGCTGCACAAAAAATTCACCACAGCCCTATTTTGGCTTCAAAAAGGAAAGAAAACTTTATTATTATTATAGAAAAACCAATAGAAACAGAAGGGGAAAGGAATCTGCACATACAGGAAGGGAATACTAGGCATGAAATGAGACTAAGGCCACTTTACCTCATAATGGGTACTTACAACCCCCCACCTCACCAGCTGGGGAAGCCCTGTGAAGACAGCCAGGCTGGAGTCCCAACTGAGAGACCTGGGTAGAGCAACCTCCCCTCAGGGGACACTTCCAGTGGACCATCCCCACAAGGGCCATATTTATAGGGCGAATAATAGGGTTTGAAATTAAATATTGTTCACCTACGTGCAGTTTGGAGCAAGCCACATGTCCACATTGACATTTTCTCTATTTTCAAGGAGCCCGAGCTATGCGCGCCTGCCTCCCCTCCTGGATCCCATTCCAGGGGGCCAGCCCTGACTGGAGAAGGAGGGGATGGGAGACAAGGCTGTAGCTCTTGGTGTCCAGAACAGAAGGGTCATATTCCTGATGAACATATATGCAAAAATCCTCCACAAAATATTAGCAAACCAAATTCAATAATACGTTAAAAGGATCAGATACCATGATCAAGTAGGATTTATTCCAGAGATGCAAGGATTGTTCAATATCCATAAATCAATCAGCATGATATGTCACATTAACAAAAATTGGTGTAAAACTCATAAGCTTTTCTCAACAGATGCAGAAAAACTATTTGATAAAATTTAGTATGTATTGACCAGAAAAGAAAAGAAAAGAAATACAAAGTATTATAGAGGATAAGAGAGAGGATATGAAGAGGAGAAGGAGAAATACCCTCAGGTATTGTCGCTGGGGATGAAAATTGGTGCAGTCACTATGGAAAACAGTATGGAGTTTCCTCAGAAACTTAACAATAGAACTACCCTATGATCCAGCAATTCCACTGCTAGGTATTTGAAAATATATATGCACCACTGGGTCCATTGCAGCATTATTAAAACAGCCAAGATATGGAAACAACCTAAGTGTCCACTGATGGATAAATGGATAAAGAAGATGTGTTAAACATGTGTACACACACAATGAAATACTACTCAGCCATGAAAGGGAAGGGAATTTGCCATTTGGGACAACATGGATGTAACTTGAAAGTAAAATGCTAAGTGAAATAAGGAAGACAGAGAAAGATATTATGTATAATATCACTTCCATGTGGAATCTAAAAAAGCCAAATACATAGAAACAGAAGATAGATTGGGTGGTTTCCAGGGGCTGGGTGGTGAGAAAAATAGGGGAGATGTTGATCACAGGGTACAAACTCTGCATATAAAATAAATTCTGATGGTCTCATGTAAAGCATGGTGACGGTAGTTATCAGTATGATATTGTACTTGAAAGCTACTAAGAGACTAGATCTTCAGTGTTCTCACAACTAAAAAGTAAATAAGTAAAACAAGAAGGATAATTATGTGAAGTGAAGGTTGCATTAACTCTCCTTATGTTGGTAACCATTTCACAATATAAACGTAGATCAAATTATCACATTGTGTAAAACTTAAACTTACACAATGTTATACATCTATTCTATCTAGGAAAAAAATGTTGATATCATTTCCTTCTGGCCCCCATGGTTTCTGAATAGAAATCCTCTGTCATTCAAGGTGTTTTCCTCTTTAGGTTAAGTATGATTTTTCTCTTTCAACCTATGATATTTTTTGTCATTTTCCTTTAGTGCTCAGAAATTTTAGTATGATGTGTCTTGACATGTATTTCTTCAGGTTTATGCTGTTGGGGGTCTGCTAAATGTGAAAAATTTTCAGCAATTACTTGTTCAAAATATTTTTTATCTCCATCCTCTCTCCCCACTCTTTCTAGGATTCCAGTGGCACAAATGTCAGATCTTTTGTTTGGTCCCACGTATGCCAAATACTGTGGGGTTTTGTTGCTGTTGGTTTGAATTGGGGGTTTTATTTTATTTTGTTTTGTTTTTAGCTTAATTTCTCTTTTTGGTTTAGACTGGGTCATTTCTTGCCTCCTATAGTTCCTCCTTTACCCTTCCATTCCCCTCCATCCAGACCCTTCCTAGCCAGGCACCCCGTAGGACATCCTTGTCCTTACTTCAGGCCACCTCACCAGCCTCATTAAGTCAATGACCATTTGGGCTCTTTGAGCGTCTACTAACCAAATATCTTATTTCATTACAGGATAGTATGGGAGCTCTCTGGTTTAACTTACATCAATGTATTATGCGAACCTGGGCAGAACCTGGAGTCCTTTCTCTGCTATTAGCTGCTTGGCAGGCCCTGTGTCTTTAATCAGATGTGGTAAGAAACAAAGACAGGAAAGCTATTACAATGCAGTAAGAAGTTTTTATCATACATATTGCCCCCTGGAAACAGAATACACAGCATACCACCTGGCAGCACAGGTAGTACCGAGGTGAGAAGAGCAGACAGAGAGAAGTACTGCTTGCCTTTATATTTTACTGCGTATTTCATGAGAAGTAATGGAGAAGGAAAGTCAAAAAGCTACTTAGACATAACACTGGAGAGTTTGAAAATTTCATCAGGCTGC
Organism: Mustela erminea; assembly: GCF_009829155.1. Classification (NCBI taxonomy): domain Eukaryota; kingdom Metazoa; phylum Chordata; class Mammalia; order Carnivora; family Mustelidae; genus Mustela; species Mustela erminea. The sequence goes on along the minus strand of NC_045620.1, from coordinate 103,220,075 downwards.
AGACTGTAAGTGTGCCCCTTGTCCTCTGGTACCCAGGGGGATGTGGGTAGAAGGAAATGTCACAAATTGCTGGTCTCATTGAAAGGAAGAGAGTAAGGACTGGGGCTCAGGATTGTCTGGCTTGCATATCAAATGTATGCCTTTGGGAAAGTCTTTTACTGCCTCTGGGAATTAGCTAATTTTGGAACAGGCAGTCCCTTTCTGGCTGGAGCAACAAGAATGCAGAAATAAGAAAATAAGAAATAAGAAAATGCATTAGATATAAAGTCTCATGAGCCTGAAAATAGGAGCTTATTCAGGGGTGTTTGGGCAAGAGTGGTGAGTATTGTGGTGATCTGAAACTCTTGTCCCATAAATTAAGTTTGCCCGCTAAATCTGCTTGGGTCCAATACTAAAGAAAATACTATCTCCTTTCTGAGGTTGACTGCTGCTGGGCTCCACCAATTCTTACAATCTGGTGTGACATTTCTGGTTTAGGAAGAACAGCTCTGTCACACAGTTAATTGATGTGCCATGGACAGGTCTACCAGGGCCTAAGCTATGCTGGGAACTACTTGTTGAACAGTGAATAGGTTGTTTTAGAGAAGGGCCAAGTCTTGCCAAAGAACCCGGAAGTCTATGCTATGAGTCTTCATCTGGTCTTGCCAGAGTGTCCACACCATCCTTCCTGGACACAAATGCACATAAAAACAACAGTGGGAGAGGTTTTAGGGCCCACGTAATAGGGCCACTTGCGTTGTGATCTAAACCTGATACAGAGTCCCTCCTGGCTCTGCACCGCTCTACACTAGTGACTTCAAAAGTGGTTAAAAACAGAATGATGTAGCTTTTCTAAGTGTGGATTGTGTTGTCTCAACACTCAACCCTTAAGGGTGCTGTGTTTCAACCTCAGTGGTCAGAGGTACAAGATACAAATACTTGTCCTTTACCTTTGAGAGGATGTGTCCACATTCCTCAGATATCTAGACCCCCAACATAGCCACCAGGGAAGGGGGCCACATAAATTTGCATTTCACTGTTGGAACACATGTATTTTTGCAAGTTAGGAAAGTCCTCACCATATCTCGCTCATGGTGTGCAATTAACAGAATGCAATTGATAGAGTATGGCCTGGTGGGATGCTCTGGAGGATGTTTATGCAATGAACTGTAGCAGAGAGGAGGGAGTTAATATAGACCTGGCCGAGTCTCAGGATGTGACCCCCTCTTCACTGCAGCAAAAGGGAATTTCGCCAGAGGAATGCATTAGATCATATGCCATGCCCCTTACTGGTAGACTTTGTAGTTAGCCCAGCATGGGCTAAGCACTTTCAAAACCTCCACATTGGCAGAAGAGGGAGACTTATCACAGCTAGTGAAGAATGGGGATCCATAGGGGAATTTTTTTGACAAACTTAATTTTTGAGTGCGTAAGCAAAATGAATGTCCCATAATTTGTATATCTTCTTCCTCTTAGATCTGAAGTGATTCTGCCATTCAAAGTCTTATACCAGAGTCTCTGGGTGTGTGGCATGAATACACTGGACCCATTGAAAGTAGCAAGATGGTGACTCCATCACAGTTCTTGGCCTTCTGCTCATCTGGGTTCCAGGTGAGAATACTTGGATAAAGCAGGTTAAAGTGGGGTATGATTTTCCATCCCTGATTTTCTTTTTTCATTGGGAAATCTTCCACAGATGAATTTGGCTTATTTTAAAAATAAGTAGTTTTGGGGCACCTGGGTGGCTCAGTGGGTTAAAGCTCTACCTTCAGCTCAGGTCATGATCCCAGAGTCCTGGGATCGAGCCCCGCATTGGGCTCTCTGCTCAGCAGGAAGCTTGCTTCCCTCTCTTTCTCTGCCTACTTATAATCTCTGTCTGTCAAATAAATAAATAAAATCTTAAAATAAAAAAGTAGTATTCTCTCCTACCTAACTAGATGCTGGTGACTTCCATGTACATATATCCTGAGACTCTGCTGATGTTTCCTGCGTGGTTTCAGCCTCCCATGGTGAGATTGTGCTGACCCAGTCTCCTGCCATCCTGTCCATGACTCCAAAAGAAGGAGTCACCATCGCCTGATGGGCCAGTGAGAACATTAAGAAGTGGTTAGCCTGGTATCAGCAGGAGCCAGGGAGAGCTCCTAAGCTCCTGATCTGTGCAGCATCCAAGTTGGAAACTGGGGTCCCGTCATGGTTCAGCGGCAGTGGGTCTGGGACAAACTTAACCGTCACCACCAGCAGCCTGGAGCCTGAAGATGCTGGGACCTACTACTGCCTGCAGTCTAACAGTTACCCACCCACAGTGTTACAGGTCAGAGCATAAACCACCAGGGAAGTAGATGTGAGGGGCTGGGCTATTCCCGCTGCTCCTCTGATGCCTGTACCCGCTCAGACAGTTTATCAGTGGCAGCCCCACTTTGGTCATCATTGGGGGCTTTGGGAGAAGGGCAAGGAGGCTCCTCAGCCCCTTGACTGACTCCCTTTCCCCCAGATTATTACACCTGAGGAGTGTGGGTTATGGCATCTGCTGGGGGTTATACAGCAAAAGAGAAGCCACTCTAGGTATTCCAAGCAGGAATTGCTTCCTATAAGGAAGTAATGTCTCTTTCAACGGCCTGGGGATATAGTAATAAGGGAAGCAGACACTAGAAACAGTGATCCTTGATGATCCACCATAAGTCAGAGAATTTATACCATTGGAGATACAGGCTGCCTAACCATGTGGTCCTCAGGCCTGTCTAGGAAGGCCAGGGATGGAGCAGCTGATGCTCGAGCCACCGCAGACCATCCCCAGGTGATTCTCTGGTCCCTCAATTATCACTCACCTGCCTGCAGGTGCTGACAGAAGGCATTGAATCCTCCTCTTCTGACCTCCAGATCTAGGGTAAGGTGCCTCCTGAGCAATTCCCTAGGGAACCATAGAGGAAAGGGGGCTCTGGGAAATGTGCTTCCGGAAGTGATGGTGGTGACAGGGAGCTGACAGAAGACAGCCTGGGATGGTCACTGTTTTTACATCTCTCAGAAGTTGGCCAGTTAGGGGAAGGCCGCAGAATATGTTTGAATATGCTTCTAGCTACCACCATTAGTCTAAATTCATAACAAGGAGATTTTGTTAAGTGACTGAGGGCACAGAAGAATGAGGAAATTGTTTCATGTACATAGAAATAACTTGACAATGAATGACTTCCATGATTAAAAAAAAACTAAATGTGGATGAAGCATTGTTTTTTCTTAGTCTAAGAATACCTTGCTGCTTAAAATTCTCTATTAATGAGAGCATTATCAACAACACTGAAGTCTTGTGACACATGCAAAATAGCCATCTCCACCTGACCCTGCTCACATGGCTCTCCATTTTAACAAGATGGCAGGGAGCTGTTTAAGCTTTAAGATGCTCTGTTGTACAGCATTTTTACTTATCCTAAAGTAGGCTCTCTTTAATTTTCTATTTTCATGTAAGACATTTCTATTGAACGCTACCTGTTCAATTAAAGCCACACGTTGAAAACCCCTCCAATTTAACTTTCTAATTCATACAAAATTAAATTACAAACTTCTTTGTAGACTGAAAATTTTGAAAAATATAACTATTTGGAAACAACATGACCATGTATCTGAAAAATTAAATAGAAGAGTGATTTGTAGAAATTCAAGAATGACAAAGACCACAGTAAGAATAAATCAAAATTATATGCAGATCTGGCAGGATAACTGGACTTTGACTTGCTTGTTTTCTGGCTTCTGTACCCTCCTACAGCTTGCCATGAGAATGATGTGCCATGGGAGTCACCACACTCTGTCCTGGCCCCAGATCAACCCCTGTCCTTGGCTGGAGAACTGTTCATCTCCCTGCACAAGAACCTCAGAGCTGAGCCCTGTGTGCATTATCCAAATTACTGTCAACATGAACATCCATGACTACAGACACAAATGCATAGTATGACAAGCCACTGAGATTTTACTGGTTTGTTAAAATAGTGTGTAAAATCACACTAGTACAATTTTTACACATCCTCACACAGAAATTGACAGCTTTTATTAAACACAATGGCATAAAAAGGAATACTTGGAAATCCATTCATAAGAAGGTACAAAACAATGAAATGTTCTTAAAAATATTTGAATTAAAGGTGTAAAATACACCCTATTGTAGAAACATCTAACTGAGATTACTTTGAGTAATAGTGACAAATTGTGTAGATCATTCAGACTTATCAAATGTGATTAAATCTAAAGTTCATTCATATATATTCATTCATATATATGTGAATGTATGTCCATATGTATATATATGTACAATAAACATACATGTAGATACAATTCTCACAATCAGCTGACTAACACCTCCATCAGGCTGACACATGTAGAATTGTCAGGTTATGTCCCTGCACTTTGTAAACTGATGCCCCAAGCAGCTCTGACCCTGCACCCTACTCCACAGTGACTGTGATTCACCAAAGACACCAGGAAATGTGTGTCATAGGTATAGGTGACCTTTAGATATCCAAACGGTTACCCAGTTCTTGCTATTCTCACCTACAGAATCTCTTCTTGAACTGCAGAGTCATGGCTGTGGATGCCAAGCATAAAACCCAAGGGAGAGACACAACTTCTCACACAGAGCTAACAAGGAACCAGAACCCCTGATAGCAGCTGTTTACACATCATGAGGAAGCCTCTATATGGGAAGGGGTCTTCTGCACATCATAGGAAAAAGATAATGTAGAGGAAACATTACAAAATGAAACATTCTTCTGTCCCATCCTCTTTGAAGTGCTTCTCTAAGAAATTTCTTTATTGTTATGGAGTATGTGTGTGTATCTACTTGTCTGAATGTCTGTCTGTGTGTCTTTGTGGGGAGAGAGAGAGAAGTATGATCAATACTCACCAGATTGTAACAAATAGTTACCACAAAGGGCATCCTCACTGCCAAAAGCATAAATTCTGTCTTTGTCCCTATTCTCTTCCCCAGGACTATGAGATCCCTACTTGCAAGTGAGAGATTCCTTCCTACCCCTGTAGGTTTTTTACATTCATCTTCACATAGAGTATAATACAGGAGGTCCAGGATGAGTTTGATTCATTTTAAATCATAACTGAATTGTTTTAAACCATTAACCTGAAAGCACCAAATCCCAGAGACTCCTGAACCATCTCCAGTTCATCCTGGGATCTCCAGGTCAATCAGCTGGAGAAGAACTGGGACCTGTTTCCTCCTGGTCCTTAGCCGACAGGAGCCAAGCAGGATGGCCATTCACCTCCCAGAATGGACTCTGGACACGACTGCCTGTATTGTCAGGTCTCTGGAGCTTTCTCAGAAGGAAGGGGTATGAGCACTGTGTCCTGCCACAGATCCCAATAACGCAGGGAGATCCTGCTTCCCATGAAGGCAGTGGGAATTTGTCTCTGTTATGCTTCCTCCAAACACAGAAGTTACTGCACTCCCAGAAGAGGGACCTGCACCCTGCTTTTGGTTATTTCCACTCTGCCACACCCACCACGGGATTTGCATATTGTATCCTGGGGAGGACCTTACCTTGGAAGCCTGACATAAAGGTCAGCTCTGAGCTTGTGTTTACTAACTAGGACTCATCAGTTCAGCTTCTCAAAATGAGGTTCCCTTCTCAGCTCCTGGGGCTGTTAATGCTCTGGGTCCCAGGTAAGAGCAGAAGAAGGATGAGGAAGGAGATTGGGGTGGGGAGGGTGAGCTGTCTGGGTGCTGATAGTCCCTATGGGTGCTCTGTACAGGGGTGAGATTGCCCCCAGATAGGGGAATTTAGTTTTGAGATAGTGAAAGCTATGAGGAACTAAAGGGAATGAAGAACAGTGCTTTAGTGAGATACTGAAAGAAAAAAATGTGGCCACTCTATGCCCTGCAATTCTTGGGTTATCGAAGGAATTTGGATGTATTTAAAGTATGAATCAAATCACAAAATATGATTTAGCCTAATATAAATGAAATTTAAATTCTTAATAATGGCTCATAATGTTTCTCCATAACCTTTATTTATCTCCCATTATTTTAGGATCCAGCGGGGAGGTCGTACTGACTCAGACCCCACTCTCGCTGTCCGTCACCCCCGGAGAGTCGGCCTCCATCTCCTGCAGGGCCAGTCAGAGCCTCGTACACAGTAATGGAAGAACCTATTTGAGTTGGTACCTGCAAAAGCCAGACCAGTCACCACAGCTCCTCATATATAAAGTTTCCAACCATTTCACTGGGGTCCCAGACAGGTTCAGTGGCAGCGGGTCCGGGACAGATTTCACCCTGACAATCAGCAGGGTAGAAGCTGATGATGTGGGAGTTTATTACTGTGGGCAATTTACACATGATCCTCCCACAGTGGTTCAGCCCCCAGCACAAACCTCTCTGTTTGGCGGTCTCCACTGGGCACTTGTGTTGCCTGAGCAGGGAGCTGACCCAGCAGAGGCTCTGAGCTGGCATCAGAGGCAGGTGCTGGGAACTCAGGGCCGTAACATGCAGCTGAGTGCTCTGGACCGAGTCCTGGCCCCTTGGCAGCAACAGCCTCAGTGGGGCACAACCAGCTCCAGAAGAGACATGATCATTCTGCAGTCTGAGTGGTGAGCTGCCAGGGAGAGCTGCCCTGAACCTCACCCTGCTCTTCCCAGCCTGTGTGCATGGGTCAGGGACAGTTACCCAGCGTGAGCATCAGAAACCTGAGCCATTCATGGCACAAGGAGAAGTTCCATACATTTTTGAGCTAACAAATTTCGTGATATTTTCAACAGGATAATATTTGGTATCATTCAGAAATTAGTATGTTTTCCATTTCCACTCTCTCACCTTCTTCCTTTTCCAGTTACACTAACTGCTCATGTACAGTGTTCCCTATGGACAAAGGATATCCATTTTCATGCAACATACATAAAAAAATCATTCAAATAGGCTCCACTTTTAAACATAAAACCCCAAATCTTTAACCCTATACAAGAAAATACATTGCAGAATATATTGAGATAGGAGTAAAGAGTAGGAAGATCAGATCCAGGAAAACATATCTGGTTTCCATTTCCAATTCTTCTGATCTCGGAAAGGGTCCTGAAAGTAGTAACTTCCAATCACATCAATTATAGAGCTATTCGGGCACCATAAAACGAAACCAAAACCCACCATCTTGAGCCCCCACACTAGGACCTTACTAGTACCTTACTAGAGTAACACCGGGGAAGGAGGTTCAACAAGCAGCACCGGGTGCATGCTAACCCCACACACAGCACCTTGGCCTTTCAGGGCTGACCCCAGTGTTCTTCTCTCAACACAAGGAGGGGCTCGATGCTCATGATAAACTCTTTGTCCTTTAAGGTAGGTCAACTGTACAAATATTGTAGCATTCAAGCCCATGTGACAAGATATTCTATGGCCTTGGGGTGGGAGGGGTAAGAAGGAAATAAATCTCAACCACAGATAATTCCTTTAAAAAATAGAGGAGAATTTGGGGATTGGGAAACAGTACTTAACTACAGTACTTCAGTTACTTAAAGTTGCTGTCCCTGGAAATTCTTCCCATTGGGGGCTCAAAGGGATCTTTAAAACTACCAAACTCCTTCTCACCATTTCTCGGGATCCTCCCAGTCCTCGCCCTGTGTATCCCTTCATCTACCTCTTCAACTGGATCCTTTCTCATATCCCTTAGTAAACTGGTAAACACAAGTAGGTGATTCTCTGAGTTCTGTGAGCTGCTTTAGGAACTTAATCACACCTGAGGAGGGAATCATGGAACCCCGTGTCTGCAGCTGGTCGAGGACAGGGGCTCCTTCGCAGTGCCCTCCCTCCCATTAGATGATGACACTCCTGATGGGCTAGTCCTTCTCAAGCTAGGGTCTCCGTGCCACCCTGTAGAGCCACAGGCAGCGGCTCTGGGGAATGAAGTGTGGACACAAGCCACTGCGAGCAGACCCAGAGACAGGAGGCTGTGTCCCTGAGGAAACTCCCTCTTGAAAGTGCTTGGTGTCCTCCACACAGCCGGTCAGGGACCACCACTTGGCTACTGTGCACTGGAGCTTCTCCATCCCCAGGTGGTTCCTTGTGCCCAGTGTCTGGGACAGTGGGGACACCCCATCCACAATGTGCAAGGAGAGCAGTCTCCTCCCTAAACATACACATAGGATGGATATAGACCCAGATTGGAGGTCTTTCCTTAAAAGCTAAAGTCATTTTTCTTTCCTGTCAGAAACTTTAAAAATTCCTTCAATAAAAATAAAAATAAATAAAAAATCAAATAAATAAATCAAATAAATAAATCAAAAAATAAAAATAAATATATTTATTATAATAAATATATAATATAATATAAATATATGTTTATTATATTAAAAATAAAAATTAAAAATTAAATTCCTTCAATAAAAATCCAAAGTCCCAGAGAGCTGACAAAAATAATGTGACAGACTCTATACATTCCATAAAGAATGTATGTGAAAATAAAAATAAAAATAAAATAAAAATGAAAATGAGGGAATCTGAGGAGAAAGGAGGAATCACTATGGAAAGGCCTGTGCCTCTGGCAGGTGCATCACGCGTGCATGATGGTAAAGCAGGAGAGGAAGCGATGATATCCTCAGGAAGGATCTAACCCGTGTGTCCCCAGGCAGGTCCAGTCTGGAGGACAACTGCAGGACTGCATCCCACAGGGAGCTAGCTTAGCCTTTTATTCTAATGCATCCAAGTTCCACTCCACCTCTGCCCAATCCTGCATTCTCTTTCCGGAGGTGGTGATGTCAAGAACATTCCCCAGCCAGTGCTGCACATGCTATATTCAATGTGAGTCTGCTTTCCGGGGAACAATGAGTGTGACCAGTGACGTCAGAGAGTAGCACAGACCACATGGTCAGAATAACCTGCACAGGCAGAAGCTGTCCATTTTCCAAAATGCACAGGGACAGAATGATGTCAGAAAGAGAGAATGTGGCAGTAGATAATTGAGCACATCTTATTAGAAATTAAGTCAATATTCTGACCCTCAGAGTATTTTGTCTCTCTAACTGGCAAACTCTAGTTCAGGGTTGCTGAAGCCTAAAGTCACAGCTTCTGACTCAGTTCTTAGACCCAAGTCAGTTCCTACTCTCAAGCACATTGACTGAGGGGAAGGCCAGTTCTCAAAGGAAAGACCTTAAGGTTTCGCCATAGATGTATTGAGAAAATCTTGCTTCCTTATTTTCCCTAAGGAACTTGGGGCTCAAAATGTGTCCTCTCTGCCCTGAAGAGAGAGCTCTCTGTTAGAAGGACACATGGGGGAAAGCAGTGCTCTGGTGTAGGAGACAAGGGAGCAAACTTTCTGCAGAGAAAAAGCAAATACAAAAACAAAGAAACAGTTCATCTCAAATTAAAGCAGTGGAAGAGTATTTGTGAACTGACAAGAAAGCTGTAGGACTCCTTGAGAATACTCAGGACAGAAGTTCCATCCCTCACAGGAGACACTATGGGGTTGGGGATGCAAATTGCTACACAGAGTTAAAAGTTTATTAAATAGAGGGATTTGAAGTGGCCTGTGCTCAAAGGGAACTTCTGTCTCACTTTCTCCGATTAGAGTGTGGTGACTGGGGGCCCTGACCAAGGATTAGCATCGATACAAGAATAACCTTCACATATGACATAAGACATTGCTCTCATTTCTTCAAAGGACTCAGGAATTTCTGTCCTACAAAAGTCATTTAGTTATTTACTTCTTCAAAAAGAACAAAGAAGAGAAATGACAATCAATATTGGGAAGGAATTCAGATGACGTATATGGAGACCAGGCCTTTGAAATATCTTGATCATTGAATCTCATAAGTGATCTGCTTCACAAGGTTCAGAAATAACTAAAAAAGTCAGAAGATCAACACATTCACATATATATGTGAGCTGCCTTGAGCCTAAATTACTCTCTGTGAGTTCATCCTCTAGTGGGTGAGTATTTGCAGTTATTTAGAAAAGGTGACCCATTTCAGTCACAGGTCCCAAGAATCTACCCAACAGACCTCCTGTTGGAGACCCTCCCTCTGTTGTACGACAGAGAGAACTTCCATTTGGACTCAGTCCGGACACAGGTATGTTGTCTCTCAACTTCAACAAAGCATTATTAAGTTTCTGCTGTTTGGCTGAAAAAATGTATAGACTGAGTCCTACAGAATGTATAATAGCATCACACTCCCCACCCACACACCCTGACCCCAGAATAATGGACTCACATAAACAAAGTAGCAAGAGAATCATCTCAAGGGACACAAATGACACATTGGCTTCCAGTTTTATGAATTCCAAAGGGACTTCCCCTAGCAAAGAGACAAAAGTGCAACAAACCCACCCCCCCCCCCGCCCCGTGTAAGTCCTTGCTCCTTGAGGTGATGTTGGTCAAGATTAGAGACTCCTAGAGTCCTGGACCCCACCTGGACCTCATGGAGGTTCTTCTTACATCCTTTACAGATGTTGATCATTTCTGTGTAGTGTGCAGTGACCAACATTGATGAAGTCACTTTTATTGTCCAGGGTACAACAAAGTTCCTACATACACAGGAGATAAAGACTCCTCTTAGGAATTATGAACAGTCTTTCATCAGTCTACAGGTAGTAGAGGAAAATTTCAAAGCCTTCTGTGTCAAGAAAGAAGCTGTAGAAGGTTTTTGCATTTTTTAGGTATTTCAGGGCAAGAAATTATGAGATAAACAACCAAACACAGAAGGAGACTTTTAAAGTTTTCATGTTAAGTTTTGTAGGAAATATTTTTGAAGTTCAACATTTGTAGGAATACATTGTAGAAAAAATAGTTTCAAAACTGATACACAGTAAATAAACAGGATGGATGAATAATTTTCAACCAAATTTCCACACACTGAGGTTTCACATATGGTGATGGGTAATGTGATTCTGATTTCCTTAGTATATTTAACACAATGTTAGATATTGTGATTCTTAATTTAACATGTGTAATGAATAGTTTCCAAACTCATCTTAAGATTTATGATATTATCTTTTATTGTCCGTTTGGGGTTTTTCCTGATTTTATTCATTTCCACTGGTTTAACTTTCTGAATCATTCACCAGCTGGATTCATTAGGTGGGCTGGCATGTTCAAGAGTAAGATTCAGGATTGTGTGGCTAGCACTCTAAGAAAAGATCAAGGGATAAAACACATGAAAGAGTAAACAAAATGACAACCAGTAACATACAGGACAGGGGCTATTAGTCCTAGTTCTTTCACAACCTGTCATCAGCACCCAAATTCCTCCATTGAGTTCAGGGTTTACTAACACTACCATTGTTAAATAATAATTCTTCTAACTATGGTATAAAATCACACTCTAGGAGGATTTTCTAGAAGATATTCAGACGGAGATTTGTTGTGTAATCTTGCCTGGACTTGCATGTATTCAGTAACTCTTCAATTCAGTGTGACCTTGGATTTGATTTACCTGGGATCTAACAGAACTACAAATGCTATTCCTGCAGTTTCTCCAGGATTTTGTGTGCCCGACAGTGACTTGAGTTGTTGGGTAATTTGAGGTTGACACAACACTCACCAACACCTGAGTAACAACTACATCAGGCTGACACACACAGAAGCATCAGGTTATATCGCAGCCTTAAATGAAGGATGGTCGGCAAACTGATGGCCCAAGCAGCCTAGACCATGCATCCTGTTCCACAGTGACTGTGGTTCACCAAAGACCTCAGAAAATTTCCATCATGGGTAAGGGTGACGTCAAATTATTAGAAGTTTTATCCCAATACTTGCTATTCTCACCTACAGAATCTCATTTTCAACTATAGACTCAGAACTGTGGGGCTGAACATAAAATCCAGTGAGAGACAACAGCTTCTCACACAGAACTAACAAGGAACAAGACCCCCTAACAGAAATCGGTTACACATGATGAGGAAGCCTCTGTGTGGGAAGGGAAACATTATTCATCCTGTCCATCCACTTAGACAGTGTTGACTTAAGAAATCACTCTGTTTGATATGGTGTGTGTGTGTGTCCACCTTATCTAATATGTACCATGTAGTATGTATGTTCTATCATCTGTGTCTTGCCTACTATCAGTCTCTCTGGGGAGGGAGACAGAACTATGACAGGGTACACAATGCACTGTAACAATCAGTTACCACATACTTCATACATTGCCTGAAGCTTATAATTCTGTCTTCTTTCCTATTTTCTTCTGCAGGACTATGAGTTCTCTTTGTGTAAGTGAGAGATTCTTTTGTTCTCAAAGAGTAGATAATTCACGAGGTCCCAGGGTGAGTTTAATTCATTAATAACTCATTAATAAATTGCCTAAACCATTAACCTGGAAACAGCAGATCCCAGAGACTCCTGATCTCTCTCCAGTTTATCCTGGGATCTGGAGATTGCTGGCTAATCAGCTGGAGTGGGATCTGTTTCCTCCTGGACATTAGCTGACAGGAATCCAGGCAGGATGGCCATTCACCTGCCAGGAATGGCCTCTGGACATGCATGCCTATATAGTCAGGGTCTCTGGAGCTTTCTCAGAAGGCAGGGCTATGAGCACTGTGTCCTGCCACAGATCCTGATTATCACAGAGAGATCCTGCTTCCCACACAGGCAGTAGGGAATTTGTCTTTGTTAGTTTCTGTGGCAAACACAGAAGCCATTTTAAGTTACTGCACTCCCAGGAGAGGGACCTCTTTCCTCTCTGTCACACCCACCACAAGATTTGCATATTGTCCTCTGGGGAGGACCTTACCTTGGAAGTCTGACATAAAGGTCAGCTCTGAACTTGTGTTTACTTACTAGGACTCATCAGTTCAGCTTCTCAAAATGAGGTTCCCATCTCAACTCCTGGGGCTGCTGATGCTCTGGGTCCCAGGTAAGAGCAGAGGAGGGAGGAGATGGGACATTGGGGTGGGGAGGGTGAGCTGTCTGGGTGCTGCTACTCCCTATCTGTACTCTGTCCAGGGGTAAGATTGCCCTCTAAGAGGGGAATTTAACTTTGAAATCCGTAAAAATTATGAGAAATTAAAGGGAACAAAGAACAGTGTTTTAGTAAGATACTGAAAAAAAAATTGTGGCCACTCAGTGCCCTGCAATTCTCGGGTTATCCATGGAAATTGGATATATTTACAGTAGGAATCCTATCACAAAATATGATTTAGCCTAATATAAATGAAATCTTAATTCATAATAATGGCTCATAATGTTTCTCCATAACCTGTACTTATCTCTCATTGTTGTAGGATCCAGTGGGGAGGTCATGCTGACACAGACTCCACTCTCACTGTCAGTCACCCCTGGAGAGTCGGCCTCCATCTCCTGCAGGGCCAGTCAGAGTCTCGTACACAGTGATGGAAACACGTACTTGAGTTGGTACCTGCAGAAGCCAGGCCAGTCCCCACAGCTCCTGATCTACAAGGTTTCCAATCGTTTCACTGGGGTCCCAGACAGGTTCAGTGGCAGTGGATCAGGGACAGATTTCACCCTGAGAATCAGCAAGGTGGAGGCTGATGACGTGGGAGTTTATTACTGTTATCAAGGTACACATACTCCTCCCACAGTGGTTCAGCCCCGAACACAAACCTCTCTGTTTGGTGGTCCCCACTGGGCACGTGTGTTGCCTGAGCAGGGAGCGGGCACAGCAGAGGCTCCGAGCTGGTGTCAGAGGCAGGTGCTGGGGAACTCAGGGCAGTAACGTGCAGCTGAGTGCTCTGGACCAGGTCCTGGTCCCTTGGCAGCAATAGTCTCAGCGGGGCACAACCAGCTGGGGAAGGAACATGATCAGCCTGTGGGCTGAGCAGTGAGCTGGCAGGCAGAGCTGCCATGAACCTCAAACTGACACTCCTGGCTTGTGTGTGGGGGTCAGGAACCTGAGGCATATTTGTGGCAAAACAATTACATACATTTTTGATCTAACAAAGTTTGTGATATTTTCAGTAGGATAATATTTGATATTATTCATAACTTATTATTACTTATTTTCCCACTCTCTGAATTTCTTCTTTCCCAGTTACACTAACTGTCTTTGTGCTGTATTCTTTTGATAACATTCTATACACATTAACCTCAAAGGAAATATGGCTGAGAAGGATTAGTAAAACTTTTTCTTCAAGCTCCCAGACTTGTAAACCCATAGCAGGAATAAGCTCCTAATCCTGTAAAGATGATGTCCGTATATACAATGAAATTTTACTCTGCCATAAATAGAATGAAATCTAGCCATTTGGCACAACATGGATGGACCAATAGGGTATTGTGAGGTGAAGTAAGTCCAGAGAAAGGCAAACATCATATGATTTCATTTATATGTAGAAAGATGTAGAAATATGTAGAAATCTGGCTTCCAGATCGAGGTCCTGACTTTGCCATTCAAATTTTAATCCATAGAAAAAATCTCATGAAGGAGAAAATACTAGATCTCAGTCTATCCTTGTGCTGGAAACAATGCACATCATTTTTTTCCCCAACATATTTTTAACATTGAAAAAAAAAAAAAAGACTTCTAGTGCAAAACCAGGAGCAAAAAGCAGGCTGCTTTAGTCATTAGAAAACATTTTAAATTTGGAAAGAACAGAAAAACAGATTATAAGAGAGAGGCAAACAAAAAATATGAAACACAGGAGAGATAAAACTCACCACCTGGACTGGACACCTTCTCCCTCAACACTCGCCCTCCAAACCACTGAGATGCACAGTAGACCGTGTCTCTTCTAAAAGTGTGCTGAGCTTCTGTGTTTCCCTGGCAGCCTGCTCACCAAGCTTCTGTCGCCCCCTTCTGCCTCTTCTAGACTTCTAGGCCTGCCTATAAAGTGGAAGAACAGTGTTTGAAATCAAGATAGGTAGACTATGCCACTCTAGGATCACTCATTATGGCAGACAAACACCAGCCCCAAAGTCTCTCCTGGTTTCTGGAATATTTTAGCTCCCGCCTCCTAGAGCCTCTCACAGCCTGTCACAATTCCCGGTGGTTTCAGTATTTGACCTTCCATTACCTGCTCTCTCAGTTGTTTGGCTGATTCTCCCCCAATCGTCTCTTCCCCACCCAATCTTGATCAGTCACTCTCGCGGCCATGCCTTAGGTGCGCCATCAGAAAATCATGACAAGTTCTCCAACGATACAATGCTGAGCATATCAGGGGCACCTGGGTGGCTCAGTCAGTTGAGCCTCTGCCTTAAGCTCAGGCCATGATCCCGGGGTCCTGGGATGGAGCCCTGCTCAGCGGGGAGTCTGCTTCTCTCTCTCCCTTTGCCGCTCCCCCTGCTCATGAGCTCAGATATGATCGCTCACTCTCTCTCTCTTTCAAATAAATAAATAAATAAATAAATAAATAAATAAATAAATAAATAATGGGGTTTTTAAAATGTTGAGTATCTCATCCTTGACCCATTCTAAGAACTCTGCAGCGCAATCCACTGGGTATGCCACTGCCAATAATTTCTGGCTTTCATTACAGTAAGACCTGACATCTATAGGAAAAATATATGTTGTGTTTCCATAGAAAATTCGGCATCTCTGTAGTGTACCTTTCCAGGTTATCAGGGTCCAACCCTGGTCATTGTCTTTGAGCTATCTTGCAACTTTATAAACTGTTGGTAACTGATAGATAGATGATTCTGTACTGCCTGGTAGTGACTTAGTTGACACCTTACTTCACCTTGGAGAACCAGCTTGCCTTTCTCTGCACTTCGTTCCTTTACTCCATATATATCTGTGTCTTAGACTTTTCCTATGAACCAGTTACATCTTCCTAGTTCCCTCATAGCATATGAGTAAAATAATTCAACCCCTGTTCGTCATTACTATCTCTCAATGAGAGTCATAATTTTACCATTTTCTGAAAATTAGCTTTTAGTGAATCTATTGACCTTCCTATATTTTCTTGTCTTTAAGCCCTTCATGTCTCATTTCCCTCCTTCCTCAGCTGAATTTCATGATCCTTCTTTATAACAACTCCCTATACGCAAGATCTTCCTCAGCCTTCCATTGTTTCATTTCATGTAGCAAAGTCCCAAACCTCCACATGCCTCCTGGAGAAAAACACACAGCAATCCCGACGGCTCCAACTTTGATTCATGACCGCTCACCTCCTGAGGCCCTTCACCCTGCCCCACAATCATACTTCACTTCCCTGGTCTCGTCAGTCTTCACATTTTCTCTTTCCTTCTTCAGGTTCTAACAGCTCCTCCTCCATCCTCACTTAAAGCCAAGTATGCCATTTCCTATTTCCTAGGTCAAGATGGTCAGCCCCACCCCCCCACACACACACACACATAAATGCCAAAGAGGAAGGAAATCTGAGCCTTTCTACATCAGGAGCACCAGCCCGCCAACTTTAAGTACACAAGCAAGCCAGCCAAGATCAATCAAGATCAATCAAATCTGGGCCCATATTAACAGAACAGGGCAGTCAACCAATAAACATGAGAGCTACAAATATGCTACCATTTTAAGTCATTTAAGTATTTTGTGGGTGCTTTATCAAATGATGATAGCTAACTAATACATCATCTGATTTTAAGCTTCTGCTCACTCTTACTCACTTATTCCCTTACTCTTTTATTCCCTTTCTTCCTTCACTTTTCTTTATAGCCCCTCCAACAGAACACAGTAAAGGTTTACTGATGTCGTTGATTTTCACCTGGCTCTCCCAGCTGGGGCAAAAGCAGATGTCTTTGCTCTGGACTCAGAGGAAGCCCTCAGAAAACATACCTTGAATGAGAGAAATGGATCCTTTAACAGTGATCCTTGAAGTAAATATCTAATTATTAAGAGAAGCTGTTTTGTAGGTAAAGGCATTTAGAGCACACTGACCAGGTTTGCTGCTATCTTTCCCAAAGCTAAAGTGCATCAACCCATATATTTCAGGAGGAGGTGAGGAAATAATACTAAGATGCTCAGAATGTCTCCATATTCACAAAGACTGGGACATGCTCATTTACATGGGACTCAAGTTATGGCACACTTAGAGCCCTGATTTCCTTCAGTCACAAGATTACACCTGAATGCCCAAGGGAAGACTTTAAAGAAAAAGGTGACAAGTGGTGAAAAAAAGGTGCTGAGGCACAGCATCCCGTGTTCCTAAAGTGACAGGGTTGAAGAGTGAGGGAATCAGAGCACCTGGGTGGCTCAGTCTGTTGATCGTCCGACTCTTGGTTTTGGCTCAGGTCATGATCTCAGGCATGTGAGACAGAGCAGGCATCAAGTCCCCATCATTTTCTGCTGGGCCTTACAAGCCCTGCAAGCAGTAAGTCAGGAGAAGTGACTTCTCAGGCAGATAGGGGAACAGACAGTTTCAGGGTTGAGCGGGAAAGAAGCAGCTGGTGCAGCAGAGCCTCCCTGACCCGTGGCCCCAGGGAGCAGTTTGTGTTCAAGGCTGAAGCACTGTGAGTGGATAGTTTTTATACTGCTGGCAATAATAGCTTCCCACATCTTCGGCCTGGAGGTTGCTGATGGTGAGGGTGAAGTCTGTCCCAGACCCACTGCCGCTGAACCGGTCTGGGATACCCGTGGCCCTGTTGGATGCACCATAGATGAGGAGGCTTGGAGCCTGCCCAGGTTTCTGCTGGTACCAGTTTACATAGTTGCTAACACTCTGACTGGCTCTGCAGTTCATTGTGACCGGCTGACCTGGAGACACAGCCAGGGAGCCTGGAGACTGAGTCATCGTGATATCCCCATGGGCACCTGCAATCAGAAAAATGGTGATACAGACACACTTTATCCCAGTCACGCTGAAATATATCGTTACAAATGTGCTTCCTAATGGTACCACATGGCAGTACATCATTGGATCTATTTTAGAAATAACCAGTGTTTCTCATTATATATCTTAAAAAGTTGATTAAAATGACACTACTCCAGAAGGATTTTGGCACTTTTCAGCTTCTCACCTGAGACCCACAGCAACAAGGACAGGAGGACCTGCCTCTGTGACGCCATCTTGCTGCCCCTGCCTGCCTGACCCAGCTCAGCTCACATAGCAAAGGCCCTTTTTATACAGCCTGAGCCCATGGTCTGGGCCTACAGGGGCTTATGCAAAGCAGTCAGGGAGAACAGAAGCAAATCTCACAAGCAGTGGGTTGTGAAAGTACCCAGTGGAAATGTAAGGAGCCAAAAGTAACTCCAAAATAGAGTTGTATGACAGGAACACACAAAAGACAACTTAGAAGCTCTGAGAACAACTTAGTTCTAAAATGACAAACTGCTACAAGATCGAATGAAGAGCTTCCATTTTCAATTTAAAAATGTCTTTAAATGGGTTCAGTTTCCAGAAATGATGACATTGGCTCTTCATATCAAAAACTGTGGTAAGGAGCACCTGGGTGGCTCAGTGGGTTAAACCTCTGCCTTTAGCTCAGATCATGATCTCAGGGTCCTGGGATCAAGCCCTGCATCAAACTCTCTGCTCAGTGGAAAGCCTGCTTCCCTTGCTCTCTCTGCCTGCCTCTCTGCCTACTTGTGATCTTTGTCAAATAAATAAATAAATTTTTTTAAATGTGGTAAAATAACAAAATATGCTGGGAAACAAATAATGGGAGACAGGGAGGGGCAAAAGAATTGGAAGGCACAAAAAGAAAGTGGAAAACTTTGGGTCCAACTTTTTATAAAAACTCTGACTGGAAAACATCGAGCTCTGAAGCCATTTTTCCCCTGAAGATGGGTAAGGATGAGGTAAAAACTTGACCTTGGGTCCTGGAGCTGTGCAAGGGCCAGAGAGATGGGATAGATGGGAGACAGGCCCAGAATTTCCTCACTCGGGGAGACATGTGGGACCTTCATTGGACCTAGGGGAAGTCTGAACCCTGATTTTCAGTTATTCTATCTTTTCAGTTCAATATTTCTGTTTTGTGTTGAATTAACTAATGAATGAAATCTAGTTGCCTTCAAGAAATTTCAGTTCCCTCCAGTGAATTGAGAAGTCAGCACAGGGTTGCTTGGGTACCATATAAACTTCCCTGCACCTGTTCCTCGTCCTGCTGTTTCTTCTTAAACAGAGGGAAGGGGCAGGGGTGCATTCCCTTAAGACGCAGAGCATGTAGTTCCCATGAGGAGGGCAGAGGCTGTGGAGGCTTCGGGCGCACTGCAAGTCCAGCTACAAAACTTCCGCCATCTTTCCTCTGAGGCTTCCTCTGTCACATGGCAGGCACCCTGGCTGTTCCGAATGTCGCTGTGGCTGCTGCACCGCTTCGAGACATGAGCCATTTCCTAAGACCCAGGTAGAGCCTGAATCATGTAGATCCTACCTGGGGAGCCACATGTCACCCTCACAAAGGGTCGATTCTCCCAAAACTCCGCCCCTCAATTTGCCCCTGTTGATGGTTAATTTTATGTGTCAACGGAAGTAGGCCAGGGCAACCAGTGGAGTGGTCAATGTCCATTTAGATGTTGCTGCCAAGGTATTTTTTAGTGTGATGAACATCTACACAGTAGCCCTTATCACAACACAGAGTCCCCACCTGTGCTGAACAAAAGATTGACCACAGGTCTGTTTCGGCTTCAAAAAGGAAAGAAAACTTTATTATTATAGAAAAACCAATAGAAACAGAAGGGAAAAGGAATCTACACATACAGGAAGGGAATAGTAGGCAACAAATGAGAATAAGGCCACTTGACCTCATATGAGGTACTTACAACACCTCACCTCACCAGCTGGGGAAGTCCCGTGGAGACACATAGGCAGGAGTCCAGACTGAGAGGCCTGGGTGGAGTGTCCTTCCCTCAGGGGACACTTCCAATGGACCATCCCCACAAGAGCCATAAATTAATGGGGCAAATAATAGGGTTTGAAATTAAACATTTTTTCACCTATGTGCAGTTTGGAGCAAGCTGCATGTCCACATTATCATGTTTCTGGATTTTCAGGGAGCCTAAGCCATGCGCATCTGCCTCCCCTCCTGGATCCCATTCTGCGGGCCAGCCCTGCCTGGAGCAGGAGGGGATTGGAGACAAGGCTGTAGCTCTTGGCATCCAGAACAGAAAGGCTGTACCTAGAGGCTGATATCTCTTATGAACACAGAGGCAAAAATCCTCCACAAAATATTGGCAAACTAAATTCAACAATACATTAAAAGGATCATATACCATGATCAAGAAGGATTTAGTCTAGAGATACAAGGATGGTTCAATATCCATAAATCAATCAGCATAATATGTCACATTAACAAAAGTAAGGGTAAAAATCTTGAGATTGTCTCAACAGATGCAGAAAATGTATTTGATAAAATTTAATATCTATTTATAAAAAAAAGCAAAAACAAAAAATAAGAAATACCAAAGGTTATAGAGGGTATGGAGAAAGAAGATATGGAGAGGATAAGGAGAAACACTCTCAGGTGTTGTTGGGGATGTAAACTGGTGCAGCCACTATGGAAAACAGTATGGAGTTTCCGCAGAAACATATAAATAGAAATACCCTATGATCCAGCTATTCCACTTCTGGGTCTTTGAAAAAATACATGCACCACTGCGTCCATTGCAGCATTATTTAAAACAGCCACGATACAGAAACAACCTAAGTGTCCATTGATGGATAAATGGATAAAGAAGCCGTGTTATACATGTGTACGCGCACAATGAAGTACTACTCATCCATGAAAGGGAAGGGAATCGTGCCATTTGGGACAACATGGATGAAACTTGAAAGTAATATGCTAAGTGAAATAAGGAAGACAGAGAAAGATATTATGTATAATATCACTTCCATGTGGAATCTAAGAAACCCAAATACATAGAAACAGAGAATGGATTGGTGGTTGCCAGGGTTAAATGGTGAGATAAATAGGGGAGATGTTGATCACAGGGTACAAACTTTCATATATAAAATAATTTCTGATGGTCTCTTGTACAGCATGGAGACTGTAGTTAACAAGATTATATTGTACTGGAAGGTTACTAAGAGACTAGACTTTCAATATTCTCACCACAAAAAGTAAATAAGTAAAACAAGAAGGAAAATTATGTGAAGCAAAGGTGGCATTAACTATCTTAATGTTGGTAACCACTTCACAATATAGACATAGATCAACTTATCACACTGTGTAAAACTTAAACTTATACAATGTTAGATGTCAATTATATCTAGGAAAAAAAATGGTGACATCATTGCCTTCTGGTCCCCATGGTTTCTGAATAGAAATCCTCTGTCATTCAAGGTGTTTTCCTCTGGGTAAGTGTGATTTTTCTCTTTCAGCCTATGATATTTTTTCCCTTTTTCCTTACTGCTCAGAAATTTTCAGATGCTGTCTTGACATGTATTTATTCAGGTTTATGCTGTTGGGGGTGTGCTAAATGTGAAAATTTTTCAGCAATTACTTATTCAAAATATTTTTCATCTTCATCCTCTCTCCGCACTCTTTCTAGGATTCCAGTGGCACAAATGTTAGATCTTTTGTTTGGTCCCATGTATCCCAGTTACTGTAGGGTTTTGTTGGTGGTGGTTTTGATTTGGTGGTTTTCTTATTTTTTGTTTTTAGCTTAGTTTCTCTTTTTGGTTTAGACTGGGTAATTTCTTGCCTCTGATCTTTCCTCCATTATCCTTTCACTCTCCTCCTTCAGACCCTTCCTAGCCAGCCCCCCATACGGCATCCGTGCCCCTACGTCAGGCCACTTCCCCAGCCACATTAAGTCAATGACCACTTGTGCTCCTTGAGTGTCTACTAACTAACCATCTTATTTCAATAAGGTATGGTATGGGAGCTTTCCAGTTTAACTTACAGCAACATATCATGCGAACCTGGGCAGAACCTGGAGTCCTTTCTCTATTAGTGCTTGGCAGGCCCTTTGTCTTTAATCAGATGTGGTAAGAAACAAAGACAGGAAAGCTATTACAATGCAGTAAGAAGTTTTTATTATACGCATAGTCCCCTGGAAACAGAACATATAGCATGCCACACGGCGACACAGGCAGTACCAAGGTGAGAAGAGCAGACAGAGAGAAATACTGCTGGTCTGTATTTTTTACTGTGTATTTCATGAGAAGTAATGGAGAAGCAAATTAAACAAACTACTTAGACATAAGATTGGAGAGCTTGAAAATTTCAGCAGGCTGCACACTATAGGTGTGCCCCTTGTCCTCTGGTACCCAGGAGGATCTGGATAGAGAGAATTGTCACAAATTGTGCCTCTCATTGAAAGGAAGAGAGTAGGATTGGGGCTCAGGATTCTCTGGCTTACATATCAAATGTATGCTCTTGGGCAAGTCTTTTACTGCCTCTGGGAATTAGCTAATTTGGGGAGTGGTAGACCCTTTGCCCCTGGAGCAGCAAGAATGCAGAAATAAGAAAGTGCATTAAATATAAAGCCTCATGAGGCTGAAAATAGGAGATCGTGCAGGGGTGTCTGGGCAAGAGTGGTGAGTATTGTCGAGATCTGAAACTCTTGTCCCATAAATTAAGTGTGCCTGCTGAATCTGCTTGGCTCCAATGCTAAAGAAAATACTTTCTCCTTCCTGAGTTGACCGATGCTGGGCTCCACCCAATCTTACAATCTGGTGTGTCTGACATGCCTGGTTTAGGACGAACAATTCTGCACACAGTTAATTGATATGGGGTACACAAGTCTATCGGGGTCTGTGCTACACTAGAAACTACTTGCTGAACAGTGAATAGGTTGTATTTGAGAAGGGCCAAGTCTTACCAAAGAACCCGGAAGTCTATGCTATGAGTCTTCACCTGGGCTTGCCATAGCGTCACCCTCCTTCCTGCACACAGATGCACATGCCACCCAATGACACAAGAGGTCATAGGGCCCACATGATAGGGCCACTTGCATTGTGACCTAAACCTGATACAGAGTCCCTCCTGGCTCTGCACCCGCTCTAAACTAGGGACTTCAAAATTAGCTGATAAACTAATTTATCAGGAATGGTATATCTTATCCAAGTGTGGAATGTGTTGTCTCAACATTCAACACTCAAAAAGATACTGGCTTTAACCTCAGTGTTCAGAGGAACGAGATGCAAGTACTTGTCCTTTACCAGCAATAAGAATGTCCCATAATTTGCATATCTACTTCCTCTTAGATCTAAAGTGTTTCTGCCTCTCAGAGTCTAGTAACAGAGTCTCTGGGTGTGTGGCATGAACGCACTGGACCCATCGAAAGCAGCAAGATGGTGACTCCATTACAGCTTCTTGACCCTCTCTGCTCCTCTGGGTTCCAGGTGAGAATATTTGGACAAAGGCAGGTTAAAACGGGGGTATGATTTTCCATCCTGATTTTCTTTCTTCATTGGGAATCCTTCCACAGATATATTTGGCTTTTTTAAAAAATAAATAGTATTCTCTGTCCTACCTAACTAGATACTGGTGACTTCCACGTACACATCCTGAGATGCTGCTGATGTTTGCTGTGTGGTTTCAGCCTCCCATGGTGAGAGTGTGCTGAGCCAGTCTCCTGCTGTCCTGTCCATGGCTCTACAAGAAAGAGTCACCATCACCTGCCAGGCCAGTCAGAACATTAACAAGTCGTTAGCCTGGTATCAACAGGAGCCAGGGAGAGCTCCTAAGCTCATGATCTATGCAGCATCCAAGTTGGAAACTGGTGTCCCATTGTGGTTCAGCAGCAGTGGATCTCGGACAGACATCACTCTCACCATCAGCAGCCTGGACCCTGAAGAGGCTAGGACCTACTACTGCCTGCAGTCTAACAGCTAGCCGCCCAAAGTGTTACAAGTCAGAACATAAACCACCAGGGAAGCAGATGTGAGGGGCTGGGCTGCCCCACCCCCCTCCCCCACTCCTCTGATGCCTGCAACTGCTCAGTTTCTCAGAGGCAGCCCCTCTAATGAGGTCAGTGGGGGGCTTTGGGAGAAGGGCAAGGAGGCTCCTCAGCCCCCTGACTGACTCACTTTCTCCCAGATCATTATACCTTAGGAGTGTGGTGATGGCATCTGTCAGGGTTTGTACAGCAAAAGAGAAGCCACTCTAGATATTCTAAGCAGGAATTGCTTCCTATAAGGACGTAATGTCTGAACGTCACTCTTTCAAAGGTCTGGGGATATAATAAGGGAAATATACACTAGAAACTGTGATTCCTTAATGATCCCCCATAAGTCAGAAAATTTAAGCAGCCATGTGGCTGCTTAACCACATGATCCTCAGGCCTGTCTAGGAGGGCCAGTGATGGAGACGCTGATACTCTAGCCCCCGCAGACCCTCCCCAGGTGATTCTCTGGTCCCTCACTTATCACTCACCTGCCTGCAGGTGCTGATGGAAGGCACTGAATCCTCCTCTTCTGACCTCCAGATCTAGGATAAGGTGCCCTGTGAGCAACTCCATAGGGAGCCATAGAGGAAAGGGGGCTTTGGGAAATGTGCTTCCAGAAGTGATGGTGGTGACAGGGAGTTGACAGAAGACAGCCTGGGATGGTCACTGTTTTCACATCTCTCAGAAGTTGGCCAGTTAGGGGAAGGCCCTGAATATGTTTGAATATGCTTCTAGCTACCATCATTAGGTCATAACAAGAAGATTTTGTTAAGTGACTGAGGGAACAGAAGAGTGAGGAAATTGTGTCATGTATATAGAAATAACTTGACAATGAAGAACTTTTGTGATTAAAAAAAAAGAAACTAAATGTGGATGAAGCATTGTTTTTTCTTAATATAAGAATACCTTGTTGCTGGGGTGCCTGGATGGCTCAGTGGGTTAAAGCCTCTGCCTTCGGTTCAGGTCATGACCTCAGGGTCCTGGGATTGAGCCCCACATTGGGCTCTCTGCTTGGTGGGAGCCTGCTTCCTCCTCTCTCTGGGCCTGCCTCTCTGACTACTTGTAATCTCTGTCTATCAAATAAATAAATAAAATCTTTTTAAAAAAGAATAAAAGAATACCTTGTTGCTTTAAATTCCTTATAAACGAGAGCATCAACAGAACCCTGAAAGCTTGTGACACATGCGAAATAGCTGTTTGCAACTGATACCTACTCACATTGCTCTCCATTTTAACAAGATGGCAGGAGAGCTGTGTAAGGTTTAAGATGCTCTGTTGTACAGCATTTTTACTTCCCCTAAACTAGTATTTCTTTAATTTCCTATTTTCATTTAAGACATTTCTATTGACAGCTACCTGTTGAATTAAGGCCACAAGTCAAAAAACCCTTCAAATTTATTTTCTATTTTTTTTAAGATTTTATTTTATTTGTTTGACAGGCAGAGACCACAAGTGGGCAGAGAGGTAGGCAGAGAGAGAGGAGGAGGCAGGCTCCCTGCTGAGCAGAGAGCCCGATGCAGGCTTGATCCCAGGACCGTGGGATCATGACCTGAGCCACAGGCAGAAGCTTTAACACATTGAGCCACCCAGAAGCCCCTTACTTTCTCAATTCATACAAATATGATTACAAACTTCTTTTTAGACTGTAAATATGGAAAAATATAATTATTTGGAAACAACATGACCACATAACCTAAAAAATAAATAGAATAATGATTTGTACAAATTTAAAGAATTACAAAGGCCACAGTAAGAATAAATCAAAATTGTATGCAATTCTGTCAGAATAACTGGACTTGGATTTGTTTGTTTCATGACTTCTATCACCCTCCTACAGCTTGCCGTAAGAATGGTGTGCCATGGGTAGTCTCCACACTCTCACTGGCCCCAGATCAACCACAGTCCATAGACTGGAGAACCATTCATCTCCCTGCAGAAGAACCACACAACTGAGCCCTGTGTGCATTAACCTAATTATTGTCAACATGAACATCCATGACTATAGGAACAAATGCTTAGTATGGCAAGCCACTGAGTTCTTGACTGGTTTGTTAAAGCAGTGTGTAAAATCTGACTAATGCAGTTTTTACACATCTTTGCATAGAAATTGACAGGTTTTATTAAGCACAATGGCATATAAAGGAATACTTGGAAATCCATTCATAAGAAGATACAAAACAAAGAAATGTTTCCTTGAAATATTTGAAATAAAAGTGTAAAATTCATGCCATTGTAGAAACATCTAACTAAGATTACTTAGAGTAATGGTGACAAATTCTGTAGATAATTCAGACTTATTAAATTTCATTAAATCTAAAGTAAATAAATTATATATGTGAATGTATGTCCATATGCATATATATGTATATATGTATAATATGAATACATGTAGATACATTTTTTGATGTGTTTATACAATTATCTTATGAATTAAATGGATTAATATGACTCCAGTAACTCCACATAAAAAATTAGTGTCCGGGATCAGATACAGTACTAACCTGGCTTGAGCAATTTTCCTTACAATCTTTGTTTCTATATCATACACCAATTGGTATACTTATCTGAATATATGTTTTCTCACTCAGTGGAGGTTTGAATGGAGTTATTTTTTCCTATAAGCCATTACATCCCATGAAAGCCCCATTATCTCTATGTCCACATTCCTGTCATGAATTCCAGTTATAAGACATTATCCAAACTTTTTTTTATTTTATGGTGAAATCTATTAATACTATCATAACATAGGTCACAGCTCTTGTAATTTACAGAGAAAATAACAACTAAATGAAACTACTAATCAACAAACATAAAACAGACTGACTGAAAAATCAATTAATGGGTAATATCACTTGTCTTCAAGTGAGACATAAAGGACAATACTCAGCCTTCTGAGAGGAAACATATCATTTCAGCCCTATTAATTTCATCAGCTGGGCACATTTGTGCAGTACACAAACCCAGCTACTGTACAGAGCACTCCTGAGTCCCCAGCCTCTGCTTCTTAACAAATATCTCTTGATTTCATCCCTATTGCTCAGAGCCCTCAAATAGGAACTCTGATCATGACCTTCATTGAAGAATAGCTTCAAACAAAAAAAGGGAGGGAGAAATATGATATCTCCTAATCATGACAAAGATGATATTCTATATTCAGGTTTCCATGTGACTCTGTAAAGAAGTGACATGGCAACAAGCACACGGCAATAAGAACGGTAATGCCCTGCTGCCATGGAGAAGAACACAGCTATTACATGCTTGTTAACAGAAGGGTGCTACCAATGGTAGTCATAGACGCACCTGCCCTGTCGTTATTATCCTTGACAAACAATATTGACTTTGTTGGATAAAAAAGAGTAAAGGAAACCTCATCTAAGCTGGGAAGTTCTCCTGCACGTACCATTCCATGGTTAGAGTCTGCATAACCAATGGGAAGAAGAAATGTAAGAATTATCTCGACAAGGGAGGACATTTTTCACATAGGAATTCACTTCCTGCTTTTAAGAAAAAGAAGGATAATCTCTCCCCGCAAGCAACAACCACTGCTTGCAGCCAATGAGAAACTACCACAACCTCAAACTGTTTTTATCCAGTGAACATTTTTTTCAAAACAATCCTCCCCAATCTCCTATTAATGCATAATAAAAGCAGACCTTCCTTTTGCCTCTTCAGACTAGGCAGCAGTTTGCCATAGTTTGGTTTGTCTGGAATTGCAATTCTTCTCCTTTTCTCAAGTAAGCTTATTTTGCTAGTAAAATAACTGGTTGTTCTTTGTTTAAGGTTGACAAGTGCACTAATAGAATTATTAATTCAGATTAGTGATAAAATTAAAAATTCTGGTGGTGGGCCGGGGAGAAGGGCAGAGGGAGTGAAGGAGAGAGAATCTTAAGCAGTCTCCATACTCCATGCAGAGCCCAATGCAGAGTTTGATGTCATGTCCCTGAGATCATGACCTGAGCTGAAATCAAGAGTCTGACACTTAACTGAACGAGCCACTGAGGTAACCCATCACTGCTGATTTTTAATGTCAACACGTCAGTAAAACAACCTACCCAGGGCCCTGATCAGGGATATGGATCTAGCATTGTATGACATCTATAAGGAAGGGGCCCTGATTTATTTCCTTGGTTCCTAAAGCCCTGTACAATTCCATAGGTTTTCAGTATCATAGAAAACAAAGAGAAAGAAAAAATACTGTCTTTGATGGAGAAATAATTTAGTCATTCATTTTTTTAATTTTCTTAACCTATGAGGAGCAAGTTGATTTTAAAACTTCTATGGAAGCTTAATAGACAAATAAAAGTAAAAGCAACATTTAAGAACAAGGTTGTAGAACTGCAACAGCCACAGAAAGAGCAGAAATCTATTACCTATTTCATATATTTATTATTTATTTATGGTTAATATGCAACATTAGTTTCAGGTATACAATGTAGTGATTGAACACTTCTATACCTTATGCTATGTTCACCATGTTAAGAATTACCATTTGTCGGCAAGGCTTAAAAGACTATGCAACCACCAAGCCGACACTGTAGGAAATATTAAGGAGGGTTTCATAAAAGAGGAAAAATCCTATTAATAGCATTGAACAAAAATATAGAGACAATCTACAGAAAGAAAGACTTCAAAGGTAACACGATGCCAATTATCTATCAATAATCACTCTCAATGTGAATGGCCTAAATGCACCCATAAAATGGCACAGGGTTGCAGATTGGATAAAATGACAGGATCCATCCATATGTTGTCTACAAGAGACCCATTTTGAACCTAAAGATACACCCAGACTGAAAGTGAAGGGATGGAGAAGCATCTTTCATGCCAATGGGCCTCAAAAGAAGGGCGGGGTAGCGATTCCCATATGAGACAAATTAGATTTTAAACTAAAGACTGTAGTCAGAGATACAGAAGGACACTACAGAATTCTTAAAGGGACTATCCACCAAGATGATCTAACAATTGTAAATATCCATGCCCCCAATATGGGAGCAGCCAATTACATAAGAGAACTGTTAATCAAGATAAAGAATCATATTGATATGAATACATTAATAATAGGAGACCTTAACACGCCTCTCTCAGTAACAGAAGAAAATCATCCAAGCAGAAAATCAATAAAGAAACAAGAGCATTGAATGACACATTGGACCAGATAGACCTCATAGATATATACAGAACATTCCACCCTAAAACAACAGAATACTCATTCTTCTCAAGTGCACATGGAACCTTCTCAAGTGCACATGGAATAGACCACATACTGCGTCACAAATCAGGACTCAACTGATACCAAAAGACTGAGATGTTCTGGGCACTTTCTCAGATCACAATGCTTTGAAACTGGAGCTCAATCACAAGGAAAAGTTCAGAAGGAACTCAAACACCTGGAAGCTAAAGACCACCTTGTTTAAGCATGCTTGGATCAACCAGGAGATCAAAGAAGAACTTAAACAATTCATGAAAATCAATGAGAATGAAAACACTTCGGTCCAAAACCTATGGAATACAGCAAAGGCGGTCCTAAGGGGGAAATACATAGCCATCCAAGCATCCCTCAAAAAAAATGAAAAATCCAGAACACACCAGCTGTCTCTACACCTTAAAGAATTAGAGAATCAACAACAAATCAAACCAACCCCACACATAAGAAGGGAAATAATCAAGATTAGAGCTGAGATCAATGAGGTAGAAACCAGAGATACAGTAGAATGTATCAATGAAACTAGAAGCTGGATTTTTGAAAGAATCAATAAGATCAATAAACCGTTGGCCACACTACTCCAAAAGAAAAGAGAGAAAGCCCAAGTTCATAAAATTATGAATGAAAAGGGAAAGATCACAACGAACGCCAAGGAAGTAGAAACAATTATCAGAAGTTATTATCAACAGTTATATGCCAATAAGTTAAGCAACCTAGATGAAATGGATTCATTCCTGGAAAACTATAAACTCCCAAAATTGAACCAGGAAGAAATTGACAACCTGAATAGACCGATATCTAGTAACGAGATTGAAGCAGTGATCAAAAACCTCCCAAAAAACAAGAGCCCAGGACCTGATGTATTCCCTGGGGAATTCTAACAAACTTTCAAAGAAGAAATAATACCTATTCTCTTGAAGCTGTTTCAAAAAATTGAAGCAGAAGGAAAATTTCCAGACTCTTTCTATGAATCCAGCATTACCTTGATCCCCAAACCAGGCAAAGACCCTACCAAAAAGGAGAATTTCAGACCAATATCCCTATTGAATATGGATGCTAAGATTCTCAACAAGATCCTAGCAAACAGGATCCAACAGCACATTCAAAAGATTATCCACCATGACCAGATGGGATTCATACCTGGGTTACAAGGATGGTTCAACATTTGCAAATCAATCAAATTAATAAGAGAAGAGAGAAGAACCACATGGTCCTCTCAATTGATGCAGAAAAAGCATTTGACAAAATCCAACATCTGTTCCTGATTAAAACGCTTCAAAGTATAGGGATAGAGGGAACATTCCTGAACTTCATAAAATCTATCTATGAAAGACCCACAGCAAATATCATCCTCAATGATATTTGAGAATGGGAATGGGAAGCTTGCAGCCTTCCCATTGAGATCAGGAACACGACAAGGATGCCCACTCTCACCACTCTTGTTCAACATAGTTTTAGAAGTCCTAGCAACAGCAATCAGACAACAAAGAGAAATAAAAGGTTATCTCTAAGGAAATGTTGAAAAACAAAAATAAAACTGGTGGCATCACGTTACCTGATTTCAAGATTTATTACAAAGCTGTGATCACCAAGACAGCATGGTACTGGCATAAAAACAGACACATAGGGGCGCCTGGGTGGCTCAGTGGGTTAAGCCGCTGCCTTCGGCTCAGGTCATGATCTCAGAGTCCTGGGATCGAGTCCCGCATCGGGTTCTCTGCTCGGCGGAGAGCCTGCTTCCCTCTCTCTCTCTCTCTGCCTGCCTCTCCATCTACTTGTGATTTCTCTCTGTCAAATAAATAAATAAAATCTTTAAAAAAAAAAAAAAAAAAAAACAGACAAATAGACCACTAAAACAAAATAGAGAGCACAGATATGGACCCTCAACTCTATGGTCAATTAATCTTCGACAAAACAGGAAAAAATATACAGTGGAAAAAAGATAGTCTCTTCAATAAATGGTGCTGGAAAAACTGGACAGCTATATGTACAAGAATGAAACTCAACCATTCTCTTATACCGTACACAAAGATAAACTCAAACTTATTAAATGGATAAAAGACTTCAACGTGAGACAGAAATCCATCAGAACCCTAGAGGAGAACATAGGCAGTAATCTCTTCGATATCAGCCACAGCAACTTCTTTCAAGATATGTCTCCAAAGGCAAAGGAAACAAAAGTGAAGATGAACTTTTGGGACTTCATCAAAATCAAAAGCTTCTGCACAGCAAAGGAAATAGTCAAGAAAACAAAGAGGCAACCCACGGAATGGGAGAAGATATTTGCAAATGATAGTACAGACAAAAGGTTGATATCCAGGATCTATAATGAACTCCTCAAACTCAACGCACACAAAACAGACAATCATATCAAAAAATGGGCAGAAGATATGGACAGACACTTCTCCAATAAAGACATACAAATGACTATCAGACACATGAAAAAATGTTCATCATCACTAGCCATCTGGGAGATTTAAATTAAAACCACATTGAGATACCACCTTACACCAGATAGAATGGCCAAAATTAACAAGACAGGAAACAACATGTGTTGGAGAGGATGTGGAGAAAGGGGAACACTCCTACACTGTTGGTGGGAATGCAAGTTGGTGCAACCACTTTGGAGAACAGTGTGGAGATTCCTCAAGAAATTAAAAATAGAACTTCCCTGTGACCCTGCAATTGCACTACTAGGTATTTACCCAAAGATACAGATGTAGTGAAAAGAAGGGCCATCTGTACCCCAGTGTTTATAGCAGCAATGGCCACGGTCGCCAAACTGTGGAAAGAACCAAGATGCCCTTCAACGGACCAATGGATAAGGAAGATGTGGTCCATATACACTATGGAGTATTATGCCTCCATCAGAAAGGATGAGTACCCAACTTTTGTAGCAACATGGATGGGACTGGAAGAGATTATGCTGAGTGAAATAAGTCAAGCAGAGAGAGTCAATTATCACATGGATTCACTTATTTGTGGAGCATAATAAATAGCATGGAGGACATGGGGAGATGGAGAGGAGAAGGGAGTTGAGGGAAATTGGAAGAGGAGGTGAACCATGAGAGACTGTGGACTCTGACAAATAACCTGAGGGTTTTGAAGTGGCGGGGGGGTGTGAGGTTGGGGGAACCAGGTGGTGGGTATTAGAGAGGGCACGGATTGCACGGAGCACTGGGTGCGGTGCAAAAACAATGAATACTGTTACACTGAAAAAAATAAATTTTTAAAAAATTAAAAAATACAGGATGCCTGGGTGGCTCAGTTGGTTAAGCAGCTGCCTTCAGCTCAGGTCATGATCCCAGCGTCGTGGGATCGAGTCCCACATCGGGCTCCTTGCTCAGCGGGGAGCCTGCTTCTCCCTCTGCCTCTGCCTCTGCCTGCCTTTCTGTCTGCCTGTGCTCGCTCTCTCCCCGTCTCTCTCTCTGATAAATAAATAAAATCTTTAAAAAAAACAATTAAAAAATACAAAATAAAGAATTACCATTTGTCACCATACAAACTTATTAAATATCATTGGCTATATTTTCTATGCTGTACCTTACATCCCTATGACTTAGACTTATTTATTTTAGAACTGAAAGTATTACCTATTCTTAGATACAGTTTTTTCCCCTTAAGTGCATCACAGGATGAATAAGAATGGTTCTGTATGGTACACATTGGCTTTACAAATATGTTTGAATCCCATGAACTATTTCTTTTAGATTAGATCATATGGAGAATAACCTTTCAACATTTTTTATAAAAAGTTAATGTTGATATGAAGATATGAACAGATAACATGAAAAAGAATAAATAGATCAATGTCACCTATACACATAAATGCATAAATGTAAATAACATATTAATATTTTCTTCCCCTTATATTATAAGAATATGGTGACCAGATATAGTACATTTCAAGAATATTGGGAATTACCAAGAAGGTAAAAATACTTCAACATTAGGTAGTTTATATGAATAAAATGGTGGTTTTCTTTTTGCCTGATTTTAAATCACATGGAGATAGTTAAGAGAGCTCGGCATTTGTGCAGGGAATTCTTGGGAAGGCTGAGCACGATACAGCCTCTGACTCATGTGCAAAAGGCAGAACACAGAGCACTGGTCCTCTTGGCCCCAGAACCGCTGAGAGACGGGACAGATTTCCCCAACTTTCTGAGTCTGGAATGTAAAGTTTAATCCCCCAGTGCTGGTTGTGTACTATGATGGAAATTCACCTTAAGGACTGTGTCTGGACACAGGGACATGGACATCCACCATCTGAGAAACTGTACAGGAGCAACTGTGGGTCCTGAGAGGCTGCCAGTGGGAGAGGAGACATCTGAGGTGCTGTGGATTTTGACCTAAGAAAAAATCAGACAAACAAATCCCTCTCACTCCAAGGACTCCCACAGGCTTACAATGTAAAGCTCAAATAAAAAATCACTAGGTACTTGGGATTGAAGGTGATTCACAATAACCCACTTCCCACCTGGGCAACTCTGTAGATGTCTTCTGGGAAGAACAGTTCTGGGACATTTTATCTTGAACCAAGCGGGTGATGATCCTGGGAGCCCATGTGAGCCCAGATGACCTATTGATGTAATCGTAATAGGATGGGTTCTGAATAAAACCTTTTCAATCACAAAGGTAGATGAGATAAAGATATGTAATACACTTTACACACATTTCTAATTTTCAAGTAAGAACAGTTCATAGACTAAGGATGGAGGCAGAATTTAGGCTCCACCACATACATTTCACACAACTTAGGGTCATTTATGAGAATAAAAAAGTAATAGTATTAAGGATAACACTGGATCTGTATGGGGGTAGGGGGTTTGCTTCCCAGACACCAGATCTTTCACTCTTCTCCCCCAGGGCTCACGGCATCTATTTAAGGTAAGATATGAAGATGGAGCCTTCCAGGCCTTTCTACAGCATGATGTCCTGGGTAACCCACAGTCAAAAATGTGTAATCATAGGAAAGGTTAGGTCTTAGAGAATCAACGTCTTTTCTTTCCTCATTCTTAGGAGGAAGACCCCATGTTATAATCACAAACTCTTAGACTCTGAGTACAAACAAGGATCACAAAATACAGAGACGATTTTTTTTCTGACAAACAGCGTGGAGAAGCTCCTCTGGGACAAGACGTGAACCCTGCATCTGTGTGATCCCCCAAGAGCCTTTGGTTCTGCACCTGCCGCGGACCTGCCCAACCCCTCAGTGATTTGCATGTTTCCCCCAGAGCCCATCTCTGCTCTTCAGCATCTTCATGAAGAGGCTGCTCAGACATTCGGGGCAAAAAAGAGCCTCAGACTAGGCTTCAGATCAAACATAGGAGTCCTGACCCAAGCCTCTGCCTTCTACTGGCCTGCTTCCCAGGTGAGAAGGGGAGTATAGCGGATATCCCCAAGATGATGGGAGTCCTGCCCTCCTGACTGTGGGATCTCCCCAGGGATCCTCCCTGTGGATCCCTGACCCGGGGTCTCCCCTCCCCTCGGAATCCCAGGAGTTCTCAGATTAGGGGACCAGGGCTTCCAGAATCTTCTGGGAGGAACATGTAGTTGAACCTGGTAAACAATGGTGACTTTGTGTTTTGCTTCCAACCCAGCTGTCCAAGGGCACATGGGGCTGACCCAGTCTCCGGCCTTCCGCTCTATGTCCCTGAGACAGGACGTGTCCATCACATGCAGGACCAATGAGAGTGTCAGCAATATCTGAGCTGGTATCAGCAGAAACCAGACCAGGCTCCTAAGCATCTCACCTATGATGCTGATAACCTCAAGTCTGGTGTCCCAGACCAGTTCTCCGTGATTCATCTGGACAGAGAATTCATCCTCAAAATCAGTGCAGTAGAGGCTGAGGATGCTGCCAGTTATTACTGCTGGCAGATTCATATCCTTCCTCCCACCATGTTACAGCACAGAGCAGAAACCGTCCCCGGGCTGGGTGGGGATGGTGAGGAGAGCAGTGGCCAGTGCTCCCGGTAGTTACAGCAGCTGCGTTCTGTTCCGGGTCTGATCACCCCGGCAGAAGCTGCTTTGGGGAAGGGCTTGCAGGGCTCAAGGATCAAGGGACTTTGTCCTTTGAAAGCTTCCTTTCTTGATGACACAAATCCCAAACCTCAGGAATTCTAAAATGAAATCTCTCTTGCAGGCCTGCAACGGAATTCATCCACGGAATAGACCTTGATCCTATCTCTGATAAACACTCTGAGAAGTAGGCAAAAAAAAGGGAGAAGCATCCTAGCAAAAACTACTATTACTAATACTACTAATAATAATAATAATACTGCTATGACTAATACTAGTATTGCAAATACTAGTACTACGAACGTTAGTACTAATACTTTGGACACTACAACTGTAATGCTGCTACTACTAATAAAACTAATAAACATCAACAACTACACTGTCAACTGCCATCGAGTGAAATCTTGAGGACTTACTGTGTATCGAATACTGTACGCAGGACTCATTCATCTAGCGCAATTCATCTCACAATAATCCTCTAGAGATGAGAGATCAGGGGTTCTCAGAGTTTATGTTATTTGACATGCCAGTGGTTATAAAGGAAGAAGATGGAAAAAGAATCTGTTATTTTGACTCCATAATTTCTACCCATTATTTAACTATTTTCATTAAAAAAAATTAGTACAACTAAAAGCAGGTCAAGACAGAGACTGTCTCTAGCATCCCAAAAGCTCCCTCAGTCACCTTCCCTGTCAATTCCATGCCCATTCCCCACACACATACCACGAGAGGCCACCCATCTTCTGTTTTCTATCCACATTGAGCAGATATTCTCTGTTTTTGAACTTCATATAGTGGAATTATACAGTATATACTTTTTTGATGTCTTGCTTCTTTGGATCAACGTGTTCTTTGAACTTCATCTCTGTTGTTGGTGTGGCCATAATTCATTCTTTTCCTGCTGAATAGTGCACTATTACATAAATACATTACAATTAATTTTTTCACTCATAGGAATAGTATGGAAGTCTTGTGACATAATAGTAGTGATAATAATAAAATAAAAACTAATATATGTTATATGTTTGATACAGTGCCAAATACCTTACTTCTGTTTCAACTGCAAACAGAACCATTGTTGTCACAGTTTCAAAGACATGGAAACTGAGACAAGGGGAAGTTAAGTGAACAGGATCAATTTCACACTTCCATAGGCAATGTAGCTTTGTCCCCAGCCCTAATGGGGTGACTCAGGGACTTCTCTGATAATATCAGGACATTTGGATGGATAATGTCTGACTGTCAGTAAGCTCTAAGTCCTGATGTGATGACCATTTATGTGGAAGTTGGAGTAGCAATGATAAAACTGCTTCCTTGAAATATACATAAAGGTTGGGAAAGCGAAAGTTGAATGGCTTCTGTTTTCTTCTCAATGGGCTTGTGCCAAACACCATCTGGAGGAATTTAAGTGATAGGTAAGGCAGGAGGACACAGGAGAGAAATCCTTCCGTTAGACTGAGCCTTCAGCATCCTCTGCCATCACCATGTGGAAATGGGTTGTCAAGGGCAGAGAAGAGGAAGCAAATGGTCTCAGGAGCTGAAAGCCCAGATGGCCCTTTGCAGCCCACCCTGCTGTCCAGAGCCCATGTCAGTGCCTGGGTCAGTGCTCTGGGGGGAGATCTCCCTCAGTTAGGACACAAATCGAACCAGGGAAGCCCCAGATATCTGCAACATATATAATCATCAAATAGCTTCTAATAAGCCTAGAGAAATGACTAGTACAATTAAGGAGGGGAAGCCACAATATGGAATTATTTGTGCAAAGATGGTAAGTAATTGCATACAAAGGGGGTAAATTTGATCAGTAATGCAGGAACTGCCCATGAAAATCTCACTGTGTTGTTGCTATGGCACAACCACATGAGCTAAAGTTGAGCTAACCACCAAGGTTAAGTTGTGGTGAGGCTGAAAAGCTAGTGGACATTTCATGTTTCATGCTGCTGAAATGTGTATTGGCACATTCATGTCAGAAAGCTGTTTGTGGTCATCTACAAATGAGGAATATACATACACCCTGGGACTCAGTACTTTTTAACTCTGATATACCCAACAGAATTGAGAGTGTGTGTGCTCAAGGAATGACATGACAGCGTTGCTTATGACAACTCCAAACTGGAAACAACCAGTTATTGATCTAGAATGGAATGGCTGCTTCAATTATGGGTTTTGCAAACATCTTTATCCTCTCTGTGCTTTATCTGAGTAGTAGTTTTGAAACCTGTGATAATTTCGATGCTGCCCAAATTACCAGTCTTTCATATGGAGTACTCTTCATGTCTTATCTGAAAAGCCATTTCATACCTCAAATTGATGAATACATTACTACTTACTATTTTTCTAAGTTTATCACTGTACTTTAGTTCTATAATCTAGCTGGATTGGGTTCTTGGACATGATACAGAGTAGGGGATCAGATTTCATTTCCCTTTTGGTATGAATGTCCACTTGAACCATCCCACTACATTAGAAAGAACATTCCTTTGTTAATTGTCCTAGGAGTCATGCGTCACAAATTAAGTGTCCCCAGAGATATATGTCTGTTCATGGACTATGTTTCATTCCCCTGGTCTCTCTTATATCTTTGTTGCATACTACTGTAACTATAAATATATCTTTTCAAAAAGAGATTTCATTTATTTATTTGAGAGTGAGTGAACATGAGCTGGCAGGGGAGGGGCAGAAGAAGAAGCAGACTCCCCACTGAGCAGGGAGCCAGACCCAGTTCTTCCCAGGACCTGAGCAAAAAGGCAGATGCATAACCAACTGAGCCACCCAGGAGCCCCATGTGTATTTAAATAAGTCTTATTAGTCAATAGGGTATTCTCTCAACATTGTTCTTTTTCAGAATTGTCTTGGTTCTTTTTAGCTCAGAATTCCCTATACGTTTTATAATGTGCAAAAAAAGTAACTTGGTGTTTATTGGAAGTACATTGAAACTAAGGATCAATTTCTTGAGACAGACATATTGAGTCTTTAGATGCATGAAAGCATATTTCTCCATTTATTCGGGTCTCCTTTGTTTTCTCTTAGCAAAGTTTTACTATCATTGGGTCTGTATGGTGCATTGACCCTGGTAGGTAACAATACATGTCCTCTCATACCCACGTTCAGCTTACCATTTATTTCTAATTGCCAATGCAATAAATTTTCCTTAAAAAATGTTTGCTCTATGTCTGTCTCCATTACTAAAATTCAATTTCCCATTTGGACAATCTGTGATTTCATTAGCTATGCAAAAGTGAACACAAATACAGGACTTAATATAATCCACACGAATGTGTATATCTATTTGGATTTTTAGGGGAGGCACTTTGGGATGAAGGATCAGTTTCTTGGAGAAAGAGTCTCTCAGGCACATGTCTATCATCATGAGACCCTCTGTGAATCCCAATCTCAGCATCCATGGCAAGGACACTTGGAGAATCATTTCCCTTCCACCTTCCTCTTCTCAGGTGGAGCACAGAGCAGCAGAAAGCACAGCAGCAGAGACAGAGATCCCAACTTGCTCTGAAATCCAACCTGCCCCACCTCACCAGTCCACTCTGGCTGGGATGCATGAAAAGCCGCTCAGCAAGGTGAGGACCAAAGCAGATTCACTTAGAGCAGAAATTGCATGGTCCGGACACAGATGTGTTCTTCCTTCTTCCATGTCAGCCACAGGATTGGATATTCTTGAAGACACATGTAGTCATTTCCTGTACAGGGAAACCTTGGCCAAGATGACTGGGACACGGACAGGATAGTCCCTTCCCCACACCATTCTAGCAGCTGTGAATGAAGCTGGCACCGTCCTAGAAGTAAGGCTTGGAAAATCCTAAAGGCACAAGAACATTTCCACAAACCAGAAATGTATTTAAAGAGGTGCCCAAATATAAGATTTCAATCTCCTGCCATTATTCCTCATCGCAAAGAAATTAGACTGTAAAGCATGAATGATGAAGTGTGAAGGTAATTATTTGAATATAAACAAAGCCTACTTCTTTCTTTGGCACAGCCTCCATAAGATCTAAATAGAGCAGGGTTCAGAGAGCTCCCAGGTTGGTGAACACATCA
This sequence comes from Mustela erminea, assembly GCF_009829155.1. Lineage (NCBI taxonomy): Eukaryota > Metazoa > Chordata > Mammalia > Carnivora > Mustelidae > Mustela > Mustela erminea. The sequence goes on along the minus strand of NC_045620.1, from coordinate 103,181,161 downwards.
ACAAGCAGAGGGTGACACATCCCAATGCCATGGGGACAGAAGCTACTACACTCAGGATCCTCCCAATCCCTGCTGTGTATCTCTCCATCTAACTCTCCATCTGAGTCTTTATCATATTTTTTAATAACCTGGGAAACATAAGTAGGTGTATATCTAAGTGATGTGAGCTGCTCTAGCAAACTAATTACACCTGAGGAGGGAATCATGGAACCCCGTGTCTACAGCTGGTCAGAGACAGAGGTCCTGTCTTCACTCCCATTAGATGATGACACTCCTGATGGGCTAGTCCTTATCAAGCAGGGGTCTCCATGCCACCCTGCAGAGTCATAGGCAGTTGCTCTGGAGGATGAAGTGTGGACACAAGCCACTGAGAGCAGACCCAGAGCCAGGAGGCTGTGCCCCTGAGGAAACTCCATCTTGAAAGTGCTTGGTGTCCTCCACACAGCTGGTCAGGGACCACCACCTGGCTTCTGTGCACTGGAGCTTCTCCATCTCCAGGTGGTTCCTTGTGCTCAGGGTCTGCGACACTGGGGACACATTCTCCACAATGTGCGGAGACATCAGTCTCCTCCCTAAACATACACATGGGATGGATATAGACCCAGATTTGAGATCTTCCCTGAACAAAGCTAAAGTCCTTTTTCTTTCCTGTCACAAACTTTAAAAACTCCTCTAATAAAAAACCAGAGTCCCAGAGTGATGACAAAAATAGTCTGATGACTCTCCATACATTCCATAAAGAACAAAAATAAAGGTGAAAGTGAGGGAATCTGAGGAGAAAGGAGGAACCATGATGAAAAGGCCTGCGCCTCTGCAGGTGCATCATGCCTGCATGAAGGTACAGCAGGAGAGGAAGCGATGATATCCCAGGTGAGGATCTGACCTGTGTGTCCCCAGTCAGGTCCACTCTGGAGGGCGACCACAGGGCTTCACCCACTAGGGGGCTGGCTTAGCCTTTTGTCCTACTGCATCCGTGCTCCACTCCCCCCCTGCACAATCCTGCATTCTCCTTCCACAGATGGTGATGTCGAGAACATTCCCCAGCCAGTGTCACACATGCTATACTCGATGTGAGTCTGCTCTCCAGGGAACAATGCCTGTGACCAGTGACGTTAGAGAATAGCACATACCACATGGCCAGAATAACCTGCATAGGCAGAAGCTGTCCATTTTCCAAAATGCACAGGGACTAAAATTATGTCAGAAAGGGAGAATGTGGCAGTAGATAATTGAGCACATGTTATGAGAATTTAAATCAACGTGCTGACCCTCAGATATTTTGTCTCTCTAACTGGAAAACTCTAGCTCAGGGTTGCTGAAGCTTAAAGTCACAGCTTCTGACTCAGTTCCTAGACCTAAGTCAATTCCTACTCTCAAACACATTGACTCAGGGGAAGGCCAGTTCTCAAAGGAAAGACCTTAAGGTTTTCCCATAGATGTATGGAGAAAATCTTGCTTCTTATTTTCCCTAAGGAACTCGGGGCTTAAGGCTTGAGCTCTGAATGTGATCTCTCTGCCCTGATGAGAGAGCTCTCTGTTAGAAGGACACATAGGGAAAGACAGTGCTCTGGTGGAAGAGACAAGGGAACAAGCTGTCCACAGAGAAAAAGCAAACACACAAACAAACAATCTATCTCAAATTAAAGCAGTGGAAGAATATTTTTTAACTGACAAGAAAGCTATAGGACTCCTTGAGAATCCTCAGGACGAAGTTTCATCCCTCACAGGAGACACTTTTGGTGGGGGATGCAAACTGCTACACAGAGTTAAGAGTTTGTTAAAATGAGGGATTATGAGGAGGCCTGTGGTCAAAGGGAACTTCTGTCTCACTTCCCCAATTAGAGTGTAGTGACTGGGCCCTGTCCAAGGATTAGCATCAATATAGGAATAATCTTCACAGCCGACATAAGACATTGCTCCCATTTCTTCACAGGACTGATGTGAATCTCAGCTCTAGAAAATTTAGTTCTCTATTAGTTATTCCAAAAAGTGCAAAGAAAAGAAATGACAATATTGGGAAGGAATTCAGATTATGTATATGGGTATCAGGGCTTTCAAATAACTTATAAGTCAGAAGATCAACAGATTCACATATATATGGGAGTCGCCTGGAGCCAAAACTATTCTCTGTGAGTTCATCCTCTAGTGGGTGAATATTTGCAGATTCTTTAAAAAAGGTGATCCATTTCAGTCACAGGTCCCAAAAATCTACCCAACACTTCCTGTTGGGGACACTCCTTCTGCTGTGGCACTGAGGACTTGCGTTTTGGCTCAGTCAGGACACAGGTCTCTTGTCTCTCAACTTCACCAAAGCATTGTAAGTTTGTGCTGTCTGGCTTGAGAAAATGTATAGATCAAGTTCTACAGAATGGGTAACAGCATTGCACTCCCCACCCACACACCCTATCCCCAGAATAAATGGACTCACATAAACAAATCAGCAAGAGAACTGACCCAAGGGACACAAATGATGCACTGGCTTCCACTTTTATGGATTCCAAAGGGACGTTCCCTGGCCAAGAGACAAAATCCACCTGCATAAGTCCTTGCTCAATGAGGTGATGGTGGTCAGGATTAGAGAGACTCCCAGAGTCCTGTTCCCCACCTGCACCTCATGGGGGTTCTTCTTATATCCCTTACAGATGCCAATGATTTCTGTGTGGTGTGCAGTGACCAACACTGACGAAGTCATTTTATTGTCCAGGGTACAACAAAGTTCCTCCATACACAGGAGATATAGACTCCTCTTAGGAAATATGAACAGTCTTTCTTCAGTCTACAGGTAGCAGAGGAAAATTCCAAAGCCTTCTCTGTTAAAAAAAGAACTTTTAGATTCAAAGTAAAACTACATTGAGATATCAATTTATACCAGCTAGAATGGCCAAAATTAGCAAGACAGGAAACAACATGTGTTGGAGAGGATGTGGAGAAAGGGGAACCCTCTTACACTGTTGGTGGGAATGCAAGCTGGTGCAGCCTCTTTGGAGAACAGTGTGGAGATTCCTCAAGAAATTAAAAATAGAACTTCCCTATGACCCTGCCATTGCACCCCTGGGTATTTACCCCAAAGATACAGATGTAGTGAAAAGAAGGGCCATCGGTACCCCCAATGTTTATAGCAGCAATGGCCATGGTCGCCAAACTGTGGAAAGAACCAAGATGCCCTTCAACGGATGAATGGATAAGGAAGATGTGGTCCATATACAGTATGGAGTATTATGCCTCCATCAGGAAGGACGAATACCCAACTTTTGTAGCAACATGGACGGGACTGGAAGAGATTATGCTGAGTGAAATAAGTCAAGCAGAGAGAGTCAATTATCATATGGTTTCACTTATTTGTGGAGCATAACAAAAAGCATGGAGGACATGGGGAGTTAGAGAGAAGGGGATTGGGGTAAATTGGAAGGGGAGGTGAATCGTGAGAGACTATGGACTCTGAAAACAATCTGAGGGGTTTGAAGTGGCGGGGTGGGGTGGGAGGTTGGGGTAGCAGGTGGTGGGTATTATAGAGGGCACGGATTGCATGGAGCACTGGGTGTAGTGAAAAATAATGATACTGTTATGTTGAAAATAAATAAATGAAAAAATATATAAATAAATAAAAAATAAAAAATACAGAACTTTTAGAAGGTTTTGCATTTTTTCAGTATTTTGGGGCAAGAAATTATGAGATAAACAACCAAACACAAAAGGAGACTTTTAAAGTTTTCATGTTAAGTTTTGTAGGAAATAGTAATGTTTTTGAAGTTCAAGCACTCTTAGGAATACATTGTACAAAAAATAGTTTCAAAACTGATACACAGTAAGTAAACATGATGGATGAATAATTTTCAGCCAAATTTCCACACATTGAGGTTTCACACATGAAAATGGGTAATGTGATTCTGATTTTTTTATTACATTTGACACAGTGTTAGATACTATGATTCTTAATTAAACAATGTGTAATTAATAGTTTTCAAACTCATCTTAAGATTTATAATATTATCTTATATTTTCCTTTTTGTTTTTTCCTGATTTTTCTCATATTAGTAGGTAAGCTTTCTGAATCACTCACTAGCAGGATTCATGAGTTGGGCCGGCATGTTCAACAGTAAGATTCAAGATTGCATTGGCTAACACTCTAAGAAAAGATCAAGGGAGAAAACACATGGAAGAGTAAATAAAATGACACTTAGTTACATACGGGACATGGGCTATCAATCCTAGTTCTATCACAACTTTTCATCAGCACCCAAATCCCTCCATAGAGTTCAGGGTTTACTTTCAGTATCATTTTTACATAATAATTCTTCCAACTATGATACAAAATCTCACTCTACGGGGATTTCCTAGGAGATACTCAGACTGAGATTTGTTGTGTAACCTTGCCTGGAGTTGCATGTATTCTGTAACTCTTCAATTCAGTATGACCTTGGATTTGAATTACCTGAGATCTAACAGAACTACAAATTCTATTCCTTCAGGTTCTCCAGGATTCTTTTTCCTGACAGTGACTTGAGTTGTGAAGTACTTTGAGGTTGACACAAATCTCACCAACGATTGACTAACACCTACATCAGGCTGACACAGGCAGAATCATTATCCTTTAATAAAGGGATGGTTGGTAAACTGATGCCTGGGGCAGCTCTGACCCCACACTGTGTTTCACAGTGTCTGTGGTTCACCAAAGACCTCAGAAAATATCCATGATAGGTATGGGTGATGCTAAATTATTAGAAATTTTATCCCAGTCCTTGTTATTCTCACCTACAGAATCTCATTTTCAACTATAGACTCAGAGCTGTGGATGCTGAACATAAAAGCCAAGTGAGAGACAACAACTTCTTACATAGAGCTAACAAGGAACCAGACCCCCTGACAGAAACTGAATACACATGATGAGGAAGCCTCTGTGTGGGAAATGGGAAACATTACTCATTCTGTCCATCCTCTTAGGCAATGTTGACTTAAGAAATCTCTTTGTTTGATATGGTATGTGTGTGAGTGTGTCTACCTTATCTAATGTGCATCATATGGTGAGTATGTGTCTATCATCTGTTTGTCTTGCCTACTATCCACCTATCCATCTATCAATTTCTCTGGGGACGGAGACAGAAGTATGACAGGATACACACTACATTGTAACAAACAGTTACCACAAATTTCAAACTCACTGCCTGAAGCATAAAATTCTGTCTTATCTCCTATTCTCTTCTGCAGGACTATGAGTTCTCCTCCTGTAAGTGAGAGATTCCTTTCTACCTGTCAAGTCCCTCTCACTTTCATCTTCTCAAAGAGTAGATAATTCACCTGGTCCTGGGTTACTTTAATTCACTTAAAATCATTATTAAATTGTCTAAAGCCATTAACCTGGAAAGAGCACATCCCAGAGGCTATAGTTCATCCTGGGGTCTGGAGATCACTGGCCAGTCAGCTGGAATGGGAGTGCGACCTGTTTCCTTCTGGACATTAGCTGACAGGAATGGCCATTCACCTGACAGACATGGACTCTGACATGTATACCTGTATCATCAGAGTCTCTGGAGCTTTCTCAGAAGGCAGGAGCTGTGAGCTCCTGAGCACTGTGTCCTGCCACAGATCCTGATTATTGCAGGGAGATGCTGCTTCCCACACAAGCAGTATGGAATTTGTCTCTGTTAGGTTTCTTCCAAACACAGAAGACATTTTAATTTACTGCTCTCCCAGGAGAGGGACCAGTACCCTGACTTTGCTGCTTTTCACTCTGCCACAGGCACCACAGAATTTGCATATTGTCCCCTGGGGAGGACCTTGCCTTAGAAGTCTGAGATAAAAGTCAGTTTAGAGCTTGTGTTTACTTATGAGGACTCACCAGTTCAGCTTCTCAAAATGAGGTTCCCTTCTCAGCTCCTGGGGCTACTGATGCTATGGGTCCCAGGTAAGAGCACAGGGAGGATGAGGAAGGAGATTGGGGTGGGGAGGGTGAGCTGTCTGGGTGCTGTTAGTCCCTATGTGTGCTCTGTCCAGAGGTGAGATTGCCCTCCAGCAAGGGGTATTTAATTTTAAGATCCGTGAAAAAATGAGAAATTAAAGGGAACATAGAACAGTGCTTTAGTGAGATGCTGAAAAAAAAAAAACTTGTGGTCATTCTGTGCCCTGAAATTCTTCGGTTATCCATGGAGATTGGATATATTTAGGGTAGGAATCAAATTACAAAATATGATTTAGCCTCATATAAATGAAATTTAAAGTCATAAAAATGGCTTATAATGTTGCTCTATAATCTGTATTTGTCTCTCATTATTTTAGGATCTAGTGCGGAGGTCGTGCTGACTCAAACCCCACTCTTGCTGCCCGTCACCCCCGGAGAGCCAGCCTCCATCTCCTGCAAGGCCAGTCAGAGCCTTGTACACAGTAATGGAAACACCTATTTGCATTGGTACCTGCAGAAACCAGGCCAGTCCCCACAGGGCCTAATCTACAAGGTTTCCAACCGTTTCACTGGGGTCCCAGACAGGTTCAGTGGCAGCGGATCAGGGACAGATTTCACCCTGAGAATCAGCAGGGTGGAGGCTGATGATGTGGGAGTTTATTACTGTTATCAAAATACACATGCTCCTCCCACAGTGGTTCAGGCCCGGACACAAACCTCTCTGTCTGGGCACGAATGTAGCCACAGCAGGGAGCAGCCCCAGCAGAGGCTCTAAGCTGTTGTCAGAGGCAGGTGCAAGGGAACTCAGGGCAGTAATGCGCAGCAACGTGCAGCTGAGTGCTCTGGACTGAGTCCCGTCCTGTGCCAACAGCCTCAGTGGGGCACAACCAGCTCCAGAAGGGATGTGATCATCCTGTGGATGAGCGGTGAGCTGCCAGGACAACCATCCTGAACCTCACCTGACCCTCCCGGCTTGTGTGCATGGGTCAGGGACAACTACTCAGCCTGAGGGTCAGAAACCTGAGGCATATTTGTGGCAACACAAGTACATACATTTTTGAGCTAAGAACTTCTGTGATATTTTCAGTAAAGGATACTATTTGATATCCTTCAGAATTTATTATTGTTTATTTTCCCACTTTCTGAATTTCTTCTTTCCCAGTTACACTAACTGTTCTTGTACGATGTTCACTAGATAACATCCTATACACACTAACCCCACAGGAAATATGGCTGAGAGCAATTAGTATGACTTTTTCTTCAAGATCCCAAACAGACTTGGAATATCATAGCAGATATAAGCTCCTAATCCTGTAAAGACAATGTCCATATATACAATGAAATTTACTCAGCCATAAGAAGAATGAAGTCGAGCCATTTGGGACAACATGGATGGACCAGTAGGGTATTATGTGAGGTGAAGTAAGTACAGAGAAAGACAAACATCATATGATTTCATTTATGTGTAGAATCTAAAACAGAAAGCAAAAAAAAAAAAAAAAGAAAAAGCAGAAAGACCCATGAATAGGGAGACCATACTGGGGGTTACCTGAGGGGAAGGAAACAGGCAGGAGGGGAAGAATGTGTGAAGGAGATTGGGACGAACGGGCTTCCAGTTATGGAATGAGTGGGTCACAGGGATGAAGGTACAAGGAAGGGAATATAATCTATGACAGTGCAACAGTGTTGTGTGGAGCAGAGCATAGCATATTGATATGTCATAAAAGAATTATGAGAACTCTTCAGGGATTTTAGAATCTCAGTTTTGAAAACTGCTACGACAATGTAAACTAAGTAGCCACAGACCTAGAAGTAAATGTTAAATTTAAATATTGTCGGGCGCCTGGGTGGCTCAGTGGGTTAAGCCACTGCCTTCGGCTCAGGTCATGGTCTCAGGGTCCTGGGATAGAGTCCCGCATCGGGCTCTCTGCTCAGCAGGGAGCCTGCTTCCTCCTCTCTCTGCCTGCCTCTCTGCCTACTTGTGATCTCTCTGTCAAATAAATAAATAAAATCTTTAAAAAAATAAAAATAAAAATAAATTTAAATATTGTCACATTTGATGAAGAGCACTATTTTATATGAAGCTCCATACTAACCAATCTTTAATAAGACAATTTTCAGATTAGTTGTAATTGAAGGAACAGAGATAGAATTATGAAACAGGTGTTTTGAAGTGTATGCAAATTATGGAGCTACTGTCAGTTTCATGTTTTATATCTACATATTGCAAGAAATGTCAGAAGAAACATTAAGTATTGTATACATTTGTATCTAATATTAAATCAGATTCACACAAAACTAATTTGTGTAAACAGTTAAGTCATTTTTTTAGAAATGGTTCATCATGTCTAGACATATCAAAATTTATAGTTCAAAATAATCAGAAAGGCATCATAATGTCATCACAGACAATAAAATATTCCAAACTCAGGGTTTTATCTTCTTTTGCATCAGAAAAAAAACTTTTCAAAATTAAAAATTATGGAATATTGCAAAAAGGCTGTGTGTTTTGCTTTTATATATATATATATATATATACATATACAATATATACATATATATTTATATATGATATATATAATAATAATATATTATATATTATATATTATATAATAATATATATGTATATATACATATATTTTTTTTTTCCTCTCTCTTGTCATCTACTTTCATCAGTCTTTTTGTTTGCCTGTTTTTCTTTTTGTATACTTTGTAAATCTTACCTTGGGGCCCATTTGGGCTGGGCCTTCTCTTTTATTTTATTTTTCTTTTTTTTTTCCTGTCTCTCTCTCTCTCTCTCTCTCTCCCCCTCTTTTTCTTTTTTCTCTCTTTCTTTTGTCTTTCATTTGTGGGGGAACTCTTGATTACTCAGAAGCATTCCAGGGTGCACCACAGTCTGATACATTCAGCTACATCTGTTCAGCCATCTCTCACCAAAATAACTAGGAGGAGGAATGCCCAACAGAAGAAAAATTCAGAGGCTGTGCCTTTAACTGCACCACGGTCGATATATTCAGCTACATCCTTTCAGCCATCTCTCACCAAAATAACTAGGAGGAGGAATGCCCAACAGAAGAAAAATTCAGAGGCTGTGCCTTCTGCAACAGAGCTAATGTCTATGGACATAGACAATATGTCAGAAAGGGAATACAGACTAACAATTATTCAGGCAATAGCTAAGTTGGAGAAAGCCATGGATGACAAAATGGAATTGATTAGGGCAGAACTGAAAGCCACCAGGGATGATGTTCATAATGTTCTCAATGAGTTCCATTCTAATCTAAATTCTCTAAAAGCTAGGGTAACTGAGACAGAAGATAGAATTAGTCATCTGGAGGGAAAACAGAGAGAAAGGATCAAGAAGAAGCCTGGAAAAAACAGCTTAGAAGCCATGAAAACAGAATTAGGGAAATAAATGACACCATGAAATGTTCCAATGTCAGAATTATTGGAATCCCTGAAGGGGAGGAGAAGGAAAGAAGTCTAGAAGATATAGTGGAACAAATTCTTCATGAAAATTTTCCCAATCTCACGAATGGAACTAGTGTTCATGTACTAGAGGCAGAATGGTCTCCCCCCAAGATTACAGAATTTTGAAAGTCCTCAAGACACCTGATAGTAAGAATGAGGAATCGTAATTGTAGACAGGATCTCTTAAAAGCAGCTAGGACAATGAAGCTCCTAACATACATATGAAAGCCCATCAGAATAATGTCAGACCTGTCCACAGAAACCTGGCAAGCCAGAAAGGGCTGGGAAGATGTGTTCAGGGTACTAAATGAGAAGAACATGCACCCAAGAATACTTTATCCAGCAAGACTGACATTCAAAATGGATGGAGAGATGAAGAGTTTCCAAGACCGGCAAGGCTTAAAAGAGTATGTGACCACCAAGCCGACATGGCAGGAAATATTAAGGGGGGTTCTATAAAAGAGAAAAATCCTAAGAATAACGTTGAACAGAAATATGGAGACAATCTACAGAAAGAAAGACTTCAAAGGTAACACGATGTCAATAAAAACATATCTATCAATAATCACTGTCAATGTGAATGGCCTAAATGCGCCCATAAAATGACACAGGGTTGCATATTGGATAAAACGACAGGATCCATCCATATGTTGTCTACAAGAGACCGATTTCGAACCTAAGAATACACCCAGACTGAAAGTGAAGGGATGGAGAAGCATCTTTCATGCCAATGGGCCTCAAAAGAAGTCTGGGATAGCGATTCTCATATCAGATAAATTAGATTTTAAACTAAAGACTCTAGTCAGAGATACAGAAGGACACTACAGAATTCTTAAAGGGACCATCCACCAAGATGATCTAACAATTGTAAATATCCATGCCCCCAATATGGGAGCAGCCAATTACATAAGAGAACTGTTAATCAAGATAAAGAATCATATTGATATGAATACATTAATAATAGGAGACCTTAACACGCCTCTCTCAGTAACAGATCATCCAAGCAGAAAATCAATAAAGAAACAAGAGCATTGAATGACACATTGGACCAGATGGACCTCATAGATATATACAGAACACTCCACCCTAAAACAACAGAATACTCATTCTTCTCAAGTGCACATGGAACCTTCTCCAGAATACACCACATCCTGGGTCACAAATCGGGACTCAACTGATACCAAAAGACTGAGATTATTCCCTGCATATTCTCAGATCACAATGCTTTGAAACTGGAGCTCAATCACAAGGAAAAGTTCAGAAGGCACTCAAACACCTGGAAGCTAAAGACCACATTGCTTAAGAATGCTTGGATCAACCAGGAGATCAAAGAAGAACTGAAACAATTCATGGAAAACAATGAGAATGAAGACACTTCAGTCCAAAACCTATGGGATACAGCAAAGGCAGTCCTAAGGGGGAAATACATAGCCATTCAAGCCTTCCACAAAAAAAAAACTGAAAAATCCAGAACACACCAGCTGTCTCTACACCTTAAAGAACTGGAGAATAAACAACAAATTAAGCCAACTCCACACACAAGAAGTGAAATAATCAATATTAGAGCAGAGATCAATGAGATAGAAACCAGAGATACAGTAGAATGTATCAATGAAACTAGAAGCAGTTTTTTTGAAAGAATCAATAAGATTGATAAACCATTGGCCAAACTAATCCAAAAGAGATGAGAGAAAGCTCAAATCAATAAAATTATGAATGAAAGGGAGAGATCATAACTAACACCAAGGAAATAGAAACAATCATCAGAAGTTATTATCAACAGCTATATGCCAATAAGTTAAGCAACCTAGATGAAATGGATGCATTCCTGGAAAACTATAAACTCCCAAAATTGAATCAGGAAGAAATTGACAACCTGAATAGACCGATATCTAGTAATGAGATTGAAGCAGTGATCAAAAACCTCCCAAAAAACAAGAGCCCAAGACCTGACAGATTCCCTGGAGAATTCTAACAAACTTTCAAAGAAGAAATAACACCTATTCTCTTGAAGCTGTTTCAAAAAATTGAAGCAGAAAGAAAACTTCCTGACTCTTTTTATGAAGCCAGCATTACACTGATCCCCAAGCCAGGCAAAGACCACACCAAAAAGGAGAATGTCAGACCAATATCACTGATGAAGATGGATGCTAAGATTCTCAACAAGATCCTAGCAAATAGGATCCAATAGCACATTCAAAAGATTATCCACCATGACCAGATGGGATTCATACCTGGGTTACAAGGATGGTTCAACATTCGCAAATCAATCAAAGTGATAGAACAAATCAATAAAAGAGGAGAGAAGAAACACATGGCCCTCTTAATTAATGCAGAAAAAGCATTTGACAAAATCCAACATCCATTCCTGATTAAAACGCTTCAAAGTATAGGGATAGAGGGAACATTCCTGAACTTCATAAAATCTATCTATGAAAGACCCACAACAAATATCACCCTCAATGGGAAAAAGCTCGCAGCCTTCCCATTGAGATCAGGAACACGACAAGGATGCCCACTCTCACCAATCTTGTTCAACATAGTATTAGAAGTCCTAGCAACAGCAATCAGACAACAAAGAGAAATAAAATGTATCCAAATTGGCAATGAAGAAGTCAAACTCTCTCTCTTTGCAGATGACATGATTCTTTATATGGAAAACCCAAAAGACTCCACCTCCAAACTACTAGAACCCATACAACAATTCAGCAACATGGCAGGATATAAAGCCAATGTGCAGAAATCAGTGGCTTTCTTATACACTAACAATGAAAATACAGAAAGGGAAATTAAAGAATCGATTCCATTTACTATAGCACAAAGAATCATAAGATACATGGGAATAAACCTAACCAAAGAGGTAAAGGATCTGTACTTGAGGAACTACAGAGCACTTATGAAAGAAACTGAAGAAGACACAAAAAGATGGAAGTCCATTCCATGCTCTTGGATCAGAAGAATAAACATTGTTAAAATGTCTATACTGCCTAGAGCAATCTACACTTTTAATGCCATTCCGATCAAAATTCCACCAGTATTTTTCAAAGAGCTGGAGCAAATAATCCTAAAGTTTGTATGGAATCAGAAGAGACCCCAAATTGCTAAGGAAATGTTGAAAAAGAAAAGCAATACTGGGGTCATCACGTTACCTGATTTCAAGCTTTACTACAAAGCTTTACTACAAGCTTTACTTGTAGTAAAGTAAGGTAAAGTAACTTTACTACAAGCTTTACTACACCAAACAGCATGGTACTGGCCTAAAAACAGACACATAGATCAGTGGAACAGAGTAGAGAGCCTAGGTATGGACCTTCAACTCTATAGTCAAATAATCTTTGACAGGAAAAAATATACAGTGGAAATATACAGTGGAAAAAAGGCAGTCTCTTCAACAAATGGTGCTGGGAAAATTGGACAACTATATGTAGAAGAATGAAACTCGACCATTCTCTTACACTGTACACAAAGATATACTCAAAAATGATTAAAAAAAAAAAAAAAACCTCAACGTAAGACAGGAATCCATCAGAATCCTAGAGAACATAGGCAGTAACATATTCGATATTAGCCACAACAACTTGTTTCAAGATATGTCTCCAAAGACAAAGGAAACAAAAGTGAAAATAAACTTTTGGGACTTCACCAAGATCAAAAGCTTCTGCACAGCAAAGGAAACAGTCAACAAAACCAAGAGGCAGCCCACGGAATGGGAGAAGATATTTGCAAAAGGTTGATATCCAGGATCTATAAAGAACTTCTCAAACTCAACACACACAAAACAGATAATCATGTCAAAAAATGGGCAGAAGACATGAACAGACACTTCTCCAATGAAGACATACAAATGGCTATCAGACACATGAAAAAATGTTCATCATCACTAGCCATCAGGGAGATTCAAATTAAAACCACATTGAGATACCACCTTACACCAGTTAGAATGGACAAAATTAGCAAGACAGTAAACAATGTGTGTTGGAGAGGATGTGGAGAAAGGGGAACCCTCTTACACTGTTGGTGGGAATGCAAGTTGGTGCAGCCACTTTGGAGAACAGTGTGGTGATTCCTTAAGAAATGAAAAATAGCCCAGGGGGTCAAGATGGCGGAGAAGTAGCAGGCTGAGACTACATCAGCTAGCCTGAGATCAGCTAGATAGCTTATCTAAAGATTGCAAACACCTGAAAATCCATCGGCAGATCGAAGAGAAGAAGAACAGCAATTCTGGAAACAGAAAAACAACCACTTTCTGAAAGGTAGGACTGGCGGAGACGTGAATCCAAAGCGACGGGAAGATAGACCCCGGGGGGAGGGGCCGGCTCCCGGCAAGCGGCGGAGGAATGGAGCACAAAATCAGGACTTTTGAAAGTCTGTTCCACTGAGGGACATCGCTCCAGAGGCTAAACCGGGGCGAAGCCCACGCGGGGTCAGCGTGGCCTCAGGTCCTGCAGGGTCACAGAAGGATCGGGGGGGTCTGAGTGTCGGAGAGCTTGCGGGTATTGGAACGGGAAAGCCGGCTACAGAGACAGAGCTGACAGTAAGATCACAGCTCGGACTTACCTTTAACCAGCCGCAGGCTCGGTGAGCTCGGATGTGGCCAAAGGTCAGGCAGACGGGAGTAACTGGGCGCTGTTCTCTGAGGGTGCACTGAGGAGTGGGGCCCCGGGCTCTCGGCTCCTCCGGGCCGGAGACCAGGAGGCCGCCATTTGTATTCCCATCCTCCAGAACTCTACGGAAAGCGCTCAGGGAACAAAAGCTCCTGAAAGCAAACCCGAGCGGATTACTCACCCTGGCCCCTGGTAAGGGCGGTGCAATTCCGCCTGGGGCAAAGACACTTGAGAATCACTACACCAGGCCCCTCCCCCAGAAGATCAACAAGAAATCCAGCCAAGACCAAGTTCACCTACCAAGGAGTGCGGTTTCAATACCAAGGAGAGCAGCAGAATTCCAGAGGAGGAGAAAGCAAAGCACGGAACTCATGGCTTTCTCCCTGTGACTTCTTTTTTTTTTTTTAGTCTTGCAGTTAATTTAATTTTTTTCTTTTTCTTTTTTTTTTTTTCTTTTTTCTCGCCTATGGGTAAAATTTTTTTTTATTTTTACCCTTTTCTTTTTTAACGTTTTTTAACTAGTTTATCTAATATATATATTTTTTCTTTTTTATATTTTTATTTGTCTTCTTTTTTTTAATTCTATTCTTTTCTTTTTTTTTCTCTCTTTTTTTTTTCTTTCTTCCTTTTTGAACCTCTTTTTATCCCCTTTCTGCCCCCTCACGATTTGGGATCTCTTCTGATTATTTTCCTGGGGTTGTTGCCACCCTTTTAGTATTTTACTTGCTCCTTCATATACCCTTATCTGGGCAAAATGACAAGGCGGAAAAATTCACCACAAAAAAAAGAACAAGAGGCAGTACTGAAGGCTAGGGACCTAATCAATACAGACATTGGTAATATGTCAGATCTAGAGTTCAGAATGACAATTCTCAAGGTTCTAGCCAGGCTCGAAAAAGGCATGGAAGATATTAGAGAAACCCTCTTGAGAGATATAAAAGCCCTTTCTGGAGAAATAAAAGAACTAAAATCTAACCAAGTGGAAATCAAAAAAGCTATTAATGAGGTGCAATCAAAAATGGAGGCTCTCACGGCTAGGATAAATGAGGCAGAAGAAAGAATTAGTGATATAGAAGACCAAATGACAGAGAATAAAGAAGCTGAGCAAAAGAGGGACAAACAGCTACTGGACCACGAGGGGAGAATTCAAGAGATAAGTGACACCATAAGACGAAACAACATTAGAATAATTGGGATTCCAGAAGAAGAAGAAAGAGAGAGGGGAGCAGAAGGTATACTGGAGAGAATTATTGGGGAGAATTTCCCCAATATGGCAAAGGGAACGAGCATCAAAATTCAGGAGGTTCAGAGAACGCCACTCAAAATCTATAAGAATAGACCCACACCCCGTCACCTAATAGTAAAATTCACAATTCTTAGTGACAAAGAGAAAATCCTGAAAGCAGCCCGGGAAAAGAAGTCTGTAACATACAATGGTAAAAATATTAGATTGGCAGCAGACTTATCCACAGAGACCTGGCAGGCCAGAAAGAGCTGGCATGATATTTTCAGAGCACTAAACGAGAAAAACATGCAGCCAGGAATACTATATCCAGCTAGGCTATCATTGAAAATAGAAGGAGAGATTAAAAGCTTCCAGGACAAACAAAAACTGAAAGAATTTGCAAACACCAAACCAGCTCTACAGGAAATATTGAAAGGGGTCCTCTAAGCAAAGAGAGAGCCTACAAATGGTAGATCAGAAAGGAATAGAGACCATATACAGTAACAGTCACCTTACAGGCATTACAATGGCACTAAATTCATATCTCTCAATAGTTACCCTGAATGTTAATGGGCTAAATGCCCCTGTCAAAAGACACAGGGTATCAGAATGGATAAAAAAACAAAACCCATCTATATGTTGCCTCCAAGAAACTCATTTTAAGCCCGAAGACACCTCCAGATTTAAAGTGAGGGGGTGGAAAAGAATTTACCATGCTAATGGACATCAGAAGAAAGCAGGAGTGGCAATCCTTATATCAGATCAATTAGATTTTAAGCCAAAGACTATAATAAGAGATGAGGAAGGACACTATATCATACTCAAAGGGTCTGTCCAACAAGAAGATCTAACAATTTTAAATATCTATGCCCCCAACGTGGGAGCAGCCAGCCATATAAACCAATTAATAACAAAATCAAAGAAACACATCAACAATAATACAATAATAGTAGGGGACTTTAACACTCCCCTCACTGAAATGGACAGATCATCCAAGCAAAAGATCAGCAAGGAAATAAAGGCCTTAAATGACACACTGGACCAGATGGACATCACAGATATATTCAGAACATTTCATCCCAAAGCAACAGAATACACATTCTTCTCTAGTGCACATGGAACATTCTCCAGAATAGATCACATCCTCGGTCCTAAATCAGGACTCAACCGGTATCAAAAGATTGGGATCATTCCCTGCATATTTTCAGACCACAATGCTCTAAAGCTAGAACTCAACCACAAAAGGAAGTTTGGAAAGAACCCAAATACATGGAGACTAAACAGCATCCTTCTAAAGAATGAATGGGTCAACCGGGAAATTAAAGAAGAATTGAAAAAAATCATGGAAACAAATGATAATGAAAATACAACGGTTCAAAATCCTGTGGGACACAACAAAGGACAGTCCTGAGAGGAAAATATATAGCGGTACAAGCCTTTCTCAAGAAACAAGAAAGGTCTCAGGTACACAACCTAACCCTACACCTAAAGGAGCTGGAGAAAGAACAAGAAAGAAACCCTAAGCCCAGCAGGAGAAGAGAAATCATAAAGATCAGAGCAGAAATCAATGAAATAGAAACCAAAAAAACAACAGAACAAATCAACGAAACTAGGAGCTGGTTCTTTGAAAGAATTAATAAAATTGATAAACCCCTGGCCCGACTTATCAAAAAGAAAAGAGAAAGGACCCAAATAAATAAAATCATGAATGAAAGAGGAGAGATCACAACTAACACCAAAGAAATACAAACTATTATAAGAACATACTATGAGCAACTCTACGCCAAAAATTTGACAATCTGGAAGAAATGGATGCATTCCTAGAAACATATAAACTACCACAACTGAACCAGGAAGAAATAGAAAGCCTGAACAGACCCATAACCAGTAAGGAGATTGAAACAGTCATTAAAAATCTCCAAACAAACAAAAGCCCAGGGCCAGACGGCTTCCCAGGGGAATTCTACCAAACATTTAAAGAAGAACTAATTCCTATTCTCCTGAAACTGTTCCAAAAAATAGAAATGGAAGGAAAACTTCCAAACTCATTTTATGAGGCCAGCATCATCTTGATCCCAAAACCAGACAAGGATCCCATCAAAAAAGAGAGCTATAGACCAATATCCTTGATGAACACAGATACGAAAATTCTCACCAAAATACTAGCCAATAGGATTCAACAGTACATTAAAAGGATTATTCACCACGACCAAGTGGGATTTATTCCAGGGCTGCAAGGTTGGTTCAACATCCGCAAATCAGTCAATGTGATACAACACATCAATAAAAGAAAGAACAAGAACCATATGATACTCTCAATAGATGCTGAAAAAGCATTTGACAAAGTACAGCATCCCTTCCTGATCAAAACTCTTCAAAGTGTAGGGATAGAGGGCACATACCTCAATATCATCAAAGCCATCTATGAAAAACCCACCGCAAATATCATTCTCAATGGAGAAAAACTGAAAGCTTTTCCGCTAAGGTCAGGAACACGGCAGGGATGTCCATTATCACCACTGCTATTCAACATAGTACTAGAGGTCCTAGCCTCAGCAATCAGACAACAAAAGGAAATTAAAGGCATCCAAATCAGCAAAGAAGAAGTCAAATTATCACTCTTCGCAGATGATATGATACTATATGTGGAAAACCCAAAAGACTCCACTCCAAAACTGCTAGAACTTGTACAGGAATTCAGTAAAGTGTCAGGATATAAAATCAATGCACAGAAATCAGTTGCATTTCTCTACACCAACAACAAGACAGAAGAAAGAGAAATTAAGGAGTCCATCCCATTTACAATTGCACCCCAAACCATAAGATACCTAGGAATAAACCTAACCAAAGAGGCACAGAATCTATACTCAGAAAACTATAAAGTACTCATGAAAGAAATTGAGGAAGACACAAAGAAATGGAAAAATGTTCCATGCTCCTGGATTGGAAAAATAAATATGGTGAAAATGGCTAAGCTACCTAAAGCAATCTACACATTTAATGCAATTCCTATCAAAGTACCATCCATCTTTTTCAAAGAAATGGAACAAATAATTCTAAAATTTATATGGAACCAGAAAAACCCTCGAATAGCCAAAGGGATATTGAAAAAGAAAGCCAAAGTTGGTGGCATCACAATTCCGGACTTCAAGCTCTATTACAAAGCTGTCATCATCAAGACAGCATGGTACTGGCACAAAAACAGACACATAGATCAATGGAACAGAATAGAGAGCCCAGAAATAGACCCTCAACTCTATGGTCAACTCATCTTCGACAAAGTAGGAAAGAATGTCCAATGGAAAAAAGACAGCCTCTTCAATAAATGGTGCTGGGAAAATTGGACAGCCACATGCAGAAAAATGAAGTTGGACCATTTCCTTATACCACACACGAAAATAGACTCAAAATGGATGAAGGACCTCAATGTGCGAAAGGAATCCATCAAAATCCTTGAGGAGAACACAGGCAGCAACCTCTTCGACCTCAGCAGCAGCAACATCTTCCTAGGAACATCGCCAAAGGCAAGGGAAGCAAGGGCAAAAATGAACTATTGGGATTTCATCAAGATCAAAAGCTTTTGCACAGCAAAGGAAACAGTTAATAAAATCAAAAGACAACTGACAGAATGGGAGAAGATATTTGCAAACGACATATCAGATAAAGGACTAGTGTCCAAAATCTATAAAAAACTTAGCAAACTCAACACCCAAAGAACGAATAATCCAATCGAGAAATGGGCAGAGGACATGAACAGACATTTCTGCAAAGAAGACATCCAGATGGCCAACAGACACATGAAAAAGTGCTCCATATCACTGGGCATCAGGGAAATACAAATCAAAGCCACAATGAGGTATCACCTCACACCAGTCAGAATGGCTAAAATCAACAAGTCAGGAAATGACAAATGCTGGCGAGGATGCGGAGAAAGGGGAACCCTCCTACACTGTTGGTGGGAATGCAAGCTGGTGCAGCCACTCTGGAAAACAGCATGGAGGTTCCTCAAAATGTTGAAAATAGAACTTCCCTATGACCCAGCAATTGCACTACTGGGTATTTACCCTAAGGATACAAACGTAGTGATCCAAAGGGGCACATGCACCCGAATGTTTACAGCAGCAATGTCCACAATAGCCAAACTATGGAAAGAACCTAGATGTCCATCAACAGATGAATGGATCAAGAAGATGTGGTATATATACACAATGGAATACTATGCAGCCATCAAAAGAAATGAAATCTTGCCATTTGCGACAACATGGACGGAACTAGAGCGTATCATGCTTAGCGAAATAAGTCAAGCAGAGAAAGACAACTATCATATGATCTCCCTGATATGAGGAAGTGGTGATGCAACATGGGTGCTTAAGTGGGTAGAAGAAGAATCAATGAAACAAGATGGAATTGGGAGGGAGACAAACCATAAGTGACTCTTAATCTCACAAAACAAACTGAGGGTTGCTGGGGGGAGGGAGGTTGGGAGAAGGGGGTGGGATTATGGACATTGGGGAGGGTATGTGCTTTGGTGAGTGCTGTGAAGTGTGTAAACCTGGTGATTCACAGACCTGTACCCCTGGGGATAAAAATATATGTTTATAAAAAATTAAAAAAAATTTTAAAAAAAGAAAGAAAAAGAAATGTAAAATAGAGCTTCCCTATGACCCTGCAATTGCACTACTGGGTATTTACCCCAAAGATACAGATGTAATGAAAAGAAGGGCCATCTGTACCCCAAGTTTATAGCAGCAATGGCCATGGTTGCCAAACAGTGGAAAGAACCATGATGCCCTTCAACAGATGAATGGATAAGAAAGATGTGGTCCATACACACTATGGAGTATTATGCCTCCATCGGAAAGGATGAATACCCAACTTCTTTAGCAACATGACAGGACTGGAAGAGATTGTGCTGAGTGAAATAAGTCAAGCAGAGAGAGTCAATTATCATATGGTTTCACTTATTTGTGGAGCATAACAAATAATATGGAGGACAGGGAGATGGAGAGGAGAAGGGAGTTGGGGGAAATTGGAAGGGGTGGTGAACCATGAAAGACTATGGACTCTGAAAAACAAACTGAGGGTTTTGAAGGGGAGGGGGGTCGGAGGTTGGGGGAGCCAGGTGGTGGGTATTATGGAGGGCACGTGTTGCGTGGAGCACTGGGTGTGGTGCATAAACAGTGAATTCTGTTATGCTGAAAAGAAATAAATAAAAACAATTCTCAAATATTATTTGAGGTCTTGTATTTGCCAAAAGACAGTGTTATTTTCAAATACATAAGGAAATTGATTTTGCTAAAAGTACAAATTTTGATGTCATAATAAATGAAATTGCAGAAAATCAATCCAGAAAAATCTTATACTCAGTCAAGATATCAAATTAATAAAGTCTTACCATTTATTATACAAATTTATTGTATTATTTAAAATTATAATACACAAATATTATTTTTGCAAGCTCATCTTTTTGTAAGTTTATCATGAGCTTATTGTAATATTTGCAAGTGTACTGCCAGTATTACTTTGCCAGTTCTAACATGCAAGTGTTATTTCTGCAAATACTTATTTGTCTGTATTTGCTCTAGACCTGTACGTCTGAGAACTTGAGCCCTGCTAGCCAACAGAGCCAGGTGGTCAAGGGCTGCTGGGGCACCAGACAAGTGCACAAGCTCTTTCCAGGGAGACACCAGGGACCTGGAGCTGGGCAGAGAGAGAATGCAGATTGCAAACACAGGCTTCCCCGATTTCCAGGGAGGAATGCAGTCAGTCCATAGATGTGTTCTGAATTGGAAGCCTAACTGTTAGGCAGGAATCTTTAAGATCTGAAAATAGGCTTCTTGGAGGGTAAGACTGGGAGATGGGCTGTTCTGTCTGCTCCCTGTTACTTTGTTTACTAGTGTCTTGGGGGCGTCTTTGTGCACGTCCCGCTGGCTTCCAGATCGAGGTGTTTGGGGGCCAGTTCCTCAGGTGGAAGTTTTGCCAAGTTGGGGCACTAGAAGTTGGGTCCAAACCCTTTGCTCTTCAGGGAGAAACTGGGGTTTACAAGCTTCCTTCCAATGGTATACTGTTCTGTTGGAGGTGGACTTTATGGCAAGAATGTGTCCCAGCATTGTGCACGTGTTTCAATGTGGGTATGACCACTTTAACCCAATGTGTAGGAGTCCCTTAGCTAGTTTCTGGATGTCTCACAGTAGGAATTGTCCCATGTGCAGCTGTAGGTTCCATGTGTCCAAAGGAGGAGGTGAATTCAGAAACCTCCTGGAACACCGACCATGAACCAGAACTTCTTTTTCTTTGGATTCCTATGGAAGATGTTTGGATCACAGATTTTAAGTGTTTCCTCATTTTTTGTTTTAGCCTCATTGGCACACAGGGCTATATTATTTTATCTATACAACATAGTGATTCAACAAGTTTATACATTATTCTATGGCCACACCTGTCACTATACAGTACTATTACAATATCACTGACTCAATTCCTTATACTTTAAAAAATATTAAATAAATAAATAAATATTTCTTCTTTCTGAACTTTTATTTTTCTGGATAGCTGGTTGTTCGACCTTGACTAGCACAATAATGGTGCAATGTAGGCTATAACTGTTTTCTCATGGTTCTCTATTTTGTATTTCTACCACCACTTTTTTCTGCCATAAATCTTTTTAATCCCAATGAAGTCCCAATACTTCATTTCTTGTCTTTGTTTCCCTGGCCTTTGGAGAAACATTCAGCAAGAAGTTGCTATGGCCTAGGTCACAGAGGTTGCTGCCTGTGTTCTCCTCTAGGATTTTGATGGATTCCTGTCTCACACTGAGGTCTTTCACCCACTTTGAGTCTATTTTAGTGTACGGTCTAAGAAACTGGCCCAGATTCATTCTTCTGCATGAAGATATCCAATTTTCCCAACATCATTTGTTGAAGAGATTTACATTTTTTCCATTGGGTATTCTTTCATACTTTGTCAAAGATTAGTTAACCATAGAGTTGAGAGTCTACTTCTGCTTTCTCTATTCTGTTCCGTGGGTCTATGGGTCTGTTTTTGTGCCAGTACCATACTGTCTTGATGAAGACAGCTTTGTAATAGAGCTTGAAGTCTGGAATTGTGATGCCTTTAGCTTTGCTCTTCTTTTACAACATTCCTTTGGCGATTGGGGCTCTTCTCTGGTTCCATATAAATTTTTGGATTATTTGTTCCAGAGTAAGATATAAATCAGCAGGGTGTGAGTGAGGAGGTCCTGGCTTATAAGTCCCTGCGGTCCTTCCATTTGTCTAAGTTAGGCAGGCATAGTAGAGGGAAGGTTCTCAGTGCTTTTGTGGTGTGTGTACATCTGGTCCAGGGCATTATTTATAGGTACCTGTCCAGACAGGTTTAACCCGATCCCGTTAGCAAATAAAGCCTTATGGGGTAGTGCAGAATGTAACTGTGTTATAAGAATGACCTAAGTGGGTGGTGGGCACCTGGGTGGTTCAGTCAGTTAAGTGTTCACTTTCAACTCAGGTCATGATCTCAGGGTCCTAGGATCAAGCCCCATGTCTGGCTCTCTGCTCAGCGGGGAGACCGCTTCTCCCTCTGCCTACTTGTGCTCTCTCTCTGGCAGATAAATAAATAAAAATCTTAAACAGACAAAAACAAAACAAGAGTAATACTCTGGAGGAATGGCATCACACCTGCACCTTTCCCTTCATGACCCAGGCTGCCGCCAAAATAGAGCCCATTGAGAACCGACTCATTCTCCAGATGCTGTTCCTCCTCTTCCCTCTGAAATTCAAGCATCTTCTACAGTCAGCCATGACCAGGCGCCACAGAGGGCCACAGTGAGGTCTCCCAGACTAAGAAGCAGAGACCATGACTTTCAGGGTATGCAAGGGAGCACAGCAGGGCACACAGCTAGAGTTTTTGTTGCTGTCTCCAACACTGTGGGGGGGGTAGGTGCCCCCTGCTGGCAACAGTAATAGGCTGCACCTTGGGCCTCCAGGGCCTCTGATGGTAAGACAGTTAAGAGTTCCCACCCACATCCAATTCATAGGGTTTTGTGGTTGCTGAGGAAGAAGCAATGCAGCAGCTCGTGGGTGAGGGAGTCCTGGCTTAGAAGTCCCTGTGATCCTTCCACCTGGAGAAGTTAGGCTGGCAGAGGAGAGGGAAGGTTCTCAAGGGCTTTTGGGAGGCATGTGGACCTCTGGACCAGGGCATCACTTACACGTTCCTGTCCAGACAGCTTAATTCAACCCCATTACCAAAGAAAGGGGCAGTGTCGGAGGTGAATTTCTTCTGTGGTAAGAATCTGGTGAACATAATTTACATCAGCAAATCCCAACCCCCACAGGAGTGCCCTCTCTTCCCCTGGCCGCTGCTGAACTGAGCCCTTGTCCATACATTAAGGTCTTTGTAAAGACCTCTGAACCCCCAAAGCGAGGGAAACTAGAACCCCAGTGTGTGATCTGGAGCCTAGATATATGCAAGGATGTTCAGCGGATGACAGACCCTGGCTCCCTCTAGAGAAGAGAACCGCCCTCCACCCACCATAAGGCTGAGCTAAAACATTTACCTTTCCCTCTGAAACTGAATGATACACAGCCCTTGGCTCATTAGCATGACAATACATTTAGCTCTCTACCCCATGCTGGTTTTAAAAGGATCCTAATTTTTGAGGGGCTAAAATATATATTCCATTGATTTCCACTCTAGTTTTCATATTTCCTTCATTCTACCTGCTTGGATTTTGTTTGCTCTTTATTTTCTAGATTCTTAGGGTAGGAGCTTAGGCCATTCCTATGAGATTGTTCTTTCTTTCCTAATTCAGGCATTTTTCAAATTACATGTCTAATATTATTTGTTTATCAATTTATTACAATTAAACACAAAGCTGAGAGAAATATTGGCTATTTCTTCAGTTGGGAAGCAACAGGAGAAATATGAGAAGCTAGAATGGAAACATGGTCCAAAAGGTGTGGGTCCAATGCTCTTCATGATCCATTACCTAGGGAGATTTTTTATTTGATGTCCTCAGCACTAGGGACTCTTGGGAGAAAGAAAATGGAAATAAGCAAACAAAAAAGCCTTAAGTAAGTGTGACAGTTGTAGCAGACAGAACTTGGGTGGGGGGCCCCATGACACCTACAGCCCAGGGTTCATGCCCTCCCATTCAGTGTGGGCAGAGCTCAACTTCCTTCGAGCCCATGTGATTTGCAGAGCGGAAGGGATTTGACAGATGCAACTACCATCCCAAATCAGTTGAATGTCAGTTAATTAAAATGGAGATTATGCTGGCTGGACCTCACTAAATCAGGACGAAGCCCTTAAGGGAGGAACTAAGATCTCTCCCTTGCGGATGAATTTCCCCTTGCTGCTATGATTAGTAAGGATCTCACATGTCAGGAACTTTGAGTGGCCTCTAGGACACTGAGGTGACCTCAGGCCTGCAGCACCAAAGGTCAGGACCTTTAGTCACATAGTCACAAAGAAAAGAATTCTTCCCACAACCTGAAAAGACCTTGGAAACAAATTCTTCAAGACTCTGGATGAGAAGGGAGTCGGGCCAACACCTTGGTTTCATCCTGGAAGACCCCAAGAAGAGAACCCAGCTAAACCCTGCCTAGAAGACTGACACCTAGACACTATGTGATGATCAATGTGTGTTTTAGCCACTAAGTTAGTGCTAACTTTTCATGGGGCAGTAAAAAAGGAATAGGACAGTAAAATTCCTATGTGGTGATAAAGTGTTACAAGCTTAGAAACTAATGGGAATCTCAGGACCCTGACATGTTACAGGACACTATTTGTCAGTTTTCCCAGCTCCCCCTGGGGAGGATACAGAAGCCCAAGGGAGGGCAAGGTAGGGGTGGAATTGGATGTGAAAACTGTCCCTTTCATCCTTGTCACTGTGCATACTTAGGCTTCTGGAGTTCAGCCTACCTGTAATGTTCTAGAAAACAGAAAAGGAAGACAAGAGAAGACCTTGGCCAGATACATGATGGGTTTCATAGAAAAAGGACATGATAATTGGACAAGGTGAAAAAGACAAGTAAATAATCTAGGACAGAAGAAGTCATTTTGAGAAATACGCAGAGATAGAGAAACCTGAATCAAAGGAGCACAGATAACTACATGCAGTTCTTGGTTTCTGAACAACATGGAGGGTGACTATGTGAGCCCTGTAGTCATATGATCATTAAATTATAAAACAGGTTCTGTGGAAAACACAAACACACAGACATATGTCAGTCCGAGATCCTCCTCTTTCATAGTCTGACCCTTTTACCCAAACCACCCAGAGACCCTGGGTCATGAGGAGAAACACCTGAGGGATGGAGCCTCACTGAGCAGCCACCTGTGGAGGGTTTTGTTTACACCCAGAGCACCGTGAGAGGAATCTCCTTACTCTTCTGGCAGTAATAACTGGCAGCATCCCCATCCTCCACAGGACCAGTCGTGAGACTGAATTCCGTCCCAGACCCACCGCCATTGAACCGGACCGGGACCCCACACACTCCACTAGATGCTTTATAAATCAGGATTCTCAGACGCTGTCCTGATTTTTGTTGATACCATGTAATACAGCGTGTAATGCCCAAAATGTCACTGACTTTCTGACTGGTCTTTCAAGAGATGGTGGCCCTCTGCCCTGGAGACATAGTCAAAGAGGCTGGAGACTGGGTCAGCACAATATACCCAGGGCAGCCTAGAATGAGAAACTCAACAAATTTGATAGAGGTGCTGAGAGCATCCCAGTGGAGACCCACAGCACTGATGATCTTGTAGTCAGGGTCATGGACAACATTCTGAGGAACCAAAAAATGGAAGGGAACTGGGCAACTGGAACCCCATGCCAAATGCTTGAATTCCAGCCACCAAGAACCCAGAGATACCAAAAGTATCGAAGCCACAGTGAGTTTGCCCACCATTTCTCTGTGTACCCCCCTCTCACCAGAGCCCAGAACAAAGGATCCACAGCAGGGGAGCCCCAGACCCCATCTTGGAGAACTGGACTAGAGGCTGCTCCTCGGAGGCCCTGACTGCTGCCTTTAAGGATGTTGAGAGCAGCCTGGGTTTTTTCCTAATGACACAATATGCAAATCAGCTCAGAAGAGCTTGAGGTTTTGCCCAAAGTGGCATGTGCTCTCAGAACACCCTGTGGGACTTGGGGTCAAAAGAAATTTCCATGTATAGCACAAGCATGTCCCAAGGGATTGGGGGACCAGTTTCTTAAAACTTTGCCTTCTAGTCTGATGACACATTGGGGAGTACCCTGGGCTGTCCTACTGTGAGGATATAGGTTATTTCAGGAACACTCTTAATCCCTAGAATTAACACAGAATTTATTTCAAATTGTGATTATGGTCAGGAAGAGAAAGCTGTGGGATTATAAAAGAGTGAACTAGGGTGGCCTGGCTCCAATGGGGAGAGGAAGCCAGCCCCACTGAGTAAAAGGCCTTCAAATGAAGTCCTGACATGTCCTCAGGACCTGGAAATGGTGAGAGGGCTGAGCATGGAACCTTGGTGAAGGCTGGGAACAGACACTAATCAAGGAAATTGCCTGAGTGTGGATAAGCCCGGGGCTCTATCTGCTCAGTCCTGGAAACCAATGTCCTGTCTTCCTGAAGCCCTCCCAGGCAGAGCAGTCACTCCCGCTCAGAGTCGAGAAGCCCCTGTGCCCAACTCACATTCACCCTGCCTCTAACATTGACGTGTGGTGTGAAGGCACCATGACAAAGCTCAGAAGACAGACCTGTGTGAATCCCAGCTCGCAGGGCAAGAGCACATCCTCTATCACCTCAACAATTTCTCATGAACTAATTCTTCATCTTCTACAAAATGCATTCCCAAGTGGCTCCCAGTGACTTTTCCCAGACAGGAGCAGGCTGAGCCACATGTGACTTACCATCGCCTAATGGGTCATTCTAGTTGTTTGTCATCTGTCAGGGCGAGGGCCAGGCAATGGCAGGGGGTGCAAGGGAGTGGCCGGCAGGCAGCACCACCAGGTACCACCACGACCTTGGACTCTGTCAGCTCTGCCTTCGTCCTCCACGGGGATTTGCATCAATCTCCCACCCCTATTGCCTCCACCACAGGCCTGATGCTGCTCACTGGGTCTTTTCCACGGAGAAGGTATGAGCAGCCTTGGGAGGGTAAGAGGCAGCCTGATGGTGCCAGTTCCGCAGGCTCCTGCTCTTATGATGCAGGCGAGAAAATGTCCCCAGGGGGACCCTCATGCTCCCTGAGAAGAGTGGTATTGGGAGGGGACAGGAAATGAATGCCACCAACCGCACAGGCTTGTTTAGGGCCTGGCCTCACCTTGGGAGACCCACTCTGGCTCTAACAGAAACACAGCATCTCTGCATCAGCCCAGTGTGCTTCTGATGGCAGCTTCAGGTGAGCACATGACACTCTCCCAAGCTGCCAGGTCCCTGGCGGTTCCCCAGGAGAGAGTCTCCATCAGCTGCAGGACCAGTGAGAGCCCGGCCAGGAAGCACTGCTTGGCCTGCACCAGCAGGGGTTAAAGGCCCTCATTTACCTCCCTTCCACCTGAGTTAGTGGGGTGCCCGCCCATTCAGAGGCAGCGGCTCTAGGACAGACTTGACTCCTACCATCCGCAGCCGGCAAGCTGAAGACAATATGGCTGACTTCGGTCTTACAACATCAGGATGTACTGTCACAATGACAGGACCACATCAGACTTCAGCCCTCATGCTAGTCATGACAGCCACAGTCTGGCCTTCTCCACTCAGGTTCCTACCTTGCTTCCCATTGCCTCCAACAGCCGTCCCCATGCAGAACCTCCTCTCTACCAGATGTTTGTAGTCTCCATCTGCTGAGCATTCCTATTTCCTGGCTTTGCCATTCAAATTTTATCCAGAAAAAAACAGCTCAAGAAGGAGACAACACTATATCTCAGTCTATCCTTGTGCTGGAACCAATGCACATTATTCTTTTCCCAACATATTTTTAATATTAAAAAACAAATCTTCTAGTGCAAAACCAGGAGCAAAGAGCAGCCTCCTTTTGTCACTAGAAAACATTTTAAATTTGGAAAGAACAGCAAAGGCAGATTATATGAGGATGGCAAACAAAAAATATGGAAGATGGGAGAGATAAAGGACTCACCACCTGGACATCTTCTCCCCCCACGCTTACCCACCAAAGCACTGACATTCACAGTAGCCCCCACCCTGTCTTCTGTGTTTCCCCAGCAGCCTGCTCACCGAGCTTCTGTCGCCCCCTTCAGCCACTTTTAGACTTCTCGGCCTGCCCATAAAGTGGAAGAACAGTGTTTGAAATCAAGATAGGTAGACTATGCCACTCTAGTATCATTCCTTCCTAGTATCATTCCTTATTGCAGACAAACATCAGCCCCAAAGTCTCTCCTGGTTTCTGGAATATTTCAGTTCCCACCTCCTACAGCCTCTCACAGCCTGTCACAATTCCCAGTGGTTTCAGTGTACTCAGTATATGACCTTCCATTACCTGCTCTCTCAGTTGTTTGGCTGATTCTCCTCCAATTGTCTCTCCCCACCCAATCTTGATCAGCACTCTCATGGCCATGCCTTGGGTGCGCCATCAGAAAATCATGACCATTGAGATATCACCTTACACCAGTTAGAATGGCCAAAATTAACAAAACAGGAAACAACATGTGTTGGAGAGGATGTGGAGAAAGGGGAACCCTCTTACACTGTTGGTGGGAATGCAAGTTGGTGCAGCCTCTTTGGAGAACAGTGTGGAGATTCCTCAAGAAATTAAAAATAGAGCTTCCCTATGACCCTGCAACTGCACTCCTGGGTATTTACCCCAAGGATACAGATGTCGTGAAAAGAAGGGCCATCTGTACCCCAATGTTTATAGCAGCAATGGCGACGGTCGCCAAACTATGGAAAGAACCAAGATGCCCTTCAACAGATGAATGGATAAGGAAGATGTGTTCCATATACACTATGGAGTATTATGCCTCCATCAGAAAGGATGAATACCCAACTTTTTTAGCAACATGGACGGGACTGGAAGAGATTATGCTGAGTGAAATAAGTCAAGCAGAGAGAGTCAATTATCATATGGTTTCACTTATTTGTGGAGCATAACAAATATCATGGAGGACAAGGGGTGTTAGAGAGGAGAAGGGAGTTAGGGTAAATTGGAAGGGGAGGTGAACCATGAGAGACTATGGACTCTGAAAAACAATCTGAGGGGTTTGAAGTGGCGGGGGGGTGGGAGGTTGGGGTACCAGGTGGTGGGTACTATAGAGGGCACGGATTGCATGGTGCGCTGGGTATGGTGAAAAAATAATGAATACCGTTTTCCTGAAAATAAATAAATTGAAAAAATTAAAAAAAAAATAGAAAATCATGACCAGCTCTCCACCATTACAATGCTGAGCATCTCGGGATCTCAGGGATGCCTGGGTGGCTCAGTCTGTTGAGTCTCTGCCTTCAGCTCAGTCCATGGTCCTGGGGTCCTGGACCCGAATGCCCAAGGGACGACTTTAAAGGAAAAGGTGACAAGTGGTGAAAAATGTGTTGAGGCACAGTATCCTGTGTTCCTAAAGTGACAGGGTTGAAGAGTGAGGGAATCAGAGCGCCTGGGTGGCTCAGTCGGTTGAGCGTCTGACTCTTGGATTCAACTCAGGTCATGATCTCAGGCGTGTGAGATACAGCAGGCGTCAGGTCTGACTCAACAGGGTGTCTGCCTGAAAGTCTTGCCATCTCTCTCAGCCCCTCCTCATCATCAATAAATAAATAGATAAAATCAAAAAGAAAAAAATAATGCGAGAATTGCCTTTGTGAGAATGAGTACACCTGGGAGAGATGGAGAAGAGAGAGAAGGGAGGTAGGAAAGGAGCTGGAGCAGAAATGAACGTTCAGGACACTGCCCAGGAAGGCTGGGAAACAGGGCCCTTGGCAGGAAAAAGCGAGAGGGACACTACCTTCCACGTGGGAGATTCTGAATAGGTGAGCTCAAAGGTTCCATCCTGGGAAGGTTCAGAGTGGGAGGGTGAGGGAGGGTGAAGAAAAGAGAATGAGGGAATAAAAGAGAAATGTCCCAGAGTCCAAGAGGAGCAGAAAGGAAGAACTGACCCGCAGGAAGTGAAGTTCACGGCCCTTGGTCAGAGGCCAAAGACAGACCTTCCTGGCTCACTCCTGCCATGGGACGCTGGGAAACATCCAGCTACCTGGGGCACAAAAACTCCTGGCAGCATCCCTAAGACATCTTCACAGCATTTGTCTTCATTAACCTCCCACAAAAGGGAGGCAGGTGGGATGCTTGGGTGGCTCAGTCGGTTAAGTGGCTGCCTTCAGCTCAGGTCATGATCCCAGCATCCTGGGATAGATTCTCGCATTAGGCCCCCTGCTCAGAAGGGAGCCTGCTTCTCCCTCTGCCTCCTGCTCCCCCTGCTTGTGCTCCCTCCTTCTCTTTAGCAAATGAATAAATAAAATCTTTAAAAAAAAAAAAAAAGTGGTATGGGGAGATGCAGGAGAAATCCACTCCCTTCATTTTCTGCTGGGATCTTACAAGCCCTGCAAGGAGTATGTCAGGAGAAGTGACTTCTCAGGCAAATAGGGGAAGGCACATGTTCAGGGCTGAGCAGGGAGGAAGCAGCTGGTGCAGCAAAGCCTCACTGACCCATGGCCCCCAGCAGCAAGTTTGTGTTCGGGGCTGAAGCACTGTGGGTGGAGAGCTATAATGATGCTGGCAGTAATAGTCCCCCACATCTTCGGCCTGGAGGTTGCTGATGGTGAGGGTGAAGTCTGTCCCAGACCCACTGCCGCTGAACCGGTCAGGGATGCCCATGGCCCTGCTGGATGCACGATAGATGAGGAGCCTGGGAGCCTGCCCAGGTTTCTGCTGGTACCAGGCTACATAGTTGCTAACACTCTGACTGGCTCTGCAGTTCATGGTGACCCGCTGACCTGGAGACACAGCCAGGGAGCCTGGAGACTGAGTCATTGTGACGTCCCCATGGGCACCTGCAATCAGAAAAATGGTGATACAGACACAGTTTATCCCCCTCATGCTGAAATATGTCATTGCAAACGGGCTTCCTAATGGTACCACATGGCAGTACATCATTGGGTCTATTTTGGAAATAACCAATGTTTCTCATTATATATCTTAAAAAATTATTTAAAATGACATTAGTCCAGAAGGACTGTGGCACTTTTCAGTTTCTCACCTGAGACCCACAGCAACAAGCAGAGGAGGACCTGCCTCTGTGACGTCATCTTGCTCCCCCTGCCTGCCCAATGCAGCTCAGCTCATGTAACAAAGGCCCCTTTTATACAGCCTGAGCCTCTGGTCTGGGCCTGGAGGGACTTATGCAAAGCAGTCAGGGGGAACAGAAGCAAATCTCACAAGCAGAGGGTTGTGAAAGTGCCCAGTGGAAATGTAAGGAGCCGAAAATAAGTCCAAAATAGAGTTGTATGACAGGAACACACAAAAGTCAACTCAGAAGCTCTGAGAACAACTTAGTTCTAAAGTGACAAACTGCTACAAGATCGAGTGAAGAGCTTCCATTTTCAATTTAAAAATATCTTTAAATGGGTTCAGTGTCCAGAAATGATGAACATGGCTCTTGATATCAATAACCCTGGTAAAATAACAAAATATGTTGGGAAACAAATAATGGGAGGCAGGAGGGGCAAAAGAATTGGAAGACATAAAAATAAAGTGGAGAACTTTGGGCCCAGCTTTTTATAAAATCTCTGACTGGAGAACATCGAGCTCTGAAGCCAGTTTTCTCCTGCAGATGGGTAAGGACGTGGCAAACACTTGAGCTCGGGTCCCGGAGCTGTGCAAGGGCCAGAGAGATGGAAGAGATGGAAGACAGACCCAGAATTTCCTCCCTTGGGGAGACATGTGGGACCCTCACTGGACCTAAGGGAAGACTGAATCCTGATTTTCAGTTATTCTATCTTTTCAGTTCAATATTTCTGTTTTGTGTTGAATTAACCAATGAGTGAAATCTAGTTGCCTTCAAGAAAATTCAGTTCCCTCCAGTGGTTTGAGAAGTCAGCGCAGGGTTGCTTGGGCACCATATAAACTTCCCTGCATCTGTTCCTCCTCCTACTGTTTCATCTTAAGCAGAGGGAAGGGGGCAGGGGTGGGATTCCCTTAAGACATGCAGGCCTGGGGAGGAGGGCAGAGGCTGTGGAGGCTTCAGGCACACTGCAAGTCCAGCTACAAAACTTCCGCCGTCTCTCCTCTGAGAGGGGCAGATGCCTGAGGCTTCCTCTGTCAAGTGGTACCCTGGCTGTTCCGTGGGTCACTATGGCTGCTGCACTGCTTCGTGACATGAGCCATTTCCTAGACCCAGACGGAGCCTGTATCAAGTAGACTCTGCCTGGGGATGCACACCTCACCCTCACAAAGGGTCGATTCTCCCATCACTCCACCCCCCCCATTTACCTCTGATGATGGTTAATTTTATGTGTCAACGTGAGTAGGCTAGGACGCCCAGTGGAGTGGTCAATGCCCATTTAGATGTTGCTGCCAAGGTATTTTTTAATGTGATGAACATCTACATCAGTAGCCCTTATCACAACACAGAGTCTCCCGTGCTGCAGAAAAGATTCACCACAGCCCTGTTTTGCTTCAAAAAGGAAAGAAAACTTTATTATTATTATTACAGAAAAAAAAAATAGAAACAGAAGAGGAAAGGAACCTACACATACAGGAAGAGAATAGTAGGCAAAAATGAGAATAAGGCCACTTTACCTCATACTGGATACTTACAACACCCCACCTCAGCTGCTGGGAAGCCTGGAGACACACAGGCCGGAGTCCCGACTGAGAGGCCTGGGCGGAGCGTCCTCTCCTCAGGGGACACTTCCAATGGACCATTCCCACAAGGGCCATATTTATAGGGCAAATAATAGGGTTTGAAATTAAACATTTGTTCACCTACATGCAGTTTGGAGCAAGCTGCATGTCCAGTTTGTCCTGGCGCAGGAGGGGATGGGAGACAAGGCTGTAGCTCTTGACGTCCACAACAGAAGGGCTGTTCCTGGAGGCCAGACAATATATTTTAAACAGTTGGCTCCCAAGGTCATTCACACAGCGCCAGTGTCACAAATAACATTCCTTAGCCCACCTGTGTATATGCAGGCCCAGGTGGTCAGCGATGTGGGACAAATCACAAAAACATTTATCTATACCGAACACCTCCACAATGTGTGTGTGGGGGGTCTCATCCAATCAGTTGAAGGCTTTAAGAACCAAGATTGAGGTTCCCAAAGGAGAAGCAATTCCTCCTCAAGAGGCAACATAGAAATTGGGCCCGAGCTGCCAACATACAGATTTCGACCTCCAGACTGCAATATCAACCCTACCCTGAATTTCCAGCCTGCCCGCCAATTTTGGATTTGCCAGTCCCCACACAACCAATTCTCAAAATTTCTCTCTCCATGCGTACTTACTAGTTCTGTTTCTCTGGAGGACACGGACTGATAACAAACACTCTTCATGCAACTCATGTCCCACCACTGAAGACTGTAAAAATTCCAAACATGACACACATTTCTATCTCCCCCCACCCCATGTCCTCTCAATGGACCATTCTTACTATTTCTCTTCCTTTCTCAAAGCTCTCTATGGGTCACAGAGAACTGATTGTCTTCACTTCCGTCTCTTTCTCCTTCCCGGAATCTCGGCACAGAGAGTCGTACAAAGAGCACAGAGTCGTACAAAGACCAAGTGTCCCGGTTTTCACAGAACTTTCTCGAATTTAATACTGAAATCCCAGCCCCTGAGAAACCCTCATTCTTAGGAAAACTGGAATAGCTAACCCCAGTGGACAAGGAATCATGCCAGCCCATCGAATTGGCTCTTTTTAATATTGCTTGAAATTCTCTCCCCTATCGCCTCTCCACGAGGCTTTTCATCTCTGAAGTCAATAATCGGGCAGATTTGGGTCCCCGATGACTCCCCCACCCAATGGAGACGCCATGCCTCCCTTCTGCATGGGGGGGGGGGGGGGCGGATGCTGAAGAAGTTTACCTACTACATGATGTCCCAGCATATTAATTGGTCACCAATCAATTTTATGCGTGAAGCTGTGAGTATTCTTTGATAATCTTCTTTTGTAATTCAGGCCAGGCCCATTGCTTCTGAGCTCTTGCTTCTGAGCAATGGGCCTGGCCTGAATTACAAAAGAAGGCATAGACTCAAACTATGACTAGAACTAGCACAGTGGCTCTTCTAGAACGAGCGAATGTATTTTAGTGCAGATTTTAAATCAAAATTTCTATACGTGTAATACAAATGTTTTACTCCGAAGATCTTAGAGTCTAGGACACTCACTATTATCTTCATTGATTTGGTAAAAAACAAGAAGTGGGGAAAATCGTACCAGCGGTCCGCAAAATTCCACGGTCACACCCAGGGCATATGGGCACATAGATCGAGCTTGCCAAGGGGAGAAGCATGAGACCCCAGATAAACAGGGCCTTTCAGTAGCCACCTCAGTGTGTCTGAAGTAGCAAGGTCAGGGAAAGAAGGTGAGAACAGCAGAAGCAGTTGGACTCCAGGGGTACCTGAAGCAATTCACAGTCAGGGAATGTAAGAAACTCACCCACTTGATACTTACCTTATTATAGACGTCTAGGGCATCTTACAAAGCAAATGCCAAAAAAGTTGAATTTTAACATCCTTTTTTACTTGCATCCAGCCCAGGACATGTCCACTTTCTTGGTAATCTAGTCAGGAGACCCTGGCATGGCCGTAGGAAGAGTGGTTAGATTCTGCTCATATTGTAACTGTCGAACAAATACATTTGGATGACATACAGGATGTGACATGTGATAGAAAAATGAAAGACCTGAGCAAGAAGAAATATGAAATGTCATTTACTGAGGTTGGGAAAGGTGAGGAAAAGCAACTTTGGGGGAGGAGACAGATATCAGGACTTTGATTTGGACATACTGGATTTTGTGCTGTTAGCACTCCAGATGGCGATGTGCCTTGGGCGAATGGATATGAGAGTCTGGAGCTCAGGGAACCAGTCGGGGATATGGATGCGAATTCAGACCCAGTGTGAGGTCACGAGGCCATGAGTGTAAGTAGAGGAACAGGGACCAGGCCCTGTCAGGTAATGTGGAGAGGTGAGGGAGATAAGCAGGAACTGACAAGAGACAGAGAAAGAGTGGCCAGTGAGACAGGAGCCAAACCAAGAGAGAGTGAAATCCCAGAGCCAAGAAAATGTCTTAAAAATGTCTTTTTACTTTGCAGATGTAAAAACAAAACAAAACTTAAAAAAAGAAAAGGAGAATCTCTTTCAGGACTGGCTCTTTTTTTTTTTTTCCCAAAGATTTTATTTATTTATTTGACAGACAAAGATCACAAGTAGGCAGAAAAGCAGGCAGAGAGAGTTGGGGAGGCAGGCTCCCCGCTGAGCAGAGAGCCCAGTGTGGGGCTCCATCCCGGGATCCCAAGACCATGAACTGAGCTGAAGGCAGAGACTTTAACCCACTGAGCCACCCAGGTGATGAACTGAACACAGTGTCCCTTATAGGACCACAACTTCTCCCTGGGCGGGTGGAAAGTTTGGAAGATTACAACTTTAAAAAAACTAGACAGAGCAGAGGGTGGTGGAGAGTTGCGGGCACTTGCTGCCCTCTGCTGGTCATATTCATGCATTACATATTAGAGGAAGATTGCTCAGGAGCCTTTGTCTTTCAAAATATCTCGGAATTTTTTTTTTTTTTTTTTAATAGGGAGAGAGAGAAAGAGAGATCAAGGAGGGGCAGAGACAGGGAGAAGGAGAGAGAATCCCAAGCAGGCTTCTCACTGAGTGGGAAGTCCAACACAGGGCTTGATCTCCAGACCCTAAGATTATGACCTGAGCCAAAATCAGAGTCAGACGATTAACCGACTGAACCACCCAGGTGCCCCTAAAATATCTCAGAACATTAAACCTAGAAATAACCTTACACTTCCTCTGTCCCGGCATTTTCATTTTTACTAGGGAATAGGTGCTTGGCCAAGAAAGCTTTGCGTAAGGTCATATACGAAGTTCATCAGACTTTAGACTCTTTCCATTATTTCAAGTCCCCCTCCCATTTGCAGCCAAGTACAGCCACAAGCTAATCTGCACGTTATTCCAATTCAAATGTCTTGTACTCTTATGTTCTTTAATGACAAGCTCTACGACCACATCACGTCACCCCACTCACTGACCCCACCTAGTGGCAGAATAAATAAAATGCGGATCTTCCAGGATTCTGAGGACTCACCCTAAAACTTTCCGAGGGAACATTTCCTCAGTTTTCAGTCTGACTTCTTTTAATCTTTCTTAGAAATTTTGCACCCATTCCCACAAGTGGTCCATTTGCATTTCACTGCAAAACATTTTATTCACAAATTCTACCATTCTGGAAATCCCTATCACCCTAGTTTAAGAAACACAACCCAAGAAAGCACGCAGAATTAACTTCTCTCGAGTACAGTATAGCCACAAAATAAAACAGTCCCCATCGATATTTCTTTATTCACAAGATAGATCCAGTCTTTCCTCTCAATTCTGGTATTTTTTTTCATCGTGGATTTTTTGCATAAATTTTGACTTTTAAACATTGCATTAAAATGTTATTTATCCGAATTACTGAAGGGTTTTTTTTTTTTTTTTTTGGTACCTCCTTAAAATTTGTGCCTGAAGATGGTGCTTCACCTGCCTTACTCTGGTCCCGATCCTGCATAAAGGGCTCCAAAGAGCTAGATGAATTTTGAATACCACGGACTTACACCTCCTCACTGCGAAGACCAAATTAGCCCTGTGACTATTATGATTGATACCTAATGACGCACAAGTTTCCAAGTACAACCAGTGACAGAAGATCCTAACTGTTCAACTCCCAGCCCTCCAAAGTTCCAGATTCCTGATATAAAAAAGGATACCATGTTCTGACCTAACAGATGGAATCTGGGGTTGGCATGGAAGGGCTGGTAGCATCTGGCTCAGTGAGGAAGCACTAGGTCCTCCTAAGGGAGAAAGAACTCAACACACAGACCAGAAAGGAAATCTGGTGGTTGGAGAGGAAGGGGGAGGAGGCGCGGGAAGACAGGCAGTTAGACAGTAGAGAGAGGTCAGATCATACTGCACTGGAATCACCTAGAGAGTTCAAGAAAGTCCTAATGCCCAGTCACCACCCAGACCAATTTCATCAGCATCTCTCAGGGTGAAAAACAGTCATCAGTAGTTTTTAAAGTTCCGCAGGAGATTCTGACCCTGGTGGCCAAAAATGAGAACACCGGTATAGGCCTAGGAGAACATGCAGTTAGAAACCACAATGTGAAATCTTTGAAGAGTTTTAAATGGGAATAATTACATCTAGCTACCTCCCCCCATTTTTAAAGATTACTCTGGTTACAAAGGAGAATAATGCAGAAGACCTATTGTTCAACCACCTATCTGCAAATTTGCTGGAAGTGAGGCTAAGCAGTGAAAATCAGTATGTGCAGGGCGCCTGGGTGGCTCAGTGGGTTGAGGCCTCTGCCTTCGGCTCGGGTCATGGTCCCAGGGTCCTGGAATCGAGCCCCGTGTTGGGCCCTCTGCTTGGCAGGGGGCCTGCTTCCCCCTCTCTCTGTCAAATAAATAAATTTAAAAATTTAAAAAAAAAATCAGTATGTGCTAAGAACTTATTACATGCCCAGGCACTATGCTAAGTAATTCATATATACTATTTTATTTACTCCTCACAGCACCTTTTAAACAAGAGGTATTATTCCTACATCTCAGAAGTCTAAGGCTTACCCAGGATCACACTCAGCTCAGAAAATACAGTGTTCTCATCAAATCTCTGTGTTGATATGCCAATTCACGATGCCTCCTCCTGCTGGGAATGACCAGCAGGCCATTGTTGGCCAGAGGATGTCACCATCGGGGTTACTGGAAGGTTAGGGTTTTGGTCATAAATGAATAAATTGGCCTTTGGGCTGGCATGAGGATGAATCCATCCTGGGCTGAAACAACAGCAGGAGATTATAAGCAAGCAAGGCTAAGGGGTGGCCCCTTGGCTCTGGGGCATTCATTAAGGAAAAATCCCTCTAAGGTCCCTGGGTGGATAGTGCACCGGATTCCCAGGCCACACACCAACCTTACCACCTCATGCCCTCTATATACAGTGAACAGCTGTACAGGAAATAGTCATATGCATTCCACGTTTGTAATTCCTATGAAGTTATTTATTTATTTATTTTTCTATGGAGTTATTTAGAATATTATACATTGTGCAACTCCTATGCTATGTCACCAAGAGAGAAATTGTCTTCAACTTTGATACTAGGAACACCTTGAGTCACACTGAGAACTGGAAATTTGTCTTGTACATAGAAGCATGTAAGTTGGACCATTTCCTTCTTTTTTATTGGCTTCCAAGAAGCTCAGCATCAGCTTTTATGCACAATCATGCATATTTTAATGGCATTTACCGACATATAGTTTACATACAGTAGAACTAGACACCTTTTTTAGTGCATGGTTCTATGAATTTTGGCAAGCACACAGCTATGTAACCACAACCATGTTCAAGACAGAGAACAGACTGATCACCCTTAAAAGTTCCTCTGAGTCCCTCTGTAGTCAACCCTCCCTCTCCCCAGCCCCAGTCAACTGCTGATCTGTTTTCTGGTCGTCTAGTTTACCGCTTCCAGAATGTCCAGAACCATATGGGGTGTAGGCTTTCGAGTCTGGTTTCTTTCACTTAGTAGAATGCACTGAGATTCACCCAGCTTTTCACGTGTCATCAATAAGATATTCTCTTTACTGCTGCGTTCAGTTTGCCTATCTAGCTACCAATTTAGAGACATTGAGCTGTTTCCTTGTTTATTCCTACAAATGAAGTTGCTGTAGATATTTGGGTCCAGGTTTCCGTGTGAACCTAGAATTGCATTTTGCTTAGAGAGCCAGTAACGGACTGTAGTCACAAGGTGGGTATAGACTTAAGCTTATAGGAAACTGCCCAGAATTTTTGGTCCAGCTTTTGTTGGCGTGTTTGTTTTCTTCCTGTTGACCATGAGAGTTCTTTGTACATTCTGCATACAATTTCTCTCTCACATTTATGGTTAATGACTGGTTTCTCAGCGGGCAGCTTATCTTCTCATTTCCATACCTGTGTCTTTAGAAGAGCAGAACTGTACTTTTAATGAAATCCAATCTTTTTTTCTTGTCTTTTTGGATCATTAAACACCTGTTTTATCTTTATGGTTATCTCAATGTGGCTTCTGCCCTTTTTGTTCTTATTTTTCTAATTTCATTACAAATTTTTATTTTGTTTTGTTTTTCATTACAAATTTTTAATTAAACCCAAATATTTTGGGAAGAAGGAGCAAGGTATAAATAGAGTAACTTGTGCACAGATTCTAGAGTCACCTTGACCTGCTGAGAAAGGAAACTAGCTTTTTTACATTGACGGTCTTATTTTAGATTTTATTACTTCACAAAAATGCTCATATTACAAGAATTTTTAAAATAACAAAATTGGAGCTAAAAAAAAAAAAAGGAGTATGTCCATAATCACGTAAGAAAGGATTCTAACCCAAGTTGGCCTAGTGACAGGGACTGTGTTATTTCTATACATCATATTCTACAGCATCTCCTTAAAACAATTTTAGATAACTTAAGTCAATTTAAGTTAAAATACAATGATATTGGTTGAGGAACACAGCTTATTGTTAGAGTCAAAAAAATCTCTTAATCTTTCTATAGACAGAACTATACCAACTATAATGATGGTCTTTATGATATACTTTTCTAAAATCAAGGTCCAAAAGGGGCACCTGGGTCATACAGTTGGTAAAGCATCTGACTCTTGGTTTTGACTCAGGTCATGATCTCAGGGTCTTGAGATAGAGCTCACCGTCTGGCTCTGTGCTGAGCACAGAGCCTGCTTGAGATTCTCTCCCTCTCCCTCTGCCCCTTCTGCTTGTGCTCTCTCTCTCCCTCTCTCTCTCTCTCTAAAATAAATAAATAGAACTTAAAAATATCAAACCCAAAAATGCATTGGTAAAAGTGCATATATAAAAATGTTTATATATTTTTATATATAATACATATAATACAATTATGCTAAATAAAAAATATGTATGTTAAAAATACAGATAGGTAGATGAGATGGAGAAATAGAGGTGGAAATAGAAAGAAGGAAAGAGAGAGAGAGAGACAAAGAGACCAAATTTTTATATAGAGGTAATATATTTAGAGGGGGGGTTATTTTATTGTTCTACCTAAATTCTCTGTAAGAGTTCTAAATACTTATAAATCACGTATTTTAAAAATCATTTATGATTGTTATATACCTGATTTTTTTGCTTTTCTAATATTTCCATGACTTTTTGTCTAAAAGCAATAAAATCTGGCCTGGCTTTTAATACTAGAAATACATCCTACTTAGAAACAGTGATCCCTGAAAGACCCATTAGATGAATGTAGGCTTGTTGGCTTACACAACACTGCCATCTATGGGTGGAACTTCACCACTGCACCCTAGCTTTGGTGAGTCAGTCCACAAGGTGACACAGTTCCTTTCTATT
Source organism: Mustela erminea (assembly GCF_009829155.1). Lineage (NCBI taxonomy): Eukaryota > Metazoa > Chordata > Mammalia > Carnivora > Mustelidae > Mustela > Mustela erminea. The sequence goes on along the minus strand of NC_045620.1, from coordinate 103,140,450 downwards.
TAGTTTCATTTTTAATGTCTATTGAAATGGCCAACCATATAAAAAGATAGATCACATACACCCCCGCATGCACACACACCCGTGCACGTGGGTGCATACACACACACACACACACACAGGAGTATTTCAAAGTCAAGAATTTTAGTACATTGCTAACTGATAAAGACTTTTTAAAATAACTACTATGCTACTATGGTACAAAACTAAAAGTAAATCTAATATTACCTGATTGCCAGTTTTTATTCAAACTTCCTTGGTTGTCTCTAAACACTGCCATCACAGTAACTCTGCTTAAATCAACGTCCAGATCCAGATAAATGTATGGTTAATTAAGTTTTGCCAAAACCTAAAACAAACAAACAAACCCTCTGTATTTTAAAAAACATACCCAGAAAATAGTAAAAGAGGGCAAACCACCATTATTTAGAAATATAAAGCATGTCATGAGACTAGGATAATCTTGAAACTAAAATCAAAGACTCAACATAAAGAAAAGTAGAGATGAAACTCACTTATAATCCTCAATGCAAGGAAAATATTAGAAAGTTAATTAAAAGTAGAGCTACGCTATGACCCGGCAATTGCCCTGCTGGGTATTTACCCCAAAGATACAGATGTAGTGAAAAGAAGGGCCATCAGTACCCCAATGTACATATGGGGTATGTACATAGCAGCAATGTCCACAGTAGCCAAACTGTGGAAAGAGCCAAGATGCCCTTCAACAGACAAATGGATAAAGAAGATGTGGTCCTTATATACAATGGAGTATTTTGCCTCCATCCGAAAGGATGAATACCCAACTTTTGTATCAACATGGATAGAACTGGAGGAGATTATGGTAAGTGAGGTAAGTCAAGCAGAGAAAGTCAATTATCATTATGGTTTCACTTACTTGTGGAGCATAAGGAATAACACGGAGGACATTAGGAGAAGGAAAGGAAAAATGAAGGGGGCGAAATCGGAGGGGAAGAAGAACCATGAGAGACTGTGGACTCCAAGAAACAAACTGAGGGTTTTAGAGGGGAGGGGTGGGGGATGGGTGAGCCTAGTGGTGGGTATTAAGGAGGGCACCTATTGCACGGAGCACTGGGTGTGGTACATAAACAATAAATCTTGGAACACTGCATCAAAAACTAATTTTTATGGTGACTATGTATTTTATGGTGGCTAACATAACACAATTTAAAAAAAAAAAAGAAATTAAATCTCTAAAAAAAAAAAAAATGGAAAGTTGTAACAGCTGAAATTTCATCTGACCACCCATGGTTGGAATCTAACCAGAGAAGCCTGATGACATGATGGAGTGTTTTTTTTCCACACAGAACCCGGAGCAGGGGTTCAGGGATGGAACTGCTGCCCCAGGACTCAGGTTCCTCTCCATCCCCTTCCTCAACCCACAAATTCTTATGTTGAAAACCTAATGCCCAAGGTGACTGTATTTGGAGGGAGGCCTTTGGGTGTGATTATGTCATAAGGGCAGAGCCCCCCAAAATGGGATTAGTGCCCTTATAAAAGAAGAATCAGAGAGTTCCCATCCCTTTTCTCCCACATGAGGGCACAGCGAAACCACAGCCATGGAAGAAGTAGGACCTCATCAGACACTGAATCTGCCAGGACCTTGATCTCAGACTTCCAAGCCTCCAGAACTGTGAGAACTACATTTCCGTTATTTATAAACTGTCCACCTTGGGACGCCTGGATGGCTCAGCCGATTAGGTGTCTGCCTTCAGCTCAGGTCATGATCCCAGGCTGGGGATCCAGTCCTGGATCAGGCTCCCTGCTCAGTGGGGAGCCTGCTGCTCTCTCCCTCTGCATGCTGCTCCCCCTGCTTGTGCTCGCTCTCACTCTCTCTCTGACAAATAAATAAATAAAATTTTTGAAAAAAATAAAATAAAATAAACCGCCTGCCCCATCTATGGTATTGTGTTAGAGCAGCCCAAGGAATAATGGACTAACACAAAGGGGGAGGAGTGCCTTGTTGAGGCTCCAGAGCCCCCCACCCCCCATGTGCTTTCTGCTTACACTGGGGCATGGACATCCTTGCCGCCTCACCACATAGGAGGGAGGAAAGTCCTGGCTCCCCACTAAGACCTCTCAGACACCACCCCCACAGGCGATTGGGCACCCCCCTTTCGGCCTGGTAAGAGTAGCCAGCTAGGCTCCCCACTGGCCTTTACTGGCACAGGCAAAGGTGGCACTACAGTCCTTTCTGTGACATTTGACTGACTCTGCGGTCATTGCCTAAATGTCTTCTGTTTCTAGGTTGCCCTTCTCCTCGCTCTTCTGTCAGGAGAGTTGGCAGCCATTTATCTCCATTTGTGTTTCTGGTTTGCAAACTGCTCCAGCGCCTGGTCTGTGGTTTACAAGACAAAAAGAAGAGCCAGGCATTTTTCTGTCATTCTTCAGGTCCCACGGTCCCCTCATGGTCTCACCACCAGGATGAGTATCCCAGGGCTTTCATAACAAGCACCACATTCCGGCTGACTCAAACACCAGAAAGGTATCCTCTCATAGTTCTGGATTTTATTGATTCGTCTTGATGCGACTATAAATGAGACCATTCTCTCAATTTCTCTTTCTGATAGATCATTATGAATGTATAGAAACACAACTGGAAAAAAAAAAAAAAAGAAACACAACTGACTTTTGTATATCGACTTTGTTTCCAGCAACTTTACCGAATTCGTTTATTAGCTCTAAGAGTATTTTGGTGGAGTCTTCAGGGTTTCTTGTCTAAGACCATGTCATCTGCAAACAGAGACAATTTTACTCTTTCTTTTCCAAGCAAGAAGCTGGAATAAATCCCATGTGACCTTGGTGCATGATGCTTTTCATATATTGTGAAATTCAGTTTACTAATAGGTTGTTGAGGATTTCCCTGTCTGTATTCATCAAGGATACTGGCCTGTAATTTCCTTTTCTTGCAGTGTTTGTCTGGTTTTTGTATTATGGCATTGCTGGCCTCAAAATGAGTTTGAAAATAGTCTCTCCTATTTTTGAAAGAGTCGGGAAAGGCTGGATATTGATTCTTCTTTAATTGTGTGGTCAAACTCACCAGTAAATCCATCTGATCCTGGACATTTCTTCATCAGTTCCATTTGGTTTCTGACTTAAGGAGTAAATGCACTTTTCTTCCTAGTCTATGCATCCAAGAGCCTATTGCCATTTCCATATAGATTATCCTTTGTGTTGATCTCCAAAGGAAAGTGCTGGATTGAAAGTGTTGATCTCCAGCACTTTCCTCCCTCTGCTTGAGCAGGGATAACCTCACTGGAACATGTGGCTCATACAGCCACATGCAACACCTGCACAACAGCTGGACAACCCCCTTTACTCCGATCAACTGTCCCAAAGCCAACATTATGAGGAGTCAAGTCCAAGTTGTGTGGGAAGACTTATAATACTCAGCAGTAATCTCTCAGGCTAGAATAGAAAAGATCCATCTAGAAGGAAGGACTTTCTGTATTTATCATCTTTCTGTGTGATTATTCCATGTAAGTCTCAATACTACAACTTGTCTCCCACCTTAGTCACTCTCTTACTGCTCTGGGATATATAAATGGGCTGTGGCACCTTTTGGAATGAAGTTCATAGGACACTGAGCAGGAGAGACTCCAAATCCATCTGGAAAATATTTCACCAGATATCTGATTCTCCACCTTCTTCAGGGATTGACACATATCGTCATAACTTTTGTCATATCTCATGAGCTCATACTATGTTACTGCCATTGGCATAACACCGAACAGCTGATACCAGCCTGGAGTTTTTTTTTTTTTTTAAAGAAAGAGAGGGAGGGAGGAAAAGAGAGAAAAAAGAGAGAGAGAGAGAAGAGAAAAAGAGAGAAAAGAGAAAAAAGGAGGGCTGAAGAAAGGAAGGAAAAGACATTTGTTGATAAATCCATTAAAATTCTCATTTTTTCCTAATTAAATTCTTCAATGTGATATATTCTCAAATACACACATTTATCAAATTCAATTCAAAGAGCAATCATTGAATACTCAGTATCAAGGCACAATGGAGATACCAAACCACCTGGCTGAGGTCACTTGCCTGAAGAGGTCACTTACCTGAAGTTGTTCATTCCCTAGCAGACAGATTAGAATCTGATCACGAAATCCCATGAAATAACGCAGGATGTGGGAAGTATGGTAAATACCACATTAGCAAAGTAATTGCGTAACCCACTCAGAAAGTTTGTGGTCACTCGATTTTCACCCTCTCCTTAAATGGCCATCAACTCCTTTGGTGGCAATGGAGAACTTTATTATGTATAAAGCTCCTCATGCCCCAAGCTTCCACATCAGTCTGGATCCAGCCCAATTCAGTGACAGTGACTCTGAGATTGATTTTTTCTTTTGTAATCTGTAGTCTTGCAACTCACAGTGGAAACCTTAGGCTGAAGATGGTCTTTGTCAGCCTGAGTCTCTAAGGGACAGCGTGAAAGTGAACCCTACCTTCTGCTGTCAGAACTTTATGCAAGGGAAAAATAAATTTCTAATACATTAAATTGCTCAAGCTTGTGACCATATCCATTAGAGTAGCTATTATTGCCCTTAATTAATACACTTACCATCCTAATGATTATTCTCGTACCAACTGGAAGCATTCTGCAGACTGGCTGAATCAGCCACATTTAGCCAAAATCACTGAACTGGTTCTTGGAAGGCAAAGGTTTAGACCTTGACTGTATGCCTGCACCTTTGGTATCATTAAGGGCACCTTGGTTTTCTTAGTTATAAAAGTCAAATAGTTAAGAGCTCTTTCCAGCTTTAAAAATGATGTTTGGTATCCTGACTGACCCCTAGAGCAGCTGTCATGCTGAAAAAAGAAACCTACATCCGTGTTGCACGAGGTCATTTTTCATTCTTTCACTGGATTTCAGAAAATGGATTAAAAAGTCCCCTCCAACTTGGACCAGATGGCAACCATGCAGAGAATTTTCCTGGTCTGCAAATATTTTGTCAAGCATCTCAGGAAATATAATGGGGGAGTGCTTTAAATGGGAGGCAAGATGTCTGGTTCTTCCCCCATCCCAGTCCTTCCCTACCTATGTAAGCCCTGAGTGAATCTCTTCCTCTCTTAAAGACCCACTTTTCTCCCATTTGTTATGAATGGAGCTAGACGTAGTTTCTCTCTTCCAGTTCCAACAGTCCATGACCTACAAAACCCCTCCAAGGAAGCACCAAGTCTATTTTCTATTCATTCTTTTTTTTATTTTTATTTATTTTTTAAATTTCTTTTCAGTGCTCCAGAATTCATTGTTTATGCACCACACCCAGTGCTCCATGCCATATGTGCCCTCCACAATACCCACCACCAGGCTCACCCAACCTCCCATCCCCTACCCTTCAAAACCCTCAGTTTGTTTTTCAGAGTCCACAGTCTCTCATGACTCATCTCCCCCTCCAACTTCCCTCAACTCCCTTCTCCTCTCCATCTCCCCATGTCTTCTGTGTTCTTCCTTATGCTCCACAAATAAGCGAAACCACATGATAATTGACTCTCTCTCCTTGACTTATTTCACTCAGCATAATCTCTTCCAGTCCCGCCCATGTTGATACAAAAGTTGGGTATTCATCCTTTCTGATGGAGGCATAATATTGCATTCTACCAGGGTTTCAGGGTCAGCTCTCATGAAGACAATCCCAGTTTGAGGCACCACCATCAGTTTCCAAGGTTTCAGAAACTACCAAGGGCTAGAGGGTGCCAAAGCAAAGAGAAAACTCCCCTGACTCCTAACAATCTTGTTCATTTCATTCATTTATTCCATAGGTATGTAAGTGTGTCTGGATGCCAGACATATTTGTTAGTCACTGAAAGCACAATGGTGAGTAAGAACTCATCTATAATAAAAATACTGTAATTCACAAGCTTTAGGTTCAAAATACATAGAAGGAACAAAGAACAATGGACATTCCCTTTCCTAACTGCATTTCCACCTTTTCTAAGAGCGCATGGACCTCCCCTCTTGAGGAATTTCTCCATTCTGACTGGATACAGTCAGGTGAGAATGTCATGATGCCTCCCTTTCCTAGCCCAGGTGTGAGACCCTCACCCAAGCTAGGCTCAACAAACTTCCCTCTTTGCTGAATCTTGAGGAAATGGACACAGACTGAAAGCATTTCATTCCCTTTAATAACAGCAACCTGACCAGACTGTTCCTACTAGATGAACACTTATAAGTGAGTGTGAGCATAATTAGAAGTTTGGAGGCACAGCCCTTCCAGTGACATCCATGATGTCAGGTATGATCTCACCCTCCCCACCTCTCCAACTACCACCACCACCAAAGCCTCTCTCTCAGCCCCTACTGATCCCTGAGTCCCCAGGGACAGGCCCTCCTTGAGTCCCAAGACCCACCCATCTCCTCTGCTTAGGCAAACTGGCAGTCACCATACCCACCTCCTTGATCCCATGACTCCCAGAAGATATTCACAAAAACAAATCAATCTGATGCAAATACATTTCCACAGTCTGGGATCTTTGGTTGTATCATTGATCATTTTTTAAGTATCACTTACCAAGTTTAATTTTGCCCCTGAAAGTGCTCTTTCCTCTAATTCAGTGTTTCTGTCTCTTTTTTAAAGATTTTATTTATTTATTTAACACAGAGAGAGAGATCACAAGTAGGCAGAGGGAGGCAGAGGGAGAGGGGGAAGCAGGCTCCCCGCTGAGCAGAGAGCCCAATGTGGAGCTCTATCCCAGGACCCTGCGATCATGACCTGAGCCAAAGGCAGAGGCTTAACCCACTGAGCCAGCCAGGCACCCCTAATTCAGTATCACATATTGATCCTCCTTCTGTCAGCACTTATCTGACACATCTTCCTCTTTTGCATTTGTTGCTCCAATCATTTTATGTATTTGTTTGAGCTCCATCTCAGGTAAGCAGCATATGACTGGATTTGCGTGTTTTAGTCACTCTTCTTTGCCTCTCTATTGTGAAATTTTTCCATTTATATTTTTAAGGGATAAGTTTATTTAAAAATTAGGATAGTTTTCATGCATATATATTATGAACACGAGTCAAAGATTCACTTATTAATGACAAAACCAGATGATAAAGCTGGCTCAAAAGAAGACATGTCTAGTCTATGCACACACACACACACACACACACGTCCCTTTCAATGACAGAATAAGATCACTAAATAAGATGCAAACCGGTTAATGTCTTACATAGCAGTAAGACTGTAAGCATTAGAGCTCTCAGACAAAAATAATTTATCATTTTCATGCCATCCATTTTCTCTGATCCAACCTTTTGAGATCTAGTTTTTAATCAGTTGTATTTAGAAAAGTAAAAAACTTTATTTCCCTAGCAAGTCAAATAACCCTGAAAGGATACATAGTGTTAAAGAACAATTACTCAAGACAGGAGTTGAGGAAAAGGCAGACCTAGTAGGATCAGAGGATAAAGTGGGAGAACCCATGCAATGAGGTTCTGCAGTGGAAGGGAGAGATTGGACCTCCCTCCAACACAAGGAGAAGTGGGAAGTCATAGCCAGGGAGCAATATGGGCTCAGAGAATTGAAAATGACTAGGAGAAAACACCCCTTTTAAGGGAGGATCTGGTTAAACTGATCTAACAGGATTCTTGCTGAAAGAAAGCCAGGGTGATCAGGTGATCAGACATCACCTGGGGACAGGGAAGGCTGAGGAAGCCGGTCAGACGTTGACTGCAATCAGATATCAACAAGGGGGATTCTAGTTAAACTAACTTAGCAGGATTCTTGCTAAAATTGGACCATGCAAAGATGAACAAAAAATTCTGAGTCCACTTGAGAAGAGAGCTCAGAGGAGCCCAAGCAGAGTCTGGTCAAGGAGAGAATCTTTGTCAATAGTCATCTTTTCGCCTCATTTACAAATTCTGCATAACTTAGCATTTATTATAGTCTGTGACTGTTCTATTTGGACTTAGTCTTTCCATCTTATTTTTTTTATTTTTTTTAAGATTTTATTTATTTATTTGACAGAGATCACAAGTAGGCAGAGAGGCAGGTAGGGAGAGAGGGGGAAGCAGGCTCCCTGCCGAGCAGAGAGCCCAATGCAGGGCTCAATCCCAGGACCCTGAGATCATGACCTGAGCTGAAGGCAGAGGCTTTTACCCACTGAGCCACCCAGCCACCCCACCATCTTATTTTATATTTCTATTTATCGAATACTTTCCTCTTGATTTTTTTATTTGCTTTTCCTGATGTCCATTTCTCTTTTTCCTCTAGTGACCTGGAAGATTTCCTTTATCCCATTGCTTTGGATTTTTCCATCACTATCCCCATGGCCTGAAAGGTGAATGCAAGCAAGCTCAGTGGAGGCAGCCCAGGTGTTAGCCCCCCTTGGGAGGCATACCCATCCCACCCCCAGACCCAGGCTCTGATAACTCAGAAGTATGCATTTTCTGGGGCTTTGTGAGGAAGATTAGTACTGGCTGTGTCAAGGACCCCTCCTATTTTTGCAATGGGATGGAAGATACTAGATTTCAGTTTCTGCATCAATTCAATCTCAAAATTTAAATCTTTAAAAAAAAATTTAACTCTTTGTGATTTTTCCACAAATGTCTTTTTTTCTAATAGCCCCCTTCATGATTCTGCAACCACAAAATAAATTTATTCTCATTTTTGTATTTCTTCTGTCATTACAAGGGGGATTTTGAGAGAATGGTGGACAGACGCATTATATTTAGTTTAAAGCCCAATTATTGGGGCACCTGGGTGGCTCAGTTGGTTAAAGGACTGCTCAGGTCATGATCCTGGTGTCCCAGGACCGAGTCCCGCATTGGTCCCTGCTGAGCAGGGAGCCTGTAAATAAATAAATAAATAAATAAATAAATAAATAAATAAATAAAAATAAAAAATAAAAGTCCAATTATTCCTTGTTACAGTCAGTTGGGTTTCCATGTTGATATTTGTGTGTATTTGTTTTGCTCTAGGCCTGCCCTCTTCCCATCCTTCTGTCTTGTTTGGAGCTCTAGGTGTCAGCCAGGATAATCAGGACACTGGGGTCAGGAGGGAGAGGGAAGACAATGGAGAAGGGAGTGATCTGTGCTTCCTCTTTTACCAGCACCAGACTAATATCCCTTAAATGTATATGCTGATTAGGATGGGAGGGAGAGTCAAGAGCCAGCCTAGTTTAATCCCATTTATTTTTTTTTACTTTTTGTTTAAATTCAATTTAATTAACATATATCGTATTATTAGTTTCAGAGGTAGAAATGAGTGATTCATCAGTTGCATACCACACCACATCCTGAGCCACGAGGGAGAAGAACAGACTGCCCATGAGGAACCTGAAGATTTGACAACAGAGAAGAAAAAAGTATGAAGCACCTAATGAATTCAAGCCTGAATTCATCAATTTCTCAACTGCATCCAGAGCTAGCCCATTCACAGTAGTTTGCCAGGATGCATTTCTCAGTGGCAGGATGAGAAAGGACACGGGGCTAGGGTCAAGGGGACAAACAAAGGGGGACAGGGAACTCCAGAGCAGAGTTCAAGGACTCATCACTTGTGTATAATCAACCAGAAACCACAACAATCGGTATGTAAATCTGGGTGGCTGAGCCTCTCCAAGGGTAATACACCCAAGCACTGTTATTGATGTTTTCTCTTTCACTCTAGGTAGTCAGAGAATATCTGTAGCCTGAATGTCTTCTTGAAAACACGAGCACCTACATTTTCCAGAGGAGGTCCAAAATCTTGGGTCATGTTTATGGCACAAATACGTGCACATATTTGGGCAAAGGACTTTGCTTCTCTCAGCTCCTCTTTCTTCAGAGATGAGTGGAAACAGACACAGCTCCAAAGCTGCATGGAAGCAGCAATTTCTCAAGTGACCTCCTCTGCCTCTCTCCCTCTTGGCTATGGGGCCAGCTTTACCCCTTAGGAATTCAGAACAGATGTCTGTCTGTGGCACTCTAGCTGGAAGACTGGCAATCGATCAAGTTCTAGGCACCACTGAATGTGGACTCCGGAATTTTGTCTTCATCTTGTGGGATATCAGCATAAATCAAGTACAAATGACAGCCATTACAACCTACAGAGGAGTCAAGCTGAAGTAAAAAGAATCACCTGCCTTGGACTCTACTGTGACTGCTGAGCTAGAAAAAAATATTGAACCACAGACTTCAAGATGGATTATCAGACACAAATATTCCAGAGCCAGGTAAGGAAGCCACCATCCCTTAATTAAGTCTTGCAAAGAGCAAATTATGCCATGTGTCCCTGACAAGCTAGTTGACTTATTATATGTTGCTGCTTCAAGTAAGGTAGACCACTCCAAATAGGCTGGCTAATTATGCCAAATGAAAAAGCAAAAATGGTGCTTCTTGAAATGTCAGATGTGAAGAACACTGATAAGATAGTTTACCAATAGTTTTCAGGATGACTTACAGGTGAGCATTTGGTGTCTCTCTCATTCTCACTCTCTATCCCCTCCTCTCTCTCTCTTCCACAAGCAGTTTAGAATTTATTCTAAGAATCTAACTTTCTTGGGAGCCAAATGGGGAATAGCTTCATTGATGAGTTTGTTGGAATACTGCCCCCAAATTTCTATTTCTATCACTCTTATATACAAACCCAAGAACCTCTCAGATTAGCTTATTGGCACTTTGCCTTTCCTCAGTAAAACCAGTATTGTCAAGGTCCATCACGGACATTTTGTAGAACTGTAGATCCTGACAGAAAGTCACAGATGCTTCAAAGATAAGATTTGCCTTCAAATAATGAACCATACACATATCCAGGATCTCAACCATTTCTCAGTGATCCCCGTTATGCTCTAACATCACAACAGCCATTCTTATCAATCACTACTGTATGTGATTAATAAAATAGTTTTTGCCACAATGGTTCTTATAAGCACTTTTGATTAGTAGCAAATACTCTCTTAGTACAATCATTCAGTTGTACTCTTCACACTGAATCCCAATTTCACATTCGATACCAATTTCACATTATTCATTGAGGAACATAATCCCTTATAGAGCCATGTCATCTTTATCATTCCCATTTTCCAGCCCCTATGTCACCCATATGTCTCCTATGTTTGTAAGAATGTCTCCTACACAGAACCAGGAAAACAACCTTTTTTGCATTTTCAATCTAAATATTATAGGAAAAAGTGTAATTGACAATTAGCAATTAGGTTCTACAGTGGAATATCATTTAATGTGTGTATATCACTTAAAATCATATTTATACATTGTATAAGAATACTGAGAATTCTAGTAGGCAAAGTCAATTTATTCTTTATCAAAATTTATACAGTCTTTCTGCATCAAAAAACCTGAAAAACCACAAAATTTAATTAAAAGCATCTGCATCCTGAAAAACCACAAAATTAATGTATTCACCTAATTACTAAAAACAAGATAATCTGCAATATTCAAAAGGGGAGAAAGTGTCACTGCTCTCCTCTTCCCAAACAACACACCTCTGTAAGCCCAGCAGATAACTACTGAGTATGGCTCATTGTATTTCCTTCAGGAATTACCCTGTTTTTCTATCCATATATATATATATATATAACCATTAAAACAGAATCAGAATATCATACAAAATAAACCATTCCATGGCCCATATTTTCATGAACACCTTTCTTGTGACCCTATAGAAACCTACTTCATCCTCTTTGGTTGTTTAGTGTCCCATCACAAAGCTCTAACATAATTAGTTTAATTAAATTCTCATTAATGAAGATTTCACTTATTTTCCATTTCTTCAATTTTTAACCAACATTTCTATGAGCAGCTTGTATACACATTTGAGCACACTCATCTACTCATTTCCAACCTAGGACAAGCTATGGAGTTTCTTTTTCCTTCCCCCACTCCAAGGTTCTCTGCCATCCATGCTGCTTGCATGGAGTGTTTCTACTCCCAGGGTCAATGAAGTGCATGAGCTCTGATATCAAAGCCCAGCTCTGCCACTCACTGCTATGGTGAAGTTACTTAAAGTCTCTGCACTCAACTTTCCTCATCTACAGAATAGGAAAAATATCAGTTTTGAATTCCTAGATTTGGGGGGATAATTAAACGTGATGATTTATGTACAAAGTCGGACACTTTCTAAACACTCCATAAATGTCAAGTACAATGACTGGTATTGCTTGTATCTCTGCAGAGAGTATCACTCTATCTTTTTTAGGATCTATGTTGACTATGTCCTCAGTCAACTATTCTGCACATTAAATGTCCACTTGCCAGTTACTCTCCTCTCTACCTCCAAGAGTCCTCTCTTTCCTCATCATCTGGGGAGATCTGCTGCTAATTTTGCTATTAAAGACAATAGCAAAGCTCTCAGTGACAGAATCAAGGAAACCTACCTAGGTTTCTCTTGTAAAACTCACTGTTGCAATGGTCAGTATTAGTCCTTAATCTATTATAATTTATTAGCTCTCGTCCATTATTGATTTTCAACTATTCATTGTTAGGTGTTTTTTTCCTCCTTCATTCTGCAAATGTTTGTTGAACATTTGCCAAGTAAAGATACGGACTGGGTCTTCCTAATACAAGAAAATGAAACATCAATTTACAAATCCAGTAAGGTAGAAAGAATCTGAGAGCAGACAAGAACAATTAGGTCTTCTAGATCTGCCTCTGTGCTCTGCTAGAAGATGATTATCTCCTAGCAGAAGAGAAGGTCTCTTGAGTTGAGTTTTGAAGGAATTCATTGTTCACAACCTAATGCAGATGAGCAAAGGTGTTTCCAAGCAGAGAGAGAGTTTTATAAGAGCTGGAAGCCACAGAAGAATGGTGAGGAATTGAAGATGGTAAGAGACATGTATGCTGAGGTGGGGATGAAAGGTTAAGAGGGAAACAAGACTACAACAAGTAGAGCTGCACTTCAAACAAAATGAGATCTTCAGTGTCCTTGATGGGGTTACTATGGAAACACCATGGCATTGCATGATTCCCTGGAAGCTCCAAAGACAGTAGGCTCTTGGTTCAGCTCATTGAACATGGTGAACAACAGATGACCAACTAAGTAAAGTTCACTTTCTACTCTACTGATCTTTGTTTTAGGGGCACCCAGGTGGCTCAGTCAGTTGGGTGTCTGACTCTTGATTTCAGCTCAGGGCTTGGTCTCAGGGTCTCGAGGTCACTGGATCAAGCCCCGCACCGGGCTCCACACACCAAGCTCAGCAAGAAGTCTTCGGTCTCCTGGCACCTCTGCCCTTCTCCCCTCTCCCCACCCCCAGCTCGCACTCTTACCCTAAAATAAATAAAATCTCTATTAATCTTTGTTTTAGTTTCATGGGTCATCTCTAGCTTAATACCAAAATACCTCTAAATCATGGGCCTTGATATGATATACATTTAGTCTGCCTTTTTTGAAACAACTTCATGGCAAAGGAGAGGTTCAAATAGGAAAACATTCTTTAATTATTCTTAACTGAGAGAAATTAGAATCCCATAATTACATTGTATGAAGTTTATCATCTGCAACAGCTCCCTCACCCTTAGGAGAAGGCATAAAAGAGTTCAATTTTTGGGCGCCTGGGTGGCTCAGTGGGTTAAGCCACTGCCTTCGGCTCAGGTCATGATCTCAGGGTCCTGGGATCGAGTCCCGCATCGGGCTCTCTGCTCAGCAGGGAGCCTGCTTCCTCCTCTCTCTCTGCCTGCCTCTCTGCCTACTTGTGTTCTCTGTCAAATAAATAAATAAAATCTTTAAAAAAAAAAAAGAGTTCAATTTTTAAAACTTGCTTTTCTTTGTAATTTCCATTCAGCCTACTTTCCGATAGATAGATAGATAGATAGATAGATAGATAGATAGATGATAGATAGAAAAGAAACAGTCCAGATATGGTATATTGCTAAAGAAAGGGACCATCAGACCACAGACATAAGTAAATATATCCTTTTCTAGGATTTTAGATCTCACCTAAGGAAACACTCTGTCAGGGAAGCCCTAGGCTTTCCACAACTGCTGGGAAAAGCGTGAAGCTTCAGCAGCTGACTGAGGGCTCGGTTCCCCTTCATGAGAAGGGTTTTTGTACAGTGACACCATGGGGAGCTATCACTGTGGTGGACGTTCGGCGCAGGGACCAAGGTGGAAATCAAACGTGAGTAAAATCCAAACCTTCCTTCCTCAGTTTTCTGTATCTTGTGGTTCTCATGCCTGGGGAAGGGATCTATAGAAGCTGACTCTTTGAAACCAGGCCCTGACATCCTCTGGGGCAAAGATAAAATCTGTAAACAAAAATTTGGTTTTGTGTTTTTGAAATTGGTTGAAAAATTGAAATTGGTTGAAAAATTGGTTGCAAAAAATTGGTTGCGTGTTTTTCTATGAAGAACAAAATTCAGTGAGTGAGTGAGAATAACTCATCTAAGTGATAGTTTCAGAAATCTATTGGCAAGCACAATTACATATTCTAAAGAGAGCCTTGCATGATTGTCAGAAAACGAAACTCAGTTTTTGTATAGGAGGGAAGTTAGGAGGAATTATTGTGTGTACACGTTCAGCCAGGGGACCAAGCTGGAGATAAAACGTAAGTATTTTTTTCAACTGGTTCTTCACTGTTTCTAATTGGTTTGTTGCTTTTTTTTTTCCTTTTCATGTGTTTTAATTAGTTACAAGTCAGGGATAAAACAAATTTCATTCCCAGATTAGGTACAGGGGAGGGAAAATTGTTCTACTGGAGGCTAGCTGAGGACTCATTTTTAAGATTTCCAAATCAAAATAGGGTAACAGGGGAGAGAGGCTTGCTACCGTTTCACGGCGGGTTTTTGTACAGAGGGAGGTTAAGGGAAATCACTGTGGTTCACTTTCGGCCAAGGGACCAGACTAGACATCAAACGTAAGTACACTTTTCCTCAATTCTTTGTGAGGTTTTTGTCCTGTTGCATCATTTGTTCAAGTTTGTGACATTTTGGTAAAATGAGCTGTTCCTGGTGACCCAAAAATAAAATAGCAGAAAACTAGAAAATAGCCAACTTTTCAGCCAAGCAAACTGTTGAGATTGTGATGAAAATTGGTTTTGCGGGGGAGAATGGGAGAGAAAGAGCTAGATTTTTCTCTGCATTGGCCTTTCTTCTATGATGGGTGTCAGAAGGAGGTTTTTGATAAGGGGTAAGCGTCAGAGCCCTCACTGTGGCTCACGTTCGGCCAGGGGACCAAGGTGGAGCTCAAACGTAAGTACACTTTTCTAGTCCTTTTCCTTGTTGAGTTGTGAAATCTGGGGGTTTTCATGTGTGGGGTGTGAGTTGAGGCCAATTCCAAAGAGAGTGGGATTCTTCCGAAAATCAGATGAGTAAGGTACTGAAAATCAATTTGTCTCAACAAAGAGCGAGGAGCTAGTTAGTTGACATGGCATCTAAATTGCCAGATTTTTGCTCTATCCATCAACCTAATGAGCTTAGAAGCAAATAGAGGTTTTTGCTCAGGGGAAGGTAATTAAACGAATACAGTGGGACAGCTTTGGCCCAGGGACACGTCTGGAGATTAAACGTAAGTAATTTTTCTCTATTGCTTTTTGAAATTTAGGTCTAAATGCCAGTACTGACTTTTAGAGGCTTAAGGTTGAAATTTGTGCAGATGAGTACATGAGACCATTTCAAATTTATCATCAATTTCCAAAGTTAAACTCAGCTGCAGAAATGGATTTGTAGACAAAAAGATTAATTTAATCTAAATTGCAAGATTCAAAAGGGAAAAAATTAGCATAGTAAGAAAAAGAATCTTTGGCACCCAAGAGAAAAAGCAAACTAATTTTTGTTGCGTTTTGCCAAATGTTATGTTGATTTTTGCTCGTTATGTGTAATACAGAAGAGGAATTTCTTAGTCTATTTTCTCTCCTCTGATAAGTTATTTTATAAGATAACAATTAAATCAAAAGAATGCATGAAAAGTCAGTAAGAAGTGAGAAAAGTACATTTGTTTGCTGTGTAGAAGATACATACAGTTTGAGAACCAGCAGCGGTGTCCTCTTTAGAGTCTAAAATGAGTGATAAACTGTCAATATTCAGAAATTCTACAGAGATTCTATATCTTGAGAGATACCACCTTTTTAAAAATCCAATTTCTACCTTAGACTAACGGTGAAATGATTTCTTATCATATATGGTGAAAAGATGGTGGTCGCCAAAATCGGTTTTTAAGAAATTCGTTTAAATGAAGGAAAATAAAATAATTGCATGTTTTAAATGTCCATGGACTTGTAGAAAAATACTAAATAGTTTTTAGTATTTTTTTTATTATCTTTTATTTCCCTCGTTACTACCTGGCCATCTTTTAATACCACCGAAGAGGCCACGGCATGACTTGCGTGGTCTGTAGGCATCGTGGTGGTCTTCTGTCATGACTGAATGACTTTTGTGACCTGGCCACAGAGCCCATGTGGCAGTGCGCCTACAGGGTAAGTGCCACGGCCTCTTCCACTACACTGTGGCGGCTTTTCCGACACAGTGATACGAGTCAAGGCGCTAACGGAAGAGAATAGAAACGTCGTGGGCTCTGAGTTCACATAGAAAAAATAGGGAGAAATCTGATTTATCAGAGATTTCAGAACCAAAATTCACATTCATTACTATATCATTCATAATGAAAATTTTTTGTAAAAAACTTAAAGCTACTATTTTTTTCAACGACATGTAACCATTTCAATCTCCTCTCATCAAATGTATTTAAATAACAAAAGTGCAATCTAAAAGAAAGAAATATATGTAACTCCTTCAGGGCAAAATCCCTACCAGCAAAAATGTAATTTAAGGCCATCTGGCCACTCTGGATTTGACCTATCAACTTTTTACTGAGGTCACATTAAACCACCATTAGAGAAAAGATAAATTTGTGACATGTTTTTAATTTTCAAAAGTGTAATAGCTTAGGAAGGATTATATTTTCATTGTACAAAATATCTAATCATACACAAATGCCATTAATAAAAACTTAATATAAACATATTTCCTAATACCTTCCTTCTGTGATAGAAAATTAATCTGGGTATTTTAATCCCATATCTTCTAAAAAGTTTAGTTATTGTTGTTTAGTAATTTAGTAATTGTTGTTTACTTCAGCTGATTTCAGAAGTGATGCATAAGAAAGATTATTTTTGGTCTGCTACAATTAAATAGGACATTTTAGGGCTGTTTTAAAACTCTGAAAACTCCTTTAGAACTATTTAAACTAAGTAAGTATTTGAAACTGTTTTAAAACTGTCTTAGAGCCTTTTAAAAACTCTTACAAATTTTAAATTCCATGGAAAGCAAATAAAATGTCTTATTAGAATTTCCATGTCAAATGTACTAATTGTTTAATATTTAAATGCAGGGTGGATATTTTCAAGGTGTCAAGGATTCACCCAGATAGGAGTATTTTCATAGAATATGTCCCTCCTTTTTTTCTAGAATGCATATTATTTTGCTGCCAATGCTATTTTATAAAATTCTCTGAAAAAAAATCAGTAATGAAGGTTAAAAGAGAAAAAAAATCAAAATATAAAAAGTTTATAGCATCTTATGTTGAAGTGCTTGGTTAATGAAGGTTAACTTTACACAAAGCTGCTCACACTTATCGGCAGAGTTCTTCCACCGAAGCTTCTGGCTGTGTTACGGTAGCTCTTGCTCTCCAACTAGAGGGCCTGAGCGCCCACAGCGGGGATTTCCAGGAGGCCATCTGGCAGCTGCTCACGGTCAGAACTGAAGCTAGCCGGTTCCTTGTAGGCAGGTGGCCAAAGTTACCGTTGACCCCCCTGGTCTGGTCTGTAATCTCCCCACATGATGACAGCCTTCAGCCCAGGGCTCTGCCTTCCTTCAAGGCCTGTATGAGAGTCAGGAGAGTTGCCGGCCTCATCACAGACGGCGACGGGGCTGCACCCCGACCCAGTCACAGACTCAGGGCTTGGAGTCACTCTATAGGGTGGGTCTGGCCCTAATACCCTCAGAGAAAACCCAAGGAGGGACGTGGCAGCTTGCTCTCGCTGCACACTTCTGGGAGAGGCATGGGGGAAATGATCTGTGTCAGGGGGTGTCCAAGACCTGTTCTCACTTCTCAACTCTGAGGGGCTCAGATGAAATGGCCTTTGTGTCTCTACCTGAACCATTCGTGTTTACTGCAGGAGGCAATAAGGGGAAGTCAGAAAGGTGAGGTCAGAAAAGCAAAAAGCCCTCAAAATGGCTGCAAAGATTCAAACAAAACAATTTAAAACTTTCTTAAGAGGCAGCAGCTAGAGAAAAACTGAAGATGGTGGAGATGATATGTCTGCTTCCTGGCGTCCGTCATGGCTACCCAGGATAAGCTGCTCCGTCTGTCCCTTCCAGGCTCTGGGACTGCCCACTAACAACAGACACAAATGGATAACTTCCCTGTTACTCAGAGACCATTCTCTGTGCTTCCTTCATTAGGGAATGATGCCCAGCCATCCGTCTTTGTGTTCCAACCATCTCCGGACCAGTTACATACCGGCAGTGCCTCTGTCGTGTGCCTGCTGAATGGCTTCTACCCCAGAGAAGTCAATGTCAAATGGAAGGTTGATGGTGTTACCAAAAACACAGGCATCCTGGAAAGTGTCACAGAACAAGACAGCAAGGACAGCACCTACAGCCTCAGCAGCACCTTGACGATGCCCAGTACGGAGTACCTAAGTCATGAGAAGTACTCCTGTGAGGTCACTCACAAGAGCCTGTCCTCCCCTCTTGTCAAGAGCTTCCAAAGGAGCGAGTGCCAGTGAGTGGCATAGCAGCCCCCACCACCTATCCCTCAGTCCCAGCCTCCGTGCCCTCCCCGTCAGGCCTCTGGTCCTCTCCATCAGAGACCCACCCCTGTTGCAGACCCCTCTCCCTACCTTACTACCTCCCCCTTTGGCTTTAACCATGCTAATAATATTTGGGGGAAACGAATAAATAAAGTGAATCTTTGCACCTGTGATTTCCCTGTTCTTCCTGATTTAATGGTTGTTATACATTGGTGGGTTTTTTTTTCCCAATTACCCAGTTCATCTTCTAAGAAACTAAATATTGAGTTGCTATAAAATACGACGTCATTTATAAAAGTCCTCATCCCCCATTCTACCCTACCCTACAGCCTTCGACAAGACACTCCTCTGCGAAAGCTATAAGCCACCTGTCTTCACATCCCACTCCCCTGGGCCATGGTATAAATGGCCTGCTTTCTCATTTTACCCTTCTCCAGAGGCTCTCTGCAGCCTTTGAAGGTTGACAGTCCTTACAGTAACATATTTTTTGATCCAGCTGAACTTACCAGGAGAATTTACCAAAAGCAAATTTTTCAAAAGAAAGAAACATGTCTCAAGAGTCATTCACTGTCACATTACATAAAATCACAAGACCATGAAAATGGTCTAAATGAACAAGCAATAAGGAAAGTTAAATTCCACTATGGCCCTTCAACTTAATAGAATATGTCTCTATCAGCCAAAGACCACACTGAGCACTTTATACAAACTTAAGTCTCACTACACTGTAAAGTTAAAAATGTTCATTAAAAATGTTGGGCAAGTTCTAGAAGGCTGAGAGAGTTCCATACAGTATAACTAGCCATCCCACTCCTAGGTGACTGTGTCTCTGTCCACCAAAAAAACCCATGTAAAAACTTCCAGAGCAGCCTCATTTATAAAAGAAATAATCCACATGCTGACCAATAATAGAATGGGTCACTAAGCTGTAGTGTGTTTACACACTGAAATACTATTACAGAGATAGATTTTTTAAATTATAATTATACCCACTGGCATAGATGAGTCCCACAAACATGACAATAAGCAAAAGAATAGAGCAGAGGACTACAGGGAAGGGAGGTAAACCTGAATGGGAAGAAATCAGAGAGGAAGACAAACCATGGGAGACTCTGGACTCCAGGAAACAAACTGAGGGTTACAGAGGGAGGGGGTGGGGGGTTGGGGTAACCGGGTGATGGGTATTAAGGAGGGCAAGTGTTGGGATGAGCACTGGGTGTTACATGCAACTAATGAATCACTGAACACTACATCAAAACCTTATTATGTTGGTGAAAAAATAATAAATACTGTTTTTCTGAAAATAAATAAATTGAAAAAATACCTTATGATGTACTATATAATGTCTAACTGAACATAATAAAAAAATAATAATAAATAAGCAAAAGAAACCTAACACAGAAGATATATTCTATATATTTTCATTTATATAAAGTTCAAAACCACTTAAAAATACAATTAGAAATTGGGATGGGGATTACGTTTGAGCGTGGGTTGAGGTAATGCCTAGCAGGAGACTGGACTAGAAGGGGCGGCTGGAACTTGGTTAAGTAAGAGCCGAAGTGTGCCACTTTGTGGAAATTTGTCAGGCTATACAATTATATAACAATCTGTGCACTGTTCTGTACATATATATTCTGTATATTTTATATACTATATGTTATACTTCAAAATAAGTTTACATCAAGAAATATCTTATACCCAATATACAGAGAAGAGAGGCTAAGGGCAAGTCCCACAGTGGGTCAGTGGTGGGCCTGGGAACAAATCCCCACCTCCCCAACTCTGCTCTCTGGAAAACTATACAATTCTGCCTTCCAGTCTTCATGGTGCTGCACAGAACAAAGGGTCAAACACGCCATCTTCCTGAGGTCTCTTCTCTTTTCATCTTCCCAGAAGGTGCCATTCAGCCTAGGAAACTGTGCTGGGGTGGGTAGGGAGGAGGAAGAGGGTTGTTATAAAAGTGAACAAGGTGGGACCTAATGTTCTAGTGAACTAAATGGGTGGTCAGAGTGGCCACTGGAGGACCTGAAGGCATCTCAAGGACAGAAGCCAGCGGCTCCACGCTCTCTCCTCATGGGGCAAGCACAGGTGAGTTAGCACTAGGGCCCAAGTCAGCCATCACCACGAGCCCAGCCAGATGCAATGGACAAATTATTATGCTATTTTCCCACAGCATTGTTCATCTATAATCTCCTGGGAAAACATGCTCACAAGTCATAACAGAAAGTTACTTGACTTTTGTGCCTCAGTTTTCTCATCTGAAGGTCTTAGTTGTAAGACCTGTAAAAATTAAATGAAATTCAAATGAAGCACTAAACACCCAGGCTAGTCTATACCAAGGGCGGTGCAAGCATTAGTCACCATCATAAGAATACCTCCATTTGGCTACCATTCGATTTCTTTCAAGGGGCTCCTTCAACTTAGTCTCCAGTCATAATTATTTTAACCCCAAAGACTTCCCTTCCCCCAGTTGGAGTGCTTTGCTATCTTTGTTGAAAATCAATTGACCACAAAGTTGGGTCTATTTCTAAGATTTCAACTCCATTCCATGACCTACTGTCCATCCATCCTTATACCAATAGACACTGGCTTGACTACAGAAGCTTTGGAATCTCCATTTTGGAGGGGCTAAGTCTGAGATGCATATCAGACAACCAAGAAGAGATGACAGGTGGACAACTGGATATAAGACCATGTAATGTGGGGGTGCCTGGGTGGCTCAGTGGGTTAAGCCGCTGCCTTCAGCTCAGGTCATGATCTCAGGGTCCTGGGATCAAATCCCTCATCTGGCTATCTGCTCAGCAGGGAGCCTGCTTCTCCCTTTGTCTCTGCCTGCCTCTCTGCCTACTTGTGATCTCTGTCTGTCTAATTAATTATTATTTTTTTTAAAGACCCTGTAATGCAGGAGAGAGAAGTCAGTACTTGAGGCATAAATGTAGGATCATCACCATACAGATGGTGTTAAAGGCCATCAGACTGTGAAAGAATACCTGGCAAGCAAGGGGTTAGAGAAATCCAAGCACTGAGCTGGGAAGCTCTCTAACATCAAGAACTTGGTGAGATTAGGAAGAACCAAGACAGAAGACTGAAAAGGACTGGCCAGAGAAGGAGGAAAATCAGGAGAGCAGTATTGTCCTGGAATCCAAGAGAGGTTAACATTACATGGAGGAGAAACTGATCAGTTGTCAACTGTGTCAACTGGAACAAAAATGGACCTTTGGATTTAGAGATGTGGGGGTCATTAACAAACTCAATAAAAGCAACGTCTATAGAATGGGAAAGGCAAAAGTCACATCAGAATGGGTTCAAAGGAAAATGGGAGGGAAGAAATCGGAAGCAGTATGCATGGCTAATTCTTTGGAGGGAAGAGTTGGGAAAAGGCAGTGTCTGGAAGGAGAAGAGAAATGACAGCCTGTTTGAATCCTAATGAGCAGAGAGGAAAAATCCTGTGCTGCTAGAGAGACAAGAGAAAAAACGCTGGAGCAATGTCCTTGAGTAGGTGAGATGGGGTGGATGGAGCACAGGCAGAGGTGCTGCTCCTTGCTGGGAACAGGGATGGTTCACCCAGGGACAGAAGAGAAGGGCGTGTCCATGCACACTAACCAGAGAGGTTCTCAATCATGCTGAGAATTGTTCATGACTTCTCCAATAAATGTGTAGAATTTAGATTGTGGAGGTTTAGCAATTCAGGAAGACTTTGTGGACCGAAGTACACAAGTAAAGGCTCTGGGCAGAGGAAGCTAAGAGAAGATGGAGAAGAGTGAAGTTCACAAGGGAGTCTGCTTACCATCTGCCACTTCCTCTCCCCTAGGCTCCACATGCCAACCCCTTCCCCGAATTCTTAGTCACGTTGGCATGGGAAAGACCCCCACAGACCCGTCCTGTCTCTCCCCTTAGCTCCTCTCAGCCTTTTTATCCTTCCATTTACCTACCAATCTCTTCTCAGGATTTGAATAGCTCTTACTATCCCTACTATGTGGTTACTTGTCTCTTAAGAGAAGGTTCTGCCTCCTAACTCTGGAACCTTCTGTATCCCTGAAACCAGCAACATTCTCTGCAGAGAGGAAGAAAAGGGATGATGGTGTGGACAGGGGCAATGGAGCAGAGGAAGCAGAGGAGAGGAGGGTACTGCCGTTTGCTAGGGTACTGTCATCTATATGATTACCTTGATTCTCACCCCATGCACTAAGGTATTTTTTTAACCTTGCCTCATGGATAAGGAAAGAGCCTAAGAAAGATTATGTAGCATGCTTAAAATTACAGGGCTCATAAGAGGTAGAACCGTCACTTAAACCAGGGTTATCATGCCCAAGCCACCACATCTTTTTCATAGTTTACACATGGCAGGTTCTGTCTAGGTTTTCAATAATACTGATTTGTCACAGTAATAGGCCTCAATCAACTCTAAAACTAACAAAAAAGATTGGACTGGATGGTGAACAAAGGTCTTCGGTCTCTGTGAGTCTTTCTCAAGAAAATATACAAGCTTTTATTTTTCCCATGGGCTCAAAAGAACAGATAAGGAACAGCCTCCAACCTACAACACCATAATAAAATATGGATGGTCAAGATGGGAAACAGTAACTACAAAGAGAAGACCTTCTGGAATACTCCTTTGGCTCAACACATGCCAGCTTGTATCTTGCTTTTACTCTATAATAATAGCAATGCATACAATGTGTCTACACTTACAGAGTTCATGTCACTAAATCCTCCAACAACCCCGCAGCTAGTCTACAGTATAAGGAAACTAAGACTAAATGTAAATACTGTGTCCAAGGTCACACAATCAGTAAATACCAAAAATCAGGACTTAAACTCAGGCAGCCTGATCAAAAGCCCTGTAAAAACAGTGTGGTCCCTTCATAACTGCTATTCTCAGGGGCGAAGAGTCTCTAAGTGAGGAAAGAACTCAGAAGTCAGGTCAGGAGACTGAAGAGCAGAGGTTGGATGGCATGGCATGGTCACCTGAAGACAGACTGAGATTCAAGGCCAGAGTTCTTTCCATCTGTTATCAGATGCAACAATGAGCTAATATGGACATTTCAGGAGACAAATCCATGACGCTCAGTAAAAATGGAGAGTCTACCAAGCCTAAGACAACTGGGAGTATTGGTCTAGTTTGGAAAAATAACTCATTAACCAAAGGTCCTTCTTAGTACTCCAGCATCTTCAACCATCACAGTGCTCAGGCCCCAGCCATGCCCCCCTGCCCATCCCCACCCCAGGTGGGTTAGTATCGAGTTTCATGGTGACTGGCCTAAGAAGATTAAAAAAGTAATGCCACCTTTTGAGGGAGAGTCCCAGGGACCAAGATAGCAACTGTCATAGCAACGGTCACACTGCTTTGGTCAAGGAGAAGACCTTTTGGGGAACTGAAATTAGAACCTTGAGCACATCTGTTGGTTTCACTCCCATCCTCCTCCAACAGGCTGGGTGGTGCCCTCCACACCCTTCCAGTAGTTCCTACAGCCTGCTGCACCTGGATCCTTACAGCGCCTGCCAAGTCTGTGTCCAGCACAGGGCCGGAAGTAACAATGACCCTAACTTTGCTTGATATCTTTCCACCTAAACCCACTGCCCCATCTCTAGTGCTAGGATTCCCCCCTGGGAAAACGTCAACCCAGAATAAGCAGCACCCTCTCAGAGGTGTGAACATGGTGATAGGACCCACACAAGCTGCATTTAAGAGAGATATTGTGAGCAACCAGATTCTTTATGAGGTCCACAGAGGTCCTGGAAGTGTTTGAGGGCAGCAAGAAAGATTCATGTTGAACAGTTTGGGCATCTAAGGGATAGGAGGCCTAGAAAAAATAGGGATGAGTCATAGCAACATTTCAGAACATATTTCAGTAAACTTCCTGGCACCCATGGCAGAAGTACTCTTTTCTACCAGATCCCCTTTCTATCCATGCATATACCCATCTACACATCCATTACCCATCCACTGGTCTTTACCCAAGTGACAGTGTTGGTCATTCACCCTCTACACCATGCAACCCTAACTACTACAGAAAAAACTTGTTTATCTGATTGGATATATAGATGCCCACCTTCATTCATTCACAGATACTGATAAGCGTCTTCATGTACCTGGCTCTGTACTATGTTCTGCAGATAACACGCTGAGTAAGAGAGAGCCCTCAGCATCAAGGAGCTCCCAGCCCAAGTTAGCAGAAATTACAACACAGAGCAATGGATGGATTGTGGGGTGTCTCAGAGCTTTATGGAACCACAGAGGAAGCACACATAACACATGCTGGAGGTCAGGGAAGGTTTATACCTTCACCCCCTGCCCAAATATTAGCGAACCTTGGACTTACTGACACCAAGGGTGTCCTCATAAATCACTCCACTGCTCCAGCCCTCTACCTGGGAAGCCACAGCTTGCAGCAGTGAGCTCTGACATGGGGACTCATCACGTATAACTTATGTTGGAAGTAAGACCCTCTTGGTCTCTCATTCTTTATAATAAAGTAACAGTAGTAAAACCTCTGTCTCAGCATCACTGTGACTATTAAATGAAACACTGTACCGGGCACCTGGGTGGCTCAGTTGGTTAAATGAAACA
Source organism: Mustela erminea (assembly GCF_009829155.1). Classification (NCBI taxonomy): domain Eukaryota; kingdom Metazoa; phylum Chordata; class Mammalia; order Carnivora; family Mustelidae; genus Mustela; species Mustela erminea. The sequence goes on along the minus strand of NC_045620.1, from coordinate 103,115,186 downwards.
CTGTCCATAACCCACTTAGCACAATGCATGCCACAGAGTATTAAGCAGAGTACGTGCTCAATCTGACCTCTTTTTCTTCTCAATTATTAATAGATTATTGGATTCTATAGCTGAGCTCAATGGATCTTCTCCCTGCAGTCATTCCACAAGGAAGCCTTTTTCAATTTGGCCTGAAACCTTCATTTCCTCCAGTTTTGCAATAATACATCACAATCTTTCTGTTCCTCTTTACTTATTTGACATATCAAGGCAAGGAAAATCTTTCCAACTGAAAGATGGAGGAACTAAGGCACAAAGTGAATGAACTATTTGTTGATACAGTATTGCACCCACAGGCTGAAGGATCAAGTTCAGTTCAGTGTATTTCCCCCAAGCTTGCCTAGTACCATAGTGGAATGCTGAAGTTTTGTAGGATTCAGGTGGGAGGTGCAATTCCCAAAGACCAATGTTCCATACTGAAAGAGAGGAAATGTGCTCTCCAGTCGTCAGCATGCAATTTCAAGGGAACCAATCATTCAGCAGTCTTCCCAGCTGCAAGAAGAGTGAGCTGAGCATGTGTCTCATATCCTTATGGGAAAGAAGTCTCTGGGATCTTAGACTTCATAAATTCTTCTTGGACTACATGCCAACTGAGACCTGCCTTCTTACCCACTTGGTTCAAGAGCAGGCAGGTAACAGCCCATTTACCGAAGTCCTCTACTATCTGGAACTGGTTTGTTGCCCTTTACTGTGCAAAAAGACAAATATCAAAGAAAAAACTATTAATAGAGGAGGATAAGAAAACACAAAGATAAATAACTTGGGAATCAGAATATATTTGACCCAGTCTCTGGCAACTTCTGATCCCACAGGTATTCTGGGATTCTCTCATTCTGTAGACATTTGTGAGCACCTGGTCTGTGTGCTGGGGACTGGAGGTGGATGGTGGAAGGTACACAAGGAAGAGGAGCACACAGAAGTCCCTGTCCCCTGGGGCAGCAGCATGACTTACAAACACTCACCTTGAGAACTTCAAGAGCCTCAGTCCCCAAACAGATGCTCAGATCTGTTCCCTGGGCCTGGATAATATGAGAAGAACCTCCTTTCTACTCCCATTCAATTTTCACTGTACTCTCCACAGACTCAAAGCTCCACATATGGGTTTCCAATATATATTTTCTTTTGTTGTCCACCAAAGACAATAATATAGACATGAGAAAATTCTGGATTGAGGATCACTGATCCAAAAAAATAGAGTTGACACTTGAACAACATGAAGGGCTACGGGCACCAACACCCACAGAGTCAAAAATCTACTCAAAAAAGTCTAACTTTTAACTCCTAGAAAACTTAACTACTAATAGCCTACTGTTGACCAGAAGTCTTACTGATAACATGAACAGCTTATTAACACCTATTTTGTATACTATATGTATTATATACTGTATTCTTAAGAAAAGCACAAATGAAAGTACATTTACAGCACTGTACTGTATTCATCCCCAAAAATCTGCATATAAGTGGACCACACAGTTTGAACCCATGTTGTTCAAAGGTCAACTGTAATCTGCTCTGGACTTCTACATTTTGGAGAGGTTTTTTTCATTCTCTGTCTTCTCTTTTTTCAAGAAATAGAAAATAGTGTGTGTGTGTGTGTGTGTGTGTGCATGCGCGCACATGTGCAACATTTTATTTAGCAAATCAATGTTTGTGATTTAATGCCATAGTGTGTTTATGAAAGTACATTTACAAGAGGGTTAGAGGGAAAAGGATAATAAAGAGAGCTGGAAGAAAGACAAAAGATAATAGAGATGGAAAAAATAAGAAATACAAATAAATAAATACAAAGATAATAGATATGGAAATAACAAGAAAGAGGGAGAAGACAGAAATAGAGAAATGGGGTAGGCTTTGTAGAGATCTAATCAGAGGTCTTGCTCCTGAGGCCTGGGGCCATGGGCTCCTGAGAACTACTGTGTGTTGAGAGACTGCTCAGCAGGTCTGCACTCAGCGGGTCTGCACTCATTGCTAGATGATATCGTTCCGATGAGTCTCCACTGACTATACTACCCAGAAAAGCCACCTAGAGATGGAATGCTTTCCTCGGATGGCAACACTAGTGAAGAGAGCCACATCAGCCACAGGGCTGGATGGGTCCAAGACCTCCTGCCCTCATGTTAGCATGTCTTCTCCTTCCTACACTTTCCCGCTCTTCTAAGACTATAAATGCCTAAAGACACAAACAGTGTCCCCTAAACTGATGGTGAGAAAAAGACAAACTTCTTAGAACAGGAGAAGTTAAATAGACATGTGTGGGAAATGACACAACCCAACCCTCACTGCCCTCGCCCCAACACACACCTGCCCCCAGATACACACCTTGGTCTATAGTGTCTCTCACCCCTGCCACTGGCTCTCTCCACCCTCAACCTCAACTTGGTTTTTAATATGCATCATTGCCTAAAAATAAAGTAACCCTTAATAATTAACATAAGAAAGAGGAATATACTTTTCTCAATTACTGTATTCTGTAGTAAGAGTTTATAAGTAAAATTGAACAAGTTTCTAAAGTTTATATTTTTACCACACCTACCTGATATGACAGCTGCAAATAACTTTTCATCCATGTTGTCAGATTCATGACATACTCTAAAATAATGAGTCACATGTTAAATGTAAGACCATCAAATCCATTAATCACGTAACTCTTGTTAGCTACGTGTCTGAAGGTATGTCTGAAAATTAATGAAATTTGTTCTATTTCCAGCCGATCTAAAGAAATTCCACCTCCTCTAAAAGACCATCTGTGAATAATGAGGTAATCTGATGATTTCACCCAGAGTATTTACCATCTATCATTTATGTGTTTGATTTGCGTAAACTTCCAAGTATTTCTGTCTTTATTTCCCATCAAAAGTTAAGCTCCTAAAAGTCAGGGCCTTTTGTGCATTATAAAGAAACTAACAATGTTTTCCTTGGAAACTGTGCACCAAAACAACATCTGAGAATCATAATAGCAGCTGGAAGACCTGTACAAAATCACTCTTTATTTCCATGCTTCAGTTTATGATTCATTTACTATTTACTGAGGACATGAACTAGAAATTTTACACCATGGTCTTTATACAATTGCTTATTTGTTGCAGTGTTTAGCACAAAGAACCGTGCTGTGGTTATTCAAGCATTTGTTGTGAAAGGAAGTGAGCGAATGAATAATGAATTGTTGATGATTGATGTACATCTATAGAACTATTATAGGGGTTGTTTTCCTGTGTGTCTGGTTGTTTTTGTTTATTTGGGTATGCCAGCTCACAGAGTGTGACATTACTACCCCAATTTACAGATGAAGAAACAGGACCAGAAAGAATGAGAAACTTGCCCAAGTGGAAAAGCCAACTCTTCTTATCAGCCCTCTGATTTCAAGCACACTGCTCTTTTTCCTCTACATAACCACCTGCCTGGAACCACACCACTGGATCTGATGACCCAGGTCTTCCTGAAAGGTCCTGCGGTGCTTGCGATCCACTTTCCAACCATGATTTTCAAGGATGGTCCTCTTGTTCTTTTGGTGTCCTTGTACAGCATGCCTGCTCTACATTGCCTTCAGTCCCAAACATGTTGCATGTAAGTATAAGAGACTGCACCTTCTGAGGCCAGCCGGCTACAAATGAAGTTTCATTTCTTATGATCCCAGGTAATCTAATCCATTTGCACCAACACCATTCCCTACCCAGCACCACAGCCATTCTCACTTCTGTGATGGCTGCTCACAATGGGTGCTTCTACTCAGAGTGGAAAGTATAAGTCCACTTTCGGGTACAGTGCTCTGACCAGAGGCAAGAAGTCACTGAGCTGAAGAAAAGAACTGCTTATTTGGACTGAATGACTTAGAATGATTGCTCTTTCATAACAGTAAAGGATTATTCTGTGTTTCTGTCCAGACACATTTATCAAACAACCTCATTTAGTTAAAAGAATACATTTTTTTAAGATTTTACTTATTTATTTGACAGACAGAGAACATAAGTAGACAGAGAGGAAGGCAGAGAGGGGGAGAAGCAGGCTCCCCACTGAGCAGAGAGTCTGATGCAGGGCTCAATCCCAGGACCCCGAGATCATGACCTGAGCCAAAGGCAGAGGCCCAACCCACTGAGCCACCCAGGTGCCCAAGAATACATCTTTTAAAGAAATGTGTGTATGTGAAATTATTTCCAACATTAACTCTTAAAAACAAATCCATAAAACTTCTAGAATGTATTTTAAATTTTGATAACTTCTTATTTTTGAGTTAGGAATGGGTTACAGACATGAGAAAGACCCTAAAATAAATGAGAGAATCACCAAGAAGATATTGTTTCAACAATGGTTCCAAGAGTTCGAGTCACCATGAAGAGATACAAGAATATGAATATCACAAGCCCTGTCATCAAGAACTCTATAGAAAAAAACATAATCCCTGTCCCCCAAAAATGGGTCCAAATAAAGAAAAATTAGAATAGCACCAAATTGGACACTGATGCTTTGAGAAGTGCCAACTAAAAGTATCAGAGTGGATGGAATTTGGTTTGAATTAACCAAGAAGTTTGGATAAAAGAACTGAAGGTGAATTCATGGACTACAAGAACTTGAAAAAGTACCAGAAAAGTCAGACTACCCTCTTTATTTTAATAAGTTAGGAGATTAAGTCTTTGAGAGGTTGACTGACATACTCAATGCTGTTAGTAGTTGAAGTTGAGACAGGACTAGAAGCCAGGTGTTGAGGCTCACTGTCCAGTTCCCTTCCTCCAGCCTACATTCTCAACCAAATGTAGGCAAGGGGAACCTGAGAAGTTGGCACACGAAGTGAGCGGGAAAGGGCCCCAGGCTTTACTGTGGTGCAAGAAAGACTAGAAGGACAATCTAAGCCATGCCACTTTGTTAACTTCTAATTTGGGGCAGAGTTGGTGGGGAGGTAGATGACAATCCTTAGATTCACTGACACAAACACCAACATGCTTTCTGGACTGGTTAGACTGGACTAGCTTGCCCTGGGTTGGTTTGCACAGGGTTGAAATGATGTGACCTAAATCGAATTGAAAGTTGGAAGACCACTGAAGGTCAGAGCTGTGTTGTATCTCCTCAGATTCTTCCCTTTCACAAGAAGAACCCACTCACTCATTCTATGGAAGAGCCAGTCTAAGTATACACACTATCTACAGGGTAAGTCCCTGCATAAAATCAATGTGTTCCTGAAAAGTCAATACATTTTTGAGGGGCATTCATGTAGAATTATTTTGAAAATGAAGGGTCCATCTGCCAAAATAAAATGTAAATCCCTACCTGAATTACCCATTTGCCAAGTTGACTGTTGGTAAACTGGTTTTTCTTGAAGGGACATGTGCCTCTAATAAGGCTGGCTGATGCTTGGGAAAACCAGGTATTTTGTAGATAAATAGCAGGCCAAATCCCTGAAGCTCCAAATCAGAGATCCCAAGCCCTTTCCCTTCCTTTGGGTTCAATATCAAGTTGCAGGGAATTTGAGAAGGAAGATCTACAGAAATGTAAATGGAAGAGGACTCCATGATCTACTGGATTTGTTGTACATTTTTCTCTTTAAAAAAATCAAACTACTCAAGACAGAGATCACAATGAATATCACAGAGGAAGTCCTGCTCCAGAGAAGGATGGGAACTTCACCCAGGGACTGGTATGATATTCAACCCAAAACATTATTCAGAAGGAAATTATTCAAAATAGTTGGTCTGTGTCAACTGTTAAAAGTGAACGCCTTACTAAAAGGAATGTTTTTGAAATTCATCCATAAATCCATAATCTAACACATCTATTATTTTGATTCCTCACATTATATTCTTGTCTAGTATTTATATATCTTCATACAAAGCTATGGAGTAATCCATACCGTCACAACAATTTTGTGTCTAATTTCTCTTGCTCACTATTTCACAGCACTTCTCTTTTCTACTTAGATGTCATATTGACCACATTGGTTTTTTTTTTTTAATATAATCATTTATTTCCCTGTCATGTAAAAGCCCAGAGATGAGTGGTCCAGAACTGGGATGGCACTCCATAGTGACAGGAATCCAGGCTTTTTCTTATTGTTCTGCTGTGAGTGATTTCATTTCCTCTAGTCACCTCACAGGCCAAGATGGCTGCTCCAGCCCCAGCCATCAGCTACATTTTCCAGCCACAGAGAAAAACAAGGGGAAAGAAGAAATTAAACCCATAGCTTCTGCTTATAACTAACTGAACAAAATTTAGTCAGATGGCCACATCTAGCTGAAAAAGAGACTGAGAAAAAGATTTTATGCAGAGTGGCTATGCATCTAATTAAAAATCAGAGGTCTTAAAAGGATGGGAAATAGATCCCAGGAGTGGAGGGCAACTTAACAATCTGTGCCACCATTCTCCTGTCAACAGACTTTTGGATTATTTCCACAATTTTTAAAAGTAGACTCTATGGCCAGTGTGGGGCTTGAACTCAACAACTCTGAGATCAAGAGTCACATGCTCTACCAACTGACCCACCCAGGTACCCCTCCATATTTCTATTGTTCCATAATTTTGGCAGTGAACAATCTTATGACTTCCTTATGGAATATGATCGAGTAGGATTGCTAAGTCATAAAGAATGTATATTGTTCACCAAATATTGCCAAATCATCCTCTAAAGTGGCTGTCCTGATTTACATTCTCACCAGAAGTACAGTTGACCCTTGAACAACACAGGTTTGAAATATGCAGATCCACATATATGTGAAATTTTTTTATATAAATATAGTACGGTACTATAAATGTATGTTCTCTTCCTTATGACTTTCTTGGTTTTTAATACAAATTTTAGTTAGTTAACACACAGTGCAATATTGGTCACAATGATCACTTTGAATGATATGCATCATTCTCTCTTATAGACAATACATAATTTTCTTAGCCTTTTCCCCATTGTTGGACCCCATAACCCTTGGTCTTGACTCTTCCTTAGGATGTCCAGCTATGCTGGTATACCACTTTCCTTGAAAACTGGACTCACAGACCATCACTGAGAGAATGTGCCTACCCAGCTAGGGATACCTTGTCCCTAGGTACTCTGTCCCCAGGCAGCAATTGGTCATGTCTTGACTTGAGCTGTTGTCTAATTGTGTTATACGTATTTGTTTTGTCTCATTAAAACACGGCTAGCTCCTTGAGATCAGAGGGCTGATTTTTCAGCCTCAAGGCTAATCAGTAGCTAGCACTCATGAACAGAAAAAAAATGAACTCATGATCCTGGGTGAACAAACGTTTTCTGAATGTCTAGTATGTGTGAGATGCTTGCCAAGCAGTGCCCTATCCTTTGGTCAGCTAATTCTCACAAACCCATGAAGGAGATATTATTCCTACTTTACAAAAAAAAAAAAAAAAAAACTGAGACTCAAGGATTGGTTTGACTTTCAGAAAAAAACCAGAGGAGTTTTATGAATACCAATTTCTTAAAATTTAGTCTCTTGAGATTTAGAACTTTGAGAGGAATCTTTAATTCTTAACCCAAAAAAGAAGAACAGCTACCATGAAAATAAATTTTCCTGATGTTAAATCAAATCACCCACTGTTTCCTGTGATCCCAGACACATACATGGAAACCCATTCAAGCTCTTAAGTGGTATGTGACACCTCTTTAGAGAGGGTTGCTGATAGAAAGTAAATGGATTGTCAAGATGGTGAGATGATGTATTTTAACCATCAAGAATCATTTTTAGACCCAGATACTCCTGCTAGAATAATATTGTTGGGAGAACAAAATAAGACAGAAATGGTGAATTCAAAGACCTGAGCTCTAATCAGAAACATGGATACAAAATATCAAAGCTTCGGAAGGGCACTAGTTGAGGTGACCAAGAACAAGTCCTGTATTTTCCAAGTAAAGAAACTAGAGAGGTCAACTGACAAATGAAAGGCCCCACAGAAGTCTGGCAGATGCCATGATAAGGGGACAGATCTTCATCCTGTCATCAGTCTGAACAACAGGTGAAGAAGCAAGGGGGCTTCCATAGTGCCACGTCACATGGAACACAGGCTTCTATTTTAAGAACCCACCCCTGCACCTGCTCTATCCAGATGGGCTTGGCAAAAGAAGAAATGAAAACAGGGTTTTCTCACTACGGGGCTGGCATGAGGGTCCACGTCACAGGTTGCTTCAGCCACTGTGGAGAAACCAAATGTTGTTGATTCATACCCCGTAGAGGTGGGGGGGCCTCTCCTCCTAAGATTTGGGAATTCAATTACTACAGAGTTGTCCCCATAACACCAAGTGGAAAAATAAGGCAAAGTTGGTGATAGGGAATGTTTAATACTCTGACTCGCTGAATTCCTCCACCGCCACCTCTGTGCTAATTAAGCAAGAGGAATAGAAAGGAAGAAAAGGTCCAGTCCAGCCATAAGTTAGAGGCAGAAGAGTCAAAAGTGCACACTCCCTATTCAGCATGTCCAAAAAAAGAAAATCATTTGATTTGGAATCAATTGACAAGAAAAGCAGAAAAAAATTAGTCATAGTTTCTTGAGTATAATAAAAGTACAAAGGAAAGATTATGGACTTCAGAGCTAAGTAGACATGACTTTGAATCCACCTCTGCCATTTACTTGACTGGCCTTGAGACTAACACTATCAAAACCTCAATCTCTTCATCTGAAATTTTTATCTTTTTTTTTAAGATTTTATTTATTTATTTGTCAGAGAGAGAGAGAGAGAGAGAGAGAGCCCATGCAGACAGAATGGCAGGAAGAGACAGAGAGAGAAGCAGGCCCCCCGCTGAGCAAGGAGCCCGATGTGGGACTTGATCCCAGGACGCCGGGATCATGACCCGAGCCGAAGGCAGCTGCCTAACCAACTGAGCCACCCAGGCGTCCCTCATCTGAAATTTTCAGATAACATAGCACCTCTTTGAAAGTTATTGTAAGGACCATGATAATGTGAAAGCACCAGTAAGGGCCCAAGTAAAGGTAACTACTCTTGTTATTTTTATCCAACTATATGCAAGCATTGCTTTAACTAATTTTTCAAAACCCTCCACTGCCGGTTCTTCATTCTGGAACATGAGCAATCATTCCTGTCCTTGGATCCCCAGTGAGGATACAGAGGCCAATCTCTAGCACCCTCCTCTCACCAAGAACCTGCCATTCAAGTGCAAAGGATGCTGTGAGTTTTAGTTTAAACCATGTCATCAGACCACCTTGCTCTTGCTCTACTTGATGATTTAAAATCTGTTGTGTGCAGTTATCAAAATCCACAAAATGGGATGCCTGGGTGGTTCAGTTGGTTGAGCATCTGCCTTTGGCTCAGGGTCATGGGATTCAGTCCCACATCAGGCTCTCAGCTTATCGTGGAGCCTGCTTCTCCCTCTCCCTCTGCCATTACCCCTGCTTGTGCTCACTTGCTCTCTCTATCAAATAAATAAATAAAATCTTTTTTAAAAATCCACAAAACATATTTCTTTAGAAAAAGATAAAATAAAAATACCAACAGTTAGAGAAATTGCCAAAATTTGTTGTGACCTCAGAAAATTCCGTGTTTACTGCCCCACTTATGGAATGGGTTACTCTAACTAAAATAAATGGAATAGATTTTAAAAGATTATGGCTAGAGTAGAATAAATCCAGTAGATCTGGTTTCCTTTCTTTAGCAATTTTCTTTCTTTAATGATTCAGAAGTCACTTCAGAACTTCATGGCAAGTTACTAAAGTATGAAAAGGGGGCAAACTGTTGGCAAATTAAGAATATATTTCATAAAATGTCAACTAAATTTCATTTTATGTTTTCATACTTCTGCATCTATAAGAGCTTTATAAACTACAAAGGACTTTACAATTATAGGAGGCTCTGTAGTTATTATTTGCCTCTGATTTCTGACCTAGAGCATTTTTCCTTTTGTCTGCTCCCCTTTTGCAGAAGACCAAACATCTGATGCTTGCTGTGAGTCTTTGAAAGCAGCGGACTGGAGTCCCTCCTAGGCCATCACCTTGCTAACCATCTTGAGCATGTCACCAGGCCTCAGTCTCCCAGTCTCTAAGGTGAGAGGTTGCACTGAGTGACTGAGAAGGTCCCTTCCAGATCTAAAATGCTATGATTTCTACATGGCAATTCAAAGAATTTTTAAGATCCTTTCTTTGAATCTTACTTGCTATCCACAATGTGGAAATAGCCACTTTAATATGAAAAGAGGCCAGCAAAATTCATTTGAGAACACTGTCAAAGTTTCACCAAATGAAAAGGCATATAAAGAGATACTGCCCTAAAGAAGATGATTGGCCAAAGAGAAATTAAGATCATACACTGCCAGAGACTGGGCCCCCCATGTAGATTAACCTATGACTCCCCAGATGTGTGCACCTTGTGCCAGGCCTCCACAGACCTTCAGGAGCTTACTGCTAAAACATGGGCTCACCCACACAGATGTTAAGAATACACCAGCAGAATCTAAGAGCAAGATTAGAAGATTATCCAGATTATACAAACAATATAGTCTGAAGAAAGCACAAATTAAATCTAGAAATCCCTAAGTATTCTAGTTTGAGTGTCAACACTGCACAAAATCACCAAAGCAACTGATCTAATCTATCCTTCATCTGTGCTGCGGATGTTTTTTTTTAAAGATTTTATTTATTTATTTGACAGACAGAGATCACAAGTAGGCAGAGACACAGGCAGAGAGGAGGAAGCAGGCCCCCTGCCAAGCAGAGAGCCCGATGCGGGGCTCGATCCCAGGACCCTGAGACCATGACCTGAGCCGAAGGCAGAGGATCAACCCACTGAGCCACCCAGGCGCCCCTGTGCTGCGGATGTTAATTGGGAGACAGTCGTCTAACCACAAATGGTATGTTTTAAAATAGTCAAGTGGCTTGGGGCGCCTGGGTGGCTCAGTTGGTTGGATGTCTGACTTCAGCTCAGGTCATGATCTCAGGGTCCTAGGATCAAGCCCTGCATCAGGCTCCCCGCTCAGCTGAAGTCTGCTTGTCTCTCTCCCTCTGCCTTTGCCCCTCTCCCTGCTCATGCTTGCTCACCCTCTTTCTCTAATTAATTAAAATAAAACAAGACTCAAGTGGTCTAAAATGGAAATAAAACCTAGTAAAATCACATTGGATTTGAAAGCAGACTTACACTTGGCTCTGGCTCTGCTCCTACGTGATGCTGACTGAGTCACTTCTCCCATCTAAAATGAGTCTCTCCCATCTAAAATCAAATGGAGGATTAAAAACATCTGCTTATGCTCTACACTATGTTGAGTAGTGGTCACACAACGTTTAAGGAAACTCTTGGGAAACTTACTGTATGCAACCTTCTGAACAACTTCCAGGGCTACAAGCAGAATTTCATTTCATGAGAAACAACATGGGGCACCTTTTTGCCCTCATCAGCGATGTGAAATGAAACTGTTTTGTCTGCATGCGATGGGCTCACAGGGCTGCTCTCCTTACTGACTCCATGTTGGGTAACTAGACTGGTGCAAGCAATTTCCCTCAACTCCCTCATTCTAGACAGACACCTGCAATCACGGTCAGAAACAGAAAGTCAAAGTTTCCATTTTACTATGCAGGGTTTGTGACAAAAACTTAACACAATCAGGCTACCAAAGAGGAACTAATGCCAGACTTGAGGCCTGGAGCTAAGTGGGTTGTTTCTGTATTTCTCAATGAGATAATACTGTAGAATTTAGTATGTGAAGCTTAGTCATTCACAGTAAACATACATGAAGGCATATATGTATGTATTTCCTCCCTCACCTTGATACTCTTTTTGGCTGGCTGGGTATAGGAGGGATACAGAGGTGTGGAAATAAACTGTAAAACAACCCTCCCATGGTTGAAAAATAACATTTGTGAAACCCCTCGATTAGCACTATAAATTGGTATAAACTTTTGAAGAGGAATTTAGTAACACATAGCAAAAGCCACAGAAATTCCACTCCCTTTAACTCGATAATTGTAAGTCTAAAAACCAAACACTGGAAAAATCCCACATGCTCAACAATAGGAGAAATGGCGAAGGAAATAATGGAAAGCCAACCCAATGAGCTAAGTTATACTCGTTTGGGAAGAGGCTTCTCAGGTCTGTGTGGCAACATGGAAAACTCAATGAGGCATTTGTCAAGGGATTCCACACACCCTACAATTAGCTTTATGTAAAAAACTACGTGCTTATGAACAAAGATCGGGGGGGGCAACAAAAATGCTAAGACTACAGTATTAAAGTGCAAGACTTGAATTCTCTTCCTTGGAAATTTTTTTTAGAATATCATTTTTTTCCCATAAGTAATATTCAGGAACCAAAAAAGGCAGGGAACAAGTTGCCAACAACTTGCTGCATGGACGAAGTCAGAATTAAACCATTGCCTTATTTTCAGATTCAGATTCAACCAACCCCTCCCGAGTGCGAGCTCTGTGCCAGACCCTGGTCAGATCATGCCGCAGCCGTGGAGACCCTCCCCAACACCCAAAGTAAAGTTCTGTTGCTTAACCAGACGAATATTAAAAACTAACCACTTCCCAACAGTGTGAACAGATCGCAAAGGTAAAATTTTACCACTTAGCAAATACTTCTCAGAACCTTAAATTATCTTTTATTGCCAACTGACATGTGAACCATTGAAATACATTTGTTTCACTGTTCTGGACTGAGGACCAGCTGTCTTAAATAAATTCACAGGGGCATATTTGGGGACAGATCCATGCTTTAGCTAATCAAGGTGCTTTTCTCCAATTGCTCACATCCATTTGTCCAGTTCCATTCTTGAAAGTATTTAAAATGGGAAGAGTTACAGTAATGAAAAGACTAGAGTGGATCAAAATATTTTACTGCCTTGATTGCTGAAAGCTTTTCCATTTTATTTTTGGAACAGTAATAAGTGTCCTTGGTAAAACCTTCAAATAATATGAGGAATAATCATAGGAAGTAATTCTCTCTTTACCACTCCATATCCCCTAGATTAAGAAATTCTTAATCAAGTATTTTAGCTCTAATGTAGGTTTTTAAATAAAAATGGACTGAAACCAAAAGCGGGTATGTTAGAAAAGATATACCAAGCTAGACAGGGTACAAACTCTCCTTGTAGAGAAAAATAATTCTTGACTTACTTTTTTTAATAAAGATTTTATTTATTTATTTGAAACACAGAGAGAGAGATCACAAGTAGGCAGAGAGGCAGGCAGAGAGAGAGGAGGAAGCAGGCTCCCCGCTGAGCAGAGAGCCTGATGCGGGGCTCGATCCCAGGACCCTGAGATCATGACCTGAGCTGAAGGCAGAGGCTTAACTCACTGAGCCACCCAGGTGTCCCTTGAATTACTTCTAAAACAAAAAATCTGAGGATTCATTTAAAATTATCCTTACTATTAAGTAAGTAAATAAATAAGTAAATATTGTCCTTACTATAAAATTCATATTATAAAAGTATAGGTTATTTCAATTATAGAAAATTATACAGAAAAATAAGCTCTAGAATTCAGTCTTTTATTAGGATAAATATTTTGGATCATTTACTCTCTGCCATTACTTTACACTCTGATATACCCTGAGAATTAGACATGATCCAGTGGGGTTCCTACAGAAAGGAAAACACAAAAAATATATTTTGCCCCATTAAATGAATTTATAAATACTGAGTACTTGCCACATGGGTACAATTAAACACAAAATCTATAAGGTTACTTAGAAAAAGGATTCCTCTTCTCTCCCCAAAATGTTTAAACAGAAATATAAAACTCACTACATTCACATCTTATAAAACAGTGATCTATTTTAGAAACAGGAATGCACTGTGGTGACTTTTACTGTATGTGTATTGTAGCTCAATAAAAAATAAGAAAGCATTAAATAAAACCCAAGAAAACTGTACTTAGTAGAAAGGAGCTGATCTGAGCCATCAACCCAGAAAGCACAACTCTCGGCTCTGCAAAGTACCTTGAGAATTTCCAAGATCAACACTTGCAAACATTATCAGCCTACGTTGATACTTAATCAGAGACTCAATTTTTCATGCCTGAAACAATTTACATTGATGAAAATATGCTCATTTTCACAACTGAAATCACATCCATTACCCTCTCTTACCCCTCGTATCTCTGTTTTTCTTACATACTTTCTTTAAATACATTTCACCAAAGCAATCTTTTCCTTTAAGAGGTTTTATCTCATTTCCCAAAACAGAGAAGCATAAAGTTATAAAGCGTTCTGTAGTTATGGGAGGGAAGTTAAATAAATAAAAGCATATGCTCTCAGTTAGAGAGGGAGGGAAGGAACGGACTCACTATCCAGAATTACATGGAATTATTCCTCCACTTCACCAGACCTCTTGGATTTTCCAACAATACATCACGCGCGCGCGCACACACACACACACACACACCAAACCGTGATGGGTACAGAACCCAGAACCAATCGCAGTCCTGGGGGGACTCCAGGACCCAGCTCTTACCCCACAGTTTCTGCACAAGCAGCAGGTTGAAAGCATTCACTGTGGGGGCCCTAGTGTCAAGGGACCAGGACAGCTGCTCATGGGGCTCTAGGCACCTTATCAGAGCCCCATGACATTTTTGCAATGTCCACGACTCAAAGTCAGACCCATTTTTCCCTGGGAAAGCTTCCCCATTCCCTCAAATTATTTCCCATGACTGTTGAAGGCTGTGCATAGATGTCCGGGAAAAACTATGGGCCTAAAAAAATCCTGGAGGGAAGTTCAGGGAGGCAGGAATTCTAGCCCACCTTCAGTGCTGGGAAACCTAGGTGTACCCAGCACAGCAGACAAAGAAGAGAGAGCAGAAGTACCCAACAGTGGGGACACACAACCTAACTGCAAAGAAATGTCCTGAAAAATGCAGCTTTCACGACTCCTGGCATTTTGCTGGTTAAGTGGCCCAGGCTGATCTCTGAGAGTGGGTCATGTTAGGCAAGACGGCTTGCAGAAACAGCAGAAACTGTAAAATGTGGAGTCTTGCACTCATGAATTTGAGGCACTCAGGAAAAAGCCAACATGGTTTCATAGTGCATTTATTTATATACAACACTTAGGGCTGAGAGCTCTATCCAGTGACCCCTGGTTCCTCCATGTAAGCATAACCAGTACAGTAAGGCTCAAGGTTCAGTGGACACACATGGAACACTCCAAAGGGACAGGAAGGATACACGAGTTCTGGTCGTGGCTGGCTTTCTCACAAGTCCTCCCAAGAGCCTTTAATGGGAAGAAGAGGCAGCTCTGAGACAGACTGGCAGAGGCAAACCTCCAGGGGCCCTGGCCAGCCAACAGGGCGATGATCCCCTTAGCAATGTCGTGGAAATCCCAGTTTGTCAGTCTCAGCCAGGGAGGCCTTCTTGTGCTGGGGTGGAGCGCCCCCTGCTGGCCCTCGCCGAGGGAGACCACCCAACCCTTGGAAGGACCCGACAAAAGCCTGGAGCTTAATGAAAGAGACCCAATGTCCACAATTCTGTTGTTTGAATCAGACCCATACTTACATACTTTTTATTTTCATAAAAATGTGATTTGGTGGAGCGCCTGGGTAGCTCAGTGGGTTAAGCCTCTGCCTTCGGCTCAGGCCATGATCTCAGGGTCCTGGGATCAAGCCCCATGTAGGGCTCTCTGCTCAGCGGGGAGCCTGCTCCCCCGCCTCCTAGGCCCCCCTCCCCCCGTCCCCCGCCAACCCTCTGCCTGCCTCTCTGCCTATTTGTGATCTTTATCAAATAAATAAAATAAAATCTTTAAAAAAATTGTTATTTGACATCTCCCACACACACACTTGCCATTTTTTATTTTATTAATATTGCTTGGGTTCTTTAGAACATACAGAAGAACACACGAAAATAAATCCTATGTAATCCCATCAGCAAAAATAACTACTTTTAACAACATACAATACACACAATTTGTATCTGGTCGAGATCATGCTGTGTGGCAGAGTCATTGCCCATCTACCCTCTGATCCATTCCCCATCCTTGGCTCCATTGCCCACTGCCTTCTGGCTAGACTTGGCTAATAGGAGGCACTGGTAAAAGACTGGAAAGTGAGAAGAAGGCATAAGCCAAGATATCTGTCCCTCCCTCTGGTTTGAGGAGGAACTTTCCACTAGGGGCTGCATCTGGTCTATGGTCCACCAACTTCCCAGCTTCTGGCAACACCACCTTCTCCAGGCCTGGGGATGAGGTGACCTCCTGCTGCTGCTCATTCCAGTTGCTTCTACATAATGACTGGTTTCTCTGCCTTTCCATCACCTGTGAAGCATTTCCTCTAACAAATTCCTTTTGTTTGAAATACTGACTGGTTTACTTTCTAAGTTAGATCCTGACTGTTATATATCACATCAATAATTTTGGGCTAAGGGGCACCTGGCTGGCTCAGTGTGTTAAAGCCTCTGCCTTCAGCTCAGATCATGATCTCAGGGTCCTGGGGTAGAGCCCTGCATCAGGCTCTCTGCTCAGCAGGGAACCTGCTTCCCTCTCTCTCTCTCTCTGCCTGCCTCTCTGCCTACTTGTGATCTCTCTCTCTGTGTCAAATAAATAAATAAAATCTTTAAAAAATAATAATTTGGGGTTAGTTTATCACCTGGTATTATTCTAAAGAAGTTCTACTGTATCTTTAGTTCTTTACAAACCTTTCTTAATGGCTGCATAATATATTACGTCACACCAGAGTGGACTTGCAATATTTGAGTTTCCACTGTCTGCTAAAATGTAACATTGTAGGGAAATCCTTGTGCAACATTTATATCTACATTTCTAAGTGTTTGCCTCGACTAGATTCTTGGAGGATTTAAAAGTAATGATTCATTTAAAGATTCTTGATAAATATTGCCCAAACAATCCCTGGGAAGAAAAGTTACAACCCAGCTAGAGGTCTAAAAGAGTTAATCTCACTATGCCATTGGCAAATCTGATCACATTCATTTTATTTTATCTTAAAGGTTTTATTTATTTATTTGACAGAGAGAGACATAGCGATAGAGGGAACACAAGCAGGGGGAGTGAGAAAGGGAGAAACAGGCTTCCCACTGAGCAGGGAGCCGGATGTGGGGCTCAATCTCAGGATCCTGGGATCATGACCTGAGCCGAAGGCAGATGCTTAATGACTGAGCCACCCAGACACATCTGATCACATTAACTTTATTTGATAACTTCCTAGATTAAAAAAAAAGTCATCTTGTTACTGTTTTACTGTAGATGTGTTTTGTTTTTATTGTTAATGAGGCAGAACATTTTTCAGATGTTTATTGTGTGTATTTCCTCTTCTGTAAATTATCTGTTTTACTACATAGTTCTTAGTGATTCTCTTATCAACTAGGGCATCAGTCAGTGTTCTTAGGTGCTAACAACAGGAGTTGGCTCTGACTAAAGTAAGCAGAAATTGGGTTTATTGAAAGTATATCATGTGGCTACAAAATGGATGGGAAGGCTGGAAAATTAGGTTCAAAAAATAGAAGCAAGGGAACTTCGTAAGCTGGAAATACAACCAAGAACCTATCCTAAAATAGTCTGAATAAATGCCAGTGTTGATGCTGCTATCCTGAGTGTTGTTCTTGGCTCTACTGCCACCCACCACCGAATTCCAGATGCTATCAGCAGAATGAACATTTAACTGTTCTTGTATCTTTGTCATTCCCTGTGACAACTTGCAAACTCTGCATCAGTTCCTTCCCTCTTCAAGAAGTGGAATCTATTTCTCCACCTCTTTGAATCTGGGCTGGCATTTCGACTCGCTCTAGGCAATAAAAGTGAGACTGACATTGTACAATTTCTGAGGAAGGCTTGCAGCTTCCACAAGAATGCCCCTTCCAAGAATCCAGCTGCCATGTTGTTAGGAAGCCCAGGGCGTCCCATGGAGAGTGAGAGGCCCGGGCATTCCCCAGACAGTTCAGCTTCAGTCAAACTGCCCCAGCTAAAGCCACGTGCAGCAGAGATGGGTCATCTCCACCAAGCTGTAATCAACTTAAAGGACTATGTGCAAATGAATGGTGGTGGTTTTTTAAGTAGCTGAGTTTTGTGGTAGTTTGTTATGCAGTGATAGATAACTGAGACGCTATCTTTACATGCAAACCCTGGGCAGGAACAGCCTATTAGCAAGGCCTTGGTCCATGCCCTGGATGCCAGGGAGCGGGAAGAATGGACATTTCCACTTCAGTGGCGGGGCGGGAGGGGGGGGGGCGGGGGGTAGAGATATGTCCAAAGCAAGTTTCAACGGTGAGGAATTCCCCAAATAGAAATAGGGGGTTCAGATGATAGAAAAATCCAAAAAAATCTGTTAAACTCTGTATCTGCCTTTTTTTAAATTTGCTTTTAAATACTGATTTTTCTCTACAGATATTGATAATTGTGTCTCCTTCCAAAGAATTTATATTCCTTACTTCCATTTTATATCTTATGGTGTTTGTAGGATTCTTAAACAATGGATCACTTTAATGGAGACACTTTCAGGTTAACTGGATTTAGGAAGTTTCAAAGTTCCTGCCCTCGGGTAACCAGGGACACTGCCTAATGCCTGGGACAAAATGCCCACAGGAGAGGATGCTTCCTGGCAGTGGAAGCATCTCTCCAAACCCAGACACTGGAAAGAAAACATTTCATCAGCCTTAAAGAAAATCTTCCAGTAAACTGGGAAACTCCCCAGAACAACTTCTTATAGAGTCATAACTGATATCCCTGGCCGGACTCTTCCTCATCCGTCCCACCTTCCTCTCTGAAGCCAACAAGGACACTGATCTCCACCACCTAAAAAGCCCCACTGTAGGATTAAGGCCCAAGTCCTTAGTTGTGGTGAACATGGCCCATCAGTATGTGTCCCCTACCTCCCATTCTTCTCTCAACACCTCCCTAGAGGGAGCATTCCTGGTGAGCCACACACAGCTCCTGGAAGTTATCTGTACCCACCAGGTCCTTGATAACCCTTGTCTTCCCACATTCTGTTCCCACTTCATAGGATGCCTCCTTCCATCTCACTCTTCCCCTGGCCACCACCTCTAGCCTGCTGGGCTTCTGCTCTTCCTTCAAGATTCTGCAACTAGAACAACCACTAAGAAAGTCAGTAAACTATATAGTAAAAGAAACAAACAAAAGAAGACCAGAGGAATTTTTTAAATTATGTTAAAATTATCTATTTAAATCAAAAGAAGATAGTAAAGGAAGACCAAAACAACAATAAAAAGAAGACAACGAAAATGTCCATACAGAAACCTGAATGATTCTTCACAGCAGCATTTGATGAATGGATAAATAAAATTGTGGTCTAGCCATACAGTGGAACATCATTCAGCAATAAAAGAATGAAGTAGTGATCCATGCTACAATATGGGTGAACCTTGAAAACGTTATGCCAAATAAAAGCAAGATACAAGATCATGTAAGATTCCATTTACAAGAAATATCCAGAAGAGTGGACATCGATAGAGACAGAAGTCATTCCATGGTTGCCTAGGGTTGGGAGTGGGAGTGGGAGGTACGGGGAGGGAAAGTTGGGAGTACCTACTAATGGACACAGGATTTCTCTTTGGTGATAAAAATGTTGTAGAATTGGTTGTGATGGCTGCATAACTGTGAGTATACTAAAAACACTGACTTGTACACTTTAAATGGGTATTTATAAATGGAACTTCTATCTCACTAAGGCTGAAAAAAATTTTTAACTTAAAAATTTTTAAGATTCAGCTAAATGACCACCTATGGTACCAGTGTTTCCCTGACTTTCCAAACAGAACACACACACATACACTTATCTCAAGTGAACCTGTATGGCATTTCATTGGGGCATATAAAATTTTTGCAACAATTTTTTTTTTCCAGCAAACTCCAGGACAAGAGTTGGCAAGACATTTTAAGGAAATATGTGGGGCACCTGGGTAGCTCGGTGGGTTAAAGCCTCTGCCTTTGGCTCGGGTCATGATCCCAGGATCCTGGGATCAAGCCCCGCATTGGGCTCTCTGCTCCACAGGGAGCCTCCTTCCTCCTTTCTCTGCCTGCCTCTCTGCCTATTTGTGATCTTTGTCTGCCAAATAAATAAATCTAAAAAAAAAAAAAAGAAAGAAAGAAAAAATGTAAGAAAAAATGTTATGGGAAATAGCATACATATAAAAGTAGAAAGTAGTGAACCTCCATGTACCTGTGATCTAGCTCATGGTTTTCCCAACCACTGCACCCCCACCACATTATTTTTGGCAAGGAACCTAGAAATATTAAATCCACAGTAGTCTAACAACAATTTGACATTTATTAAGTGTTTTATGGGCCTATAACTGTTCTAAGCACTTAGCATGAATTAGCTCTATTAATCCTCAAAACAATCCTAAGAGATAACATTATTATGCCCATTTTACTCCGAGGAAATCAAGGCTGAGAGGTAAAATAACTTCTCCAGAAGCTAGTAAGTGGCAGACTGAAATTCTAAACCGAGGTTGGTGAGTATCTCAGAAAAAGTAGTACAACACAACTAAAACAATCATTTAACTTAGAAGCTGAAAGAATGGTGTTCTCTTTCCTGGAGTTAAGGCTACTGACAAGGTCAAGAAGCATAGATGAAGTACAGATGGTCTCAGTTCAAACTGGGGCTCCCTCGCCGGGGAGCCCTCCATGTGACTCAACTCTGTGGGCTCTAAGAAATCTCCAAGGCCACAGGAGGTTCTCAGCTTGTTCCAAGAAATCAAAGGAGGCTTCAGAAAGCCAGAACAAGGACAACACCAGAGTTATCTGGAGTTCTAGAACCGTGCTCACCAACAGTTAAGTCATTCACCAGTGCAGCCATGCAACACTTGAAAAGTGACTAGTCCAAAATGAGATGTGAAATAAAATGCACAGTGAAGTAAAACGTATTTTGAAGACTGGGAACAAAATGTCAAATATTGATTACATGTTGAAACAGTTAATATTTTAGATACATTGGGTCAAATAAAGGATTTTACTGAAATTAATCTCATCTGTCTCTTTGTACCTCTTTAGTGTCGCTACTAGAACGTTTAAAATTCCATATGTGGCTCACATTTCTATTGGGCAGTGGTGTTCCTGACTATAACATCTATGCTGCCCCAGATGCCGGCCCTGACCTTGTGAATACCTGATGCAGATTCACCAAGAAATTGGGGGCAGCACCACTGGCACAGAAGAACATGGGCCAAGTGCAGCGAAAATCAGATCAGAGCTCTAGAACCTTCAAAACTCATCAGTGACTTCATCCTGGCCCAACCCACCACAACAGCTTCCGAAATAACAAGGATGAACACAACTCTGAACTGGGATACACCGGAACCTGGGATCTCCCTCAAATGTAGTTCTGTCACCAGGGAGACACTAAGTGGTCTTACTGCCACTGGGCAAAGCTGACAGAGGTGCCGCCAGGGCTCCAGTTCCCAGAGATGGAGCTGTATCCTCTCCTGCTGCTGCGAGAGATGCTTCTCAGCAACCCGACTTAGGGAATGGGCTTCAGTGCTAAATTTATTCCATTCCTCAGTGTGCATACCGTGCTGGTCACAGAACGCGGGAATTGCCTTTCCAGAGAAGACCTCTCCATCCCGCTCCCTCGACTTCCCACATTCACACACACTTCCCCCTGCACAAAGTACCATCACAGATGTTTACATGCAGAGTCAACCTGGGCACATTTGAATGCTAAGCTATATTGGAGTGTTTTGCTGTCCTGTGATACAAAGTGGTTACTAAAAAAGCAAAGGCACTGAACCTATGTCAAAAACACCATCTGATTAGCGGGTTAGTGGAGAGTGAAGGCTGACACAACCCGAAATAGGTCCGCCTCAGCTGCTAGGTGTGAGAGGAAGCGAGCAAACGGGCCTTTGAGAAGAGTTCTGAGAAGTGGTTGTCATGGCACCAGTGAGGTCTTTGAAGGCTGGAGCTACATCATGGGTATCTGAGGCCTGACTCCTTTGTCCCAGTGTCCAATACACACAGCAAGTGCTTAATACTTTTTAATCAGAGAAAACAGTTGGTTATAGAATGCACAGGCCTCCTGGGTCCTGGGGTGAGCGTATCCGAAGAAAGAAAAGTGTAGCCCTTTACTAGCTATAGTCAGGCCTTGGTGTAGCTATGAGCTGGCCTGGCACCCACCCCATGAGTGGGGTGTTCTCCCGTGGGACATCAACAATTTCACACAACTCCACTGGACATGGGCACTCTGGGACTATAGCGGATGTAGACAAAAAACCGGATGACTCCATGATTACATCCCAACACAGACAAAACATGAGCAGCATCCAAATCACAAAAAGGACCAGACATCCCCATATTCTGGCTGAGTGATTGTGGCTTCTTTACAAAGCTGATTTAGCCTCACTCCATTCTTCTTACCCAATCACAGAATTCTCCTGCTTCCAATTCAGTCCAATCCAGAGCAGAGCCCTGCTTCCCTGGCCCTTCCTCCAAAGCACCAGACACAAGCCCAAATCCCCAAAGCCTTAACACCCTCTGACTGAGACACCCCACAGCCACACACGGCATGTGATTTCCCTCATGCAATGGGTCAATAAAACCAACTCTGTTCAATTACGCATTCCTGAAGAGTCTTTCTGGCTAATGGGAACTCACAGTTCTTACCCACGAGCAGCACCCATTCCCAAGTGAGCCAAGCCTCAGGTTGCCACTGTGCCTACCTACGACCCAGGCCTGGGAAGGAGAAAAGGAAACAAGTACCGGGGAAGAGGTCAGTCATGGCAGAAGATGACATCCCCGAAGTGCCCTTTCCCATGGCTCACTCTAGGTTGGTGTATTTTGTTGCTGCCATTAAAGGTAGCTCATCCAAAACCAGAAATTAATCTTACAGGATTACCTATAAGCTTACACAGACAGACAGACACACAGACACACACACACACACACAATTTCATTATCTTCAGTAATTTAACAAGTTGCAAATGATGGACACAAGAATTAAGGAATGCAAACTATCTAGAATCCTGATAGTAAGGAGTAAGGCCCAGAGCCAGTTAAGCCTGGTCTCCTTCCCAGTGTCTGACCTGAACAAGTTACTTAAAGTGAACTTGTTTCTCACTCTCCAGATGAAAAGAACAAACACCGTGAGTGGCTGTAAGATATGAAGGCAAGGGACGCCTGGGTGGCTCAGTTGGTTAAGCAGCTGCTTTCGGCTCAGGTCATGATCCAAGGGTCCTGGGATCGAGTCCCACATCGGGCTCCTTGCTCGGCAGGGAGCCTGCTTCTTCCTCTGCCTCTGTCTGCCTGTGCTCGCTTGTGCTCTCTCCCTCTGTCTCTGAAAAATAAATAAAATCTTAAAAAAAAAAAAAAAAGATATGAAGGCAAAAGCCCAGAATAACACGGGTCCAAGTGCTGTTAACAGGCAGGAGGCTGTTGCCGGTTACCTAACCACTTTTCCCACCTGCTGGCCCACCTCTTCCCACTATGCTGACAATTCCTTCACATCACTGCTCCACACCACCATTCCTGTCAACCTGTCTCATCCACCACAGTGGAAGCATCTAGAGCACGAGAGGGATGTTAAGCACCTGTCCCCTCCCTCCCACAAGCGCCCACTAGAATTGGCATGTGATGGGAACTCAGAGAAAGGCTGATAAATGAATCAAAACTTTGAGCTCTAGCAGAAACCAAAATTGAGTCAATCTTATTCAAATTCAAGTGATTTTCCCCCTTTGATGCCTCCCAGAAGCGTGACTGTTTAACTCGGCCATAACCTTTCGAAAACACCAGATGGGCAGCGGCCTGCCCTTTGCCCGATCCACTATGTGCCTGCAATTTTTTTCCATCTATCACCTGCAAGATCACATTTGTTAACAATTTCATTGAAGAACCTTCAATCAGAATTTACCTCTAGAATAAATGTCTGTATGTGTGTCTCAAGCATAGCAGGGGTTTTTTCGCGAGAAGGAAAACCTCACATCAGCACTCACAGGGGCTGCCTTCTGGCCACAGGTGTGAACGCCCCTGAAAGCCACTGAGAATGTCCATGTGATGTGGAGTGTGCAGGTGTTTTTCAGAAACCCAGTTTAGCTTTGTTGTTTATCTTTATCCCTGAACTTAAACCCACGCCACAAGAGCTTGAAAGGATCTCAAATATCAGTTCTATCAAGTTCTCTTGGCTAGGATCTACCACCCGTTTCGTGCAGAGCTTACCTATCATCTAGACCAGAAGAGGCTCAAAAACAAAGTGCTCCTAACAACAGGTTTCCTAACACAGTGTGAGGCAACATTTTTAAAGAGTGCTTGAGAGCAAAGAAAAAGAAAAGGAACTTGGCAAGAAACAGAGAGCCCCCTTAAAGTGCTGTTGCCTTTCATTCGGGCCCCTGGATTAGCAGGGACAAAGGCTACAGTCCAAGGCTGCGACCCCAGGGCGCGCTGACCGCAAGGACTGCCCGGAGTCTCGTGCAGGCCGGAACAGGGGATATGAAGGCTCTCGGCATGAACTCCAGTCCCATCCAGAATGACCACCGGGCTGATGATAGCCTTCCCTCTCCCCATCTCTGAGGCCTTCTGGATGGCACAATGCCCACTGGGGACACAACCTGGAGATTAGTGAGAATAAAGAGGGAATACAAGGAACCTGCTTAATGCTCACTAGCTTCGGGGACTAACGGTCAGACTAATACATCTCTTGGGGATAACTGGTGACTTGTTCAGCTGAGTTATCTTCCATTAACAAAGAAAATACATTTTGTTTGACAAAAGTCTCTGGAATAAAACCGACATTAAGCCAGCTCTATTATAAAGGAAATATTTACCAAGTCTTTGGCTCAAGATTTCTCGAGTAAGTTCCACTCCTTGTCAATGATCCAGTGTAAACTGGTGTACAAAACTGATCCCTATTTTACTGCAAAACTACTGCAAACAGTAAAGACTCAGAGTCAAAACGGCACCATACTGTTTTATTTCAACTCTCAAACAATGTAAGGAAATGACAACTTCTGACGATGAACCATGCAAGTAATAACAAAGGAACAGGAAAAATATTAACAACAAAAACAATTATTTAAAAGTATTTCACATTTCACAGCAGTGCTTTGGCAGTACTGGCAAGTGTTTCTGGCCAACTGCTTCCCACGACAGGCGTCTGGAAGAACCCCATCTTCTCCCTGACAGTTTACACTCTGAGTCACTACACACCACACTGCTCCACTCGCCAGACTTTTGTAAACCTCATCTTAAAATATGTATCTGAGGATTGTGCGTTATCACAACAAAAACTAACGACAAAACAGTGTGGTAGAAAAGTAAACTCTAACATTTCCAGTAAGGCATCAGGGAATCACTGCTGGCTGGGCCCTTCATTTTACCAGTTTAAAGAAAAGGTCTGATTTACATTTCTCAGCAAACCCAATATTCAGAAGCTTAACCAGCAGACTCAAGTTAAAAGTTTAAAAGATAGTCCCTTTCCTTTTTTTTTTCTTTTTTGGTAAATATTTCATATAAAACATGAAATCAAGTTCTACTTTAATAAAAAAAAACTGAGTATTTTTTAATAGTAAAAATATATATGTTTATAACTCTCTTTTTAAAAAGACATTAAATAACAATACTTCAGAAGACTGGAGTTAACCCCCCATCCCACCCCCACCTCCACCACCAGCTCTCCCTCTGGCACAGGTACATTAAGGCAAAGGCTCCTGGAGAGGCATGTCCACCAAGGTGAACACACTCTGCTCCTGCAGGGTCAACAGAAAGGCTTCTCCCTCATGTTCACAGAGCCGTCCTGCATCCCGAAGTAGACTCTCTCAGCCATGTTAATGAAAAGGCCTGTGTCCACCACACCTGCAGGATGAAGGATGGATAAAAGCATTAAGTTTCAGCTTCCCAACTCCAGAGAGTCAAGGATCATATGCAACTGCTATGAGCAGTACAGGACAAATGACAGGTCTGAAGTCTTTCCTCTCTCAGAACAATGAAGAGAGATTCAGATTATTTTTATTTCTTCCTGAAATCTCTTTCTCCCCTGCCATCTTGGCTTTCTACTATACCCAAATGTGCCAACTTTTTTCCTGCCTCAGGGCCTTTGCTCATGCTCTTCTGCTTGCTGGTCTACATCTTAGAGCACGTCCAAGGAGATAGTTCTTCTCTGTCCTTCAGATATCAGATGACAAGTCATCTCTTCAGAGACTCCATAACTATTCTAAGTAAGCCCGACTCCTAGTTATTGTCCTTTTTTCTTTAAAATTGAAGTACAGTACCACACAGTGGTAAATGTAGTTTCCATCTGTCACCATATAAAGTTGTTACAATATAACTGACTATACTTCCTATTCCATACTTTTCATCTCCATGATGTACTTATTTTCTAACTGTAACTTTGGACTTCTAAAACCCTTTCACCTATTTTGCCTATCCCCCTCCCCTCCCCTCAAGCAACCAACAGTCTGTTTCTGGTTGTTTTGTTTGTTCATTTGTCTTATTTTATAGATCGCACATGTAAGTGAAATTATATGGTATCTGTCTTTCCATCACTTACTTCACTTAGCATAATACCCTCTAGGTCCATCCACATTGTTGAAAATGGCTTGATCTCATTCTTTTTTATGGCTGAGTAAAATCCCATTGCACATATGTACCAAATCTTTATCCATTCATCTGTCAACAGACACTGATGCTGCTCCCCATCTTGGTTATTACAAATAATGCTCCAATCAACACAGGTGCATACATCTTTTCAAATTACTGTTTTCATTTTCTTTGGGTAAAATACCCAGCAGTGGAATTACTGGATCATACAATACTTTTTAATCTTTTGAGGAAGCTCCATATGGTTTTCCACAGTAGTTACACCAATTTCCCTTCCCACCAACAGAGAATAAGGGTTCTCTTTTCCCCACATTCTCACCAACATTTCTTTTTGGATTTTTTTTTTAACAATTGTTATTTCTTATTTTTTTTATTCTAGTCATTCTGACAGGTATAAGGCGGTTTCTCTTTGTGGTTTTAAATTTGATTTTCCCTGAGTGATGCTGATCAGCTTGTGATTTTAGCCATCGTTATGTCTTCTCTGGAAAAAATGTCTATGGAGGTCCTCTGCCCAGTTTTTAATTATGTTATTGGTTTTTTGTGTTGAGTTGTAAGAGTTCTTTATATATTTTACATTTTAAGTCCTTATTGGATATAGCATTTGCAGATATGCTCTCCCATTCAGTAGGCTGCTTTTTCATTTTGTTGATGATTTCCTTCACTGTGCAAAAGCTTTTCAGTTTGATACAGTCCCAGTAGTTTATTTTTGCTTTTCTTTCCTTGCCTGGGGAGAAGATCCAGAAAAAAATGTTCTTAAGCCAATATCTTTACTGCCTATTTTCTTTCAGGAGTTTCATGGCTTCAGGTCTCACACTTGGAACCCATTTTGAGTTTACTTTTGTGTGGTGTAAGAAAACTGGTCCAGTTTCGGTAAAGAATTAGAAGATGGCAGAGAAATAGCAGGCTGAGACTACATCAGGTAGCAGGAGATCAGCTAGATAGCTTATCAATCCATTGTGAACATCTACAAATCCAACAGGAGACCGAAGAGAAGAACAGCAACAATTCTAGAAACAGAAAATCGACCACTTTCTGAAAGGTAGGACCAGCGGAGAAATGAATCCAAAGCAACGGGAAGATAGACCATGGCAGGAGGGGCCGGCTCCTAACAAGCGACAGAGCAACAGAGCACAAAATCAGGACTTTTAAAAAGTCTGCTCCATTGAGGGACATCACTCCAGAGGCTAAACTGGGGTGAAGCCCACACGGAGTCAGCATGGCCCCAGGTCCCGCGGGGTCACGGAAGGACCGGGGGTGTCTGAGTGCTGAAGAGCTCGCATGTATTAGAGAGGGGAAGCCGGCCACAGAGACAGAGCTGAGGCGTGAGCTCTCAGCTCTGGGTTACCTTGAACCAGTCACAGGCTGGGGGAGCTCAGAGGGCAGCCAGAGGCCAGGGACACAGGTGATTGAGTGCTTTTCTCTGAGGGTGCACTGAGGAGTGGGGCCCCAAGCTTAGCTCCTCCAGGCCAGAGACTGGGAGGCCGCCATTTTCACTCCCGGCCTCAGGAACTCTACGGAAAGCGTTCGGGGAACAAAAGCTCCCGAAAGTGAACCCAAGCGGATTACTTAGCCAGGCCCCTGGTAAGGGCCCTGCAATTCCACCTGGGGCAAAGACACTTGAAAATCACTACAACAGGCCCCTCCCCCAGAAGATCAACAAGAAATCCAGCGAAGACGAAGTTCACGTACCAAGGAGAACAGCAGAATCCTAGAGGAGGAGAAAGCAAAGCAGGGAATTCATGGCTTTCTCCCCATGCAGTTAATTCTAATCTTGCAGTTAATTTAATGTTTTTAATTTTATTTTTTTTCATCTTCTAAATTTTTTTTAACTTTTACCCTTTCCTCTTTTAACATTTTTAACTAGTTTATCTTAACAATACCTTTCATTAAAAAAATTAATAACAGGGGCACCCGAGTGGCTCAGTGGGTTAAAACCTCTGCCTTCGGCTCAGGTCGTGATCCCGGGGTCCTGGGATCGAGCCCTGCGTCGGGCTCTGTGCTCTGCAGGGAGCCTACTTCCACCTCTCTCTCTCTGCCTGTCTCTCTGCTTACTTGTGATCTTTGTCAGGTAAATAAAAAAAATCTTTAAAAAAAAAAATAATAATAATGATCTTTTATGAACCTTCATTATTATAGTCATATTTTATCCTTCATTGTATCTAACTTTATTTTTTGTATACACACAGGGTTTTTTCATCTAAAAAATTTGGGGTACAACTTCTAATAGATCAAAATATGCCCTAACTCTAGCTCCGGGCTTGTTCTAGTCTCCAGCCCAAGCAAAATCTCCCCACTTTCTTTTTCTTTATTCCCCCAACCAACTAACTTTATCAACTCCTTTTTTCGAAATTAAAAAAAAAATTTTTTTTTCATCTTTATAGGAATATTCCATCCCTTCATTGTGTTTACCCTTATATATGTTTTTCATTCTTTATATTTTGGGGAGGTAGTTTCTTCTAAGAGACCAAAATACTCCCAAAATTAAGTGGGTGACCCTGTTCTACTCACCAGTCTAACATATATATTTTTTTATATTTTTTTTAAATTTGTTTTTCTTTTTTTTTTTTTTTAATTTTTTTTTCTGAACTTCTTTTTATCCCCTTTCTCCCCCCCATGATTTGGGATCTCTTCTGATTTGGCTAAAGTGCATTTTCCTGGGGTCTTTGCCACCCTTTTATTATTTTATTTGCTCCTTCATATATTCTTATCTGGACAAAATGACAAGGTGGAAAAACTCACCACAAAAGAAAAAGAACAAGAGGCAATACCAAAGGCTAGGGAACTAATCAATATGGACATTGGTAATATGTCAGATCTAGAGTTCAGAATGACGATTCTCAGGGTTCTAGCCATGCTCAAAAAAGGCATGGAAGATATTAGAGAAACAATCTCTGGAGAGATAAAAGCCCTTTCTGGAGAAATAAAAGAACTAAAATCTAACCAAGTTGAAATCAAAAAAGCTATTAATGAGGTGCAATCAAAAATGGAGGCTCTCACTGCTAGCATAAATGAGGCAGAAGAAAGAATTAGTGATATAGAAGACCACATGACAGAGAATAAAGAAGCTGAGTGAAAGAGAGACAAACAAATACTGGACCATGAGGGGAGAATTCGAGAGATAAGTGACACCATAAGATGAAACAACATTAGAATAATTGGGATTCCAGAAGAAGAAGAAAGAGAGAGGGGAACAGAAGGTATACTGGAGAGAATTATTGGGGAGAATTTCCCTAATATGGCAAAGGGAACAAGCATCAAAATCCAGGAGGCACAGAGAACCCCCCTCAAAATCAGTAAGAATAGGTCCACACCGCATCACCTAAGAGGAAAATTTACAAGTCTTAGCAACAAAGAGAAAATCCTCAAAGCAGCCCGGGAAAAGAAGTCTGTAACATACAAGGGTAAAAATATTAGACTGGCAGAAGACTTATCCACAGAGACATGGCAGGCCAAAAAGAACTGGCATGATATATTCAGAGCACCAAACGAGAAAAATAAGCAGCCAAGAATACTATATCCAGCTAGGCTATCATTGAAAACAGGAGAGAGAAAAAGGTTCTAGGACAAACAAAAACTGAAAGAATTTGCAAACACCAAACCAGCTCTACAGGAAATATGGAAAGGGGTCTTCTAAGCAAAGAGAGACCCTAAAAGTAGTAGATCAGAAAGGAACAGACAATATACAGTAACAGTCACCTTACAGGCAATACAATGGCACTAAACTCCTATCTCTCAATAGTTACCCTGAATGTTAATGGGCTAAATGCCCCAATCAAAAGACACAGGGTATCAGAATGGATAAAAAAACAAAACCCATCAATACGCTGCCTACAAGAAACTCATTTTAGAACCAAAGACACCTCCAGATTTTAAGTGAGGGGGTGGAAAACAATTTACCATGCTAATGGACATCGGAAGAAGGCTGGGGTGGCAATCCTTGTATCAGATCAATTAGACTTTAAGCCAAAGACTATAACAAGAGATGAGGAAGGACACTATATCATACTCAAAGGGTCTGTACAATAAGAAGATCTAATAATTTTAAATACCTATGCCCCTAACATGGGAGCAGCCAACTATATAAACAAATTAATAACAAAATCAAAGAAATACATCAACAATAATATAATAATAGTAGGGGACTTTAACACTCCCCTCACTGAAATGGACAGATCATCCAAGCAAAAGATCAACAAGGAAATAAAGGCCTTAAATGACACACTGGACCAGATGGACATCACAGATGTATTCAGAACATTTCATCCCAAAGCAAAAGAATACACATTCTTCTCTAGTGCACATGGAACATTCTCCAGAATAGATCACATCCTGGGTCACAAATCAGGTCTCAACCAGTATCAAAAGATTTGGATCATTCCCTGCATATTTTCAGACCACAATGCTCTGAAGCTAGAACTCAATCACAAGAGGAAATTTGGAAAGAACCCAAATACATGGAAACTAAACAGCATACGTCTGAAGAATAAATGGGTCAACCAAGAAATTAAGGAAGAACTGAAAAAATTCATGGAAACAAATGATAACGAAAACACAACTGTTCAAAATCTTTGGGACACAGCAAAGGCAGTCCTGAGAGGAAAATATATAGCGGTACAAGCCCTTCTCAAGGAACAAGAAAGGTCTCAAATACACAACCTAACCCTACACCTAAAGGAGCTAGAGAAAGAACAACAAAGAAAGCCTAAACACAGCACAAGAAGAGAAATCATAGAGATCAGAGCAGAAATCAATGAAATAGAAACCAAAAAAACAATAGAACAAATCAATGAAACTGGGAGCTGGTTCTTTGAAAGAAATAATAAGATTGATAAACTCCTGGCCAGACTTATCAAAAAGAAAAGAGAAAGGACCCAAATAAATAAAATCACCATGAATGAAAGAGGAGAGATCATAACCAATACCAAAGAAATACAAACAGTTATAAGAACATATTATGAACAACTCTATGGCAACAAATTTGATAATCTCGAAGAAATGGATGCATTCCTAGAGACATATAAACTACCACAACTGAACCAGGAAGAAACAGAAAACCTGAACAGACCTATAACCAGTAAGGAGATTGAAACAATCATCAAAAATCTCCAAACAGGGCGCCTGGGTGGCTCAGTGGGTTAAGCCGCTGCCTTCGGCTCAGGTCATGATATCAGGGTCCTGGGATCGAGTCCCGCATCGGGCTCTCTGCTCAGCGGAGAGCCTGCTTCCCTTCCTCTCTCTCTGCCTGCCTCTATGCCTACTTGTGATCTCTCTCTGTCAAATAAATAAATAAAATCTTTAAAAAAAAAAAAAAATCTCCAAACAGGGACGCCTGGGTGGCTCAGTGGGTTAAGCCTCTGCCTTCGGCTCAGGTCATGATCTCAGGGTCCTGGGATCGAGTCCCACATTGGGCTCGATGTCACATCAAGACATCAAGCTGTCACATCAAGACAGTATGGTACTGGAAGCAGGGAGCCTGCTTCCTCCTCTCTCTGCCTCTCTGCCTACTTGTAATCTCTGTCTGTCAAATAAACAAATAAAATCTTTGAAAAAAAAAAAAAATCTCCAAACAAACAGAAGCCCAGGGCCAGATGGCTTCCCAGGGGAATTCTACCAAACATTTAAAGAAGAATTAATATCTATTCTCCTGTAACTGTTCCAAAAAATAGAAATAGAAGGAAAACTTCCAAACTCATTTTATGAGGCCAGCATCACCTTGATCCCAAAACCTGACAAGGATCCCATCAAAAAAGAGAATTACAGATCAATATCCTTGAGGAACACAGATGCAAAAATTCTCACCAAAATACTAGCCAATAGGATCCAATAGTACATTTAAAAGATTATTCACCATGACCAAGTGGGATTTATTCCAGGGCTGCAAGGTTGGTTCAACACCCGCAAATCAATCAATGTGATACAATACATTAATAAAAGGAAGAACAAGAACCATATGATACTCTCAATAGATGCTGAAAAAGCATTTGACAAAGTACAGCATCCCTTCCTGATCAAAACTCTTCAAAGTGTAGGGACAGAGGGCACATACCTCAATATCATCAAAGCCATCTATGAAAAACCCACCGC
The DNA here is from genome assembly GCF_009829155.1 of Mustela erminea. Taxonomy (NCBI): domain Eukaryota; kingdom Metazoa; phylum Chordata; class Mammalia; order Carnivora; family Mustelidae; genus Mustela; species Mustela erminea. The sequence continues at coordinate 103,082,655 of NC_045620.1, read as the reverse complement.
AAATATCATTCTCCATGGAGAAAAACCGAAAGCTTTTCTGCTAAGGTCAGGAACACGGCAGGGATGTCCATTATCACCACTGCTATTCAACATAGTACTAGAATTCCTAGCTTCAGCAATCAGATAACAAAAAGAAATTAAAGGCATCCAAACTGGCAAAGAAGTCAAATTATCACTTTTTGCATATGATATGATACTACATGTGGAAAACCCAAAAGGCTCCACCCCAAAACTGCTAAAACTTGTACAGGAATTCAGTAAAGTGTTAGGATATAAAATCAATGCACAGAAATCAGTTGCATTTCTCTACACCAACAACAAGACAGAAGAAGGAGAAATTAAGGAGTCGATCCCATTTACAGTTACACCCAAAACCATAAGATACCTAGGAATAAACCTAACCAAAGAGGCAAAGAATCTATACTCAGAAAACTATAAAGTACTCATGAAAGAAATTGAGGAAGACACAAGGAAATGGAAAAACGTTCCATGCTCCTGGATTGGAAGAATAAATATTGTGAAAATGTCTATGCTACCTACAGCAATCTACACATTTAATGCAATTCCTATCAAAATCCCATCCTTTTTTTTTTTTTTTTCAAAGAAATGGTATAATCCTAAAATTTACATGGAACCAGAAAAGACCTCGAAAGGCCAAAGGAATATTGAAAAAGAAAGCCAAAGTTGGTGGCATCACAATTCCAGACTTTAAGCTCTATTACAAAGCTGTCACATCAAGACAGTATGGTACTGGCACAAAAACAGACACCCAGATCAATGGAACAGAATAGAGAGCCCAGAAACAGACCCTCAACTCAATGGTCAACTAATCTTTGACAAAGCAGGAAAGAACGTCCAATGGAAAAATGACAGTCTGTTCAACAAATGATGTTGGGAAAATTGGACAGCCACATGCAAAAAAAGGAAACTGGATCATTTCCTTACACCACACACGAAAACAGACTCAAAATGGACGAAGGACCTCAATGTGAGAAAGAAATCCATCAAAAACCTTGAGGAGAACACAGGCAGCAACCACTTTGACCTCAGGTGCAGCAACTTCTTCCTGGGAACATTGCCAAAGGCAAGGGAGGCAAGGGCAAAAATGAACTATTGGGACTTCATCAAGACCAAAAGCTTTTGCACAGCAAAGGAAACAGTTAACAAAACCAAAAGACAACTGACAGAATGGGAGAAGATATTTGCAAACGACATATCAGATAAAGGGCTAGTATCCAAAATCTGTAAAAAGCTTAGCATACTCAACACCCAAAGAACAAATAATCCAATCAAGAAATGGGCAGAGGACATGAACAGACATTTCTGCAAAGAAGACATCCAGATGGCCAACAGACACATGAAAAAGTGCTCCACATCACTCGGCATCAGGGAAATACAAATCAAAACCACAATGAGATATCACCTCACACCAGTCAGAATGGCTAAAATTAACAAGTCAGGAAATGACAGATGCTGGCGAGGATGCGGAGAAAGGGGAACCCTCCTACACTGTTGGTAGGAATGCAAGCTGGTGCAACCGCTCTGGAAAACAGCATGGAGGTTCCTCAAAAAGCTGAAAATAGAGCTACCCTATGACCCAGCAATTGCACTATTGGGTATTTACCCTAAACATACAAACTAGTGATCTGAAGGGGCATGTGCACCCAAATGTGCAATGTCCACAACAGCCAAACTATGGAAAGAACCTAGATGTCCAACAAAGGATGAATGGATAAAGAAGATGTGGTATATATACACAATGGAATACTATGCAACCATCAAAAGAAATGAAATCTTGCCATTTGCAATGGCTTAGCGAAATAAGTCAATCAGAGAAAGACAACTATCATATGATCTCCCTGATATGAGGAAGTGGAAATGCAACGTTGGGGGTTTGGGGGGTAGGAGAAGAATAAATGAAACAGGATGGGATTGGGAGGGAGACAAACCATAAGTGACTCAATCTCACAAAACAAACTGAGGGTTGCTGGGGGGAGGGGGGCTGGGAGAGAGGGGTGGGGTTATGGACACTGGGGAGGGTATGTGCTATGGTCAGTGCTGTGAAGTGTATAAACCTGGTGATTCACAGACCTGTACTCCTAGGGATAAAAATACATTATATGTTTACAAAAAAATAAAAAAAAATTAATTAAAATTTTTTTTTAAAAAGAAAAAAAAAAAAAACAAAGAAAGTGGTCCATTTTCATTCTTTTGCATGTAGCTGTCCAGTCATTCCAACACCATTTTAGAAAGGACTGTCTTTTCCCCATTGTATATTCTTGCCTTCTTTGTCATAGGTTAACTGACCATAGATGCATGAGTTTATTTCTAAACTTTCTTTTCTGTTCCACTGATTAATGTGACCACTTTTGTGACAGTACCATCCTGGTTTGATTATACAACTTTGTTGCATACCTTGAAATCTGGGATTGTGCTACCGTCAGCCTTGTTCTTCTTTCTCAAGACTGCTTTGGCAATCTGCACACCTAGTTATCCTCAATCATACGACTGGCCTTAGAACTTTTCCCCCCAGAGTGTAAGAAGACATTTGCAATGCATAAATCCAACAGAAGACTTGCATCAAAATACATAAAAAATTCTCCAAATCAGTAAGACAGACAACCTAGCAGAAAAATGGACCAAAAACCTAAGAAGGTACTTTACAAAAGAGGCCGTGTAAAATGGCCAATAAACATTAGAAATGGTGCTCAGACTAATTAATGAAAAGAGAATGCAAATGAAAATGACAAGATACCACTACACACTCACCAGAATGAACACGTAACGAAATCTGACTAGAGTGCAAAGACACTCCCACTCAGATAGTAGGAGTACACACTAGCAAAACCACTTTGGCAAAACCATCTGTTAGTACATCTTCTAAAGCTGAACAAATTCATACTGAACAATCCAGCAATTCTACTTCTGGGTATATATGCAAAAGGCAGGCACACATATGGTCATCAAAAGACATGTATACAAGAATGTTCATATTCATAGCAGCACTTTTCCTAACAGCTAAAACCTGGCAACACCCCAATGCCATCAAGAGTTGGCTATACAAACATCTTTCTTCAGACACATAAATATGATGGAATACTATCCAGTGATGCAAATTAACCACAACTGTAAGCAACATTTACTGAAAATATTTATATATACACAATACCACAATGATATAATACTGTTCAACTATCAGGAAAACAAGTCTGATGGATAAGTGTGTAGGGAAAATTGTTAGTAGAGGGGTAAACTGGTGCAATCAATGCAGGACAACTTAGCACCATCTGACAGGGGGAAAGGTGGGGGGAAAGAGGAGACTTTTCGCCCTTTACTCATATAATACTGAACAATGTCAATTAAAAAGAATTTTAAGGGATGCCTGGGTGGCTCAGTCAGTTGAGCATCTGCTCACATCATGATCCTAGCACCCTGGGATCGAGTCTGCATCAGGATCCCTGCTCAGCTGGAGTCTTGTTTTCTTCTCCGTCTACCCCTCCCCTTCTGCTCATGATCTCTCTCTCATGCTCACTCACTCTCAAATAAAAAGAATCTTAAAAAAAAAAAATTTAATTGAAACTTCGAAGATGGCTTCCAATATATAAAGAAATACAATCATCTATCACTGAGGGAAAGCCATGAAGCAGAGAAAGTTGCTGCTGAAACATAAGTCCCCAGCACATCATTGCAGCTTCCCAAAGGAAGCACAGAGGCCACGAAAGACCCATCCATTCCAGCAGTTCTGTAATACAAGGTGACAGCTCCCCCTGATCCAAGGGAAGTCAAACCAGGTTCAGAAAAGGCTTCAGAAAAAGAGCAGAGATGAAAGGCAAGAGCCGAAGGTCTTACCTTAGAGCACCCCCTCTTTAGGTTACTGACCACCACCAGTAGTGGAAAGGGCAGAGGTGGCTCACTGTGAGCATGGGGCCCAGAATCCATGAGCTTTGGCCCTCCTACAGACACCCTGTGCTCTGGGTGGAACCCAGTGGAACATCCGAGGGAAGGAGTGACCAGCCAGGCACCAGTCCAGCTGTCCTCTAAGTGCCCTCACATACATAAATATATGTGGAGCAAGGACAGGGCAACAGGGACAGACAGATTTTTTTCTTCCCTTCCCTGGATTTTGGCCCAGCCGTACCATAAGAGACCAAATCAGGAAAAGAAGAGAGAAAACAGGAGAGGCAATGAACCACACCAATGCTTCTGGTTAGCATGATTTAACATTTAGCCTTTCTTTTTTCATTTTCTTTGGTTTAAATTCCTGAGATTCTGAACTTTTCTAGGCTGTAGCTCCCACTTACTGAGGCAGAGGGCAAATATAGGTGAAACTTCCTCATAAGGGACCGCTCAATGTCTCAAAAAGCCAAGAAGGTCTAAGCAGGAGCAACAGAGCTACCTAGTGGGCACTGCAAGAAATCCACCTACAGAGGAACGGCGCCCACACTGATGAGCTACTTCCTTTTTTTTTTTTTAGGTTTCACTGGTGAATTTTATTACAGTCCTAAAGAAGAAATGATGCCTATTTTTACACAAATGCTTCCAGGAAATTGAAGGAGATCAATATTACCCTAATACAAAAAATAGATATTACAGGAAAGGAAATGAGAGACCCATATTTCTCATGACTACAGATGCACGTACTGTCTGTAATAAAATTTCAATGATCAAATTCAGCATTGTCTAAAATTGTAATATTTAACAACTATGATGGTTAATTTTACATGTCAACTTAACTGGGATGCTTCCTCTACAATCCCCTGGGTTTATCTGCATTATCATCAGGGGCAAATGCTCCCATTTTGCTAAGAGTGACCTCTACATCTTCTCTTCTTCTTGCCCTCTTGGTTCATTACTTCTTCCATTAAGTGAGAATACTAAATGAGAGAAAAAGCATAATTCAACTCCTCTTTTTTGCTTAAAGCTTCTGCTATGAGACTGTCAGTGGAAGACTAAACAGCAGACTAAAGGAAGGCTAGAAGAATTAGCTCCTTATTACAGGGCATATAGTCATACCTTTTTCATTCCCAAATAGCACAGATAACTTACAATCTAGCACATTTAATTAATGGTGACAATTCTATCCTTTCTTCCCAGGGATTTATTCATTCAACAAACAATACTATCCTTTCTTCCCAGGGATTTATTCATTCAACAAACAATACTACGCTTTCTTCCTAGGGTTTTATTCATTCAACAAACACTCCTTTATGCACTAAGCATCATGTTAACTCATTTAATCCAAAAATCCTATGAAGTAGGCACTAGTACTAGCTTCTTTTACAGAAGAAGAAAGTGAGTCACGGAGACGTTAACTAACTGCACGAAGTTCACACTGACAGACTGAGGCTGGGTCAGGAAACTCACCCAGGCAGTCTGTTCCTGAACCTACTCTCAGCCACTACAATCTGCTCGACTGACCTTACCTGCCCCATTAGCCAGTCAGTCAGTTCTGTGCCCAATACTCTATACCATGGAATCTTCCCAGTCAGAATCTTGGTCTCTCAACACCATAAGACTGATGTCTCTCACAACTGCTTCCTCAATACCTTAAGACTGATGTCTCTCACAACTGCTTCCTCCATCTGACCCTCTGGCATGGGCTTTCAGTACCTCCTCCGGTCTGGACGCGTAACTCACCTCCACACTGCCCACCAAGCCATACCCATAGGCCCAGATCCCTGCTACATGCATTAGAAGCTCTCCCACCCCAGTTGTTCATGCCATACCACCACCCCTCCTCAACCTGGCACCCGAAGAAGGACTGAAGGTTCAAGGTCTAGAGGCAGACAACTCAGGGCTCCCCTCTTGGCAACATAGCCCTTGGGCAAGTCGTTGCTCTATAACTATCTCATCCAACTGGCGAATCAAACAGATATTTTTAAACATTTAGTCAGCGTCTAGATTACACTGTGCTAAGGCACAGGTCAAAAGCCACCTGTCCTCCATGAACTTTCCCACATTCCCCAAAGAAAGCAACCTAAGGGCACTGTAGACTCTTGGTACTTCTCTAGCAAATTCAGCATACTCCATCTTCTCTGTAGGCATGGCTCTACGCACAGCTTCCCCAGGGTACACGTGACCTCTCCCTGTGGCTGCTTCCATGCTCTAGGGTGGGAGCTTTCCCTGTTAACATGTGGGGCAGCACCTGTAGGGCAGCACCTGTGGTACGTACCTGATGAGTATGGGCGAATGGAGTCATTTTTCCCCACTACTCAAGCAGAGAGCCCACAAAAATGAAAGAGCTAAGTCAAGTTTCTGGAAGGGAAGGCTCTATGCAGAGAGGGTAAGCTTTTTCAAGGCAAACCCCTCTGACACTCCATCCGCTCCAAACCTATCCCAAGTAAGTGACTTGTGAAATGCATAACCAACAAGCCCGCTAGGTAAGCAGTAACTATGGGGGTGGGAGGGAAACGATGCGGGAAGCAAAGGCACAATGTCAGAAACTCCAAGCACGGTACAAAGGAAATTTTTCTTTCCAACCAAGTTTTATAAAACCCACACCCATCATGCCTCCTATGGTCAGAGGCATGAGACAGTTACAAGGTGCTTGGGTGTCTACACTCAATGAACCCCACTCACATCACCTGGGATCATTTTGATAGCTGTGTTCACTTCACTCCATTTGTGCACCCGATCAAACTTCCAGTCCAGGATAAAATTCCCATTATCCGTCACCACAGGACCCTGGAAGGTAAAATTTTCCACATTTACAGAGGATGTAGATACAGGCAGGCAGGAAAGTGAAGGGGACACCCAAAGACAAGTATCTTAATTGACCCGCTCTAGCCAGTACCCCTGCCTCATGCTTTCTAGAAGGCAGTGCCATGAAGAAGTAATGAGCAGGAGCTTTGGTGTCAGAATTTGAGTCTTGAAGCCACATGCATACAGAGGAGGCTCAGAGAAGCCATTAAGCCCTGTGAGCCTCAGATTCCTCAACTCCACGAAGGGGTAAGGATTCATACTTGAAAGGCAGCTTGCATATAAACCATATGGGTAAGCATTCACCACAGTGAGGACTCACAGGAAGGGTTCGACAGTTCTTAGCTGCTGTTAGAATGAAAAACGACAGCAACAGAAGCCAACTATCCACGTGGTGCAACAGTCTCACCGCCTCTCACTGGGTGCCCAATAACGCAAAAGAAGACAGTGCTACTGTACCCATCACTCACACCAAAAGAGGAAGCAGAGATGTGTTCTGGGGTCCAAAAAGGAAAAAAGGCAAGGGGTAGTTTTAGATAATTAATCCAAAATTCCTAGAGCAGGAGAAGGCCTTTGGGACCACAAATGTTGACAGAACACTATAGTCACAGGCAGGGAAACTAGGCCACTCCCACAGGCTGGAGGCAACACAGTGGGAGTTCACTGAAGGGCCCCAGGAAGGCAGGATGCTGGAGCTCTCATGTGGCGTCGCCCAGGTCTCGAGAGGGAACCACCCCCCCAACAGTCTCAAGGCTTTTCAGCTACAGAGGGGACCAGACTCAGAGCTCTGTACAACCACAAGGATTAGAACTGATTTTTCAAACATCAGAGAAACACCAGAAAAAAAAAAAAAAAAAAAAACAATATAAAAATGCATCAGGGTAGAGTTACAGATCATTTGTTTTGTCTTCTGTATCTTCCAAACTTGTTATACAGTTTTATCTAAAATTACACTTAGTTTTTAGGTTATTACTTTTGCTAGTTTGTTTATTTAAGTGTAGGAGGGGAAAAAAGCTGAAGAAAACATTTCCACTAAGTCTCTGGAGTGTATTCCTAAGGAGGGGTTCACATCCCCCAGGAAATTCTATTTCTTGTCCCATTCAATAAAAGAACGAAGTAAGAGGAGAAAAGGGAAATTATACCATGGAACCTGGAAAACTTCCTGCCCCGGGGCACTTCCCAAAGCCCATTTTTAGCTGCTGTGAAGCCTGCCAGTCCAGGGACCCAGAGAAAGAATCAATTCCCCCCACGTCTACAGAGAACAAGCACTGCATTAAGTGTAGTAATAGCTACATGAGTTTGAATATAGAAACTAATAAAGCTGGAGCACCTGGGTGGCTCAGGTTAAAGCCTCTGCCTTCAGCTCACGTTGTGATCCCAGCCCCTCGTCAGGCTCTCTGCTCGGCGGGGAGCCTGCTTCCCTTCCTCTCTCTCTGCCTGCCTCTCTGCCTACTTGTGATCTCTGTCTGTCAAATAAATAAAAAATAAAATCTTTAGGGGAAAAAAAAGAAACTAATAAAGCTAGTACTCTAAAAATGAACCAATAACCTGATTAAAATAAAAGCTGACTACCCAGGCTACATAAGAGGACCCTACTGAGGCAAAGAGGAGGACACTACACCGAGAACCTGGACCGCCCTTGAGAAACCTCCCTGGCCACTTACTGCCTTGTTGACGGCCATTCGAAGTTCAATCACGCCCCCAAACTTCTGGGTCACAGCTCGGCTCACTGGGACATAGGCCATTGGGATGACCTCAATAGGGATTCCCTTGTGCCACTGATCCCCAAGGTTCTTTGAATCTTTCCTGGGAAGAAAGTCAAAAAAATAAAATAAATAAGCCCAATGGTACATATAGATGAACACCAAATTCAGACATCACAAGCGGGCAAGGGCAGAGAACAGTGACAAACACACAGGGCTTCAAACATTTTCACTACGTTTTACTATGTAAGAAATAAGGTATTTGAAGCAAATACGACAAAAATGTTAAAACTGGGTATGACTGGCTTGTGGGTATACAGGTGTTTATTATTTATGTTCTATCTACAACTGTAATATCTCATAAGTAAATACAATTTTTTTTTTTTTTTAATTCACAGGCTCAGCACCCAGCACAAGCGCCTTCTACCAGACTCCTTGAAGGAGGATCTGAGAGCCGGGTCAAAGACCACACACAACACAGGTCATGTGTGAGCCCAGAGGAAGCAGGACATGCTGAGTCACTGCCTGTGGGCAGGGCCTGTCCTTCCTCTTCAGCTCCCTCCAAGGATATGAGGACATGCTCTTGTCACCAGACTGACAAGCCATCTCCTCCTCCTGCCAATGGACACATAACATAGCAGTTTGTATCTGCAGCAGGAAAACAGAACAAAATCCTCCGAGACACTGCTCTCAGTCCCAGCCATCAGTCTCAGAGAGTCAGACAGCCCCTCCCTTTCTCTATTTCCTCCTCTATACAGGGATGAGGCTGGGGTCTGATCTACCTCCAGTGGACAGCTCAGGACACTCAACACTGTACCTGAAATCAGCGATCACGATGAAGCGGCTGGCATAGCCAGCCACAATTTTCTCCTGGGTCAGGCAGCCTCTGGGGATAGGAAGAGGCAAATGAACACAGGCAGGACACAAACTCAATTTGAAAACTAAGGTCAGAGACAGTAAACCCAAATCCACTTACTGAGAAATTTAATCTGTACTTCTTAAAGGAGATCCCCAGTTCCACCATGCTGTGCAATGGACTGAAATGCATCCCTCCCGAACTTTGTATCAAATCCCTAATTCCCAATGTGCTCTGGGAAAATGAGGCCTCTGAGGAAGTAATTATGGTTAAATGCAGTTATAAGGGGGTCCCTGGTCTGACAGGATCAGTGTCCTTACGAAGAAAAAAGACACCAGAGCGCTCACTTGCTCTCTCTCCACCCTGAGGGCACAGTGACGGGGCAGCCAACTGGAGCCAGGAATCTCCAGAACCATTGAGAAACTGCTGCTGAAGCCACCTAGTCTACAGCATTTTGTTAAGGTAGCCTGAGCTAAGATGCTTTGCTTCTAGTCAATGGACTATGAAAACATGAGCCTGAGTCTGGGAAAAATGGTTCCCAGTCAGGCCAGGTACACTCCTATCAAAGATGCATTTATGTTCAGGGAAGGTCAAATGAGCATGGCATGAATGGAGGGATCTGTAACAGGAGGAGGACAAGCCTTGAACAACCTGTCCCGTCCACTATTTGACAGACGAAACATACGATGACATTCAAACATATATTGTGTCATTACAGTCTGCTGGATTATGAGAACCAGCAGAGCAGGACTTTACTCTCTTCAACTCACCATTCCCTATCCACCAATCAACATTTAAGAAATACCCAATGTTCTCCAAATGAATGAATGAATATATAACTGCTCACAGAGGGTAAGAGCGGCTTTAAGGCAAAGATCACACATGAATGCCCACAGACCAAATACACTCACCCCAACAATGTATTTGGTCTGAGTCACACAGCTTTTAAAATTTGAATCAGCAGAGGAAGGCAGATACAGAGAACCCATTAAGATGAATAATCTCACCAAAGAGGCCCAGGTTCCCGGTCAGCAGACTGCTACTCACGACTAGAAATGCCAAGCTGGCTCTACAGCCATCGGCTATCTACTTCCTAGTAGAAAGACAAGCTCACATGGGGCACAGTGGCCATTTGTTTATTCTGCCTTCCACTCTGCTTTGCTGAGGATTAACCAGCAGTTAGTCTTTACCAAGAAAGTCCCCATGACACTCACCCACCGCCCTTGATGAGATTGAGATCGGCATCTACTTCATCAGCACCATCGATTGCGAGGTCAATCTGTGTTGGAGTTGGGGGAAGGGGAGGAAAGGTACAGAAACTATTAAGGCCTCTGTGTAAAGCTTGAACATGTAAAGATTCATCAGATGCTTAGCAGCCCTATTAGCGAGGTATAGTTATTCCCATTTAAGCAGTAAAAAAACGGGCTCTGAGAGGTTAAGCTATTCCACTAAGGTCACCGGGAAAGAAATATGGGGTTTGGAACCACACCTGGGTCCAGCTCTTACCCATAACATTACACTCCCTTTTCTCACTGATGGGTTTCTCTGTGGAGGAGCTAGAATTATTGAGTACACAATCCCAATGTGGGTGACATCACCCCCAAGTACAGAAAAGATACACAGTACATCTATGGTATTAAAATTTCACTGAGGGGAGGGCAACAGAAAAAAGGTTAAGAAAAACTGATTCAGAAGTCTCCATACTGATATGGCCAAAACGAAAGGCAGTTTTTGTTTGTTTTTTTAAAGATTTTATTTATTTATTTGATAGAGAGACAGCAAGAGAGAGAGAGAAAACACAAGCAGGGGGAGAGGGAGAAGCAGGCCTCCCACTGAGCAGGGAGCCCGACGCGGGGCTCAATCCTAGGACCCTGGGATCACGACCTGAGCCAAAGGCAGACACTTAATGACTGAGCAACCAAGGGGCCCCAGAAAGGAGTTCTGAGCAGACAGAGAAAACCCAATGAAGAGCTATAAAGCTGACACACATTTGATGTGATCTGTAATTGGAAAGTATCTGAGGCACCCCCACTTTGACCCTCCCCCCAAAAGCATCTGTCTGGGCTCGCCCACTCCCACTGTTAGAAAATTCTACCACCAACCACAAGAGCAGTCAGGAACAACTGGGTTCATGCATCTTTCAAGATCCAAAAATCAAGGAAGCCCAAACTCTGCATGGAAAATGTGGGAGCCTTAAGTATGGTTATTGAAAACAGCAGTATGAAAAAACCTCAGGGCACAAATCAGTTCAAGTTGTTTGACATGGCACAGGTGTAAATAAAGTATACCATGCTTCAGCCTCTCTGTGCTTCCTTCCTTTCAAGGATCCTGCCGTTTGTCTGAAGAGAAAGCCTGAGCTGCTTCCCCCCACCCTGCACTAACCCCGAGGCCAGGCTACGGATGCCGTGGCAACTCTCTGGGGCCTAGAAGGCTGCAACCTTCTTTGTGTGAGTTCCAGGCCCACCTTCCACCCAAACCACACTCCTTCCAGTGCTCAGCACTGCCTCACTCTGCTCTGGCTCTGCCCACAGAAATCCCCCAATAAGCCCCTCCCATGGTTCTTACTCACCCCCAGAGGCCCGCATGTTCCAGGACGACACAGGTGAGTGGACCAGGTTAGTACCGTCTCTGGAATGCTCTCTCCTGGCCTGGCCAGCCTGCCTTCACAGCTCTGCTCTTACCTCTCCCCACAAAACCCTTCTAAGCAGCACTGCTCCAGCACCAGAGGCATCTGAATTCATATTCAGGCTCTACCAATTACACGGAGCGTGGCTTTGGCAAATGGCTTGCCCTCTCTGTCTGTTTCACACCTGTAAAATGGGATGATGATGGTATACGTCCTCAAGACTACTGGAGATTAAGTGGCTGACCACAGACCTAGCACCCAGAGTAACACGCAGCATACAGGAAGAGCTCTGCAGATACCAGCTAGGAGTACACTGCTCACCCTCAACCCCTCTAGTCTCCTCCCGATTACCCATGTGTTCAGCCATCTTTGCCGTAACACGTCACTGTAATCTGTTTTCAAAGGTCCATGGCTGCCTCACACGATTACTTCTCTTCTCCACTTAGTTGGTAAGTTCCATGAGCTGGCTCACTCTTCTACTTCTATACAAGGACCACAGGAAGTTCTAAATCCACCCCTGGGTTTGTCTAATCCCCCTTCATGGTGCTCATACTGAGCTCTCAGGGTTAAACCACAAGGAATGTACTGGAAACTAACAACCTCTCCTCTCGTGACCTTAGCCAAATTTAATATTCAAAATCCCAGGAGAAATGGGATGTATGACTCACTGACCTTTCTCCTAGATTCAACAAGATATCCCAGAGGCCACACACAAGTGACAGCCATGAAAAAGGAGACATAAAACACAGCAGTCCCTCTCTCCCTTACCTCTGGGTGTCGGTCCAGGTCACTGAGAGTTAAGCCATACTGCAAAATGAGCTGACGGGCCTGCGGAGAACAAGAAAAAAAAAACGGCCATAATCATTTACTCTAAGCACGTGGCAAAGATTCTCAGCATTCTTCTGGATCTAAGTGTTTGACCTGGAGTCCTGACCAAGGCTCCCTCCCAAATCCAACTAGAATCACTAAGAGGTAGGAGCTATAGCTCCGTGAATGGTAAACTAAGTTAATTTCATCCTGGGAACCAGAAGGAGGCAAAGAGCATAGAGTGAGACTCCCAGTGCCAGGCTAAGAATTCCTTCTCCGTGACCTGTTATTTAAGACAATGAATGCCATAGACTCCTAAAGCTAATGGTAATACAGTATTTAAAAAAAAAAGCAAAAACAAAACATTCCTAAAATAAAAACTAAATTGATACAGAGTGATTTCCAGGCTATCATGAAGAAAAATAAGCAAAAGAATCTATACAGAGCAGAGGATATCAAAGGCAGGATGTCCCGAACAGCTAAGGAAGGAACTCAGCAAATTGCGAACACCACACTCGGAAAGACTTAGGATTTACTTTAGAGACATGCCTCATAATATTAACCTTTCAAAGGAGCTGACAAAATGGGAGAAGTGTGTGGTTACCAACACCACATGGCCCTGAGAGGACTGACAGCTGGAATAAATAAATATACCTTGTACCAACCAAATCCAAGTTGATAAGGATCTAGATTCATGTCACTGCCTACAAAACGCAGAGGACTCAAAGGATGGAAAACTTTCTTTCAAAGGCATGTCTTTTTTTTTTTTTTTCAAGATTTTTATTTATTTGTCAGAGAGAGAGAAAGAGAGCAAGCAGGCACAAGTAGGGAGAGCAGCAGGTGGAGGGAGAAGCAGGATCCCCACTGAGCAAGGAGCCCCATGCAGCAGGACCCTAGGATCATGACCTGGGCTGAACGCAGATGCTTAATGGACTGAGCCATTCAAGAGTCCCCCAAACGTGTGTCTTAAAATATTTTCTGTCATATATAAAAAATGGAGATGAATGAAAGGTCAATGAAGATGACCAATGTTGATCTTCAATTCCCAAATCCTAAGATTCTAAGGAAAAAACCACAAATATCCTGGAATTTGCAATATATGGGCATTGTTGTGATCCAGATTCAAACTATAAAAAATACTTTTAAAGGATAAGACAACAGGGAAAATTTGAACCATGGTTTCATTTGTTTTTATGTTACCAAAGATTGTTAAATTTTTTGGTATTACTGAGATATTTAAAAACCTCCCTATTTTTCAAAGAGACATAATGAAAAATGTATAATCAAATTATGACTGGGATTTGTTTCAAAATAACCAAGATAGAGGACAATGGGGTACAGATGGAAACAAAATTGGCCATGAACTGATGGTTACTGAAACTGGGTGATGGGTACATGGAAGTTCATTATGTTATTCTTCATCCTTTCTGAACTGTGAAAACTTCCATATAAAAAGCTGAAATAAAATGTTGACTAAAAACAGAAATTTTTTTTTAAAATGTGATTTTATCCTTACTAAAGAGAAATATACAATGAAGGGGAAAAACAGTAAAAATGGTATTACGGGGTGCCTGGATGGCTCAGTTGGTTAAGCGTCTACCCCAAGCTCAGGTCATGATCCCGGGATCCTGGGATGGAGCCCCTCATGGCATCATCATCATCATCAGGCTCCCTGCTCACTGGGGAGTCTACTTCTCCCTCCCCCTCTGCCCCGCCCCCCATTCATGCATGCACCTGTGTGTGCTCACTCTCCCCCTCTTTCAAACAAATAAACCCTTAAAAAAAAAAATGGCACTGCAGAACTATGAAAATAGAACTATGTCTACTTTCCTCAAAAGTAGTACTGGAGAAACCATCCTAATTCCATACCAAACAACGGGAATATCTGGAAGGCAGCCTCTAACGTGACCTTCCCCATCTCTTGGTATTCATGCCTTTCGATATCCCTGTCCACAAAGTCCCAGGATTGCTGTGTGTAACCAATGGCACACAGCAGAGGTGATGCAAGATACTTCTGAGATTACTTTATAAAGAAGGCCATGCGGTAGGTAAGGGTGGCATGTTCTAGCAAGATCCTTCCCTCCTACCCTCCCTCTTCCCTCTGTCTCTTTTCTTACCACATGCCAGGGGAAACTAGCAGCCATGTCCCGGAGACACCCACAGAGCTCCCTACTGAACAGCCTGTGAAAAATGAGGGCCTGCAAGACCCACATGACTGAGCTTGGAAGTGACTCCTTGAACCACAGCTGGATCTTGAGATGACCACAGCCCTGGCCAACAGCTTAACTGTGACCTCCGCAGAGACCCACCCAGCTAAACTCACTCCAGATTCCTGACCCTTGGAAACTATGAGATAATAAACATTGCTTGTTTTAAGTTGCTAAATTTGGGGGTAATGTGTTCCATAGCAACACATATTGAATACAGATGGTGTCAGAAAAATGATACTAACTGCACACAGTTCAATGAGAGAGTCTACCACACAAATAAAACTGTGTGATGTACCACAATTTCCAATTAATTTAATGTACTTTAAAAACAACACTAAACCACATTCAGATATAATACATAAAAACTGGATATCAGCATTCCTAAGGAAAATATCCTGTATAAACTGACCATTTTAATTTAACACCTCCTAAGGTCAAAGACTGCCTGTACCACTGAACAGTGTTACTGTTTCATGAGGATGTCTCATTTGTCCATCTAGACCGTAATCAGAGTAGGAGAGAGCACACTTTATAAACTCTTGTTACCTTACAACAGTCAACATCATTTGAGGCAATAGTTGGGTAAATAACCAATTGTTCTGAATTAGTTCTAGAAAGAGTCACCTAGTACAAACCACTGTTTAAAGGAACAAATGGACACTCCAGTAAGTTAGCCACAGAGTGAAGACCAGAAATACAGTCTCCTGCCTTCCTGTCCTGTCTAGGGGCTAAAAAGGGAATTAGAAGAAAAGAAAAACAGAGGGACTGGTCAAAGGACAAGAAGCAGAGAAGACAGGCCCATTAATAAATGAAACTGAAGTCATCTTATATAGTAACACGTTATTAACAGCAGCAATTTTAAAAGGAGTTCTTTGAGGTCTTGGCCTTCCTCCTCTACCTGAAATAGTGTGCCTTCTCCCAAACCCCTGCCCCACATGGACAACTCAAACGTCATCCTTTCCAGGAAGTCCTCCCCAATTCCCTGGGCAGGGAGGTAGGCTTTCCTTCCTCAAAAAGGCATATTATCTAGGGTTGCCTGGGTGGCTCAGTGGGTTAAAGCTCTGCCTTCGGCTCAGGTCATGATCTCAGGGTCCTGGGATCGAGCCCCGCATCCGGCACTCTGCTTGGCAGGGAGCCTGCTTCCTCCTCTCTCTCTCTCTGCCTGTCTCTCCGCCTACTTGTGATCTGTCAAATAAATAAATAAAATCTTTGAAAATAAAAAAATTTTAAGAAGGAATATTATCTCTACTTTTCTACCATATATTTGTAAATAGACACATACAAGTGTATGTCTTATTTACATTAATTATTTACATTAATTCATAATTCATTATGTATTGTGTATAATTCATAAAGCATTAATTCATCCCACACACACAGACTGCCTAAGAGCCAGATACCACACTGGACACTGGAGAAGATGAATAACACCTGCCATGCACAGGACGGACCCTCATCCCTGTAATTAACAGTCAGTATACCCTCAATGATCACTATGTCCAACTGAATTCTGCCTCCTCACCAGCACCAGGAGCCAACCCATCCCATTTCCTGTCCAAAGCCTGGTACATGCAAAGAGCCCAGTAGGTAAGTGCTGTCTATGTTGTATAGCTGGGAGGCCCTGCCCCAACTTCTGTGAGCCCTGGGGTTCTCATCTTCCCAGACAATAAGCAATACAAGAACGTGGGGAGCCTGGGTGGCTCAGATGGCCAAGAGTCTACCTTCAGCTCAGGTCATAATCTCCAGGTCCTGGGATTGAGTCCCATGTCAGACTCCCAGCTCAGCTAACGGGGTGGGGGGCGGGGGAGGCAATGCATGCACAGGAGGGATGGGGTCTGCTTCTCCCTCTGCCCCTCCCCCCACTCATGCTTGCTCTGTCTCTGTCTCAAATGAATAAATCTTAAAACAACAACAACAACAACAACACAAGGGCAGCATCTGCCCTTGCTTTAAACAGTCTGCATTCTCACCCACAATGTAAAGAACCCTGACATTGACCTCAAGATCTATCAGGGTAGGACTCTTTAACCTTTAACCAGACTCCCCACAGGACCCCTGTGAGTGGCCCTGCACACACAGAGAAGCCAGAGTCACAAACGGCACGAGCTTCATTTTTCCTGTTATGGGTTGAACTGTGTTGAAAAAACAAAACAAAACAGGTTGGAGTCCTAACTCCCAGTACTTCAGAATATGACTTTTTTTGGAGACAGGGTCTTCACAGATGTAATCAAGTTAAAACAAAGTAATTGGGCTGAGCCCTAATCCAGTATGACCCGCGTCTGGAGAAGGAGAAATCTGGACCAGACAGCACAGGAAGGCCATATGGACATGAAGGGAAGGATAAGGAAAAGGCACCTACAAGTCAAGCAATGCCAAAGACAGCCAGGAAACCACCAGAAGCCAAGAGAAAGGCACACCACAGAGTCCCCTTCATCTTGCACTTGAGCTCAGACAGACTCCTTGATCTCGGACTGCTGGCCTTCAGAACTGAGAGTAAATTTCTGTTTTTTAAGCCACATTCAGTCTGTGGTACCTTGTTATGGCAGTGCTAGGAAACCAATATGCTAACTTCAACACAACAGTCCAATTGTGGGGGTATCAAGCCAAAACTGGCTCAGTGAGCACAAATGCAGACACACGTGCTTAACTAAGATTACCATCTGCTGGATACCAGACACTCTTGAGCTCACAAGGTTAGAGGTGTCCTGAGGGTGCACAGCAAACACCCCTGTCTGCCTCTCCCAGCTCTTGAAAGTGCAGGGAGCAGTAAAGCTAATGACTAGCTTGTGCTCTTAGAAAAGAGACAGGAACCAGTGCCTTGTCATTGCAATACCACAGCTGGACCCCCAGAAGCCTCTGGTGACTAAGGACAGCGGCATGTGACAGACCAGCAGTCCTGTTATTCATACAATTCACAATAAAACCTGAAAGCTTATCTTTTCCCTTCTATCGTCTAACTGAGGTGCATTACAGGCTGACCATGAAAAACAAACACTGTTTTTGGCTTTCAGACCAGACCAGAGCCAGCTTTTAAATGTGGTTTTTTTTTTACTGTCCTTTTTCAAAAACTTTCAACTTTAAAGGAAAAATCTACCAAAAAAATCCTTTAAATCCCTATAAGGTTTACTTGTCTGAAAGGTAGAGCCTCAAATATTCTGACTTCTCCAATCATTTCAGGAGCTTGCATCTAGCCAAATTTAACACAAAATAAGTGTGGGTATGTGGGGAAAACACACATAACAAAACAGTAACTCAGAACAAGTGAATTTTTAAAAGCCCTTTGAACTGTGAATGACTTCACTCAATCTACTGAACTGGCCAGCACTTTCCAGTCTGGGTACAATGCTTTCACTTACCACCATAAAATGCAGGTGGGCTAGGAGGATGTTATTTTAAAAACACAGAACTAAAAACAGCAATGTGAATACCTGTCTTTGGCTCAGCTCTTTCCCAAAACCTAAAACTGTACTAAAGGAAACTTTCCAAAACACATAAACAAAAAGAGGAGAAAATTATAGCAAACTTTTAAAAGCGGACCACTGATGAACAATGGTAACTGGCAAAATGAGAGAGACAAATCCAAAGGCAGTACTGCAGGAAGCTAAGAAGACACCCAATAAAGAAGCACAGAAAGAAGCTCCTGAAAGATTCAGGGCCACGTGGCACTGGGAACTTCAGGAAGCAGACATGACAGTACAAGTAAAGGAGGGCACACTGGTTGAAAGGGTACTGAGGAACCTGCTCTCCATCTTTCTGCACTACTCCTAAAGCAGCATGCTGATTCTCTGGAGAAGGTAGGGAATTAACATGCACTTATAGTTATGAGCAATAAATAATACAGAGAATTGATCAATCACTATAATGTACACCTGAAAGTAATATAAAACTGTTATGTTAACTGGAATTAAATTTTATAAAAAATAATTTTTAATTATTTAAAAAAAAAAGAGAGAGTTGGGACGCCTGGGTGGCTCAGTTGGTTAAGCAGCTGCCTTCGGCTCAGGTCATGATCCCAGGGTCCTGGGATCGAGTCCCACATCGGGCTCCTTGCTCGGCAGGGAGCCTGCTTCTCCCTCTGCCTCTGCCTGCCTCTTTGTCTGCCTATGCTCGCTCTCTCTCCCTCTGTCTCTGGCAAATAAATAAATAAAGTCTTTAAAAAATAAATAAATAAATAAATAAATAAAAATTAAAAAAAAAGAGAGCAACTATGTATTAATTGTCATGATTCTATGGACTGACTGGGAAATCTCTGGAGTGGGCTGGCAGGTGGAGAATGACTTGCCTCACATGCCTGGAGCTGCTTGACCTCTCATCCTCCAGGACAGCAGCCTGGGCGTGTTCACATGGTAGAGTAATGGTTTCAGCAGCAAGATGGGCCAACCCCACCACAAAAGCACTTTTCAATTCTCTGTTGGCATTCCATCTGGTCACATCCCATTGATAAAACAAGTCAAAATCAAGACCAGAGCCAAAGAGATTTTACAAAATGTCAGACACTTCTTCCCCAACACTCACAGGTATTTCACTGAAAACTCAGATCCAGCATAACAACAGATACCTTCTAGCCCTTTTTGCCTACTTGGATCCCAGAACACAGGCAGTCATATACACCCCTCCCAAAGGGACACTGCCAGACTTCTCTGAGAAATCCGAGGAGCCAGAAGACAGACAAATAATCTGACATCAGAAGTTCCCCAACAAGAGGGCTTGGCAGACAAGCCTGGAGCAAAGACCATCTTCATCCTATGAGCTCGTCTCCAATCAGCTTCTCAGCCTACCAGTTTTCAAAATGAGCAGAGAGTAAAGGAAGGCCAGAATAAGAGATGACTGAAGCAATCTAACAATACTGGACTGTGTTGGTTGGTTGATCAAAACTATGAATTATGTGCAAAAAAGAGCAAAATTTACTGTACATAAATTATAATTCCAACAAACTGTAAAGAAAAAAAACTTTGAGGAAACATATTTAAGGAGAAAAAAATCTTAAAACAAAAACAAGTTTATCATTAACAACTTCACAGAGACAAGGGAAGAAATCAAAAAGTTGAACCCATTAAACAAAAGAAGTCTCAGAAAACAAAAGGACCTTATTTGAAATTAAACATGAGAGTAAAATAAGCTCAATAGAAGGGTTAGAAAAGACAAAGCTAAGAAGATAATGGGACAAAACAGGCCACAAGCACCAAGTATGCAACAAGCATCCTAAAAAGAAAGGCCAGAGAAAACAAGGGCAAGAAAATTAAAGGAATAATGGAAAAAACTCCCCACATCAGAGTGTGAGTTTCCAGGATGAAATGTCCCAGAAAGTGCCCAGAAGAATGGACGAAAACAAATGCACATTAGACACAGCATGATGACATTTCAGAACACTGGATATGAAGAAAAGATAACATAAACATATAAAGGTTCAAAGAGGGAAAAAACAGATTTTAGGGGCGCCTGGATGGCTCAGTCAGTTAGGTGTCCCTCCCACTCAATCTCAGCTCAGGTCTTGACCTCAGCGTTGCTGAGTTGAAGCCCCATATTAGGGCTTTAAAAACAAATAAAATTTTAAAAATAGGTTTCATACAAAAGATCAAGAATCAGAATGGCATCAAGCTCCTCAACAGCAAAGTGAAAATTAGAAGACAACAGTGACAATAAAGAAATGCCTTCAGAATTCCACAGAAATGATTTTACATATAATTCTCTAAGTCAAAGAGCCAACTTAAAGAAAGGCTAGAATAAAGACATTTTCAGATATCCAAAGCGTCCACAAATTTGCATCCCAGGCACTTGAATAGCATATGTTTCACCAATACTGAAGGAAACAAAACAAAAGGGGATGGGGGTGGGGGTGAGGAAAAACAGACCAAAAAAACAGGACGATCCAAAAGAGAAAAGAAGGAAAATTTTTGACCACAAAAGGAGACCCCAAGACAACAGCCAAGTGCACCTGCCACAGCATTCTAAACCCCAACAACCCAGACAGACTTGGCCAAGATGAAAAAGGTGGCGCGGAATAGCCAGAAAGAAGCATCAAAAGGAAGTGAGATTTCCCATCTGGGTAGAGTCTGGGGTTGAATTAGTAAGGAGTACACAGACAACCAAGCAAATGAAAAAAAACAAAGGCAACATTTATTGAACTTTCAGGAAACAGAAGTAACAGGCAGGTAAGGAAGTGTAATCACAGCACACTATACAGCTGGGCCAGAGTTTGGCTGATCACAATTCAGTAGGCACTGAGTAACGCCCCCGCAAAATTTAACTGTATAGAAAGTGGGAGAGAAGGCTGTATGTGAACTGGGAGAGTAAGGAGGTAAAAACTAAGCAAACACCCATCTTCCATTCATCCATTCAGTGGAGAATTATATATACCAAGTTGAAAAGAATATTTAAGTAGCAAGAAAAGTATGTATTTCCAGATACTAGAGCAATGAATGTCTAACCAGCTAAGTTAAAACTCCCCATACACTACACTGCACCTAACACAGAACACAATCAATAGTCACCGAGGGAATAAATGAATGCATCTAAAGCCACACTTCTGAGGGGCAATCCTCCGTAAATAAACTGCTCTGCTGCTCCTGGCTCTCTCCTCTAGAGCAACACTGGTGCACAACCCAAAGCCACGCCTCGTCCTCAGGGACCTTGGAGATTCTGCAACAAGTGCTGCCAAGATGCAGAATGGAAAGCAGGACATACCTGGAAGGACGTGGGGATGCAGACAAGGTTCAGATTCTCTTGTTTCACTCTTTCAGCTGTGAAGACAAAAGCCGTGTTGGTGGTTTTTCCGCTCTCCTCACTTTATTTCTTGTCGCATGCACATTTGCTAAAATCCAACAGGAAAGGAAAGGCTATCCCCCGCTGACAGCTGCCTTCCATTCTGTGACCGCAACCTCTGTGAAAACACTCATGAACGGGGGCACATGGGTGGCTCAGTGGGTTAAACCTCTGCCTTCGGCTCAGGTCATGATCTCAGGGTCCTGGGATGGAGTCCCTCACCGGGCTTTCTGCTCAGCGGGGAGCCTGCTTCCCTTCCTTTCTCTCTGCCTGCTTGTGATCTCTAAATAAAATCTTAAAAAAAAAAAAAAAAGCTCATGAACATACATCGCAGACAGGGATACTAGAAAGCTCAAGGAGTAAACACTAACTACAAAAAGAGCAATGTCACGTGTTTGCTACTATTACGTGCCTGGCAGTGTTCAAAGACCTCTGTACATGCCAACTGTTTTAACTGTAACAATTAGAATTAAAAGGTGAGTTTCAATTATTATTCCCATTTTACAGATGAGGAAACTGAGTCAGAGGCAGGTTAAAATCACCATGTAGTTGTATCGCTAACAGGGGGCAGAGTGAGCTATGATCCCATCCTGTCTAGCTCTAGTCTTAAAACTACTTCCTTATACTGCCTTTCACAGAAAAAATAGAACTTTACTTTTGCATTTAGTAAAAAAATTTCATTTGTAGGCCCCAGAGGGTGGTTAAAGAAGGTTTACTTACTCATTTTGGATTTGTACCTTTCTTGAGGGAAAAAAGTCTTAAGGAAACAACTATCGTATTAAAATTTCAAGTCTTTTTAATCATTGGGTCTGCACATGGGAGGTTCAAAAGGCACTATTCTGAACCCCACAGTAATCCCTGTACCCTAAAATCCTCCACACACTCAATGCTAAGGGAGAAAAGTATGTAATACTAAAGCCTGGGTTAAGCCAATGAGAAGGATTCCAGAAACGCTCAGGCCAGCACCACAACCACTCTTGTAAAGAGATAGTGTTCCCGGACTTTGTCTCCTGAGCACTGCCCCCTGGCACCTAGAAGCTATAAGCAGTCGGGCAAGCCTCTCCTCTGAGCTTTGTTTTAACAAACAAAAGTAGGGCAGTAAAACCTGTTGAACCGCCACAGGGGCTGATAATTCCTGTGCCTTTCCTAAGCTCGGAGACACCCTAATCAGAACAAAGTCCGCACCTGCAAGAACCAGCCACCAACTTCAGGGGCCTCAAATCCACTCCAGGGTCATGGACAGGGCAAGCCTGATCTAAACTCAGCATATCTGTCTGAGATTACCTGAGGAACCCAGGGCCCCTGGAGCCACACACAGGACCACTGATGATAACTACAATTCTGCTGAGACCTCATCTTAAACCAGCTCCTCCCCTCAAGACGAGCAGAGTAAACAAAGCCAGGCATCCCCCAGAGTTGTCTGAAGAGGCCCAAAAATACCTCTCAGAGAAGAGCAGAGTGACAGGTGACAAACCTGTGCCCCACTCCCTCCTCTCCATCCCCCCCAACCACCACCCCACACAGAGCTTCCAGGAGCCAGCCCAAGAACATACATACCTATTCGCTGCACAGCATGAACAATCGTAGAGCCACTTCCAATTCCTAGCACTTGATTATTCTGAAAAAAAAAAAAAGGGGGGGGACAAAACTCATTAATATATTTTACTCCCTCTTTAGCCCGCTCTCTAGATCAATTCACCAACATGAGTGCAAGGCAGGTACTGTGCCCATTTTATAGACACGTCAGCCTGAGCAGAACCCCATCAGAGCTGTACATTATCCTAGGGCCCATAGCCATTTATCAGCAGCACCCTCCTCCCTTCATGTCCAACCCTAACATCACCACTTCCTCCTGTTACAAAGATAAACTGAGGCACATTAATAATTTTAAGAGTTTATTTGAGCAAGTCAGGCAGCAGCTAATCTCACAGACAGAAAGGAGCTCTAAGGAGCTATATTGAAAGGAAAGACTTTTAGAGCCAGAGGAAGTGTGAACAAGAAGTCCTAGCAGGCAAAACGGCAGGCTGGTTATTGCCAGGTTCCTTTTCTTTAGGAGATGGCAGGGGTCTCTGAGGCAGATTACCTAACTACTGCCGATCAGACCATTCCTGACTGACTAATTTAACATTCCATTTCTGGGAGAGTTGAAACAGTAATTAAGTCTCCTTTTTGGTGACATGAGCTTAACACAAGTTACTCAGTTTGGGGCCTGTTGTCTTGTTCATAACAAAAGAAAATCTCACTATGGGCTTTCCCTTGCCAAATGATTGGTTAACCAGTTGCTGGAACTCTAAGAAATTTGACATGAACTATTTCAGCATGCTGAACTTCCTAATGTTGCTTATTCAAAGTGAGGTTCTGTAGGGGGGCAAATGATACTGTTAAATGAGGATTTAAAAAAAAAAAAAGTAAAATCACAAAACTGCTACAACCTGTCCACAGGAAAAAACCCAAGAACCATAAATTCATATGCAGTCAAGAAATGTTCAGATCTTAAGGGCAATAATCAGTTAAATCTCATAAAACAATTAATGTGCATTTCTTTTTTTTTTTTAAAGATTTTATTCATTTACTTAACAGAGATCACAAGTAGGCAGAGAGGCAGGCAGAGAGAGAGGAGGAAGCAGGCTCCCCGCTGAGCAGAGAGCCGGATGCGGGGCTTGATCCCAGGACCCTGGGATCATGACCTGAGCGGAAGGCAGAGGCTTTCACCCACTGAGCCACCCAGGCACCCCTAATGTGCATTTCTATGGACAGACGTTATTTGCATTGCTAAGAGTGTTCTACAAGGGGCGGCCTGGGTGGCTCAGTCTTTAAGGCTGCCTTCACCTCAGGTCAGGATCTCAGGGTCCTGCTCAGCAGGGAGTCCACTTCTCCTTCTCCTTCTTCCCCTTTCCCTTCCCTCCCCTCCCCACTCTCTTACCCCCAGCTTGGGCACAGACATGTGTGCCCGCTCTCTCTGTCTCTAATAAATAAAATCTTTAAAGTGGGGATAATTGGTCTTGAGGTCACAATGGGCTGTCCTGAGATCTGACTGAAATTATCATTTATAAATCTTCTTGGTAGGTGCTGAATAAATGGTAGCTGCTGCTTTGGTTTCTACATCTTTTGCCTTAGACTGGCAGGAAGTTGCTTAGGAACTGAGTGAGCTCCACATTAGTTCCTAATGCAGCGCCCTCACCCTGTTCTGCTGTTTGTGGTCTAACTGACCTCAGCTGGGTCCTTAGTGGGCCCTTAGGGACTTTTCCCCCTTTCTTAAAATGGCAGGCTCAGTAGGGTGAGGCCTGGTTCCTGTGCTTTATACTCACAAGTACTCTATCTCTTACACCTTGTCCCTACTGCAGATAAAGACTCTCTCAGAGTTCTAACTAAGCCTCACCCTCTTCCCATATTGTGAGGCAGGCTTGTGCAAAACAGGGACCTCCTGTCATTAAATGGTCAGTTGTTGTGATTTGGTATTTCAAAACCTCTGCCATCCCCTTTGAGACAGGGAAACTGAAGAGACCCCATGAAAAGAAAACTGCTTTTTTTGCCCCTCTTCCTGCATCTATGCTTATGGACCTGCACCCCCACCCTAAACACACCCTATGGAACAATTAAGTATGACCTTCTTGTAAAGGTTAAGGAGTTAATGGTATCTTTACAATCTTGTAGCACAACAGATAACATCTAAGGAGTGACTGGGTGGGGTCATTCCCAAAGTGTTTTCCAAGACCACTAACTCAACTCCTTGATGCCAGTGCCCCTGGCTCTAGGGCCTAAGTGACTTACCGACAAGCCCTGAGCATTCGACCTAGTTTTGACCAGTTCCTGGATACTAAACATACATACAGGCACATATACCAGGCCACTGTCCTCAATTTAAAACCCCAGCCCACAAGCAAAGACAAGACTCTCCTTTCCTTCCTGAGTCTCCAGACACTCCGTCTGCTAAACTCTATCACTCCCGCTATTCAAAAAACTCTGCTCTCACTTCCTACCAGCTCGAGTGATTTCGATCCTGTGTGAAGCCAAGGGCCCTCAGAGGCCTGGTACTGTGGGACCCCCTCTGGTTCCTTGGACTGGCCGGCCTACATCACCCTAAAGAAAAGGTAACTTTCAAGGCTACTTCAGGCTCTCCCCCTTATGCTGACTTCAGGGAGGCTGTAGATGGTGGGGCTTGATGTCTCCCCAGAGGTTTCCCTGTGATGCCACCAGCCTGAAGGTGCCTGTGGCCAGTCCCCTGCATTCTAGATATTAAGCTTAGATAAAAAGTCACTGAAGCTAGAAAACTCTGCTTTCACTCTTAGGCTATACCCAGGCTCTGTATTTATCGTGGGGTTTTTCCTTTCTGACTGTCCCTGATGTTGGCGAGGAATCTTTTAGTACTCACCTACAGATCATTTTTGTAAAGCCAACTTAAACTACACATTGTAGGTAAACCAAATCTTTTGCCTGATATGAAGCAGGAAGTGCTTAAAAAACAAAACAAAAAGCCCTAGATGGAGTTACTTATGTTCAGTCTCAGGTCACCAAACCAAGACTTGACTTAATTACAGTTTTGGCTCCCCCAAAAAATGGAATCTTAAGCCAGTCAATCAGGAACTGTCTGATCAACACTAGCCAGGTGAAGTGCCTGAGAGACCCCTGACATCCCCTATAAGGAAAGTGACCTTGTAACAGCCAACCTGCTCTTATGCCTAGTACAACTTCTTAGTTCCTGTCCCCTCTGGCTATAAAAGTCTTTCATTTTGTATGGCTCTTTGAAGCTCCTTTCTGTGTGTTAGGCTGGATGCTGCCTGATTCATGTATCATTGCCAACAGAACTTTAAAATTTACTCAGTTGAATTTTGTTTTTTAATGTTTTGTAGGAGGAAGAAAAATCCGGGGGCAATTCAGAACTATAGCCAACACCCCTCACTACACACAGGACAGAGGCACAGGAATACCTAATACCACCCCCTAGGCCCCTATCTGGTATCAACCTTCTCAAAGTAAGATGACATCTCAAACTATAAAGATTAGAAAGAATGACCAACAAGCAGAGGGAGCTACAAAAAAGAAATCAAATGCTAATACTCCAGCAACTAACACACTTCTAGCTGGGCCTCCCCCACCTCCAGAGGGCTTTCACCCATCAGCCTGTGTGTGAAAGCTTTGGAAATCACTTTGACTAGCTCATAGTTCCCAAGTCACCAAACAGTCCTAAGGGCCCTAGAGCAGCCTGTGTTCTAGGTCAGAATACCACCTTGCAGTCAATCGATGCCCTCAAGCAGCCAATGCATCCAATAGTCATTTAGCTACGTAGGCAAACCTTAATAGCAAGATCTTCCAGATAAGTGAATGGTATATCAAAACGTTCAAAATAGCTGAATATCTGAATATGTAAAAATGTTCATGTAATGAGAAAAGTACTTAATTTACTAATGGCTAGGTAGTCTCAACCTCACTCTCACACCTGACCTGAAGCCCACAGCTCTAGCTATATGATAAGCTAACTGCCAGAATCCTCATTACCACACCCCCATGTCACTCTCATGCTTCCAGCAGGCAAGAGGCACACACATGAACTTTGGTGAGTCAGACAAGCTCTATGCAAGACTCTTCCCTTGACTTCTGGGGGAGGCCAGGAAATTGCAGGGACCTGCCAGGCCCACAGCTCTTCAACCACATAGTCCTCCTACCTTGGGATCAAATGACTGGCCCAGGAATCAGGTGTCCTAGCCAAAGCAAATCAGAGCTAGCCAAAGGCTGCCTGTGAGGTGCCCCGATAGCAGACCCTGCCAAGCAAGCTCTGCTGGGGAAGCAGGCCCCTTCTGGTGGGCAACCCTAAATCACATGTCACACATGGAACGTCAGAACTTCCCTCACTCTGTTGAGTAGGTTAACTTGGAAATACTTCTGCTGACCAACTGGAGTCACTACACACCAACTTCTTCAAGCTAAGCCAGTCAAAAAACAAAAGTAGGCTCCAAAGAGAAAAAAGGGAGCTACAGACCTTCAGGAGAACACAGCCCTGCATGGTAGCCCATCCTGGGTAGCTCTACTCCCAGAAACAGATCTGAGTTCAGAGTGGCTCCCCAAGGGACTCCACTGCAAACTCACCAAGTTTTCCATCCATCCAGATGTGGAAGTGATCATTACAATGGAACAGTAACAGGCTAGGCAACTGGAAACCCTACAGTACAGGGAGCCTAAGCAAAGGGCTACCAATAACTTTACAACCTCCATATTTGTGTCCACACAAAATACAACTCAAACATTTACCAGGCAGGCTCCACTGTGACTGAGTGAAGATAAAGTTAACTATCCACTAGGACTTTACTCTAGGGGGATAGGAGAGATAAACATAAAAATGATAAGAACAAAAGACACCATAAAGTACCTAAGAAGTGTGAAGTGCTACAAAATCAAGAAATCTCCCCCAACTTAGGAGGCTAAGGAAAAACTGAAAGGAGAAAAGAGTCTTTGAACTAAACCCTAAAAGACACATATGATTTTAACTGGCAGGGTCAGAGGACAAGAAAGAACATTTAAAGTAGAGTATAGTGATCTTAAAATGCAAACTATATATGCCAGTATATATCTTCCAATGTTCTGGTACATGAAGGGCAGAATAATGTGGGCTTCAGGAGGAGAACCACAGCCTCTCATCTATGTATCCTCTCCATCTGGCCCAGTACCTGGCTTTCAACAGATACTTCAGATATTCTATGTGGACATTAGCATGAGGGCACCTGAGGGCCACTGTGGCAAGAACAGATGAGAGTTTCAAAAGATAAGGGCAACTGTAGCCCTCTGCCCACACAGAGAGCCTCAATAGGAAAGGTGACAGGTCAAAGGGAAGGTCAGGTCTAACAACATTCCAAAGGTGGAACCAAGAAAACCTTGCTCATGCCCATCTCAATAAACTTACACAAGTGAGTAAACAATTTCAAGACACAAAGTGCTAGATGAAAACATGGTTTAGATGGGGAAAGGACACCGCCCTGGAGAGGGAAGCTAGCTAGCAAAGCCTTAACAATTAGGTACATGACTTTGTTCAATAAATGTATAGATTTGAAATAATTATCCCATTTGCAGAGTTATCCAGGACCTGATTTTTCCCTCTCCCTGCGGCCACATTTCTCACCACCACACTAACTCCCTAACACATATTAGGCCCTCAAATATTGGTAAACAAATGAAATGAATAAACCAATGTTTAAGAGTAGCGAACACAAAATTCAGGTAATGTTAGCATCTTAGGAAGAAGTCCGGTAAGGAAAGCAAGTGCAACTGCGAGTGGGGAGAGATGCCCCCAAAAGGCCGATGAAGATCTCCCCATGACTGCCTGGTAATTTCATAGAATGATGTAGCTGGAATCCAGTGTTTTGTAACTCTAGCCTGAGGTGGGGGCTTTTTTTTTTTTTTTTTTTAACTTGACAGACAGGGAGCAAAAGCAAGGGGAGTGGCAGGCCGAGGGAGAAGCAGACTCCCTGCATAGCAGGGAGCCTGATGCAGGGCTCCATCCCATGTGATCTGAGCCTAAGGCAGATGCTTAACCGACTGAGCCACCCAGGTGCCCCGGGCTTGAAGACTTTTCGGTAAGCAAATACTTACGACAAAGGTCAGAAAGACTTATGCCACCAAATATGAATAGGTTAATAGGAATACTAAGATATGGGGCTTCTCTAATTGTACAGATTTTATTCACTCAGCTACTTTATACAGCCATTTTAAAATTTCAGCTTACTGTCCCAATTTTGTAGCTCAGGCACTGAATCCTAAAAGTAGAATCAGACTATACATTCTGCACTGTCTCTGCGAATTCCCATAGAAAAACACTGCTAACCAGACCTAAAACCAAACTACACTGGAACAGAGCGGCTATGGAACTGGTGAAAGGGCACTGGAACAGGAGTCACTCAGTTTGGGTTCTGGAGGATCCTCGGCATTCCTGCTACAGAACATGCTGATCCACAGGTTACCACACTGGTCCCTCCCGCTTAGTCAAGCTATTTGAGGATCAAACACCATGGTAGCAAAGTACTCTATACATCCAAGCATTAACAAATGTAAAGAACTATCAAGAGAGAAGAAAGGGAATCTGAAA
Source organism: Mustela erminea (assembly GCF_009829155.1). Classification (NCBI taxonomy): domain Eukaryota; kingdom Metazoa; phylum Chordata; class Mammalia; order Carnivora; family Mustelidae; genus Mustela; species Mustela erminea. The sequence continues at coordinate 103,052,918 of NC_045620.1, read as the reverse complement.
CCACTTTCGAAGAAACAGACAAAAGGCCAACAAAGTCAAGGAAACGCCACCAAAGATCAGAAATACTCCACTTGACTCGGAGGAAGCACCGTAATTAACTCTATAATTAACTTGACTGATGTTAATTAATTCGACTGACGACACCAAATCCACTCAGGTTAAGAGACTCCACTGAACAGCACCACACCCGCCTCTTAACTGGGGCCACGACCTCACCCATAACAGCTAAACCTTATCTCGGCGCCCCAACCTTAAAGAAGAGCTTCCTCCAGAATCCAAGTATCCACCCAGCCCTGTCAAAGGCAAGAGTTACTAAAAACCCTCCCTGGACTGTCTCTCTTTCACTAGCGAGTATACTCAGGACCAGACGCGCGCCCAGCTGAGAACCTCCTTGGAGTGACATTTCAAAGCGATTTTCAGACCAGCTCTCCAGCATAGTAAAGAGAAGTGAAGATCTCTTGGCAGCCCCAGAATTCACCATTTTCCACTTGTTAATAAGCCGCACGCCAAGTCCCTTCCAGCGCCACTCAAAACACCTCAGACACCATCACCACCACACACTACTTTTACTCTACTGTTACTCGGCCGAACAAGGAGTGTTTAGAAAGCTCAACTTTTAGGAAACTCGCCCCCAATCGATCCCACATCTAAAAGACCTTTAAGAAGCAAGGAAAGGGGGAGATCTAAACCCGGATACAGTGTACACGCTCTTCCCGCTCACGCGGCCCCCGCCCCGGCTCCGGCAGTACCCGGAACACGCAACAGGAGCCCATCACGCTGACGACCGGAGCCCCACGCCCGGAGCTGCTCACCCTCACGTGGTTCTCCACGGCCGCGCGGCCCGCTAGTTTCTTGGCCTCCTCGGCCTTGGACATCGTGGAGGGGGCCGGGCAGGCGCTGCTGGCCTCCCCGCCGTAGGTACCTGTGCTGCCGACGCCGGCGCGGGTCCCGGACTGCGTGCGGCCCGGAGGCTGCACGTGGGAACCCAGGACTCCCCAGCTGTTCCCGCCTCCGCCGGAGGCCGCGCCCCCGGCCCGCCCGGGCAGCGGGGCCAGGACCCGCCCGTAGAGGGTGCTGAAGGGCCCGGGGCGCTGCATCCCGACGCCAAGCTCCAGCCTCCGCCACGGTCCCGCCCCCGGCTTGTCCGGAAGTCTGGTGGCTGACGCAAACTGCCCGCGCCGGCGGCTGCTGAGGTCTTTGCTGGGAAGTGTAGTTCTACGGCTTTGGCAGCCTGAACCCATGGACGAGCCGGGACTACCAGTCCCACAATCCTGAGCGACTGTTTCGCAAATAGCCCGCGACGGCCTTGGGCGCGCCTTCCCGGGAGGACTGAGCCAAGAACCGAACCTGATAGTGACGCCCAGCAGGGGTGTTTACGGTGCCCTTGGCTGGCTTCCATGGTTACTTCTGTCTGCCCTCGCAAGCGGGAAGGGGATGGTAGAGCTGAACCTGTCGTTTTTCCCAGAAGTAAGAACATGGCCGTGGACGAGCCCGTAGGCCAGTCACTCTTCTGGAGACGTCGCCCCCTTTTGAGAATGACTTCTGTAGACACTGCCCAGCGAAATGCACATGCAGTTTGGCGGGCTTGTTATTGCACAGAAGACGGGTTCTGAACTCAAGTTCAGCTTCTCCCCGCTGGAAAAACAACATTCAGGAGACGAGTCATGGTGGGAAAAGAAAGTTTACTTTATTGAGGATGCTGGCAACCTGGGAAGATGGTAGACTAATGTCTCAAAGACCATCTTCCGCGATCAGGCGAAGCCAGAGTTTTAAAGGGGAAGGCATTGAAAAAGCAAAGGGGGCTGCGTGCAGACAAGCCGGTGCCCAGGCAGCTAGTCGTATGTGGATACGACCATAAACAGACTCGCTGGCGTCAGTGGCAGCTGTTTTAGAATGCAGTCAGGCCTTGTCTTCTGGGCCTTCATTCCTCAAGGCCAGTGGTCTGCAAAGGAAAGCAGGCTGGTTCTGCTATAGATCTAACGACTTAGATTAGCAAGCAAATAGTGCATAAGCATGAAGCAAATTAAACCTAGACAGCTGGAGTGCTGTTATACGCTGAAATCTTATCAGTAGAGCTGAAGGCCCAGGGCTAAAGTTTTAAACTCCCAGACTTAGACGTTCTTCTGCACCAGACAGTTTTGGATGGCTTACCATCCCTCGATGGAGCCTGGCCCCACATAAAAAGTAAGTCTGCGGAGACCTGGCAATCCTTGCTGACTAATGAAGGAATTCAGAATAGGTGTCTCCAAAATGTGCCACTTTGTCAGGTGGGCGTTTTGACCCGAAAGCAATCCAGACCCTGAAGACTCAAAAGAAACTGCTCCCCCCTTAACTGCCTAGAAGTATCTAAATTGGGTGTCTTTCCTAGAATAAGAGTTACTCAATGATAAATTTTATCTGACACACCTATATAGCAGAGCAAACATCTAAGTACCCATCATCTGCTCCCTTATTGCCTATAAATTGCCTATCCCATTCCTGAGCTCAGAATGGCATATATATGAATTTGTCTCTCTGAAGCCTTGAGCAGAGCAAGTCTGGTCTACCAAGTACCCAGCCCCAAAGAAGGGATGGACTTGTGTCTCACTTTAAGAAAGAGGAAGAAAGGAAGAAAACAATCTGTTCTGCCACTTTAGTATATAAATGAGTTCTCCAGAAAGGGCAGAGGGGCCCTTTTTAAGGCTGGACTGCACCTTTTAGCCAGGGACCCTCACAGCTGGCTTCCTCACCTCATCTAGGTCCCTGCCTGCTCAGTCATCTTCCCTGCTCACTTAATAAAGTACCCCTGCCCCAATCCTCAGCCCCCCAGTCCCCACCTCAGGCCCATCACATCATCCTATTCTGCTCAAACATCATCCTGTTAAGTAATCTGTTTTTTTGTTTGTTTATTGCCTGTATTTCCCCCTTCTAGAATAGAAGCAGAAAACGTAACTTTTTTCACTAATGGATGCCCAAATTTACCGAATGAATGAATACGGGGAACCAGCCCTTGGCTCCTCCTTTCCCTCATCCTCCAACTGCCCACAGTCAACTCTATGCCACCTCAGGCATTGTACAGAAAAATTCCCCTCATTATTAGCTTATAAGCAGTTTGGAGAGTTTAAGAAATAACTTTGCTAAGAAACAGTGATAAAACAACAGACCAAACGAATTCCATTAAGTGTTTTTCCTGTAACTCTGCGGCTGTTGGCTAAGTATGAAGCACGTCGCAGGCATCAAATCTTGACTTTACACTGTTTCCTTGCTGAGTTCCTAGATTCAAGGTTCAACCAGCGCTTAGAGGGGAAAGACTTCTGGCAGAGGCTGCTGGGTGTGGTGTCACCACATGGGCAGCGTGGAAGCAGGAGAGGAAAAGACCTGAGGTCAGCTACATTTGCTCCCCGCCACCACTAGGGAAGCAGGATATATCTTGGCTACCATTTAAGTGACCTGACATAAAGTTCTACTAATGGAAAAAGAAGCTGCAGGAAATAAGCATTGCTTTTATTATTACAGAGAGGATAAAAGCAAAACAAGTTGCTAACTTTCTCAGCATGTTTTTCTTAAATTGGTTAAAGTTAAGTCCAGGCTCTCCTAGGCTTCATTTTTTTTTCTAAATTATAATCTAAGTATTGGTTTTATGGCTCAGATGTTTTGATTATAATACTTTAATAAACTTCACTTTTAAAAACAGACTTACATTCATAGCAAAATTGAGCAGAAGTTACAAAGATTTCATGTATACTCTCTGCCCCCACATATGCTTAGCTTTCCCCATTCTCAAACATCCCCACCAGAGTGATACATTTGTTACAGTTGGTGAACCTACACTGACATATCACCCAGAGTCCACAGCTTGCATTATGAACCACTGTTGTTGTTGGACAGTCTAGGGATTCCAACAAATGCATAGTTTAACATATATCCATAGTAACACATGTGATAAAGTATCACACAGAGTAGTTTCACTGCCCTGAAAATCCTGTGCTCTTCTTGTTCATCTCTCACTCCTCCTTAATCCCTGGAAAACACTGATCTTTTTACTGTCTCCATAGTTTTGCCTTTTTCAGAATATCAGATGGTTGCAATTTTATACATGTAGCCTTTTCAGATTGGCTTCTTTCATTTACTAGTATGCATTTAAATTTCCTCCATGTCTTTTCATGGTTTGACAGCTCATTTCTTTTGAACACTGAATAATATTCCAGTATCTAGATGTACCACAGTTTATTTATCCATTCACCTACCGAAGGACATCTTATTTGTTTCCAGATTTTGGCAATTATGAATAAAACTGCCATAAGCACTGTGCAGGGTTCTTCTGTGGACACATTTTCAGCTCCTTTTTGTATACCAAGGAGTATAATTGCTGGATCATATGATAAGAGGAGGTTTAATTTTGTAAGAAACTGCCAAACTGTCTTCCAAAGTAGCTGTACCATTTTGCATTCCTGTCAACAATGAGTGATAATTTCTTGTTGCTCCACATCCTCGACAGCATTTGGTGTTATCAGTGTTCTGGATTTCGACCATTCTCATCAGTATGTAGTGGTAAGTAAAGTTTGTTTTTTTGTTTTGTTTTCTAAAAGATTTTATTTATTTATTTGATAGACAGAGACCACAAGTAGGCAGAGAGGCAGGCAGAGAGAGAGAAGGAGGAAGCAGGATCCCTGCTGAGCAGAGAGCCCAATGCCGGGCTCAATCCCAGGACCCTGGGATCATGACCTGAGCTGAATGCAGAGGCTTTTACCCACTGAGCCCCCCATGTGCCCCTCTCATGGTTGTTTTAATTTGCATTTCCCTATTGACATATGACGTGGAATATCTTTTCATGTGCTTATTTGCCATGTGTAGCTTTTCTTTGGTGAGGTGTCTCTTACGGTATTTGGCCCATTTTTTAATTGGATTGTTTGTGTTCTTATTGTTGAGTTTTAAGAGTTCTTTGTATGTTTAATCAATGATCCTGTATGTGACATGTCTTTTGCAAATATGTTTTCCCAGTCTGTGGCTTGTCTCCTAATTCTCTTGACAGTGTCTTTCATAGAGCAGAACATTTTAATTTTAATGAAATCCAGCTTATCAATTCTTTCTTTCATGGATCTTGCTCTTGGTGTTGCATTTAAAGAATCACTACCAGGGGGCCTGGGTGGCTCAGTGGGTTAAGCCTCTGCCTTTGGCTCAGGCCATGATCCCAGGGTCCTGGGATCAAGCCCCGCATCGGGCTCTCTGCTCAGCGGGGAGCCTGCTTCTCCCTCTCTCTCTGCCTGCCTCTCTGCCTACTTGTGATCTGTCTGTCAAGTAAATAAATAAAATCTTAAAAAAAAAAAAAAGAAACCTTAAAAAAAAAAAAGAATCACTACCAAAGCCACAGCCCTCCAGATTTTCTCCTATATTATCTCCTAGTTTTATAGTTTTGCATTTTACATTTAGGTCTATGGTCCATTTTGATTTAATTTTTGTGAAGGGTATAAGTTCTTTGTCTAGGTTAATTTTTGCATGTTCCAGAACCATTTGTAACAACTTCCCTTAGAACTCAGTTCCCAAGAAATCTTTGTGTACTTCTCCTGGTTAACAGGAGAACTTCCTGCTACTAGACGGTAAGAGCTATGATCAGACTACTCAGAAGCACAGACCTTTCACTTTTCAGTAGTGGAACACAGCTAGTAGATTTAAATAAGGGTTTCCTACTTTATGTATGTTTCCTATTGTCACTAGTATGTTTGAGGTTACCTTGTACTGTTCCCTTATATATTCACCTGGGATCAAAAATATAGGCAGTGCTGCACCTTACGTATCTTATGAATGCCTATAATTTTTACCGCAAGAAGCTTTTGAAATAAATATACTTATCCCCAAAGCCACACTATCCAGTAAGGAGAGAAGTCACCACCTGTTCTTGGAAATTATGCTCAACTACCTAGATTGGATCGTGAATTATGCACCAAACAAAACAGCCACCAGCAATGTAAGGGGTCCCAAATTTGGTAGCACCCTAAGAAATTTAACACAAACGTCTTCCCGTTATTAGTTTTCCCCTCTCCTTAAAGAAATCTCCCCTTCTTTGTTCTCACAGAGAACATGTCTTCTCTCTCCCTTTTTCTTCTTGCTCTACTCAGCCTAAGCAGAAGGTGTCCCTTCGGTTGTGGACAAGCCATTTATGGAGCATTACCAAATTCTGGGGGCTGCTCTAGGCACACAGCAATGGGCCACACAGACAAGCACCTGTTGTTCTGAAGCTCCCATGGGAATCCAGGTTCCTGCCTCCATTGCTGAGACCAGAGCATCTTCCAGTGGAAGTGCTTTCATTCCCTTAATTCCTCAAAGGCCTATGATGCCATTAAGAGAATTCTTTAAAAAAAAAAAAAAAAAAAAAAAAGGTAAAGTAGGGGTGCCTGGGTGGCTCAGTGGTTTAAGCCTCTGCCTTTGGCTCAGGTCATGATCTCAGGGTCCTGGGATCAAGCCCCGCATTGGGCTCTCTGCTCACCGGGGAACCTGCTTCCCCCTCTCTCTCTTCCTGCCTCTCTACCTACTTGTGATCTCTCTCTGTCAAATAAATAAATAACACCTTTAAAAAAAGGTAATGTATGACTCTTATACAGGTTAAAAATGAATGCATTGTTCTACTGTCATGAAGTAGGAAACTGGTGAGGTGTTACAACCAGTTTAAAAGAAAAGTAAACCCTCCAAATTACAAATTTACATGGATTTGGGATGTTGAACTAAATATGCCAATGGGGACAGAATAAACTTATTCCACAGTGGGACAGGGACATCAGTTGAACTCCTGCTGGGCAGAGCAGACTTTGCATGCCTATAGAGAAGAATGACTGTAGACAAGAATGACTTTGAATTGCTGTTGGTTTACCTATAGTTTACAGACCTGGATCAGATAACCTGGAGGATTATCCTCTACAGTCTAGACAATGCAGTTTTCCACCGAAGCACAGAATTTTCCCTGCAATGCCAACTTCAAAGCTCCCACAGAAGCTATCTCTCTCAAGCTCCAGGGAATTGGCACAGGATTTCTCAGACTCAGCACTATGGACATTTTGAAGCACACAATTCTTTGTTGTAAGGAACAGTAGCATCCCTGGCCTTTGTTCACGAGATGCCAGTAGCATTCCCACACCCTGAAGTTGTGACCAACAGTGTCTCCAGACTCTCCTACCCTCTATGCAAAAGCCCTCAGCTTTACTTTAATTAGACTGATTTAGGGAATATGCCCACTCAGAACCAACAGGGGCAGATGTGGGAAGTGGGGAGGGTTTGTTTAGTTTGAGTCCCAAATTCTTTAGAAGAGCTAGAGTCACCTTGGCCCAGGGACTAGGGGAAGGAGGGGTGGAAAAAAATTAGGGTATTGGGGGCGCCTGGGTGGCTCAGTGGGTTAAGCCACTGCCTTCGGCTCAGGTCATGATCTCGGGGTCCTGGGATCGAGCCCCGCATCGGGCTCTCTGCTCCACAGGGAACCTGCTTCCCTCTCTCTCTCTCTCTGCCTGCCTCTCTGCCTACTTGTGATCTCTGTCTGTCAAATAAATAAATAAAATCTTTTAAAAAAAAAAAATTAGGGTACTGTTCCTGGGTAGGAGAAAAAAAAATGGACACTAGGAAGTTAAAAAGGGACATGGCCACTTGTGCATGGGAGTACCAAGACTATCCATCTTTTGCTTTGTATCTATTGTGTTCACCCTTATTGTGTTTGTGATTCAAATTAGACTGTTCCAAATTCTTTCTGGAAACACACAGAGTTATAAATACATTAATCAATACAGTATTAAGATGAGTTGTCATCTACCCTATGCAACCACTCTCTGCTAATGTCAGGGACACAGTCTATGAATGAGCAATGTGGTAAAGGAAAAAAAGAGCTGGAATTAAAATATTTTTGTCAGCAATTTCCACTCTAGATATTTTACACACAACAAGGGAAGGTTGATTTACAATGCTATTCTACTGAATTACTGTCATAACCAACACCAGATCATTGGAAATGTCTCTTTCCCTGCAGATGATATATTTAGGCCACCAACAAACAATAACCATTGTAATGAATGAATAAGCAAATTCCATGCCAGGATTTTCTACCTATATGTCCTACCTCCCTTGTAACCGTCTTTATGTCCAACAGTCGTGTCTTTATGTCCAACCCTGTCTTTATGTCCAACAGTCGTGCCCCCGTTCAGGCACTTGTCAAGTCTAGATTACCACAGCAACCTCATAACCTCTCTTCCTTTACCCGTTTTCAACTCTCTTCCACAAACATCAGAGCAATTTTTTTAAAAAACCAAATCTGATTGCACTACCTCTGCCTAAATCTCACAACGGCCCCTCATTGTGTTCAGAATAAGTCCCAAATCTCCTAACAAGATATGCAGGGGCTTTCCATGAGCGGACCCCTGTTTTTTCCTTCAGGGTTCGTCTCCCTCTCTAAAACCTTCAGAGATCAAGCACCAATGATAGCCAGCGGGCAAGGCTTCCCCAGCGCACCATGTTCTGCCTTCACACCTCTCTGCAGGAGCCTGTGCTTCTGCCTACGGTGTCCTCTCCACAACCCTGCCATCCCCCACAGCCTTCACTGTCATCTGACTCACTCCTACCTCTTCCTCTAAGACCCAGCTCAGGCCTCGCTCACTCACTGAACAAACCTCCCATTTTCGCACTGATACACACTGTATGCCTATGCCTACTTTTGCCCACTAGAGGGCAAGCTCTCTGATTCAGAGCCTGGAGCCTACCTTTCTTGTGTTCATATCCTCAGGGCTTTCTTTACCCAGGCACCAGAGACACACTCAGTATGTGGTTTTTGGATGGGTGAATGGATGAATGGGTGGATGACGAATGGACAAAATCAGCATGTTAAAATTTCAGTACAACCAAGAAACTGTATAATTGCTTATAGTTTATCAAAATATGATTTAACATATATAATGTATACGATTAACATATAAAATCACACCCAACTATATGCTGTAATGGAAAGAAAAAAAGAAATGAGTTAGAAGAACTAATATTTTGTCCTGTCTTTGTACTCACTGGCAAAGACTGCCTGCATATCCTGGCTTATGATTCCTTCCTACATCACTCCAACATCTTGGTCCACCGTCACGTCTCCTACTGCTCACTCTGATCTTCTGCTTCCCTTTTGTTAGAAGCCTTGTGTATACACCTGGCCTACATGGATAATCCAGGATAATCACCCCCTCTCAAGAACCTTAACTTAATCACGTCTACAAAATCCCTCTTTAGAAGGTAACATCACAGGTTCCAGTTATTAGGATTTGGACTGCCTTCAGGAGCCACTATTCAGCCTACCACAAATAACACTAAGCAAACAAACAAACAGCAACAACAAAAAAGACAAAAACAAAAACAAAAAACTATCCACCTAACCCTCATACTTTGTTGTTGTGGGGGGTTTTTTAATTTAATTTTTATTTATTTGAGAGAGAGCACAAGCACCAGTGGTGCAGAGGGGCAGAGGGAGAGGGAGAAACAGACTCTCCACTGAGCAGGGAGCCTGATGTGGGACTCAGTCCCAGGAACCTGAGATCATGACCTGAGCCAAAGGCAGATACTTAACCAACTGAGCCACCCAGATGCCACTAACCATCATACTTTGTACGAAAAATTAATTCACAATAGTTCATAAATTTAAATGTAAAATATACAACTAAAATTTTTCAGAAGATCACTACAAGGAAAATTCCTTCCTCCTCTCTGCTCTACTGCTGCTCTCAATACTTTTGACACCAGATGTATGGGTGTTTCCCCACTCTGACCAGTTCTCTGACTTATGTAGACACCAACTGGGTGTCCTATAATACAGCTCAGCTCCAACACAATCTACCTGGAGTAAGCACAGATTCCAAAAGTGAAGGGCACAGTCCCACAAGACAGCCCTCACTTCAAGGCCAATCACAAGGCCCAGGCTCTCACCTGGGCTTCTTACTCACTGGCTATATGTTAGAGGTTCCCACAACCCCCCTCTTTAGGTTCAGTAATATGCTAGAACAGCTCACAGAACTCATGGCAACAGTTTACTAAGTAGATTATCAGTTTTTATAAAAGGATACAATTTCAGAAGAGCCAGAAGGAAGAGATGCATAGGGCAAGGTATGTGGGAAAAGGCTCAGAGCTTCCATGCCCTCTCCAGGGGCACCCCTCTCCCAGCACCTGCACCTGTTCACCAACCTGGAAGTTCTCCAAATCCCTTATTTTAGGGATTTTTTTTTATGGCACCTTCATCGCATAGGCATGATTCATTGAATCATTGGCCACTGGTAATCAAACTCAAGTCTCCAGCCCCTCTCCTCTCCCTTGAGGTGAGAGTCGGGCTGAAAGTTCCAATGCTCTAATCACATGATTGGTTCTCTTAGCAACCAGCTTCTTCCCTCCCTCCTTAGCAACTCCCCTCCCCCACATTTTTAGGGACTTTCTAAAAGTCACCTTATTAACTTGACCTCATGTATGGATGAAAGGGGATTGTAATGAATAACAAAATATTCCTCTCACCTTTACATTCTCCAGCTATCTCGGGAGCTGGGAACAAAAACTAAATACTGTAACAAAAGATGCTCTAATTGTTCTTTATTGCTTAGGAAACTGCAAGGGTTTTCGGAGTTTATCCCAATGGATAAGGTATAGTTCCTGTCATATCACAATGCCGCCATTACATAGGGGAACGTTTTCAGGACCCAGGACTTGGTAAAGAGTTCTTAAACATGACATCACAAATATGATCCACAAACAGTGGGTGCCTCCTGAATGGTTTCTCCATTTCCCCTCCCTCAACCCCAATAAAGGGTTGTACCCTAGCGTACTTGTGGTGAGCATAGGGTAACATAGAAGTTGAATTATAACATTGTGTCAACTGAAACAAAAAAAAAATGTTTAAATCTTTTTCAGGTTTCTCTATTTTACTTGTTAGAAATATAGTCATAAATAGGGACTCTCCCGGCTCTTACCGTCTATGATTCTGTGCCCAAGTCATTAAGTCAACACGGAAATTCATGGTGGTTTACCAGGGCGCACTGCTAAGAATCACCGCAAGGTGGCAGACCATCCTCTCTATTGAAGGACCCATAGGGTGACGGGAGGCGATGGTAACCAGCTATATTTAGATTATGAAGTCTTTCTCTGTTTCCTGCTGTGAAGAATTTCTGAAACAGCCCAATTTCCCCAGATTTTCGGGCCCTGGGGCTTTGAATGTGATACAATAACGTACTCAGTTAAACTTGGCCCAATGGTTTATCAAATATTTATCCAGGCTCATATGACAGATATGAGCAAAGGGCTGGGGACCAGAGCCATATTAAGTGTTCAGGCTATATGGCTAGATTGTGTGTGTATACTTACTGCAGGATGTTTTCCGATTAAATCCTTTCTATAAAGTCGTACAACGTGGCCTGCTGACCAGGGCACCACGTCTAGCTATTTGGTAGACCTAAAGCTACACTTTGAATCCTTGGGACAGAGTCCACAAGAAAATCTGAGACAGCAAAGCCTAGGTAAATGCAATAAGGCCAGAAGAAGGCCAATCTGAGGAAGGAGCATTTGGGCTGAGCCCTGAATGAAGAGAAGCAGACGCTACCAGAAGTCATTCGAAGGGACACCTGGTTGGATCTGTTGTTTAAGCTTCTGCCTTTGGCTCAAGTCATGATTCCAGAGGTCTGGGATCCTTGTAGAGCATGGAACCTGCTTCTCCCTCTGCCTGCTGCCGCCTGCTTGTGCACTTGTTCCCTCTCTCTCTCTCTCTCTCTCAAATAAATAAATAAAATCATTAAAGTCCTGGAGAAAAGCATTACAGACACTGGGTGTCAAGTGTCTGGGGTCAAGACTCTGAGTGCCAAAGGCCCTGAGAAAGGGAGAAATTTTAAGTATTGGTGCAGCCAAAATCCTCTCAGTGTGGCTGGAGCAGAGTGGAAGGGGAGGGGAATAAGAAGTGAGGTTGTCACTGTAGGCAGGGGCTAGTTCAGGCATGGTCTTGTGGACCTTGGGAAGGAGTTTGTATTTTGTTCTTGGTAAAGTGAAATCATTGGAGAGTCTTGACAGGAGGAAGGACATGACGCAATTTGTGTTGTAAAAGACCATCTTGGCTACTGTGGGAAGGCTGGACAGTGAGGGTAGCTGGAGGGGAAATGGAGAAACCATTCAGGAGGCACACACTGTTTAAATCAAACTCACATTGTCAGACTGGGAAGAACCCCCTTGTCACCATCTGAGGCACAGAGTATGATACAGGGACAGAGGACCACCACCAAGAACAGCTCCTGACCCAGAATCTTACCTGGAGTCCCACAGCCTACTTTTTGGCTTAAAAGCAGCTGAGTCACCCAGCCTGAGACCTCACAAAGAGTCTGTAGACCCAGGATGACTTCCCCAAAAATAGATGCCTAGCACATAGAACATTACTTTCCACACTATCTCACCTGAAAGCAGGAAGAAAAGAGGTGAGTGAGGAGATTTGGTAGAAAAATGAAAGAAACAGGAAAGCAACGAGCGCTTTTAGTGTTCTTAATCCTGAATGCACATTTGCTGCCCAACCGCAGCAGCTTGTCTCCTTCCATCCAGCCTGATGCAGAACCTGAGCAGAAAACCATTGGAAGATTCTAGTAGAATCTCAGGATGCAACTGCTATAGCCTTTAAATGAGTGGGGGTGGGCAGTCTAAGAACAGGCAGCCTTCCCCAGCATGGTGGATGCACATCCCCAAAGTCCCAAGTCATTGGGAGTGGTCCGGGTCTAGAGAGGAATGGAGCCTATGGTGCATCCCCAGCTCCAGGGTAGTGGTAAGAATTTTGATAGCTAAGGCAAGAGCTCTAAGAGAGAGAATCAACTTTAGTAGGACCCCCCTCACCCAAAATGACCATGCTGTCTGCTTTTCCAAAAACCCCATTTCACATTTGGACTGGGTGTAGGCATACAGACAGCAATTCGGAAATGAATCAGAGGCAATGAACCAGTCAGCCTGTGCTAATGAAAACACCCAACTATACATCATCAGTCTTCAGCAATACCCCCAGCTCCCACCCCTCTGAGGCCAAGGAGCATGTGAATTACACACCTCTGCATTTTTTTTAATGTTTACTGTATTAAACTGGATATACTATTTATTATATCTACTTATTTCTTAGAGAGAGAGCAAGTAAGAGGGGCAGAAGGAGAGGAGAGAGAGAAAAATATCCCAAGCGGGCTCCACACCCAGCTCAGAGCCCAATCCGGGGCTTCATCCCATAACCCTGAGACCAAGACCTCATTCAGATGCTTAATGACTAAGCTGCCTATGCACCCCCAGCTCTATATTCTGCTATGAAGAACATTTGGTTTAGTATGGCTAAGGAGGGCTAAGAGCAGCCATCAAATAAATGTTTAAAATAAGTTAGGAGGACTGTACAAGGGTATCACCTGGGCTAAGAAAGCTGTCACCTGGATAAGCACTGCTGGGAACAAAGAGGGACAGTGGGGCCGAGGAGTAGGGACCCAGCACGGAGCCCAGCCAGTTGGTACATAGCCTATAAATCAATAATGGATATGCTGTACTGACTGTGCCAAGTTTTCAAGGTCAGCAAGGCTCAGGGCTCCATGGCTAATTGCCTCCGTGGCCAGTATGTTTGATCTGGCAAGACCAAGGTGGGAGCAGAGACAAACATCCCGTGATAATGACTCATAGCTATGCTAGTGACAGTGCCTGAGAATGAGGCCACCTGGGAATGGCAGCAGTCGGGGAGGGCAGGTGAGCTTGGGGGACACGTCAACCTAGTCTGGGCTAATCACAAGGCATTGTTGGCTAGTATGGTTTTCTTCCAACCTCAGTGGGGGTAGAGTTAGGCTCTGAGAGAACAGATAGATGTCTATAAAGATAAGCTTTCACTTGTTTACTCTTGGGCTAGTCTGAGATGAAGTTTGCATAAAATGAAGGATAAAGGAGTGACTCTTTCTCTGTGTTTCTAGGCCACCATCACTTTCAGCATGGTCCTGACTGAAAACACCCCATTCTGCTGCTTCTACCATTATATTTGGTTGCCCACATATTTGCATGCCTCCCGCACTCAGCTGTGAGCTTCCTAAGGGTAGGGCTGGAATCAAACATCCCCAGAGCCTAGTGCTTTACTTGGCATATAGCTGATAATCAAGATTATTGAATGAGTGAATAACTGGATTCTTGTCCAGAATTTTCTGGGTTCTTTCACCTTTATGCTGCTACCACGGACTGCTTCCAAGTGGGATTTCTCTCCCACCTTGACCCTGAATCAAAGGCTGGGGTCTTCTTAAGAAGAACAAAACTGAGAGCCTCCAGTAGACCAAGAATCTCTACATAAAGTGCAGGCAGCTGGGCTATGACATTGTACCTTTGTTCAGACCCTTCGGTCTTTCTCCTCTGCTTGCTCAGCTGTGAACAAACTCTTCATATTATATCTGCATCACAGCTGCAACATCCAATCTCCGCTTCATTAAGGACTGGCAATGAAACCCACCTTTTGAGTATGAGTACTCTCTTTTTCACTTATGTAAGAAAACATCCTGTAGACCTCTACCAGTTAGTAGTTGTTATTCTAGTATTTGTTGACCTAACAAAACTCATAATTAAAAATCTACTGTAAATTCCCCAACTATTTTTAAATATATCTCTATTTTATTAATCATGTCATTTCTATATTTCTTAGATTGTCATATACCTGTGTGTGACATTGTTTATTCAGCCTATGGCCAAAGACTTAGTGATTGTGTGGGTTTTCAGAAGCCTTGCAATCATTCCTTGGTCCCTAAGGTTAGGACTCAACACACTACAAAAGAGAAGGTAGCTTGGCCACGAGGTACAGCTTGACCCCAAACTCAGGAGACTCCCATTCTATAGGCTCCTAGGAAAACAAGGGATCTTTTCTTTCTTAACCTCTCAACTCTTCCTTCAATGTCAGCTCTGAGTCCCCCAAACCTTCTAGAAAGACATTCTTTCAAAACCCCCCAAATAAACATTTAATAATTCTAGTAGTTCTTAGGGATTGGATGCCAGTTCAAAGGTCTTTGGCTTTGACTACCAAAAAACAAAACAAAACATGGGGGACTTTCACATAAAGGAGATTTCGTGTCCTTAAAAGAATCCTGGTTGCCATCAGACATGTCCATGAGAATTTTTTGCCTCTCTCCCCCTTCTCCCCTTGTAAACTGCATCTGTTTTGACCCCAGCTTTTTTTAATTATTATTATAAATGTTACTGTTAGTCCATTCAATGTTACTCATTTGCTATCTCTTAATCTAAATACTTGGTATATTGGCCAAGTTTTAGTTCCAAAGAACTCATCCTAGCTAACTTACGCAGAAGGGATCTAATTCAGAATATTTAAAAATTTACAGCCTTGTGGGATGGCTTGAAGACACAGAATCTGGAAGATTGAGCATTGAAGAACAATTCCCAGGTCCACGTGGAGGAAATGGGCCACCAGGGGCTCTGCTGCCCTGGGAGGCTGCCACCCCACCCCAGCTCTAGAATGTTTGCTACAATCCACAGAGCAAGATGGTGACCTCTTATCCTGCCACCTTCCCCACTGAGTTCTGAATTCACGTATCACCTGAGTGTTTCCGATTGGTGGGATGGGACTCAGATTCATAGCCCTAGATCAATGGGAAATGAGGTGTTTAGATTTCTTGCCTCTACAGTGCAGGAAGGCACATTAGAAGAGGCTGGAAAAGATAGGGAGGGACACAGTCCTCAGCACCCACTGCATCTGCTCTCACTTCCTCTTGACTCTACCCCTAGTGGAAATCTTAGCATCCTACCCAGATTTTCTGGTACCTTGATAATCCAATGAGCTGTGGACCAAGAGCAACAGCACCACTTGGGAGCTTTTAGAAATGCAGAATCTTGGGATGCCTGGGTGGCTCAGTTGGTTAAGCAGTTGCCTTCGGCTCAGGTCATGATCCCAGCATCCTGGGATCAAGTCCCACATTGGGCTCCTTGCTCCACAGGGAGCCTGCTTCTCCCTCTGACTCTGCCTTCCACTCTGTCTGCCTGTGCTCGCTCTTGCTCTCTCTCTGACAAATAAATAAATAAAATCTTTAAAAAAAAATGCAGAATCTCACACCTTATTCCTATTTAATGAGAATCTGACTTTTAACAAAATCCCTAGGTAATTTTTATGAATATTAAAGCTTGAGAAGTACTGGCGAGACCCTGGCTCTCAAACTTGGCTGCACAGTGGAATCACTGGGTGGGATTTAAAAATCATTGATGCCAGCTTCCCACTCCCCATGGTTCTGATTTTGTTGGTCTGGGATATAGCCTGAGCATCAGAACTTTAAAAATCTAATATGTGGTGAAGTCAGAAAACTACTAACCTGGGAAAAGAGAAACACTTTGTGTTTTGGCCACAGTGCTGAGCATTTGCACTGGTCTCACAGATTAGATGCTAACACCCCCTCTCTATGCCCTACTAAGGGTCTCAAGCAATCCACAGATCTATGTTACTATTCCAAGGACTCACTATTAATTTAGAGAGGCCACGAAAATCACAATGGTACTGAATACAAAAGTACCCACGTTATCAGGAGAAGTACAATCCAAGACAAGGTGCAGATTGGACCACGCTCTCCTTAGAGTCTCCTGCTTAGATACTTAACACAATTGCCACCACATTACACATGTCCCTAAAGTAGCCTCGGCAGTGAATTGGATATTGATGACATGCTGTTTCCTCATGACTACAGATGATTTCAGACTGGTCATGTTCCTAAGAATATGCATTGTACATGTAATTGTACACTTGGATTAGAACAATTTTCATTATGATGATGACTCTTGGGCTCCATGTCTTGGGGCCCAGTGTGGTCCACTATATTCCACAGCATTCAACCCATTGGTTTAGCTCCAAGATAGACCCATGCTATAACAAAAAGTTTTAAACATTATGGCACTCAAAAACATGTGGTGTTATGTTTTACAGGATATAAATATCAATACATTTGCTCAAAGATATTTTCTGGCTTCGGGTGCATTTGCTTTTTTCATTCAAAGATAGTTACATCCCACCTACAAAGACTGGAAGTAGAGCTACAGAGGTGAACAGTGCTGTTCACTTCCCAAAGTCTGTATGCAATCTCCCTTCACCTTTCTGGCATTCACATTGCCATGGCCTCTATAGTCCATAATGAGGCCAGTTTGGATTAGATAAAGCTTTTGATTTTTTTTTTAAAGATTTTATTTATTTATTTGACAGACAGGGATCACAAGTAAGCAGAGAGGCAGGCAGAGAGAGGAGGAAGCAGGCTCCCCGCTGAGCAGAGAGCCCGATGCGGGGCTGGATCCCAGGACCCTGGGATCATGACCTGAGCTGAAGGCAGAGGCTTTAACCCACTGAGCCACCCAGGCACCCCAAAGCTTTTGATTTTTGACAAGACATAAGTACCCCCAACCCCCTCTTATACATTGTTAGTAGCCAGAATTAGAAAAGTGAACATTTCACCATGGACTGTGATGCTGGGGCTAGTTTATTGTGTCAAATGAACAAATAGTATCAAA
Organism: Mustela erminea; assembly: GCF_009829155.1. NCBI lineage: Eukaryota > Metazoa > Chordata > Mammalia > Carnivora > Mustelidae > Mustela > Mustela erminea. The sequence goes on along the minus strand of NC_045620.1, from coordinate 103,035,431 downwards.
ATGCATTTGGATGACTAGACATCGGGTACTATTTAGTAACAGAGGCCTGGTTTCCAAAAGTTCTAGCACTGGCATCTCTAAAGAGGAAAGATGGAAACAAAAAAAAAAAAAAAAAAAAAGGCAAGGGTGAGATTTCAGAATGGGAAGAGAGAAGTGAAATTTAGAGGATCTTTAGTAGGTAAAACCATAAAATAGCAGAAGAAGGAGGAGGAGGAGGAGGGAAGGAAAAGGAGAAGCTGAAGAGGAGGAGGGAGGAGGAGAAGGAGAAGAAAGAAACAAAAAGAAGAAAAGAAAGGAAAGGGAAAAAGGGAAAGAAAATTCTTAATGAATCTGAGGCTGAGAGTCCAGGCAGGCCTAACCAAATCACTACGGCTACAGATATTTCCTGCCCTTCTCTGGACCCACAGAGTATGACACAGATTCCCTGACTGTGTACAACCCATCCTGCCCCATGGCACACCGACATCTGCAAATCTCCTCCTGTGCTCTGAATTCAGTCTTCTGAACATCAGAGTATTGGATGGTGTGGTTGCCTTTGCTGTTGTCTGGTAGCTAGCTGCTCACTTTCCAGTTCCACATTGTCATTCTATTTAGTGTTTAGATAACTGAACTTAGAGCTTTTAGTGTTTGAAGAATGAAGAAGGCTCTTTGGAAGAGGGACTTTAATGACCAAACTACAGAATGCCATGCAAACTAAAGCTGGTTTGATGCACTTAAGAGAAGGGCTCTGTCAACCTGACACATCACCATGGCTGTAGTGTGGACCCAGATTACAGAGAGGACAAGAAATCTAAAAGGAAAGTCACTGCAAGTGACCCAGGAGCCTGGCAGAGTGGGCCTAAATTTATAGCACACCTGGGTGTGATGGTTAATTTCATGTGTCAACATGACTATACCGTTGTACCCACTTTTTTGTCAAACACCAGTCTAGATATAATGGGGAGATAAATTTTAGATGAGATTAATATCTGAAGCAACAGACTTTGAGTAAAGTAGATTATCCTTCATGGTGTGGGTGGGCCTCATCCAATCAGTTGAAGGCCACCCGAGAAAAGACTGAGTGAGGTGGTCTCTCCAGGAAGAAGGAATTCTGCCTCTAAACTGTCTTGTGACCGCAACATCAACTCTTCCCTAAGTCTCCCACCTGCCAGCCTACCCTAAAAATTTCAGACTGGCCAGGCCCTACAACACATGAGCCAGTTTCTTAAAATAGGTTTCTCTCTCTCTGTCTGTCTCTATACACACACACTCACATCCTTTTGGTTCTGTTTCTCTGGAAAACACTGGCTAATACAGAAAGTGACTTTTCCACCAGGTCAGACTTTTCCCATCACACACATCCAGCATGCTAGTGGGTTTTATATTGTGAGAAAAGGAGAAGTGTGGCATTAAGGGGAAAAGTGTGATCCAGAGGCCCTGCAACTCTCCTAGGAGCAATCCCACTGAAATGAGTTTTCTTGCTGGCCAGAGAGGAGGCAAACATGATGAAGAGTCTTGTGGAAGGTCTCCACGAATGTGAGCAGGCAATGAGTGGGCCATGGGGAGAAGCAGGAGCTGGTGGAGAAGACCATGAGAACAGGGGAAGGGTCTGAACGAGGCAGGGATTGTCCCTCTAGCCCTTTAGTTCTTCATACCAGAGAGGAAAAGAAACTTAACTAGAACTATGAACTGGCCAAGCCCAGGGGGCATTGGGACTATACTTATGAGCATACCAGGAATATTTGAACAAGACTTTGTGTTAGAAGCACTGAGCGTTGAGTCTTGTAACATTACCATCACTGGAACTTGACTCTGAGGTCATTTGCTAGTGGGGTTTCAACATGCAAGTTATATTTGCCTGGTACTAAGTTGATTGACAGTATCCTGGTACAAAGAAGCTGCTTACAAATTCTTTGTTGTGAGATTGGCTAGAAAAATGGAACCAGGTTCTCTGCAATACACTCTTCCCCTGAGTCAAGTCAGTCTCTTGTGACTTCACAGAGACTTTAAGACAATGTGCTTTATGGGCCTTCAGGAGATTCCAGGCCTAGAGTGGATCAACTTTCCTAAACTCCTTTGTTCCCATTTTCAAGAAGCATTGTTTGGGATTAGTGTTTCATAGATCCCATGAAATAATTGTCAAGATATCTCCTTTTGAAGATGCTTTTCTTGTTACTCCCCAGCTTTCTGCTTCTTTTGCTTACAGAACAATCCCTCAGTCTGATGTGAAAAGCTCTATTCTTTGTGATCTAGCCCCTTCCTCTCTAGACACGTTTCCCATACTTGCTGTGCAGTGATGGGCTTCTGTAGCCAAACTCACCATTGCTGGAACGCATCAAGGCGCAGCCCATCTTTCAGTCACTAAAGAAGACTTCATTCGGTTGTTGGGACAATAAAGACCAATGCTAGGTCCTGTCCTAGCAGGTGTGTGCAAAGGGCCTTCTGGATTTAAATAAGAAATATGGAGAACTACTAGGTTCTTTGAGGCCCTTACATCTCTGAGAAACTTAATCTGAACTAAGAACTAGTTGTAAGAGCTGGAATTATATGGAAAGGATTTTTCTGAACGTTTCCCTCTTTGTTATTTTTGGTTATTTCTATGCTTTGGTTATACAGAGGACCAATTACAGTTTCCTCCTTCAGCCACATAGCAAAGCAAAGCAAAGCAAAACAAAACGAAAAAGGAGTGTCTGGTATCTTCCTAGACTGAGAAATAACACCCAAAGGCCTGTGCAGAACAGTACCATGTTGGTACGACAGTACTATGGTTCAAAAGTTTCCTTTCAGAGAGAGCATTCTCTCTCTGCCATCCTCTAGGAACCCTTAGTTGGGGGTTGTTTCTGCTCCTCCCTGCTGAGTTAAGCTGAGCTGCTTAAGGCTACCAGTTACATTCTCAAGTTCATGGTGTGCTTGGCCTTTAAGATTTCTTTTTCACTTACTTATTTGACAGAGAAAGACAGTGAGAGCAGGAACACAAGAAGGGGGTGTGGGAGAGGGAGAAGCAGGCTTCCCACAGAATAGGAAGCCCCATGCAGGGCTCCATCCCAGGACCCTGGGATCATGACCTGAGCCGAAGGCAGACACTTAACTGCTGAACCACCCAGGCACCCTGTGCTTGGCCTTTAAACTTAAAAAAAAAAGTTCAGAGGAATGTGGGAGGTCATGTATCAAAACTGCCCTTCTTTGTACCTTCTTTCAGAACGAGGATCAAGGTTTTTTCTATTTTTTTTAAAGATTTTATTTATTTATTTGACAGAGAGAGGTCACAAGTAGGCAGAGAGGCAGGCAGAGAGAGAGGAAGGGAAGCAGGCCCCCTGCTGAGCAGAGAGCCCGATGCGGGACTCGATTCCAGGACCCTGAGATCATGACTGAGCCGAAGGCAGCGGCCTAACCCACTGAGCCACCCAGGTGCCCAAGGTTTTTTCTATTAACCAACACCTCCGCTCTAATTTAGCCAAGAGGGAGATGGGCATCAGGGAGGTGGCCAAAGGCACACTGCTTCACGGCACAGTCTGGCTTTGCCAGGCCCTGCCAGTTCTCCCAGAATAAACTGGGAAAGAAAGGCCCAGTTCCTCCAGGCCCCACCCCCCAGCGGCCAGGCCACAGCCACGTCTGCCTTCAGCAAAGCAGATACAGATCAGAGTCACTCTTGGCCTCTCCGAGTACAGCCGGGGCTGGACTCTGGGGTCAGGTGATTGTCACCCTACTGAAAACACAATCACCAAGCCAACAGGAAGAGTTTATTAAAGTACACACTACCTGCTTCTGGAATTCAGGCCCTGCAAGAAGCTGCTTTCAAAGCAAAAGGAGGAAGCTACAGAGTGTTGGCAAAGGGCGAGTATGGAAACACCTTTTTACCTTAAAGTGCAGCCAAAGAAGAGGAAGCCTATGTTCCTATAATAGAACAGAGGGCCGACTTGGCAGGCTGATAGCAATCCACGTCAGAATCCATGCGGTTGTCGGAGGAAGGGTGAGGTGTGGGATGGCGCTGGCCTTTTTTCTGCGTCTCTTTTCCCTCAAAGTCCTCCAAACTCCACGCTCAGAGGAGGGCAGAGGTCCCCATGGTCTCAACTGGAGAACAAGTCCAGGCAAACACTGCTCCTTCAAGTCACTACTTGTCCCTTATCCAGAGCCTACCATGCGCCTGGCGGGGCACAGGTGCTGAGGAGATGGCAGGTGGCCAGAGGGCCCACACCCCGGCTGGGACAGCGTCACCCACTGAGCTATAGGAGACCGGACAGGATGTTGCCAAGAGTCAACATGCAAGAAGAGTTAGCCACCCAAAGAGATGAAAATGGAGAGCCAAATGACCTTTGGGTGGGAAGGGACTGTCAAGATTATCTCTTGACTTGTTCGTTTTCTGACTACCAGTGCTCTTTCTATTATACCCAGGGAAATGGCACTGACTGGCTCATGATGGAGAGTGTGAACACTGAATTGTTTTTCTAGTTCTGGATCAGTACTGATTCAGATCCTTTTTATCAGCCAAATCTATGGCTGACTGCATTCATTTTAAAGAAAACTAATGCAAATTATTCTATAACCATAAAAAAGAGGCAGGGAGGATAAGAGTTTCTTCTTCCCGCTGTGCACATTCAAAGATAACCAAGAATTGAATAATGTCCCTGATACCACTAGTGCCTTGGCTGGAACAAAGGAATTGTACAAGTGATAGGAAGAGAAAGGGTAATGAAGAAGAAGAAAAAGAAATGGAGCTTCCTAAGAAAGAAGTCAGGAGCTAGCCAGAGTGATTCAGTGAGACTGTGGATAAAGCCGATTAGAATTTATTAATGCTGTCTCTTGAGCCTCTCATAACCACTGTGCCAAAGGTTATATATCTTTCTGAAAACTGATGAGTAAAGATAACAGTCACTTGTTCTCCAAATCTAAGCAACCAAGCTTCAGAATGTGGAAGCTAGGAATTATGCAACATGCCCAAAGAGGCATCAAACTTACAATTGAAAGACACATTATATTTTCTATTTTTACATTTTGGCCCTTAAGGAAATAAAAAGCCTTAGAGTTGTTGACGCCCAGAACAGCCATCTTAAAATTGACATTTAGCTAGAAATTTATTTCAAGATATCCTAGGAAGGAAATTCCACAGCTTCCTGGATAAATCACTTCACTGTTCAATAACCTCCTTAACTTTTCCTAAGTCCGCTCTCCTGAGTTTATTTATATGCTCTGGTTTTGTGACCAGGAGCACTACATTCTCTGTGTTCACAATTCAGCATCACATCCCTCAGTGTCAGCCCAGGCCTCTCAAGCAGTGGGATTTGCCAGAGTAGGTGCTGGGAAGGGCCTGAACACAATGATGGCTAACTGGGCCAATGAATGGAACCGTCTTTGTCAACAGCACGCAGCAGATCTCTTGCCTTGAGCTACAACAAGCCCTCCTATTCAAGAATCTTTTGCGTTCTTTCTCTTCTCTCATTCGCTGGCACTATATATTTTTTAAAATATTTTATTTATTTATTTGAGAGAGAGCGAGAACATGAGCAAGGGGAGAGGGAAAAGGGAGAGGGCGAAGCTGACTCCCCACTGAGCAGGGATCTGACACAGGGCTCCATCCCAGGACCCTGAGATCATGACGTGAGCTGAAGGCAGTAACTTAATCCACTGAGCCACCCAGGCGCCCCTGCAGCATATTTTTTTAATGTTCAGAGTGTTTTAAAATCTCTGTTGAACAGGAAAGGGCAGGACAGTCATAGGTCATCTGTTTCTCTAGTGCAGCCCTTTGGCCTCAGGCTACACCAGCAAAGAGAAAATCAATGGCCCAGGTTATAGCCAAAGAAATGGACCTGCTAAAGCCCACCCAATCTTCCTGGAGTTCCAGCCCCACAACTGGCCATGCTAAGGCCCTGCCCCAGAGTTCCTCCTCTCCTCAGTATTACACATTTCTTGTTTTGTTTGCCCAGGATCCATCCCCTATCAGCTATAGAGGAACTCTGATTTCCCATAGGAATGCACTCCTCCCCGACCCACTGAATGCTGTCTTGAGAGGTCTCTTGACCAGGGGGGCCTTGCCCTTCTCTAGCTGAGAATGGACTGATAATGCAAGCTAGGTCAAAGATCCCTCTCTCCAGAGAAAATAAAATTTGATGGTGTGACACCAGGAAAAAACAATGATAGAGGTGGTTCTGTCCTGATGACTTATCTCTAAGAGATTATCCATGGGGACAGCTTTCTAGATTCCCCCAAAGCTGCTACAGTTCCTGTACTTTCAGAGACTGGCTGCTCAGCTTTTTCCTTTAATTCTGTGAGCTATCCAATATCCAACATCCTTCCAACAACAATATACCTTTTAGGAATCTCTCCTAAAGTGGTTAGAGTTGGTTTCTGTGGCTTGCCACAGAAAAATCCTGATTAATATATTCTCCCAAAGCCTTGGATCAGTTACCCTAAGAGAGCATACACCATGGAATCTGGAGACCGTGGAGAGACAGACCTGTTGTCCTCTGGCCATACGATTCCCCTCTAGTTTCTCAAAGACCTGGAGACCCTGCCAGGATAGTGTTACAGACTCACATTTGCCCCACTCCAGATTCTTGATAGTTCTGGATGTTTCTAAGCCCTGGGTCTCCTGTGGGAACAGCAACCATTCTCTACCACACTGCTTGTCTTAGTTCACGTTGCCTCCCATATGATGTCCTCTAAGAATCCTGCATTTTTTCACCTGGTATGGAATGTCCGACACTACAGTTCTTTCAGGTTAATGGTTATGTCTTTTGGGGGATTTGGGACAAGACTTTATGAGCTCAGCTGAGAAGCAGTTCTAAGAGACCTTGCATGTGACATGAGGGTCATGTCCTAAAGCCAATGGCAAGGCAAATCACATAGAACTGGGACCACCCTATATAGTGGGATATTCTGCATCAGTGTGGGGGAGGGGACCCAAAAGGCCAAAAAAAAAAAAAAAGAAGTTATCTTCAAGCTGAAATTTTAAAAACTCTAAAATATATTTTTAAATAACTTTTTATGCACAAAATTTCAAACATATACAAAGGTAGACAAAATAGCACAATGAAGTCCCAGAGACACACATTCCAGCTTCAACAGCCTTTAATTCATGGCCAATCTTTTTACATCTGTACCTCTACCCTTTTCCAAGCCTTCCTTCCAGATTATTTTGAAGCAAAACTCATACTTCATATTATTCCATCCACAAATATTTCAATATATGTGCATATCTCTTAAACAGAGCTATGACACTATTATTGCATCTAAAAACTAATTCCTCAGGATCATTATATTGGGTCCAAATTTCCCTGATTTCTCATCCCCCTCCCTTTTGTTTGTATGTTTTATCAAGATCCAAATAAGGTATGGTGTCTAGCGTCCCCAAGACAACTCCTGGGTTCAGTGATTCATTAGGAGGACTCACAGGACTCAGCATATGGTCATACTCATAGCTATGATTTATTACAAAGAAAGGACAGAAAGCAAAATCAGCAAGAGGAAAAGGCTCATGGAGGGAAGTCTAGAGGAAATAAGAAGGAAGCTTCCAAAAATCCTTTCCCAAAGGAGTCACACACAACACACTTCATTTAGCATCAAATTGTGACAATACATGTGAAATGCTGTCTGCCAGGGAAACTCACTAGAGACTCCATGTCCATGGTTTTTACTCAGGACTGATCATATAGGCACCTAGTGCCTAGCATATACCAAAATTCCAGACTCCCAGTAAGAAAGCAGGTATTGGCACAGATTACATTGTTTTTATAGTTTATGCACAGTGAGCCATTCTTATTAGTTAGGGAATGGTGAGAACCCTCCCCAATCTTACCCTCCCCAGATGCCAGTCAAGGGCCATCCTTCTAGGCAGGCCTTTGTAAGGGTAGCACGCTTGGGCCTGCTGAGTTAACTTTTTCCTCCACAGTTGCATACATTGTGACTGGTTGATATCTCTGAAATCTCTTTTAATCTATAGGATCCCCTCCACCTCTTTTTACCCCCTTGTAATTTATTTGTTTTTCCCATCATCTGGATTTTGCTACTTGCAACCCTGTGGAGCTATTCAAAATAGTCCTCTGTCCCTTGTCTTTCCCACAAACTGGTAGTTATAGCTATAGGTTTGATCCAATTTAGTTTGATTTTTAACATTTCTTTGGTAGCAGGGTGACTTGATAAGTAGTCCTGTGTACTTTTATCAGGTGGTATATTATATCTGGATGTTTATCTATTGTGATGTCATTGCCTTGGCTCTAGGCTCTATACCCATTAATTCATCACAGGTACAAAATGTTGCAGAGTTTGAATTCTACCATTACTTCCTCATTAGCAGACTACTTCTATAAAGAGAAGCCTCCCTCATCATGTTTGTACTGAAATGGTATAGTTTACTGAAATGCTTGACTCACTCTCTCACTTTTTGCAGTTTTAAAGTAAGGTTCTCTAAAATCCTCCAACAGTGACACATTTTTGGAATATCTTTCGCAATTATGGGTTTAAATACATTTGATTATTTTATTTTATTTTATTTTATTTTAAAGATTTTATTTATTTATTTGACAGACAGAGGTCACAAGTAGGCAGAGAGGCAGGCAGAGAGAGAGAGAGAGGAGGAAGCAGGCTCCCTGCTGAGCAGAGAGCCTGATGCGGGACTGGATCCCAGGACCCTAAGATGACCTGAGCCGAAGGCAGCGGCTTAATCCACTGAGCCACCCAGGCGCCCATGTTTGATGATTTTAATCCTGTTGGTGTTCTTCTTGTACCATCTTTTCCCAGAGGTAACCTCTGTGTCCTCAAGTGGTCTTTGAGAGCTATCTTATTTTCTTATAAAACAAATTATTTTAAAATCATCTTGCACATATCTTACCCAAATCTGGAATGAGCTGTTTCTTCAAGAATGCCTGATTCCTTTAAGTGAAAATTGATATTTAAAAATGTAGGTGCTAGGAAACCAAAATATTCTTTTTCTTTGAAAACAGTTTTTAATTTATTTGACATAGTGAGACATGGCAAGAGACAGATCACAAGCAGAGGAGTGGGAGAGGGAGAAGCAGGCTCCCCACTGAGCAGGGAGCCTGATGCAGGGCTCGATCCCAGGGCCCTGGGATCTTGACCTGAGCAGAAGGAAGATTCTTAATTACTGAGCCATCCAGGCATCCCACCAAAATATTCTTAAATTTAAAATAAAGATGCAGGGGCACCTGGGTGACTTAATCCATTAAGCGTCTGATTCTTAGGTCATGATCTCAGAGGGTCCTGGATAAAGCCCCACATCCAGCTCCATGCTTTGTGGGGAGTCTGCTTGAAGATTCTCTCCCTGCCCCTTTGCCCCCCGCAACTTGCTCTCTCTCCCTTTCTCTAGAAAATGAATAAATAAATCTTTAAAAAAAAATTGCAGGAGTGTCTGAATGGCTCAGTTGGTTAAGTGTCTGCCTTCAGCTCAGGTCATGATCCCAAGGTCCTAAGATCAAGCCCTGCATCAGGCTCCCTAAACAGCAAGAAGTCGGCTTCTCCCTCTCCCTCCACTCCCGCCCATGCTCACTCTCTCTAAAATAAATAAAATCTTTTTTTTAAAGGTGCAAAATAAAGCGACCATGGTATTTTTTAAAAGCAGGGAAAATAAAAAACACTTGCATTAGCTGACTTTTCATAACCAAGTTCAGAAGAATTCATAAGGAACTAATAAAAGTGGTACCTTTGAGGCATTAAAGGAGGGGGTAATGGGCAATTTTTTAAAAATCACACTTGAAACCCTTTAAATACCCCAAAGAAGAGAATACAGATGTATAAACTCTAATAAGTCAGACATAGTCAACACTGGAACAGGTTAATTTTTCCTCTGGAAAACACCAGATGAAATTATAGGCTTGAATTGGGGGGGTCATTTTGAGTGACAAATACATGTCTTTAAATACTAAATCACACTCAACACACCATGAAGTCCCAGCTAAGAGCAGTAATTAGGAATCAAGACCAACTCCAGAGATTCTCAATGCTGGCTGCACAGTAAAATCACTTGAGGAAGAAGTAAAATGATCTCTGTTTGCAGATGATTTGATCTTATAAGGAGAAAACCCTTAAGATTATACACACACATACACACACAAACCTGTTAGAACTAAATAAATCAAAGTAGCAAGATATAAAGTTAACACACAAAAATCTGTCACATTTCTATAGACTCACAATAAACAATCTGGATGGCTCAGTTGGTTGAGCACCTGACTTTGGCTCAGGTCATGATTCCTGGGTCCTGAGACATACAGCCCAATGTCCGGCTTCCTACTCAGCAGGGAGTCTGTCTATCCCTCTCCTTCTGCCTGCCACTCCCCTGCTTGTGCTTTCTCCCAAATAAGTTAAAAAAAAAAAAAGTTCCACTTACAATAGCATAAAAAGAATACAATATTTAGGAATTGAGTAAAAACTTGTATAAAAAACTATAAAACATTACTGAAAGAAAGTAAAGAAGACAGAAACATACCCATGTTCATGGGTTGGAAGACTTAAAATGTTAAGACATCAATACTACCCAAAGTGACCCACAAATTCAATGTAATCTCTAACAAAATTCCAGTGACATTTTGTGCAGGAAAAAAAAAATCCTCAAATTCATATGGAATCTCAAGCAACAGTGAAGAGTCAGAAGGGTCTTGAGAAAGAAGTCCAAAGCTGGATTACTCACTCTTCTTGATTTCAAAATTTACTACAAAGCTACAGTAATCAAAAACAATGTGTTACTAGAATAAAGACAGACATATAGACCAATGGAATAGAAAAGGCAACCCAGAAATAAACTCTCACATATATGGTTAAATGGTTTCTGGCAAGGGTGCCAGGACCATTCAGCAGGGAAAGGACAATCTTTTCAGCAAATGGTGCTGGGAAAACTGGATATCCGCATGCAAAAGAATGAAGTTGGGCCCTTACTTAACACCACCTACAACATTTAACTCACAATGGATCAAAGACCTAGATGTAAGACCTAAAACTATAGAACTCTTAAGAGAAAACATAAGGCAGACACTTCATGATGTTCAACTTAGCAATGATTTCTTAAATAGGACCTCAAAGGTGCAGGCAACAAAAGAAAAGATAGACAAATTGGACTTCATGAAAAAAGTTTTAAATTTATGCATCAAAACATACCAACAACAGAATAAAAAGATAACCAACAGGGTGGGAGAAACTATGGGTAAATCCCATATCTGATAAAGGGTTAATATCCAGAATATATTGAGACGTTCTAAGACTCAACGGCCAAAAAATAAACAACCTGATTCAAAATGAATAAAGGACTTGAATAGATATTTTTCCTAAAACAATACATTAATGCCCAATAAGCACATCAAAAGATGCTTGACATGACTATCATTAGAAATGCAAACCAAAACTATAACGGGATATCACCTCATGCCCATTAGTATGGCTACTACCAAAAACCCAGAAAATGACACGTGTCAATAAGGATGGTGAGAAATTAGAACCCTTATACACTGTTAGTGGAAAAATACATTGGTGCAGTCATTATGGAAAACAGTTTGGAATTCCTCCAAAAATTAAAATAGAATTACCATATGATCCAGCAATTCCACTTCTGGCTATCTTCATGGAAGAACTGAAATCAGGATCTCAAAGAGATATTTGTGCACCCATGTTCATAAAAGTGTTATTCACAATGGCTAAAATATGAAAGCAACCCAAGTGTCCAATGACAGATGAATGGATAAGCAAAATATATTATATACATACAATGGAGCATTATTCAGACTTAAGAAGAAAGAGGATTCTGACACATGCTAATGACATGGATGAACCATGAGGATATTATGGTAATTGAAATAATCCAGACCAAAAAGTCAAGTACTGCATGATTCTACTTATATGATGTAGTTGGAAAAAAAAATAATAGAGACAGAAAGTAAGATAATGGCTTCCTGGGGCTGGGGTGAGAGGTGGGAGTTGTTATTTCATGGGTATAGAGTTTGGGTTTTATAGATGAAAAGAGTTCTGGAGATGGATGGTTGTCATGGTTGTACAGCATTATGAATATATTTACTATCACTGAACTGTAGCCTTAAAATGGTTAAGATGATAAATTTTATGTCATATGTATTTTACCACAATTTTTTAAATTGGGAAAAAAATCACTGTGGAGCTCTTAACCTGAAGCCCAGGCAGTGCCTCTGACTAATTAATTACATCAGGCATCTATATATGTTTTTTTAAGCTCCCCTGGTAATCCAAGGGGTCGAGCTAAATCCCTGCTCACTAAACGTAAAATAGATGTCACTTCTCCCTTCTCAAGCTCCTCAGGAACAACACTATGTGAAATGTTCTGTAGGACCACCTATACATTAAAAAAATTAAAAACCTGTATTATTGGGACACTTGGGTGGCTCAGTGGGTTAAGTGTCCAACTCTTGATTTTTGGCTCAGGTCGTGATCTCCAGGGTCCTGGGATCAAGCCTCATGTTGGGCTCTGTGCTTAGTGGGGAATCAGCTTTAGTATTTCTCTCCCTCTCCCTCTGCTCCCCCCACTCCCCTGCACTCACTCTCTCTCAAATAAATAAATAAAAATTTTTAAAAAACCTGTATTATTTAAATGATTATTTCTCTTGTATCTTTTTTTCCCACTCTCCCCCATTTTGTACTTTCCCTCTTCCTCCTTTCCTTTCTGCCAAGTATACCTGATTGAATCTATGCAAGTTCAGTATTTGATGCTCCGCTTGTCCTCCCTCAGTTTGTCTTCCAAAGCAGAGATTCACGCCTTCCTGGCCTTTCCAGCTCCAAATCTGTATCCTGTCTCAAGATCTAGTTCCAGGGGCACCTGGCTGGCTCAGTCCTCAAGCGTTTGCCTTTGGCTCAGGTCATGATCCTGGAATCCCAGGATTGAGCCCCACATAGAGCCTGCTTTTCCCTCTTCCTCTCCCATTGCTTGTGTTCCCTCTCTTGCTGTGTCTCTGTTAAATACATAAAATCTTTTAAAAAAAAATCAAGATCTAGTCCTAGTCCATAACTCACCATCCCCTTTCCTTTCTTTACCTTTCATTCCATTAGGTATGAACATAAGAATGGATATAGCGCTCACCTAAATCACATGCCTGAGTTGCTGCCTTTAACTTCTAGCATTCCTGAGATGGTGTGCCCATAAAGTCTGTCTGGAATCCTCATTTTCTCCTATTCATTGCACATTGTTGGGTACTCGGGGCTTAGTAAGACATGTTAGCCAATTGAAGAGGAGAAGTCTTTGGGCTCTTTGAGATTAGGTGTGGGGTTGTTGATTGAGTTGGGTGTGAAAAGCAGGACACTTAGGGGAGGTAGAAATATGAAAGCTTTTGTGCACCGGTCTCCATGCAAAACCCCAGAGATCCAGTTATGAAAGGCACAGCATCTGCCCTGAGGAAATCACTGTCTAAAGGGGACCTAGGTGATTAAACAGGTGATTAAAATACCTTATAGTAAATGCTGCGCTAGAGGTGAGTATAGGCTCCATGGAAACTAAAGGAACCAAAACTACCATGGGAAGGTGAAGGAGGAGTCAAGGAAGGATTCTTGTAGGAGACCTTAAGTTCTAACTTATCTTTAACTTAAAAAATACACAGGTAGGGACCTCTGGGTGGCCCAGTTGGTTAAGTGTCTGACTCTTGATTTCGACTCAGGTCATGATCTCAGGGTTATGAGATCAAGCCCCAAGTTGGGCCCTGTGCTGGGAGTGGAGTCTATGTGAGATTCTCTCTCTCTCTCCCTTTCCCTCTGCCCCCCACCCAACCTCTCTCTCTCTCTATAAAAACAAAAAACAAAAACAAACATACAACAACAGCAACAAAAAACCCATAGGTAACATAGATTCACTATAGCAAATTAGAGTGAATTAAGAAAGAACATTGAAGATGAACATAAACACCTTTTTGAAAACTCTTTGACTTGTGCCAAGTTGGAGGGAGTTAAGAGACCAAATGTATGATCACTCATTGCACATGGTGCTATCCATGCTTGGTGACAAGTACCTGAAAATGCTGACAGAGTGCTATTCTGAAATCAATGCTCTGTGAGAGGCAGGTCCCTGGAGATGCAAGAGAGGGTAAACATGGAACCCAGAGAGCTTCCGTCCATTCTCTGATTGCTGGCACAAAAGTTAACCAACCACTGTTTTCGTTAAAACATTGAAGGGTCGTTCCATTTGGGGTATGCCTTGCGCTCTATTTTATTTTTTCATTGCATGGATCCCATAAGCACCAAATGTGTGTCCCCAACTACTGAGGGCTGCAGAATGCAAAAGGGGATACATACAGTTGGAGTTCCTCCAACTCCATAGGGATACCAATTTTCCTAGGAACATATAAAATGAACACTGTATGCTTCTGAGGACAAGATTATTTTCTGAGTATGCAGTCTCAGTGCTTATGGGGCTGGTGACAGCCTAAGAATTTAAATTACATGGGGTGCATGGGTGGCTCAGTGGGTTAAAGCCTCTGCCTTTGGCTCAGGTCATGATCCCAGGGTCCTGGGATTGAGCTCTGCTTAGTTTGACGCCCAGACTCCCTGGTCTTTTATGACTATAAATGGTGGCAAACATATCCCAGTGTGCACAGGACTTCCTGTTTTAAAACAAAAGTTCCAGAAAATCTCCCAGTCTCAGAACTATTAAATCATCCTAATAGATTGATAGCCTTTATTTCTTTTTTTTCTCCCCAGGAGATGGTGAGTTTTATTTTATCTTTTCTAGACAGAAGTTTGATTTGCTCTTGAATGTTCCAGGGTGGTGAGAGACTAGGAGGAAGCACAGGATGTAGAGACCTATTCCATGTAACCTTCTCACTCATTTCTATCTCCACTATCAACTGAGAGAGTGGCATGCCTGCTTGCAGACCTGGACTTGGAACTGACCTTGGAGGCCATATTTTCTTCAGATTCTTCGTCTCAGGTTCAGATTGGAGGACTTGACCTCTTTTGCCATATTTCCTATGTGACTCTTTCCAGTGGTCCTTCTTCCCTCATATCCTGAACCACAGCTGGAGTTCCCACTTTGACCTTTTGTATATTCATCCCACATACTTAATTGGTCCTTTCTCAGATGGTTGAGCAGGAACTACCTCACCCTTGCAGGGGGTTGCTGCTCTGTGTCTGAGCTCTGAGATCCAACGGATGGCTATAACTTCACTGTACCCAAGTATTCTACTTTGGTGGAGGGGCTGGCATTACCTTTAGAGGCTGTTCGGGTTTAGGAGGTTTAAAAGTTGGAGAGTGACAGTCTTCTTCTTAATTGAGTGTTTGCTTTTTAGAGACATCTCACACTGTCTCCTTGGTGCACTTCTGCCAGCTGGGGCTGAGGTCCCAGCCTCTGATGATTCACTTCCTGTCCTCAACCATTCCCTTACTTGAGTTTCTTTACCTTGCCAGCTTGGAATCTCTCCCGAGGCTGACATTCTAGCTTTGCTTCATCCAGCTGACACCCCCCTGTCCCTTCTGTAGCTACTCTTCTACTTCTCCTTCTCTAGCACCTGTGTCAAATGGCTTTGCCTCTCCATAGACAGGCTACTTGAATGGGTTGTGAGGTGCTAGCAGAAGAACCATCCTCCTTGGAAGTACTCCAAGGCTTTAGACTCAGTTTGTTGGGGGCACCTTTATCATCATGCCTATAATCATCTTGAGAATATCATCTCTAGAGTTCCATGACCAATCATTTCTTCTGTCATATCTGTTTTCATAGTGGTCCCTTCTTCCTCTATAGACATTATCCTTACGGTACCTGCTACCAAATGCTCTTCTGTCACTGCATATCCTGGAATCATAGTCTCTGTGGTAGTCTCCACTGCTTCAGTCATCATAGTGATCCCACCTCCCATACCAATCCATATTCTGGTGTGGGCCATCATGGTACCACATCTCAGTGCCCATCAGGATATTGGCCAGAATCACAATCTTGAACATGTCTCCAAAGCTATCATTGCCTCTTCTAGGAAGGCAGTCATCAAAGCTGTCTGTAGCAGGATGGGCCCTCCAGTGTGTATCTGTTTTGTCAGAATCCTGATTTCTATCTCCACCAGAAGAATGATCATTCCTGCTTTCAGCCTCTGTCTGAGGAGCCAAATCTTTCAGCCTCTCTGGGTTGCTGGGTTCACATGGCAAATGTATTGCACTGATATATAACCTTCCAAAGAATTCCTTAACAGAGTCTTCTGTCACAGCACAAGGCACATTTCCTAGAAAAGCAGTGAGGGTGGATATTTGGGAAGATAGGTGTGCTCGACAATGGGCTCCTGAGCAGCCCATGGAACAGTGGGCAGGATAGAATGGTCAATTGGAAGAATCCTACACCCATGGTCACTGGTACTGTGCCAAGTGGCTGAAATATATCCTTCCAGGTTATATGTTTCATCACCCCAGTCTACTGGTTTAGAGACCTAGGTTCTTCCTCCACCAGTTCCCCATTCTCAACCAGAAAGTCTGTTAGGTAGACAGTCTTCCCATTCTTATTCTTGTTTTTCACTGGGGCTGCCATGTTGGGAGAGAGAGAGTGCACTTTGATCCATGTATGATTATAAAATGTCCCCCTGTATTTCTAGAAATCTTTCTTACCTTAAAGTTGACTTTACCACAGACTGGGAGAAAATAGTTGCAAAAGACATATCTGATAAAGGACTGTTATCCAAAATATACAAAGAAGTCTTAAAACTCAACAATTAAAATAAAGAACAACTTAATAAAAAAAAAAAAAAAACAGGCAAAAGACCTGAACAAACACCCATTTGCTATATATAGAAAGCAAACAAGCAAAGAAAAACATGCTCAAATTATGTGTCCTTAGGCAAATTATGTCCTAATGCAAATTAAAATGAGATACCATTACACATCTATTACAGCAGCTAAAGTCCAAAGCACTGACAATACCAAAGTCTGGTAAGGATGTGGAACAACAGAAACTCTGGGTCATTGCTGGTGGGAATGCAAAATGATACAGCCTCTTAGGAAGACAGTTTGCTGGTTTCTTGCAAAACTAAATAAACTCTTACCTTTTCCCCAATGGAGTTCAAAACCTGTGTCTACTCAAGAACTTGCACATGGGTATTAATAGCAGCTGTATTCATGATTGCCAAAACCAGGAAGCAACCAAGATGTCCTGCAGTGGTTGAATGGCTAAACAAACTGGGGTCCATCCAGACATTTGGAATATTAGCCAGTGCTAAAAAAGAAATGAACTATTTACAACCA
Source organism: Mustela erminea (assembly GCF_009829155.1). Lineage (NCBI taxonomy): Eukaryota > Metazoa > Chordata > Mammalia > Carnivora > Mustelidae > Mustela > Mustela erminea. The sequence continues at coordinate 103,018,283 of NC_045620.1, read as the reverse complement.
CAAAATTACATGGAAGAAGCCATGCACTTAGGATATTAATTATTTTATAGCCTGTGTCTGATATCATCAATATCTCAGTTTCCTGTGGATCTGATCTATTTCTGTGTTTTTCTTCTGAATATCTGTCACTTGGTTCTATTTACTGACATAACTTGTAGATTTTTGTTCAAATGCTAAACACTGTGTATGACTAATTGTAGCAGCTCTATATAATGTTTTCTTTCTCCAGAGATAATTACACTTTCTTCTGGCAGAAGAGTAGGGGCAGATCACCCTCATCCAATTAGGGAATACAGTATTTTAAGGCTGGTTTTTTTAAGGCAAATTTATTTCTACTTTGTCCTCATTTCCCTTCATAGTGTGTCTAGAGACTCACCTGGAAATGTTTTTCAGAGCTCCAGCTCCCTGCTGGGTCTTGACTTCCACTTTTTGACTCTCCAGCCCAATGAGATTGTTTCATTTATCAGCCTGTTATCTGCTTTTTTCTGCTTGGACTCCTGATCTCTTCCCTGCATGGTGCGCTGCTAAGGAATCAGCAAATGCCTTGGTGGGGAAAGGAGTTGGAACATCAGCTCACTTTTCAATAATTCTCTTTTCTCTGGGATGGAACACTTCCAATCCTGGCTCTCTTGCTAGCCTTGAACTCCACATTTTGTTCTGGTAGCCCAGAGACTCCTCAAAGCTCCCTGAGACGTACCTCTCTGCTTGGGTTTTAGGCCCTGCACTTTTTGCTTATAATTCAGCAAATGTCTCAGGCAGGGAATGATAGAGAATGTTATCCTGATCTCATTACATTTTCTTTCTTTCCTATTCTTAGCCCTTTGGATCCTAAATGCCTTGGTTGCTTTCTGATACCTTCAAAGTTTGGTGATTTTTTTTTTTAAATCAAATTTACCATCATTCTCAGTGAGATATTTGGTCTAAAAGCAGCTCTTACATCAGAGCTGGAAGCAGTTACTCAAATATTGTCAGCTAAGATACAGTTTTCAGTCTGGTTGCCTCATAAAATTATGTGTAGTGTGAGGATCTGACTCTCCCACCACTTTTCTTTATTTGAGCCAAGTAGAACAGTTGCTCTCAGAGGAACCATGTCTTTTGTTTTTTGATAGGAATGAATCTTTCATATATAAAATGCAGCTTATTTTTTTTCTCTTTTGCTTATGAGAATTAAAATTCATGCTAATTCAATAAACACAGATGCAAACTTGGGCCTGAAATGTCAAAGAGGTTTAGCCAGATGAGGCAATAATTATATTTAATTTTTATTTAAAAAATTATCATCCCCCCCAAAAAAAAAATTATCATCCAGGGGCACCTGGGTGACACGGTCGGTTAAACATCCAGCTCTTGGTTTCAGCTCAGGTTATGATCTCCGGGTCTTGAGATTGCCTGTCTCCATCTGTCCTTCCCCACACCCCAAATAAATAAAATAAATCTTTTAAAAAATTATCACTCAAATAGAAACACAAAATTTAAAATATTTTATTCTGTACTTGCTGACCATTAAGAATATATTGGTGGGCCCATGAGAGAAATAATTTTAGCTATGACTAGTGATATAAAGAGATACTTGCATTTGTCTTTACTTATTGTTATCCGGTTGTTTAGATATTTTTAAAGATTTATTTATTTGAGAGAGAGAGAGAGAATAAGCAGGGGGAGCAGGAGAGGAAGAAGGCACCCAACTTAGCAAGGAGCTCAATGTGGGGCTGGATCCCAGGATCCTGGGATCATGACCTGAGCCGAAGGCAGATGTTTAACGACTGAGCCACTCGGGCGTCCCTATATATATTTTTTTTACATGTAATGTTATATAAATATTCTCTATAGAAAAAAGAGGCATAACATCATAGAAAAATGAAACCAAGTGACCAAAGAGAGTCCCTGGTATAAGGGACCAAAGAAAGCCCCTGGGGCATTAACAGAAGAGCGTCTGGGACAAATGATCGCAGAAGACACTGAGATTCAGGAAGAAGCAGATTGTCCCAGAGAACACAGCAAGTTACTTGGCATTCCAAAATTAGTGCTGATTAATGTCTCTATTTTGTCTTAAATTGGAAGAATTACATACAATTGGGGGACTAAAACTACCCTCTCCCTTTCCTTCAGATAGAAAATAAAGACAATGAAGCCCTTGAGTAAGAATGTTCCAGGGCAACGGTCTTCATGCATTTAAGGAAATGCTGGCTGCTTTCCTGTTCTTGCAGACCCACCGGGATTTGATCACGAAAAGGTAAGACTGAAGAAAACGCACTGATATTACTCAGCATAATGTAAAATCTTAATATCATCATGAAATACGATTCTTTGCAATTTATGGAACAGTTAGGAAAAAATCCATTTTCTACTTAAGAGTTTAGCCTCTGAAAAATCTCTGAGATTCAGCTTCTTTTGAAGGAAAGCCACATATACACGTAGCACATGTGTGGGTATATATGTAGGCATTTGTTCCTGCATTTATGCATACACGCCTGCAGATCCCACTTTTAGAGAGATCTCCAGGGGCACCAGAAAGGATCATCTATATCCATCCAAGACTAGACCCAACTGTGTAAATTCCGAAGTTGATAATCATCAGTTACCATCCTGGTGAAGCCTCAAGGCACTTCTGTAGACTCAGTCACCCAGATAAGGGAACAAGTACGCATCATAGGTGTGGTCGACTGAAGTCTGGTCTTCTCTCTCCTGTGGTAGTAATACACATGCCCACTATAGCCATGGTCTCTTACTGTGATGGCTCTGCTTCCTGCCCTTCCACTTTGGACGTGGTTGTGTGGCATACTTTGGCTACAGGGATATTATCAGACATATGAAAGCAGGGGTTTGAAATATGTATGTGTGATGCTCTTCTTTATTGCTAAGTAGTGTTCCATCACAAGGCTGTCCATTCATTTGCTTCTCCATTCACTAGTTGACATCAGTGTTTCCAGTTTGGGCAATTACGGGGAAAGCTGTTATACACGTTCTCATATAGGTCTTTGTGGGAACATATGCTTTCCTTTCTCTTGGGTAAAAACCTAGGAATGGGGCTGTGAGGTCATATGGTAAGTGTATGTCTAATTGTGTAAAAAGCAGCCAAAGTGTTTCCAAAACAATTTTATCATTTTACATCCAGGCCAGCAATGTATGAGAGTTCCAACTGCTCTATGTCCTCACCAGCCCTTGCTCCTTTCTTCTCCAAGAGCTGTTCTAAAAACCATGGAGTGATCTCATTGTATATACTGCTTTGAAGCGAATTATTCATGCTAGTCTCAGGCACAGATATAATTGATTACTCTCATAGCACTTGGGCTAGATTGGAATTTTGCTCTCTGAAATCCTATACGCATGACCTTTGTCATGTGATTTTTCAATTTCTCTCACTAGTGGCAAGACATATTTTCCTGCTCCGTTGATATTGGGCCTGGTCGTATGCTCACCTTAGCCAACGGAATCTGAGCAGAAGTGGCAATACTGCAGTTCGGACTCCAGTTTTCAGAGGCCCTATAAACTTCCAATCATCTTTCTTGTGTTTCTGCCATTGCCATATGAAAGATGTGTTCTGTGGGTGCCTGGGTAGTTCAGGTGGTTAAGTTTCCAGTTCTTGGTTTTGGCTCAGGTCATCTCAGGGTCATGGGATTGAGCCCCCAGTCAGGCTCTGCTCTGAGTGTAGAGCCTGCTTGAGACTCTCTCTCCCTCTTTTCCTGGCCCCTCCTCTGCTTGCTCTCTAAATAATAATTAAATAAAATCTTAAAAAAAAATTCTTTCTCTCTCCCTTTGCCCGCCCCCCATGCTCTCTCTTTCTCTCTTAAAAAAAAAAAAAAAAAAGACGTGTTCTGCCTAGACCGACCCCCACCCCCCAGGTGAAGGGTATGAGTTCCATATAAGTATAAATGTTACACAACCACATCAAAGGAAGGTCAAAATCATTAGTCATCACGGAAATACAAACCAAAACCACAGTGAAATACCTCCACATACTTACTAGAAAAGCAAAAATTAAAAGACTAACAATATTAAATTTGTTGAGGATATGAAACAACTAGAACTTTCGGACACCACTGGCAGGGGTATGAAATGAAATCACTTTAGAACACAGTTTGCCTTACTGGAGTGTTACATATCTTTTTTAGGTATAATTGCAATTCAAAGCATTTACAAAGGAAAGAATTTATATGGGTAGGCACCCAACAGTTTGACACACAGTGAAACATACAGTGCTTTATCAATTGACTATTGTCTTAATAATGCTGTGTAAGAAAGCATCCCCAGGGCGCTTGGGTGGCTCAGTGGGTTAAGCCTCTGCCTTCGGCTCAGGTCAGTCTCACGGTCCTGGGATCGAGCCCTGCATGGGGCTCTCTGCTTAGCAGGGAGCCTGCTACCCGCCCCACCCCCAGCCCCACCTGCCTCTCTGCCTACTTGTGATCTCTCTCTCTCTGTCAAATAAGTAAATAAAATCTTTTTTAAAAAAAGGAAGAAAGAAAGAAACCATCCCCAAATGCAAGGCTTAAAACAACAGAAATTTATACTCTCACACTCTTCATGTGGGGATTGATTGCTCTAGGCAGAGCACAAATACTGCTTGACAGATTCAGATAAAGTTAACATACATCAACCAAATGAGCCAATAATTCCACTTTACTCAAGAGAAATAAAAACTTATACCTACATAGAGACTTGAATATGCAGGTTCATAGAAGCTTTACCCTCGACAGTCCCAAATTGGAAATATCCCAATGTATACCAACCGGCAATGGAATACAATTCAGCAATAAAAATGAAGAAAGTGTTGATACATATAAGAACATGAACGATTTTTAAAACATTATATGAAGTGAAAGAAACCAGACACAAAGTGTCTAACTGTACAATTACATTAAAAATTCTAGAAAGTCTATTATGACAAAAGACAGATCAGTGACTACCCAGGGCCTGGTGTGGAAGAAGGACCTGTGAGGAGATACAAGGAAGCTCTCAAGCATGGTGGGAATGTTCTCTTACCTTGTCTGGTATGTACCTCTGTTGAAACTTATTCAGGCAGGCACTTTCTACAAGTACATGTATTAAACTGCAATAGTGTGGATTACAAATTCTTTCCCTCATCCTCACCAGCAGAGCCCTAGTTTTGTTCAGAGTGGCAGTATGCCTCCTTTTTAGCTCCAGATGACTATTTGACATGGTCTTGGCCTGTGAAAGGTAAGCAGAAGTCCCTTACTGGGGCTTTGAGGAAAGCTCTTGACAGAGAGCAAATTCAGACAGCACCAGGTATAGACTTTCTCTGCTAATAGACTGAGTCTTGTGATTTGAAATCACTGACCTCTTTTGCTTACTTCCAGACCATGCTCAGTTTTAGAATCTCAATTCTAACCATGGCAACACTGGCTCAGATACCTAAGCACCAATTTCTTTTCCCGGCTCAGGCTCATTGATCAGCTATCTTACCTGGTTCCAACTACTCCTAAATTTCCCTGAGGAACTCACACTCATAGTCCATGGCTCCCATGCAACCACCATGACTCTCCATGTTGTCCCCAAACTGGCAGGTTCTCTCTTCCCCCCTTCAAGTTATTTTTCCTAGTCAGCTGACCATGACTCATGATTATGACTCTTCTTTTTCCAAAATGGAAATATTTGCATGTTTTTTTCAGAGTATAAACCTTGATTGTCCTTACTGGCATTTTCCACCACCGAACTCTTCTGCCTGTGCCTTTTCCTCATGGCATTTATTTTGTTTTCAAAATATAAATATATATGTAATTATTAAAACAGTGTCAGTCTCCTTAACTAGAGGAAATGTTAAGCTCCAGAAAGGCAGGGACCATGCCTCTTTTGTTAACATCCTTATTCATATGGTACTTGCTAAGTGGGAATGAATAAATAAATGAACACAACTTTGACATCGATTGCAGGTGACAAGCAGACTCCTAATTCGTTAGCTCAGATTACTGTTCATGCCATGATCATTTTTTTAAAAAAGTTAAAAAAACATGAAGACTACTTTCACTAACATATATACACTAGCTAATTTCAAATGGATCATTACAAATAGTCAATAATCGGTTTTCAGCTCCTGTTAATTTTTTTTGACACCTTTCTTATATTATCCATTAAATATCACTTTGGCAGGAAATCTTGTTTTCTGTTTTATTGAGTAAATCAGGATCAGCTAGTTTGAACTCTCTCACCTATATTTTCTTTCAAAGTAAGTTGTTCTTGTGACGCCTGGGTGGCTCAGTTGGCTGGGCGTTTGCCTTCGGGTCCTGGAGTCCCCCATCTGGCTCCTCGCTCAGAGGGGAGCCTGCTTCTCCCTCTGCTTGCCTCTCCCTCTGCCTGTTGCTCCCCTCTACTTGTGCTCTCTCTCTCCCTGACAAATAAGTAAATAAAATCTTAAAAAAAAAAAAACGGTAAGCTATTCTGTAGGGGTACTTCTTCAACTTTCAACATGAAAGACATGCCTCTGTTTCCCCTGATACTCTGGAATCTTGCTTCCTTAATCATCTCCTTCGATCTACAGCAACTGCAATCTTCCCTTCCATTTGTCTCTTTCCCCTCTGTCCTGTTGAATTAACTAAGAAGTGACATGTAGGACATGTTTCAGTTTTAAAAAGGGTAGTCAGGGGGCACCTCGGTGGCTCAGTGGGTTAAAGCCTTTGTCTTCGGCTCAGGTCATGATCTCAGGGTCCTGGGATCAAGCCCCACATCCGGCTCTCTGCTCAGCAGAGAGCTTCCCCCTCTCTCTCTGCCTGCCTCTCTGCCTACTTGTGATCTCTGTCCAATAAATAAAATCTTAAAAAAAAAAAAAAAAAAGGTAGTCAGGAGAGGCTTCACTGGGAATGTAACAGAACCTTGAAAGAAGTGAAGATATCTGGTTGTTAGAGGCGGAACAACCCCCATTTCAAAAGTCCTATGAAGTCCTTAACCCCCGCCCCCCCAGTACCTCTGGATGTAACTGTATTTGTAGATAACCTTTAAGGTAATCCAGTTAAAATGATGCCTAACAAAGGTTATGACCTGGCCCACGGGGCAGGAAAACCAGGGAAATATATTTTCACAGGGAAGACTGAGTTACTCAGTTAAATATAGCTGAAAAGATGACAAGAGAATTGTCTTTTCAGCAATGGTGGCCTCAGTGAGAGCAGTTCTGGTGGAATTGTGAACTTGAAAGCCCGACTGTAGTGTGCTTGAGAGGGAGAGAAGAGGAATCGACGACAGTGACACTAGAACACCGGAGAGTTTTGCTGTTCTGAAGAGAAGGGAGATGTGGTAGGATGTGCAGGAGGAAGTGGGGCTTTTTGTTTGTTTTGCTTTCGGAGGAGGAGATCAGAGCCTGTTTGTACGTCAGTGACTTCTAAAAAAAAATCTCCAGTTTTGGTGAGGCAATGGCCTCCCAGCTAGCTTCCTCATCTTTGGTGTTATTCTTCTGAACACATTGCCGAAGGACGCATTTTGCTGTTTCATTCATCTCAAAAGTTTTCAGGGTCTCTAACTGCTGTATGAAAAGTCCCAATGCCTTAGTTGAACATTCAAATTTTCTGCAGTTTGGCCTTTTGCAGTTTGATCTCGCCTTCGTCAGAGCCCTATGGTGAGGCGTAAAGCCTGCCAGACCAGGGTCGGAAGGCTTGGATCAAGTCGGGGAGCCAGGAGCACTAGGCATGTGACTTTGGACAAGGGAGGGCAAGGCACTGGGCCCGGGCTCCTTCCCCTTCGTAACGAGGAAGGGGGCGTGTCAGGTACGTGCATCTTCCGCGGGTCCCCGACATCTCTAGCAGGCTGCAATTTCAGCCCCAGCGTGGCCACACGCACGATACTCTCCTGGGCCCGCCCGGTCTCTTCCACTTCTGGGGACCACACCTCCCGGACCGTCACTTATGTTTCCTGCTTCGCTTTTGCCTTTCCAAACAGAGCAGGCTTTAGAAGAACCACAGTGGCAGCTCCTTTAAGGTCGGCCGCCTCCCGGCCACCAGGGACTCGCCTCCTACTCCCGCTTTCATCTGGGATCATCCACTTCCACAGTCAGAATCGGCCACGTATTAAGTGCCGCTTCCAACCAATCAAGAAGAAGTTACCTCAGACCTTTGGAGGGGCATCCACTTCTACCAATGATCTTCGAGTCTTCTCTAGCGCCTCATTCTTTAGGGGCGAGGCCAACCGCAGCGATGACCAATCTGCTCCAGGGAAATGTCATTCGGGCAGCGGAGCCTACCAATCAGGAGAGGGGATTGAGGGGAGGGGCTATTCTTATTGGTAAGCGCGTCCGGAAGAGGGCCGAGCCTCAGGAGAGGGCAATACGATTTGATTGGCAGGCGTGATGTTGACATCCGGGGAAAGCCCACCTTCTCCAAGAGGACTAGCCTAGGAATCCAGAGTGACGGTGGCCGCGGCCAATCACGGGGGAGACGCGCGGAAAGTTTGTTCAATGGGCGATGACTGAGGGAGGCTGTCACTCAGGTGGCGGTGGCGGAGGCCGGGCTAAGACGTGGCCGGTGGAGCTCCGCTCAGCTGTCCAGGCCGTCGGGGCGGCGGCAGGGTGCCCAGCGCGTCCTCGTCCTGGTCAGGCGCTTCCAGCAGCGAGAGGGGCAGGCGCGGGCGGCTGCACCTCCATGCTCGCACGCGGGGCGGGACGCTGATGGAGCGCGCCACCCGCCCGGGGACGCTCGCGCGGGCGCTGTTGCTGCTGCTGCTGCTGCTGGGACTGGCTGCGGGCGCGGTGGCCGCGGGGCGCGCCTCCGACCTACCCGCGCCGAAGGCAGAGACGGCGTTCGGCCTGGGGGCAGCCGCCGCTCCCACTTCTGCAGCGCGGGTGCCGGCGGCCGGGGCCGTGGCTACGGCCGAAGTGACGGTGGAGGACGCGGAAGCTGTGCCGGCGGCCGCGGTGGAGCAGGAGCCGCGGGACCCCGAACCCGACGACGAGGCCGAGCTACGACCGCGCGGCAGGTGAGGCGCGGGGCCGGCTAGCCGGGAAGCCACTTGTTTATGGCACGTGTGCCGCGGAGGATCTGGGGTTCGGGGTCCTCCCCCTCTGCTGTGGTCTCTCTCAGAGGATGGACAGCTGGTGACCCGGGAGCAAGCGCGGGGCCGCGTTCCCATCCCCCGGGCCAGCGATGGGCCTTTTCTCCCGTCCTTGCTCGCAGGCAAAAGCAGCATATTCAAATGTGTCTGGAGGGTGGATGCTCAGAGAATGGAGCGCAAAGGTGGGAAAGAAACGTCACTTTCCCTCTTTTTTGGTTTTCGAACTTTATTCGTGTTGCAAGGACTCCCTCCCCTTTTCCTTCTTCCATGAGTCATTCGTGTCTCTGCTGGGTTGACATCAGTTTGGGAAAGGGACTTTACTATGACATTTCTACATTTCCATTTCAACCTTTCAACCCTGTAGTGGCCCCTGGACCGGGGGTGAGGTCAGTATTTCTCGAACGGAGATCTGCAGAACATCTCCATCAGAATCGCCTTGGGGTGCTGGTTAACTGTACAGTGTTTTAGGCCCCACCCCAGTGGTACTGAATTAGACTTTCTTGGGGCAAGAACCTGAAATCTGCAAGTTTAACAAGCACCCCAGGCAGTTCTTGAACGCACTGAAGTTTAAGAGCTGCTGGTAGGTCTTGAATTTTGGCAGTTCTTTGATATTTAGAGGGCTTAAGGTACCTAGACATTTAAAATAGGGTTGCCTTGGTTAGTTTGCTTAGCCTCCTTAAAATGTTACTGCAAGGTATGTGTTTTTAAACACTTTTCAAAATCTGGACACAAATGTAAGGTATTTTTAATGCTAAAGTATTTTGCAGGCAGTTGATCTCAGCACAACTGGAGAGAAAGTGATGTCCCATCTAACAAATGGGGGGATAGAAGGAGCATTCGGTAAATTAAACCAGAGTGGGCTAGAATCTGGATTAGAAAGTATTGTAAGCTTATAATGTAGCAATTGCTAGATCCCAACAAGTTAGATTTGATTTTCAGTTAAATATCAGAACCTTGATCTATATACCTGGAGACTACTAAAATTGGATAAGTACCAAAATTTTCTAGGCACTGTATGAATGCTTATGTGTAGATTTTTTTTTTCCTTTAAGTAGCACATATTTGACAATATTTTCATAGATTTTGCTAAGGGATTAACGTTCTGGAAGAGTGTTTTTGTTTATCTTAAGTGTCTGAAGCCCCTGCTGGAAGTATGTTACATGAAGTAAAGTGAGATGTTTCATTTTTCTTGGAGTACAGACCCACCCGCCACAGGAGCTTACTGGCACGTACAACCCACAAGATGCCCCAGGGTTAACAAAGGTTAGGCAGACGGTCCCTGCCTTCCAGGAGGAGGGTGTTCCCTAGCAGTGAGGATTGACTGAAGAGACCCATAAGGACAGGACAGAGCAGAAGTAATGCAAATGAAGTGCCCTGACTGTCCCAAGGTTTTTGTGGTGTTCCATGGGTGGGGTCTGCGGTAAAGTAGGTAAAAAGGTAAGAGAAGACTGTGGCAGAGTGAGTTGGTTTGTGAAATGTGAGTAGAATCATAATGAGCAGACACTGGACTTGAAGAAATAGCAAGAGAGGCACAGAAGCTAAAAAGTATATTTAGGGAACATTTTTGTTTGTATTCCTCTGTGTGAGTGTGCATGTGTGTGCTCTGTGTATGTGAGGGAGATACAGACATGCACATGTGTGTTGGGCAGGGAGTTGTGGAAGATGAAACTAGAACAGTAGGTTAGGACCAGATCGTATGTGTCGAGTCTTCACACCAGTAGCATCGTCATCACCTGGGACGTGTTAGAAATCAGAAGCGGGCGCCCCCCAGACCCACTGAAGGAGTATATGCATTTTGACAGGATTACCAGATGATTCCCAGGCACATGACAGTTTGAGAGTTATTGTTTGAGAAGTGTTGTGTAGGGTATTTTGAATGCAAGGTGCAAGGTCTGATCACAGTTTGTTGTTAAGTGGGTCTAGAACAGACAGGAGAGATTTGAAAGATTTGAGGCAGAATCTTGGTTCTTAGCAAATGAACTGATTCCTCCTCAGTGACGCCCCCATCCACAGATTGAGCTGGGATGGTCAGAAGATGGGAGCACACATGGGAAAGCGGGGAGATTGAGGAGAGCCGGAAAGAAAAGCTCATGGGCTCCTTGTTGGACATGTGACTTGAAGGTACAGGCAGGCCATCCAGAGGGAGAAATTTGGGAGGCCGGTAGAAGAGACCGACTGTAGTTGGAGGGGGATCAGGGTAAGGAGGTGAACGTGTGAGAAAGAGAAGGCTCATCATGAGACCTTAATGAATGCCTTAAATTTTAGAGAAGATGAGCCAGCAGAGGAGACAGAAATCCAGCTGGCTGGATTGGAGGTGTCGGGTGAGGGCTGAGAAGAACGAGGAGGGATTTGGAGGTGAGCATACGTAAGAATTCCAGTCAAGCAGCAGAGAGCCCTCATATTGTAAGACGGTAAGGATTCTTCCTTCTCTCCTTCGGCCCTATTCAGCCTGACAGCAGACAAGTGTATACATTCAGAGGAAGGAGCCTGCATAGACACGTTGAAAAAAGAAAGGAATGGAGGAGGGAGTGGAGGTAGTTGAAGAGGATCTCCTTGGCAAGCAGGAGGACCACTTCCTCTTCAGAAATGAGAGTGAAAATAGAAGAGTTGGGCCTGGCAGAGCGTAAATGATCTTCTGCTAACAGAATTCTCTAAGAAGAGATAGGCCCGTGTTTAGGGGTGTGCCTGGTAGCTTGAGATAGTGTGGAAAGTTTGAGAAGCCCTGGATAAGTAAATTGGTAGTATCAACAAAAGATCAATATGCAGAGTTTATAAAACTTCTTCCTAAGTGCTCTTTAAAAAAGTGAAAAACCAGAAACTGTCAGTGTTCCATAATAACAGACCAGTATCCTATTTGTTTAAAGGAAGAGGATTAGGGGAACAGACATGAATTAACCAAGCATTTCTCACAAACAGCTGTGCAGAACTATGGTACTTGCAAAACTGTTTTAAAAAGAGGGAGGTGGGGAATTAAGGTTGCTCTTTTTGCATGTTGTCTTTTGATGCCCAGGAAGCAATATAGACTTTCTGGTTCATTTTTCTTCCCTTGATGGAGTTTTCATTGGTTTTATCCTAACTTCTTTTCTCTACATATCAAGAGCATGGGAATGAGTGAATAAACATTTTTTTCTTTAAAAAGTAGCTAAAATAAACTTGTTTTTTCTGATAGCGGCCTTGTCAGTGCTTCTGTTGAACGTTACATTTAGTTGAAATTTAAATGGGCTGCTCCCTAAGGAAAGCTGGGAAGAAAGTTGCAGTCTCGCCTCACTGCTAGATTTTGTGCACATTGGCATAGTTAAGAATTCCCTGTTTCCTGACTCCAACGCAGATCGCCAAATTGCTAAGTGTTACTTGGGGTTTTGGGGATGGGGTGGGCATCTTCATAGTGACTGCCTCTGATGACCTCAGGAGTAGTAAAGAACTAATTTTATCTTAACTGTCACACTAATTTGTAACCTATTTCTACCTCCCCCCGCCCTCCTTCTAATTCCCCTCTAACAACAGTGTTACTAAATTTAATGTTAATCTGTGGTGTTTCTTTAATTTGTCATCTGTGAACTGAATTCTTTGTATTTAATGAGATAACATGAAAATGTTTTGCAAATGTAAGATGATTTCATTTATTTCTCTCTCCTGTCTATCCTTTCACAGACTGATTGGCTGTGAGTCATGGTACGGAATCTGGTCACCCTCAGATTCTCAGATTCATAATTAGGCTTTTTTTGTTTGTTTGTTTAAGCTAATATACCCATTGAATAATAGAATTTCAGCATACAGTGTTGCAAGAGAACTCAGTCATCTGGTCCCAGTACTGTTCACTTTTCTGACCCCGACTTTTAAAGTTAACTAGAAATCACATTTAAAGAAGAATCAAGGGGCTCCTGGGTGACTCGGTGGGTTAAGCCTCTGCCTTTGGCTCAGGTCATGATCAGGGTCCTGCCATCAAGCCCCACATCAGCATCATTGGGCTCTCTGCTCAGCAGGGAGCTTGCTTCCCCCACCCACCACCACCCCACCTGCCTGCCTCTCTGCCTACTTGTGATCTCTGTCAAATAAATAAGTAAAATCTTTCAAAAAATTAATTTTAAAAAAAGAAGAACTTATGGATAACTTTCAAGGCAATTTGTAAGCCAAAATAAACCTTGAGGCAAGTAATGAATTATCCTTCCTGTCTACAGTTGTCTTTTTAGCTTTATTGACACCTGGGCTCTAGATATGATATGTGAGAGGACTGAGGAGACTCCTTTCTTTATTCCAACTCTGAAGCCTTTACACACCTAGGCATTTTGCAGAAAGGGACTTGGTCTTCATCAGCTGCTGTGAGCTGTAGCTCCAACACACCTCTTCACTTCTTAAATACTGCCTGAGAACTTTCATCTGATTTTTTCCTCTTTTTGTGAGAGAAAAGCTACTGAACATTTTTGCAACAAATTATTTTAAAATACAGGGAGGAGAACTTGTAAGTTACAGAACTAAATGTGTGTGGGGGGGTTAACTTTGTTTTTTATTTTTTCACACTGTTCTGTTTGCAAATGACCATTTTGATTAAAAATCTTTCCTAGAACAAAGTTGAAAATGTGTGTCCAAAATTGTTTTAAGCTGATAGAGAAAGAATATATGTTGCTCAGGTTGTCTATAACATTGAAAACTTAAATGGTATTTCTTTAAGGTATAGCTGATATGTCAAAGTTACACAGTCTATTTGGTAGTATTTGACATGTTTGTTTTGATTTGGGGCAGGGCTAGTCTTGTGATATGTTTAAATAAAGGAAGTTTGATTTGAAGATTTACTTAGTAGGTGAGGACTGAGAAGTACAGTCCAATTAGTACTAGTTGGTTTTTGAACAAGAACATATGCTTTCTTGACTAACAGCATATGTTTAGATGGAGGATTCTTGGCTACATCTATCAAAAAGCGGGTTTAACTAAATCACATTTTTAATTTTCTAGAGCTTTTTTCCCTCTCCTCCTCTCTCCAAAGAAAGAAAATGAGAAATTTAAAAATAAGCAGTTATTAGTGTAGAAACTATTCACTCACTGTAATGTTCTCCTGTCACCTGCTTCTCTTTCACATGGGAAATTTTTACAAGTAGTAAGCCTCCTTTAGAATTATTGTATCAAAGAATTCAGCATCTACTTCTCAGACTCTTGATAAACTTAATTGTAAATAAGCAGGTATTCTGGGTGAGTTAAGTCAGAGTAAACAATTTTTTAAAAATAGGATCTTCATTGGCATAAGGTCATTTCTGCTCGGTTGAGGGTAAATCAGAGCAGTAACAGGATAAATGGCTTCTTGATGAGAATGAACAAAAGCTGCACATTATAGTAATATAGTAGTCACTACTTAATGAAAACTTACTGTTAACAGAATGATAGAGGTTTAAAAACCTAAATTCATGCTTCTGTCTAAAACCTCTTATTTGGTGTATGACTTGAGGCAAGTCACATCTTTTCACATCTTTCTCAGCTTCTGTTTTGTTTTTGTTTTATATGTATCATAATGTCTGCCCTACTAAGATGTTTCATTTTCATTCAACAAACATTTATTGCACTTCGTTTAGGGACTAGGCACTGTTTGGTGCCTTAAGTAGTTAAATGGGCCGCTGAGCTAGCCCTTGAGCCCTAAGTCTGACAGGGAGATCATTGTGTTAAAGAATTAACTACACAAGAATGGATAGTGAGTGACACAGGAGTAGTTTGAGAGTAAAGACAATGGAAGTATCAAGTGAGTGAGTCCTTGAATGTCAAGTCTCAAGGCCAGTCTAAGCAGCAGAGCCCAGAGCAGTGATTTCCAAGCCAGGGCTCCTGGACATCTGTGGATCTGCAGAGGTACAATTGGGGATCCATGAGATTGTTAGTATTTTTAAATAACTGAATGAATTGGATATCCAGTGAGGAGAAGGCTAATAAAACAGTCAAGTTTCTTGGCTTTGAACTAGAATTGTATCAAACTTAATATAGTAATCTTAGCTATGTCTTCTCAGAAATCTTCAGTATTTTGATTGGTACATAAATATTTCCTCTAGAAATGGAGGAGTTCATTAGAAATAATGTTTATTGGTCAAAATGAAATTGTTTAAGATGTGAGATAAAGGATAAATTAAAAAGGAACTTCGTTGAAAATTTAAGAAACGTGTGTGTGTGTGTGTGTGTGTGTGTGTCAGTGGGGTAGGGGATTTTGCCTGATTATGAAAGGCTCTATGTGGTATACTAAGCAGTGTGGCCTTTATTCTGTGAGCACAGGAAGCTTCAGAAGTTTATCGAATTTCTGTTATAGAAACAAAACTGTTGGAACTGCAGAGGGGACAGAGACATGAGGCAGGAAAAGATGCCAGAAAGGCTTTTGAAGGTATTCTGATGAGAAGTGAGAATCAATTCTAGGGCAAAGGCAGTAGTAATGAAGAAGGACAAGATTCAAAAGCTTCAGAAATAGAATCAATAGTAGCTGACTGTTGTTTAAATGTAGAGTGTGAGGGAGAAGGTAGACTTGTTGTCTGATGTAAATGTTAAGTGACAGAGTACATGGAGAACTATGTAGGAGAGGAGATTTATCTGAACACATTGTCGGGTAACAAGCGTGCCCTGCTGAAAATGCAGAACTAGAGCGGGGAGAGAGTCAGTGGACTGTAAACACCATATAGGTTTGGGAGCTGTCATGTTACAGGTGAAGCTGTGGGCAATGGCTAAAGCCAGAATTCCATGGCCTGCTTCCTGGAGTTTGAGAGCGCTGGGAATGATGGGATGAAGGGAAGTGGCCTTGTAGAAGCTGGAGTAAGGAGAAGGTCTAGAATAAGGAGCCCAGCACTTTTTCAGCTGCTGCTGCAGACAGATTTGATGGGGAGAATGGATCTGGCAGGAGGAGTTTGTTGAAAACCTTGAGAATAGCTTTGAAGAATTGGGTCATGCGTAAGAGAACAGTGCTTGCTGTTGAATCATCCAAACAAATGCCTTTGTAAAGTAGAGCAAGGTGTAAGGAAGAGATAGAAGTTTCTAAAGAGTTTATTGGCAGAGTTGGCCAATAGGCCTTCTTCATCCAGGTAATAGATTATTTTTTTACTCAAGGAAACAGTCCTTTGAGGTAAGTCAGTATCAGCCAACCTGGTCTTATTGCAAGACTCAGCTTGGGTACTTGTCAAGCTCTGGCTCCCAAGCCCCGTCTGGGGATGGGACCCAGGAATGTTTACTGGCTTTTAACAAGCACCCCAGATAATTTTTATGATCAGGCCAGTTTGAGTTATGCTGACCCAGGGAAGTAGTCAGATCTTACCTGTGAGAAAGCAGGTGGAATGAAGCTGTGAGCAGAACAAGTGCATAGTCATGGGGATGTGAGCGGTGGTCTGATTTCAGAGCTCCAGTTCTCTCCACAGGAAATGCTGCCTCTGCAGTCCCGTCAATTCTTGAAAATGTTAAGGGTTTTTATCTTGTTCATTGAAACCTGAAAACGGAGCAAATGGATTGTGGGGATATAAAAGGGCCTTATATTCTCCCTATTTGGGGAGGGGGGTTCATTTTTCTTCTCTGATTGATGTTTGTTTTGAACATTCACTGATATCCTCTGTTTATCCCTGCATTCAGCATTGTCTGTCTACTTGATGCTTTTCTCAGTTGGTAGTATGTCCGTGAGCATCTCTCTCTTAGAATGTGATTAGACGTCTAAATCGTAGCATCTTTTACGCACTGTCATGCTGCTCAATTTCAGCCACAGCAGAAGGGGTACTTCCTTCCAGAGACATGCTTGGGAAGGTGCCCACAGTGAATATTATGGCTAGCTTGTAGCAGACGAGAAAGTGAAGGGGTTTTTGTTTGTTTGTTTTAATGCCCGCTGGAGTTGTAACTTATTTACTCTTATTCCCATTAAGAGGGTTAAAAGAATTAAGGGTACCCCATTCAAATCTAAGAACCAGATTACATTAAGTATCAAAAGCAGTTAAGAGAATAATATACTTAATTGTTCCTGCCCCTGTGTTTGTATTTCTTTTGTTACTCAAATTTACACTTATTCTCTAGATACAGTACAAAATCTAAAACTATCTTGTTTAAAAAAACAGAACTCTTGACTCAAATGCAATAAGTTGTCAGTGAAAGAATCGTTAGATGTTAAACTCCAAGTGACTTATTAAAATGTAGTTTTTATATACACAGACACATATGCGTATTTTATTGTTGGATTTTTCTTTCTTTTGAAGATGAGACCTAGAATTTTACCATTCTCTGCTCAGAAAAATTACATACTCAGAAAAATTACAGGGTTTTGTTGTTCTTGTTGTTGTTGTTATAAGTAGAATGGCTAGGGTGATAATGTTCATTCTGAATTTAAAACAAAAAATAGTATCTGAAGTGTTGCAGTGATCTAAATTTTTCATGGGTTAACACTGCTTATACTAAGTTTTATTTCAATTAGAGTGGTTTTCATTCAGCCATATATTTGTGGTTAATGGTTACTGAACAGAATAATTAGACATTTCTACAGTGGTACTAGGAAAGAGTTAACTTGGCTCAGAACCTTGGATCATTAACTTAATTAGATTCTGTTGCATTTATTTGTAAATTGGCACATCTAAGGTATGAATTTTTTATGCCCTTCATTATAAAATAATTTTCTTCCTCATAGTATCCGTCTTCCCGCCTAGTTCCTGCTTTCTCTCTTTAGAAAGCAGGGTGATGTGTGGGGAGGGTAGTTGAGTTGTTCCTTTTATTTTGGTTAGTTATCTAAAATTACTAGAATTTGTAATGTGTCAAAAATCTTTATTTTCACAAATGAGACTTAGAGTTACCATTTGAAAAATTCAGAATGAGAATTAGTATATAGTTTGGGAAGTAAATTAACAATTTTATTTATTCACTTGATAAATTTATTCATTTAATAAACAAGTTCTTTGAAAGGTTTCAAATGAGTTTATTGAACTGTTTTGTCTTGGTCAACTTGTAGCTTCACTTTGAATTTGTATACATTGTATTTCAAGTGAAATAGAAAAGATGAAAGTTGTATTTTTAATCTTAAAGTGGAACATAAATGTGTGTATTTGGAATTTGCACAGCCTTTGAAGCAGACAAATATGCCTAACAAATTCCTAGAACAACTGTATAACACATTCTTTCATTCAACAGATATTTTGGGTGGGCCTGTTATATATCTAGGAGAATATGTTCCAGGCAGAAGGAATAGTAGCTGCAAAGGCCTTGAGGGAAAATCACAATGTGTTTGAGGAATTAGAGAAGTCATTCTGGAGAAGCCATTCTACCCTATAAGTCTGCCTATAAGGCAGTTAGTTATGTAAGTCCATAGTTAGGGAGAGATACAAATTTGAGAGTTGCCAGCATATAGATGGTATTTTAAGCTATGAGACTGGATGAGGCCATCAAAAAAAGTACATGTGGGTAGAGAACACTTTGAGAGACAGAAGCAGTGAGGAAGAGCCAGAAAATAAAACTGACAAAGAGTAGCCTACAACTAAGAAACAAAAATCAGGATAGTACAGTGTCCTGGAAGCCACACAAAGAGTATGTCACATGAAAGGCAGGAGATGTTGCTGGTCAGGTGCTGCTAGAACAGGTTAAGTGAACTGAGACCTTACCTTGGGATTTTTCAAGATGAAGGTCATCTCAATGACCCCAACAAGAACCTTTCAAGTGAAGTGGCAGAAGCAAAATCTTGATTAGCAATAGTTCAAGACAGAAGAAGGGGAGAGGATTTGGAGACAGAAAGTCTATGAACTCTTTTAAGGAGTTTTGTTCCAGAGGCGAAATGGAGTGGTTTGGAAGCTTAGAGCGGGGAGAATGGTTCATTTTGTTTAACTGGTTTGGTTTTTAGGTTGGGGAAAATAATAGCAGGTGTGAACATTGAGAGGAATGCTCTGGTAGAGGGGAAATAATTGATATCAGAGCACGAGGAGAGATATGAAGACTGGCAAATAGGGATCTGCTGTCTGGGCAGAAGTGTGGATAGTACATGGGACCATGAACAATTCACCCGCAGTAATTGGAGGAAAGGTAGAATGCATGGGTCCAGGTAGTATAAAGAAAGACTTGATGGTGGAATTTCTTTTGATTATTGCTGAGATGAATGAGTTTGGAAGAGCTAGTGTTGGAAATTCAGGAGAAAGGAGAAATAACATAGTTTAACCTAGGCCTTTGGTTGAGTAGATAGACCAAGGTAGTATGCTGTGATGGTGGAGCAGGATTAATAGCCCTTTTCACATTGGTGGCCATGATTAAAGTGAGTCCAGTCAGCATGATTGTGTTTTCCTTTGGCCACATTCAACTGCACAGAAGCAAGAGTGAGAAAATGCAGATCATTGAATTTAACCAGGGTTGGAGTTCTGCTAAGTGTGATGAGTGAAGGGCCAGGAAGTGGTCAAAATGAAGGACTGTGGGATTTAAACTAAGTAAAAAAAAAAAGAAGTGAGGGCCTAATGATGGTGCAGCTTAGGGTAAAAGTGTCAGATTGATGGCTTATATGCTCTGGGGCGGTCAGAGATTAGTGGGAAGCAGAGGAAATGAGCTGGAAAGGCATTGGTGGCAGGGGCTGGAATGCTTGAAATTTCAGTGGGGCTAGGGAGTTGTGGCAGTTGGTAATGCCAAGGGCTAGGACCTTGCCATGGCAGTGGATGAGGCAGGGTTAACAGATAATGAAAACTCAAAGGCTGTGTTAATAGTTACAGTTAAAACCGGGAGCTGAAATCCTCAAGGAGTGAGGCTAGTGACCCAAGGATCAGTAGACAGTTACTGGGAGGGGTAGTGGCTGGAGCAATCTGATCCTGAGGATTTGTAGAGAGGAGAGAAAGAAGGTGGTCTGAAAAGTGGTCTCTTTGCTTTGGAAGTGACGTTCTCAGGAAGATCCAGGTTTCTACTCAAGCAAGAAGGCAAGTGAATGGTTTCCGGTTTCAGGGATTGGGGAAAGGAAGAAGAAGACAGCACTGGGAATATTGAATTCCATGTGGGAATTACAGTGTGAGAATGGGTGGTGACGCAGGAGTCTGGGGCTTTTCATAAGTGACATAAACAGATAAAGTCCGTGTTACAGTGGTCTTGGTGGGCTTTAGACCAACAGCGATAGCAAGACTGCAAGTGTTGTGAGGAGGTGGCGCCTCTCCCCCAGCAGCCAGAGGTCTGGGGACGGCCTGGTTTTCTTTCCAGTGTATACTGTAAGTGCTTGATACCATTAATACCTTTTAAACTTTGTCTTATTGATTTTTAAATTTATAGATCATTAGTGATTATCAGCACTTTAGATGGGCGAATTGCTGCCTTGGATCCTGAGAATCATGGTAAAAAACAGTGGGATTTGGACGTGGGATCCGGTTCCTTGGTTTCATCCAGCCTCAGCAAACCAGAGGTAAGAATTTTCTATTAAACTTTGGTTCAAAAACCTACAATGAGCAGTTGCTCATACTCGTAGTATGTATTTGCTGGTACAGCTGGGGCTCAGGGCCTGATGGCCTAAGTGTGAGGCCAGTCTGCCTTTTATGAACTTGATCACCTTCTGGCAACTACTTAACTTTTCTGTTCTTCAGTTCCCTTCTTTAAAATGAGCGGCTGATATCATCTACTTCTTAGGATGGTTTTGAATATTAAATGAGTTAATCATATACATGAGTGACTGAGAATGCTACCTGTTATATCAATCAGTTTAGCTCATTATCTGAGCTGTAATTTGATCATCATTTCTTCCCCCTTATTATCGCAAGGTGCCTAGGAATAACAAAACAAATATAAGTAACTTATTAACTGCATCTTAATAGTTAGAAATACATACTGCAAAATCCCATAAATTATTCCCTGCTTTTTGCCTTAAGCATACATCCTAATTGTAAGCATGAAATTTTCTAAGAATGTTATTTTAGATGAATTTGATTATTTGCAAAAACAAAAGGAGAGCTGGTGCATCTAAAAACTCCACTGACACATGACTTCAAGACTTGGGCAGCAACTTAGCTCCTCAGAACTTTAGTGTCCTCATCAATAAGTAAGGACACTGCCTACTTTGTTGAGGTTCAGGGTGGGTTAAATGAGAGTTTATTTTTCTCACCTTTTATCTGGACTCTGATAGATGAAGTTTCTATCCTCTTCTAGAGCCTTATTCTCTAGTTTAAATCATTAAACTAAGTAAGTCCCTCTTTTGAGTTATAACTGCTAACATAGAAGCTGTCACCTCTGTTTTCCAGAATACCCTCAGCCTTCTATCTAACCAGTCTGTTCCTCTGGGACACTCTCTCTGGGTGTTGTTGTTGTTGTTGTTTTTCTCTCATCATCAGTTGTTCCCTTTCAGAAAGCTTTCTAGGGGCCCCTGGGTGGCTTAGTCAGAGAAGCATCCAACTGTTTATCTTAGCTCAGGTCTTGATCTCAGGGTCATGAGTTCAAGCCCTGCATTGGGCTCCATGCTGGGTATGGAGCCTACTTAAAAACAAAACAAAACTAAAAGCTTTCCAGCTGGTATCAACTTTGAAAAAGACAAAACCTAACATGAGGGACTTAAGAATGACCTGATTAGTGGTGATAGAATTTTCTGATGGGAATACTGCTACCAGTACCCCATCTGCTCTTCTGTAAACTCAGCCTGGATGCTTTCCTTGAGCACCCAAGCAGGTTCTTAGGGAAACAGCACTGCCCACCTCTGTGTATGCTAAGCCCTGACAAGGCTTTCAAAGTACTTACTATTTATCAAACCATACAGTTTGCTGAAAATATCTGTGAAGAATACTGAACTTCTGTTGTATTGTGAATTATTAATATAAATAGCAATTTTATTATAAATTACATTAGTAGATTTGAATCAGGTATAATATTCAGATGAATTGCCATTTAAGCTAAACATTCATTGATTTGTGTTCTGCTGGGATTATGCTTGGGTATGCATGTTTTGCTTTATTTTTTAAACTAGATAAAAAAGATGATCAACAAAATCAGAAGATTATAAGCTGTTTACATCTGAGGTAATATTATGGTGTGTCTTAGTGATACAAAGCATGTGTGTGTTTGCAAAGTAAAATAGACACATGGACAAAAGATAAATTGCATGGTTTGACAAAGTAGATGCAAATAGTTGTAATATCTTGAGTGCTGTTGAGTGTGTTTAAAATATGTTAGCCATTTTTTTAAGTACAGTTCAACTTTCTCATTGTTCCTAGTCCATACCATTTTCTGTGGTTTATTAGGGCTCTCTTGTTTTAAGTGCCCTCCTTTCCACCCACTGCAAACCCCAGAGCCTTTGGCTAGAACACTTGTGAAATGTTGAATCTCAAGCATATTTGTGAAGTTTCATTGTGTCACTCTTACACAATAAATGAAAAGCTCACTGGCCGCCTTCCATGCAGGAGAAGAATCCTGAGGCCTCTTTGCATTATCCAGATTTTCATTTTCTATTTTATGGGAAAAAAACAGAAAATCTAAAGATACTGACCCTCTGGGGTAACATGACAGGTTTACTAGACTTTACTGCCACGCCAGGTTCTTGAGACCATTTCTTGAAACAACACTGTTTTTGGAGTTGTAATATACACCTTATGTACTTTACACACAGTATAATCCTCATAAAGATCCTCCTGAGGTTGATGTGTTGGTATCATTTTGTAGAAGAGGAAATGGAAGCTCAGAGAAGTTATCTGCTTGAAATTGCAGACCGGCTGGATGATAAAGCTGCAGTTGAACCCGGGCTTGCCTGACTGTGCTCCATTCTGCCTGCTCTGGGGCCATCTCCCCGTTGTGGGTACACCTCCGCATCACAAACTCAGACTGCTCATCTAGTAGAGCAGGGCTCCGACTGTTATGTCCCAGGACCCTTTCCATTCTTAAAAATTGTGGAGAGTTCCAAAGAGCTTTTTCCATAGGTTATGTCTATCTAGACTTAAATCATGTTGGAGATTAAAAAAGAAATTTTAAAGACTTGTTATTAAATCATTTAAAAAAATGAACCCATTGATGATAGCATAAAAACATATTTTTATGAAGAATTGTTTCTTGTTTAAAAATATTTTAGTGAGAAGAGTGGTGGCATTGTTTTATACTTTTATAAAGCTCTTTAGTTTCTAGTTTAATAGAAGAAAACGGTTTTCATATCTGCTTCAACGCACTCAATGCGTTGTGTTGTTGTTTTGGTTGAACTATATGAAGAAGAAAATCCAGGCACATGCATATATGTAGTTAGAGAAGGAAGATGTATTTTAGAAGCCTTTTCAGAATGATTGGATCATTCTTTTTTGATACTATACCAAAACAAGTGGAAATTTCTTAAAGGTTAGTTGCACTGTTGGGTCTGAAACCTTATCAATGAACATTCTGTACTCGGTTACATCAACATCCATATGTCTGTCTTGCCTTTTACTCATACATGATGTTCTAACATCATTTGATAAATGTTGATTCAACAAGTTATACAGATCTTCCAGATGTTGACCTATTTCTTGGTAGATAGAATATTTTAAAAATCAAATTTGCTATTATTACCACTGATCTCATCAGAAAAGTCTCTAAGTCCTGGAAAACTGTTGAGCTCATGCTGGTAGGGCGAGGTTTTCCCAAATTCTAATTTTCACTTGAAAACTTGAATTTTATCACAAATATAATCTGTTGTTTTCCTTCAAGTGAGAGGGTGACTGTATATTTTTGAAAAAAATACCTGACAGATACCCAAGTCTCATAAACATCTTTTTCCCCTCAGTTTTTTAAGTAGAAACAGAGCTCTGTGAACAGACAGTTCACAACTCGACCACACAAGATGTGTTTCATTCGGTATGTGGCAGGGTGCTGGTGCGTACTTCCTCTGTGGGCATGCCAGAAGAGTAAAAAGATGTGTGCTCAGGTCCCAAAAGAATGAAATTAATACTTTCTATTGCTTCATCAGAACATTCTTAAGGGAAACTTTTCTCTTTCCCTTTTTCTTTTTTTTTTTTTCTTCTTGCTCTGAGTATATACCAGTGAAAAGTACAATGACTGCTAGTTTGGTGCTTGATTCTCTTGATTTTCATGCTAAGGCACCAGCAGTTTTAGTCACCATTGCTTTTTCTTTTTCTTTCCTTTTCTTTTTTTTTTTTTTTAAGTAGGGCATGGAGCCCAGCATTGGGGCTTTAACTCATGACCCTGAGATCAAGACCTGAGCTGAGATCAGGAGTCAGACGCTTAACCGCCTGAGCCACCCAGGCGCCCCTAGTCACCATTGCTTTTATATCCTCAGTGCAAATATCACTGCAGTAAGGAAGCAAATAACACCTGAGTAGCAAAGCTTCTTGACTCTGTGCACCTCTAAAAGCATATGCAGACCACAGTTTGAGAATTGCTGATCTAGTATGGGATAGAAATATTATAAGAATATTTGTGTAAGATGAATAGGAAAGTATTGTGAGCTTGAGTCATCTCTTCCTCAGCAAGGTATGTGTTGCTCAGCATCTACAAGTTGTGTTCAGAAGTTGGACAAAATACCGCAAAAAGGACGCGTGGGTGGCTCAGTCGGTTATGTGTCTGCCTTCAGCTCAGGTCATGATCCCAGGGTCCCGGGATGGAGCACCAAGTTGGGCTCCCTGCTCAGCAGGGAGTTTGTTTCTCCTTTTCCCTCTGCCCCTCCTCCCCACTCATTCTCTCACTCACTTTCTCTCACTCTCTCAAATAAATAAATAAAATCTTAAAATACCACAGAAAGAAGATCAAAAATTGCTATTTGAAATGCCTTGAATATGATGCATAGAGCTATGTTACCTTTTTAAATGCATCTGATCTGGTATTTTATGAAGGGCCCTAACTTTTTGTGAGAAATAGTTAATTTTCTCTGTCTGAAGCCCAGTGTTTGGTACAGAGATAAAGGCAAAACCATCCAGATGACAGGAGGTAGATCCATGGCTCCACGTGGGGACCTCTGTATTAGAATGTTGCTCTTTCCATGCTTTCATCAAGAATGCTATGAAGAGGAAACAGATCAAACCTAGAAGATCAGGGAAGATATATTCCCTGTGGAGCAATTAGTAAAGCCACTTATTAATCTACTGAAAAGGATTTGATAGACTGTGTAATAATTTTTTTAACTTTTATTTATTGAGCAATCTCCACCACCCCCATGGGCTTTGAATCACAACCCCAAGATCAAGAGTTGCATGCTCTTCCAACTGATCCAGCCAGGTGCCCCAACTGTATAAAATTTTTTAAGTTACTGGGGCACTTGGGTTGCTCGGTTAATTGGGCATCTGCCTGTGGCTCAGGTCATGATCCAAGGGTCCTGGGGTCCAGTCCTGGTTTAGGCTCCCTGCTTAGTGGGGAGCCTGCTTCTCCCTCTTCCTTTCCCCTGCCCCTGCTCATACTTTCTCTTGCTATCTTTCTTTTTCTCTCAAATAAATAAATAAATTTTTTTAAAAAAAAATTTAAGTTATTAATGATAGAGCAATTGCTGATGAATCACATGTACTTTTGCTGAAATAAAAAATAAAGCCACACAGGAACTTCTTACACTGTGTAAGATTATGGAGGAGGAGTTTGGATTCAGGATCTTGAGTTCTAGAATGTCAGGGTTCTTCCATTAACTGACTAGATGGCCCAGCTAAATCCTTCAGTTCAACAGAGCTTTAATTTCCTTCTCTGTAAAATTATGGGATTGTACTAAATCTTAAAGATTGCTGCAACTTCAGGGATCAAGTACCATCAGGTACATGATACATGTAAGTAAATTATCTAGAGGGAGTTTTCAACTCCCCCCCCCTTTTTTTTTAAAGATTTTATTTATTTATTTGACAGACAGAGATCACAAGTAGTCAGAGAGGCAGGCAGAGAGAGAGGAGGAAGCAGGCTTCCTGCCTAGCAGAGAGCCCAATGTGGGGCTCTATCCCAGGACCCTGGGATCCTGACCTGAGCCGAAGGCAGAGGCTTTAACCCGCCCCCTCCTTTTTTTTAAAACTACATTTAAGGATTCTCTTAAAAAATAAAGCACTTGGGGCGCCTGGGTGGCTCAGTGGATTAAAGCCTCTGCCTGGGATCAAGCCCCACATGGGGCTCTCTGCTTGGCAGGGAGCCTGCTTCCCCCTCTCTCTGACTGCCTCTCTGCCTACTTGTGATCTCTCTCTGTGTGTCAAGTAAATAAGTAAAATCTTTAAAAAAAAATAAATAAAGCACTCAATTCATTAGAAATTACCATTAGGTGCATATGTTATTGCCTCCTGGCCTGTTCTGATATGATCTTTAACCTTCTCTGATCCAAAAGGCATATAAAATAGTGTATTATGTTGCTTTAGGGTGTTTTGATTATGTCAGTGAAAAAATAAATTCCTAGAGAATAAGAGACATTGATGGTTTCATTAAACAAGCATTTTACATTATATTTAGAACAGTCTGATGTTGGAAGGTTGAGGTGTCTTGGGACACAGATCTGATTTGCCACTCTTTCCTCTTGATTAGGTATTTACAAACTTCCTCAAAAGAATAATGATAATAAACCAAGCTAAAACTGTGTGTGTGTGTGCGCGCGTGTGTGTATAAGTTTACTCCATTAGCTATAACAGATGTGCCCTAGGTTTTAAGCCTAATACTTACATAATAGTAGCTAAGTATTTTGTTTTTAATTTTTGAGAAGACCACCTGAGGTGAAATCTGATTTGCTTTCCTCTGGTAATTTGTATGCAGATTAAACGTAGAAAAAGCATTGAGGAGGTTTGGCTGTGGTTCTTAATTGGTTGTCTTATTTTCTTTTTAAAGGTTTTGTTTATTTATTTGAGAGAGAGGGAGAGAGAGATTTTATTTATTTATTTGCGGGAAAGAGAGAGAGCGAGTATGTGTGTGTGTTTGTACCAGCAGGGGGAGGGGCAGAGGGAGAAGCAGACTCCCCTTTGAGCAGGAAGCCTGGTGTGGGGCTTGAGCCCAGAACCCCAGAATTGCAACCTGAGACAAAGGCAGACACTTAACCAACTGAGCTACCCTGTCGCCTCTCCTTGGTTGTCTTAAAATTTTGTTTTGTAAATTATTGGAAAATTTTTTGGGGGGGTCTGTGGGTGACATTTGGATCACACTTCAAATCTAAGTAGATATAATATTCTTGAACTATCCACTTTTCTGTGTTTGGAGCACATTTATAAAAACACTGAGACCTTCCTTATCTTTATTTAGAATGCATGTTATAATTATATACATGTAAATAGTTTGTCCTTAGATAATACCTATACCTTTACAGATACGATATCTGTTCTTTTGTTTCAGTTTTCTGTTAAAATGCCTTTTTCTTCCCCCTCTTAAAAAGAACAAACAACTCTATTATAAGTCTATAGTTAGAGTTTGGGGTTTTGTTTTATTTTCGGCATGTTTCTCCCCTAGGGACACCGCCTTTCTGTTTCAGACAGCTGCAGAAACAGGCAGCTATGATGCTAGAGCTTTCCAGCTTCTTCCTCACCCCTCATCAGACTGCATTCATTGAGAAGGGCCATGTTCATAGGTGGGGGTGAGGAGAGCCTTTGAAAAGGGTATACTCTTAATGGTTAACTTGATTTGCTCACAAAGAATTCATTAGTAGACGGTTAGGATAGTGCTTTTATTAAGAGAAGATCCGTAATCTCTTTTAAAGATTCTCCAATTTACACTGAAAGGTGTCTGGTAATTTTAGTTTTTTCATTTGTGCATAAACCAGCACATTTTGGGCTTGGATCTATCCTTGAAGATTGCAATATATTTGGAAAAGTCACTCTCAATTCAGTCATGTAGCAATGCAATATGTAAATAATTGCTTAGGTTAATTGCTTTTCTTTTAATTATAGAAATGAAATAGTGCTTTGATTTAATTTTGTTTTATTAATCCCTTAGCATGGGTGAAAGCATTGCTGTGAACTAAACCAGTTTACTCTAGCATGCATGTTGCTAAATGAGAAATTGATTTGACCTTATTTTTTAGGAAACTGACTTCGCATGCATATTACCTACTTCATGAATGTATAATGATCTAAATGAAGGGAGAGGAAGTTACTAAAATCGGTGTTTTTCATCGTGAATGTGAAAAGTATGTCCAAAACTAACTTTTACCTCAATACTTTTTGAGGTATTTTGTTCTATAGCTCGAATGTAGTTTGAGGCAAGGAAGAATGAAATAGGGGCACCTGGGTGGCTCAGGGGTGCCTGGGTGGCTCAGTCATTAATCATCTGCCCATGGGCTCAGGTCATGATCCCAGGGTCCTGGGATCGGGCTCCCTACTCTGCAGGAAGCCTGCTTCTGTCTCTCCCACTCCCCCTGCTCGCTCTCTCTCTCTCTCTCTCTCTCTCTCTCTCTCAAATAAATAAATAAATAAGATCTTTGATTTAAAAAAAAAAAAAGAATGAATGAAATAGTCATTATCTCCTTAGCATCTCACTGCTCTAGATGTTAATTCACAATCTTTGATGACAAGAAATAACCAAAAGGCTTCAGGATTTGTTTTTTCTTCAGCATTTCCTTTTTAAGAAAAAAAAAAAGTCTACATTTCCTCTTAAGCACATCACGTGGGATGCCTTCTCTAATACCCAGATCTACCGAAAGACCTCATAATCCCTCACGTTAGATCATCTAGTAGTTGATAACCGTGCCCCCTTCCTTAGTTTGTGAAGTATGATTCCCAGGAACACTTTACTTTCAGCAGAAAAGCTTTCTTTATTCTCCCTATCATGATAATTTCAAGGTTTTCTGGGAAATAAAAAAAGTATTTCCTTAGTACAGTGCTAGAACATTTTTTTTCTTTGGAAGTCACAGGAAGTCAATTCTGGCATCTAGTCATCTAGTCACTTACTGGTTTTTTTTCTTATTAAAAGTTAACCATTTTATGTTGAATACACAGTGTATCATTTTTAAGGAAACAACATATACAAAAATATGCCTGTTAACTTTAATATTGTTCATCTTTGTGATAAATAAAGTAGTTTACAATCCTTTAGAACTTCTACGTGATAAAGGAGCATTTTAGGATTGATAGAGATTTCTGGTAAATCAAGACTGGTACAGTTTGGTGTATTTAATCCTTACATTGAATTCCTCTTTATTTACCTTTGAGGCTTTGTTTTTAAAAGGGGTGTTGTAAATCCAGGGTTGGGAAAGAAATAATTGATATGGCATAGTTAAGATTTCTGCTTTCTCCTTGAATTTACTTTTGGAGAAGCTATTTAAATGCTAAAAGCTTTTTTGCAATTTTTGAAATTTGGTGATCATGAACCATAGTTACTTTCTGAAGTTACCTTGTAGAGAATAAAGGAAGGTTCATGATGAATTCATAACTACTCAAATGAAGAGTTTATATTTTGTTTCAAACATTTTTTTCTTTAATAAGTATACATATATATGCATATACACATGAATTATGTTAGAAATTCAGAGTAGCATTACGTATACATAACAACTTTTTCTTTATTATTATTTTATAGTGTATAAAGTGATACCAAAGCCATTCTTATTTAATCTTTACATAACCTTGTAAAATATTCTTTTTAAATGTTATTTTAGAGAGAGCGTGCATGTGAAGGGGGGTTGCGGATCCTAAGCAAGCCCCACGCCCTGCGTGGAGCCCAACTCAGGGCTTAATCTCAAGACTCAGATCATGACCTGAGTTGAAATCAAGAGTCAGTCACTTAATCTACTGAGCCACCCAGGTGCCCCATAAAATAAATATTCTTATTAGCTCCTGTTTTTCAGATGACAAAATTAGAGCTCAAAATGGGTCAGAGATCTGTCCAATATGATAAAGCCAAGACTCAAACGTAGATCTTTGGACAAGTCCCTGTCCTCTTTCTGATGCTTCATGCTTTTTTTTTTTTTTTTTTTTTTTTTTTTTTTGCATAGTCTTAAAAAATCTCCCATCATTCAAATATTTATTCTTTACAAGGGAAAAAAAGGAATTGTACAGTGGGGAAACCCAGCAGATACCAGACATCTCCTTAACGAAGTGATGAAGGTTAACATCAACAAAAAGAAGACTTACCATCCTTAGGAGCCTCCTGATACAATGCAGTGAGAAGGGTACAACATCACTCCTGTAGTTTTCTTGCCAAAAATGCATAACTTCAATCTAATCATGAAAAACCATTGGGCAAAATCACATTTAGAGACGTTCTACAAAACACCTGACTGGTGCTCTTCAAAAGCCTTAAGGTCTAAGGCTTTGAACAACAGCAGGACTAAGGAACTGTTACAGATTGTAGGAAACAGAAAAATATGAAAATACAGTATGTAACCCTAGACTGGATCCTGGACCAGAAAAAGGACATTAGTGAAAATACTCGTGAAAGTTAGATACAGTCTGTAATTTATTAATGACATTCTTCCAATTTCTAAATTTCAAGATGGTAACATTAGGGGAAGCTAGATGAAAGGTTTATAGAAACTCTTTGTACTGGGCGCCTGGGTGGCTCAGTGGGTTAAGCCGCTGCCTTCGGCTCAGGTCGTGATCTCAGGGTCCTGGGATCGAGTCCCGCATCGGGCTCTCTGCTCGGCAGGGAGCCTGCTTTCTCCTCTCTCTCTCTCTGCCTGCCTCTCTGCCTACTTGTGATCTCTCTCTGTCAAATGGATAAATAAAATCTTTTAAAAAAAAAAAAAAAAACTCTTTGTACTAATTTGCAACTTTTCTCTCAATCTAAAATTATTTCAAATTACAATTAAAAAGAAATCCATACATTGGGGGGAAATTCCCAGGAGTTCCTTTTCTGGCAGTCTTTCCTAAAGAAAGAACCTGGAATATAAAAGATGTTCATCATAGCGTATTCATAATTTTAAAATTTAGAAACAACTTGTATGTTCCTTAAAATGTTGTTGGTTGTAGGTTGTTTCTAAATTTTAAAATCATGAATAACACTATTTTATGAACATTTTTTGTATTTCAAAAGGATACTGGTTAATAAATTATGATCTCTAGGCTCTTGGAATTAAACAGAACCTGTGTGCTGTTGATACCCCAGATACATCTCTGCTGATAGAGCTGATGGCTGACTTTACATCTCTATGTAGAGGAAGGTTTAAAAGTCACATCAAATCAGTATCTGCAACCTCAACCTCAGTCTTCCCTGTGGCTTAGGTGAAACCTACAAGTCATCCTTGAGTTCCTTTCATTTCATTGTCTTCCAGACTTGCTCCATTAACAAGTCCCTTTGCTCTCCCTCCAGAACATTCCATTGACCCATTTACTCTCTTCAGCACCATGGCTCCTCATGATGCAAGCCCCCACCGCCTCCCTTGGACCACTGCACAGGCCTCCCAATTGCTCCCCTATTTCCTCTGTTGTCTGCTCTCATCAGTCTCCATGCTGCCATCTGAATGCCGTTAAAAGACTACATCAACCTGTTTCTCCTCTGCCTAAAGCCTCCCTATTACATTTAAAATAAAGTTCAACTTGCTTACCATTCCCTGCTGGGTCCTTCTGGAGCTGGCCAGACTTTGAGCTCTGGGCCTGTCCCTCGTCCTCTATTCTCCTCTCTCATGTGTTCTGCCCAGAGTGGCTTCATTCAGTATCTTGAACAACAGTGCTTCATGCTTTTTGAAATACTTCAGTACTTATGTATTTGCATTTTCTATAATAATAGTTATAATTCTTAATGTGCTTTACCCAGATTTGCTGAAAGACGTCATGTATATAGCAGACTTAACATGCTGCTTAGCATATCGTGAGCACTTAATGCCTCTTAAACATCCCTAGTGGGGGGTCAAAGGTACCTGAACTTAACATATCCCAAACGGAACCCCTCTTTAGTGGAGTGGGAGTCTGGCAGGACTGTGCACTGTACAGCAGTGCCCAGGACACATGGCGATCCTTGCCCTCGTGGAACTCATGAGGCATCATGTGGAGCCAGCTGGAATAATTACAGTGTAAATAATGTAGTTGTGGAAACGGCCACATGCATGGGTGGAATGAAGAGACTTAGCAAGGAGGCCTGGCCTGTGTAGATAGGAGGCCAGAGAAGCCTTCTCAGAAGAGACAGTGTTTACAACCGAGATCCCATGAGGAGAAGGAGCTGCCCAGGCAAGAGATGGGCAGAGCAGCAGGGAAAGACTGCTCCGGGAGAGGAAATGGCCTGTGTGGAGGCCTTGGCGGTGAGAATTACCGGAGGATGGCAACAAGCGTGCGGGCTGGGGGGTGGTAGGAGAGATGAGCTGTTGAGGGAGGCCAGGGCCAGCTAATAACAGGGCCTAGGAAGCTGTGTTGAGTATTTGGGATTTTATCCTGAGCCATTGGAAACCAATGAAAGATTTTAAGTGGGAAAGATTCCTCCACATTCAAAATGGAAAGGGTTTCTTGACATTCTTTACTGCTTTGAGACTTTCCATGAGATTGTGATGAATCAGATGGTTTCCTTGTGAGGCATTTGTATTACAAGCCATTTATCTCTAACTGTGGAAGTATTTATATTTATAAATCTTTGCAAAGTATTCACACCAACTAGCAGTTGGGGCAACCTGGAAGAAAATAGGAAAGTTCCTAAAATTCTGCTAAAACCGATCACTTGAAGCACTTTTTTCTCTGACTCATCGTTCTGCCGGCATTTTTAAATTTTAGAATTCTAGAAGTTTGGGTATAGGTCACCTTCTCACCCTATTCTCTTTCAAGGAGATTTTGTCTCTGTTCCTATGACAGCAGCAATTCTTATTTTTCTCTTCAGCCCAGACCTTTCCTCTTAGCTGCAGACCTATACAGGCAAATGCCTCCTTAACGTCTCTGCCTGGAGAGCTCTTTCAGTCACTCAGAACTCACCTTATGTAAACATACTTCTGTTCTTCCTTTCTGTACCTGTTCTTAAGTCACTCCTAAATCCTCCTTTGGTCTTAATTTAATTCCAGAGAATGTCAAAATCCCTTTCTGTTCTGACCTTGGAGGAATTGGGACAACAGGGATAGGAGTGGAGAAAAGCAGGAGGCCTGTGGATC
The DNA here is from genome assembly GCF_009829155.1 of Mustela erminea. Taxonomy (NCBI): domain Eukaryota; kingdom Metazoa; phylum Chordata; class Mammalia; order Carnivora; family Mustelidae; genus Mustela; species Mustela erminea. The sequence continues at coordinate 102,985,465 of NC_045620.1, read as the reverse complement.
CCCAGAGAGGTAGAAACATCAGCTGTCTGGGGACCAAAAGACACACCTTTGAAAATAGCCATGGAGGGGCAGCTGGATGGCTCAGTCCCCTAAGTGTCTGACTTTGGCTCAGGTCCTGATCTCAAGGTCCTGGGATTGAGCCCCGTGTCGGGCTCCATGCTCAGCAGGGAGTCGGGTTCTCCTTCTCCCTCTGCCCCTTCTCTCCCCTTGTGCTCGCTCGCTCTCTCTGTTTCAAATAAATAAATAAAATCTTTTAAAAAATAGCCATGGAGACTGAATTTGAGGATCAAGTACAGTAAGTTAATGTGGGGAGGTTTTTTATTTTTAAGATTTTATTTACTTACTTGACAGAGATCACAAGTAGAGATACAGGCAGAGAGAGAATGGAGGAAGCAAGCTTCCTGCTGAGCAGAGAGCCTGATGCGGGGCTCCATCCCAGGGTCCTGGGATCACGACCTGAGCCGAAGGCAGAGGCTTTAACCCACTGAGCCACCCAGGCACCCCAGTGTGGGGAGTTTACAGTGTAGTGTTGGTTTTGTCCAAGGTCACACAGCAAGTGACATGTAGAGTCAGGGACCCAGAAATGAAGCTGGGTGAGGTGCACTCATTACCGTGTGCACACAGCTCCATTTCATTTGTTGGATGCCTACTGTAGCCCCATGTTAGCAAAACAGCTAGCATGGCCAGCAAAGTAATTGTTCAGAGAAAAGGGGATTTCCATCTAATAAAAGTCAACAATTTAACACTTCCAGTGGAATGTTTTTCTTGTACTTGACATCTTCCCAGTCTTCGGGAATTTTATCTTTTTATTCCTTGAGATCATCATTGGAAGCATCAACTCTTGTGTTATTCTAGAGATGCTTAGAGTTCTTGAGGTGGGACAAGTTCTTGAGATGTGCCCCTTTAGTGAATATTCCAGAGTAGTTTTTTCCTGTCCTTTCTCATAGCCTTTGTTCCTTCTTCCTTATCTGTACTCTTGACAGGTCTGAGTCTTACCATATGCTGTTTATGACCCCTTTTGTTCACCTTCTCTTCCCTTTTAACTTTATTGCTTTGTAGCTTGTACTTGGGACTTGGCTTTTGTATCTCTCAGGAACAGCGTACTCTTTTTCCCTCTCTCCTGGTCAGGGAACACTGGATGCAACTCTTTAGATTTGAAAGGATTTAACGTCTGAATCACCGCTTGAGAAAATAATAGTGTATGTAAATCTAGCTTCCAAGGCTACAGGAGAGAAACTTCTTATTTATAGAAAAACTCTCATTAATAAATGCAGGAAGATACAGGATTAGATGTCATGATTTTGTTCCTTTACTGAAATAGTAGGTCATCAATTGATAGTCAGATGGCGAAAAGGTGATGGAACACTTTAAAATGGAGAGATCAGGCTGACTTCCCCAAATCTACTGATTAATAGTAACAAATATGACATAGCACAGGGGTTGGCAAATTTTTTCTATAAAGGGCTAGACAGTGAGTATCTTGGGCTTTGTGGGCCTGATGGTCTATGTAGTTGTGGGGGAAAGCAGTCAGATAATACATAAATAAATAGGTATGACCGTGACCCTATAAGGCTTTACTTACAAAAACAGGCAGTGGGTCAGGTTTGGATTCTAAGCTGTAGCTTGCTGGCCTTTGATATAACAGAAGGTGTATAGTGCTACCTATGAAGTAGTCTTTTTTTGGGGGGGTGGGGTGGTCAGAGAGAGAGCACAAGCAGGGGGAATGGCAGGCAGAGCAGGCAGAGGGAGAAGCAGCCTCCTGGCTGAGCAAGGAGCTTGATGTGGGACTCAATCCCAGTACCCTGGGATCATGACCTGAGCTGAAGGCAGACGCTCAACTGACTGAACCACCCAGGTGTCCCACCTATGCAGTAATCTTATAAGAAAACCAAACCTGCATCAGACCAAAGTTCCAGGTTTAAAAACACACTTTCAAGAAAATACAGGGGATAAAGGAACAAGTTAAATGACATGCAAAAGCCAAACTCTGGGACAGTCTGCAGATAAATATTATTCTGGTTTCTCAAGCAAATCAGTGCGTAAAAGAGGGAGTTAGAGGGGCTCCTACGAGGGCAGAAAAGAATCAAATTTAATACATAGAGTTTGAATTCCTTGTTGGAGAAAACCAATTGTATATGTTTGAGACAATCAGGGAAATATAAATATTAGATGATTTTAAGGAATTACTCTTGGTTCTGTTAGATGTGATATTGACATGGTAGTTACTTCTCAGCAATGAATCCCTGAAGTATTTATAGGTGAAACGGCATGATGTCTGGGATTTACTTTAAAACATTCTAGTAAACAAATATATGTCCTGGGTGGATGGAGAACAGATGAAACAATTGGCAAAATTTGCTACTTGTTGAAACTGAGTGATAGATGCGTGAGGGATTGTCTCTTTATACTTTGTATGTTTGAGAATGTTCAGAATAAGTTAAAATAAAGTTGGATATACCCCCAAAAGTATATGTGCCCATGATGAGGGGTGGGGGTACATTAAAAAAAGAAGGAAGAACCAAATTTTAAAAATGTATTTTATACAGTTACAAGAATTTGTGTATTTATTGCTGATTATATTCATTTTAGTAGTAGCACATCCTACATTTTTCTCAGTTGAAGTTCCTTCTGTCACTTAGCAATAGAATTTTTATTTTCACACTCTAATTTCAAATAGTGCTCCCTGATTACATGTGCCACTGGTATTCATTATGCCATTTAGGTTTTGTTCAGAAATAGAAATTGAATTATTTTACCAGACTGCTTTGCGATTGCAGAGATAAAGATCTTGATTGGCTCTTTGGCATGAGTTTGCCAACAAATGCGATAACCTTTTATTTTAAAATTATGAACAGGAAAAAACAAATGGGAGAGGGGGGAAAAAAAGCCCATAAAATAACAAGAATTTATATTTTAAAAAAATGACTGCTAGAGGAAGCAAGTCACGCAATTAGCCTGAGAGGCAGAGCAGCGAATCTGAGCAAACAGCTGCTCACGGAGACGAATCAGTGGAATGTGAAAATGCATCACTTCACCGTAACCTACATTTTTTTCTACCAAGAGATTTGCAGCTGACTCTGAGTGACTCATTCCTGTGCTGAGAGGGTGAGGTAATGCTCTGGTGAGGGCTGATGTCATCTCACTACCTGAACGGCGTGCATATAGCATTTCTTGAGGCTGTCAAGGAAAAGCGCCATCTGCTTTCACATATGCAGCCTGAAAGACTTCACCAGGATTGGTGCAAAGGTTAGCAGCCCTGGGGATGACTCATCAGCAGCCAATTAGCAAAGAGCAGCTATTTCAAAGTGAGCTTTTAAAATCATCCTCCAGAAATATGACATGATAATTAAGTATTAAATCAGAAGGCTTTTTTATTGCTTTGGGTTTTGCACTTTTCTCACCGAGTTGATGCTGCTGAAGGTTTCACTTTTATAAACAAGGCAGCTTTTCTCAGTATGGTCCATCATGTCAAATCTTCTTGGTTGTTTAAACCACGTATCTGTATGTATGTATGTACGTATGTGTCTAATTTTTTTTTTTTAGTATATGTGTGGCTAAAGTGAGCACTAAACCCTACTTTTAACTGTGGAAAAGTTTGTTTTCTTTTACATTTGGAGGCATGTAAATCCATCTTATAGCAGAGATGAATTGTAGTCCATATTAGTTTGACAGCTTTTTGTTTGTTTTTTAGTTTGGGGGTTTTTGCAGCACTTAATTATGTTTCTTAAGGATCTGTTTGTTACTGCTTTAGGAGAAAAGAGGTGGTTAATGGAAGAGGAAACAAGTAAAAATAAATGTTATCTGTTTCCTACAGACCCTCTGACTCCTCTTCCTCTTTCTTTTAGTGATGCACACCTGTTTTTCTTGTTTGTACTTAACTAGAACTATTGTTGATATGACCAGATGACTGAAATACCTATTTTTTTAACTTTATCATAATTTGAATTTACTGTTCTAGTGAATAAAATAAAGAATACCTAACATCAGATGAAGGGTAGGAAGCAGTAAATACTTGATTTTCTCACTGATAGGTAACTCAAAATGGGAGATCATATTAGCTACATACTGTTTTCATCGGGTATGTATACTAATGACCTAACTCGGTTCTTAATGACAGCTTCAAAATGGACGTTCTACAAAAGATGAAAAGAAAAGTTTTAATTTTTAAAAAACAAAATAAGAAAGCAAAGAATAAGATAGTAATGTAAAAACTGTATGAGGCAGTATATTGATCCCATTTAGAGTTTATTAAAAATTTTTAAAGATTTTTATTTTATTTAATTGACAGACAGAGATCACAAGTAGGCAGAAAGGCAGGCAGAGAGAGAGGAAGGGAAGCAGGCTCCCTGCCAAACAGAGAGCCTGATGTGGGGCTCGATCCTAGGACCCTGGGATCATGAACTGAGCCAAAGGCAGAGGCTTTAACCCACTGAGCCACCCAGGTGCCCCCAGATGTTTTTTTCAGTAAAGAGCAATAGTGATCTTCAAATACCCAGAATTATGATGAACGTTTGTTTTCATGATATAGCCTTCTGAGTTTAATTACAGAGCTCTTGTGTGGCTCTTGAGTACCATCCTTTTCTTTTCAACCTTTTATTTGGAAATAATTTCAAACTACAAAAAGTTACACAAGTAAAAATGATACCCCCCCAAAAAAGGGATCAATCATTTTATACTTAGGTTTACCTACCCCAAACCTTGTTTGCTTTATCTTTTGGGTTGTCTCTCTTTCTTACTTTTTCTTTCCCACAGCCTCTCCTACGCAATTTTTTCCCCTAAAACATTTGGAGATAAATCAGCTATCCATCCATTGGGGTCCTTTACTCTCAAATACTTCAGTATCTATTCCTAACAGAGATATTCTCTTAACATAATCACAGCATAGTTGTCAACTTCATAAATTTATATTGGTACTTTAATCTGTCATCCATTTTGCATTTTGTGAGTTTATCTCGTACAAGCATACCTCATCTTACTATATTTTGCAGATACTGCATTTTTACAGATTTTGTGACAACCCTGCATCAAGCAAATCTCTCAGCACCATTTTTCCAACAGCATTTGCTCACTTCACGTCTGTGTGTCACCACCAGTAATTCTCACAGTATTTCAGACTTTTTCATTATATTTGTTATGGTGATCTGTGATCAGTGATTGTGACTAACTGAAAGCTCAGATGATGGTTGGCATTTTTTTTAACAAAAAAGTATTTTTTAATTCAGCTGTGTACATGATTTGGTAGACAGAATTTGGTAGACAGAATGCTAGCACACATTTAATAGACTACAGTATAGCATAAACATAACTTTTACAGGCACTGAGAAACCAAAAATTCATTTGACTCATTTTATTGAGGTGGAACCAAACCCACAATATCCCTAAAGGACACCGTAATATCTTTTGTAGTGTCCTTAACTTCCAGTACACCTTCTGGTCTGGAGTCAGGTAGTATATTTATTTGTCTTGTTAGACTTTTTTAATCTAGATTTACCCACAGACTTTGTCTTTTATGATATTGACATTCTGAAGAATACAGTCTCTCTACTCTTTTGTTAAAAAGAAAAGGAAATTTCTTCATTTCGGTGACTCAGTAGATTAAATGTCCAACTCTTGCTTTCAGCTCAGGTCGTGATCTCAGAGTCGTGAGTTCAAGCCCCATGATAGGCTCAGAGCTGGGCATGGAGTCTACTGAAGATTCTCTCCCTTTCCCTCTGCCCACGGCCCCCCGCCACCGCCCCCCCCCCGCATGTATGCATGCACATTCCCACATGCACTCCCTCTCACAAAAAAAAAAAGAAGAAAAAGGAAAAAGAAATTTCATTGTGTGCTTGTCCAGTGTTCCCTGGTGATTAGATCTAGATTGTTAATTCTTAGCATAGAATCCTACACAGGGGAAGTGCCCTCTGTCAGGGTATCACATCTGTCACTCTTTGATGATGTTGATTTTGAGCATCTGGTCAGGGTATTATCTAAATTCTCCACTGTATAATTACTAGGTTTTTTTTGTTGTTTGTTTCTGTTTTTAGTTTCGTCTAACTAATAAGCAGTCCATGGGCAGATGCTTTAAGACCGTGTAGTTATCCTACTCCTCATCAAATTTTCCACCTTCCTAGATTTAACACCATTGCTGATTTTTGCTTGCAGTGTTTACTACAATGTTTGCAAATTTTTGATTTTTCCAACTTCGTCCCTCCCTTCATATTTAAAGGCATTTAATTGCAGTTAAGAGCCCTCCCTTCTCCGCCATGTTTTGTTTATCAATTTATTATAAGTAGGCCCTTAGTACTTTATAATTCAGTAATTTATTATTTTGGTACTTAAGTTGTTCCAGATTTGGTCAGTGGTGCACTTCTATCTTTTTTTTTTTGTAAGATTTTATTTTTCTTTTCCTTTTTCCTTTTTTTTTTTTTTTTTAAAGATTTTATTTATTTATTTGACAGAGAGAACTCACAAGTAGGCAGAGAGTCCGGCAGAGAGAAAGGGGGAAGCAGGCTCCCTGCTGAGCAGAAAGCCTGATGTTGGCTCAATCCCAGGACTGAGATCATGACCTGAGCCAAAGGCAGAGGCTTAACCCACTGAGCCACCCAGTCACCCCTATTTATTTATTTTTCAGAGAGAGAGCACAATGGGGGTATAGCTTAGTGGTAGAGCATTTGACTGCAGAGAGAGAGCACAAGCTGGGGTAGTGGCAGGCAGAGGATGAAGCAGGCTCTCTGCTGAGCAAGGAACCTGATGTGGGACTCTGTCCCAGGATCCTGAGATCCTGACCTGAGCTAAAGACAGACGTTTAACCAACTGAGCCACCCAGGTGTCCCTTTGCTTCTTTATTGTGCACATCCTTAATCTCTAGAATAATAAGATGTTGAAGTCTCATTTTTTCCCTCTCATGCCCCAGCCCTGGAATCAGACAGTTCTGTGAGGAGCCTTGTTTCCTTCAGTGGGCAGTGGAATTGGAAAACAAAATGTGGGCACTAAGTTTGGGTGCATCGCTTTTATAGCCACGGTATGAAAACTGTAGAAAGGCACTGTAGAGGCACAGTAACCAATTTTTGAGAACGTAATGCTATCTCAGTTTATAGTTACAGCAATAAGTACAGTGTTAAGGAACTGGAAGATCTTTGTCAGCAACCTTATGCTCCAAAAAATTTTCTTAGACTTGAAAGCAAAAGTGTAAGTGAGGCTAACTTGAAGGCCAGCTGGGATTTCAGTGGGCAGTGTTGGTACCAGAGGGTGTTCCAGGGAGAAGAGGTGACATTGACAATGATATCAATGAACAATAACAGTAATATTATATTAAATATCACGCCTAAGAGGTGAGACCTGACTTCTGCCCATTTGGGGAAAAGTGGAAGACAAGGAAGAAAAGGTTGTTTGAGGTCATGTTTAGAGGACTTTGAAAATATCAGACTTGGGATTTGGGGTCTTTAATAAGAAGATAATGGAGAACTGTTGAAGTCTTTTGAATAATGTCATAACAAGCTTAACTCTGACTCAGAGATTAATCTAGAAGATACCGTAGAGTTTAGATTGAGGAAACTGCCAGTTTAGAACTGTAAAGAGGCTATTATAATATTTCAGGCAGGAGGTACAGGGATTTGAACTAGAAGATGAAAGAAGTGGATGAGAGGAGTGGTTTTTTGCCAGCCCGTGAGAATCCCGAGGTGTGGGGCCAAGCTAGAGGGAAGGGAGGATGTGTAAGCACTTGTAGTGACTATATGGGCATTTTCAGGTAAGTATCCCTTTGAAGATAGGATTCTACTTGAGAAACAAAGAAGTACATAGAGAAATTTTACTGTAAAAAAAAGTTAAGATCATTTTTGGACTTTTTCTTTTTAACATTTATTTATTTTGAGGTGGGCAGAAAGTGAGGGAGAGAACCTCAAGCAGACTCCCTGCTGATCCCAGAGCTGGACATAGGGCTCAATCTCACAACCCTGACATCATGACCTGAGCCGAAATCAAGAGTCAGACATTTAACTGACTGAGCACCCAGGTTCCCCTTGTTTTTGGGGGGTTTTTTGTTTGTTTGTTTGTTTGTTTATTAAACTCATACTTCTTTTTTTTTTTTTTTAAAGATTTTATTTATTTATTTGACAGAGAGAGATCACAGGTAGGCAGAGAAGCAGGCAGAGAGAGAGAGGAGGAAGCAGGCTCCCCGCTGAGCAGAGAGCCCGATATGGGACTCGATCCCAGGACCCTGAGATCATGACCTGAGCCGAAGGCAGCGGCTTAACCCACTGAGCCACCCAGGCGCCCTAAACTCATACTTCTTTATATTCCTTTTTTCCAAAGTTCTGAGCCTGGTCAGGGAAATAGTTGTGTCATTAGCTGAAGTAAATCAAGATGTATGTATTTTTAAACGCCAAAAGGTCAATGTTACAAAGCCATGTACTAATAACTCTTTCTCAAGAAACAAGATGTTCAGGGCCAAAAACTTTTTAGAGTTTTCCTGAACTCTGTGCTTTTGCTTATACTATACAGGGACTCCTCCATGAAATCCTGTTGGCTTTGCCTTCCTGTTATATCCCAAATCTGACTGCCTGCAACAGCTATTGCCTGAATTGGAGCAATGATCATCTCTTGCTCTCCATGCCTCCACCCTTGCCCCATAGCCTTGTTCCTGCTCCTTGTGCTTCCTCCAACGTGAAGGACTGTCTTGCACTTTAAGGTCTTCACAGAGGGAGGCTCTTTCCCAGATATGGTTAACTCCCCCAAGTTAAGGGTTTGCTCAGATGTTACTTTCTCCGCAGGACCTAACCAACTGAGCCACTCAGGTGCCCCATACGTTAGCATCTTAACTGCTGCAAGAACTCCTGTAATAACCCCTTCTTGAACTCACTTGATCACAGAACTTCCTTTTGGCAGCTCGCTTACCATTATGGGACACCCATAGCAAGCAGAGTTTGAGAATACTAGAGTATTCTAGTATTCTAGTAGGTCCCAGGAGAGACTGGCCATTGTTTCAAATTGTATTTTAGTTGATGAACCACCCCAACTCCCATACTGTTGAAGGAGACCAGAGAAAGTCAGGCTCAAAGTTATTATGCCTTTAAAAGTTAGATTTTGTTTTAGGTATTTGGGAATAAGATGATCATTCCTTCTCTGGATGGAGACCTCTTCCAATGGGACCGGGACCGTGAGAGCATGGAAACAGTTCCTTTTACAGTTGAATCACTTCTTGAATCTTCTTATAAATTTGGAGATGATGTTGTTTTGGTTGGAGGAAAGTCTCTTACAACATATGGACTCAGCGCATACAGTGGAAAGGTGAGTGAAAATGTTGAATTATTTGGGGAGAAATCAGATAAATAGGGATAGAAGAAATAATGTATTAAGCTATACTATTACTGGTTGAGGTTAATTATTATTTGTTCCCCAAGGATATCATTTGTTTTAATAAAAACACTGCAAAGTAGAAAGAGCAAAATATTATTAAGGAAACTAAATGTATCCAAGACAACAGAATGAACAGCAGAGCCAGGAATAGCAGGAGGAAGAGAATTAATAAATAATGTCTAGTGTGTGTCAGTTGCATTTTACATACATTATTTTGAAATCTTTACAATATTCTTAAAGGTCATACATTTTTGTCTCCATTTGGACAGATGAGGACTCCTCCAAATATTAATGATCCTGATAAGAATAATAGCTACCAGTTTATCTAGTTTGATCCTCTAATCCAAGAGGAAAGTTGTACTCATTTTACAGATGAGAAAACTGAGACTAAAAAGTTCAGAAATGTCTGAGGTTAAATTTGACTTAGGTCTGTCTGATGATAAAGTTATACTATCAAGACCTAGATTTTCTCTAACGTTAGTTTTTAGGATACAATCATAATCTGCTTCTAAGATTGGGTCTTATATTATAGATCTCTTATTAGGAATAACTAAAAACATCCTTTGAAGAAAAGTAAAAATCTTTTTTAATCCCTTAACTTTGATATGTGAATATTTTATATATAGACAAGACTAAAGCAGGGAAGAGTAGAAAAATGACTTTTGACCCTTGAGTTTTTCGAACATTAGTGATTCCTTATTTAAGTGTTAGGCCCGTAGCCCCTCCTTGTTCTTGCTGACACTTTTCTGCCTTCCCCACTCCCCACATCAGCGTTGTACTGAGGAGGCCCTGGGATCCTCTGTTACCTTCAGTATTCTCATTTGTAAAACAGTGGGATTGAACCCAATCATCTGGTTCTCTGATTTGATGTGCTGCTACAAATTTCTGGTAGTCTAGCAGGTATGCTGTTTTTTGGGAGGATTTTAGTTCAGATCATGTGAAGATTCCTTTTTCTCTCTAATGAAGATTTGAAGGAGGCACTTTTTTTTTTTTTTTTTGAAGGAGGCACTTTTAAATACAATATCTGTTTGGTAAAGTTTAAGTCTTTAAACAACCTAATACTTCCATCAAATGGAAACTCTGAGGCTGATTTTTTTAAACTCACCTGGAATTTTATTAATGATATTATTGCTAGGAGATCACAACTGGTTCTGTTCTTTTCATGTATTCCATAGAAATGCCCCAAATAAAACTAAAATTACCTAAATCCTTAAAGTCATTCCCTGAACTAAATATTTCTTGTTTCCTTTATGGTTCTAAGTAACTCATTTTAGGAGTTGGTAGTCTAACTGATGCTTCTTAATACTTAGGTATTTCTTAGAGATTCTTGATTCTTTTAATGTCTCTGATCTCCTGTAACTTATATTTTTCACAAAATTTATTTCTGTCTTTTTCAGGTGAGGTACATCTGTTCAGCTTTGGGTTGTCGCCAATGGGATAATGATGATATGGAACAAGAAGACATCCTTCTTCTGCAACGCTCCCAGAAAACTGTCAGAGCTGTCGGACCTCGCAGTGGCAACGAGAAGTATGTGTTCAGAGAACGTTCCTGTTGATAATTACAAGTTCAGCAAGCCCCAGATTTATCCGATTTTTCTTTATGGAGATTTCCTGAACTCTGTTTGTGTCCTTAAAACATACAACTCTTTTAAGAGAAATGTAGGCCTTAAATTAAAAATGGTCTCATGATTATTAACATATTCTGAGTTGAAACTCTCACCCTAGGCTCTGGAGGCAGTAACCAGGTGAGGCCCATACAGTGACAGCTTCACTGATCAAAGTTCTTTGAATGCAGAGCACTCTTAAGACAAAGTTAATGTGCTTTATTTCAACGTGGGTCTCTAACTCTGTAGTTCCGTCTAGTAAGTAGTTTCACAGTGTGTTTGACAACCCCATTTTTAGAATGCATTTCAGTTTGGTCAAGTGCCTTTTTGTTTCCCTTTTCAAATAATGAATTCTTTATGTAATTTTTACATTTAAATATGTGATTAAAAAGCAATATGATTAGATAACAAGTGCTGGTCCTAAATCATATGCTGGATTTTTTTTTTAACTTTTTTAAATTTTAACTTGCTGTAGTAAAAATCATTTGAGATCTCATCTTTCTGTCTTTTGAAAGTGAACCAAACTTTCAGATTTTTGTCTAGTCTGATGCAATATAATTCAGTTTCCTTTCCTGTTTTCTCAAACTCAGTTAAGAAAATATTTCTATGTTCACTGGACTGTGAATAGGGCTTTCTTTGCATCTGCTGGCAACCTGACCTTCTTTATCCTGATTGGATTTTGTTTCCTTAAGTATTTGAGTGCCTGCTAGGTGTCCAGCCTCCAATAGAAACAGATGTCCAGCTTAACAGAATTTTGAATCACCAGAATGGGAAGAGTCTAGGGTCTAAGATCAGTGTTCCTTAAGTATATTTTTTAAATAGATGTCAGGATTATTAAGCCATTTTATATCTAAATGACAGGTTATTATATTGTCATTGGTTAAGTGATTTTTCTGTATATTGATTATAGTGGAAACCTTATTACTGCCACTTTATGAATGAGGACACTGAAACACAAGAAAGGTTCAATGACTTGCCAGATCTCAGGAGAGATCTCAGATTGAAACTGAGGTAGTATGACCTTCAGGCTTGGTGCACTGGGTGATATTGCCTTTCAAGGCTATGTTTTCATATAAATACAAAATTGATGCATTCAACTTGCTGTGTAATTGGTTTATTGGAATATATTAATTTCTTTGCACTTGAATGAAATGTGCACAGACTTTAGTAAAGAAAGCAGACTGATGCTACCCTCATTTTAAGGTGACTTTGGTGTGTCTGGAAAAAATCATTCTGATTTGGAAATGTGATTTGTTAATTTTTGAGGTGTCCCACAGCCATTTTTGGTTTGTAACTTAGAAACATTGTCTCTAAAGGATCAGAACGAAGTGATGCCCTCTTGTGGCAAAAACCAGCAGAGCACTTCAGAAAATGCTGTTGAGTTTTTCTTTTTCTCATGGCCACGTTTTAGTGTTCGCTTCTTGAATGTAGAACTGTTCTGTATTATTTGGTCCATTTACTTAAGTGTAAATTTCTAAAATAAACCTTTGTAAATTTAAGGTGGAATTTCAGTGTTGGCCACTTTGAACTTCGGTATATTCCAGACATGGAAACTAGAGCCGGATTTATTGAAAGCACCCTAAAGCCCAGTGGGAACAAAGAAGGGTCTAAAATTATTTCAGATGTGGAAGACCAGGAAGCCGCCATGATGGACACAGTGATAAAGGTCTCAGTTGCTGACTGGAAGGTTATGGCATTTAACAAGAAGGGAGGACATCTGGAATGGGAATACCAGGTACTAGAGACCACTGAACATTTGTAAATACATTTTTTCCTTTCCCGGTTTGACCAGACTTTTTGGGTAGAGGGAAAAAACTGTCATTTTGGATTCTTAGCCCATTCTCTATGCTTTAAGAAGTACTTTAAAAAAGTCACACGTATTAGAATGACTCTTCTGAAAAAGACCACAGAAGACAAGTGCTGGTGAGGATGTTTGTATCTCTGTGCCCTGCTGCTGGGGGTGTGAAGTGGTGAAGCCACTGGGGAGAAGAGTGCTTTCAAAAAATTGGAAAGAGAGCTACCCTATGATCCAGCCATCCTGTTTCTGGGAAGATAGTCAAAGGGAGTCAGATCGGTATCTTAAGGAGATATCTGTACTGCCATGTTCAGTGCTTTGCTGTTCACAGTAGCCAAGATATAGAAGGAGCCCAGGTGTCCATCAGTAAATGAATGGATAAAGAAAATGGGGTTTGTATATGTACACAGTAGAATATTATCCAGCCTGGAAGAGGGAAATGCTGTCATTTGCAAAAACATGGATGAACCTGGAGGATGTTATGCTAAGTGAAATAAGCCAGGCCTAGAAGAATAAATAGTGCATGATCTTACTTACTCATGGAATTTTAAAAAGTTGAACTCACAGAACAGAGGGTGGAATGGTAGTTGCCAAGGGCTGGAGAGGGTGGTGATAGGAGAAATGGAGAGATGTTGGTCAAAGGGTACAAGATTTCAGTTATGCACGATGAATAAGTTCTGGAGATGTAATGTACAGTGTGGTGACTATAGTTAATAATACTATATTATATATTTGAAATTTGCTTAGAGTAGATCTCAATGCAGGGCTTGAACTCACGATTCCAAAATCAGGACCTAAGCTGAGATCAAGAGTCGGACAGACACTTACACCAGCTGAGGTGTATAGATGAGAATTTGATATGCATATACATTGTGAAATGAAGAGGGTAGATTTTTTTTTTAAGATTTTATTTGACAGAGAGAGAGAGAGAGAGAGCGCACAAGTAGGCAGAGAGGCAGGCAGAGGGAGAGGGAGAAGCAGGCTCCCTGCTGAGCAAGAAGCCCAATGCAAGGCTCAATCCCAGGGCCCTGGGATTATGATGTGAGCCAAAGGCAGGTACTTAACTGACTGAGTCACCTAGATGCTTGATTGTGCTAATCATTTCATAATGTATACATATGTCAAAATGTGGCATTGTATACTGTAAATATATACATTTTTATTTATTAGTTATACATGGGAAATCTGGAAAAAATTTTAAAATTTGTGGTTTTTAAATGCCATTTTAGGAGTTGAACTACATAAATACTGCTTGAAATAATGTAAAATTTCTTTTCTATTTTTGTTTAGTTTTGTACTCCCATTGCATCTGCTTGGTTGGTTAAGGATGGAAAAGTCATTCCCATCAGTCTTTTTGATGATACAAGTTATGCATCTAACAATGAAGTTTTAGAAGATGAAGAAGACATTGTAGAAGCTGCTCGAGGAGCCACAGAAAACAGCGTTTACCTGGGTGAGTAGATGTCTCTTATGTAGTGATAGGACTTAATGACACTTAATTTTACTCCTGCGTTGTTCTTTTCTACCTCAAGTATGCCTATAGCAGTTTTAATTCTAAATACATTCCCTGGCTTAGATTGCCCTTAAGATTTATACTTTGATTTCCATACCTACTGGGTTTTTTCCATTTATCCAATTCTGAAACTTTGAATTACTCTGGTATATTCTTTTCCTCTAAGACCCTATTAGAAAGTCTTAGAAATGTTTCCATGATACAACATGCTGTGAATTACTCATATATCCTCAGATTCTAAAACTTTCTACGTTTGTATTTGCATCTACGTCAGTTTGCCCCCGCTTAAAGATTATGGGTTTTTTTTCCTGTGTAGCTTTACAACTTATCTGAAAAATAGTAACAAACTTCTTGTGTGCTTGGGCAATTGGAGGCCTTTACAAAATAAAATTTCAAACTTTTGAGTCTCATTATTTGCACTAGTGTTGGTGGTCAGATACTCATAAAATTCTTTTAAGCTCTGTCAGTGTGCTACCCACTCCTCAATCTCAATGAAATGCAAGCATTTGGAAGAATAACATGTCACACATATATCGTGATAGTATTTAACTCATGTGTTAGCAGTACCTCTGGAATTACAGGTGTTTTGGTTTCCTTAAAAAGAAAGTTACTTCATCTAAGCTGTTAGTTTTATAAGTGTCCAGTGATTTATTTGAACTTCCTTACTGGAAGTTCCAGTAACTATTGACAATTACTATTTAGTGAGAAACATTGTAACTTATGTATAACTTTCCTTTCCTATTTTTGTTAAATAACCTTTGAGTTGCATTCGAGTATTTGAGGCTTGATTCTTCTTTGAAAAGTCTTATGAAGCACATGAAGAAATAATGAATGAATCTAACTGTACTAAATGAAAATGAACCTTTTTGAAAAAAATTGGTGCTTGATTCTAAATATAATTGACAATGTTCTCATTGATTCAGGAATGTTCCGAGGTCAGTTGTATCTGCAGTCATCAGTCAGAATTTCAGAAAAGTTTCCTACAAGTCCCAAGGCCTTGGAATCTGTCAATAATGAGTATGCAATTATGCCTTTGCCAACAATCAAATGGAAACCCTTAATTCGTAAGTGAATTATGAACTTCTGTAGTATTATTGAGGTGTTCAGAGGCCTTATCATGACTGTCTTTGTCCTAGTATTGAATACCACAGAGATTACAACTTTTATATACTCTTTATTTTCTGACACACTAGGTAGGTATTTCAGATGTCGGAAAATTTGAATGATCTTTTACAGATTGATTTCATTAAAACAGCAGCTGCTTCTAAAGAAATCAGTGTTAATAAAGTATTTCTCTAGACAACATAGAAACACTCTTAGCCATTCGCTGACTATGACTATGTATCATTTAGCTCTTAACATATTAAGAATTTATGGGTCTCAGGGTCCTGGGATCAATCCCTGCATAGGGCTCTCTGCTCAGCAGGGAGCCTGCTTCCTCCTCTCTCTCTGCCTGCCTCTCTGCCTACTTATGAGCTCTCTCTCTCTGTCAAATAAATAAATAAAATCTTTAAAAATATATATTTATGAAACAGGGGCACCTGTTTCATGTTTATGAAACAAAGGCACTAGGGGCTCAGTTGGTTGAGTTTCCAACTCTTGATTTTTGACTTGGGTCATGATCTCAGAGTTCTGGGATTGAGCCCACTTTGGGCTCTGTGCTGGGCATGGAGCCTGCCTGAGATTCTCTCACTCCCTCTCCCTCTCCCCACCCCCTGTACTCGCTCACATGCTCTCTCTCTTTGTTATTCAATAAAAAAAATTTTTAAGAATATTTATGAAACATTATCTGGTTATTACATCATATGCTTTGAGACATTTAAATGAGTTGAAGTCAAACAGTAAGCTACCATTTCCTTCAGTTATCTTTCCATAGCTTGCATATGGTTTTGATCGCATATGTCACATCCTATTTTAATTACTTATTTAAATGACTCATCTTCTCTAAATGACTGCCTTTTTTTTTTTTAAGATTTTATTTATTTATTTGGCAGACAGAGATCACAAGTAGGCAGAGAGACAGGCAGAGAGAGAGGAGGAAGCAGGCTTTCTGCTCAGCAGGGAGCCTGATGCAGGGCTCCAACCCAGAACCCTGGGATCATGACCTGAGCCAAAGGCAGAGGCTTTAACCCACTAAAAGATTGCTTTTCAAGGGGAAGGAACCTTGAGCCATTTACTTAACATATTTGAACAGAACTGTGATTGAAAACCTGTTTTTTTTTAATGAATGAAGTACCTACATTTTCACTGAAGTTTTAACAGTTAAGATTTTACCATTTTCTTTTAGATTCTCCTTCCAGAACTCCTGTCTTGGTAGGGTCTGATGAATTTGACAAATGTCTTAGTAATGATAAGTTTTCTCATGAAGAGTACAGTAATGGCGCACTTTCAATCTTGCAGTACCCATATGGTAAGTGTGATGAAGCTTGCATTGAAAATGCTGAGTTTCATTTTTCCTCTTAGTGTATTTATTAATTTGAAATTAATTAGTAGAATTCAAATGAACGGTAGTCATTTGGAAGGTCGAAAGTATCCTCGGAGGAATGGTATGAATGGTGGCCAAAGGTGTAATTTCCAGAGTTAGAGTGCCAGGGTTCAAGTCCCAGTTTTGCCACATACTAGGTTGGGCACACCTAACTTACTGCCTCGTGGTTCCTTCATCTGTAAAGCAAGGATAGTAATCCTGATATTTACTTATTCGATTGCTATAACTTCTAAATGAGATAATGTACGTATAATCTTAACTAGCACTGTGTCTGGCAAATAGTAAGTGTTCAGTAAGCATTAATTCTTGTGATTAGCTTTCATTTAGTTATCAGCCTGTCTAATGTAATCTGTATAATATCAGCCTGAGTAATGAAGAAAATAGGTGTTTCCTATAAAGCTAAATGAAAACACTATAAAATGAGGGGGTTTTAATTTTGTCCTCCAACAAGAGAAATTAGTGCAAAAGTCAAGAGTAGGTGAAATTTGACTGGAAATACATTCCAGGGTATTTAAGGTTAGGATGCATTCAGCCATGGAAGGACTTTGAATAGTTAGATATAAAAAAAAAATTATCAGTCTGCATTAGACAAAAAGAGACTCCTTAAGAGTTCACGTTAGATGCCAATAATGGGAAGTTATTGTAAAATTTTTAAATTGACAGAAACACAGGACTCTGACCTAGAAGCAACAGTCTTTATCTGATGCTGATCCAAATACAAGATAAGAGAGAATTATGTAGTCTGTCCAGGTACTACAAAATAGAAGCCAAACAGTCAGGCTGCTTTCTAGGACATCCTCCTTTTGACAGCTTAAAATGAACCAAGGAGACTGTTAGAGCAATTTTCTTCTGAGTTTGCAAAGAATAATTTATGGTAAAATTTGTATATCATTAATGCCTAATGAGAGTAAAGCTTAAAAACCTTGAAGAAAGATAGAGTACTAATTCTTTCTTGCATTTAAAGAACTGGATTATTAATGAGGTAACAAATAAGGTGGCACTTAAGGTTTTTTGCTAGTCTTATTAATTAGTACAAAAAAAATCTATGATGCTATGGGATGAAGGAAAATATGTTTGTGTAGGAAAAAAGAAAAAGTAGGGTAATGAGGCTATTGAAAAGTGCTAAGGAAGAGATGAAACTTTAATAAAAGGAATTAGTAATAGAAGTGACGGGAAAACATAATTTTTAACAACTAAAGGAGACTGTGTATTGGTTTATCTTTTTTAAAAAATAATATTTTATGTTTTTGTGCTTGTTTTTTGTTTTTATATGTATTTTTATATTTGTTTTTGAAGATAATGGTTATTATCTACCATATTACAAGAGGGAGAGGAGCAAACGGAGCACACAGATCACAGTCCGATTCCTCGATAACCCAAATTACAGCAAGAACATTCGCAAAAAGGATCCTGTCCTCCTCTTACACTGGTGGAAAGAAATAGTTGGAACTATTCTGTTTTGTATCATAGCAACAACTTTTATTGTGCGTAGACTTTTCCATCCTCATCCTCACAGAGTAAGATATTTTTCAGAATCTAATATATTTCAGAGTGTTGGGAGAATAGTGTGTGTGGTGGGGGCTGAGGGAACGTTTACTTAAGTTTCGCCATGAAGTCAGTGTCACCCATCCTCTCATCTCTCCTGACTTACCACCCCCTTCACTTCTCACCTCTTCCCTTCTGGCCTTCACCCCTCCCATTTCACTTCTCACTGACAAGGGAAATGCTGTATTCTGTGTTCTTATAATACTCTTCTTTTTGTCCCTGTTATTTATTTTTTAAATGTTATTTTATAGCTTAAGATTGTTAGCTAACTGCAGTTCAGTTTTGATAGTGATTTTTTTCCCCCACCTTGTTAGCAAAGGAAGGAATCTGAAACTCAGTGCCAAACTGAAAGTAAATACGATTCTGTCAATGGAGAAGCTAAGGACAGTAGCTGGAATGACATAAAAAATTCTGGATATGTATCACGGTAAGAGTCTTGTCATATATAAAGTATGTACGTGTTTGCTACAGCTTCGGGTGACAGCTGCTTGAATCAAGGAAGAAATGACCTCTTGATCATCAAGATCTTGTTTAACTTTTCCTTTAATGTGTCAATATCCAGGGAAGTAAAACAAAGACTTAGCCCTGAAGTAACTTAAATTTATTCACAGTGATATGTATCCTAAGAGGTATAAAAATAGTGTTATAGAAGTTCAAAATTAAGTTCTTATTCAGATAACTTTATTATCAAAGGTGTATTGTGTACTGGGCTTGGTATGAACAGAACCAAATTATTATTGTGTTATTAGAGTGTGATTAAATCTCTATATGTTACTTAATCTTCAATTATTTATTTAGTCTTTATTCTGTCTAGATAAGAAGTAGAAAAATGGGGGGAAATACACCAGTAGGTCATTTTTAAATTAGAAGAGGGAGGTGAGTCACATAAAAAGTAGGCAATTCAAATAATTTGAAGGTAAAATAAAAGTAGAGAATCTGTTAGCATTGGTCAGGTTTTCATGCTTTGTGGTACAGGAAGTGGAGCTGTGTTTCCCTTTTCATATTACATAGTTTACTCCTACATTTTCCCTTTGTTTTGATATCATACTTAGTGCTTGGTGATATGGGGACAAGGAAGAGATACAGAACCTTACTGCTTAATATCTAGGGTAATGGTTTTATGACAGAAAAGATTGAAAATTACAGTGAAAATATGTGTGATACTTAGATGATGTGTAGACATAATTTATCTAAGCTGCATTCATACTGTATTATCACAAGCTGAGAATTGACTGTAATCCATTTGTTTTGGCTACAAGTTTCCCAGAGCAGAATTTACCAGGTGACTAAGAAATGGCAAAGGATTTAGTACCCTTTCTGATAAAGATGCTGTGACTAATTATGTCAGTGGCCGGCAACAGCAGCAGGCAGAGAGAGGGAGAAACTAGGGACCTGACAACTCTCACGTGGTAATCCGCCACCGAAGCCATTCACGGGTCATTCAGCATTTTATTCAGCATTTACTCTGAACATCCGAGCGCAGGACTTTCATTTCTGGCTTTGGGAGAAATAAAAAGACTGGGCCTGTGCCAGAGGGGCTTAAAGTCTATGAGGGAAGATAATACTGGACTAAACAAACAGCTAAAAAAAGCGGCAAACTAAGTGACTTAGGCACTGGTTGTAATGATTCAAGAGGGCATCGTACGTGAGGTCACATTTTCATTGAACCTTAAATTGTGAGTTAAGGAAGAGTTAGGGAAAGACAGGGAGGAGTAGGTGGAGTGAATAAACTTACATCTGTAAGGCTCTTGTGAGGAGAACTGGAATAATGTACTCTGCAGTTGAATTCAATTTAGTTTTCCTTTCACTTTATTCAATGTGGCAAGTACAGCTGATTGTTTTTCAAATCCAGGTGGCTCTATGCTAATGCCTAATGTTTATTGAATGCCTGCTATATGGTGGGCATCATAAAGAACCTGAGCTCTGGGTTCAGTCATGAATTCAAGTCTGAACTTGGTCATTGTGAGTTGGGACCTTCGACAAGATGATACTTCATTTTATAGAGTCTATAATCATATATAAGATGTCTCTCTTTTTAGAAGACGTATTCATTTTCTTTAATATAGGACAATAATGCAATTGGCCCTGCAGGAGTAGTATGTGAATTTCATGAGCTATGTAGTTGGGGAGATGGATCTGTACCGAAGTGCCTTGACTAGCTATTTTTAGGGACGCAGATTATCGTTCTTCATTCTCTGTGAAGGTAATTGGCCCACAGAGGATTGGGATCGATCGCCTCTCCTCAGCTCTGTGCTGTAACCAGCTGAGCCAACTACTAAATGAATGAGTGTGCAAATCCTAAAGTAATAAACTTAGCCTTTTGAGAGACAATAAAGATAATCGCATTCAACTCTCCCCCATATGGCTGGAAGAACAGCTTCTAGAGCGTGCATGCGTTCATTTATTTTTTTCATATATTATCTGACTGAGATTTGTTAGACCTTCCACTTGACAGGTAAGGCCAAGTTCTGGAAGTACAAAAAGAAGTATGAATGCCTTCCTGCACCCAAGGCCCCCACAATACAGAGGCAGCAGGGAGAGCGAGCTTTCCACAAATAGCTGCAAGCTATTGAGATTATGTTTAAATAGTTCAAAAAACTATGTGCAAAGTGCTATGAGAACATTGAGACAGGTCTAGGAAGGTTCCAGAATAAAGGGAAAACAGAGGTTCATTAAGTACTAAGAAATAGGCCATCTCAGTGGAGCATCTCAGAAGCAAAAGCCCCAAAGCTGGGAGAGAGCCTGGTACAATCGGCTGGAATCTGGAGCGCCGAGTGAAGAAGTCAGGTGCGGAAGGAAGATGAGGCTACAATGTGTGTGTCAGCCTGTAAGTCACAGATGCGGAGTTAGCTTCTGTCTGAATTCCTCTGGTGGTGAGCACACTGACTCTTGAAGCCACCCAGCTGATTGCACACAGCTTTGGTTCCTAGAAAGATTTCTGGCTAAAAGAAAAAAACAATACTTAATAGGATTGATTACATTTTTTAATAGAATTTATAGAGACTGACATAAAATTAAACTGTGCTTTTTCTTTTTTTTTTTAAGATTTATTTATTTATTTGAGAAAGAGTGTGCATGCAACAGAAGGCAGTGAGGAGTGGGGGGACAGACAGAGGGAGAGAAAGAGAGAGAGAGAGTCCTCAAGCAGATTCCCCACTGAATGCAAAGCCTGACATGAGCTTGATCCCAGGACCCTGAGATCAGCACCTGAGCCAAAGCCAGGAGCAGGATGCTTAACTGACTGAGCCATCCAGATGCCCCTAAGCTGTGTTTTTCTAATTGAGTGCAGAATGCGACAGAAGGCAGAAGTTTAGAGAAGGAAGGGTAGAATATTTTGGTAGGTGATGGAAAGTGCTGGACAGGTTAGAACAGTAGTACAGTTGCTGTAAAAACAAGTGATTAATAAGCAATTCCCAATAAACAGTAGCTTTTTTATTTTTTATAAATTTCCTAGAAAGAAGTTAGAATAGGTTTGCTTCATTTATTTAAACAGAAGAGCAAAGAATGCTAGTAGTCTAATTTAAACTACAATCTATTAAAATAAGCTTTATGAGACTTACTGAGTCTATATACTCTTTATATAGCTATCATAAAGTAAGATTGAACTATTACCTTATGAAATTTCCTTTTTTTTTTTTTTTTCTTTTTAAGCTATCTAACAGATTTTGAACCAGTTCAGTGCTTGGGTCGTGGTGGATTTGGAGTCGTCTTTGAAGCCAGAAACAAAGTAGATGACTGCAATTATGCTATCAAGAGAATCCGCCTCCCCAACAGGTAAGGGAGGGTGTTGTTAGTGGGCTTGCAACTTGCGCCATATTGCTCATCTCATAGGCAATATGTCCTTCTTGCTATAGTCTGTACATATAGAAAACATTGTTTCTGACCTTCTGAACCTTAGCTTCTAAGCGCCACCAAGTAACCAGCCGTCGAAAAGGGGTGATGTATTTAGATTGCTTTGCCTTGACTTAAAAAAATATGCCCTTGTTTTTGATTCTTAAACACTCAGGACTTTTCCAAAGTGGATTATGATGACTCTTATATTTACTATGTAGCACCATTTAAAAATAACCCATGTATTGTGGAAAATAGGGAAAAATATTAAAAATCTTCTGTGTCTTCTCTTCCTAGTAATGCTCACTATTACCATTTTTGGGTATTTCCTTTTATTTTTTTCTGATCATAAATTTACCTAGTTAGTAGCATAGTTAACAATACAGTACAGCTTAATCTGTTGCTTCCTTTATTGTATCCTTGGCAGTTTCCATGCCAACAATAGGCTAAGAGTATACATGCTGAAATAAACTGAAAGTATTTTATGGCTGGATAATAGTCCAGTTGATATATGGGAAATATTTTGTTTAGCTGTTTCTTATTGTTAAATATTTGTGTTTCAAATTTGTTGCAGTTAAAAACAACTTTGTAGTGTCCATCTTTTATATAAATTTTTGACCACATCTGTTTTCATAGGATAGATTCCTGGAAGTAGCATTTCTCACTCAGAACTGTTTCATGCTTAAGATGATGGGCTTTGAGTAATGCATTCTCCATCTATTTTAGAAAGCTCCTATTGATTTTTTTAAAAGATTTTTTATTTATTCATTTGAGAGAGAGGGAGGGAGAGAGAGCAAGAGCAGGGGGAAGGGGCAGAGGGAGAGGTAGAATCAGACTCCCCACTAAGCAGGGAACCTGATATGGGGCTCAGTCTCAGGACCCTGATCATGACCTGAGCCGAAGGCAAACGCTTAACTGACTGAGCCACCCAGGCGCCCGTAAGTTCCTATTGATTCTTGATTAAATGTGCACTGATTGCTTTGTTGTCTTTGTAACTGGTAGTTAATCAGTCTGTCCAACAGGGACACAAGCCTGGGAGGATTTTATGTACTAATTCTTCTTGGGACTAATTCTTTTCCTTGGTATATAATTTTTGAGTACTTTAAGTATCTATATATGCAGGCACCACGTAGGATATGAAATTAAGCAAAGTTTTTGCCTCCAAGAACGAATGACTCTTTGAGGCTTTTGAATATATATGCAAACAACTGCAGTGCAACAATGGTTGTGACCTGGGGGCTTAGGATAGTAAATAGCTTCTCTTGAAAAAGTGCAGATGTAACTGAAATTGAAGGAGGCACGCTTTTTGGAGGTAATGACATTTGTGCTGGGTATTGAAGAGTAGGCTGTCACTCACACGACAGAGTGTAGCAGAGGGATGGCACTACACAAAATGACCTAACAAAGGCTCAAGGAAAAGCACTTGAAGGTGATACAGAGAAGAGTTAGTGGGATCCCTAGAAATGTGAGATTAGATCTACCAGAAAAATTATCAAAGCAGAAAATCAAATCTGGGTGCTTTTCTAACTAGACTTCATTGCCTGTGATATTCAGTATTTGAGGCTTGCTTTGAACAAATAAACTGCTAATACAGGTTTTTTGGATGGCAATATGCACCAGTTACATATGTACCAAGTAGGGTTATTCTCCATCCTCCTGAGCTGTCCTCCTGAGCTCTCTTTTCTGAATAGTTCACTTATACCTATTCATCCCCTATTGAATTGACAAACATTAAGAAGTGGTCTTTATATCTTTAATGGTCTGTAGTCGTTCATTTTTAGTCATCCAGGAAAGTTTTTTTTGAATGAAGCAATGTGTTCATAGCACTTATATCTATAAAAAGAAAAAAAAAATCCTAAAATACATGTTTTTAAAGCTTAACTGTATGGCTTTTTAGAATTGTGCCACTAGGGCTAAGTCATCTGTTTCTAGTTTTAGATCCAAGAGAGAATTTTATTTTCTTATCTCTCACCAAAAATATGATTACTTTTTCCAGTAAGAGTGACCTTCGGTGTTGTCTTTTTCTCTGTATTTCAGGGAGTTGGCTCGGGAAAAGGTAATGCGGGAAGTTAAAGCCTTAGCCAAGCTTGACCATCCAGGGATTGTTAGGTATTTCAATGCTTGGTTGGAAGCCCCACCAGAAAAGTGGCAAGAAAAAATGGATGAAATTTGGCTGAAAGATGAAAGGTAACTTGCTTAGACAAAGACTTAAAATCTAGTACTTTTTTTTAAGCTAATTTTTTTGCTTATGTGAACAAAATTCATCTCTATAACTAGAGAAGAGTTTAGCTTAATTGTTTTAAGAAAAAAATGCTGTTCTCTGTCATGTTTTGGAACATTCTAGAGCCACTTGTTAATTGAAAAGTTTACTTAAAATAAAGAAAAGTTTATATTTTAGACTATGAATTTTAAAAATTATTTGTAGATAGGGCTGTATGAATTGTAATTTGCTAAGGGATTTACAGTGGCTTTTCTCTTTAAGAGGTTCTGTCTGCTTTTGTCACCATTTTTTTATTTTCGATTTTCAGTTTCTCAGTAGTTAACAGTTTACAACTCCTTTAAAACTATTAAACTAATTTAAAGCAAACAGTCTTGAAACACTGCATCAAAAACTAATGATATATTTTATGGTGACTACCTTGGCACAATTAAAAAAAAAAACTAGTTTAAAGCTATTTGCAGTTAAAAATACTTGAAGATAATGCCCATATTAAGTATGCTCTGCTATAGGAAGGAAGGCTCTTTTAAAAATGAGTAAATGAGATCAGAGAGGAAGCAGGCTGCATATAGGCTGTTTACCAAATAATTGGCAGTAAAATTCCTGCCTAAAATACCGAACACAGCCCTAGACTCAAATGTAGTAACTTGTCCAGATGACATTTACAGACACAGTCAGTAACCAAACCACGGAAGATCCAAGTGAGGTGTCCCCATGGCTGAGGGCCCTGGTCACTAGTGCCCTAATTCAGACAAGGGCTTCGGAACTGTGGCCCCTGAGGAGTCCTTTCCTTGGCTGTCTCTCAGGGCTTTGTGTTTTGCATAAATGCTCTGGCTGCTCTGGCATGAAAGTCCCACGTAACTGTTTCAAGTCTAAAATTAAGCTTTCCAGTTGAAATTTTTTAGAAGCAATGAAAGGCATATAATGTTCTTTGTCTCCCATAGTATGTTTTTTATTTCTTCTGTGTGTTGTATGTCATTTGGTACTGGCTTTCTTATAGATAAAGCTTTTGGAATAAAGATTGTGGTTCAGATCATTTAATCAGCACATATGCCCTCTCTTACCTTTGTGTCTGTCCCACCTTCAGCACAGACTGGCCACTCAGCTCTCCTAGTCCAATGGATGCCCCATCAGTTAAGATACGCCGAATGGATCCTTTCTCTACAAAGGAACATATTGAAATCATAGCTCCTTCTTCACAAAGGAGGTCTTTTTCAGTAGGGATTTCCTGTGGCCAGACGAGTTCTTCCGAGAGCCAGTTCTCTCCGCTGGAATTTTTAGGAACGGACCACGGGGACAGCAGTGAGTCCGCGGATGCTGCGTGCAACCTCCGGGACAGCTGCCTTACGGACTGCGACGCGGGAGATGGTACTCTGGACGGCCATGACGAGGGTCACTCCTTCGAACTGTGTCCTTCTGGAACTTCTCCTTATGAAAGGTCAAGGGAGAGAACATCCTCTTCTATAGTATTTGAAGATTCTGGCTGTGATAACGCGTCCAGTAAAGAAGAACTCAGAACGAAGCGACTGCATCTGAGCAACCACTGCACTAATAAACTAACTGCCCTCCAGCCTTCCAGTAGCCAGTCTTCTTCTGAACCTACGTTCTCTGTTTCTCCTCCCAGACCCACCACTTTAAGTTTAGATCTCACTAAAAACACCGCAGAAAAACTCCAGCCCAGTTCCCCGAAGGTGTATCTTTACATTCAGATGCAGCTCTGCAGAAAGGAAAACCTCAAAGACTGGCTGAACAGCCGGTGCACCCTAGAGGAGAGGGAAAGAAGCGTGTGTCTGCTCATCTTCCTGCAGATCGCAGAGGCGGTGGAGTTTCTGCACAGTAAAGGGCTCATGCACAGGGACCTCAAGGTCTGTACTCGTGGAACATCACCCAAGGGGTTCGGTCTGACCCTCTGTGATTGAGAGCAGTACTTTCGGTAGTTGTCAGATTTTAACCGAAGGGCCCTAAAGAGCAAAGGAGAGGAAGGGTATCAGAGAGGGGCGCAGAGGCCCGGGGAACCTGCTGCAGAAGGAAGTCTTGTGGTTTGAAAACTTCAGGCAGAGCATGTCTTCTCTCCTGTGATGGGTTCCCTGTCCTCCAGCTAAAAAAGACAAAGCCACCATGAACAGCAGATAGACTGTTTTTCCTAGGACTTTGGGTAACCCTGCCTTAAGTTCCCGAGGGCGCCAAGGTAGCGTGGTGAAGGGGACCCAAGTGGAAGGAGACACATGGTTTCCTTCAATAGCCAGCTCTGAACTGGAGCAGATCGCCAGGCTTTTTGCCCCTATTCTTGAACTATTTAGGCCCTGGGGAAGGGCATGCGAAGCTGGATGGAGAAAGAAAGCAAATAGCCAGGTTACTGTTTGCAGCTCTAAAGCCTTTTATTCTGTTTTCAGTATATACAATATTGAATATTGTGGCAATGTGATATGCTAAATTATTTAAGATTCTTACTAAAATACTCAGTATTTCCTGGGTATGTGTTTCTGAAACAATTATATGGAACTCTGACTTGACTAATTTCTGCCGTATTTCATATGCTCATAGTGATCATCAGTAAATGTACAGTGAATATATAAGTACTTTTCCGATGGAAGTAGCTTAAATTATTGAAGTATTTTCAGTTTTGTTTCATGTAACCAAAAACTTTGTTTCAGGCACCAAAGTAGCTACTTGGACACTGATTTCTCATATCAGCTGTACATCTTCTAATCCTTGAGTTTGGAATAAGGGGGACAAGAATTAGAATTAGTTCCTATTTTCCAGAGTAACTGTTATTGAATTATTATATAATTACTGTGCTTCCGTGATTTTGATGTGGACCTAAACTGACTGACAGGTATTATTCTGCACTGAAGGAAAGGTTCAGAGATGATTTCTTTTGGTTGGAAAAGAGAACACAACTGACTTCCAGAAAGCCAGATACTAACATGAGAGAGTGCTAGCTATATGACTATAGTAAACATTTATCATTTGGTGAGAAACTATTAACTGATTTACACATTCATTTTGGGCTTAGCCCTTACTATACATACAAAATGCCAAGTTGAAAGACAATGTAATTATGTTTTCACTGATAATGAGTATCCTTCTGCTGATTTTATAAAGTTAATGAGCTATTAGTGAATATTTGTCAAATGCTACAACATTGTCTATACAGATTTTTTTCTGTGTTTGTCTCTGCACCAAAAAAATTCTAGGAAGAAAATTAATTTTCCCCTAGTTTTTCTAGGAACCAAAAAGTTTGATTCCTTTTTAAAGATACATTATTTTTAACAATTTCTAGGGTACCAGAAAAATTACCTCCAAGATTTCTGTTCCCAGTTTGAATAGCTCTGCATTCTGTTCACTCTGACCCAAGTCTCTGAGCTCCATGTTAAACCTTCTGGCCCTCCCCCCTTTTTGTACCTTGTTCAATCGTTGTCATTGGCACTTTCCCGCCTCTGATTCTCCAGACTTCCTTCCAGTCTCTTCCCTTCACTCTAGCTGGGCTTCACGCTGGGCTTTTCACAGTTCCTTAAGTATGTTGAGTCCTCATAGAGCCTGGTATTTCTTATTTAAATTCTCATCACACTTGTATTATTTATCCTTCAGTTCTATGTTTCTGTGTTTATTTTGTTCCCCTGTTACATTCCTGTCAAAATGCCTGACATAGTCTATATACTCATATCATTTTATTTGAATAATCTTTTGCTTGCAGCCCAAAGGAAATTTATTGGTCCATATAACTCAGCTGTCCAGGATCCTTTATCTAGGATCAAGTGATGAAGCCGGAAGCTGTCCCCTGTCCCATCACTGTCTCTTGTTTCCATTTTCAGGCATGCTCTCCCTTCACTGGCCTAGGATAGCTGCCAGCATTCTCAGGACTACACATTACAAGTTTCTAGAGGTGGTTGGGTAGATAGGTATGGAGAGAAAAGGGAATGGGAAAAAAGTATCTCTCTCCCCCAGTATCAATCAGAAGTCCTGGGTTTCCTTCTAATTGCTAAGCCAAGGATACATACCCACCTCTAAATCAGTCTCCTGGCCAGGGGATGGAATCGTGCTGATTGACTTCTCTAACCTCTGGATGTAACCTCGGGATAACGTCCAGCTGAAGCATGAGGTTGCTGCACAGTTGGGGAAAAGGGAGTTCTCAAAGTCAAGTCAGGGTATTTCTGGTGGAAGCACAGGAGGTAGATGTTGGAGAACCCCCCCACACCCAAAAATATCTATTACGGTGTTTAGTAACTAACAACTGACACCAGAAGGTAGGGGAGAGGAGGGAATGTGAAATTTAAGGCATCACAGTCTGTTTTCTCTCACATAAGATCATCTATGGGAGAGCAGGAGGTTATTACTATAGATTTTGGTTATATGCAATAACTTAATTGCTTCAAAGCCAGCACTATAGAATTGTATTTTGGAGTTCGGGAGTAAAATGGTTTTTGTCTGGCAGTATTTGAAGCCAGATGAAATTCAGTTTCATGAGCTGAATGGCTCTCTTTTTTCTTTATTTTAAGAGCTCTGAATGGTGGTTATGTTAGCCACAGTTAGAGTAGGTGCTGAAGGAAAGATGATCTATTTCACGCAGGGAGGTTTGAGGGCCCATGAGAAATCTGGCTGGATATGTCATATAAACAGTTAAATATGAGAGTGTAGAACTCGGGACAGGTCTGGGAGGGTAGGTAAGTATACGGGTATAAAAGAGGCAGCACAAGGTTGTAGTGAGGAGCTCTTATTCCCCTTGGTAGCCTACTTCCCACCCTCAGACACAAACAAAAGGCCAGTTTGTTTCATTCATTCATCAAATAGAAGTGATGAGCTACCGTAGGGCAAGGACTTCACTGAATGCTGGTTCTGTGGCAGTGAACCAGAAGTCTTTTTCTTCTGGAGCCAGACCACTTGGGTTTGAATCCTGCTCTACCACTTGCTAGTTGGATACCCTTGGGCACTTAACTTCTCTGGGCCTCAGTTTTCACAGCTGTAAAATGAGGGTCTAAGAGACTAATAGGGTTGTAAGTATTACATGAATTAAACTAGTAAACTGCTTAAAACAGCTCATGGCACATTACAAGTGCTCTGTATGCATTTACTATTATTACTACTATTATATCATGGCTTCGGTTATAAACATAAAGAGCTTGCCAAAGGAGAGTGTTAAGAATACTGAGATTGATGACTGGGCCCCAGAGAATGTGAATCTGTAAGAGTTTAAATAGATGTTCAATAAATGTGCATTTCCTCTGCTACCCTTCCCTTTTCCTTACTCTAACAATACTTACTCAGCATTGAAGGATTGCTTTTATTTTCTAATTAGTCTGTTTAATGCTTGAGAACATCTGGTTTCTTGTATTTCTCTTCTGTAGTTATTTCAGTTCTCTTCACTTTCTCTCCTTCTCCATGCACACCTATCATGCTTTTGTCTGTCTTATTTTTTTCCAGCCTTCCAATATATTCTTTACAGTGGACAATGTGGTCAAGGTTGGAGACTTTGGATTAGTGACCGAAATGGACCAGGACGAGGAAGAGCAGATGGTTCTGACCCCGATGCCAGCATATGCCAGACACACAGGACAAGTGGGGACCAAGCTGTATATGAGCCCAGAGCAGGCAAGTTTTTTCTTTTCCTTCTGAATTAACAATGGATCTTTGGTTAGCATGGCTCCAAGCTAGATGTGCCCCATAAATCTCCATCCACATTCTTCTTAAAATACCCAGTAAGATAAAATCTGAAAATTATGAAAATTGGTAGTAGGGTTCATAGGTAGCACAGCTAGGGTGCAATTTCTAGAGCCTGAACTGGGGATGGATTAAGAAAAACACAGTGCATAAAACATGCACTCACCCCTGAACCAGAACCTGACAGCAACCCGAATTCAGAAAAAGACTTTGAATGCCTCTCTCCCAAATTTAACACCAATTCTTCTTGTAAACTATGTAGAAAAGAGCCAGCTAGAGCCAGAGGTCCTGTACTGAGCTGCTCATTCCAATAATCACAAGCAACTTCTAGAATGTACCATGGCAGGAAATAGAGGTAGATGAGTTGGGATATGTTGCCTTGTGGGGATGCTTAGTCTCCAAAGGAAAAGTGCTGTGAACAGGACAGAGCCTGGAAGAGTGGTGGGAGCAGGGCATCCTGGGAGCATCAGAGAAGCATGCCCAGCCAGCTAATGATGTTCACAAGCTTATATATGTTTCTATATTAGCAGTTCTCAAAACTTTTTGGTCTCCATACCTGATTATACTTGTAAACATGATTGGGAACCCAAGAGTTTTTCATATGGGATTTCATCTATTGATATTTGCTTTAGGGGCACCTGGGTGACTCTGTGGGTTAAAGCCTCTGCCTTCAGCTCAGGTCATTATCCCAGGATCCTGGGATCGAACCCTACATTGGGCTCTCTGCTCAGTGGGGAGCCTGCTTCCTCCTCTCTCTCTGCCTGCCTCTCCACCTACTTATGATCTCTATCTGTCAAATAAATAAATAAAATCTTTTTTAAAAAAAATTTGCTGTAAAAAAAAAATTTGCTGT
Organism: Mustela erminea; assembly: GCF_009829155.1. NCBI lineage: Eukaryota > Metazoa > Chordata > Mammalia > Carnivora > Mustelidae > Mustela > Mustela erminea. The sequence continues at coordinate 102,954,627 of NC_045620.1, read as the reverse complement.
ATTAGAGGATAAAATTGAGAATTTCATAAAAATTTTATTTATTAAAAATAATATTAAACCTATCACATCTTAAAGGTATTATTATGAAAAATATTCTGCAATATAAAAACAAATTAGCAAGAAGAGTGACATTTGTTCACATTTTTTTTAAAGATTTTATTTATTTATTTGACAGAGAGAGAGATCACAAGCAGGCAGAGAGACAGGCAGAGAGAGAGAAGGGGAAGCAGGCTCCCTGCTAAGCAGAGAGCCTTATGCCGGACTTGATCCCAGGACCCTGAGATCATGACCTGAACCGAAGGCAGTGGCTTAACCCACTGAGCCACACAGGTGCCCACATTTGTTTACATTTTTATAAATCTCTTTAATCTCTCACTTAAAAGAGCTAATTCTCTGGGAGCCTAGGTGGTTCAGTCGGTTAAGCATCTACCTCTGATCTCAGCTCTGGTGTTGATCTCAGGGTCGAGTTCAAGCGCCTCCTTGGGCTCCACACTGGGCATGGACCCTACTTAAAACAAGAACAGCAAAAAGAGCTAGATTCTCATATCCGCTTTTACATTTAATCTGTTGGTGTGTTATGTTGGCTAAAGTAAATGAAGAAAAGCTGACCTCACACAGATAGATAGTTGGAAAGGGAGGAATATTTAATAGCATGTTCAGGTAACTTGGGTTGTCTTTGATAGTGCATCAAGACTCAGTAAGTGATAGTTTCTTAAAAGTTATTTGCCCAGGGAGCCTGGGTGGCTCAGTCAGTGAAGCATCTGCCTGCCTTCAGCTCAGGTCATGATCCCAGGGTCTTGGGATCAAGCCCCACATCTGGTTCCCTGATTAGCAAGGAGTCTTCTTTTCCCTCTGCCTGCCACCCCCCCTCACTTCTGCTCTCTTTCTCCGTCAAATAAATAAATAAATAAATAAAAGCTTCAAAAAAAAAAAAGGTGATTTGCCCTGTGGAATCCAAAACACTATCACTGTATTCTGTTACTTTAACATCCTTTGGTCTTTTTTGCATTGTGAATGGATCTCTCACCCTTGCACAATTTTGTAGCATTGTGCATCGGTAACTTGAGAACTCTTGGTTCCCTAAGTTACGCAACTTTTCCAAAAGTTGTCACAATTCATTATACAGTATTTTAAAAAAAAAAAGTCACTTTGATTAATATCACCACCAATCTCACTAGAAAGGCTTTAGGTATTAAGAAGTGATCAGGTTCCCCATGACTTTTCCAAAATTCTGATTTCATGTCAAAGCTCAATTTTTATCATTGGCTGCAAATACCGTTCAGTTTTCCTTGAAATGCCATTCTCACTTTGTTCATCTTTAAGAAAATGTCTGCAGAGTATCCAAGTCAGAATAACCATAGTTCATCACCAGTTGTTGCTTCAAATCAAAATGGTGAACGAATGAGAAAAGTGACTGATTTAAATTGTAATTCCAACAATTGCACAGTTGCTTTGTTTTGAGACAAGCACTGTGCTTGGATATGGAGCAGAAGAAATGCTTTATGAACATCTGCCATTTTGTCATGCAGAAAATTATAAAGATGTATATCTAAGAGTCGAGATGTAATCAGATTAAGGATTTTTACTGCTTCAGCAAAGACATTTTGATTGAAACTGTCTTTTTTGTTGTTAACTGTGAGTATATAGCGTTGAAGCACCCTTACAGTACTACAGTTTGGTGTTGCTGCCATGCTTCCCGCTAAGGTTCCAGCAGCGCCCATGTTAGCACACAGAAAGGATAAATCCTGCCTTGTATTACTATGAAATAGCCTTGACCCTGCAGACCTCCCGAAAAGATGTTAGGATTTTCAGGAATCTGTAGATCAAACTTTGAGAATCTGTGGGCTAGATTATCTTTGGAAGGTTCTATCACAGACCAGTCATAGGAATTGCCTTTGAAAAGAAGGATTTTATTTTACTGTTATGCAATATCCTTTTTTACTCTTTAAGTTTTTACATTATCCAAGTGTTTATTCTTTCTGTTTAATTTTTTTTAATTAAAAAAATTTTAGATGCACTTACCAGACTTGTGAGACTCAAAACATGATGTTTGTGGGAGCACATTTTCAAAATGGAAAGTTCTGTTTACAAATGTGTTCTTTGAGAAATAGGGTTTGTAGTGGAAATTTCAAAATTAATAATAATTAATAATAAATGGATATTGTTCATATATCAAGAGTCTTTACATACAAAATGAGGTTCTTTTGTGATAGATTTACTATTAAAATACAAAACCAAAAAGAATATAAAGAGCTCCATAATTAGACATCTTGAATTGCAAAGCTAAAAGACAAATGATGTAAGTATTAAGGTAGGAAAAGAAGGTTTTTTAGCTTTTTCCTATAGCACTCAGCGCTAGAAGACAATAAAGCAACATGTGTAATTTTGAAGAAAAAATTCCTGCATGAATCTGGCCACAAAGCTACTCACGTCTGAAGAAATCAAGCATTATTAAATAGATAAGAGTTAAAAATAATCTTTTAAGTAAAAAAAGCAGGTTCAGGAATAATGTGCATAGTATGCAACCTTTTGTGTAAAAGAGGAAAAGATAAATGTGTATTTTGCTTATGTTTATATAAAGGAACTCTGGGAGGATGTGCAAGTAACATGGTTTTGTGCAGAGGGGAAGTAGCTGGTGGGGGTGGGAACTGGGCATTTGAGGCACAGGTGGGAGGGAAAAATACATGCTGCTTTGTGAACCAGGTGAATGTGTTACCTATTGTAAGTGAGTATAAGGGGCAGTTGGGTGGCTCAGTCAGTTGGGCATCTGCCTTCGGCTCAGGTCATGATCCCAGGGTCCTGGGATTGAGCCCCTCATCGGGCTTCCTACTCAATGGAGAGCCTGGTTCTCCCTCTCCCTCTGCCTGCTTCTTTGCCTACCTGTGCTCTCTCTGTCTATCTCTCTGTCAAATAAATAAAATCTTTTTAAAAAGAAAGAACTGATACCAGTGGAATGATAAAGTCACATGATGGTAGATTTTAAGTGTCCTAAGTCAAAAAAGATACCCTCTGTAGCAAATCTACTTAAAGGGAAAAACCACAAGTAAATTTAGAAGTTAGCAAGGATACATGTAGCAGAGATTTCAATTTATGAGACTGTTACTAAACATAGTTGATCATTCACAACCAAAGGTATCCAGACTGGCTTAAGGAGGAAGAGAAAGCTTTTGGCCCCGTAACTGAATCATCCCGGTCAAATGGTGTGACCAGGACTTGGTGAAAGGAGAAATTAAAACTGTATGAAATGTGAAAATACTATAAATATATGTTTCTGTGCATAGGAAGAAAAGATCAGAATGAAGAGCCAGAAAATGTCAGCAGCCACTGCTTCTGTGTAGGAGGCTTTGAAAGATATTATGGACTTGTCTGTATTTTCCAATTTTTCTACATAGGCACAGATCAGAATTAACACTAATATGCTTTTAACAGTATGATTTTATTTTTTCCTAATTATTCAAGAGGCTGGAAGTACACCTTTACACTCTTAAGTATTATGAAAATGGGAATGACTAAATAAAAGGCCTCTTGAGTGCCTGGGTGGTTCAGTGGGTTAGGCCGCTGCCTTCGGCTCGGGTCATGATCTGAGGGTCCTGGGATGGAGTCCTCATTGCATCATCTGGCTCTCTGCTCAGCGGGGAGCCTGCTTCCCCCTATCTCCTCTCTGCCTCCCTCTCTGCCTACTTGTGATCTCTCTCTGTCAAATAAATAAATAAAATTTTATAAAATAAAATACTTCTCATTATATATAATCTATTCTCTATGTAAGAAATATAGAAATGTGTAAAGAAAAAAATAAAAATCCCTTACTTAAAAACATCTCTAAAACATTACCAGTCATCATTAGTTCTTTCTAGTATACGTATACATATCTTACAACATGTGTTTACACATACCTTATTTTGGAAAACAAAATTGGAATTCTAGTCCAGAAAACTTTGGATATTAAAATCAAGACTTTCCTACATTATATCATGTTTTTAGAGAATAGTTTTTGGTGTGCAGTATTCTCTCTTTTGAGGAATGTATTCAACATTTGATTTGGACATTTTTAGTTACTTACAAACTTTGCCCTTAAGAGTGTCACCTAAATAACTCTCCCTATGTACTAATCTCTATCCACTTTTCCACTACCTTTGGGCAGACGAGATTAAATAGGACTATTAAATGGAAGTCAACGTTTATTGCCAAGTTGCTTTTCAGGAAGGTGTGTTAGTTTAGATTTTCCAAATACTGTATGAGGGTGTGCTTCTCACCATACCTCTGTAAGCTCTGTCTTTGAGCATACTTTTTAGAGGGGAAGGTCATGCCGTTGATGTGCTCATTGAAACTTTGGATCTGATACTCTGTGCACACAGAGGTGGGCTGGCGGGCAGAAGGAGCCAGGGAGACAGGTGTCAACTACTCTTTAGACAGGAGGTGGCGGAGGTAGGAGGTGGAGGAGGGCTTGGAGTCCCCCAATTAAGAAATGCGTCTTTGGAGTGGTTTCAAAGTGATGCCCTTCTCTAACGTTTGCCAAATATGAAGTTCTGTGCCTAGGGTAATTTTCACAAATAAAAGAGTTCTTCTAAGTCCCAGGAGGTCACTTTTAATTTGAATGAGGCTTTGTTTAATAGAGTAGTTGGGCTGTAATTCTTCTGTTCATTTTAACAAGTAAGTTTTTATTGAGGGCTTTCTCTATACTTAGCCCAGTGCAGGATGATGGGAACACAAAAGAGGCAGTTCTTCCCTCCAGGACTTTATAATCTGGTTGTGAACAATAAGAAATAGACACATGTAAAATACAACTAAGAATGCAAAGTAGTCCATAATTAAGTGCGTTAATGAGGGCTAACCGCATTTGATGAGTGGTTTGGAGTAATGAAGATTTTCTCATAAAAATGGGTGAGGTCTAAGATGATTAGAAATGAGAGATCTGCTTTAGATAGTGTTGGCTTTGAAAATCTTCACCTCGGGGGCAGTGGAGCAGCTTTTACTGGCTCCCACAAACTTTTTTTAGCATTGCAAGGCTCCAGGTTTCTGCGGGGCCTATTTTACTGATGCATATCTCTGAGCAGTACCTGGGCTTTCCTTCTGTAATGCTGAGTAGTTTAATTACTCTTGCTGTAGTGAGTTAAAGAGGCTGCAGAGATCATTAACTCTTTGCTAACGTTTTTTTTACCTGAACAGTTACATCTAAACCCAGGAAGTAACTAGGTCAAACTTTGGGTTTCACTAATGCAGTGTTACCAATTTGTATGATCTGTCTTAATTTTTTTCTAATATTTCTTCTTTATGTGGTATTTCAGATTCATGGAAACAACTACTCTCATAAAGTGGACATCTTTTCTTTAGGCCTCATTCTGTTTGAATTGCTGTACCCATTCGGCACTCAGATGGAGAGAGTCAGGGTAAGTTCCGTCCCCCCATTCAAAACAGGTAGAAAAAGAAAATATTCTTAAATTTACAAAAGAAAGCATTTTAAAAGAAGAGTTAGTCATTCTTAATACCAGCAGAGTAGTTCACTGCAAGTGGAAGAGTTCATGTGAGCATTATAGGGAGGGTTTGTAGACTGCTTCCATTTCAAGCTCAGTCTTCAAAAATTACTTGTTTGTTCCTTGTCACTTCATACAAAATCCTGCACTCGGTAAATTTGTAATAAGTGCAAAGCGAGGGGAACCTCAGGGTAATGGAGCTGGAGAGGAAGTGACATGGTAGTCATTGATCAGAAAAGAATTTTCTAGAAGGCAAGTGACCATACACTCATACACTTAAAAACTGACAAACTAAACATAATTAGTTGGGTATTTTTTTTTTCTCTCAAAATAAATCATGACCGTGGCTTTTGAGGAAGACTCCCGAAAGTCTTTTAAAAGGAGGCCAGTCACATTTACCCCATTGTTCATAGGTCACTCTCAACAGTTCTAACCTTTGTCCCTGGTATATACCTTCAGTATTTTCAAAGTTTATGCCCTTATCACCCTTTCTGTATCAATTTTACTTCTAATTTGACTCCTGTCCATAGCACAAGAGGATGTAGTTTTCATATAGAACTGAAGGGCTCATATGTTCTAACCAAAGGGATCTACCAGGTACTCCATCCAATAAATGGGAAAAAAAAGAAAAAAATTTAAAAACCAGAATGACTAAATATCAAAACATTCTAAAAGCTTCTAGAAGGATATGAAATGGGCCCAATATATGTAAAAAATCAGAATCATACAGCATCAAAATTTATGTAGTTATAAGTGCATCAAAGAACCCTATCAAGAAAATAAAAATACAACATACAGAATGGGAAAAAGCATTCATGAACCACATATCTGATAAAGCCTAGTAATCCAGAACATAAAAAGAACTATTATGACTCAACAAAAAGACAAACAACCCAATTAAAAAATGATCAAAGGACTTAACTAGACATTTCTCCCAAGAAGATACACAAATGGCCAGTAAGCACAACATCATTATTCATTAGGGAAATACAAATCAAAACCACAATGAGATGCTACTTCACAGCGTTTAGGACAGCTGTAACGAAACAAAACAGAAAAGAAGTAGTGTTGGCAAGGACGCAGAAAATTGGAAGCCCCATATATTGCCGGTACGAATGTAAAATGGTACAGCTGCTATGGAAGCAGTTCGACTGTTACTTAGAAAATCAAACATGGAGGGTCCCTGGGTGGCTCAGTCAGTTAAGCGTCTGCCTTCAACTCACGCCATGATCTCAGGGCCCTGGGATCGAGCTCCGCATTGGGTTCCCTGCCCAGCGGGGGAGTCTGATTCTCCCTCTGCCTCTGCCCCTCCCCGAAACTCATGCTGTTGAAGAGCTGGTGCCTCATTCTTTGACATGAGATCTTTGGAACTGTTTTGTTTTCCCTTCTGGAAGCTCTTAGGGCTCTCCCTTTATCAGCGCTGTTATGACATTTAGTCCTTTCATTGGTCTCCCCCTCCCCATTTATTGTACTTAAACAGGTAGGTCCCTTCAGTTAGAAGATGTGACTCTCTGTTTTAATAAATTTCTTGTGTTAGTTTTTGATAAATTCTTCTCCACTTTTTCTGTTTTATTTTTCTGGACCCCTGACTTAATCCTATAAATGCCTAATCTTTTTTTCTCCTACTTCCCATTTGTTTGTCTCTCTGTGTACTGTTCTTTGCAAGAGTTCCTTAATTTATTCCAATTTCCTAATTTTGTATTTTAACAATCCAGTTTTAATGTCCAAGATTGTTCCTTTTTATAACATTTCATTCTTTTTACATGGATTCAGTATTTTCTCTGAGAATCTCAGTTATGTGTATTTATATGCTTTAAGTATTGTCTCTTTCTTCTGGAACATAAAGAGAATGATAATATGTATGAAGATTTCCTAATGAACTTTCAAAAGCTTAGTTTTATACTCAGTAATTAGCACAATTGATTTGAGGTGTGTGTGTGTGTCTGTGTCTATGTCTGTGTCTATGTGTGTGTGTGTTTAACTCAAAAAAGAAGAAGAAGAAGAAAAAGAGGGGTACCTGGCTGGTTCAGTTAGAAGAACATGTGAGTCTTGATCTTAGGATCATGAGTTTGAGTTCCATGTTGGGCAGAGAGATTATTTAAAAAAGAGAGAGAGAGAGAAAGAGGAAGAAAGCATATACTCTTTCATATACAATACAAAGAGGCTAGATACTAATAGAAAAAATTACTCACTTAAGGGCACAAATTGTATACTCATGAATAAGTTTTTTTTTTTTTTACACAAATCAGTCCATTCTCAGTTAAAATCCAGGCATCAGTATAATATGTACAATTCAAGCATAATTATATCTGAAGTGTTTTCTGGATTTTGATGATTTGGTGGCATGTAGATCTGTGCTCAGGAAACACTGTAGATTATGAGGTCAGGAAAAGCTGTTGGTAAGTTTTCCATCTGTTTAATATTCAACCTTTCTTCTTCATCATTCCATTAGAGTATCAAAAAATACTTTTAAATAAATGGATCTACATACCAAAACATTTAAAAGTTAACACTTTTCTTTCTTTGTAGATCTTAACTGATGTAAGGAATCTCAAATTTCCACCACTGTTTACTCAGAAATATCCTCGTGAGGTTTGTATGATTCTAATCTTTCATTTTCTTGAGAATCAAATTTAGAACTTCAAGGATTCTTAGCAGTTAATTCATCAGTTTCCCATTTTACAAATGAGGAAGCCAGAGGCGTAGGGAGGAGAAGGACCTGATCCCAAGAGCACGCAACTTGCTAAAATCACAGATGGGAACCCGGGCCCAGGGTCCTCGGCGGAGTCCTTGTCCTGGTGCTCTGTGGTCCCCGCTGGGTGATGTGTAGATTGTAGTATCCTTTTGCTTCAGTAAGGTTGAACTCCTAGCACATTCAGGGGAATCGAGCCGCTGCTGTGGCTATGCCACTGATTTCTCTATTTTAGTGAATTTGGGAAGGATCTTAAAAACAGGCTTCTTTCTTTACAAAGGAGGGGTTTTCACTACTGTCCATTGACTGGAGTTAAAGCGCTTGGCACGACGCAGTAAAATGGCTCAGAAGAGTAAATTAAACTGGTCTTGATGGCAAAAATCGTGTATAATGAGCCTTTGAAGTTTGTTTTTGTTACTTTTGTCATTTTTATTCTATAATATATTTGGTCCACAAACACATCATTTTATAATTTACACATAGATCCATCCTGAATTTTTGTAAATAATTAAACTGAAGTAAGTTAGACTGCCTGTTAATTATCAAGTTGGGAACAGTCTAAATTTATCTTTCAGGATTATAAGTATAATAAAGGATTGCATTAGAAAAATGAACTTTATAGGGGCTCTCGGTTGGCTCAGTCAGTAGAGTGAGCGACTCTTGATCTCAGGGTTGTGAGTTTAAGTCCTCATTGGGTGTTGAGCCTACTTAAAAGAAAATAAAATATTTTTTAAAGAAGTACTTTATAATACAGAGGTACACTAAGCTAAGATGAAATATATCTTATTAAAAATTACTTTGTTACATATTTTGCAAAACTGATGACTCAGTTTCCAAGGAGGCTTATAAGAATATATGTTACATTAAGAAGGGCTCAAAAAAAAAAACCCAAAAAAATCAAGGAAAGAGGTTAAGTACTGATCTCTGGCATGATTATTTTTAATTAAAATTTTTATTGAGATGATTGTACATTCACATGATTATAGATTTGTTGTAAGTTATATAACACAGTTATAAGATAGAATTATTTTTAAAATCAGATTATGTCTGTGTTAAAAGGATATGATTTAAAACCGTTATATGTTAGAAAAAACAACCAATTACCACAAAATGGTCTATGTTTATTTGGAGCGGGGGTTGACAAACTATGTCCCACAGGCCAAATGCAGCCTGTTGTCTAATTTTATAAAGTTTCATTGGGACACAGCCGTACCCATTTGTTTACTTATTTTCTATGGCTGCTTTTGTACTTTAATGGCAAAGTTGAGAAGCTGCATCAGAAACTGGCCTGCAACTTAACACATTTAGAGAAAAACTGTTCTGACTCCTAATTTAGCAGACTATTTCATGGTCTAAACCTGGCCCTTCATTTCAAAACGCTTATTATATTTCAGTATGTGATGGTTCAAGACATGCTCTCTCCATCCCCCATGGAACGGCCAGAAGCTACCACCATCATTGAAAATGCTGTATTTGAAGACTTGGAGCTTCCAGGAAAAACAGTACTCAGACAGAGGTCTCGCTCCATGAGTTCATCAGGAACAAAACATTCAAGACAGTCCAGCAGCTCCTAGAGCCCTTTGCCAAGCAATTAGCCTTAACTTACGCTCGCACCCCTAGCAGGCGACACAGAATACTGTCCGGGGAATGTGGCTCTCCAAAATTGTGAACTTGAAAATTTTGTTCTTTGCTCAATTTTATTTTGGACTACTTTTCCTAAGTCATATTTAAACTGGATTTGGGGGCATGACCTAATTTGAGCCAACTCTGAACTGCTGAACTCCAAGGGAGGGCTATCCATAAATCATATGTGGTCCTTTTTCTTCAATGGTCTCTTGAAACTGGCTGGCCAAGCTTGATAGCCCTGACCCTTGCCTGGGGAGATAGAAACAATCCCTGAAACAAAAAAAGAGAATTAAAAGGGAAATATTTTTATAGCACAGAAGAAAGTTCCTACATGTGGTAACTACATTGTTCTAGAAATACGCTTTCTAGAGGCAAGATGATGATTTTGAAATCATCTTTTTGAAATCATGATTTTGAAACTAATTTCCAAAAAAGCTGACTCCATGTTTGTCCTGGTGTGTAAAGGAAGAAAGAATCTGCACTATTTTGGAGGACGAGTAGCACAAATTGTATAATGGTTTATGTCCATAGCTAGTTTTATAGTGATATTTGCAGCATTAAATAACTTTATTCCTTAGATGGTTCTAGGGAGAATTGAAGACCTTTTTTGTACTTTTACCTCCAATAAAGGGAAAATGAAGCTTTTTGTGTAAATTGGCCAAAAGTTTGGTTTGGGGAAGTAAAAAGCCGTAGTAAGACATGAATCATATATTACAACTAACTTCTTCAATTATGAACTTTTTAAACCTAATGAAATCTTAAATGTTTGTGTGTAATCCTGTAGGTAGTTACTTTCCCAAAACTGATCATAGATAACAGTTTCATCCTCTAACTTGCTAACATGTTTTTATTTTTCACTGTAAATATGTTTATTTTTTATTTATAAAAATTCTGAACTCAATCCATTTGGGTTGGTGGTGTACAGAGCACACATAAGTGCATTAAGTATTGTGACTTCTTTCAAGTCTAAATGATTTAATAAAACTTTAAAAAAATATTTATAGTTGATGCTTATTTTAGGGGAATTAGCCCCAAGTGGTAGTTTTTCAAATTTACAAAACGGGATCACGGGTCTCGGAAGGGTCATAACCCTACTTTCAAGAAAACTTTTCCTCACCTATTCCAAGCAGATGTGCCTTCTCTGTTCTTTCCCCAAGACTTAACAAAACCCAGTCTTTTTCAAAAGTCACTGGACTCATAACCAGGAGATGTTTGCTTGGTGCCTATTCTATGCCCCGAACTGGGGACAGAAAGAGGACCCCGCCCCGAAGGGAGACCTTGCGGAGACCAAGGCTGGGACAATGCCAGCTGTGCTGACGTCACAGCATGTCTGGCACATCCCCCGTGGAGGCATGTGGCCTAATGGGCCGGCGAGGCACTCACCAGCCCGACACAACTTTTCGAGACGAAAATGCACGATTACTACCATTTTACACACAAGTCACGCCTGCTCTGCAAAGGTCATGAGCAGTGTGTAAGCTGGAAAAATACGTCACAGGTGTCTGTGCCCTCTGCTCAGACCCTGCTTTGCAGGTACAGATTGGACGTGGTCTTCCTGCCGGGGTTCCACTTGGCTCCCGGCCAGCCCATCTCCCTCTCTCTTCATCTCATGGTCAGCCTCAGGTCCCATTACCCCTTTCCTCTTGACTCTGGGAAGGGACCAATCACTCTCTTCCCAGCCTGCCCCTCTCGGTCCCAGCTGCAGGCTCTCTCAGTCACAACCCTGAAGCTGGCCATGGCAGGTGTCATTATTACCCTTCTGGTGAAACTCGGGTCCCAGAAAGGATGCTACGATGTGCCCAGGACCACAAAGCCAGAGCAGAACTGAGACCCAAACACAGATATTCCAGTTCCCAGTCAGGGTTTTGCCTACTCTCTTGCACCAAGCTGTCAAAGGATTTGCAAATTTCTTTTATGACAAAATCTGCCTCCCCCTTTTTTAAGATTTATTTATTTTATTTTCTAGAGAATGTGAACAGGGGGAGGGGCAGAGGGAGAAGGAGAGAGAGAATGTCAAGCAAACCCCCGCTGAGCCTGGAGCCCAAGGCAGGACGCCATTTCACGACCTGAGCCAAAACCTACTAAAGTCAGCCGCTTCACCTCAACTTGACAGAGACACCCAGGCATCCCAGGCCTACTTTCATTTTAATTCTGTGTGCACCTTTGCTGGCTACCAGCAGGAAAGCAGGCATGGGAAATGGAGGGGCTGGGCCAACAGGCCCTAGCAGGTCCTCAGCGTAGCCAGGACAGAGTCCCCTGCATTCTCCCCCAGAACCCTGTATGCTGACTCCACACCTTTCGAGTTGTTGCTTTTTAGGTACTTGTCTGAGCCCCCTTGCCTCCACATTTGCCTCTCCTTCTAGCACATTGTGCTTAATAACACTTACCATCAGTCGGCTGCAGATGAGCCTGTCCTCTGGTGTAGATCAGCCTTCTTACTAGCAAAGGCCCTGGAGGGTAGGGGCGCACCTTCTGTCACCCCGACATGTAGCCTAAAGCTTCATTGCCTGATGATAAAGCCCAGGGGGTGAATTCAGAGAACATCTAGCTGCAGCCCTCGGAAAGTGACCAGATGAGGAAGGAAAGAAATGTACCGGTCACTGCAATAAAAATTTGGCAAAAATGGGGGAAAAGAGAGTTGAACAATCCTAATGCTAAAAACAGAAGTCTCACACCCTGGAAGTCTCCTAAAGGAATGAAGCCTTAGGCTTTAATTTAAATGAGAGGAACAATAGCCTGGGACACTTGGCACAATGGGGCTCTGCCTGATAGGGGGCCCCTTTGGCTCCTTCCTCAGCTGTCACTGTGGGGCTTGGCATCCAGCACCTCCAGCCAGGTCCACAGGGGGTGGAATGCGGTGGGAGAGCCCCGCAGCCCTACTGACAGGGTGCCAGGAGAAAGCACCCGCACAGCTTCGCGCTTCCAGGCTCCGCCTTCATGGAAGGAGACAGTACTGAAGAGAGTGCTGGTCCCAAGGTCGGGAGGACCGGGAGAACTTTGAAAGCCAGCTACCCACTCTGCCCTCTGCCTCCCAGAGGTAGGCTGAAAAGCAGACATTTATGATACTGGGGGTGGTTTTCTTTTTCCATATTGTTTCTCACACATAACTTTTCTCTGGATGCGTTTGCACCAAAAGTAATTCTATTTCTATAAGAACGTGGACATGGAACAAGTTTCCAATCTAACCACGAGCCATAGAGGGACTTGGTCCTACTCCTGGAAAAGTCAAGGACTAAGCAGAAAATGCTGGGTATTTTCTGGTCCATGTCTGGGGACAATTTGCTCCTTCCATAGCTAAATTTACGAGGCACTGCTTAAGGACACTTCCTTATCCAGATTCTACTCATGCACCTAAGGTAGCTGCCCCCAGGGGGCTCCTCTTCTCACACACACACACACACACACACACACACACACACACACCCCAAATAGGTGAGGTCTAAGATAAAACAAACATTCTCTCACCTGTAAAGGCATTCCCCTCCTCCAAACAGACAACCCATTATGAAAACAACACAACGTGGATCCACAGGTGACTGACAAAAACCTACCAAATACGATAAAACTCAACTGCATTATGTCTCATGATGCTTTTGCCATAAGCAGGTTTTAAATTCAAGTGGACAAGCGACTTAAAACAATAAACATGAGGCAATATGTGCCCGGCTGCTTCCAACGAGTCTTGGCATCCCTAAGCCCTCCCTGAGCACCGCCCCCTTTTGGGGAGCCGCAGAGGCTCACTAAGAAAAGATGGAGGAAGGCAGCAGGAACAGCCCAGAGGAAAAGGCTTGTGAGGAAGGGGAGGAAGGAAGAAGAGAGCTCTCCGTGGTGGGAGTGGAGAGAATAGATGATTTTGAGGATCATTTTTGAGACAGAAAAGCCAAGACCCTGGCAGTAACTGAACACAGGTGAAGGAGAAGCTGGCTCCCCGAATTAGGGTGCAAGACCTTGGATAGAATCCAGAAGAACGAGGGTGGGCACAGAGGTGCACTTTGAAATATGACGAGTTTCCCAGGACCCCGCGATAAAAACCTGGGGCTTTATTCTGGAGGAAACCGGAAGTCATCGCAAGTTGCTGAGCTGAAAAAGGACATCATGATATCGGAAGATTGCCAGAATTACTGTGGCAATGAGGAAGCGGATTGACTGGAGGGAGAATTAGCTGGAGACGGAGAACCAGCGAGATAAGAGGCCCCGGAGCCAGGTCAGTGGGAGCTGAGAGATGTCCTTTGTCCAGCCATACCGGTGGCGCTGGCCCCCAACAGCCCAGAGGAGGATTCTTTGCCACTGCTCTGAAATATTGCATCCTCAAGGATTTCTCCAAAGGGGGTGCTTCAGGGCATGGCTCCCCATCTGCCCCCATCTGAAAGGACATGTGCTTTTAAAGAGCACCCAGAGAACATCGTCAGGACGGCAGCAACTTTGGGATCGGTTCCTGTCCTGCTAGGAGCAAGAATGCGGGCGGGAAGAGGAGAAAGAACAGTGTCATTTGCTGGCACAGGGCTCACGAACCCCCGGGAGGACTCTGGGAAAATGTTCACTATCCAGAAAGGTCACACATCTGCCCAGAGGCAGGGAGAGAGTTTGATACTGAGAAGGAATGAAGCGGAAAAGATGTTCTCTGTCTCCATTTAAAGAAATACTCAGGATCACGGCCACATAAGTAAGGATACGATACATTCATACTATGGATATATGCAGACGAGTCAGCAGCGTAAGTGGAATTATGAACAATCTATTAAGCAGATGAATGACAAATCTGCAGGTGGCAGAGAGGTGGGAGTGGCAGGAGTGCTACCAAATCTAACAGCCTCTGTATCAGAGTAAAGGAAGTATTTCCATAGGCATAAACTTTAGAAGTATCCGCACCTTCGGCAATGCCACCCTGGTTAACTTCAGGGCGTGGGGGTTGGAGGAGGGGGGAGGGGAGATTATTCACTTCAATTAACTTTATAACAGTATTGTTTTTCTTCCAACAGACGCACTACTTTCAGGATTAATAATATCAAATGAACAAGACAAGAAAAAGGAAACCAATAGGCAGCATTTACAGTATGTTCATTAATCTCATCGTTGTACCTGCTCTATAATCTAGAAGGATTTAACATGGTCTCACTTAATTCTGCTAGGACCTCTGCAACTCAGATCTTTACGTTGCTGTTTTGCATGTGAGGAAGGAACACAATTATCAAAATAACTAGAGTAACAGCGGGGAGCACGTAATAAGGCACTCATCATCCCACCACCTTCTTAGCATAACAATTCCACCTCCCCGGGTTCCCTTCAATCCAGAGCGCATTTGGAGGAGTGACAGGTGACAAGACCTCACCCGGTTTTGGCGTCGCTGATGGCCACATGCCTATTTACTTGTTTACAATTTTCCTTGCACTGTTTCAACAGCAAATAACAAGTGGTGAAGATTCTGGTAAGAGATATAATAAGGTTTAGCACAGAACCTGGGAAGCAGTAAGCACTCAGTTAGTAGATAAATCACGACCTCCGTGTCCTGAACTCCAAAATGGGCATAATTGGTCAAGACTTACGGTGAGGACCGGATCACGCAGATACGTGCCTATATGCAATTCGATGATTTTAAGACCCGAGGGAAAGATACAGAGAGAAACGCCGGCTAATTACTGTTGGGTACTCAGGGAGCAGAAAGGAAGGAAACAGGAGGTCAAGAAAGAAAGATAAACCGTTGCACAGAAATGTAGATACTGAATATGCTGGAACAAGGACTAGAGAGGCATTTGATCACGTGGGGATACCGTGTCATGCAGATGTGAAAGTCTGGTTATTATTAAAGCAACCAAGGAGAGTCCTTTGTTATCCTGAGGAGTTCGGGGCTGCCTGTGGAGCCGGGCAAGGGGCTAGGGTTTGCTAATTCCTGCCTTCTTCAGGACTTTGACCCCAAGGAGCGGATCAACCGGGCAGCCTGCGAGTCTACCCTCGATTGCCTCCGCGGGGAGACGGGGCGCAGTGTGGCCAGAGGGTCTGGAGATCAAAGACATGTGGACGCGCCCGGGATTCTCCGGGCTGGGCGGGGGACGTCTGGCTCGCGCGCAGCCGGGAGCGGCGCCTGGAAATGTCGGGCGGAACGGGCCCCGGGAGGAAGAGGCGCTCATACTGGCCACGCGGGGGCGACAAGACACCGAGGGAAGGCTGGGGCTCCCGGTTCCCCCGCGAAGGCTCGGGGTTTGGGGTCCCTTCGTGCGGCTGCGGCCGGAGCGCGGACTGGGCAGCGAGCGCGGTGGAGAGGCGGCGTGCGGCGGAGGAAGGGGCTGCGCGGGAGCCCGAGAAGGTGGCGGGAGCCGTGCGTCTCCCGACCGGGGACCTCTGCCCGCCGCCGCCCCCCAGCCGAGCAGCTGCGCCCCGGGACTGCGGCCGCCGGCGCGGCGGGAGCACCGGCCCCTGATAGCTTTCCAAGGCACGCGGTTCTGGGCCGCCTGCCGCATACCCAGTTCTGTAGCGGGCACTGCGCATTCATGAAATCGCACCCAAGCCTCACAGCGACCTTGGGAGATGTGACCGCCCCTGTTTTATGCGGGAGGAAACTGGGAGTTAGTCTAAGGAGTTACCCCCGTTGAGGTTAATCAGGCAAATCAGAGGTGAGTCGGAAATAGGTTTGAATGAATGAATGAGTGAATGAACGAATGAAAAGAATTCAACGCCGCTACTCATCAGCGAAATACAAATGAAAACCACAACATGCAGCAATTTTACTTCTGGAATCTGTTTACAGAAATAATCACACCGATCTGTTAACCTTAGGGGGAAAGGCAACTAAGGGGATTATTTCTTTAAATGTGATTTACTCCTTGTTGCCCTGCGGCTGTAGGAGCCTGGGGTCCAATGGGGCGCTTGCTAATTTTGAGAATCAGCACCCCCACACCTTTTCCTGGGAATCACTGCCATCAGGCATCTTCATGGGTTGGGGGGGCGAGCGGGGAGCAGGGGAGGGGGGTCCGTGCTGGGAGCTTCCAAGTGTAAGTATCATTCACCTGCCAGGGGTATCTCCAGGAGCCCTTACCCTAAAATCTACATTTTTAAAAAGCTCCCTAGGTGATTCTAAAGCACCTCTTCTCGATCTTGATAGCAATTTTAAAAAACTGGTTCCTCTTTAAAAAATGCCAACAGCCAGGTTACACTCCAGCCCTAGAACTCAACCACTGGGTGAAGGGCCCAGGTACTGGGAGTTGTTAAAGCTCCCAGGTGGCTCCCCGGTATAGTCAAGGCTGAGAAGAGCAGGCCTTGTGTGGCTACTGGGCTGGGAGCATCAGCAGAAATGCAGAGTCTCAGGTTCCGCCCCAGACCTGCTGGGTCAGAATCCACATTCCAGAATCCAGGAGCCCCAAGTCGTCCATATGCACATTAATATGTGCAAATCTCATATTTGCGATAGAGATTTGCGTGGTTTTAGACATACTTCAACTTTCTTCCTGTAGCCTACAGCTCAAGCCTGACTGCTGAGAGAACATGCTGGAACTCTGGGCTGCACCAACACGACAAAATGCAGTAGGGCCATTCTGCTAGTATCTCTAGAGCAACTCCTGAGGGGAATGGGCTGTTCTAGAGGAATCTATAACCCTCCTCCAGATCCCTAAAATCTGGGCCAGCGCAGGTTGGGGGAGAACCAAGCTGGAAACAGTATAAGGGCATTCACTCAGAACTCTAGGATGATGAAAGCTTAAAGTAAATTGACAATGTGAGGCCTCTGGCAAAACTTCAGACCCAAGTAGGTTGCATTCTCCTTTTACTATATATCTCCTTTCACTGGACCTCAGAACTGCTCCCACCTCCAATTTTCACACTGATGGGACAGAATGTTTTATAGCACAAATCTGGCCATGCGATTTATTTCCTGCTTACTCTCCTCTGAAGGTTCCTGGTCATCCTTAGTTTAAAATTGGAATTCATGAGCTTGGCATACAAGGCCCTCCACCAGCTGACCAGCCAAGCCTGAACCCTGAATAACCACCCTGTGATCACCCTGCTCGGGAATAATGTTGGGTCCCCTCGCCTTCCCTCAAGCTGCCCAGCTCCCCAGCTTCTCTGATCATCACCTCTTCTCTCCTCCCTCTGTGCACATGAACCTTCCCCTCCTCCAAAACTCCAGCTTCCTAGATTAGATCTCAGGATTACCGTCTCTGACTCTCCTCCTGATCAGCCCTCAGCCCAGTGAAGGGCGAACAAGATGACTTTAGGGGGAGGCGTGTCACGTGACGTCAGATTTCAAGACCATCCAGCAAAAGCAATGTGACTGTCCCCTGGGCACAGGTTTGTTTTGTTTTTGTTTTTGTTTTAAGATTTATTTATTTATTTATTTATTTGACAAAGAGAGAGAGAGAGAGATCACAAGTAGGCAGAGAGGCAGGCAGAGAGAGAGGACGAAGCAGGCTCCCCGCTGAGCAGGCAGCCCGATGCAGGGCTCTATTCCAGGACCCTGAGATCGTGAACTGAGCCCAAGGCAGAGGCTTAACTCACTGAGCTACCCAGGTGTCCCTGGGCACAGCTGTTTAAGAGCCCAAACCCATCCAAGAGGCGCCTGGGTGGCTCAGTCATTGAGTGTCGGCTTTCGGCTCACGTCATGATCCCAGGGTCCTGGGGTCAAGCCCCACATCGGGCTCCCTGCTCAGCAGGAAGCCTGCTTCTCTCTCCCATTCCCCCGGCTTGTGCTCCCTCTCTTGCTGTCTCTCTTCTTTGGCAAATAAATAAAATCTTAAAAAAAAAAAAAAAAAAAAAAAAAGCCCAAATCCATCCGAGCTGGGACTAGTTCGGATACAGGTTTAGGTGTTATAAACCATCGGTTCTCAACCGTGGCTGGGAACTTTTAAAAATATCTAATGCTCAAGCCATACTTCAGGCTGATTAAATCAGGAGTTGAGGAAGAGGGAACAGGCAATATTTTTTTAAAGCTCCCCTAGGTGAGTCTAATGTTCAGTCAGGGTTGACTGGTGGTTTGTTTTTCTCCCATGAGACCTTCCAGAGCTGATGGAGCTGCCATGTACCACAGGCATCCAAACTCCTTCTCTCTTGTCTTCCCACCCACAAGGTTCATCTGGCTCGCAATCTGCCTAAGCTCCAGGATGGAGGAGGGGAAGATGCACACATCACTTCTGCTTAGGGCCCCTTGGCTAAAACTTAGGTGGCTTCATTTCCCAGGGGGGAAACCAGCCCCCAGAGCAGCCACGGAAGCTGGGAAATGCAGTCTTTAGCCCAGGTGGCCATGGCCCTGCTGAAAAGACTTAGGGGTGGGGCACCTGGGTGGCTCAGTGGGTTGAAGCCTCTGCCTTCGGCTCAGGTCGTGATCCCCAGGTTCTGGGATCGAGCCCCTCATCGGGCTCTCTGCTCAGCGGTGAGGCTGCTTCCCCCCCTCTCTCTTTCCGTCTGCCTCTATGCCTACTTGTGATCTCTGTCTGTCAAATAAATAAATAAAAATCTAAAAAAAAAAAAAAAAAAAAAAAAAGACTTAGGGGTTCTCTTAATACAGAAGAGAAAATGGCTGTTGGGGGAAATCAGCGAAGCTCAGCCCAAGGAAGAATTTCCTAAAGAACAGCACTGCCACTTCAAGAGTGCTCACACCAGGAGAGGAATGCTGCTTTAAGGTGATCAGATGTTCCCTCAGTCTGTCCTTCTCCCTGGGCCCTGGCCTGCTTCTGTCCCGTGAGCACACCCAGCCATCTTCTCCATCAGACAGCCTCGTGTTTGCCACTGAGTCTCTCAAGCCACAGAGCTTCTCCTGTCTATCAGGTCGTGGGGAGGTCTGCGTCAACCACCATGCCAGACATCCTCTTCCACGCTGTCTGAATCCTTTTCTTTTTTCTTTTCATCATGTTTATAACCTTAAGAGCTAGACTGCTGGGTTCCAAATCTGAGCTCAGCCATTCACTTGCTTGTGACTTTTCTGTGCCTCTGTTTTCTCATCTGTAAAATGGGGATAGGAATAGTGCCTGCCCTCCTAGGGTTGTTAAGGGCTTTAGTTATCTTCTGTAAGATAGTTCGTGCAAGCTGTTACATTGTTTTGTCAAGGGTCTCTTCTTGCTGATAGGGATGCTCCCCAGGATCCTCTTGCCTGACTGTTCCAGTGGGGAAACCAGCCCCCAGAGCAGCGTTTGACCCTTGTAGGCCCTCGGTTTCTCTGGGGAACTGTACACGGTGGTGAGCACAGTGCCCACAGCATGCCTGTGTTTCAGAATGGCCTCGGGAGCTATTTTCCGTGTCACCAGACGGGGCCACGATATGTAACTCCGCACATCACCTCTGCGTCTTCACAGCGCTGAGGTGATTCTGATGCCAGCTGACCATGGACTTGGGTTGTGAGAACCACTGGGTTAGGTCACCTGAAAGTCCCCTCTGATTCTGCACCATATGACCTCAATGTAGAAGTTTTTATTTTAAAGTGAATTCTTTTTTTAAAATATTTTATTTATTTATTTGACGGGGAGAGATCACAAATAGGCAGAGAGGCAGGCAGAGAGAGAGAGGGAGAAGCAGGCTCCCCGTGGGGCAGAGATCCCGATGCAGGGCTCGATCCCAGGACCCTGAGATCATAACCTGAGCCGAAGGCAGAGGCCTAACCCACTGAGCCACCCAGGTGCCCCTAAAGTGAATTCTTAACACAGCACGTGTTCATGGGCAAAATTTCCAATAGTGCAAAAGGATAGAAAGTAAACTATGTCTCCTCCACCTTTGAACCCTAGTCCGCCTTTCTAGGGTCACCCCTATTTTCTTGTGTGTGTGCCTAGAAGTCTCTCAGACTCACATAGGCATGTATGTAGGTACCCCCTTTCATCACAAACCAGAGATCATATGCCCTTGCTTTCCTTGTTTGCTGGTCCAGAACGATCCTGCCTTATCTACATACAGAGGCTTGTGTTCCATTTATGGCTGCACCATGAGGCTTGCAGTAAAGGGTGGTAGGGGGAGGGGAGAAGAAAAATGGGCAAAGACATGGAAAGTTCACAGACAAAGAAATACATGTGGCTTCTAAACACAAAGAAAGATGCTGTACTTCATAATCAAATAACCAGAGAGATGTCATTTTATACTTTATACTTACTATACTTTATACTTACACCATGGGGCTTGGTGATGGACATCTGGATTTCTTTTTTATATTATTCATATAAATAATAATGTGAATATACCTGTACAAAGTCACTGAATATCTGTGGGACTTTATGCATTGGGACATTCCAAGGAGTAGAATTACGGGGTGGAAGCGTAAGTACGTTTTGTCTTGTTTTTTTAAGATTGATTTATTTATTTATTTGACAGACAGAGATCACAAGTAGGCAGAGAGGCAGGCAGCGAGAGAGGAGGAAGCAGGCTCCCTGCTGAGCAAAGAGCCTGATGCGGGGTTCCATCCCAGGACCCTGGGATCATGACCTGAGCCAAAGGCAGAGGCTCTAACCCACTGAGCCACCCAGGCTCCTCCTAAGTACATTTTTGCCAACCAGTAAGGCTGTGCCAATTTCAAGTCCTAAAACAAGGGATGATGGTTGGCTTCTCTGCCCTTCCAACAATACAGTATCAACTTTTAACTTCCCCTAATCTAGTAAGTATAAAGTATAAAATGACATCTCTCTGGTTATTTGATTATGAAGTACAGCATCTTTCTGTGTGCTTAGAAGCCACATGTATTTCTTTGTCTGTGAACTTTCCATGTCTTTGCCCATTTTTCTTCTCCCCTCCCCCCACCACCCTTAAACGCAAGTCTTTTCAACAGTTCTCTATACTCAGTGCTTCCATTTCTTCTGTCTCATTCTCTCTTGCCAGCCTTCTTCCCTCCTCCAGGGTCCTTGCCAACTCATCCATACCCTCACAGCATCCAGCAGGAATCCTCGGAGGTCTTGCCTCCTGGCCTTGGGGCAGCAGCTGACCCCATGGATCCTATGATGGCTCCCTCCCTCCCTGATACCTCTCTTCACTTGGTTTCCAGAACACCACATTGCTCTGGACTTCCTCCCTCCTCGAAGCTCTTCCCCACCCCCCTGACTTCTCCATCCTGACCTGCTCCAGACCTCGGTCCTTGGACCACTTCCACACCTTGGCAATGATGTCAGGTCTCCTGGTTTTCAATACCACCCATAAGCTCTTAACCGCCAAGTTTCTATCTCCAGCTGGTCCTGACCTCTTCCATGTAGCAAACTGCCTCCTCAAATCTACACTTGGATGTCCTAGAGGCATTTCTAAGTTAATGTGGCGGAATCCAAACTGATCTTACCCCAAAACCCATTTCAACTATTATCATCTCCAGTTCAAAGAAAAGCAGCTCACCTTTCCACTTTGCCCAAGTCCAAAACACGGAGTCCTCTTGAGGCTTCTCTTTCTTTCATGTGCCCCCCAGCCAATCTGTTAATAAATTCCGCTGGCTGTCCCTTCAAAGGCATCCCAAAACCAACCACTTATTATCTCCACAGCTGACGCTCTGGTCCCAATGACCAGCACCTCCTGCCTCAATTACCCTAATCCATTTCTCTGCCTCTGCCTTTGTCCCTCTCAGTCTCTCCGTAATCCAGTGGCCAAAGTCTCTCTTTAAACCTAAAAATTGGGGGGGGGGGGGCACCTGGGTGGGTCAGTTGGTTAAGTGTCTGCCTTTGCCTCAGGTCTTGATCTCGGGGTCCTGGGATGGAGCCCCAGGAGGGACTCCCTGCTAAGCGGGGAGTCTGTGTCTCCCTCTTTCTCTGAATCTCTCCCCAACTCCCCCTTCTCAAATATGTAAATAAAAATCTTTGGGAAAAAAAATGACAACGACTAAAAATGGGGTTATGTCATCCCTCATTACCTGCTCATGGCTCCTATCCCACGTGACAGAAGAGACTCAGAGCCTTTGCACCCACTCCCCCATCTGCAGACAATTGTGCGGGAGCCTTTGACTTCCCAGACCTCATTCTGCTGCCCTGCCGGCCTCCCCGGTCTGACCCTTCGGGGTCTTTCCTGGTCATTTGGCCCCACTCATCACCGTGAGAAGATTCCTCTCCCCCTCGGGGCTTTGCTCAAATATCACCTTCACAGTGAGACCCGCTCTGACGGGCCACTTAACTTATGCCCTACGGCACAGCTCTCTTGCCCTCCACGCCCCGCCTGCTCTCCTTGTCTCTGTGTCACTCATTCTTTTCCAACATATTACATACTTTCCTGGGTTAGTTGATTGTCATTTCCCCCAACTGGTATTGAATCTCCTCATCTTAATATTACGTATGTATGTTTGTTTGTTTGTTGCTACATTCCCATCACTTAGAATTGTGTAGGGCGCATATGTGTTAAACAAATATTTGCTGAAAGAGCAAATGATTGAATTAAAAAGTATTTTTTTTTTCTTCTGCATGGTTGGTCTTTTTCTTCTTGGTAGACAAGGAATTCAGATGCTTTTGTCATTTGTATTGCAAATATTTTCCCAGTTTGTTCTTTGCCTTTTGATTTTGTGTATGATAATTTTTCCATGCAGAAATTCTGATTATTATGTAGGCAATGCATTGATTTCTTTAAGTTTATAGTTTCCAGGTTTGGGGTCATACTTAGAGAAGCTCCCTTTTGTACATGTATATGTATTTATTGTGATAAATTATACACATAACATAAAATTGACCACTTCACCCATTTTTTAAAGATTTTATTTATTTATTGGACAGAAAGCGAGAACACAAGCAGGGGTTGGCAGAGAGAGGGAGAGGGAGAAGCAGGTTCCCCACTGAGCAGGGAGCCCAATGGCAGGACTCGATCTCAGGACCCTGGGATCAGGACCTGAGCCACCTATGTGTCCCTGTTCCACCCATCTTTTAAAAGATTTTATTTATTTATTTGACAGACAGAGAGATCACAAGTAAGCAGAGAGGTAGAGAGAGAGAGAGAGAGAAGGAAGCGGGCTCCTAGCCAGCAGGGAGCCTGATTCGAGGCTAGATCCCAGGACCCTGGGATCATGACCTGAGCTGAAGGCAGAGGCTTTAACCCACTGAGCCATCCAGGTGCCCCTATTTCACCCATTTTTAAGTGTATAATCCAGTAGCAGTAAGTACATTCACTTTGTTGTGCCTCCCACTCCCTCTCCAGCCGTGGGCACCCTTCTACTCTCTGTGTCTGTTTTGAGTACTTGAGGTACTTCACATAAGTAGAATATATATTTATATATTTTATGTTTGGAAATTAATAAACACATTCTGGCATGGTACTTGGCCCAGACATTCTGGAGATATTTTAACCTGCACACCTGCTCTGATCTACCCTCAGCCCCACACACCCACCCCTCCCACACCCACTCCTAGTTCTGTTGATCGCCCGCAGCAATTTACTGGTGTCTGCCCGAAGACTCGCAAGAATTCCACATCCTCTTCTGCCGCTTCTCAAAGTGTGACCCACGGAGCACCAGCGACCCAACCTCCACGTGAACTGGGTAAAAATACAGATTCTTGGATTTTGTGCCAGACCCAGTGAGCCCCCCCACCCCCGCCCCATCCAAACCTGGCGGAGACAAGGAATCAGCATTTTGCCAAGGCGCTCGGATGCAAGGCAGTCTTTCAGAGCTAGTGATCCGTGGTGCATGGCTGCTTGATCTAGAAAAGGCACCGTGCAGTGCGAGCCTGGGGTCTGCCTCCCCACTCAGCCTTAGCTACTTGTCCCCTCTGTGAAATGGGGGTAAGATTTCCTGTGTCACGAGATGAAATGAGATTGCTGGGAGATACCATCTATGGCTGTGTTTTGTCAACTCTGAAGAATATACACATGTGAGGGCCGCCAGCATTATCTTGGAGCCTCCCAATCCTGTTTCTGCAGCCTCAGAATCAGGAATCAGGGCTCCTCCCCAGGCCAGGGAATGACAAAAACATCCCTTCAGGTTGACTTCAGGCTGGGGTGGGGCACGGTGCTGGGGGTGGGGGGTGGGGGCAAATCCACTAGCGAGTGGTGCAAAACAGGTGTCAACTCCTTGTCTTTTATGTGAATAATTGAAAGGTGCACTTTGTTAACCTTAAAGCAATTTTTTTTTTAAAGCTACTCATGCACATTCTAGTTTGTACCGTGTGAGATGATCATAATTACCCTCTTTTTACAGATGATAAAATGGAAGGTCTTTATGGAAGTGAGATTTCATGAATGGAAGAAGCCTAGCTCCAAATCCTGTGACATTCAGGAGAATCACCTGAGCCCTCATTCTCTTCAGCTATAAAATGGGGTCAACAGCTGTATTAACTCCATGTTTGTGGTAGGTTTTTAGTAGGAAAAGGTCTGTGCTGAGCCGGACGCAGGCTGGGACGTCCCATGGGACCAGAGGTCCACACCACAGCACTTGCTCCAAAGTCTGTGCTTTCTCCCTCATGTTGAGATGTTTCAGCTACCCTAAGAAATGCAAGAGGAGGGGCGCCTGGGTGGCTCAGTTGGTTAAGCAACTACCTTCGACTCAGGTCATGATCCCAGGGTCCTGGGAGCCCCGCATTGGGCTCCCTGCTCAGTGGGGAGCCTGCTTCTCCCTCTCCCTCCGCTGCTCTGCCTACTTGTGTCTCTCGTTCTTTCTGCCAAATAAATAAAAATCTTTTTTAAAAATTGCAAGAGGAGTGAAGATAGATGGCGTGGCTCCTGGCATGCAGCCATGTTCTGCCCCAGGAATAAACTGGACAAGGAGCTAGGAATCTTCTTCTGAGAATATTACAATGTCCACTGACCAAAGCAGGCTTCTCCTGAATCCACTGATTAAACACAGTTATTGGGGGCACCTGGGTGGCTTAGTCCGTTAAGCAACTACCTTCAACTCAGATTCTGATCCCAGGGTTCTGGGATCGAGTCCCATATGGGGCTCTCTTAGCCTGCTTTACCCTTTGCCTGCCTCTCCCCCTGCTTGTGCTCCCTTGCGCGTGCTCTCTCTCTCTATCCCTCTTTCTCTCAAATAAATAAATAAAATATCTTAAAAATCTATTTAAATAAATAAACAGTTATTGCACTAGGCCAGAGTTGGGACTGGGAACATACAGGGGGTGGCCCAAACCCAATTTGGAGTTTCCACAGACCGGCAGTCTTCCCAAAGGTGACTCCATCTGGTTAAGAGAAGAATTCAATGGGCAAAGCTGTGGGCCACCTTCAGGAATGTCACTGAGGTAACTTCACCTGACATCTCTGGGTACTGAGAGCTTCCCCAGGCGAGCACACACCCTGCAGGGAGCCGGAAGCTGCCTGGGGTAAGAGTGAGGAGAGCTGCTACAGAAAATGCCAGGAGGTCAAGCCTGGGGCCTCCTGATTGCTGGGCTTCCGCTTGGAAAGCCCTTCCTCTGGTACCCCCTTCATTTCTTCAATATTTATTGAGCCTCTACTGTATGCCAGGTTCCAGCAGCAACAAAGATAACTAAGACACACTCTGAGAGAAATAAAACCGGATTCATTTTAAAGACAATAAAAGTAAAAATGAAAAACTTCTAGCAAGAATTGAGCTTCTCTGCCAGGCGGGAGGTGGAGGGTCCAGTAATCCCTACAGCACCCCTCTGAGAGATGTAGGAATGACAAGACCTGGGACTCCGGGGAATGGCAAATTGAGGGACAGGCTGAAAGTCCGGACAGGCTTTGCCAAGGAAACAGGAATTCCGCTGGGAGAAAGCCGAAGAAAGGGTTTTCTAGCGGACAGGAAGAACCAGCAGGTGCACAGGGGCAGACGCGGGCGATGAGTGTGCGCGGGTAGCCGGCTAGGAAGGCCCGGGCCCGCCTGGAAGGGCCCCAGAGCCCGGTTACTGTTACGCAGGCCATGAGGAATGATTAATCACGTGCTCTCCGATTCCTCTGGGGGGGCGGGACGGGGCAGATATGGGGAGAACCTGCGGGGGGCGCTCCTGGATGCCAACAGAGGAGGCCGGCTGTGGCAGGGACTGGTGGAGGGCACGGCCCCAGAGAGATTTCGGAGGCGGGCTCTCTGGACCTCAGTGGCTCTGGCCCAGACACAGCTCAGGGTCACCTTGAGCCTTTCTGTGGACAGGGTGGCCAGCGTCTGGAGGGCAGCGTGTCGGGGTCTCCACTCATTCTCGTGGCTGAAGCCAGTCCCTCCCTGTCTTCTGCCCCAAGAGGCCCAGATCCCAGCTAGCCTTCCTGCTGCATCCCTTGGCTCTCATGGAGCCATGGGACCGGTGTGCCCCATTTCAGATCTTAACCCAGGCCGGTCGCAACCCTTGTAAGTCTGTGATGGGGTCTGTGACCTCCTGAACACCTCGGATTCAGAATCTAGAGGGAGCTCTGAATCTGCCCATCTTCTAGTTTGGGCTATTGTCCCCCCCCCCTCCCCCCAAAGGCATGGTTAATCCAGGAAACTTGGACAGGAGGGAGCAAGACACCTATCATATGAAAGGGCTGTCCATGATTTATGTAGAACAAAAAGGGCATGCAGCGTTCTAAAAATGACTGAGCCATTGGGGCCAGGATCAGATAAATCTGGGATTCACATTCTGGCTTTGCCATGTGTGGCTTTGGGAGGGTACTTAACTTCCCTGACCCTCTGTTTCTTCATCAGTGTGTGAGGACGAAACGATGTGTGTGATGTATGCCGCAGAGCCCGGCCTCGGGTGAGTGCTCTATAAAGAGTGGATATTGTTAGGAATTTTTTCACCTCAACTAAATCGTTTTGTGGAAATAACTATGATCCACATGACCCAGCGCTGCAAAAAAATGTCATTTGTCAACAAACATTTGAAAAGTAATGAACTTTCACTCATCGACCCTCTTGCAGACATGGTGGAAGACATTATGGATAGGTTGGAACAGGTTAAGGGAGAAGGGACTGCACACTAGTAAGAAAGCGCTTTACAAGCGATGGAGAGATAAGGATCCTTTGTGAAATTATTCAGACTCGTCAGGGACCAGAGACTAGAGGACTCAACGAACAGACTTTCTTTTTCTCCCTGCGGCCCTCCCTTCCCCGCTTCCCTCCTCCCCCCTTCCTTCCTTCCTATTTCCTTCCTTCCTTCTTTTTCTTTCTCACTGAAAGTAGCAAGGATGATGAGGATGGTATAAATTAAGCATCTTATAAATGGCTAGCCTCTCTCCAAAGGGGTGCATCTCTCTTTTTTCCTCTTTTCCTTCCTGCTTTAATGTCTATGATGGGAAATTTCAAACATATGCCAAAGTGGAGTGAGTAGAACAATGGACTTCTTCGCACCCATCATCAGCTACAGCTTTTATTGTGTCGCTGATCTTATTTTATTTATTCCCTTGTTCTAATAACACTGCTTTTGCTACATCATTTTATTTATTTAGTAGAAATTTTATTTATGTGACAGAGAGAGCACAAGCCGGAGGAGCTGCAGGCAGAGGGAGGAGGAGAAGCAGGCTCCCCCCCTGAGCAGGGAGCCTGATGTAGGACTCGCTCCCAGGACTCTGGGATCATGACCCGAGCCAAAGAGAGATGCTTAACTGACTGAGCCACCCAGGCGCCTCTTGCTACAGCATTTTAAAGTAAATTTCAGACATCATCTCTCCTGTAAATATTTCAAAATGAAGTCTCTCTGACATAACCACCATCATAACACCTAAGAAATGATTCCTTAGGGCACCTGGGTGGCTCAGTGGGTTAAAGCCTCTGCCTTCGGCTCAGATCATGATCCCAGGGTCCTGGGATGGAGGCCCACATCGGGCTCTCTGCTCAGCTGGAAGCCTGCTTCCTCCTCTCTCTCTGCCTGCCTCTCTGCCTACTTGTGATCTCGGTCTATCAAATAAATAAATAAAATCTTTAAAAAAAAAAAAAAAGAAAAGAAATGATTCCTTAATAGTAAAGCTAATGCCTGTTTAGAAAGTGAGTTGGTGGGGCACCTGGATGGCTCAGTGGGTTAAAGCCTCTGCCTTTGGCTCAGGTCATGATCTCAGGGTCCTGGGATCGAGCCCCGCATCTGGCTCTCTGCTCGGTGGGGAGCCTGCTTCCTCCTCTCTCTGCCTGCCTCTCTGCACACTTGTGATCTCTGTCTGTGAAATAAATAAATAAAATCTTTAAAAAAAAAAAAAAAGAAAGCGAGTTGGTAATACTCATTGAGACTATACCCATACACCTGGACGCAGTAACCTTGCTTTTTTTCCCACCTAATTACAGAAAAAAAGTTTATTCTGTAGCCTAATTTGTAAGAGAAAAATACATAATTGGCAACAACCTGAATGTCTAACAACAGTAATTATGGTACGTTTGTGCAAGGATATTTATAAAGTTCTGAGGTTGAGTGGCAATGTTTACAGTTAGTGCCACAAAGACCAAGCAGGATTTGAAATTACATATTCAGTACGAGATCTGTAACAATGCCTATGAAAGGTCTCCCTGAACACTGACTGTATCTCAGATGCTGTGCGAACAGGGTCCGCTCAAAAGGGAGGACTGTTACTAGTGCTTCTGCTGAAGAGGACATGGTTGATCAGAGACATGAAATAACTTTCTAGAATACCCCTCAGCTGCTGAGATGTAAACTCGGGCATGGGTGGAATCCCACCTTTGTCTGGCTCAGCAGCCCAAAGATCTTCTGACTGTTACCTGGCACCCTGGGCATCAAAAGGTTAACAGTGGCTGTCACTGAGTGGGTTTAGGGGTAATTTCTTTTTCATCTTCACACCTTTCTTTTTTTTTTTTTTAAGATTTTTCTTTATTTATTCCACAGACAGAGATCACAAGTAGGCAGAGGCAGGCAGAGAGAGAGGGGGAAGCAGGCTCCCTGCTGAGCAGAGAGCCCCAATGTAGGCTCTATCCCAGGACCCTGGGATAATGACTGGAGCCCAAGGCAGAGGCTTAACCCACTGAGCCACCCAGGCGCCCCTCTTCACACCTTTCTTCACTATGCATCATTTGCTACTGAAAGTATTAATTTTATGTTAGGAAAAAAAAAGTTCAAATTACATCTTTTAAATCATGTATTTAAAAGTTAAGACAGAACATGTTTGGAACACGTGCTAGATAAAGAGCTAACAGGGCCATGTGAAAAAAATTCCTATAAATTGGTAAGACAAAAGAGAATTCAGGGCCAAAAATGTGACTCAAAAACCCAGTGGCTAATTAGATCAAATAGATCCTGTATCTCACTAGTGGCCAAGTAATCGCAGATCGAAGCCGTGATGAGGTACCATTTCCTATTTATGAAATTGGCAAAAACCGAAAAGATTGTTAATATCCATGCGCTGGTGAGGAGATGGGGAGGAGGAAGAGGGCTGTTCTGGTGTTATCTATGAGCACCAAGCATCTACCCCATTTGACCCAGCACTTGGAAGACTCTGACTTACAGAAATAAAAGCATCGCTTGTAAGGGTATATGCTCATGAATTGTTATTGCTGCATAATTTGCAGGAAAGAAATTGGAAAAGCATGATTGCCTCCTCCCAGTAAGGAAATAGTTTCATAAATCAAGATCCATCAGTTCAATGGAAAAGACCAACTGACTCAGAACCTGCATTTTAACAAGATCTCCTAGGGGAGCCTCGGAGTGTAGGGTGATTCCCACGGAAAAAGCCTTTTCATGTGTTGTGGCAAAAATGGAGAGTCTTCCATCCGAATAATCCTCTCCTTCTATTCTACAAACTTCTCATTTGTTGCTGTGCCCATGGCTTAAAGGTGAGTTTCCCAGCCTTCCTTGCAGTTTGTTGGGACCAGGTGCTGCGCTCTAGCCAAGAGGACAGGACTGAAAGTGACGAATATCATGTCTGTCTTGCACCCCTAAAAGGGAATCCACCTGTATTCATCTGGGTGTTTCTTGCTTTCTGCTCACAGGAAAATGTTGATAACTGAATGGGTCACTATCTTAGCTTGGACCACCATAACAAAATATCACAGGCCAGTGGGCTTCAACAACTGGAATTTATTTTCTCACAGTTCTGGAGGCTGGAAGTCCACGATCAAGGTCTGGCTGAGGCTGGTCTCTGGTGAGGCTTCTTTTCCTGGCTTGCAGATGGCTGCCTTCCCTGCTGTGTCCTCATTTGGCTGTTCGTGTGTGTGTGTGTGTGTGTGTGTGTGTGTGTGTGCACCAATCCTATCAGAACAGGGTCCCACCCTTATGACCTCATTGAACCTTAATTACCTCCTAAAAGCTCTATCTCCAAATACAGTCACATTGGGGGTCAAGGCTTCAACCTATGAATTTTGGGGAGGGGGGACACAATTTAGCTTATGGTAGCTGCCAGGGACACAGAGATGGGAGCCACAGCAGTGGTGCCTCACCCCCCTCGGCTGCCTACCTCTGAACTGGTAGATGGGGAAGAAACTAGGGTGTGGTTCAAGCCACTGCACCCAGGTTCCTTGCTTCCGCAGCTCCAGCGGCTCCCTAACTCACGCATATGTGGATATGTTGATCAAAGCTCCGCTGAGCAAGAAGGAAAGTATAAAAGGATGCCCTCGAGATGGTTTCTGCTGATTGCTACAGGGTGGGTGTGGTGAGCCAACGAAACACACGAGGGAAGCTCCCCAAGAGCATTCGCGCAACTTGAGACAACTGTAGGAAACCGCATTGTCCCATTTTGTAAGTAAATGCCTAAAGCAACAAGCAGCAGGACTCTTCGTTGTCATGAGATATCCCACAAATTCCAGCCTCCCTACACACCAGTTTTCCTCCCTCCCCGCTTCCACAACCCCCATCCGCCCCTCCACTCCGCAGGTGGTGGGAGGGGGTGGATGCTGTCCCAGCGCAGGCCAGGGAACCAGGTAGAACAAGCACCCGCAGTGCTGTCTTTCCAGGGTTTTATTTTCAGCCCTCCTGTCTATTCTCCAAGTGCCGTGCAGGGATTGCCTTGTGAGAGGGAGGATGTCCCTAGGGCCCCTGAGGGCTCTCTCCCCCTTCCTACTGGTAAAATGGCATCAAGGGCCCCCATCGGTTCAAGATAGGGAACTTGACTTTATGGTGATAGGGACATAGGCAGCCAGGCAGTAGAAAGTAGCCCTTGCCCTCCTCAGGTGCAGGCTGGAGCTCGGGCTCCAGGAGGCACGGAAAGCCGGCACTCTGGCGGACCCGGTTAGGGGTACCCCGGGCCAGGTACAGGGCGTGGGAAACGGGGTACACGGAATGGCAGATACTGGTGAACCTGCCCTCGTCCTCCTCTGTGGCCACTCGGTCCTGGTCCTGCGGGGGGAAGAAGCCGGGCTGTCCCAGGTCTTTGGAGGTCATGTGGGGTCTTCTGAAGGCGGGGTATCCATCCTCTAGCTTGGGTGTAGAGCTGGGGATGGCCCTATAAAATTCTTTCTCCCGGAGTTGGGCATCCAGCTTTGCTTGCTGTGGAAATAAATCACACAGGAATGGATGGCTGAGACAGGGGAAAGGCGAAGATTCCTTGGCCTCATCCAGGACAGAGCACACTTCTCTTTAGTTAAAAAAGTTTAAACTGGTTTTTGAATGGTGGTATGTATGACCCTGAGAAATACCGAAGTGATAGAAAAGGGTTTCTTGTGAAAAGTCTGTCTCTTTCCCACTTCTCCTTTTCCCTTGGTTCCCATCTCCAGACATATTCACTGAGGTAAGAGCTTTTTCCTATCTTTCTAGACAGTTTATGTTCATATAAACATATAATGGAGGGGCACCTGGGTGGCTCAAAAGCCTCTGCCTTTGGCTCAGGTTATGATCTCAGGGTCCTGGGATCGAGCCCCGCATCGGGCTCTCTGCTCAGTGGGGAGCCTGCTTCCTCTTCTCTCTCTCTGCCTGCCTCTCTGCCTACTTGTGATCTCTCTCTCTTTCTGTCAAATAAATAAATAAAATCTTTAAAAAAAAACACATATAATGGAGTTTTATACCCCCTGGCTTGTCCTCAATGGATGCATATTATGACCCCACTCTGCATTTTGCTTCCACTAAATACTATATCCCAGAAATTGTTCCTTGTTTGTACAGATTTTCTTTTTATTTTTAGTGGAGCTACCTGGAGACGGGAAAGGATTTCTTGAACAAGCCTTTAAAAGGGCAAACGATAAAGGGAAAGACGGCTAATCCGACTATATTAAAGTAAAAGTTTCTATTCGCTGAAAGGGAGGGAAAAGACAAACCACAGCCCGTGACGAGTGTTACCATTTCTGTAACTGACAAATGAAACACGTCTAGAATATCTACAGAACTCCTACAAATTAAGAAGAAAAAAGACAAGCATCCCACTAACAACAGGGACCAAAGACATGACGGACATCTCCCAGAATAATGAATATCCATAAACATATGAAAAGATGCTAAACCAGAGCACAAGAAGATATTATTTCACACCCACCAAATAAGCCAAAATCGGAAAGTCTTTCAACACCAAGTTGATGGCAAGTTTGGAGAGCCAAAGAAGGGACGGTCCCCCGCTCCAGTGACACAGCCTCTTTGGCAAGTAACGATGTTCCCTGGGACAAGCAATTCCCCTCCTGGGGTGGCAGACTCCTGAACCTTAGGCTGTGGAATCCTCATCGCAACACAGGGCAGTGAGATCACCAGCCCAGTAAAAACCCAGATGTCCAACAGAAGAGGGGACAAGTATATGGTGGCACGTTCATGCAATGTAATAAGACACAGCAGAAAATGAATAGCATACTATAAGTAACATATTACTCAGCAAAAAGCAAAAGCCACAGAAGAGTACAAATAGAACGATCCAGTGTGTAACAGAGCTCAAAAAGGCAAACCTCAACAGTTTATAGGGATATATACCTATAGAGCACAACTGTTTTTAAAAGACACCAAGGGAATGATTAACCTCAAATTCAGAATAGTACCTACCTCTTAAGGGGGAGGAAGGGGGGTGCCCTAGGGTACTTCTAATGTGCTATGTTTTCATTCTGGGGGCTGATAATGGGCACACTGGTGTTTGTTTTGTCAATGCTATTTAAACCGTGAATGTGTATCATTTATACTCTCGTGTTCATGACTTAGGGTTGATGTACGTTTTTTTAAAAGATTTTATTTATTTGACAGAGAGAGACACAGCAAGAGAGAGAACACAAGCAGGGGGAGTGGGAGAGGGAGAAGCAGGGTTCCCGCCGAGCAGGACGCTGGGATCATGACAGACACTGAAGGCAGATGCTTAAAGACTGAGCCACCCAGGCACCCCAGGTTGATGTACATTTTAAAAAACATACACACAATGCACACACATAAAAGATTTCCTCAGCTCTCCCGGTATCAGATACGGTTCTAAAGAAGTGCCCCCAATATCCACACATAATAAAGATGGAATGAAGGTGATTTCCACGGGCCATGGACAGAAGACAAGACTGAGTCAGTTCTTACCTCTTGTGGTGTGACTCTGGAGTACTTGTGCTTCCCGTAGGGTTGGTAGTCAACCATGTAGGAGCTCTTGTATGTGTCTAAATCCACAGGGGCCTGGAGGGCAAGGGAGATTACAAAACAAGAGATCCCATCTTGCCATTCTTCTACCTAAAGGCATTCGACAGCTTCTCATTGCCCATAGGACCCAGACCAACTTTAGGGCCCGGCATTCAGAGCCCCTCATGATCTGGTTTCTACTGACCCTTGCCAGCTCACCCCGCTTGACACCCCTCCATGCCCTCTGCAGCAAACTCCTACACATCCTCTAAAACCCAGCTGAATTTCTTCCCCCCAACAGCTATCCCATCCTTCTATTCCTCACCTCCCCCAAATTACACGCTTACTCCTCTGCTTTCATAGCGCATTTTGCCTCCCTTGTTACAGCACTTAGCAGGGGGATTGTAATTGATTGAATGAAGTATACTAGATCGGGACCTAACCTTTAGCATCTCTACAGCCTTGAAGCCCAACACAGGGCTGAGGGTGCCTTAGAAATGCATGAATGAAATAAATAAATAATAAATAGTAATAAATAATGAATAAATGAACTCCCAGAGAATTGTATATCCTTGCTTTCCTCTTTGCCTATTAACTGCCCCCCACACACACACCCCATTCCAGAATGAGGACCAGGGGGACCCCCACGGCACCTGGGCCTGTTTGCTAAAGCTGCTCGACCTTGAGGTGGTCACAAAGGACAGACACCCACAACACTCACCTGTCTGGGGTACACCACACCTGCCATAGCAGACAACCTAGACACAGACAAGCTGGTTAGACCTGCTTCCTCTGACCAGGCCAGGGGAAGCAGCCGTTGTCCCCAAAGCCATGTCAAGCAAGCAAACTGCCCCAGTCCTCTTAGCGCCCCTGCACGTTACTCAGTCACCCAGGGCTTGAAGGCAGCCGCACGGATCAATGGGCACGTGTGCAGGGATTCTGGGACCAAGGGGCAGAAGCGGGTCCCAGAAGGAATCAGAACTGAGGAGAACAGCAGATTCACCTCTCAAACAAGGTGGGTAGTGTGCTAATAAATCTTTAACAACAGCCTTTTGAGGCAAATAATCAACAGTGGTTGGTAGCATCTATTGAGCAGACTCGAACTCTCAGGTGCTCAAACCAGGGATCTGAGCTGCCCTGAGGAAGCAGGCAGCAGGCCTAGGACTTAGTGGCGTCCTGGGTCAGAAGCACAAACCATGTTTTCTAGTGGGGTTGGGGTATCCAGGGTGGAAAATTTTATAAGGCTCTGCGTTCCCAGTTAAGCAATAGCAGCAGATACATCCAACCCTGTCCCTCACTCCCTAACCCTGAAGTGCTAGTGGGGAGCCTTACAGTTGGCCCCTGGGGAGCAATCTGAGCTCCCAGTTCTGGGCTGGTCCTCCACTTCATTCCCACGGACCACTGCCCTGAACCTCACTCCATTCCATGTGCTGTGGCCCAGCATGGCAGCTGCCAAACCTCAAATTGTCCCTGTGTCCCCTCCGTTTTGTGCATGGACAGCTCCCCTCCTGGGGCTGGGGGCCGGCTTCAGTGAAAAACAGCACCTACCCCTCTTGCTACCAAGAGGATGACGATGGTCCAGCCCTTCCCACTCCAGGTTCCGCCACTGCATGAAGAGGCGGCTGCTGTGTCCTATTGCCACACCTGTCCTGGAGATGAGCCCTCACCTACGTGACCCAGGCTGCTTTGGTCACAGTCCCTGGTCATTGTGATGGGGTGACTGGCTCACCTCCTGTGTGGCAGTCCCCCGCTCCCTGGCTCACCTTCTCATGGCAAGTGGCTGGCGTTCCAGAACATCTGAGCCAACATGAACTCGGGTAGCGGCATTGGAAGGTTTCAGGGAGGTGGGCGCTAGCCAATACTCTACAGAATCAGTTGTTTCCAGGAGAGGGAGGGCAACAGAACCCCACATGGATTTTTTTTTTAAAGATTATTTATTTATTTATTTGATAGGCAGAGATCACAAGTAGGCAGAGAGAGAGAGAGGAAGGGAAGCAGTCTCCCCACTGAGCAGAGAGCCCGATGCGGGGCTCGTCCCAGGACTCTGGGATCATGACCTGAGCCGAAGGCAGAGGCTTTAAACCACAGAGCCACAGGCGCTCCTCCCCAACATGGATTTTGACATCAGACAGTGGGTGACTCGATTCACTGCACACCACAACCAGCCCCCCAACCCTCCACCGCCGCCGTGGGGGTCTTTGTTGCCTGAAAGGCTGGCTTGTCCCTCCTCTGTCAGAATTTCACCCTCTTCCACACCTTTGAGGCTAGCTGTGATCCAAAAAATGAAAAATAAAATAAGTCCTGATGAGGATATGGAGAAATTGGAGCCCTCCTGTGCTGCTGATGGGAATGTAAATTGGTGCAGCCACCGTGGAAAACAGTATGGTGATTGCTCAGAAAATTAAACGTCAACATAGAATTGCCGTAGGCTCCTGCAATTCCTCCTTTGAGTGGATGCCCCAGAGAAGTGAAAGCAGGGGTTCGAACACGCGCCTGTGCGACCATGTTCAGAGCAGCAGCATTCACAGTGGCCAAGGGATAGAAACAACCCCGATATTTGTCAACTGGTAAGTGGATAAACAAAATGTGGTGTTTACATATAATGAAATACTATTCTGTTTTGTTTTTTAAGACTTTATGTATTTGACATAGAGAAAGAGACAGCGAGAGAGGGAACACAAGCAGGGAGAGTGGGAGAGGGAGAAGCAGGCTCCCTGCTGAGCAGGAAGCCCGATACGGGGCTCAATTCCAGGACCCCGGGATCATGACCTGGCTCAAGGCAGACACTTAACCAACTGAGTCACCCAGGTGCCCATTATTCTGTTTTTAAAATAGTTTAAAAGATGTCTAATTCCAGTATGGTTGACATGTGGTGCTAGATTAGTTTCAGGTGGACAATCTACATTTCTCAGCGCTCCTCACTGGCAAGTGCCCTCCTTAATCCCCATCACCTAGGTCCCCCACCCCCCACCTGCTGCCCCTCTGATAATCAGCTGTTTGTTCCCTATTGTTAAAAGTCTGCTTTTTTGGTTTGTCTTTTTTTCTCCTTTGTTCAAATATTATTCAGTTTTAAAAGAAATTTAGCACATGCTACAACATGAAGAAACCTTGCAAACATGGTAAGTAAAATAAACAAGACCCTATATTCCACTTATATGAGGTGCCTAAGCTCCTCAAGTTCATAGAGACAGGAGTAGAGCTGTGGTTGCCAGAGGCCTGGGAGGAAAGGGTAGAGTTTTAAGAAGATAAAACACTTTTGGGAAAAGAATAGGGGTGATGATAATTGTACAACATTGTTAATGAATTTAAAGCACTAATTTGTTATGCTTTGATAAAATGGATAAAATGGTAAATTTTAATGTTATATATATTTACCACAATAAAAATCATTCACGTACTTTAAGGGCCCCCTCTTCCATGAAGCTCTCCTTGGTTTCTCACTGAGTGCCACCACAGATGCCTTTCATTTATGCAACTAATATTTATTGAGCACTGTTTCGTGTTGGGCGCTGTTCTTAATGTTGCAGATTCAACAAGTGAACCAGGTAGATGGGAATCCCCCTGACTGCAGAGTTTACATTCTGATGAGAGCAAAACACAGAGTAAGCAAGTAATAATTGCTCAACTGCTCTATTAGATCCAGCAAATAAACAAAGTGAAGTCTGAGGGAATGACTGAGTGGCACTTTAGGAGAGTGTGAGAAGGCCTCTCAGAAAGGGTGGCATTACAGCGGAGGTCTGAAGTGTCAGAAGCAGTCACGGAATGATCTGGAAGATAGGGCTTCTCAGCATATGTCAGCAAGTGCAAAGCCTGTAAGACAGGAACAAGGGGGAGTGAGGGGGGCCCAGGAAAGGAGTGGGAAAGGGCAAGAGGCCAAGAACAAGGGGGTTGTGAATCTCTGATGTTCGCCTTTCTGTGGTGGCATGCCAGTTTCCCTTTGGAGAACTATTTCTCTCCCCTGTGGGGATGATGTGATTTGTGTGGTACTGACCCTACTCCAGCTCTAAACGGATGTGTTGTCTCTAGAATAGTCTGTCCCCCAGGCCACCCGATTGATGCAAGGAGAGCCTCATGACTGGAGGTGGGCTGTTAAGAGTCACCCTCAGCTCCTGGCACAGTCTCTCTCTTTCTAAGATAGTAGTCACTAAGAACTATGGGAGCCTGGAGCTATATGAAGCCTGGCCATGAATAAAATCAGCAAAGAAAAGAAGACCCAGGAGATGAAGACAGAGAGTGACTGCATCATGAGGATACTAACTAAGCCCCTGGATACAACAATGCCTGAAGCTTAACTACATCCGGACCTCATGGCTTATGTGTGCCAATACATTCCTTTTCCTGCTGAAGCCGGTTTTAGTTGAGTTTATGTAAGTTAGTAGCTGAAGTAGTTCCAACAAATTCAAGGTTGGAGAGCTAAAGTAGTTCCTTCTCCTAACCAACTGTGGTATCCTTCAGGTAAAGAACTTGGTCTTAGTCACCTTTTTATCCCAGTGCACTGTCACTTACATGTAGGGATTTAAGAAGTGCTTTTGAATATAATAATCCTGGAAATGACAAAGAACGGGTAAAGAACAGAATGGCCGCAGAGATGAAAGTAGAGGGACAGCTGGGCCTTAACAAGTGATTTTTTTGTGCCTCAAGAATATATTTTCAGGAAAATATTACCAAGTAGCTTTTGGAGTCCTGACTTTAAATCCTGATATTTGCTATCTTCTTGCCCTTGGATAAACCATGCAAGTTCAATAGAAGTCAGTGTGATCACTGGCTGTAAAATGGGTACGTGATATCCACGGGAAGTGGATGCAGAAAGTCAAACGGATGTGTCTGTGATTGTCCTTGGTGTTCTTCAGGCCAGGGTTCACTAGCATTGTCTGGCTTTCTGCTCCTTGCCAGACATGGTACAGGGCCCTGTAATCAGGGTAGCGAAGAAATCCCGGAGTGGCCTCTGCCTTCATGAAGTTACAGGGTGATGACAGGTAAATATCTTGCACAAGTGAGTCTTTAATTGCAGCTGTGACAAAGTCATGGAAGAGAAATGGGGTGTGAGAACCTGATCCGGTCTGGAGGGAAGACTTGCATCAAGTAGTGACATCGTACCTCAGTTCTGGGGAGGCAGGAGGATGCTCTGGCCTGTGTGACGGCTGTAGGGCCAAAGGGAGCCTGGTCTCCTGTGGAAGACAGAGGCTGTTCTGTTAGTGCAGAACAAGAGGGAAACATGTGGCTCCAGGTGAGTCTGGGAGTGGGGGTGGGGGTGCTTCGTCCAGCGGCGTACAGGAGGATCGGTGGGTTTTATCCTGGAAATAATGGGAAATACCAGGGAGTTTAGCAGGATAAAGCAACATATCAGAGATCACTGGTGGGGCGCCTGGGTGGCTCAGTCAGTTAACTGTCTGCCAGATCACTGGTGGACAATGGCCTGGGGGGAGGACGAAGCAGGATCCCAGCAGTCCCGCCACTGGCTGATGATGGTGGCTGGCACAGGCTGGAGGAGAGGGCAGCGACATGGAGGGAGAAGCCTGGGTGGATTCAAGAGATGTTTTGGAAGTAAACCCTACCGACTTTAATCATTATCAGGAATCAGCAGGGGCAAGGGAGAGACAGAGGCGTGACACAGAGAGGTATCAAGGATGAATCCCAGATTTTTGGAAGGAGCTGCTGGGGATTGGTCGCCCCTTGGTGAGGTAGGAAATGGGGGCGAGGAGCCAGCTAGAGGAGTAAGACCACCATACTGAACTTTGTGCAGCCTGCCTTCCAGGTGGAGAAGCCGGGGGTACACACCTGGGTAGGAGGATCTACAGCCCCGGGGAAGAAAGCTCTGGACACTCTGGAATTGCTGGTGATATAGGCCGTATTTGAAGCTAACAGAGAGAGTCTGCTGTATTCGGGGAGCATAGCCTTCCTCCAACACGGCCACGCAGTGCGAGGCTGTCCTGAAGAACAGGACAGGACTCTGCTGCCTCCCTAAAAGGGTGTTCAATGGCAGCAGGAAGGGAAATCAGGTCACAGGAGGGAAAGAGTGAAGGGGTCTACCTACGCTGCCTTCTTTCTGGTTTCCGGTGCTTGTCAGTTTCACCGCGGTCACGTTTCTGCACCATCTCAGAGTGAATGCAGCGGCGTCCACGCAACAACCTGCAGGAGCCGGGCAGGGCCTCCGATGGGCCACCTGCGGGCACACGTCATGGGCAGGTCCGCTGCGCGAGCCTCAGGGCCCTCGTTTCCTCCTGAGAAATGGAACGTGGAGACTTCCTCCAGCCGCACTAAAGCACCGTTAGGAACTTTTCTTTTCTTTTAAAAATACTCTTTAATGTTCCTAGGATATATATATATTTTTTAATTAACGTTTATGTATTATTTGTTTCAGGGGTACAGGTCTGTGATTCATCAGTCTTGTTAGGAAATTTTGTAAGCTCACCCCAGAGCATGGCAAAACCCCCATGTACCAACGTTTACCTTTGCGTGCTGTGATCCATGTTCTTTTTCTGAAGCAACACAGCTACGTTTCTCATGGTTCTCGCAGTCTCCTTTAGCAGCATGCAAGGGGAATCTTTCCAACATTTGTCAGGGATGAAAAATAAACCAGAAAGCAAATCTCGTTTGTTTCTTTTTAAGCCTAAATACAAGCATTGGGTTCAAATTGTGTAGGGAAAGAAACTAAATTCATTGCACAATAAAAACTGGTAGGAGTGTATTTCTAAAAGCATTGTTAGGGGGAAGTATATGTTTAAAAGCACACACAGAAAAAACATCGTGTGGACAGAGATCCATGAACGGTATATACAAAGCACAGGGCACACCAACGGCTCTCACTGAGATCCTTGTCCCCTTCCTCTGGTGAGAATAATCACCTCTCTAGCTTCATTTCCTTAGTGACAAAATACATGTGGACAGGGTTGGAGGACAAAACTAAAGGAGAAAAATATGCGCAATGCCTTGGCATCGGGTCTGGTATGCTGTAGGAGCTTAATTATTGCAACATTCATTCATCTGAGAGAGAATCCGCTTGTCTCTTTCTGGAGGGAAAGCTGGGCCCCAAGTTTCTGTCTATGCAAATTCAGCATGTTAATATTGTTAAATCACAGGAGGAAATTCTTTTCCCAAACCAGAAGCCTTCGAGTTCCTCCAGGCTTATATTAAAGGGATTACAATCCATTTCCTTCCTAATACGGCTAATGCGCTATGGGAAGCCCTCAGGCCAGGGATTAAAGCATTTACGCCTTTAATTAGGAGCAAACCTTCCCTTAGAGCCTGAAACACAAACAGCAAGTCGACACTACAAAGGCCTCCTCCCAGAGCAATGGGGATACCAATCCCTCTCCAGGAGCCAGGAGCCTCCAAAGGGCTTAGCAAATGCTGCCTTTCCCAAACAGGGTGCCTTAGCTGGGAGGGCCCTGCGAAGAAACGGACACCCCTTCACATGGAGAACAAACAAACAAACAAAAACAGATCCGTGGACTTAATCAGAATCAGCCCCTGCCCTACAGCTCAGGGGGGCAAGAGGGCCAAGCGGAAGGACCACATCTTGGAGACGGATGCTGGACGCTAGATTGTCCTGCAAGGTTCCTCTTCTAGATTTCCCCTGGGGACTCACAAAACCAGGTTGTTAGCTTTCAAGTGGACGACTCTGAAAATTAAAACCTGTTTGCGTTTTGGAGGGGTCTGTCCTCACACAGATGCCTTCATTGGCCCCAAACACGAGGCCTATCAACTTCTTCCATTCTAGCTTCATAGCCATAGCTGGGTCACCTTGTGCAGCCCAGGGAGCACCTGCTTCAGAGTCCCCCAGATACATATGACAACCTAGATTTCTGGGGCATCTGGGTGGGTCAGCCGTTAAGTGTCTGCCTTCAGCTCAGGTTATGATACCGGGGTCCTGGGATGGAGGCCCATGTCGGGCTCCCTGCTCGGTGGGAAGCTTGCTTCTCCCTCTCCCACTCCCCCAGCTTGTGTTTCCACTCTCGCTGTACCTCTCTCTGCCAAATAAATAAATAAGATCTTTAAAAATAAAATAAAATAAAACCTAGATTTCTGCCGCTACCTTCTGTGTCAGAAGCTCTGGGAGAAGGAGCCAAGCCCAGAATCTGCCTTTAGACAAGCATCCCTGGAGATTCTCATGATTCTTACACTTGCCTACAAGAAAACTATAGCCGGGCCATCCGTAGCTCTTTATAGAGGAGGGAGGTGAGGACCAGAGCCTTCCAGGGACTTGTACCAGCACAGAGAGCCAATCAGGCCCCGGCATGGGGCGCACGTGGGTGGTAGATGTGCTCGGTATGCGAGAACTGATACCAAAAAAGCTTGTGAAATTGTGAACGTGGGATAAGAATGTAGGGTCTTCTTCTGCTTCATTTGTTCAACAGGCAACTGTCAGTGGACTTAGGTCAGCAAGGTGTGGCGTTCGGTGCTGCATGTGTCTCTGGGTGCAGAGGGAAGAAGGGGACATTGTCAGGGTGATAATACAAGATGGAAAACGCGGGGTTCCTGCCATTTAGAACTTAGCAGACTGGTGAGGGGGAGGAGGGAGCAAGCATCCAAAGAGAGAGTGAGCAAACACAGGTAGGGGTTCCAGAAATGAGGGCCATGGGGCGTAAGAGGGGACTAGAAATGTGGCAGAGATGATATGATGAAATCAAGTCTTAAATGAAGATTGCCCAAATCTGGCCCATCTCTGAAAGTTCAGGCACCCCTCAACCTCTGGTGGGAACCACTTCCTGCCTGCTCGTGGTCACCCACATCC
The DNA here is from genome assembly GCF_009829155.1 of Mustela erminea. Classification (NCBI taxonomy): domain Eukaryota; kingdom Metazoa; phylum Chordata; class Mammalia; order Carnivora; family Mustelidae; genus Mustela; species Mustela erminea. The sequence continues at coordinate 102,911,895 of NC_045620.1, read as the reverse complement.
CTTCTCTCTGAATATTTATGACACTCCCACAGAGCTCTGTTTCTTAATTGATCCCATTTCCACGTCTTTCTTTAAGTATGCGTTTTCTTTACTTCTCCGAAAGACTTGAACTGCCTTTGGCCTCTCCTGAGCCTACCAGACTAGGCTGATAAATGTTATATCCTCCAATCGTGTTCTTGGCTTGTTTGGGGGCTTTGTAAAGGTCCAGCCGGGGCCGCACACCGAACTCTTCCCATGCGGGGCTAAGAAGTATGGACGCTCAGAGGGCAGGCCGAGTATAGACCCCAAAGACTTTGAGAGTCTGATGAGTTTGCACTTGAACCCAGCTCTGCCACTTACCAACCAGGTGTCCTTGTGCAAGTTCCTTATATTATCTCCTCAGTTTCCTTCTCAAGTGGTAAAATGGGGATTTAAAAACACCTGCTTGGCAGGAGAATGGACTACAATCCTGTAAATGCCGGTCTCAGCCTGGCCCCTGGCCCCTAGCCCACCGTCAATAAATAAGAATGAGTGTGGAGACTATCTCCCCACAGGACGTAATGAAAGGGACTTTTTTTTAAAAGAAGACCAGTGTGGGGGAAGGGCACAGCACAGCACAGGGAGGAGGAGGGCACAAAAGAAATGACAGCCGCTGGAGGCTCCTACCCCCGGCCTGGCACTGGAGAACTGACTGGACGTTTGGTGGTGGTGTTAACGACTGGACACATCCTCTGTCCTGGGGTCTGTCCTGACAGCTTCACCAAAACCCTACCCTATAGATCCTTCCTACGCTCTTCATCTGGTAAATGAGGCACAGAAAGGATTAGCGACTTGCTTACGGTTCCACACAGGTATTAAGTGACAGAGGCAGGATTTCAGCCCCAGCTGCCTGCGGCCGGAGTTCATGTTTTCAATCACTGGGCCATAAGGCTTGGAACCCCTGGAGAGAAATAGGATGGGTTTCTAAAGAAGGCAAGTTATATGCCGGAATGGAAAGTGGCTGCCTGAACCAGAGGCTTGCTCTCACACTGAGGGCATGGTGCTCTCTGGTCGAAATAAACCCTTTCACACAATGCCATGTTGGACAAGATCACGGTGATCATGATGGGTCATGTGAAAAACAAGACAGCTGGGTAATTATATTTGAACACACACAAACCAGGGGCATTGTCCTAGACCCAAAAATGACCAAATACCGCCTTACGCCAGCTAAAGAGCCTCCACTTCTTCTGAGGCCGGAACACATTCCTCCTGCCTGAGAGACAGGAATTCTTAAGATAGCCCATTACAGAGTCATCTGCTTCCTGAAAATGTACAATCTAAAGGAAACCCCGCTTCCTTGAGCCCACCCCCAGATCACCTAATACAGACCCAAATCCTATAATAATTTTTTGAAATATGGGAAAGATGGCAGTGTAGTAGGGGAACCCTAGGCTGGTCTTATCCCTTGAACACAACTGGATAACAACAAATCATGCTAAATACCCTAGAAATAAAGACTTTTTGGATACCTTATTCTTCTAACAGCTTCCTGTTAGAAGTTCCCTCTTTGCAACTAGACAGAACCCCAACTTGTTCAAGTCCCTGCAGATTCCTGATGGTCTTTGGATGGAAGTCATTGACGTCTCTCTGGAAATCCCAGTGTTTTAGCATGCAAGCCATTTCCCAGACTACCTCTCCCAGTCAGAAGCCAAAAATTTGTCAGGCCCGGGAAAGGGTCACTGTCCTCATCTTTGGCTGCTTCGTTTATGTTTCTCTAATCTCTCCCATAGAAAGGGGCATGAATTCTCTACTGAAGTAAGGATGAGAATCTTACCAACAGCGAAAAATTGTTAAGAAGAGTCAATGCTAAGATACAAGGCTGCATCCCGCCTGGTGACGGGTGGAGAGAACTCAAATTACCATCCCCTTCTTCCTCCACTTCTCCTCCTCCTCCTCCTCCTCTTCCTTCTTCTTCTTCTTTTCTTAAAGATTTGTATTTATTTATTTGACAGAGAGAGAGATCACAAGTAGGCAGAGGCAGGAAGAGAGAGAGGAAGGGAAGCAGGCTCCCTGCTGAGCAGAGAGCCTGATGCGGGACTTGATCCCAGGACCCTGGGATCATGACCTGAGCCAAAGGCAGAGGCGTTAACCCACTGAGCCACCCAGGCGCCCCGCAAACTACAATTCTTAATTTGTTTTATTTTATTGTTATTTCAGTCATGCTCAAAAATATTTTTTAAAAAAATCCATCCAGATTATCAGCTTCTCTCTATTTTATTACAATAAGACTCAAAATATGTGATGTAAGAGAGGGGTGAGGTGCTCAGCGGCCACATAGTCTCAATAAATGAAAATAATTGTTTAATAATTTAAAAATTTTTCATGTTTAGTAGAAGAGCAGGCATTTCTCCGAATTGAAGTACACAAACGACCCATAAACACAGCATCGGAATCAAATCAAAAGGAATGCAAACAAACATATGCAATTTTCCATCTACCAGAGTGCCAAAAAAAAGCTTTCAATATAATTTCCAGTCCTGGTGTGAGGAAAACTGGCACTTCCTCATACCCTCTTGTTATGGGTATAAGTAGCCATAATCTTTCTGAGGGCTATCAGAGGTATCTGCCAAAAATTTAGAAATGGCTGTACTTTTTGACCTTTGGCAATTATGTTTTTTTTTTTTAAAGACTTTAGTTATTTATTTGACAGAGAGATCACAAGCAGGCAGGGAGAGGGGGAAACGGGCTCCCTGCTGAGCAGCTGGATGCAGGGCTGGATCCAAGGACTCTGAGATTAGAACCTGAGCTAAAGGCAGAGGCTTAACCCACTGAGCAACCCAGGTGTCCTGGCAATTGTGTGTTTAAATGTTGCCCTTACATCAATGATGGCTCACATTTGCAAAGACAGGCACGACACGTTCACCATGGCGTTGCTTCGAGTAACAAATACAGGCAACAAGCCAACTCTATTATCAGCAGGAACTGATTAAATAGATACGGGTCTACCCACACTGTGAAATACTAGTAGGTATTTAAAGAAAAATAGATACATCTTCAGATGAACTGAAATGGAAGGCTGAGAAACCATTTCTGTGACGATACTGAAGAATGATTTGTTATCCTAGGAGACAGCTGGATAAAATTCTTTTGCCCAAGGGCCTGGAAATGGAATGGAAATAATGGAAATTTATAACCTCCAGGGTCTCTTGCCCATCATAAATCAAAGATGCTTTCTCTGGGTGCTCAGTAACTATTGATTATTGTGATTGTTGATGATGATGATGAAGATGAAGATGGTAATGGGAAAGATTCTCTGCCCGAGAGAATTAGGAGAAGATTGTTCCTTAGAGACCTTACTCGGCCAACAGTTACCGACACATATTATCAGCCCTTATTTTATCTTCTTGGACCTCTGTCAACTTTTCTAAGTTCTTTCAAATGCCTTTTGGGCCGTGAGTCTGGGGTCAGTGGGGGGTCGGGCCATTTAGATGTTGAAAGGGCAAGGTAACCAGTAAGTCACACCTCTGTCCCTCGCTGCCTGACCTGGCACCGGCCGTGTAATCTGCGAATGGATCTCCCTTCATGCCATCACGTTGGAATGAAGTGCCGAGAGGAACATCTTTCCTAGGAATCGTGCTGACAGATGGGCCAGTCAATCTGAGGTCAGCCCCTTCACACCTCATAACGCAACCTGGCAGTGGGAGGTTGAGAAAGACTTTTCTGGTTACAAACACTTTCTAGATGACTTAGTGGATCTTAAAGTGTGGTCCTTGGACCTCCTGAAGTGATTGCTAAGAAAAAGACCTCACCGCATATCTTCCAAATCAGAATTTGTTGGGGGAATGGGGTCAGATGTGGGGATCAGCATGTGAAACTCACTCTCAGGGAATTCTTTTGTGCCCTGAAGTTTGGGGACAACTGAGGAAGACCTTAGTGATATTTTGCACATAGGCAAGTATTTCAGGATCCCATTATGACCGATTATATCTTTTTGTGAAGCATTTTTGCAAGCAGTCAAGCGGTCAAGTGACCCTATATCCATTCCATTTCCCTGGTGTAGAGAATAATTAAAAAACAGATGAACCTTGATTTAAGTGGGCACCTCTGTTATATTACAGATATCACCAGAAACAACATTTAGGACAAGAAATAAGAAGACTTCAAGGCATTTTGTGTAGAATACATGCCATTTACTGATTCACTTAATTAGCAAACATGAAACAGTGAAACAGCTCAGAGCTATATACAAGAATTTGTTTTAAAAAAAAGTTTTAAAACTTAATGGAAAAAAAATAACTTATCTTCAGTTCCCAGAAAATTTCTGTTTACATTCATTTGTAACATGTAGTACATAACAGGTAGAATTTTGTTTTTCCTACTCTTTCTACCAGAACCTTGAATGTGACTGCTTCACTGGTTAAGACCGATTAACCACCTGTGTGTAACAACACCCAGAACCTTCACCATTTCCTCTCTCCTTATCTTCATTCTTTCCTTTCTACAAATATTTATTGAGCACCTGATATATGCCTGGCATTGGGCATGTATTAGCAAACAAAGGACACGCCTTACCCTTTCTACTTTCTGGGATGGGTTTTATAGATATAATCCCGTAAGTATAACTACAGAAATGATTAGCAATAACTCATGAACACAGTTGACCCAGAGTAGGCCCTGGTGATGGCTGTGGTTTGGGGAAGCAGCATGACTCCCTGCATGGAATGCAGATTTAGGATCAGCTCAGCCTCCTACCCTGTCTGCGTGTGATTCCCAGGCAGGCTCTTGAGCACTGCAACCTCTTGCAGATAAGAATGTCTGCCTCAACTGGTGCAGCCACTCTGGAAAGCAGCATGAAGGCTTCTCAGAAAGTTAAAAGAGCTACCTTATGATCCAGAAATTACACTACTAGGTATTTATCCAAAGGATATAAACATAGTAATTTCAAGGGGCACATGCACCCCAATGTTTAAAGAAGCAGTGTCCCCAATAGCCAAATTATGGAAAGAGCCTGGACGTCCATTGACAGATGGATGAATAGATAAAGAAATATATATATATATATATATATATATATATATATATACACACACACACACACACACAATATATATAATATATATTATATAAATATATTGTATAAATATATATAAATATATAATATATACATAAATATATATAATATATATAAACATATATATTTCTACCTGTACAAATATATATATATTTCTACCTGTAGAAATATATATAAATCTACCTGTAGAAATATATATATATATTTCTATCTGTAGAAATAGATATATTTCTAATGCATTCAGTTACTCTATAAGGCAGGCATTCTTTTAAAAAATTCTTTATTAAAATTTAATTTAATTAACACGTAGTATCTTAGTAGTTTCAGAGGTAGAATGTAGTGATTCATCAGTTGTATATAATACCCGGTGCTCATTACATCACATGCCTTCCTTAATGCCCACCGCCCAGTTCTCCCATCCCCCACCCACCTCCCCTCCAGCAACCGTGTTTGTATCCCAGTTAAGAGTCTCTTAGGGTTTGGGATATATATATATATAAAATATATATATTTATATATATAATATATATAAATAGATAAAATATATATCTGTAGATATATATTTTTATCTGTATATATATATATATGTATATATATATATATATATATATATTTCTATCTGGTACACAGTAAAAGCACAACAACTGATAGTCATCCCCCCCAAAAAAATCCAACCCTATTTTTTTTTAAAACTATATTGGGGGCTCCTGGGTGGTTCAGTGGGTTAAAGCCTCTGCCTTCAGCTCAGGTCATGATCCCAGGGTCCTGGGATCAAGCCTCTGTTTCTCAGGCTCTCTGCTCAGCAGGGAACCTGCTTCCCCCTCCTCCTCTGCCTGCCTCTCTGCCTACATGTAAATAAAAATCTTAAAAAACAAAGCAAAACTATATATTTGGGGGGTGCCTGAGCCATTAAGGGTCTGCCTTTGGCACAGGTCAAGATCTCAGGGTCCTGGGATTGAGCCCCTGCTCAGTGGGAAGCCTGCTTCTCCCTCTCCCATTCCCTTTCTGCTTGTGTTCCCTCTCTTGCTGTATCTCTCTCTCTGTCAAATAAATAAATAAAATATTTTTTTAAATAAAAATAATTTAAAAAAATAAATATATTTTTTAAAAAACTACATATTTTTGAGGGAGGCAAGATGGTGGAAGCGTAGAAGACCTTATTTCATCTGGTCCCTTGAGTCTAGCTAAATAACTATCAAATCATTCTGAACAGCTATGAATTCAACCTGACATGTAAGAAAAGAATTGTTGGAATTCTACAAATAGACAAGCCACCACTTTCTGCCAGGTAGGAGTTGCAGAGACTTGAATCTGAGGGGAGGGGATATATGGGAAGATAAATAGGGGAGTGGGGCTGGGAGCCTCCACAAGCCGGATACCAGAAAGTGATCTGTCCTGGAGTGCAAAATCGGGACTTCTAGAAGTCTGCTCTAGGGAGATACATCCCTGCCTGAAAGGTGCTCAGGTGGTGAAGTGGGGGCAGAATCCTGGATGGAACAGTGTGGTCTCAGGATCCCTAGGGTCACAGAAAGAATGGGGGTGCCTGAGCTGCCAGATTTCCCAGATATCAGACAGTGAAACTGGCTATGGTTAGTGAGCCCCCGAGTGGGCTTTCAGCTCAGTTTGCCATAAACCACAAACTGTAGCACAATCAGGTGTTCCCACTCCATGTGGGTGTCCTGCAAAGGGCAGAAACACAGCGACTCTCCACTTTCCCCTGGGGGGAAATCAGTGCAGGCGTGCACTGCAAGAGTCTGCAGAGTTTGGCACACACAAAAGTGAAGACTGTTCTTCTCTGAGGGTTTACCAAAAGAGAGGGGGGCTGTGATCTTTCAGCTCCAGAGCTGGAGACTGGGGTGCAGCCATTTTTGTTTTCCTCCTCTAAAGTGGCCAACTTACGGAGCACATAGAAATGCAAAACTCCAGCGCTAGAGGAAAATAGTTTATAAAATTCAAGGTTTTTTTTCTCATGACTCTTTTATCTTTCATTTTAAATTTTCCTTTTCATCCTTTTCAACTGGTTTCTTATTTTATTAGCTCTTTGTTTTTAAACCTTTTTTTAAACTTTCGTTTTTACATTTACATTTTATAGATTATATTGTGTTCTTCACTTTTGGCTTCCTTTCACTGTAATCAATTTTATTTTTGTATATATGTAAGTTTTGCTTCCTTTACAATTTTGGGATTTAGTATCTTCTAACAAACAGACTAAAATACACCCAGCACCAAGGGGATCACCCTGTTTTGTCCACCTGGGAGGTTATATTCTCTCTTTTTCCCCCTTTTCCTTTCTTTTTCTTTTCTGCTTTGGTTTCTGACCTCTTTGGATTTGTCTAGTGCATATTTTGCTTGGGTCATGGTTGATATTTTTTAGTTTGCTCTCTCATTAATCCATTCTTCCCTGGGCAGAATGACTAGAAGGAAGAATTCACAACAAAGGAAAGAACCAGAGGTAATACTCTGCCACAGATCGAATCAATATGGATATAAGTAAAATATCAGAGTTGTACTGGCTGGTCTTGAAAAAAGTATAAAAGACAGTAGAGAATCTCTTAATGCAGAAATAAAATCTAATCATATTGAGATTAAAAATGCCTTAACTGAGATGTAGCCTAAGTTGGATGCTCTAACAGTGTAAATGAGGCAGAAGAGAGAATCAGTGACATAGAAGACAAGATGATGGAAAGGAAGAAAGCTCACAAAAAGAGAGAAAAACAACAAATGGCCATGAAGGGAAGCTTTGAGGAATCAGTGATGCTATAAAGTGAAACAGTTTTAGAATTATTGGGATCCCAGAGGAAGAAGAAAGAGAGAGGGACAGAAGCTATATTTTAGTAAATCATAACTGAGAACTTCCCTAATCTGGGGAAGGAGACAGATATTCAGGTGAAAGAGGTAGAGAGAACACCCCCTCAAAATCAGTAAAAGTAGATCAGTACCCCAACATATAATAGTGAAGCTTGCAAATTTTAGAGACAAAGAGAAAATCCTGAAAGCAGGATGTGATGAGCACTGGGTGTTATATACAACTGATGAACTATTGAACCCTACATTTGAAACTAATGATGTACTTACTATATGTTGGCTAATTGAATTTTTAAAAATCTACATATTTTGCTTTTGTTTCCCTTGCCAGAGGAGACATATCTAGAAAAATATTTCTATGGCAATATCAAAGAAATTCCTGACTATATTTTCTTCTAGGACTTTTATGATTTCATGCCTCACATTTAGGTCTTTAAGCCATTTGAGTTTATTTTTGTGTATGGTGTAAGAAAGTGGTATAGTCTCATTCTTTTGCATGTTGCTGTCCAGTTTTCCCAGCAGCATTTTTTGAAGAGATTTTCCCCACTGCATATTCTTGCCTGCTTTGTAGAAGACTGATTGACCATATAATCTGGGTTCATTTCTGGGTTATTTATTCTGTTCCATTGATCTATATGTCTACTTTTGTGCCAGTACCAGCTTTGTAGTATACCTTGAAATCTGGGATTGTGATACCTGCAGCTTTGTTCTTTTTCAAGATTGCTTTGGCTATTTAGGGCCTCCTGGGGTTCCATTCGAACATTAAGATTACTTGTTCTGGTTCTGTAAAAAAAAATGCTGTTGGTATTTTGATAGAGATTGCATTAAATCTGTAGATTGCTTTGGGTAGTATGGACATTCTAACAACATTGATTTTTCTAATCCATGAGAATAGAATATCTTTCCATTTGTTTGTTTCATCTTCCACTTTTTTCACCACAGATATCTGCAAATGAATATATGAAACAGGATTAATATATAAAATATATAGAGATAAATAATCTGATTAAAAATGGACAGAAGACCTCAACAGCCATTTTCCCAGAGAAGACATCCAGATAGTCAAAAGACTCATGAAAAAATGTTCAGCATCACTCACCACCAGGGAGATGCAAATAAAATCATGATGAGATATCACTTTACACCTGTCAGAATGGCTAAAATCAAAATCATGATAAAGAGAAAGTGTTGGCAAGGATGTGGAGAAAAAGGAACCCTCCTATACTGTTGGTAGGAATGCGACTCAGCACAGTCACTGTGGAAAAGTGTGTACATCCTTTAAAAAATTAAAAATAAAATCACCATATGATCTAATAATTCCAATACTGGGTATTTATCCCCCCAAAATAAAAACACTAGGGGGTGTTTATTTTAATCCACTGGGTGGCTCAGTGGATTAAACCTCTGCCTTCGGCTCAGGTCATGATCTCAGGGTCCTGAGATCGAGCCCCGCATTGGGCTCTCTGCTCAGCAGGAAGCCTGCTTCCTCCTCTCTCTCTGCCTGCCTCTCTGCCTACTTGTGATCTCTCTCTGTCAAATAAATAAATTAAAAAAAAAAATCTTAAAAAAATAAATAAAAACACTAATTCAAAAAGGTATATGTTCCCCAAGGTTTATTGCAGCATTATTTACAATAGCCAAGGTAGCCAAAATAGGACCAAGGGTCCATCCATAGACGAGTGGACAAAGAAGAGATGGTATAATTGTACAATGGAACATTATGCAGTCATAAAAGGAATGAAATCTTGCCATTTGCAACAACATGGATAGCTCTAGATGCTCCAAAGCTCTAAATATCGATGCTCTAAAGCTCCAAATACTAATTGAAATAAGTCAGTCAGAGAAAGACAAAGACAAATGATTTCATTCATGTGTGGAATTTAAAAACAAAACAAAACAAATGAGCAAAGGAAAAAGAGACAAAAAACCTAGCTCTTAAATGTACAGAACAAACTGGGTGTTGCCAGAGAGGGGTGGGTGGGGGATGGGTGAAACAGATGAAGAGGATGAAGACTACACTTACATTGGTGAGCACTGAGAACTGTAGAGAATTGCTGAGTCATTATATTGTGCACCTGGAACTAATATAACACTGTATGTTAATTATACTGAATAATAATAATAATAAAAACCCTACATATACAATTCATTGAAATTCTTAGTAAATCTATCGGGTCAAAAACTGAGATTCACTCCCCCAAAACTTCTCTTTCTCATCTTTAGGAAGAAGGTCACACATTAGCCCAAGCCAAGCAATCAACAGCCACCCAGTTAATCACCAAGTCTTCAAGTTTTTCTCCATATCCTTTTTCCAGCCACCGTCATTTTTATAGAGATGGACCCCTGCCTGCAAGGGTTTTGAATTAGCTTTTCCACTTTTGCTCAGTTCTCTACCTTGCAAACGAGATCTTTTTAAAGACCTTGTCCCAAGTATTCATCCCTTGGGGTTAGAACTCCCTGTGTTCCCTACTATCCATAGGATAAAACTGAACCTCTTCATTTGGTCCCCAGGGTAGGTGTAGCCTCTAGGTGTAGCCTCTGCCCACCTCTCTGTCACCCCTCCTTGCCTCCCACCTCCAGCATCACACGGAAGCTGGTCCCTCGGGCATGGCAAGCCATCTCTGGTCTCCAGGCCTCTGCACACTCTTCCTCCTCCTCTTTACCTAGCTAGCAAGCTCCTCTCCAGCTTGTCACTTCTTTTAGGAAGCCCTCTGTGACAAGCCCCTCCCCATTAGAGCATGTCAGGTGCCTCCCCTGTTCTCCTAACACACCTGAACTTCCTGGGTTGCAATATTTGTCATGTTTCGTGGCAGATGGAGATTTATTAGCACACAGTCCGAAACCCCAGCCCTGATATTTTGCTATGAAGCCTTAAATAGTTCTACTTACCTGAACGGGACCTCAGTTTCCTCAGCTGTAACAGATAATGATAGTACCTACCTCGCAGGGTCGTGGTGAGGATCAAATGAGATTGTGCACATACAGGACTATAATAAATATTCAGTAAAAGCTGGCTACCATGGTAGTTGTAACCACTAAAGGTAAGGCCACTGGGGTTGCCGCCCCATGACTCTTCTGTCCTTCTGCCACTACATAATGGATAATGCAGTCTGGGTAGGATAGCCTCCACCCCCAGCTCCCCAGATGTGATCTGATACTTCCGAGCACCGTTCTTGAACCTCTGTGTGCGTCACAATTACCTAGAGGGCTTGTGAAGTGTAGACTGCTGGACCACCCCCAATTACGGATACACACAGCACCACGAATCGATCTCCAGGGCGTTACATGGAGTGAAAAAAAAAAAAAAAGCCAATGTCAGAGGTGACATACCACATGATTCCATGTGTATGACATTCTCAAAAAGACAGAATTTGAGAGATGGAGAAGAATCGTGATTGCCACAGCTTAGGCACAAGGTGGAGGGGCCGAAGCCTGGCCGGGACTGCAGGCAAAAGCATGGGGAAGGTGTCTGCTGTGGCGGGTCAGTTCTGCGTCTTGACTGCGGTTTGGTTACATGAATCTATACTCGTAATACAGTTACATAGAGACCCACCAGCCCACTCACACACGCACACTCCACACACAGATGAGAGCAAGTAAGACTGGTAAAATCCAGGGATGCCTGGGTGGCTCCGTTGATTAAGTGTCTGTCTTGGCTCAGGTCATCATCCTGGGGTCCTGGGATCGAGTCCCACATGGGGGCTCCATGCTTGGCACAGAGCCTGCTTCTCCCTCTGCCTGCTGTTCCCCCTTCTTGTGTTCTCTCGCTCTCTCTGTCAAATAAATAGAATCTTTAAAAAAAAGAAAAAAGGTTTTATTTGTTTATTTGACAGAGAAAGAGGCTGCGAGAGAGGGAACACAAGCAGGGGGAGTGGGAGAGGGAGAAGCAGGCTTCCCACTGAGCAAGGAGCCTGTCGCAGGGGTTGAACCCAGGACCCTGAGATCATGACCCAAGCTAAAGGCAGACACTTAACGATTGAGCCACCCAGGCACCCCCAAACAAATAAAATCTTAAAAGAATAAAAAAACAGGTAAAATCCAAACAAGCCCCGTGGATTATACCCACACCACCTTCCTGGTGCTGACGGTACAATGTAGTTAGAGAAGACATTAACACTGGGACAACCGGAGACCTGTGAGACCTCTCTCCACTATGTTTACAACTTCCTATGAATCTATAATCATTTTAAATGGAAGGTATTTTTAGAAGTTCAATGTCTGTATGGGAAGGAAGAGTGGATGAGAAGATCCAGCTATTCACGCAAGACTTGGTGGAGTTGGACAGGGTAGGAGCGGGGGATGTGCTGAGGCCGGGAGCTGGGACAGAGAACTTTCTGGGCTGCTGATGGGATGGATGGAGGTATCAAAGGAAAGGCAAGGAAACAGAGTCAAAAATAATGTTCAGGCCTTAGGTCTTCAACAGCGCTTCCAAGGATTACTGAAATGGTAGAGAATGGAGGGAGGCTTAGGCTCGCGTGGGTAGTATCTTCCTTTTTTGGTCCTTGTAAAAAAGTCCACATAAAGAAAAATGCTTAAGAGATACACATACCGGGGCGCCTGGGTGACTCAGTGGGTTAAGCCTCTGCTTTCGGCTCATGTCATGATCTCAGGGTCCTGGGATCAAGACCCCCATTGGACTTTCTGCTCAGCGGGGAGCTGGCTTCCTCCTCTCTCTCTGCCTGCCTCTCTGCCTACTTGTGCTCTCTCTCTAGGTGTCGAATGAATAAATAAAATCTTTAAAAAAGAGAGAGAGATACACATACCATTTAATGAATTATTTTAACACATTGTGTGGCTGTAACCTCTACCCAGGTCAAGAAATAGAACCCTGCAAATCACTCAGTCTTCCAAGTTTCTTCCTAATCACAAATATCCCTCCCCACCCAGGTAGCTGATCCCCTTATTTTATTTTACTATTTTATTTTATACCTGATTTTAGCATTTTGCCTCCTTGAATTTCTCTCTAGTTGGTTCCCCAAGCATGCATTGGCCATAGTCAGTCTGAGGGAGCATGACACCTCCAAGTGAACGTTTGAATTCAAAGATTTCTCAAGTTCTTTCTAACACCTTAGGCAGCTTTTGAATACAGCCCATCTGTATTCAAAATCTTTTTTTTTTTTAATATTTATTTATTTGACACAGAGAGAGAAGCAGGCAGAGGGAGAAGGAGGCTCCCCACTGAGCAGGGAGCCCGATGCGGGACTCGATCCCAGGACCCTGGGACCATGACCCGAGCTGAAGGCAGACGCTTAACGACTGAGTAACCCAGGTGCCTCTTCATATCCTTTAAAGCCAATCCTGCCCTGAGGCTGGAGGGAGAGACATCCAGGACACCCTTATGTACACTTCAATATTACAAATATTTGCACAAGACTTTACCACCGTCTTGCCTCACTGAAGGCCTTTCTGCTTTGCTATTCCCTTTGCTTCATTGGACCCCTTGTAAAGTCTGAAATATCAAGTTTATTTCCATATGTATTTCCAGAACAATGACTTGAACGTGATTCAAGCCATCAGGGTGTGCAGAACACCTTATTTCTGCTCTTAAGACCGGGAGGTGTGAACAGCTCAGATGGAATGCTGTTTCAATGCCGGCTGTCCTGGGACAGCCAGTCTCCAGTTCCCAGTGCCTCGAGCTCATTAAAATGACAAGGGCCACCCGTGTGGCCAAATGAACGGCTCCAGCTAGGGAAGAAGGCATTTACTCTGATACCGCCACTAATAGCCGGATAGATAGGATTGTTGGGCTGGGGAGGGTCACAAAGGCCATGCCCCCTACTGTTAACTCAGAGGACACTGATTGGGCCAACAAAGAAAAGCAGAGCCTCGGTGGCTGCAGAACAGGGTGGGGAGTCATCCTGCAATTATGAGGCAACTTCTTTAAAACTTCCTTCAGATCCTGCCTTAGGCAAACCAGACCTTGAAATGAGGCCCGCCCCTCCGGCTGCAGGTGATCCTTGTTCTCTGAGTGCTCAGACCCTCTCACCAGCATCCCCCCATCACGGTTTAAAGCAGTGCTTTCCTCCAGGCTCCTCCAACACGCAAAGACCATATGCACAGATTTTTTTATCCTCGTGTATGGAAGATGCTGGACAAACCCAAGACGTCTCTGTTTTGTGTCCATTTGGTACACTTTGTGGGATCTGAGTGACCTAGGGATAGTTTTCTGGGCCAAGTGATTTGCTCGCCGTCAGCCTTTCCCACCACCACGAGTGTGGAGGGACTTGGAAGCTCAAGGCCAGTGGCAGGCGCAGAGGACTCCAGATCTAACAAAGATCTGGCCCAAAGGGCAGTGGACACAGTGGGGATCCTTGGAGATAAATCTGCCTTCTTGCTTCTCTAGCTGCTTGGTCTTGGGCCACTTTCTCAAACACTTTGTGCCCAGATTCCTCATCTATAAAATAGGAATATTACTAGCATTTATCTCAGAAATACAAGAGCTAATTCAGATTTTTTTTTTTTTTAAGATTTATTTATTTGACAGAGAGAGACACAGCGAGAGAGGGAGCACAAGCAGGGGGAGTGGGAGAGGAAGAAGCAGGCTTTCCGCTGAGCAGGGAGCCTGATGCAGGGCTCGATCCCAGAGACCTTGGGATCATGACCCGAGCCAAAGGCAGATGCTTAATAGCTGAGCCACCCGGGGCGCCCCAGAGCTAATTCAGATTTAAAAATTCAGTATCTTTGGGGTGCCTGGGTGGCTCAGCCATTGAGTGTCTGCCTTCAGCTCAGGTCAAGATCTCAGGGTCCTGGGATTGAGTTCTATATTGAGGGCTTCCTGCTTGGAGGAAAGCCTGCTGCTTCTCCCTCTCCTGCTCCCTCTGCTGTGTTCCCTCTCTCATTGTGTCTCTCTCTGTCAATTAAATAAATAAGATCTTAAAAAAAAAAAAAATCAGCATCGGGCCAGGCATGCAGTAAGTGCTTTTTTAACCTCACAGAACTTAATATTTACTATGTGGTAGGTGCCAGACGCTCTGGAAGGCTTATCTCTCTTCACCCTTGAGACAGCACTAAGCAGGAGAGGTCCCACTATCACGCCCATCCTCCAGATGAGGACATCGAGGCCCAGAGAGTTTAAAAAGTTGCCCTAAGTCACAAAGTTAATGAAGTGCCACACCAAGTGTCAAACTTGGTTGACTTTCCTCTGCTTCATGGCCTCCCACGCCACTCCAGCGGAATTCAGTTCAGTGACGGGTTCCGCTAGCTGGCGTCCATAAGCAGCTCCCAGCTGCTTCGTGCTGTGCTGGCTGGTCTTCCTGGTGGGGAGCCGGAGGAACCCAGCTGTGAGGCATATTTCCAAGACTCCTCATGGGGGTACCCATGCCAGAGGGGACATTTCTATTTTACATACCACTTAGTGAATTTTATTTGTTTGACCTAAAACAGCTGATAATGCCCAGCTTCACAGACCCGGATGCTCACGGGAAATACTAAGGGGAAAATAACCCTGTTGTTTCTCCTGGAAATGTCTTGCATTTTCCTATCTGATGCTTTGTAGGACCACAGCAGACAACCTCAAGTATTTTCTCTGAGCCCGAAACTGTTCTAAGAATCCAAATGCATGCCTGTTTAATCCTCACAGTGTTCTCCTGGGAGAACCAGCAATCCTGATCCTAGCAAGGTCAAGTCACTGTCCAGAATCACACAACAGTAACAGAGGCAGGGCTTAATCTCGGTATGGTCTTGATCACTTACCCTACCACTCCCCAAGAAAAGCAGGTCTGTTCTGCAAATAGCATCTTACAGATGACCAGCAGTAACAGAAACCATTATTACCTTACTTTTGTTATTTTTCTCTTTTTCACTTACAGTATTATATCCAATGGGTGGTTCAAATTTGATATGAAATCACAACTCATATGGTCTCCCAATTCCCTTGACTTGCATTTAAAATTAAGGTGTTCATTGATGAATCATAATACAAGGGCTATTTAGAGTCAGTGTTAACATTTCCCATGAACAGGTAACAAAACTCACTTGAAATGTTTTTAAAAATTTCAATATTGAGGGACACCTGGCTGGCTCAGTTGGTAGAGTGTGTGACACTTGCCCTGGTTTGTAGATCTCAGGGTTGTGAGTTCAAGCCCCATATTAGGTGTAGAGATTACTTAAAAATTTTTTTAACTTAAAAAAATTAAATATAAAATAAATTTTCAATATTAAAGCAACCGTTACTGCCTACCCTTCCCATTTCTTTATTATTATTTTTTTGTAATAATCAGATGAAAGCCATAGACACTTTCTCCAGAAACATGGATATTTACATGCAAAAACTCATACCTACACCTCTAAGGAGTTTCGAGAGTCCTGGAGGCCCATCTATGGATTCCAGTGATAAATCACTTTTTGGAGAATCCTTTGTGAAGCACATGTTCCTCCTCTGATTTGGATTTTATAACTAATGCTCTCTCTGACTCTCCCTGCCCCCCCACACATATCATGGTATATTGTCTTGTGAGCTGGCATGGTTGCCTTTTTGGGTTTTTAATCACAGAGCAGTTTTTGATTCTTTATATTCTGTGTTTCAAACAAATGTTACTATAACAAACCCTTGGATCTCACAAAACATAAACAAAACTTTAGCTACATCACTTGGCTAAACTGATACAGCAGCTGATGTAAAGACCTTTAATTTTTAATTTAAACCTGCCTTTGACCTGGTTTGTAGATTTCCTGCAGTATACGTTCAGTATTGCTACAGTTCCAGAGCTATAAAAAGCAGATGCATTGCAGGGGGCAGTTGGGATGGGTTCCACACCTGTTCTTCTAAGAGAAATACAAATGGTTGATCATGTAGTTGTTTCTTCTGGTTACTATTTTCAGGAGACTCTGGATTTAAAAGTGCCTCATACACACTTTACTCATTGGTGGGTCAAAATTTGATGTGATAGCACAACTCTCGTGATTCCCAAATTTACCAGGTCTGCATTTTAAAACCAGGATACTAATTGGTGAACCATAATATGGTATGATACAACTTTAATATGCTGTTGTTATAATCTTTACCCAAGTTCACTTAGAAGGTGATCATGTGCATCCTACTCCATGTGTATTAACATTAATCCTCACAACAACCCCAGAATATATCAGAACACCAATTTTACAAATAAGGAAATTGAAACCCAAGATCACACAGGTAGAAAGGAGCCTGTCCACTCTTTTTCAGCTATCACATTGCCTCTCTGGCCTCAATCTGGACTTGGACCCATGTTTATAAAGCATCTTCCCACCCTTTGCAAGTGGAAATGTTCACTTAATCCTTGAACAGGGCTGCCTTTACTAAAATTCCTCATGTTCCTAAAACTTGAAGTTAACCCAGGGAAAGAGGATGTTCAAGCAGAACTCTCAGAGAACATTCTAGTTTCATGTTGTAGTAAGTAAGGAATTTGACCAATTTAATTGTAGACTTTTTAAAAAAAAAATTTTTTTTAAGATTTTATTTATTTATTTGATAGAGATCACAAGTAGGCAGAGAGGCAGGCAGGGAAAGAGAGAGGAGGAAGCAGGCTCCCTGCTAAGCAGAGAGCCAGATTTGGGGCTTGATCCCAGGACCCTGGGTTCATGACCTGAGCCAAAGGCAGAGGCTTTAACCCACTGAGCCACCCAGGTGCCCCAATTGTAGACCTTTTTTTAAAAACCTACATATGCAGTTAGCATCTATTTTTTTTTTTTTTTTTTGGTCTCAGTAAATTTTTTAAAATCAAGTATAATTAATATAATGTTATATTAGTTTCAGGTGCACAATATAATGACTCAACAATTCTCTACATTTCTCAGTGCTCACCATGGTAAGTGTACTCTTCATCCCCTTCATCTGTTTCACCCATCCCCACCCACCCCCTCTCTGGCAACCCCCAGTGTGTTCTGCATATTTGAGTTTGGTTTTTTGTTTGTCTTTTGTTTGTTTGTTTATTTGTTTTATTATTTAAATTCCACACATGAATGAAATCGTATGGTGTTTGTCTTTCTCTGACTGACTTATTTCACTTAGCATTATACCCTCTAGATCTATCCATGCAAATGGCAAGATTGCATTCTTTTTATGACTGCATAATATTCCATCGTACAACTATACCATTTCTTCTTTATCCACTCGTCCATGGATGGACACTTGATTGGTCCTATCTTGGCTACCTTGGGTCTTGTAAATAATGCTGCAATAAAACTTGGGGTGCATATTACCTTTTGGAAATAGTGTTTTTATTTTCTTTGGGTAAATACCCAGTAGTGAAATTACTGGATCATATGGAAACTTTATTTTTAATTTTTTGAGGGACCTCCATACTGTTTTCCACAGCGGCTGCACCAAGTTGCATTCCTACCAACAGTGCAGGAGGGTTCCTTTTTCTCCACATCCTCACCAACATTTGTTATTTATTGTGTTTTTTATTTTAGCCATTCTGATATCGCATTGTGGTTTTACTTTGCATCTCCCTGATGATGAGTGTCGTTAAGCATTTTTTCATGTGTCTGTTGGCTATCTGCATGTCTTCTTTAGAAAAATGTCTGTTCAGGTCCTCAGATCGAGCCCCACGGCAGGCTCTCTGCTCAGTGGGGAGCTTGCTTCTCCCTCTCCTTCTGCCTGCCACTCCACCGGCTTGTGCTCTCCTTCTTTGTCTCTCTTTCACTGTCAAATAATAAGTAAAATCTTTTCTTTAAGTGTAATGCTTACATTTCATATGCTTAAAAATATTTTATTGGTTCCGAAATGAGTCATGAATTCAATCCTCCCAAAATGTATAATTAAGTCCAAGATTTCCTATCACTGGCCTGCTTTTGTGCTGTTAGGTAACATAAGCCTCTCCCGGAAAATAAATGCCACAGTCCTAACCAACCACCTGCCTACCTTGACGGACAAGCAAAGCAAGACCCAGCCTTTTGCATCAAGAGATAATTAAACAACTGGATGGTTTCAGTTTGTGTCAAGAGTCACCGTCTGCCTTTGATCTGTACTTCAGCTAAGGTACATCAAGCGTCTTAGGGGTCATGGGAGAAGAGGGGTAGGGCAAGAGAGAAATTTCAGTCCACCTTGAAGTGTGAAGTGTTTGCTTTTCCCCAGACATCCCGTCTCACTTCCTCTCTCCTGAAAATCTACCCTCTGTGTTCCTTAATGAGCCTGCCTTGGAATTAGCGGGCTCTTCCCAAGGCTTGAAGAGGTTCAAAATGAAGTCAGCACTTTCTGAAAATACCATGAGATTGGTGTGCTCTGAAGCATGCTGTGGGGTTTTTTGAGGCTTCTCTGATTTTTTTTTTTTTTTTTAAAGTGTGGTTCAATCTTTTCATACCAGAATCTACATGCAATGTCTTTATACTACTGAAAATAATCATCATACAATTAATTAAAAGTAATGGCCTTTTATGTAACCCTTCAGTTACAGCCCCACTGCTCCTTTGTCCATTCCTCCATGAATATGACCACAAATTGAAGATCCTACAGATAAGCACAGTTATGCAAAAGAGGGCTTTTTCTCTGGCTTGGGAGGCTGAGGGAAAGACTCATGAAGATCTCCCATGATTTTTCTCCTCTGAAGATGAGAAAAGCTTTATCTTTTTGTTTGTTTCCTTCCTATGACTTCATACCATTCATTGGCAAGGCAGTAAAGTGTGAAATTCTCCCTTTGTGCATCTTTATGCCATCCCCCAACTGCAAGGCCCCCAAATCCCACTAATTTCAAAGTGATTAGCCAGAGCGGAGATAAAACACTGTGGAACCAGAGCGGCTATGCCAGGAAACTTTTCCCCAGTTTGGCTAAGCCCGGAATACTTTTAACCTGATTTTATACATCAGACATCGTGGAAATGAGCAGAGGTGTCACTAGTATCCTTCAGAGGCAGGTGCCTGTAGACAAAAACACTAGCTCTCTAGAACTTGAGGTTTCTGTTCCTTATCCTGTGGAATTGGGAAATAAAATATTTGCCATTGTGATTTGAAGGTGACACTGATTAGCTCTTCACTGTGGACGTAGCTGACTAAGATGTGGAGATAGTGCTCTTTGATTTGTAGATACGGGTTTTTTTGGGAACCTGATAGGGTGACAGGTACCTTCTCCAGCCTGCCAACAGTGCAAGTCCTTGACTCAAAGAGATGAGGCATTTCTTTCTTTTTTTTTTTTTTCAAGAGTAGCAGGGACTGTTTGAATCCTGGCTTCAGGCTTCTCTGGGTTGTGGGCTCACAGGCATTCCTGGAGCTCTCTGCATTTCAGCTGTCATTCATAAGTACAAGTGGTATTATTCATGACCAGAGTAGCTGCGGGGGGAGAAGTAAAGTTGATGACTTCTCGCTGGGCTGCGTTGTTTCCACACAGTTCCCTCTTCACGACAAGCAATAAGGTTCCTCTGAAGGCAGTTTGCTTCCCGCTAAGACATCCTTCTGTCACTCACTTTATCCAGAAGCTGAAGGAAGTTTATCCAAAGGAACAATTCGGTCCTGCCCTTCAGCATGTAATCCTATTATATGTAATCCTCGAGCATTAACCACATAATAATTTTTTTAAATTGAAAATATTCATTTGTCTTTGAGACTTGGTCATTGTCCCTGTCCTCACGCAAACCCTCTTGTAGACTAGGCTTTGACTAATGAGCATGTCCGAATTCCAGTGCTCGTGAGCTTTGACTCAGCACACCTTCTTGGTTTTCATACCCAGCTATCTGGAGAATTGGGTAGTTTTTAACTTAGCTTGAGCCTGACACTGTGCAGACCACAGAAGAGGGTTCAATGTTGATTAAGGAAATAATGGCCTAAATTCATTTTTGTCTTAAGGTTTTGGATGGCAAAATGTTTCTACTGGCCTATCCAGAAGTTCGGTGACATCAGGCTAAGCGTGTTTCTCTCATTTAAAAAGTAATACTCAGGAATTCTAGGGGCTCCCTTGACACTTTTGACAGAAGCTTATTTTCTTATTTAAGAAAGATGTCAAAACTGTGTGTTAAAAAAAGTCTAAAGAATGGAGAAGATATTAGATAAAGGGCTAGTATCCAAAATCTATAAAGAACTTATCAAACTCAACACCCAAAGAACAAATAATCCAGTCAAGAAATGGGCAGAGGACATGAACAGAGATTTCTGCAAAGAAGACATCCAGATGGCCAACAGACACATGAAAAAGTGTGGCATCAGCGAAATACAAATAAAAACCACAATGAGATACCACCTCACACCAGTCAGAATGGCTAAAATTAAAAAGTCAGGAAACAGCAGGTGTTGGCAAAGATGCGGAGAAAGGGGAACCCTCCTACACTGTTGGTGGGAGTGCAAGATGGTGCAGCCACTCTGGAAAACAGCACAGAGGTTCCTCAAAAAGTTTAAAATAGAGCTATCCTACAATCCAGCAATTGCACTACTGGGTACTTACCCTAAAGATACAAATGTAGTGATCCAAAGGGGCATGTGAACCCGAATGTTTATAGCAGCAATGTCCACAATAGCCAAACTATGGAAAAAGCCTAGATGTCCATCAACAGATGAATGGATAAAGAAGAGGTGATATACATATACCATGGAATACTATGCAGCCATCAAAAGAAATAAAATCTTGCCATTTGCAATGATGTGGATGGACCTAGAGGGTATTATACTGAGCCAAATAAGTCAATCAGAGAAAGACAATTATCATATGATCTCTCTGATATGAGGAATTTGAGGGGCAGGGTGGTGGGGCCTTCGGGGGTATGGAAGGAAAAAATGAAACAAGATGGGATCGGGAGGGAGATAAACCATGAGAGACTCTTAATCTCACAAAACAAACTGAGGGTTGCTGGGGAGAGGGGGTTAGGGATAGGTGGTTGGGTTATGGACATTGGGGAGGGTATGTGCTATGGTGAGTGCTGTGAAGTGTGTAAGCCTGATGATCCACAGACCTGTACCCCTACGGCAAATAATACATTGAATGTTAATAAAAATAATTTTTAAAAAAGTCTGAAAGGAAATCAGCAAATGTTAACAACAGATGTATTAGATTGGTGCAACTACATATTCTTTCTCTCAACATTTGAGGGTTTCCTGAGTTTTCTGTACTGTACTTGTGTTAGTTTATAATACTTCATTGTGTAAACTTTATTTTGAAGGAAACAATTCAGGGGCACCTAGCTAGCTCAGTTGGTAGAGCGTGCAATTCTTGATCTCGGAATCATGAGTTCGAGCCCCATCTTGGGCATAATAATAATAGAAACAACTCACTCATCATCTGAGCCAATGTTTAAAACATACATCCATTCTGTCTAGTATTGTCTTCCAGAGTCTTTCTTATATTTTCATGAGAAACATCCTTTTATCAGGAATAGATTCAAACCACTACCACAAAAAGTCCTTTACTATTGAACATTGAGCAGCTATATTATTTGTAAGACATAGGAGTTACATGAGGGCGAAAAGGGACTCAGGCATAGTTTTAGATGGCAGCTGGGGTGACACCACAGAGAGGCACAGATTTTAGGGACAGAGTTTAGAAACTCTGATATCCTTATTTATCTTCGTGTGTTCGTTCTTGCCTAGATTGAAACTGCCTAGATCATTTTCGATAGCACATAAACACGTGTAGAAAGCAACCCTTGGAAAAAAATCTCTGTACTGGGGTCATTCCCATAGAATATGGAGCCATCACAGGTTGCAGAAACACAGCCACGGAAAGACCAAAGTTGAGGGAGGTAAGGAAAGCATTTGCCAGTTTGACTGTTGCCTATTCTACCTGACATTTTGCTGGTGTCTCCTTTTCCATCACGGCAAGTTGTCAAGGTGTTTGTGGGTAAACAGAGCCCCTTCTCTGGGTGATCTATCTTCTTGCCATGATTGGTTTGTGCACGGATCACTGCCCATCATTGAGGAGGCGGCCTAGAAACCTCGATGAGCATTAAAACAACAGCAACCAAAATCAATTGCAAATTGAATTGCTGTCCAATGCAAGAGATTGTGTCTGTGTCCCTGCACCGCTCCACTGAGGCCCTTGATGAGTTGAAGAGGTCCCACTGTCATCCTGAAAGATCTTGGCTTCTTATGACTTTCAAACTTCTGACATCTGTGGCCCTTCTTGGTCTGGTACCAGCCCAACCTCCTGCCTTTGCAACCTCATCTTCCGCTTCCACCATCCCCATAAAAACCCCCATCAGAAATGCCTGTTCTTCTTCTAGAGGCCACCCTACTCCTATGAGATCTTCCCCAGAAGCCTCCTCTGGGTGCCCCCAGATTTTCACTGCAAAGTCTGCTCATGTGCCTGACTTGTGCCAAACTGGTCGAGACTGCATTAGAGACCTCCCAGTATGGGAGAGACTGAATGACTTTTTGCTGCTAGAATGTTAAATACAAGCGAATTGAATTTATTTACATACACATTTACTCACACATGGAAGAAAATTTCTTCTACTCTAGTGCCCTGCATTTGGTGGGACTCTCTCCTCCTACCTGCCGCTCCTTCTCAGCACCTGCTCTCATCCATCCTAGCATCGAGGGAACCAATACTCACTTTCCCTAATTTATGGGCCCAGGTCGTCATTTCTTCTCCTCATTTGACATCTGGCTTCCAATGTGGAATTATTGTCAAGTCATGGGCCCAACAGACCAAGTGACTGAAAATCAATTTACCAAATGACTAATCTGCATAATCAAGTCTAGCTTCACAGTAAGTCTGAGAAGCAGAATTGTAGGAAAGGACTTATTTGAGCTGGCCCTGAAGATTGGGCAAGATTCAGGTGAGCCATGATAGGGGAGATGTGAAAAGGAACACTCCAGAGGGGAAAATCTGCCTGAGCAAAAAAATTCTAACATTCCCACCCCCAGCAGCAGCAACAACAACAGGTTTCAAAATGGCAAATGCAGGATACTCTTCCATGATACATATGCTCTTATTGTTGCAATTAAATAAATCATCAATACCTTTTGTCTTCATATAACTCGGATTTCATTTGAGTAGCTGCCTTCTTCTCTTCCATTTCTCAGTAACACAGGTTCTGCCAAAGGATGGAGATCTAGCCCAAAATAAATTTGCTTCCCTAAAGGGCTCAACTTATGTCCATGGAAATTGGCTTGAGTTAAAAGGAAACTGGCTCACTCTGTGCCACAGCTGGGAATGGGAAGGCAAACTCCAATATAATCAATCACTCACTATTTTTGATAACCTCCCCCCCAAAAGAAAAATGGTACATTCAGTGAGCCTGGCTGCTTTCCATGCAGTATTCCTCCAGTTGTGATGCGAGCTGCCTGCATTGGTGGTGTTACCACAGTGATGGCAGGTCGGGGGGTGGGGGTGGGTAGTTTGGGTCATGAAGCACAGGCTCCAGGACCAGACCTGGATCAGACTCATTGGGAGTGGGTCCCAGGAACCTAAATTTGAAAATCTGGTGGCCGGGGCACCTGGGTGGCTCACTTGGTTTAGTGACTGCCTTGGGCTCAGATCATGATCCCAGGGTTCTGGGATCGAGCCCCACATCGGACTCCTTGCTCAGTGGGGAGTCTGCTTCTCCCTCTCTCTCCGTTTCTCCCCTGCTTGTGCATGTGCTCTCCCGCTCTCCCTCTCAGATAAATAAATAAATAAAATCTTTAAAAAAAAACAAACAGACATAGTTTTCGGTTGATTTAACTTTAAGAACAAATGCAAGGAAATAAATATATCAAGAATGAAATGTGGGTCTTGGAAACATTTTACTTATGTTTTTATAGCCCTTAAGGCCAGCCCTTCTGCTTAATGTATGGTGTATTGGTATTCCTTCTTTCTGGCAAAAGAGCTACTTTAAATGTCTTACATGTAAATACAGGAAAACTCTTAAACATCACAATTAAAAGCCAGAGACTTTCAGACCAAATAAAAGGCAACTAGATGTTGCCTATAAGAAACCCATTTTAAAATTTTAAACCCACTTAGATAAATATGCAATAAATTAAAAGTATGGAAAAATATACACCATGCTAACACTAAGAAGAAAAGGTTGAGGGGCACCTGGGTTGCCCAGTCAGTTAAGCATCTGACTCTTGGTTTCAGCTCAAGTCATGATCTCAGGGTTTGTGAGATCAACTCCATGTTGGGCTCTGTGCTCAGGGCAGAGTCTGCTTAAGATTCTCTGCCTCTCCTCTTCCTCTGCCCCTCCCGCTGAGCATGCACACTCTCTCTCTCTCAAATAAATAAGTAAAAAAAATTTTTTAAAAGATTTTATTTATTTATTTGACAGAGAGAGATCTCAAGTAGGCAGAGAGGCAGGCAGAGAGAGAGAGAGAGGAGGAAGCAGGCTCCCCATGGAGCAGAGAGCCCGATGTGGGACTCGATCACAGGACCCCAAGATCATGACCTGAGCCAAAGGCAGAGGCCCAACCCACTGAACCACCCAGGCGCCCCTCAAGTAAATAAGAAAATTAAAAAAAAAAATTTTTTTTTAAAGTTAGTATGGTTATATTAGTATCAGACAATGAAGATTCCAGATTCCAAGAGATCATGTCATAATGATGAAATGGTCAATTCCTCAAGAAGACAGGATAATCCTAAGTGTTTATGCATCTAATTTCAGAGCTTCAAAACAGAAACAAAAATTGAGAGAACTACAAGGAGAAAGAGATGACTCTGCAGTTAAAGTTGGAGATTTCAATATGCCTCTAACCATATTCAACAGAACAAGTAGACTGAAAATCAGTAAGAAGACTTGGTCAGTATGATCCACCAACTTGACCAACTGACATTTTAGAACACTCCAACCAATGATAGCAGAAAGTATTTTCTTTTCAAATCCATGTGAACCATTTACCATGGTGGACTATGTTTTGGGCCATAAGCGAGCTTCAATAATTTTAAAAGGATTAAAATCAGGCAAAGCTTGTATCTGACTACAGTGGAATGAAAATAGAAATCAAGTCAAATATCTCTGGTAAATCTCCAAATATTTGAAAACTAAATAACATACTTTTAAATAACTGAAGATGAAATAAAAAGGGAAATTAAAAAGGATTTTAAACTAAATGAGAATGAAAAGGTCACATCGAAATTTGTGTGATGCAGATCAAGCTTAGAGAGAAAGTTATAACATTAAATACTTATATATTAGAAATGAAGAAAGGTCTTAAGATAGGGTTGCCAGACTTAGCAAACAAAAATACAGCATAAAGACTAGACCTTCAGGGGTCACTTCTATCATTTGTTACTAAAAATACAGGATATCTGGCTGACTTTGAATTTTATTTAGTGGAGACATGCCCCATGAAATGTTTGAGATATGCTTACACTAAAAAAAAGTATTTATCTGAAATTAAAATTTAACCAAGCATCTTATTTGCCATCATGCCACCTATCTGAATCAATGATACCAGCTTCTGCCTTAAGAAACTAGAAGATGGTGAAATACAAGAAACCAGTAAGGGTTTAAGACACGTGGAGTAGATGTTGGAGAAGAGAGGATTGAATGGACATCAGGTGTGAGAAACAGAGAAGAAAGAGACAGATTCGATAGAATAAAGACCGGGGCTGCCACCTGTGGCTCTTCATTTGGCCTCATCAACGCTGCAGGGGTGGGGGCAGAAGTCTGGTCAGCAGTGACCACAGAGGGGGACTCAGGACACACCTGGGGACAGAAGCCTGGTGGAGGGCTCAGCAGGTACTGAGTGGGACACATTACCATTTCATTGGGTTGTAATGGAAAGAACACTGGACCAATCATGGCCCATCCGGGAATGAGCTATATACAGTGTGACCAAGTGTGACTGATGAAACCACACGAGCCCCAGCTGTAACATCTATCCTGAAGGTTTGGAATGCCTGATCTCAAAAGTCTCTTCTTCCTCCAGTGACCTCTTGGGGACAGAACTTGTACCTTAAAATGAGTCCTGCTGGAGTAGGTGCTTACAAGTCTTTACAGTGTACAAAGCATTTTTAGCACTGGCATCATTCACCCTTTGAGTCCGTGACAAGTGTATGTTGTTATTTCCCTTTGATAGATGCGGAAACTGTGCTCAGAGAGGTTAAATGGTCTTGGGTAAAGCCCTACCAAGTCCAATGTCCTTTTACCCTGACCCCCGCACAGAGCAGCCATGACCCTGTTGCAGAAGACAAGCTCTCTCCTGGAGTGGTGCTCCCAGGGTGTGCCCACAGCTCTTCATCAGCATCTGGGCGATCCTTCTGGAAGCCCAACTTCCAGCCTCCTGGTTTGGAAATACTTGTGGAAGTGGGTGTGGTAGGTTGGATAATGCCCCTTCAAAGATGCCTGGGGTTCTAATCCCCCGAATTTGGGAATATGCTACTTAACAGGGTAAAGGGGGATTTGCAGGTGTGATTAAGTTAAGGCTCTTGAGATGCGAGATTATCTCGGATTATTTGGGTGGGCCCAGAGGAATCCCAGGGTGCCTGGAAGGGGGACTGGAGGAGGATCACAGAAAAAGCAGCGAGGAGAGAA
The DNA here is from genome assembly GCF_009829155.1 of Mustela erminea. NCBI lineage: Eukaryota > Metazoa > Chordata > Mammalia > Carnivora > Mustelidae > Mustela > Mustela erminea. The sequence goes on along the minus strand of NC_045620.1, from coordinate 102,884,702 downwards.
GCAGGGGTTGGAGTGACATGCTTAGAACTCGGAGGGAAGGGATTGGGAGCCTAGGAAAGCAGGTGACCACTAGAAGCTGGGGAAGGCAAGGAAACAGATTCTCCCCCTGAAAACTCTGGAAGGAACATAGCCCTGATGACACCTTGATTTCAGATTTCTGACTCCCAGCACTATAAGAAAATAAATTTATATTGCTCTACATCACTAAGTTTGTAGCAACTTATAGCAGCAATAGGAAAACAATACAGCAGAGAAGGAGAACATTGATATTTTGGAATTAGAGGTATTCATAACATTTAAAGCCTAAGACTCTTTTTTAAAAAATTGTCGCTAAGATTCTGTTTATTTATTTGACAGAGATCTAGAGAAAGCAAGAACAAGCAGGGTGAGTGGCAGAGATAGAGGGAGAAGCAGGCCCCCCACTGAGCAGGGAGCCTGATGTGGGGCTTGATCCCAGGACCCTGAGATCAGACATAAGCCGAAGGCAGCCGCTCAATCGACTGAGCCACCTAGGCACTCCCCAAAGTAACTCTTTAATCATTTTCATACATTTAAAACAAAGAGAAATGTGAACAGGTGTACATGAAGGCAAATCTCTCTCCACCACTTCATCAATATAGTCCATCTATCCTATAACAAAATGGGCCTAAGTTTACTGTGGTTAGCAGATACCATTTAACACAAAGAAATTGTTACACGGTTCACCCTAGGATCCCAAATAAACTTGGAAGAAAGAAAACCCTTTTGTACCCAGAACTGTGCTCAAATAAACAGATGCTAGGGATAACTTTTATTAATGCAAACTCATTCCAGGGTTCAAATGGAGAAAAATAAGTGTTTTAAAGTTCATTTGGAGGTTTTGATCAGTATGCCTGTAATTCTCTGCTCCAGTTTCAAATTTGCCCCCTTTATCTCCATAAATACATGGCAACTTCCCAGGTACAGATTTTTGTTTCAGAAAAACCACTCTCCGTTCTCTGAAAAGAAGTATTGCAATATCGTAGGAGCTTACAAAAAGGCCCATGGGAATGAAGCTTCTTTTTTATTTTGAAAATTCGTCAAACATTTGTTTTAACCCAACTCTGGCTTCGAGAGTGATCTGTTCTGTTGCCCTAAGCCTGAGTTTAGCGATCATTCCAGCATGTGTTAACAGACAGTGACATCATCTGGAAGCAGAAATGGCTCTCAGGTTACCATATAAATTGACTTAAGCTTTGGAAAGGATTACAGGGCAGACCTTGGCTAAGTGTGGAGATGCCATTACAGCTAAATCAAAGGTAACTGTGAGGTCCGGCAGGCACCTGTCAACAGGTAAGGGAAGGAGGAGCCCACAAAGGAGACTTGAGTCAGGATTACATTCTCCAAGCTTTATTTTTATTTCAGGTTAAAGGGTCAGACAGAAAAGCCATTCGCGGTGATCTTTATTTATGGTTCTCAGAGGTCCGGTTGGTGAAGTGTCCAGAAGAAGAAGGATGGCTCAGGTGGGACCCCAGTTTCCCAGCCTGGCTGATGACAGACTGAAGGCCTCCATGCTTTGTGAAAGCCCAGCTTTTTATGAATGTGCGTTTGTGTTTGCAGGCACAACCTGGGAGCCCTTCCTATCTGTTACCTCCTGCTCAGAGAGAGGTGTGTGTTTCCCCTCCCTCCTCCCTCCTCGGCCACCTGAAAAGACTAGTTTCCACCACCTGCCATTGGCCTTTGAGGGACGGGCAAGGAGATCCAAGCATTCTTGGCTGGCCAGCTTGGGTGGGGGAGATTCCCACACACTTCTCAAAGGCTCGAAGATGAGCAAAATGTTTTTTATTAGAGCCTTCTCTTGGGGCAAGAGTAAGTCTCCACCCTTTGGAGAGGTGCCGTGCTTCGGGAAGGTGACCAGAGAGCAGCAGAGAAGCAAGGAGACCCCTACTTTCAGCCCCATCCTGTTCCTCAGGGCCACCTCTACTTCCTTCTTGTCCTTTACCATTCAACTTGGGTCTCTTTCCCTCTCCAATTGGACTTCATGGTCCCCTGCTTTTTCACCGCCGGCTGACACGGGGGTAGGAGACAGAGAATGGCTAGGGTGGAGGGGGAGAGAGCGGGATTGAAAATCTATTTTGCCAGCCGAAAATCTATTTTGTCATCCTCTAAGGATTGGCCTCCTCCCCTGCAGAGCAGGACCGATAATGCCTGCCCCCTGCGCAGTGTGGTTGGAGATACTTGTTCTCCATCTCGCAGCCTGGCTGTCTCTCATCCCCAAGAGAGGCCTGCCCTCGCTCATTCTATCGAAGGGAGCCCCCACTTCACCTCCCTCCTCCCCCAGCCAAAGTGAAGGGACCTCGTCTTTCTTGTTCCGTGAAAGCGGCCCCCAGAAGCAGCTTGAGAAATAACTTGTTGACTGATGCAGACTCAGCCAGCCTAGGGGGACGTGTCATCCCAGACCACTGGGGGGCACAGAGCACGGCCATGTAATCCTTCCATGCCACGGATTTTACTACGCGATGAGAAGTTGCCTTCGTTTTCAATTAATGACACCAAAGGGGTAGAGTCGAGGAAGGGCAATCAGCTCTTACTGGGGTAGACCAAGTTTGGCAGAAATAGGAGGAACAAAAGTATAAGGAACCGTGTTTCAAGCATCCCCCTACTTTTCTCAAGAGATCGAGAGCTCCCTGGGAGGCAGCTGATAGCTTATTCTCTCTTGATTCCTGCCTCCGGCACAGTATCTACTTCCAGGTGGTGGCAAGCAAAATGATGGGTGGATACATGATTCAAATGTCTTTGCAAGTACAGAGAAAAGAAACATTGTCCTCTTTGTTGTCTCCACTGGAGGGAGAGCTGAGTGCTTTCCCTACCATTTTATCTCTCAGCCACTCTGAAGACTCCTTCCCACTGCACATCATTGGCCTTTGGAGGACGGGTGAGTAGGTACAAGTATCTTTGACCATCTTGGCCATCTTGGACCTGGGAGGTTCTCACATGCTACCAGGCAGCTAAACTCTAATGAGGGGTTAACTGATAACTGATGTGTTCATTGATAATAAAGTGTAGCCATTTCAAGGAGAGACTAGCATTTAGTCTGATGATTCTTGAAGAGGTTTTAGCATGCACAACAACAAAGGTATCATCGTCAAATGAGTAGATCAAATGAGTATAATAATCAAATGATCAAACTGGAACAGTGAATGACCCTGAAAATCCAAGGGAAAGCATTTTCATTTCCCCCAAAGAAACTCCATATCCATTAGCAGTCGTTCCCCATCCCCCTCCCCACCGCCCCAATGAATGGAACCCTCAATATGTCATCATTGCAACTGTCTCGTGAGCCACATGCCTTTTTTTTTAAAAGATAGATAGATAGATAGATTGATTGATTTGACAGGCAGAGATCACAAGTAGGCAGAGAGGCAGGCAGAGAGAGAGGAGGAAGCAGGCTCCCTGGTGAGCAGAAAGCCAAATGCAGGGCTTAATCCCAAAACCCTGGGATCACGACCTGAGCTGAAGGCAGAGGCTTAACCCACTGAGCCACCCAGGCGCCCCTATGCTTTTTTTTTTTTTTAAGATTTTATTTACTTGATTTTTTTTTTTTTTTAAAGATTTTATTTATTTATTTGACAGACAAAGATCACAAGCAGGCAGAGAAGCAGGCAGAGAGAGAGGAGGAAGCAGGCTCCCTGCTGAGCAGAGAGACCGATGTGGGGCTCGATCCCAGGACTCTGGGATCATGACCTGAGCCGAAGGCAGAGGCTTTAACCCACTGAGCCACCCAGGTGCCCCTTGAGAGAGAGAGTGGAAGAGGACAAGCAGGGGGAGCAGCAAAGGGAGGAGAAGCAGGCCCCCTGCCAAGCAGGGAGCCCGATGCAGTACTCGATCCCAGGACCCTGGGATCATGACCTGAACCAAAGGCAGATGCTTAACCATCTGAGCCACCCAGGTGCCCCTGAGCATCATGCTTGCAAGGCTCAGCCATGTTGAAGCATGTAACTGCTTCATTCCTTTTTACTGCCAAACAAGGTACCCTTGGAGCCCTATACCATTTTGATTTATCCATTCATCAGTGAATGGGTCCTTGGCTTGTTTCTCCTTTTTCTGGCTATCCCTGTGAATTTTGAAGACACTTCTATGGATCTCCCTCTACTGACCAGTTATTACTGCAGTCTGATACGATCCTTTGTGTGTGACTTCTAACTTTTATTCTATCAGCTTTCGGAATATTACTCATTTATATTATTAATATAATTAATATATTTATATATAATACGATATTGTCTATTCTAATATATATTATAATAATATATATTAATGTTATATTTATATTATTAATATTATTTCTATTCCTAATGCTAAAATTCTGTGATGGTGTGCCCTGGTGGGCCATTTATTGTCCAATGTCCTGGCTGCTCAAGTGACCCTTGTCATTTAGATCCCTGAGGCTTCAAAACTGGGACATTTTCTTGTATTATTTCTTTATTCCTTCCTTCCTCCCATTTTCCTGACAATTTTTGGAATTCATATTATTGGATGTGAGACTTTTTTCTTACTACTCTAATTTTCTTATCCTCTCCTATTTTTCATTTTGTATTTTTGTTCTAGTTTCTGGGAAGTTCTTTCCACTTCACTTTCTAACCTTTCTGGTAAACTGGTGTGTGCGTGTGTATGTCTGTGTGTGTGTGTGTGTGTGTGTGTGTATTTTCAGATTAAAATGGTCATCAATTATGAACGGTTGTCTGGAAGTGCAAATGGGATAGCAAAATGTTCCTCTTCTGTAAAAACCCGAATAAATGTTTGCAGCAACAGGGACAGCAGTGGACACTGTTACTGATCCTGTGATGCAAACCAGGGGAGTCAGCCTTCCCCAAACAAAACTTTGTGGTGACAGAGGATGGGTTTCATCCCGAGTCCCCTAACCATCTGTACAGTGATTCTGCATCTAGGCTTTTCGGAAATTATTTAAACTACTGCCACCGTCAAGTTGGGGCCGTTTGCACTGCTCCGACAGAATGGGCCACGTTTTAGCTTGTACTGCATGGAGATGGCTTTGACCACTGATATGCAGATATTACTATCATTTTATGGGAATCCATGACACGCTTCTACACAAACTCTACACAAACTCTTTCTTCTTCTACACAGGAAGAAGAAAGAAGTAAATAAACTATGTTTTAGTATTTTCTGTTGCTTGCTCTTGAGGTGTGGTTAGTCCAGAATTGCCTGTTACTTTTCTCCTTATTTCGGATTTGTCTTTAGGACTGTGAGTTTTATTTACCTTTTTTTCATTATTGTTTTTATTAACACGAGATGCGATATTTAATGCATTTTCATAGTAAAAGACTTACCCTACGCCAAACCCAAGTCTGCTCCCAGTCTGCTAACACAGCCCATAAAAATACTAAAATACTGGCCACATGTCATGCTCAGGGATAAAGTGTTCCTATGTCCCCTGTAAAAGATTCCTCATCCTCATTTTTTTCTCTATTGGCATTTTTTTTTTTTTTAAAGAAGCCTCCACACCCAACACAGGGCTCAAACCTGAGATCAAGACCTGAGCTGAGATAAGAATCGGACACTTAACCGACTGAGCCACCCAGGCGCCCCTTCCCATCATCATTTTTAAGAGAGGAATATTTCTACTGAAGGATGACTGATCCCATAACTGTTTCTGCATTACTTTTGAGTTTTCTTTTGCATTTTTCTGCAGGGGTGACCTCTTGGAGAACATTGTACCTTACCCTGTCTAACACTGTTAATTTACTCTGTTTGCTTTTTTTTTTCCTTTTGTGATTTAGAGATGGTGCTTCACTAAGTTGGTTGTTCCTTCAGACATCTCTAGGGAAATGCTGTTCCCGGTACAGAGCAAGCTGGCTTGCTTTCCCTCTCTTGCCCTCCTCCTCTGTGCTGTTAGAGCTGCCCAGGGAGAGGCAGCAGGACCACGTTAGAGCTCTTGCTTAGGCTTTGCATAAATAATGAATTGGTGTTTACCTATAACTCCTCCCTGAATTTGTCTGTAGTCTGGAGATACTGGGTCAGTTGAAATATATAGGAAAGGGGTGACTGGGTGGCTCAACTGGTTAAGCTCTGCTATTGGCTCAGGTCATGATCCCAGGTCATGGGATCGAGTCCCACATCAGGCTCTTTTTCCTGCTGCTCCCCATGCTTGTGCTCTTTCCCTCTCTCTTTCTGTCAAATGAATAAATAAAATCTTTAAAAAGAGAGAAAGATAGAGATACAGTTGACCCTTGAATAATGTGGGGTGCCAACCCTCCTGAACAGTCAAAATCCATGAATAATTTTGACTCCCCCCTATTGTAACTACTAATAGCTTAAAGTTGATTAGCCTTACCAGTAACATACACAATCAACATATACTGTTACATGCATTATATACTGTATTCTTACAATAAAGAAAGCGACAGAGAAGAAGATGTTATTATGGAAATCATAAGAAAGAATAAATATATTTACTGGGAAAAATCCTCATGTAAGTGGACCTGCACAATTCAAAGCCATATTGCTCAAGGGTCAGCTATACTCTCACTATCTCTGCTGGATTGCGTGTGTTTTTTTTTTTTCTGGCAATGACTTTTCCCCTTCCAAGTAGTTGTTTTTCCAATTGAATTAACAATTGGATTTGAATTCTGTAACACTACTGCATCCAGTTCCTAGGATCTCAGGGTCCCAAACGTAAACCATGGCAAAGCCCTGCAGTATTTAGTCTTCAATTGTTTCTTCCCATGTATTTTATCTTTTAAAGATTTTATTTATTTTAGAGAGACAAAGTGAGTGGGGAGGGACAGAGGGAGAGAGAGAATCTCAAGCAGACTCTGAGCTGAGCTCAGAGCCCATCGCAGAGCTCAATCTCAAGACCCTGAGATCCTGACCTGAGCCGAAATCGAGAGTCGGACTCTTAACCAGCTGAGCCTAAGCCACCCACGTGCTCCTTTCTTATGCATTTAAAAATTTACTACCTAGGATTAATCTCATTGGTGCAGTGGAATATATTACAAAGTAGTGAGTTAAATGAGTACAGCTGATTTATTTTACTGAAAATATGTATTTCGAAATCTGCTTTAAAATGCAAACCTGGAATGATCCGGCTGAAAAATGGTTTCAATTTTCCCCATTTTATGTAAAAATCTTACAGCAAAAAAGACACAGGATTTATAGGGGAGGATCAGGAGGGTAGAAATGGCTGAGAATATGCAATTTCCCCACACATCTGAACATGCCTATTTCCTACAGAAAGCCCACGACCTACTGCTGCGCGGGCCATCATCCAATAAGCCATCATGCATATTTCATAGGGGAAAATAGCAGAATAGAGGCAAACTGCCACCTTCAGTGCCATCATCAATTACAGATTCCTTCAAGGATAAGCTCAAGATTAGAAATAAACACACCTTACCCTTCCCAGAAGCAGATTTTTAGGAAGCTAAATGAACACAGTTGCGGGGGTACGGCGTCATCGAGCCCTCTCCCCCGATTAATCACAAGGCACACCGGGCAGTCTTTACTCAGCAAGCGGTTAGCATGTGAGGCTCCATGTCAGAACAGGACACAGCAGTCGTGACCCAGGCCCTGGTAACCTGCTAATCGCGGAGGGAAGGCGCTGCCCCAAGGGGAGCGCCCATGCCTGCTGCCTTGGGCACGGCACATGTTGGGACTCCAAAGCTGCGTGAGCCGCAGAGCACCAGGCTTTTTCGCACTCGGTGGACAGAGTAGAGCTGACCAGTCTGGGGTCGTCTTGCTGCTTTTCCTTCTCTCTGGAGCAGGGCTGATTCTTTACATGCTACTTACAGAATCAGTTTTGTTTCTGAGAAGCTTGAAGTGTTTTTAGGCATCTTTCAATCTCAAAGCATCCCTGTTGGCAGCTACGATTTCTTAGGGCTCAGAGAGAAGGCAGCTGTACAGGAGATTTATTTTAGTGCCTAGCCTGCTGACCCCAAATGGAAAGGGGGGAAATTCCTGAAATTTAAAAATTTAAAATGATGCTTGTGGAACGCGGTAATCTGGCTCTTGGGGCTTCTAGGGGAGTGAATCAACCAACAAAAAGTGTGGCCAGGTGCAATTGGAGAAACCAGCTTCTGTTCTCTGTATTTCTAGAGGGCTTTTCTCTGAGGGCTCAAAGGGGTTGATAAATAATCATATCAAGACCAGAGGTCTCCTGGGGCACCTGGGTAGCTCAGTGGGTTAAAGCCTCTGCCTTTGGCTCAGGTCGGGGTCCAGGGATTGAACCCCTGGCTCTCCGCTCAGCAGGGAGCCTGCTTCCTCTTCTCTCTCTCTGCCTGCCTCTCTGCCTACTTGTGATGTCTGTCAAATAAATAAATAAAATATTAAAAAACTAATTTAAAAAAAAAAAAAAGACCAGAGGTCTCCTAACTTCCCAGAAGCCTGAGACCCACATTTGCATAAACATTTACATAAACATTTGCATGAACTGCAGTCCTGGGCACTATGAAAGGCTAGGCGCACATCATTTTGAAAATCCAACTCTTCCTCTTGCCTGGAACCTCAGTGGTTGGGATGGAGGGCGGCAGAGCTTCCCTGTTCACATACATAAAGGAGACTGGATCCCTCTTTGCAGCAATGGTGAGTGTGGGGCTCCTTTTATTCCCCAAATCCAAAGAGCAAGGCTTTGGAGGCTGGAGGCAGAGCAGCATGAAGGGAAGGGAGGGGTGAGGAGGGGATTTTGAGGAAGCAGAAGTCAGCTGTTTTAAAGTATGGATTACACACACACTCCAGGTGTTTGGAAACAAGCTTCCCAAAGCACTCAGCAGTCTGCATTCCTTCCCACAGCTCTCTAAGAAAAGTGTCTCTTCTGGCTTAGGAAGAGTCGTGAAAAAATTGCCACTCCAACCCCCTCATCTTAATCCCTCGCCATTTGGGGAACAATAGAGAAAGTGCACCTGACAAAGGTGTTGGGCTCCCGCCAGGTTCTTCTGAGCTTTGTGAAAAGCATAGAGCAGACTTCATCTCCCCTTCCTTCAAGTCTAGAGGCGCGGATCCAGCCAAGTCTCTGATGTGAGTTTCTTCTGAAAATGCATTAAGCTGCTCACGGAAAGACAACTTTCGTGTGTTAGTCGTCGGAGGCTGGGGCTTCTAGCCCTTGTCCTCCTGCTCTGCCCCATCGCTTTCTTTAAACTTGAAATTATTTCTCTCTTCTTCAGATCTAACTCTTTGGCCACGTGAAACTTGAAGACATAGTGACACCGAGATGCGTCTTCACATGCTTGGAAGGAGGGACGCTGCTTCTTTTGAAGCAGCTGCAATTCAAATATTGTGAGACACTTACAACCCCACAAAGGGTACAAAAGCGTCCTCAGATGAATCAGGCTGATGTTACCAGTCTCATTTTCACCTTTCCTCCAAGTACTCCTGGAAAATAATGTCAGCGGTAAAAATGAACTGATTCCGGGCAATAAAACCAAGTAGATTTGTTCATATGGGGAAGGTAGGGTCACATCTTCATCTTCATATAATTTCTGCAAGAACCAATGGCCCCTTGATTATGTGGTGGAACGGAGTGAGGGTTGGAGGAACTGATGACCCATCCGTTCCGGCTTTTTTGTTTCTTCGCCTCCTTGAAGCTGAAATCATCTGACAGGAGAAGCCTAGGCAGCAAGCAGGGAGACTGTGGAGTGCTTTCATGTTCCAAATGGAATTAAGTGCAAAAATTCTAATTAAAAAAAAAAAAAGAAAAGTCGACCAAAGGCGCATTTTTGCTCCCTCCCTGAGATTCCATCCTGTAAGTGACTTAGTGTCAATTGCCTTTTCCACATGCTTTCCAAACTGGGTTTTTTTTTTTTTTCCTGTTATCTTTGCTTTTGGTTGACTTACCATTCCTACAAAAGAGGTAGAAATTTTGACCAATCTAGGTTACAAAAAAAGAGAGGTTGATGAAGGCAATATAGATAATGTAGCCCATACCTGTCCAAGATGAAACAGGGGCTCTGCAGTTTAATTCGATGGTCAGTACGCTATATACCTTCCTGGTTAGGACACTTGTCAATGTCACTCTTAACGTCCAAAAGTGCACCGACAAGAGGAAAGGATGAAATCCCCATCACTTTTGTTTTACCCCCACTCCTGATACAGATCTTCCTCAAGTGTCAGTATCGCTTTCAGATTGAAACGCAAATTGTTTAAGTAGGTGTCCGACAGAGGATTGAACTTCACTCCAGAAAAATGAATGAAGTTACGGAACATGTAATTTTATTTCACAGAAAAGGCAGGGAAATTCCAACACGTAACAGTTCATTAATTCAACGATCGGCTCTTAAAGGCAGGTGTCTCTTTTAAAGGGTCAGAGGCCAAAACCCCTGCACCAGAGTTGAGCAGGTATTTCTCACCCCCCACCACCCTGCCCTGCAAAGGCTCTCATCTTCTCAGTCCTTGCTATAGACAGCTTCTGATGTCTGTCTGTCAGGCCGATCCTGCCTCTGCCTGCCCCTTCCCCAGGTGCAGCTCCTCCGCTCTGACTGGCCACCGCTGACGGGCTAAGGTAGATACTACTCAGCCAGTCTCCTCCCTTTCTTCTGGAATCCATGTGCCTTCCTCTCAACATTGGGTCATTCATCCAGCAAACATTTATCGAGCATCTGTTCTGTGCCTGGTGCTAGGCTCTGTCCTGCAAAGCCACAGTCCCGGGCCACGGTAAAGCATCCTACTTACCAACCGTGAAAGTGCTGTGAATACAAAGTAATAGGAGCCGATTATAAAGAAACCCTCATCTATTTGGTGAGGGAGTGAAGAGAAGGATCCAGGGCCCCTTTTGGGAGGATGGGGCTGTGAGCTGGCATCTGAAGAGCAGGTAGCAATTAACTGGCTGAAAGGCTGGAAAGTGGTCCAGACCCAGGAAGGAGAATTTGCCAAGACCCTCAGGAGGCAAGGAGTTTATTTCTCTTTTCTTAACTCAGAGTTACTTCTTATAATTATTCCCAACAAAAAGAGCTTGGAAAAAAACAAAAACAAAAACAAAACAAAACTGCATCCACAAGAACTGAAATTCTTTACTGAGCAAAAGTTATCCAGAAGTAAATTCAGGAAGGCAGGAATTTCCCATATGAAGCCATCAGGTTTGGGGAGGTGGGCTACGGACAGTGGCTTGTACTCGGGCACTGTTTCCTGGCTTTTTGTACAAAAGCCCTGCCCCTGCCCACTGCACCCCTTGTTTCTGGGGAGCTCAGGCCACCCGGCTGAGACTACATTTTCTAGCTTCCTCCCATGCCAGGTGTGTCCACCTAAGTTCCAATGGGATTTAACTGGAAATGAAGACAGCTTCCTTTAAGGGAGATGCCGTGTTTTCCAGTTCCTCTCCCTATCCCCTTCCCATGTTCTGTTCTAAGTGCCCGGAAAGCACCGTGGCTGGGACCTGGGAAGCCTGGGCTGCAGAGCCATGTCCCACATCAGGACTGGTCCATGGCTGAGAAGGCAAATGCCATCTTGTATGGGGGGCTCTGTCTAAGTTAGCCTGGCCCCTCACATGTCCCACTCACAGGAGTGGTTGTCTTACCCAATTATTTTGTCCTTATAATGCCAACCCAAACAAAAGGCATCACCAAAATCATACTTACACAATAAATCTGATCATATAAAAATGTTGGTTAGCCAACATCACAAGCCAAATTCAATGTTTTCAATGGAAAACAGTATCTGCAACACGTGACAGGACGAAGGCTAACATCACACATACTCTAGCGGCTGTTTACCACTTGTCAGGTACTGTACTGACTGCTTTATGAGACTGTGCTGATCAATAGTGACTATAACCTTGGGAGGTAGAAGCAGGGATTAATCACGGGGTTCCAAATTCCCTGCTGACTCGCTGTGCGGCTTTGGGGAAGTGACCTGAAATAAGGATAATAGTACCTTCTTCCTAGGATTATTTATGAAAATTAGATGAGACAGCGTTGCTCAGAAGAGTTGACCAGGCTGAGCCAGCACAGGGAAGGGCTGCCTTTGCTTACTGGCACAAAGGTGCCCTATGGACTAGGGGCCCTGACATGAGCTGATGCTTACTTAGCAAAGTACCTGACATAGGTGCCCAGTCTAGTAGTTATCATTCACGTCAGCATTACTGCTTTCCTTCTCCAGATGAGAAAACACGCTTGGAGAGACTGTGATTTGTCTAAGATGGGATTAGTGCAAAGATTCTAAAAAATAACAAAAAATCACACAATCCAACAAAACGGGCAAGGTACACTGTACGCTCCCCCCCAAAAAGAATACACATATGAAAAGAGAGACAAACTGACTCCTAATTAAAGAAGTGAATGTGAAAACAATAAAGGAGATATCTTTCATCGATGACATTAGTACACTTTGGTTATATTGAATCTTGAATAAGGGTGAGAGGAAAGAGTCTCTTACACTGCTGATGGGACTGCTAACTAGCATGAGGCTTCTTCTGACCCCGAAGTTCAGAACTAATCATTGAATTCCAAAAAAAAAAAAAAATATTTTACATACTCAGGGTTTCTGAAGCAGGATAACTGCAGTCGTGTGAATGACCAGCCAGCTGGTCCTGGATGGACGTGCTGTCTGGCCCGACACTGGCTCGTCACTCCAGACAGGCTTTCTCTGAGGTTTTCATATTTGTTTTAACTTTACTTGCCAACTTATTTATCTTGGCTAGTGGGAGATACAATGCAAACTTTTTTGAAATTACTGCTTTGAGGAATAACCACCAAAAATGTTAATATGAGTGCGCCATATAAAGCATTCACTCCCCTTGCCTCTTAACAAACACTACCCAATGTAATTTAATCTTTTGTTAAAGACTTGGGGGTTGTTATTTTTAAAAAATTATTTTATTTATTTTATTTTATATATCTATTTTTTAAAAGATTTTATTTATTAGAGTGAGAAAGAAAGAGAGCACAGGCAGGCAGAGTGGCAGGCAGAGGCAGAGGGAGAAGCAGGCTCCCCTCGGAGCAAGGAGCCCGATGGGGGACTCGATCCCAGGATACTGGGATCATGACCTGAGCTGAAGGTAGCCGCTTAAAGGACTGAGTCACCCAGGTGTCCCTATATATCTATTTTTTAAGATTTTATTTATTTATTTATTTGAGAGAACAAGTACAAGCAGGAAAGAGGAAGAGGGAGAGGAGGAAGCACATTATTATTAAATACCAATGACTCTTTCTTCTCAGAATGCAACATCAGATTGTTTTATATTATCTACGAACCCATATAAATTAAGGAGAGTATTCAATAAATGATGTTGGGACATCCAGGGGACCTGCTGGAGAAAATCAAGTTGGATCTTCATCTCTCATCCAGATAATGACAATGGGTCAAAGTTTTGAATATAAAAAAATGGAATTATTAAAGTACTGGTAGAAAACATGAGGGATGCCTGCGTGACTCAGTCAGTGACCTTCAACTCAGTTCATGATCCCAGGGTCCTAAGATCCAGTCCCACATTGGGCTCCTTGCTCAGTGGGGCGTCTGCTTCTGCCTCTTCCTCTGCCCCTCCCCTTGCTCGTGCTCTCTCTCTCTCTGGCAAATAAATAAAATCTTAAAAAAAAAATGGGAGAATTATTTTATAATCTCAGAACCAGGAAGGCCTGACAGCTATGACACAAAATCTAGAAGCTCTTAAAGAAGATACTAATAGTTGCTGAGATGACAATGATACCCTCATGATAAAACAAAACACTGAAACAAAGTCAAAGAGAGAGTATCGGGGTGGAAGGGGGAATACTGTAACTCATATTAGAGACAAAAGCCTCAATCTCCCCATAATGGATGGAACGCCTAGAAACTGATGAGAAAATTACTAATATCTTAAAAGACAAAATTGTTACAACTCCCCCAGAAGCTACTTCCAGCCTAACTACTTTGCTTTTTTGTTCTTCTATAGCTGGGGGCAACTTGAGGGCAGAAACTCTCTTTTCTCCAGGGTCTGGCCCATCGTTGGCACTTCATTAATTTTTTGACAAATTAAGAAGTTTGTATGTTATATACTGAAATGTCTAATGTTTCATTTGCAACCATTCTTCCAAATGCTCTCGTACAATAACAAGATTGGTCCAAACAATGCTCTACAGGGGAAATCACATACTTTAATTTTTTTTTTTTTTTTTTTTTTTAGCAAGAAAGTGTCTGTTTATCTTCATCTTGTGTTTCTGACCTGTGAGTTATCCATGAACAAAAGCAATACACTTCATTTCCAGGTTTATCCATTCTGAAAATAAAAGCCATCATTTACGGAATGCTTAGTGCTTTACACACATTGTCACATTTAATCCTTCAAACAATTTAAATACTACCGTCCATATTTCATACACGAGAAAAATCAAGATTCAGAGATTCAAATCGTATTTAGCTGGTGGTACTACCTCCTAAGCTTAACACACAGCAAAGCTGGGGTGGGAGCCCGGGTCTCTCTGACCACGGAAACCAGAGAACTGCATCATTCTGCTCCGTGGCCAAAAACGCTTCTGAGGCCTTCTGTCAGAGGTTTGCGGGAAGTTCTGCCTTAAAAGGGCAGAACTAAGTAGCACCCCACAATGATGTGTGCTCTCTGAATTCAAGTTCATTCCATTTTCATCTCCCAAGTCTCCATTAAGATAGACTTCCCTTCCCCCTCAAACTACTTCTTTTTCCCCCACAATATGTATTAACGTGTTCATGTGAAGTATTCCTTGATTTTTCCAGAACTGGTATATTCTTTGCTCCTTAGCGTGGCTCCCAACTGCCCCTGCTGCCTCTCCACTCCTGAGGGATGCTACAGGCGCATTCCTGCTGGTCCTGGCTCTCCATGTCATCTCCAAATGAGACAAGGGCAGGATTCCTATTACTTCAACAAGACTGATGGATTCTGTTACCTCTCACTGATCTCTCCAACTTGTGAAGCATTGCTTTACCGTTTATGTATACCTACACAACAGCATTTTTCCTCATTTTTAAAGTTCCGATAGGTAATTATGCTCCCAAACTCAAACGTCAAGATCACTGAAAATGGAGATCAAAAAGCACACGGCCTGCAGGCACCCTGCCCTAGGGGTTCAGACTCCATGTGGGCGGAGCCAAAGAATCTGCATTTTAACGACTTGGATGCAGGACTTGGAAGCACTGGTTAGAAAATTAGGTAAATCCTGCTTCTCCAATCTCAGATCCGACTGGGTGGGGTCAACCCAAGAAGATTCAGGAGCAGCCATAGGGTCAAGGTTATCATAACATCAATGTCATCATCATCATCACCATCAAAAACCATCTACAGAGTGCTTCTTCTACGAAAGGCCAACACAGGTTGAAAATTAAGACCATGGTTGCATTTTGACCTGTGACACATGTGACAAAGAGAACTGGTTTTTATTTTATTTTATTTTATTTTATTTTATTTTTTTTTGAGAACTGGTTTTTAAACTTACTGATTCATTCATGGCAAACCAAGACAGGCTTAGGAGCAATGCATTGGGCAAACAATGAGAGGGTGCTAGGGCCATGCTCCTTCGAAAGGAGAATGGACTCCTTTCGTGCAGGCTGGAGAGCCAAGACTATCTATTGTTGTGTGCATTGGAGAGATCTTGATCACAGAACATAGGCAGGATATTCCAGGAGGCACTTAAAATTATTAATTATGTTAGGGGTGCCTGCGTGGCTCAATGGGTTAAGCCTCTGCCTGCGGCTAAGGTCATGATCTCAGGGTCCTGGGATAGAGCCCTGCATTGGGCTCTCTGCTCGGCGGGGAGCCTGCTTCCCCCTCCCCCTTTGCCTGCCTCTCTGCCTGCTTGTGATTTCTCTCTCTCTGTCAAATAAATAAATAAAATCTTTAAAAAAAAATTAGTTAAATATAGGTCACTGAATTCTCAACCATTTCAATTTTATAAAATGTTGGGCAGGGACAACTGCTTCATACTTTTGCTCCACAGTTATCTTTTCTTCTCCTTTTTTTTTTTTTTATTTTATCATTTAAAAAAAAGACTTTAGTTATTTGAGAGAGAGAGGTGGCGAAGGAGAACATGAGCTGGAGGAGAGACGGAAGCAGTCTCCCCACTGAACAAGGGGCCCGGCTGGGGACTCGATCCCAGAACTCTGGGATCATGACCTGCACCCAAGATAGATGCTTAGGGACTGAGCCACCCGGGTGCCCCCATAGCTGACCTTTCAAGATAAGAGAAGAATTAAGTCCTCCTAGAAGAGCCCTTCTATCTTCCTAGACATCATATGCATGGTTGGGCGAGGGTTGACGAATTAGCATATCTGATAGATAAGTTTTGCTCACTTGAAAGCCTAATTTATCCTTAAAAGACATGCTTATTTCAGTATTTCAAGGCAAGATAAAGTGACCTTGAGAACTGTAAGCTTGTAGCCCGGGTCTTCTGGGTTCCTTGGTCCTCTGGGTCAAACAGAGTGGGCACTTTCCCCTCTCTGACACTGTGTGGGTGCAAGGATTCGTGATGTATTGTGTCTGGAGCCAGGGCCAGGGTCTGTCACGCTCAATATATATTCCTGGAACTCATAAATGAACCTCATAACAAATTAAGCTGAAATATTCGCTGAAAGTATTTTGCAGGGCATGAAAAAAGCACTTGGACAAGGTTGATAAAAATACTTTATAACATTGTCCAGCGACAGTGGTCACGGCACAAGAAATCCTTTCTCTGTTCCTTTTTGGATATTATCTTGGCTAAAACCTTCCTAAATTTACAATAGATCCTAAGGATTATTTCAGATGCTTTCCTGAATCAAACATTTAAAAATAAAAGTTGGCCAAACCTATCACATGGAGCAATTTAATAAATTTTTCCATTCCCAAGTAAAACACATATAAGCTGCAATTCTTTTTTTTTTTTTTTTAAAGATTTTATTTACTTATTTGACAGAGAGAGATCACAAGTAGGCAGAGAGGCAGACAGAGAGAGAGAGGAGGAAGCAGGCTCCCTGCTGAGCAGAGAGCCCGATGCGGGACTCAATCCCAGGACCCTGAGATCATGACCTGAGCCGAAGGCAGCGGCTTAACCCACTGAGCCACCCAGGCACCTCCCAAAACACATTTTTTTAAATAATGTAGAACTGTGTGTTAATCTTGATTTAAAAAAAATTATTAAACTGAATATCACTTTGTTACTAAACTGATTATAAGCAATGATGTTCTTATTGAGGAATTTATTTTCAGATTTAGGTTTATGTTAATGAAATTACATTTACCCTTACTTGTATTACTTTATTTATTTTTTTAAGTTTATTTATTTATTTATTTATTTATTTATTTTAGTACTCTCTACACCCAGTATGGGGTTCGAACTCATTACCCCTGAGATCAAGAATCCCACCCTCTTCTGACTGAGCCAGCCAGGTGGCCCTACATCGTTTATATTTTTATTTAAAAATTTCTTAATATTTATCACCATTACTTAAGGGACCAATTTTATTAGTAATATTAATGATCCATTTAAATTGTTTACCTTCTGTATATGACCGAGATTCTCTCTGTCTGTGTATAATATTAAAATTTAGAGTATAATTTCTTTTCTTTTTTAAAGATTTTATTTATTTATTTGTCAGAGAGAGAGAGTGCGGGAGAACACAAGCAGGCAGAGCGGCAGGCAGAGGCAGAGAGAGAAGCAGGCTCCCCACTGAGCAAGGAGCCCGATGCGGGACTCGATCCCAGGACTCCGGGATCATGACCCGAGCCAAAGGCAGCGGCTCAACCAACTGAGCCACCCAGGCGTCCCTAGAGTATAATTTCTACAGCAGTGCTATATGGTTGCCTTTCCAAATGGTGGAATTTAATTAATTAATTAATTTGTGTTCCAGGACACTTAACCTGCAGTGTTAGATTCGTTTCAGGTGTAAATACAGTGATTCAGTTCCGTACAGGTGCTCATCAGGACAAGAGCATTCCTTAATTCCCATTACCTATTTTACCCTCCCCCACCCACCTTCCCTATTGAAATTTAATTTCAAAAGTTGAATTAACTAAGAGAAAACTGCTGGGGCGCCTGGGTGGCTCAGTGGGTTAAAGCCTCTGCCTTCGGCTCAGGAGCCGTGATCACATGGTATTGAGCCCTGCATCGGTCTCTCTGCTCAGCGGGGAGCCTGCTTCTCCCTCTTCCTACCTGCCTCTCTGCCTACTTGTGATCTCTGTCTGTCAAATAAATAAATAAAATCTTAAAAAAAAAGAAAACGTTAAGGAGTCGAGCATACGTGATACAGAGAAACATGAAGAAGATATCAGAATGACTGGCTGTGGGGGGATACTGAGCTTTCTTAGAAGAGAGATCAGCGTGAGCATGGAGGGTAGACGAGCGAGACAGGCTGGCCAACAATGGGAGTTACCTCTCCTCGGATCACATCTGCCATTCTATGGAGCTTGGATCCTAAGAGCAGTAGAGTTGAAAGCAGGGGAGTGTCATGACTGGTTTTGCCATTTTTAAAAAAATCATTAAGAGGGGGATGTGGAGGGAGAATTGGAAAGCGACAAAAGGAACTCGGGAGATCAGTGAGGAGCCAACTGCAATAATCAGGAGAGGGAAAATGGTGGTTTAACCTTCGGTGTTGCCACTAGGACAGAGTCAAGAGGGACCATGGCAAGTTTCAGTCAATGAGGCAGAGGAACTCTGGTTGAGGTAATAGGTCAACGGGAGAGAGGGCGTCACAGAGATACGGAATACAGAGGAAGTAGATTTTAGGAGAATTGGGATGACCCTGCTTAGATGTTGGATTTGAGGTGACTTATAAAAAAATGAAGAGGACGGGTTCAGTAGGAGTTGATCACTGGACCAGGAGCTCATATGAGAAATTAGCAAATCACCAGCAACAACTTTTTTTTTTAAAGATTTTACTTATTTATTTGACAGAGATCACAAGTAGGCAGAGAGGCAGGCAGAGAGAGAGGGGGAAGCAGGATCCCCGCTGAGCAGAGAGCCTGATGCAGGGCTCGATCCCAGGATCCCGAGGTCATGACCCAAGCCAAAGGCAGAGGCTTTAACCCACTGAGCCACCCAGGCACCCCACCAGCACTTACTTTTTTTTTTTCCAGCAATTACTTTTGAAAGGGATTAAAAACTCACCTGTATTAGTTGCTAGGGCAGCCAAAACAAAATACTACAGACTGAGTGGCTTAACTACCAGAAACTTCTTTCCTCATAGTTCTGGAGGTTACAAGTCTAAGATGAAGGTATCAGCAGGGTTGGTTTCCTCTGAGGACCTCTCTTCTGGGCTTGTAGATGATCATTTTCTTCCAGTGTCTTCACATGGTCTGTCCTCTGTGTATACATGTCTGTGTCCTAAATGCCCCTCTTCTGTAAAGACACTAAATATGTTGGATTAAGGTCCACCTTAATGACCTCTTTAAAGACCCTATCTCCAGTCACATTCCGAGGTACCAGAGGTTAAAATATCAACATATTAATTTGGGGGGAACACAATTCAGCCTGTAACACCATCCTAACTTGCTGAATCTACAAGGAAATCTGTTGGCTGAAGAAACCAAGGGTATGATGGAGGATCCCGGGTAAAGGGATTCAATCAAATCTTGGATCCAGGATAAGTCCTTCCTTTCTGTCACTCAGGTTTACTTGGTGTCACCTACATTCTCAGGCAAAGTCTCCCTTATAATATCAAAGATAGCCATTTCAGGATTATAACCTCTGTACAGCAACCAATCCATGTGAAGAAAGGAGCTTCTTCCTGATAATCCCAGTAGAAGTTCCAAGAAAGTCTTAAATGACTTACCTCAAATCGCTCACCCACCTCAAACAAATCATTAGTGTAGGGAAAAAAATAAATAACATTGGTGAGGGCTACGTCTGAGTTTCCAGCCCAACGGCCCACCCCTGCCCAAGAGTCCATCCCATGCAAACCTCAAGACCCCTCAAGTAATGGAGGGGTGTTTTTTTTATAGAGTTGCCAAACAGGCAATAACAGCTACAACATGTCTACCCCAGTGATTAAAGCCATGGGATTAGATGTGACAACCCATGAAGGATGTATAGAGGAAAAGAAGAGGGCCAAGGTTCAGAATCTGAGGGAACAAAAAACCATATTCAAAGAATGAGATGAGAAACTTGTCCTTTTGGTAGATACAGAAGAGAAAGAAAGAAAACCAGGACAACGTGTTATGGCATACACCGAGAGAAGTGATAGTTTTTGTTTTTTGTTTTTAAAGATTTTATTTATTTATTTGACAGAAGAGATCACAAGTAGGCAGAGAGGCAGGCAGAGAGAGAGGGCAAAGCAGGCTCCCCGCTGAGCAGAGAGCCCGATGCGGGGCTCGATCCCAGGACCCCGGGATCATGACCTGAGCCGAAGGCAGAGGCTTTATCCCACTGAGCCACCCAGGCGCCCCGAGAAGAGATAGTTTTAATGAAGAAATTATTTGCAATCCCTTGGAGTAAAAAGGGTTCATGTCCTTAACTGCAAGGAGCTCAGAAACATTCACTTTTTTAAAAATGTAGAAACATGGGTGAAAGATCACGACAGGCAATTCATATAAAAGAAATTAAAGGGGCACCTGCGTGGCTCAGTCGGTTAAGCGTCTATCTTCCACTCGGGTCATGATCCTGGGGTCCTGGGCTTGAGTCCCACACCTGGCTCCCTGCTCAGCAGGGAGCCTGCTTCTCTCTCTGCCTCGGTCCCTCTCCCTGGCTCTTGCTTGTTCATTCTCTCTCAAATAAATAAAACCTTAAAAAAAAAAATTAAAATGACTAGGTACTTAAATTCATTCATAAGAAAAACAAAGCAAAACGTTTTTTTCAAAATATGTCTCTGTGCTTTTAAGATTGGTAAAAATCAAAAGAACTGAACAAATCCAGCCTTAGCCAAGGTGAAGGAAGAAGGCATCCGTGGGGAACCTAGGGGTGGCATAAACTGGGCCACCTTGTGGCAGAGCAATTTGTCAGAATCAAACATTTAAAGGTACATATCCTGTGACCCAGCAAATCCCAGCAAGGAATTTACTATCACAAGTAAATTAAGTCTTTTTTTTTTTTTTTTTTAAGGTAATAATCCTGAGGCACCTGGCTGGCTCAGTCAGTAGAGTATATAACTCTTGATTTCGGGGTTCTGAATTCAAGGCCCATGTTGGGTGCAGAGCTTACTTAAAAAAAAGAAGAAGACATAATCCAGGGATCCATCAAAAGTAGGTTACATTCAAAATATTGCCTAACAGGTCCAGAGGGGCACCCCCAATTTAGAACAAACACAGGCTAGAAACCATCTACACAGTCATACTGGTGGGTCCTCACTGAATATCCTAGGAAAGGGAACACCAGGTGAACAAAACGAGGTAGACATATGGACATATGGGCTGTTTTTGAAGGTTCTTCAAAATATATTAATGCAAGGAGAAGGTGCAGAGCCAAGTGAGGAACACAGATTCCATTCTTGGACATTTTAAAATGCATACAGAGTTGGACCAGTAAGTACCTCGAAATGTTTTCTGGAGGAGAGCATAAGACACTGCTGGCAAGTGGTTGCCTTTGATGAGAGAGGGTAAGAGGTGGCACCGTTTAATGTTTCAGGGATTACACCATCTATGATGTATAGAGCTGATACCATCTAACGGTTTTTAACTGTTCAATTTATTCAAGCAGCACACGATAATTGAGCATGTCCCAAAGTCAGGCACTGGACCGGGCTCTGGGGAAATAATGCAGGAGGCAGTTACAGCTGAGAGCGATTCTCAAAGGGCCCCTCAGCTGGCCAGCCTGGGCTGGAATCCTGGCTGCACTCTTAGAAGCTGGGAGACCACAGATAAATTACTTAACTTTTCTTTCTGTGGCTTCAACCATAAACTATGGTTTCTTTCTTATTTCACAGGATGGCTATGAGAATTCAGTGAGATGTTGCAGGTAAGGGGCTTAACACAAAGTTAGGTATTTGGTCCGTGTTCCTTAATTGTTAGCACTGGAAGAAAGGGAGCAGGGAATGACACAGTCCCTATCCTCCAGAACACCCAGGAGAGTGGGTGACAGATTTGGGGAGCAGGAGTTGGGTGACTGGAAATGAGGGGGCAAAGGGTGGGATGAGCCACCCGCTAATGTGTGAGAGCAGGGACTGAACACCCCCTGGGCCCCCAGGAAGGAAGTGTGGGAGGGGGAGTGCAGCCTTCATTTGAGAAGGCCTCAGGGAGCCCTATGATGTGGGGCTCAATCCCAGGATCCTAAAATCATGACCTGAACCGAAGGCAGACACTTAACTGACTGAGCCACCCAGATGTCCCTCAACATCCTTTCTTAAATCCCCCATATAATAAATGCACTAATAAATCTTCTATATTTTGGCTTATGTGGTAGTATTATCCTGGCTCCATGATTCCCAAAACCATATTCTCTAGTTACAATTTGAGTTTTCTTGAGTTCTTTGCTCACCTCCTCTGTTTCCTTTTTCATCTCCACTGGCACCAGAGTTTACTTCTTATCATATTTTCCCCAAGTGTTTTATTTGCCAGCGATGGAAACATGTGATAGCCTCTCTATTTCACATTGGCATAGAAGCATTAATCAATAGCCTTGACTCATCTTTTTGTGAAAAGGCAATGTGACAAAGTCTTATTATGGGGAGCTTGCATTTCAAGCACATTTTTTATCCTGTGGATTTTTTTTTTTTTTTAAGTACACCAAATGTTTAAAATTTAATTTAAAAAAATTGGGATTGGGGCATGTGGGTGGCTCAGTTGGTTAAGCCTCTGACTCCTGGTTTCGGCTCAGGTCATGATCTCATGGGTCATGGGATTGAATCCGGAGTCGGATTCTCACTCAGTGGGCAACTGCTTGAGATTCTCCCTCTCCCTTGCCCCTCCCCCACTCTCTCAAATAAATAAATCCTTTTTTAAAAAATAGGGATTAAAAATTATTTTAACGTTGACATTGAAAAGCCCCAGGCTATTGACCAATAATAGTTTTAAGCTTATCTAATTAAGATGTGATTGAAAGCAGAAAAGTAAAACTTTCAAACCCTAGAGGGGGTGTCCACCTTACAAATCCCTGCCAGATGTCTGCTGTAACAGAGGCAAAGAGCCGCTAGGTGGCTCTGTCATTTTTAAGTAAAACTAAAGTCCACTAAAGATAATACTGTAGTTAAGGCACAAAAATAACTAGTAGTTAGAACCTTTAATCAAAGCAAGAAACAATAATCTGCAATCATGGCCTCTTACTCAGAATAATTTGGAGCTACTGGGTTAAGAATTAGACAAACAACAAAACAACAATCCTGAAAAACTGCAAAGTATGTATACACAAGCAATTTGTTAAAAAATAAGGGAAGGTGTGATAGGCGTTAATGACATCAGTTAGGAAAGGGGAGATGGTCCCAAATGTTTTTTAATTTATTGCCATCTCGGTTCCTAGCTTTTCTTTTGGACTTTCTCTTTTATAGTTAGATCTTTAAACTTAAGAACAAATGTTAAATTGGGGCATTATAACTTATTTAAAAATTGCTTTCAAATTTCATGGGTTATAGTTGTCATCATTATTAACATCCCAAGAGAAGTCCCCAAACCACCTTGTTTGAGACTATTTGGGAAGGAAGGAAAAAAAATCCACAACACTGTGCTTAACTACACAAAGAAAATTTAGACCCTTAAACAAACACTATTCCATTCTATAGCATTTGCCAAGAGATTGAAAGAAACAGCGCCCTAATTTTGAGATGAGAATAATTCTTTTCTGGTTCCAGAAAAGATAAGAAAAATATTTACATTTGAACCGTGTTTTGCATTTTAGGTATCACGATTTACTAGTTAAATATCTCTGGATGTCATTTTTTAAGGAACGAGATAATAGAAGATAATAGTTTCCTGTAAAGTACATTACTGAATTTATAACACGAAAATAAATGCGGAGTGGGGGGGTGGATTTCCGAATTAGTAAATATTAACTCTCCGCCTGCAGTTGGCAAACAGAAAAGCGCTTTCCCCTCCTCTCTTCCCGCTTAAGTGAAATTCTCAGACTTGTCACCTGTTAAGATCACATTTAGGAATAATTTTAAACTGTAAGAGAAACAATTTTCTTATTATTGTACGGAGAGAATAAATAACGATTGCGGGGCTCGTGGGGTCGCCACAGTATTTTACCTGTTTTGCTTGTTTTTCCAGGGAGGATCCGCATTTCAAAACTTAGAAAAGTAGAAAGCAAGTCCTATGCCATAATTCGTTGAGACCATTTTTGTAAATGAGCGCTTCTGGCACAGTTTAAATTACAGTTGGCTTTAAAATGCTAATTCCGAACCCACTTATTTAAATGTCTCTGAAAACACACGCCCTTCTGTTTTTGAAGAAAACAAATCACACCAAAGGACTGCACAAACCGGACTTAAAACGAACAAATACTTGCCGAATGTGAACGAACGTATAGTTATGTGTTTAGAGACAAGGTTAGAAAAATTAAAAACCGATTTCAGTCCCTCCCGTCACAGAATCCCCGAGGGAGAAGGGGACACTCCAAGGATGCCCGGTAAAAAAAAAATCTACCGTATACCCCAGAGAGTTGTTAATTGCTTCTATTATTTTCGGCGAGAAGCCGATCTGTTGGGACTGGCCGGGAATCCAGTAACTCAATGACAAAAGGTGCAGAAGCTTGAGTAGAAAACCGCAGGGGGCCAGGCAGGTGGTCTGCGCGGCCACCCAAACTCCTCCGGGGAACTTTTTGGAAAACAGTTGTACCGTTTGGGTTCTCTTCTCTGGGTTTCAAAATTCGTTATTTCCTTTCTTCTCCTGAGCTAAGAACGCGCCGGCGGGGAATGAGGTGCCTTTCGCCTTCAACCTGGAGGCGCCGGCCTCTCCCGGGCTCCCCGCGCGGGCAGAGAAGGGGCCCCGGGGGCGGGGCGGGGGACTCCGGGGGAGGGGCGGGGGGGGCTCCAGGGGCGAGCGGGCGGCGCGAGGGCTGGGGCGCGCTCCGCCGGGCTGCGCGGGCAGGTGGGGCGTGGCGGGGGCGTGGAGAGCCCCGGCCCGCGGGCCGCCGCCCAGCCCCGGGCCGGCCCGGGAGGAGCCGCGCCGCAGACGGTTATAAGAGGCCGAACCGCAGGCGTTCCGCGCGCCGCCGACCCCCCCACCCCCACCCCGAGCACCGGTCGTCCTGCGAGGGCCGAGGCGGGGCCGTGGGGTGGGCCCCCAAAGGGATGCTCTCGCCCGCGCGGCGAGACCAGCCCCGCTCGCCTCTCGCCGCCGCCGCCGCGCCGCACCCGCCGACGGCCACCGACATGGCTCTCTACTGCGGCGACAACTTCGGCGTCTACTCGCAGCCCGGCCTGCCCCCGCCTGCCGCCGCCGCCGCCCAGGGCGCCCCTCCGGCCGCCAGGGCGCCCTACGGGCTGGCAGACTACGCCGCGCCGCCCGCCGCCGCCGCCGCCAACCCCTACCTGTGGCTCAACGGGCCGGGCGTGGGCGGCCCGCCCGCCGCCGCCGCTGCCGCCGCCGCCGCGGCGTACCTGGGTGCCCCGCCGCCGCCTCCCCCGCCCCCCGGGGGCGCCGCCGGGCCCTTCCTGCAGCCGCCCCCCGCCGCCGGCACCTTCGGCTGCGCGCAGCGGGCCTTCGCTCAGCCCGCGCCCGCCGCGCCCGCCTCGCCCGCGGGGCCCGCCGCGCCCGGGGAGCTGGGCTGGCTGTCCATGGCCAGCCGCGAGGACCTGATGAAGATGGTGCGGCCGCCCTACTCGTACTCGGCGCTCATCGCCATGGCCATTCAGAGCGCGCCCGAGCGCAAGCTCACGCTCAGCCACATCTACCAGTTCGTGGCCGACAGCTTCCCCTTCTACCAGCGCAGCAAGGCCGGCTGGCAGAACTCCATCCGCCACAACCTGTCGCTCAACGACTGCTTCAAGAAGGTACCCCGCGACGAGGACGACCCAGGTGAGGCCGCCGGACAAGTGCTGCCCGCCGGGGAGTGGGGGGCAGCGGCGCGCGGGCAAGGGTCGCGTTGGCGTGGGGCTTGACTTGAAGCTCCACGCAGGGTCCTCTCTAACTGGGGATGGGAGCCGGGGTGGGTACCCACCACCCGAACCTCCGACCTCGTCTGGCCGGGGTGAGGGCAAGCCGGAGGACAAAGGGAACCATCAGAGGGTCCTCAGAGCGGGGAGCCGGTGGGAGTGGAGCTCGCCCCTTACACCTACCCCCCCCCCCCACGCACACACGTTCTCACACACACGCGCGCTGAGGCTGGCCATTTAGAGAAGAAGGAAAAAGACCGTATCTTCAGACGGGAAGCCACCCCTGGGTGGTGTTCATCATGCCGATTGAAGGGACGGTCCAAGTCACAGGGAGGTAGGTTAGCAGTAAGAACCCGCGTGCGATCTTAGATAAGGGACAACTGTAAAGGGATTCAGGTGAGCTGAGAATCACACCCCATTGCACCGAAGCGGTGGTGAGAGACAGAGCAACAGCAGGCCTTTCAGGCTGTCCCTGGATGCCCTTCTTCCTGCCCCAGGTTCCTAAGACGTGATCAACGGTGTCCTTCATGAAACAAGAGCCTACCTTGAGAGTAATGTTATGGGGGTCGTGACACAGGCGTCGGGACAGAGGGCCAAGAGGAATCAGAGAGCTTTAGCTGGGGTCCTGCAAATTGTGGTTTCGGTGCCTTACCGTTTCCAAATGTAAAAATGAAAACTCCAAATTTGCTGCTAAGCCCTCTGCTGGGAAGGGCTGGGTTACAGTGTAGTGCTGTGAGTGGTTTTCCTCTACCTGAGAAGAAGTGGGGTGGACCCAAAAAGAAGGGAAACACGATTATACTTGACGTTTTCAGAAGGCTCTGGTAACCAGGTAGGGGACAGGTGTGATGGGCAAAAGAGAAATGAAAAGGTTTCAGTTGCATGCTGCAGAGACCGAGGAGTTTGTGTAAAATGCTCTGGAGTGTTCCCTCCCCCCACCCCCTGCCCCCAGTGTATTCTAGAGGGGAGCTTTCCAATGGAAATACAGTATAAATCACATGTGATGGCAAATTTTCTGGAAGCCACATTTAAAAAGGTAAAAAAAAAAAACTGATGAAATTATTTTTACTATTTTTAATTCACCCAAACTACTGTTTCAACATAAACCAAATAAAAAAAATTTTTTTTTAAAGATTTATTTATTTATTTGACAGAGAGAGATTACAAGTAGGCAGAGAGGCAGGCAGAGAGAGAGAGGAGGAAGCAGGCTCCCTGCTGAGCAGAGAGCCCGATGCGGGACTCGATCCCAGAACCCTGAGATCATGACCTGAGCCGAAGGCAGCGGCTTAACCCACTGAGCCACCCAGGCGCCCCAAATATAAAAATTTTTACTGAGATACTTTTTTTTTTGGTATTAAGTATTCAGAATCCTATGTGTGTTTGATTCCACTTGGCATTTTGGACTACACACTTTTCAAGTGCCCGACAGCCGTGTGTGTGGCAAGTGGTTACTGTATTGGACAGGACGTACAGTTCTGGAAGGTGCAGCTTCCCAGTCTGGCCTCTGAATCACCTGAGATTATCACATTAATTGTCATGTATATTCTTTGAGACTTTCTAAAAAGTTGGTGTCTTTAGCTAGTGTCTTGTCAAAGCCTTTGGGACTTAGGGGCCCAATATCAGGTGCAGGTACTACCATCTAGATGGTAGTTGTATGAATAAGAATTTTTTCTTTTTGCAACTATTTGCAAAAAATGTGTTAATGAAGATAATGGGCTTGGAGGGGTGTGTGCTGGTTTGTGCAGGCAACCTAACACAGTGGTTAGGTAAGAATGCGGAGTCTAGAGTCAGCCTGCTTAAATCCCTTAAATTCCCATTACCAACTGGGAATACTGCAGGTTACTAACCCATCTGCCCCTCAGTTTCACCATCTGAAAAATGGAGGCACTGATAGTGCTGCCTCCACAGAGCTGTGAGGGGCAGCAGAAGTTGTCCATGTAAAAGCACTTAATGGGATAAGTGCTGAGCAGTGCTTTCACATGTCAAAGATCCTATTTACTGGGAATGATAAAAGTTACTGAGAGAGAAAATCCTCCAAGTGACAAGTCTTTTTTACCTCAGTTGTACTAGGTAGTGGGGGAAGTTTTTTAAGCAGAAGACTGGCTCTGCATGCGTTACCTGAGGCTCTGATCTGAGATCTGCGGGGTGAGGGATGCAGGGCCTCTGCTGCTCAAGGTGGGGGAGGGGGGGCATGTAGACTGCAGGAGCTTCCTGTACCATGAACAATGTTACCCAAGTTGTTAAAACAACTGATGGCTCAGTGGTAACTTTTGTAATTTTTATTTGGCAAGATAAATGATTTGAGGTTGCTTTTTCCAGTGGAGTGTGTGTGTTTTGTTTGTTTCAGGGACAAATAGTGTACCTTTCAGCCAATAACAATAACAGATAGTGATTTTCACTGCTGTGTGCCAGCTTCTCTGTGGAGACAGCACTTAACCCTCGCATAAGTCTATGAAATGGGCATTATCCTTATGCCTACTTCTGTAAATAAAGAAATGTGGGCTCGAATTTAAGCAGCACCAAGATTTTGCTAGGGTACAGCGTATGGATCCGGAGGGGAAGGCGTTGGGTAATTAAAAGTGTCTTGGACCTAGAATTAGGTCTTAAGATTTAGGTAGCAGACACTGCCAGGGGGAGGTGGAAATGGCCAGAACACCTTTGTTCCGGATTTCTTGTAGAAGGTGAGGAGCAAGGTCTCCCCGAAAGGATAATCTTCATCTCAGTCCGCATTTATGAGAGTCTGTGCTCCTCCTTGCTGAACTGAAGGTGACTGCAGGGGCCTGAGCTGGGCGCTTCTCTGACTTACGTGCCTTTCTCCTCTCCACAGGGAAAGGGAATTACTGGACCCTGGATCCGAACTGTGAGAAAATGTTTGACAATGGGAACTTCCGTCGGAAGCGCAAGCGCCGTTCCGAAGCCAGCGGCACCTCCACGGTGGCCGCAGGGACCGCAAAATCGGAAGAAGGGCTCTCTTCGGGACTGGGGTCAGGCGTGGGTGGGAAGCCCGAAGGAGACAGCCCCCCTGCATTGCTAAGGCCGCCCCAGTCCCCAGAGTCCCCCGAGGGCGCAAAGAGTACTGCCTCCTCCCCGGGAGGGTCCCTGCTCTCCTCCGCCCCTTGCCTCAACACCTTCTTCAGCAGCCTGAGCACCCTGAGCGTCAGCAGCAGTGGGAGCACCCCGCGGGCAGTCCCCACCGGCCGCCACCTAGGGATCCAGGGGGGCCCCCTGGCCTCCAGCAGCACGTTCCCCGCCAGCTCCGTCCCGGAAGCCCCACCAGACAGCTTGCCGCTGAGCAACGGTACCAGCAACGGCAGCAGCAGCCAGAGGTCCTCCTACTACAGCCCCTTCCCTGCCAGCAGCGGTGGGGGTCAGAACAGCCCGTTCAGCAGCTCCTTCTACAACTTCAGCATGGTCAACAGCCTCATCTACCCCCGTGAGGGCTCCGAGGTCTAGGACAGCCTGGGACAGCCACCCTCCGGACTTGAATATGCACACCCGAGGTCTCGTGACATGCAGATTTCATGGGGCAGGAAGTGGGCTTCTGCATTCCTCTGGAGGCCCAGGTGCTCCTGTGGCCCGATGGAAGCAGTAGATAACTCTTCCCGCAGCCCCGTGCGCTTTTACAGGTTTCTCTGGAGAGAAAGCCACCTCACTCTGTTGGGGACAGTGCCTGTGAGCCCCGCGTGAGGGCAGGGACCATGTCTGTTCTGTTTGTCACTGTAGCACAGGGTTATGAGCTCATATGTATCCAAGGGTCGTCCAAAGAGCCAAAGAATGAAGCTGATCAGTAGGAAAGAGGTAGCAGTTGGTCCCTTGAAGCAGGTAAGGGAGCGCTCTGGTGGACCAACAAAAGGCTGCTGTGGGCCGTTTGTTACTTTCCTGCCTGGCAGCATCCTCATTTGTCTAGAAGAGTCATATCTGGATGTTTATAGGAAACCTCCATTTGCAGTTTTTGGCCACGAATTAAAGTTGAAATCCTGTGCTGGGTCCTACCGCAGTGCAGGTCATCTGAGCTCCATCCAGCTCCTGTGTCACCTCCGCTTCTGCTCCGTGCTTGGGCCCCGGTAGATACTAACTAATAGCCGGGAAGCTGCCCCCGAGAACTGTGAGTGCCCAGCGCTGTTTCAGACGGACACTCGAGGTTGTATTAGGTCATTTAATCCTCACAACAACCTTGGGAGCTAGGTATGGTTACTACCCCTCACGTTCAGATGTCAGGTGACTCCCCCAAGGTCACACAGATAATAAGTTGTGGAGCCGGATCGGGTCCAGGCAGTCTGGCTCTAGAGCTAGTGCTAGAAGGTCTGTTCTGGTTCTAAAAAAAAGAAGGTGCCATTGTGCATAGGCAGACATAGCGTCTAGGGGTAGGAATGAACTAGGTCTCATTTAACC
The DNA here is from genome assembly GCF_009829155.1 of Mustela erminea. Taxonomy (NCBI): domain Eukaryota; kingdom Metazoa; phylum Chordata; class Mammalia; order Carnivora; family Mustelidae; genus Mustela; species Mustela erminea. Next base: position 102,854,471 of record NC_045620.1, on the reverse strand, counting down.
AAAGATTTCTGGTTGAAGTAAGTATCGCTGAGCAGCAAGGATAGGCACCACCTCTGCCTTCTGCCATGTGCCTGAGGTCCAGGGTGACCATGGTCCTCATTAACTTGATGTCCTAGCCCTTTTAGCATGTGTCTTGGATTTCTCATTTTTTAAAACAAAATACTAGAATTTTATTAAAAATAGTTTTTTAAGTGGAATTTTTATAGTTTCTTAATAAAACATTTGTTGTCAAAAAATTATCAATATAATTTATTTTTGGCACTCCCTTTTACTTCTCAAGAGGTATCTTCATTTGAATGGTGTTCATGGTCACCCTCCCAGGGCCCAGTCAGAGCTCAGCCATTGTTTGAACTTATCTAAGAGGTGCTAATTAAAATGGGGATAATTGTTGATTTATTGGAACAGCCTCCATTAAGATGAATAGAATGCCCTGAATTGCCTTTGTACCATGTTGTTGGGTCTTTGATAGGAACATTGTTGGTTTGGGGATTTAATTTTTTTTTTTTTTTTTTTTGGAAAAGGACCACACGTACATTGTAAAAAAAAACCTCAACTTTTCCCTGTGTATTCTTTTCTGAGACTCACAGCATTATTCTTAAATTTTTCTTTTGAAATACACAATACAGAAAATTATTTTTTAAACAGTTTATCGAGGTATAAATAACATCACCATTACTTTTTAAATATTACAGAGAAAGACAACCAAAGAGACTACCTACCCCCAGATTGTGTGTGTACAAAAACCAATTTCTGTGGATATTTTTCTTTGTGAAAAATCGTATGGACTTTTATAAATATTGCTTCTAACACAATTCTATATTTGTAAATTAATTTATAATGTGAACTGGGACAGAACTTTTTTTTCCCCAAGAAAGTACACTGCATGCTGACAATCACATGAAATAAACTCTAAGTGGGATGATTTCTGGCCACTTTTAGGGATTTGTTTTTCTGTCTTCAGCTTCTCCTAAAGGAAGAGAGGTGTGAGGGGCCTGGCACTGAAGCCATGACAGGGATTTTGTTGAGAGTGAAAGCAAACGGTTTTTTGTCGGATTTGTCCCACCTGCTCACATCTGAAAGGCTGGAACCAAACAGTTACTCCTTGGGGATAGTGTGTAGGCCGATGAGCAGTTTGATTTTTAGCAGAGTAACAGTTCTGTCTTCGATCAAACTAAGTGCACAGACAATCTCTTCCAGAATGAAATGCTGCTGTGAGATCTCACCACCTGGCAGCGGTCCACAGGTGGGGCTCTGCAGCCTTGGGTGCGGTGGCCCCCTTGAGGGCCACAGGTAGCCCATTATTTCCAAGGAAATAGGAAACTTTTGAACTGGGCTCCTTCTAGAGGAAACCTGAAAGCTGTGGTTTCTAGACCAGGGCTTCTTGGCCTCAGCATGTGGTATTTGTGGGGTGGGTAATGGGTTGAAGAGGTTATTCTGTGCATCAGGACATTTCAGCGTCTCTGGTCTCTACCTGTTTGATCCTCAAAGCACCCCCTCTCCTCCTGGCTGGGGCCACACGAGACCACCAGGAGTATCTCCAGACATTGACAAATGTCCTCTGATGAGGAGGGGTGGGGCAAAATCAACCCTGCTGGAGAACCCCTGATCTAGACTGACACCTACAATTTGCCAATGAGGAAACCTGCTCCGTAACTCATTCAGGGCATTGTTGAGCCATGAATGAATTGGGCCACCGGGTCTCTGGTATAGGACAGTTTCTGTCCTCTGGGATGCCTTTTGCCCTCAAGAAAATCAGTCTTGAGCAGGAGCAGCCTGGGACCTGAGGCATTTCTCAAAACAGACCCACCGGTTTGCCCTGTCACATTGGAGGTAGATTTACTTGAATACTTGCGTTGCTGATCATCGATTCTTACAGTAGCTTTCTTCTTGGCATCTATTTCTACTAACTCTCCTAGGCTGGAGTACTAGGGGTCAATAAACTACCTGGGATATTTTTTCAGCAGGGGTCGATGGGATGGGAGGAGGAGGGAGACAGGCATATGATTTCTTGGAAAGAAAGACACGTAAAAAGAACTTGAGTGACATGTGTTTGGAAATATCTATATCTGAGTGTTTGACACTAAATGCCAGAACAATGGTGTTTATGAGAACAAAGACAAAAAGAAGAATCCCCTCCAATCTCCCTCTGAACCACTAGAGAGGGCAGCCGGGGTGGCTCCCGCGTCTCCACTCCCAAACCAGTCTCCCATCATGGAGTTGCCTCCTGCTGGGCATGGGACTGAGGCATAGGACAGAGGGATGAAGCTGCCTGTGCGGGTGATGTTTCCAGGTCAAAGTCTGCACCAGCGCCCCCCCCCCCCAACTGGCACCGATTTCCTGCATCTGTGACACATTCTGCCTGGGAACCAGGTCAGAAATTCTGGATCTCAGATTTCACTTCCTGTTGTTCGGGACAGTACAGAGGGAAAGATGTGGGATCTACAGGACTGTCCTTCATTCTCTGGGTTGGTCAGGGGACCCGGGGCTGCTGGCGAGCTGCAGCCCAGGCCGAGGCCCTTTGGGCACACGTATAACTGAAAGCATGTGCTTTCCAAGCCGCCTGGAATCTCACGTACCTTCCAGAATAAGACGGGGCAGAGAAGAATTAAAAACCAAGAAGCTGGATTTAGGTTTCCTTCTAAGTACTTTGAGAACCTTTATCCCCCCACCCCTTCTTTTTAAAAGTAGGCTCCACACCCAGCACAAAGCCCAAGGCGGGGCTTGAACTCACAGACCTGAGATCAAGACCTGAGCTAAGATCAAGAGCTGGACACTTCACCCATTGAGGCATCTAGGTGCCCCCCTTTTTATCCCATTCTTAAATGTACTAGGAAAGGGGGCACCCAGAGGCTTCGAGAACTATGAGCCTATGCACCCCAACTTCTCTAGCTCCCAGGGCACTGTCAGTCCCAGGGCAAACTGGGTCAAGGTTGGGCCATGAGGAATGTCACTGAAACTGTGCTCCTCTTCCTCCCTGCAACCACCCAAAACTTGGAAAGAGGCTAAGTGTGCAGCATCTAACTGGTTTTTTGTTTTTTTTCCCTGCTGTAGTAGCAAAACCCTGAGATTGTTAATGAAGAAGAAACTCCCAGTGGTTTACCTGAGGCAGGGATTTGCTGGTTTCTGGGGCTGAGAACCTGTCGCCAACACGGCCTTGCCTTTTGTCATGGAAAGTAGTCAGCTGGGGCGCGTGGCTGGGTGGCGGGCATCGCTGGAGAAGGAAGGAATTTCCTGTCAGATTTGAAAACAAAAAAGGTCAAAAAGACCAGCTACCTAACGAATTCCTCCCTGCTTTTTTATTCAAGATGTCAGGGGATCCTCACCAAAACCCCGGGAGGCCTGGAGAGCAGCCTTTTATTATTTTAAAAAAGGCAAACATTATAATAATAATAACTCACTTACTAGGTGCCGGGAATTGTCCTAAAGTATATAAAGATATAAAGTATAAAACAGGTATCTTAACACAACAACTCTATGAGGTAGACACTGTTTTGTTTTTGTTTTTTATTCTAAGTCTATCCCCCGTATGGGGCCCAAACTCATGACCCTGAGATCAAAAGTCGCACGCTCTCCCGACTGAGCCAGCCGGGTGCCCCCAAGTAGACACTGTTATTATCCATTTCACCCTTCACACAGTTTGTAGAACTGGGCCATGGTCAAAAATCTAAGTAGCCACTGCAGACAAGTGGTGGAACGGAGATTCAAAATCAAGTCGCCCGATGTCAGGACCCACCTGCCCTTACACTGCTCTATTGTCTCCCCATTTTGAAGATGAGAAAGGAGAGGCACAGAGTGGTTAAGCAACTCGCCCAAGGCCACACTTGTTGATTGCAGATTTGGGGGCTTAGAAGCCAGGCTCCTGCACCCCTCAGTGATGTTCCCTCGAGGTATTTCCTCTGGATGCTCCCTGAGGTTGGTTTTTTTCCCATCTGGGGAAAAAGGTTCGCAGTGGGAAGGAAGCCGGCAGCTAGGTCAGAGGCCCAGCCAGATCTTGGGCTCTGAAGCTGCCCAGAGAAGCCAGATGTTGGAGACGCTGGTTTGGAACCTCGGACAGAGACTCAGCAAATCCCTTTGGGCACCAGGCCCCATGCTGGGCACTGAAAATATCCAGAGAATTCAGAACCATCCGCACCTTTAGCAAGTGTGTAGCCGCAAGCAGGCTAGAGCAGAGGTGGGGGGTGAGTGCAGGGGTGGTAATGCACAGGGTCAGCCTGCTTTCTCCCACCAGACTGCCGGTCACCCCGCTCAATTCCCCCCCAGAGGGAAATAGCGCAGCTTAACCTTCGGGAAGAGCCGCCTACAGTTCCCCCGGTCCTGCCCGAGAGTCTGTCAGCCCTGCCCTCCTTCGCCGTCCTGTGGCGTGTGCTAGAAGACAAGGACCAAGCTGTTCCTCAAAGCAGGGGAGCCTCTGGACTGACAGAAGCAGCTGCAGCACCTGTGGTCAAGTGGTGGGGTTTTCTCCTCCCCGGTTTACCCGCCTGATATGCATTAAGCAAAGCACAGCCTCGGGGATCCTTCTGCTCCACGCTGGCGTCAGGAAGGGGGGCATATTCACAAGCAAGAGGATCTTCTTCCTTCTCATCTCCAAGGATGAAACCAACTGACTCCATTCTGCAGCTGGCCTCCTCCAGTTCTCCTTTCCTGGGCCGACCCACAGGCACTGTGTGACCGGGGCCAGAAACACACACTCCGGGGGCCTTAGCCTTCTCCTCTGCAAAACCCTTGCTTCACGGGCCCCCCCTCGAGAGGACTAATGCATCTATTTCGTATTGCATCTGTGTGCTCGCCCACGAGAGCCTCCAGAAGGGCCTCAGCATCCACTCCCAGAGCTTCCTCTTGTCTCTCCTCAGAAAGTCTGAGGGCCGTATTATCCAACTTGTTTGCCCAGTGGCCTCGGAGGGGGGTGTATTATTAGCCGCATATTCCAGAAGGGCCGCACAGCTTACGAAGCACGGCAAGCAGCTGGCCGCCAGGAGTGGACGAAGTCTTACTGGACAGGGGAAGGCACATCTTCAGGGGCTCCAGTTCACGGGTCAGTCAGTGCATAAGTGTACTGAACACCCACCAAGTCTTCTTTTGCTTCCTCTGTTTGCCTCACAGCCCACATCCAAGCCTGGAACAAGAACCGGCTCTCGTATTCAAAACTGGTTTCCAGCCCATGACCTCACACCGGTTCACCTGCGGTACCCGGTCTGTGCCCAGAAGGCACAGCAGCCTCCTAACTGGTCTCCTGGCCTCAGCCCCTGGCTCCCTGCTGTTCCCATTGCCTTCATCCCTGCTGTTCTGAGCTCATTCTTTACTTGGCAGCGGGAGTCATCTTTTAAACAATAGATAATGATTATCCTGCTTTCCTGCTTAGAACCTTTCCGGAACTTCTATGACTAGCAAACTCCAACAAACTCTAGCAAACTCTGTGGCCCGGCAAGAGCTAAGCTCCCTCCACTCTCCCCACCTTCCCCTTTTACTTGGCTCTAGCCATTCACTGCTTGGAACTCCTCAGACATTCCAGACGCTTCTGGTTTAGGGTCTTTACAGTTGTCCCTTCTGGGGCAAAAGCTTAATGCCCCAGAGCTTGCCAGGTTTCTTCTCAAAGGCCAGTCTTCGGAGCAGCTGTCCTTGAGCATCTAACCCTCCCCATCCTCTCCGGCTGCCTTTTGTACATTCTTCTTCCCACCTTAACTCAATCTTTGATTTAAAAATAAAACAAAAGCATGTGAATAAGATTATTTCTGGGGATGAGGGGTGAGCAGAGGAACAGGGACTGGCATGAACATTCTCAGTTGACCCCATTCATGTCTGTCTCCTCCTGTTTTAAAAAAGAAATCCTACGTCCGAGTGAAATGATTGTCTTACTGATCTTATGAGAAAAGCACATTGTTCCTCCTTGCTGTTCTGGGAAACCAAGGCACAGAGCAACCACTTTCCCCGGACTGATTTATGAGACACCTCAATTCCCCATCATGGCATCAGTCAGTACATAGAATAGGAAAAGTTGTCTTTCTCCTTCAGTTTTAAATGGGCAAAACCCCAAGAATTTTTGCTGTGTTCAGGCTGGATTGAGAACGCAGCCTTCCCCATCACTTCCCCCTCCCTGCGTTCCTACCTCCCCTGCGTTCTGAGTCTCAGCCAAACACCTGTAGTCTTTGATCAGCATCGGCTGATCCGCAGCTCTCCTTTCAGCCAGAACACTTTCAAGGTCTCCCCTTTACTGCGCTTGGGAAAGGGGAAAACACCCATAGCCACGGTTACCCTGCACCCCTCCTTGCATACTGGTGGTAAGAGCCAAAGAATTGCTACTTCCGCAGACTTTATAAAACCTTCCTTCAATGGGATTAACGACAATGATTGCCACGCACAATGGCAATGTCCGCCACAGAACTCCAGCAACTTGCCCTGTCTGCTCAGATTATGGGCCGATGTCCTGCTGTATCTACGGTTCCTGGATCAGGAACCACTGAGAATGGCATACTTGTCCTACCATTATAGGGTTACTACCATTGATCAAGTCATAGCGGGGCTGGCACTTGCATGGCCAATAACCCTTCTTCCCAGCATCTTAGGTGCTAAGATTTCTCCAAAGTCAGCATCACAGTTCATTCCAATGCTTCCAAATTTAGTGTCCCTTCCTCTGCTCAGCAGTTTTCATTAACCACTTCCTATACCTGTTGGGAAACACGTTAAAATCAAGATCTCCACTTACATTCTAGTGGAGGAGAAGAAGCAGAGGGGAAGAAGCGGGATGACAAGTGCCTTGATCAGAGAAGTGTGGGGTGTCCTGGGAATCTCTGGGAGAGGTGCCAACCCTGACCTGAGTAGGAGTTCCTAATGTGAAGAGAACAGAGAGGAAGAAATAGGTGTGTGTGTGGGGGGGGTGGGGCGTGGAAGCAGAGTGCGGGCCTGAAAACGAGAGGCCAGGACTCCTACAGGGAACGGAGAGAAGCTGCACGTGGAAGCAGGTGGCACTCAACAGTTTCAGGCGAGGAAGGGCAGTGGAGGAGGCACAAGGTGAACCTAGAGTCTGATAAAGCCCCTCCATAGAGGAGAATTGGGCAAAGCAGAACAGATAGGGATGAATCAAATTTCATCTTAAGAGTGATGTTTGTGGGGTGCTGGGTGGTTCAGTCGGTTAAGTGGCTGCCTTCAGTTTAGGTCATGATCCCAGTGTCCTGGGATCAAGCCCCGCATCGGGCTTTCTGCTCAGCGGGGAGCCTGCTTCTCCCTTTCCCCGCTGCTTCCCCTACTTGTGCTTTCTCTCTCTTTCATATGAATGAATAAAATAATAAAATCTTAAAAAAAAAAAATAAAAGAATGTTGTTTGTGGGGCACCTGGGTGGCTTAGTTGGTTAAGTGTCTGCCTTGGGCTCAGGTCATGATCTCTAGGTCCTGGGATGGAGCCCACCATCGTCAGGCTTCTGGCTCAGCAGGGAGTCTGCTCCTCCCTCTCCCTTGGCTCCTCCCCCACCTGCTCATGCTCTCTTTCTCTCTCTCTGAATCTCCAGGTCTCAAATGAGCCAAGAAAATCTTAAAAAAAAAAAAAAAAAAAAAACAAAGAAAGAAAGAAAGAATGATGTTTGTATTTCAAATAGAGTTCTTTTGGAGAATCCTCTGGAAGGACAAGATCCTCTAAGAGAGACCCCTCTAGAAAACTACTGTAGAAAAACAAGTGACAAGAGGTGATGGCAATGTGAAGTAGGACAGAGAGTACAGGGAAGAAAACAGTGGGAGGTCTTAGAGACACTTAGGAAGTAGAAAGGGGAGGCTTTGTGATTTTCTCAAAGTGGTAGTTGGGGGAGAAGGAAGACTACTAGATGACTGTTGGGTTCTGCCTGAAGTAATGGGGTGAGAGGTTCACTGGATCAGGACATTCCAGGAGAGGAGGGACTGTCTGTAGGTCACTCAAGAGGAACTTTCCAGCAGAAGCTGGAGCCCTTAGGTTGAGATTAGGGGGCAGGGCCAGGCTGGCTATGTAAATCTGGAAGATTTACATAGAATGTGGGTGAGACATTTAATTTAATCATTTAATAAATATTTCTTAGCAGCTACTCTGCATTAGACCCTGTGCTCTGGGCTGGAGACACAAAGGTGAGAATAGCCACATAGCTGAGAGGACAGGGTGGCAGGGGCTGCCCTGGGACCACTTGTGGTGGTGTTTGATGTACCATATAGGCATGCTATTCCTTTCTAAAATTTGAAAGATTCAGGATTACAAAACACATTAACCTCCAAAATTTTGAGCGGGGCTTGCAGATCTGTAAGTGTGTCCTATAGGTACAGATAGTGGTAGGGACCATGGATAGGTCCCCACCCATGGCTAGGTCCCCACAGGGCACAGCCTAGAGCACCGCAGTTGTGCTCAAGTAGGAGCACGGGTTGGTTTCTGTGTGAATCAGGAGCCTGGATTTGTCTACACTTGTGGTGCTGGCTATGGAGACGGGTAAAGCAGAAGAAGGGGCTAGTGCGAGACCCTCCCCAGAGGAGAGACACTCACTCAGACAGCTGTTAACAGAAGCCAAAAGACATGAAGTAACATCCTTGGAGGGTTGAGAGATACAACTGTCCATGTAGATACCTGGGTCCTGAAAACCTACCATCGTTTAAGTAGAAGGGCAAAAGGAAGCATTTCTATGTAAATCAAGGCTGAGGGAAGCATGGCCAGAGAACCTAAAGAACATTTCTATGACTTACTTGAGTAAAAAAGAGAACATCTGTGAAGAAATCTCAAAGAAGGTGGTGAACAAAAAGTGATGTTAGGTAAGTCTAAACAGCTGTGGTTCTTAGAACATAACAGAAGTGCTGTTTAAGGACAAAGATTCTAGTTTGTGCCCTCTTCACCCCCCCAACACTTATGGCCTCACTACCAAAATCTGTCTTAGGAGCCACTAGGACTGATCCTACTATGCCCACTGTCTGTGTAGTCAGTTATCAAGAATCAGTAAGGTTAGGGCACCTGGGTGGCCCATTTGGTTGAGTGCCTGACTCTTGGCTTTGGCTCAGGTCATGATCTCAGGGTCATGAGATTGAGCTCCACATCAGGCTACTCGCTCTGCAATTAGTGGGAATCTGCTTGAAATTCTCTCCCTTCCCTAACCACCCCCCACTCCGGCCTCACCCCTCACTGCCCATCCCCCCCCACATTCTCTCACCTTCTCTCAAATAAATAAATCTTCAAAAAACTTTTAAAGAGGAAAGAATCAGGGGTGCCTTGGTGACTCAGTGGGTTAAAGCCTCTGCCTTTGGCTCAGGTCATGATCCCAGGGTCCTGGGATTGAGCCCCACATCGGGCTCTCTGCTCAGAGGGGAGCCTGCCTCCCTCTCTCTCTCTCTCTCTGCCTGCCTCTCTGCCTACTTGTGATCTCTGTCTGTCAAATAAGTAAGTAAGTAAATAAATAAATCTTTTTAAAAAATAAAAAGAAAAAATAAAAAGAAAAGAATCAATAAGGTTCTCTTCTCCTATTGTCTCTTCTTCAGGCAAAGCCGACCAAGAGATCTATTTCTTGAAGGTTTTGTCTTTTGGGAGAATTCCCTTTCTCTACCATCTTTCAGGACTCCTCCTGTGTGGAGGTATAAGGATGAAATCAGATGTTTCTGGGTGATGCTGTAGTATTGTGTGTAGCCATTTGAAAATCAGGAGTAAGTTGTTTTTTTCTCCTTAATCAACTTCCCTTGAGGCCATATTGCTCACACTTAGAGGGTATGTACTTGGACCCATGTAGCTTCTTAAGCGTCCACAAAAAGCCCACTTCATAAGGCCCACTCCCTGCCAAATCCCTGCTCTGTGTCTTTCATCACAACTTGAAGGGTTGTTGTGAGCAAGCCTAACACTTGGGTTAGTTAGACCTGATAGCACTCAGTCATGGTGGGTGGCTCCGTTCCCATCATCAACGGATACTCCATGATTGGGTATTGAGTGTTTCCCAAACTTCAACCTTGGACAGGAGCTGCATCTTACAAGAAAAATTACATACAGAGTGGAACACACTTCTGTTCTAAAATTTTAGTCACTTCAAGCATCCTCCCGCAACCGCTTGTTGTAAGTTCTAATCTGCTTCGGACACATCGAGCAACATGCATATATTGAGACATATGAGGAGTAGAGCTACTCATGATCCACTTTGGGGTAAACTAGAGAGCTTTCTCTTTCTCTGAGCTCCACTCAAAGATGTCCGATTGTAGGTTCCCTTGGAGTAGGGTTGAACCATGTGTTGACCCATCAAGCACCGGGCTTTCTTTTTTAGTTATAGAAGGTGCAAATTACTCAAATTTGTTCTCGCTTTGGAGTAGATATTTTGTCATGCTACAGATTACGTCCTATGGAAACTTCACTAGATAGCGGCCCTATATGTTTTTGAAGACTTATTTTTTTGCTTTCTCCCATAGGCATATCTTATAAAAACAGTTATGAATAGCTACTTTTCTCTTTTCGTTATTGTTATGTCACTAGGGAGAGTACTAGCATGATGTCCTGTGAGATGAAAAATGGTACAGTTAGCAGCCCATAATACCTACACTGTGTGCTTAGAGAATTAGCATATATATTCTAGGTAGAATTGTAAAGGTCCATAGCTATCCCTGACATAAGAAAATGAATCATTTCTAATTTTCTGTTTAGAGAATAAAGAAAAATATTATGCAATAAATACTTCCATGTCAGATATCAAAGGCTATATTGATTTTCTCTAGTAGAAACATCTAGAATACTGTTATCAATGATCAGATTAAGTTTATCATAATATACTACTATTATCCAAGCCCTTCACTTTTTATACTCACTTAACTTGGATAGCTAAACATGAATATGAAAAGTATAATCAATCTTGCATCTTTCTTGTGTCACAGGTCTCTGGTATCTGAATATTATTTAGTGTGGGTTAGAATTAATCCAGGTTTATGTGAGTCTCCCTAGTAAATTATTACAGTTTCAGTCATCTGTCCGAGCTAACACACTGAGTGAAAAGTCTCTTTAACTGTATCCTTATCAGTAAATTAAGCCAGATTTAAAATTATGTTCTGCCCAGAAGATAAAGTTCTACAATGTTCCCCATTTAAAAAGTAACATAGGGATGCCTGGGTGACCCTGTCCGTTGGGCATCTGTCTTCAGCTCAAGTTATGATCTCAGGGTCCTGGGATCAAGCCTCACATCAGGCTCTCTACTCAGTGGGGAGCCTGTTTCTCCCTCTCCCACTCCCTCCGTCTACCACTCTGCCTACTTGTGCTCTCTCTCTGTCAAATAAATAAATAAAATCTTTAAAAATATTAAAAAATTTTAAAAAGTAACATAAAAGAGTAAATTCCTGCATCATCAATGCTGTATTATAGTAAACACTTAAATCAAGATGAAATGGAAAAATTTCTAGGAATATATCAGTTAATGAAACTGACACAAAAGAGGTAGAAGCCCCGCATAGACAAATACTCATAGAAGAAATTTGAATAGTAGTCAAAAATCTGCATCAGTGAAAGGCACTAGGCCAAGATAGATATACGCATAAGCTCTACCAATGTTTCAGACCATATGATCCCCATGTTCCTTTTAAACATGCACAAATGTGAAAACTTACTCATTTGTTCGATGAAGTCAAGATTCTGATACCTCTTAATCTGGATAGCTCCAAAAGAAAATTGTACCCAAATTTCCCTTAAAAATAAATGCCAGTACAGACCAATGTCTGCTGGGAGATAGACTCTGAGGAGCTCTTGGGTTTCTACATGTCTTGCAAATGGAAGTGCTAATGACTCTTCTGCTCCAGACTGTATTTTCAAAGATGTTTGTACAGTAAACAGCCTTGGAAGATACCAATAGAACCTCCTTCCAGAACAGAGAGCAGTTTTGCTTACTGTCATGTATGTTGAAAATAATGTCTCCCTCCAGTAGTTTTGCTTATTTCCCTTTATAAAAGGGAAGCCCAGAGTTTCTTGGCTGTGAAGCAAGTTACCTGTGTGTATAGCATCCACCTGTGTTGTCCCTGTGGGGTTTGTGGGACAAGGGAAGCCAATGGGAACATGACACTTAAGTCCTTTTTCTCTGGCCCAGGAGTCTAGTGTATTCTGTCAGCTTGTGCGATGCTATGACAAGCTAACTTGTTAGCTTGCTATCAATGAGAAAAACTCAAACCTTTTACATTCTCAGTTAGGTCTTAAATAGGTTATTAGTGGGCTGAATTCAGTGTTAAAAGAGCATATATGATGGCATGATAGGATTTATTCTAGTTAGTCAAGTTTATCATCATCAAAAAATCTATTAATGTAGCTGACTATTAAAGGACAATAAAACGAAGCATATGCTGAAAAATCATGTGTTCTTAGAATCACCTAGTGCTTGGGCGCCTGGATGACTCAGTTGGTTAAGCATCTGCCTTCAGCTCAGGTCATGATCCCAGGTCCTGGGATCGAGCCCCACATCAGGCTCCCTGCTCAGCCGAAAGCCTGCTTCTCTCTTTCCCTCTGCTGCTCCCCCTGCTTGTGCTCTCTTGCACACACTCTCTCTCTCTGTCAAATAAATAAATTAAAAATCTTTTAAAAAGAAAGTCACTTAGATCTTATTAAAGCTTTAAAAAGAAAGTCACTTAGATCTTATTAAAGCTAAATAAATCAGTGAACATCAACAAAACTATTTCCCATTGAGCTAAGGATAAAAGAAACATTCCTTAGTTTAAGAACATGATTTTGGGGCACCTGGGTGGCTCAGTGGGTTAAAACCTCTGGGTCCTGGGATCATGACCCGAGCTGAAGGCAGAGGCTTGAACCCACTGAGCCACCCAGGCGCCCCCAAATAAATAAAATCTTTAAAAAAAGAAGAATATGATTTTACCAGGAACTAACAACAGTATTTTTATTTTTTTTAAAGAATTTATTTATTTACTTGACACAGAGAGAGACATCACAAGTAAGCAAAGAGGCAGACAGAGAGAGAAGGGGAAGCAGGCTCCCTGCTGAGCAGAGAGCCCGATGTGGGGCTCGATCCCAGGACCCTGAGATCATGACCTGAGCTGAAGGCAGAGGCTCAACCCATTGAGTCACCCAGGCACCCCACAACAATACTTTTAAAGCATTCCCATTAAAGACGGGAATGAGGAAAAAGTTTACACTGCCACCTATACTATTCAGCATCAAACTGGAGTTAACTAGTCAGTAAGAACAATAAACAGGAGGCATAAATATTGAAAAAGGAGAGAAAGAGATTTGCTGTTTTATTGATGGGTAATAGTACTCTCTAAACAATACAAGAGAATTATCTAAAAATCTATTAAAGCTAATAAAATGGGGCTCCCAGGTGGCTCAGTTCGTTGAGTGTCTGCCTTTGGCTCAGGTCATGATCCCAGGGTCCTGGGGTCAAGCCCCCAGTTGGGCTCCCTGCTCAGCTAGGAGTCTGCTTCTCACCCTGCCACTCCCCCTGCTTGTGCTCTTGCTCTCTCTCTCTCTCAAGTAAATAAATAAAATCTTTAAAAAAACAACAAAAATGAAATAGTTCAGTAACGTGATCACAATCAGATATAAGATTTGCACACGAAAAAGTCATGGCTTTCCTAACTAGAATAATAATCAGTTAGAAAATAAAAATGAAGAGTCTATTCTCAATAACAATAAAAATCTATAAAATTCCTAGGAACAACTTGACACAGAAAAGGCAGGCTCCATATTATATATAAATATTTTTATTAAAATCCAGAAAATATTACTGAATGTCGTAAAAAAATACTATGTTCTTAAGTAAGAAAACTCACTATATAAAGATGTCACTGTCCCCCCGAGACAATCAATAAATTTAATGCAATGCCAGTTGAAGTCCCAGAAGAATTTTGTAATGCAAGCAATGAATTCCAATGCTTATCTGGAGTAGGAAATACATGAGACAGTTTTGAAAAAGAAGATACATATATTTCCACTCACCCCTGACCAGTTATTAAGACATAACATTTACAGACTCCAAAGCAGTAAGCATCAAGGTGCAGGAAAATATGAATGAATCAAGGAGACAGTTTGGAGATTCTACAAAGGGACCCATCCACACACTGGAATTTAAAGTATCATCAAAATGGCATTTCAAACCAGTGGGAAAAGGGAAAACACTCAAGACAAAGAGAGCCACTGAATTCCATAAAGAAACATAAATTTAAACTCTTATGAATGACATCTATAAAAACAAAGTCCAGATGAGTTAAAAAAGAAATTAATAAAAACAAATACAAAAGTTTGAAATATTACAAGATGATGTAGGAAGATATTTTCATAACCTTGGAAACAGTTTCATATGAAAAGTTAGTGCTTTCCATATATTTTGAGCAACAAATCCATCAAAAACAAATACAGAGCAGGCAATTCCCAGAAGAAATACAAGATGCTACTACCTACATAAAGATATTCAGCCTTGTTAGCAGTCAGGGACATGAAAATGAAAACAAATACTGGTGTGTTTTTTATTCGCATTAAATTGAAAAAGATCTATAATTTCAACATTGGTGATGCATAGTCTCGTACATTACCAGTACCAACATAAATTAATTCTACTATTTAGCAATTCCAATGGCCGTATCCATATCAAAATTTAAACTACACTTGAGGTGCCTGGGTGGCTCAGTGGGTTAAAACCTCTGCCTTCTACTCAGGTCATGATCCCGGGGTCCTGGGATCGAGCCCCGCATCGGGCTCTCTGCTCAGCAGGGAGTCTGCTTCCCTTCCTCTCTCTCTGCCTACTTGTGATCTCTGTCTGTCAAATAAGTAAAAAAAAAAAAAAAAAAAAATATATATATATATATATATATATATATATATATATATATAAACTACACTTATTTTTGACCCAGAAATTCCACTTCTACTAAATTATTTCAGAAGCCACTCTAAGATGTGTGCAGATGGCATCTGCTATTCACATAAAACCTTGATCTCTTCCCAGCAGCACTTCATGGTGTCTGTGGATCTGCCTTCCACAACCATAACCTTTGGAAGACAGTTTTTCTTTAAGTTATGACTTTCTCACAGCATACTGCGGATTTCGTATCCGAAACCTTCTGAAAACCTTGTTCTTCTGTAGGTGAGCTTCTCACAGGCACATTCATTTTCATACAGGTTTGATTTTATTTCTGTCACCTTATTTGATTATTTTTCTCCTTTGCTGTTTCGTTCTGTTTCATTTTTACATTGGACCATGAGGACAAATTCACAAATCTTCTTTCCTTTCTCTCCCTGTTTATTGATCCTACTTCAGTCCTGCCACTTCAACTCAGGGTCTCAGTTTCATCTTTGGCAAAATGAAAATCATAATATTTATTTCCCGTCTCTTGGGGCTTTATCTTTGCTTCCTGACAGCTTCTTAGGAAGCCTTACTGGGTTAAAAGCTTCTGCTCCTGAATTCAGTTTCTTCAGGCTTCAAGGGAGAGAGGACCCTTTTCCCTCTGGGCTTTTGCCTGCCCTGTGCTAACCGTTGGTAATTGGTTCCTGTCAGAACAATGAACTCCTACTCCTGATTGCCTGCCAGAACTTTGCATGGAGAAGGGACCGCACAGTTTGGCTTACTCTTGAGGCTTTAAACGCTTTCTACTAGTGGAACAACTAGACAGCACCCAATCAACCAACCGAACCAAATCCCTCCCTTCTGGCAAAATCACACAGAGAAAGGCTAGGGGGCTGGTCGGACCAATATCAGAGCCTGGTTGGAAGTCTCCCCTACCCCTTCAGCCCCCCACCCCCATCCCCAGGATTCCCTACCCCTTCACCCCCCAACCCCATCCCCTACCCCCATCTTCAGTTCACCCTACCTTGACCTTCCTTCTCCCTACTTCACCCTCGTTCTATCTAGACCAGAGGCACAAGCATCCCAGTCAGCTCTGTGGGAGGGAATGTGGCCATGAGCTCCACCCCAACACAGAGGAATTTGGACTTGTTACTCCAGAAGCATATACTTCTGGTGTATCTGTGGCTTCCCTCGTCACTGGAGGTCCTATCACCAGTACTTTCTAGGCCTTGCCTTTACATTTGCCCCTCTTTAGACTGACAGTCGCTTGAAAGTTTTTTTTTTTTTTTCATTGTCTCCCTATCCGGGGCCTCCCTCTCACTGGTGGTCCCCAACCCAGACAAAGCAAAACTCTCTCTTCCTGTCCTAGGCTTGACCTTGGGGTTACAGGGAAATCTGTGCTACCAGCCCAGACTCCCCAGGGTTGGGACTATTCCAGGTGTAAGGCACAGGGCTGAATCTCCAGGGCTTGGCTGGAATTTGGAAAGATTTGCAAAACTCTCCCTGCAAGGAAACTCCATTCTCTGACATTCAAGGTTTGTTTTCGGGCCTCTCATTGGGGAAACTGCTCTAGCAGATAAACATCTAATTCCCAAAGTACCCTAAGGCAGTCTTTCATTCCACCCAACAGAAATCCCTGATAAAAAGGGCAGGGGGTTTTCTTCTCCTGAACTCTCTTTGTCAGAGAAAGGACCTCTTTCAGCCTGTTCTAGCTCAGGCAAACATCATCACCCTGCCCAAAGTGCGGGGTTGGGGGGTGCCCAGTATGACCTCTAGAGAGGCTGGGAAGCCATTTTGGGGTCCACTGGTTAAAGCTGCTTTACAAGACACCCTTAAGTGTGTGTAACGTTTTACCCACGCTTAGAAACAGTAATCATGGAGCGGAAGGGGAATCCTATCACAAGAGTTCAAGCCCAATGGATGGCACAGGAGGTCAGAAGAAAGGACCGTGGCTCCAGCAAACTGGGGATCAGACCCATCCACAGACCTGGGTTGCCTCTACGTTCCTGAGCCTTTTAGGGAATCGCTGCATAGAGATTTGAGAGGTGGAGTAGGTCTAGATCAAGTGTTAGTGGACTACAGCCCTCTGGCCAGATCCCACCGGAGGCCAATTTTTATACAGCCTAAGAACAAGAATGGTTTCTTCATGTTTACATGCTGGAAAAAATCAGAATACAAGTTTGTGACACATGACCATTCTATGAAATCCAAAGTTCCAGCATTTAAGCTAAGTTTTATTGATTTTCATTTGCATATCGTCTAAAGCTGTGGTGGGGCTCCCGCTGCAGAGCTGAGTGGTGGGTGGACACAGACCACGAGCTCCTTCGAGCCTGAAATGTTGACTTCCTTTTTTTTTTAATTTTTTTTATTTATTTGACAGAGAGAGACACAGCGAGAGAGGGAGCACAGGCAGGGGGAGTGGGAGAGGGAGATGCAGGCTCCCCATGGAGCAGAGAGCCCGATGAGGGGCTTGATCCCAGGACCCTGGGATCATGACCGGAGCCAAAGGCAGACGTTTAATGACTGAGCCACCCAGGTGCCCCTGAAATGTGTACTTTTAGGCACTTTACAGGAAAAGTGTGCCGACTATTGGTTGAGATCATATATAAGGTAGAGTCCTTGATTTGGCATCATTGAAAGAGAACAGCTTTTACAGGTAGGTAGACCTCTGCTTAATTAAAAATGTATTATTATTATTTTATTTTGGAGAATATGCCAATAAGTTAGCCAAAGAAGCTACGACAAGGTTAGTCTTTGGTTTTGAGCATTTTTGTTTCTTCCCTCTTAGCTGTTTTTCAGTTCTTTGGGACTGTTCTTATTAGTTGTTTTTAAAAGGAACATGCAAAACTTGCAAAACAGAGCAGCATTCAGGGACTCACTCAGCTCCACTCATAGGCACCGGTGCCACCTAATTGTTTGCCCCACACAAAAGGTGGATCAGAGAAAAATCACTTCTTTATTCTTCCCCTTTACATCATCTTCCCCGCACCTGGGGAGTCTGTATGCACGGGGACCGAGTACAACATGCGTCTGATGATGGGTTACACCAAAGCACACCAAGACCTAAATCCCTCCCAGATTTATGGAGATTTTCTATAGCTTAACTAGATTTCTAATTGTCCTGTCACCTGTACTGAAATGTACAGTATGTGTTCATCTCGAATTCTTTTCTGTTTCCATAATCTTGGTAAAGTTTCCTGCACTCAGAGAGTAAATCCAGTTTGGTGCATGGGTTTTTAAGAGGGAGCCAAATTCACTTTTATGCTTTCCAACAGAAAGGCTTCTTGGGAGGGGTTTGGGCAGCTGAAAGGCCAGCGTAACTTCTCTTTCCTGCGGTCCCTGTGCCTTGCCTTCCAGGGTGAAAGCAGGAGTTCAGGTGTCTGTGTCTCATTTCAAGGCTGCTTGTTATCATTTGAAATGAGTTTAGGAGGAAACAGGGAAGGGTCTCTAGATATCTAGCCCACCAGCGGTTCTGCTCTCCTCCTAAGCAAACTGTTCATTGAGACATGACAACTCCTGGCTTGTTTATTTCCCGGTGGCAGCTTGGAAGGTTTGGAATGGGACCCTGGACTCAGTTCCTGTTTAGGTAACCATTTTTCTGGACACTTTTCAAGGCAACTGTATCTGAGTCTGCCATGTGACTTGAGACAAATTGTTTAAATGTCACTTTCCTCTTATGCTAAGTTGGAATTATCTGCTCTGCTCTCTCTTAAAGGTGTTTGCAGGAATTAAATCGGTTAAAATAGATAGCTATGTCCAAAAGGGTGAAATATTTTATCAGTGAGAGTGCTCAGTCCTCTTCAAAAGGAGAATTCCCTATCTTCTGATTGTTTCTTCTCTGACCCCTACTCCCTCCAGCTCCCCAAAATTAAGAGAATTATTATTTTTCCATTGAAGACCTTGAGTTTGTCTGTCTTTAGGCAAGTTGCTTGACCTCGCATCAGTTTCTTTTTCTGGGAAGTTTCATCTTGACAAAAAATGGTATTATGTTTATGTATGTAGGATGTTATTGGGGGACGCTATAGGAACCCTATACAGGCCTTTCTTACTGTTTTGGCCTCTCTTACTTTCTGTGGATCTAAATAACTTCAAAATAAAAACTTTAAAATTACACATAAAGCACTGGACACAATCAGACGTGTTTTAGAAGTTCGTATATGGTCGGTTAAGAAAATGAAGAGGTGAAAGTCCTTTTGTGCTCTGATTGTTCTACAAACTGGAGCTTGAGTAGTAACATTATTACCATTTGATATTATTATCTAAGACCATAATAACAAATAACATCTGTTGAATACTTACTATGTACTGAACACTATTTTAAGTCTCATCTTATTTTCTTCTTATAGCATCTTTGGTGAAAGTTACAAATATTACCCCATTTCATTGATGGGAAAGTGGGGGCCCAGAGAAATTAGGTAACCTGTCCCAGCTCACAAGGTTGAGAAGTTGAGGAACCAGGGTGCCAACTCAAGTAGCATGACTCTACAATTCTCATTCAAAGAAAAGGCCATTATTTAGTCATTTGTGGAACTTTAGCCAAGACCAAGCTTCAGGGTGGGAAACCTGCACTCTATGTTCTCATTTCCCCTGTTTCTTTCTAGTGTGTTCCCTGGAGAATTGTATCCGGTGGGACTTGTGAGCTACTTAAGAACCACACCCCCCAATAATTTACCTTGTCCAACTCTCGAGCGGGTAGAAATCCCTCTGATTATGATGATCGTTCACAAACGGGGATGCCTGATTCCACATGCAGCTTCCCTGGGCTCTGTGCTAATGACTCAAATTCAGTGCTCTGGCCTGGGATTTCAGAGGTTGTATTTTTCATTTGATAAATTCTTATCATCGACCCAATTTGGGAAACAATGACTTAAGAAATTGTATTTTCCTTAAAATAACATGAGGTAATAACTTAAAAAACCTGAACAAAACAGAAAAGATTGTATTTTCCAGAGATACCAGATATGACACATATGGTGGTGGTGGGGGGGTGCTGGGGGGTTTGAGCCAGGGATAAACATCTTAGCGGGGACGCTGAGATGAGTGGGCTGGGGAGCAGGCAGTCCTTGGTTCTAACCCTGTCTTTTCTGCTTTTGGATTGTGTGGGGCCTTTGGTTTCAGTTTTCTCTTCTTTAAAATGGAGATAATTCCACCCCTCTGGGTGCTAATGTCAGAGGAAGTTCTGTGCTTTGTATATTACTATTTTTGCTATTTTTAAAAAGATTTTTATTTATTTATTTGACAGAGAGAGACACAGCGAGAGATGGAACGCAAGCAGGGGTCGGCGGGGAGGTAGGAGAGGGAGAAGGCTTCCCTCTGAGCAGGGAACCCAATGCAGGGCTTGATCCCAGGGCTCCAGGATCAT
This sequence comes from Mustela erminea, assembly GCF_009829155.1. Taxonomy (NCBI): domain Eukaryota; kingdom Metazoa; phylum Chordata; class Mammalia; order Carnivora; family Mustelidae; genus Mustela; species Mustela erminea. The sequence goes on along the minus strand of NC_045620.1, from coordinate 102,834,377 downwards.
GACCCAAGCCAAAGGCAGACATTTAATGACTGAGCCTCCCAGGTGCCCCCCATTTTTGCTATTGATTTACCACCTACAACCACAAAGATAGGGTGGAATTATCAGCCAAGTGGCCAGTCACCTTGGATGGTGGAGTCAGGCACCAGGGAATTTCAAGAGTATGGCACTTTTGATTAAATGGAGGAAAGTTGCCAGAGATGGGAAGACACAGAGGAGGGTGTTTTAGCGGGTGAAAGTTGAACCCTCCTGGAAAGCAGCCCTAACCAGATTTGCATCTTAAAAAGGCCACCACTGGTCAGTAGAGAAGATGACGATGAATATCACAAATTTATTACCATTATTTAAAGAAAGACGTGAACAAAACAGGTCACTGACTCTGGGAGTAACGGTATCTTTGAGCAAAGGGACAGGACCTTTTCACCAGCCTTCGGGTGCCAGAAATGATTCCACCTTTTAGGAGAGAAACCCAGCCTCTTGCCTCCAGGGATGAGGAGGTCTCATCCTTATGGGCCTTGATAGAATACAATGTCATGGCACCCAGATTCTTGGAGCTAGCAACTGAGCACAAAGAAGAGATCTCCTCATGCTTCCTTCTTAATCGTGTTTCAATGTGCACATCCACAGCCAAGATCTCTTCTTATCGTCTCACAAAATCTCCATGTCAGAAAACAGTTAAATGTCTATCGAAAGCTTGAAAATCATAAGCAAGATAAAAGAGTACCTTGACCAGTAGGTAAGGTATTTCTATTTAAATTTTTCTGTCTACAGGGCTATGCTCCAAGGGGTGTCACTTATTTGGAACATCACATGAATCATTATATTTGGCAGCTGGGGAAAAAAGTGGCCATGCAGGAATGCTCCCCCGCATACCCACCTCCCAGTACAATGGTCTTGGATGCAGTGGTGTGTCAGAATCATCTTGGGCACTAACTATGAGGTGTCCTCACTGCACCTGGAAGGTTCTGAGCGGGAGGCTTAGCAGAGGACTCTAGACCCAGCATTTTTAAAAAAGCCTTCCCCAGTGATTCAGATGCACACCAGAATTGGAGAACCACTGTGCTAGGAGATTTTAGCGTTCTGTTTGTCCAGAAAAACTTGGCAACCTTGGGGCCAGCAGCTAGTTCAACTTCTCTTAGTCTTTGGCCGGGTTGGGTGGTGGTTCATCCACAGCTCATTCCATAGTCCTTCTGCCCTCGCAGAGATCTTGGCTGGCCCAGGTCGCTAGCCTGGTGGGGTGGCCTGATCCTTTCTTTCTGAAAGACCTGAGCCAATAGCAGAGTCCTGCCTGAACTGGGCTGCTGTAGTTCTCCTTTGAATTTTATCACAGCCCCAGGGAAGCCCCCACATTCCAGACATATTCCTCCTGACCTCCATTGTGTGGATTCAGCCTGATTTTCTCTTGAGAGTCAGGATCAATCACCCCAAACAGTACAGCGACCCGACCCCTTTGCTTGTTGATCACTGGAGTGAAGAGCCACCACGGCCAGGGGGCAGGCCCAGCTTCCACTTTTGTGGACCCCCTCCCATGTCCCCTGTGGAACTCCTCCTTGGCAACTATGAAGCGCTCTCTGCCAGCGCGGCCCAAAGTCATGGGGTGGGAAGTGGAGGTGGGAGTTGGGAAACCGAACACTGCTTATGGGTCAGGAGGGATAATAATGAGAGGAGCTCCTGCTATTTCCACTTCTTGATCCCCTGGCCTGTGAACCCTGACCATGGAAGAAAGGGTAGCGTGGGGCTCACTCACCGATTTAGAGCACGCCTGGCCCTAGTTCTGCCAGAAATGTCACCCATGCTGATGACACAACCGAGTCCTCAAAAGGCCGCCAATTGTTCTATGAAGCCTCTGCTTTTGAATGACAGGGAGCACGGTAAGACAAGGGAATTCTATGTTCATAAGCCCATTGCTGGCCTCATTTGCTATAAAACGAAACATCCCTGGGTCAGGAGCAGTGCTGTGTGAGTACAGGTGAACAAGGCACTGTCTAACTCCACAGGTGGTTTCAGCAGAAGCATTGTGGGAAGGAAGACACATCCATATGCAGAATTAGTGTCTATTTCAGAAAGAACGTATGTTCTTTCTCCCAAGAGAATATTGTCTTGATGAGCAGGGAAGTAACGTGTAAGATATCTGTCTCTCTCCCTGTTTCCATACCTACATTGACATCTATGAAAATCTCGATCAATATCGATCAATACCTATACCCACCCACACTTCCATCTGTGGAAAGCATTGCAAGGCAATGAAGAGCCACAGATATTCCAGCAAACCCAGAGCTACAACATAACTAGTAACCTACATCTATTTTCATTTTTGTTATTCTATTTTCTTGCATCTGTTCTTAGATAACCACTTTCTGAAGTTTTGCAATGATCATTTCATTGCTTTTCTTTTAATAACTTTATATTAAATTTTAAAATTGTTTCAGATGCTGAAAAAGCTGTGAAAAAAACAGAGAGAGCTCCAGTGTACCATTGACTTAGCTCCCCACACTGATAATATTTTACATAAGCGGCATACATCGTCAAAGTCCAAAAGCTAAGGTTAGTGTAATAGAATAAACTCAGGTACTGACCTTATTTGGATCTCACCAGTTGTTTTTTTTTTTTAAAGATTTTATTTATTTATTTGACAGACAGAGATCACGAGTAGGCAGAGAGAGAGAGAGAGAGAGAGAGAGAGGAGGAGGAAGGAGGCTCCCCGCTGAGCAGAGAGCCCAATGCAGGTCTCCATCCCAGGACCCTAGGATCATGACCTGAGCTGAAGGCAGAGGCTTTAACCCACTGAACCACCCAGGGGCCCCTGGATCTCACCAGTTTTATATGCAAGCTTGTGTGCATGTGTAAGCAACTATAAGAAATTTCATTCTGTGTAGATTTAAATTACAGTAGCCATCGGCACAGCCGGGATAGGACTACAACTCTAACAACAGTTAATCTCTTTTCCATCACTGCCATTTTGTCACTGCAAGAATTATTGTATAAACAGAATCATAGTCTTGTCTCAAAATGCTTCACCTGACCCCAGGGGATGAAGATGTTCTTCTGTTTTCTTCTAAAAGTTGTATAGTTTTAAGTTTGGCAATTAAGTCTATGATCTATTTTGAGCTAATTTTTTTATAAGTTATGAGATTGAGGTCAAGGTTCTACAAATATCCAGTAGTTTCAGCACCATTTGCTATCAAGATTATCCTTCTTCCATTGACTTGCTTTTGCACCTTTGTCAAAAATCAGCTGGCAAAACTTTGTGCCCATCTATTTCTAGACTCCACTCTGTTCTATGACCCAAGCGTCTATCCCTCTACCAATGCAGCCCTGTCTTAATCACTGTAGGTGTGTAAGTCAGTCTTAAAAGCAGGTAGTGTGATTTGTCCACTTTATTCATTTTCAAAATTGTTTTAGCTATTCTAGTTTCTTTGTCTTTCCATATAAATTTCAGGATTAGTTTGTCTATATCCACGAAGAATCTGGCTGGCACTTGGATAGATTAATCTAGGGTTCATTGCCATTTTTACTATGTTGGGTCTTTTAATTAATGAGTGAGCATAGTTTGTCTCCATTTATTCAGCTTTTTTCTTTTTTTGCTTATTTCATCAGCATTTTGTAGTTTTTATATAGATTGGCTACGTTATTGTGCTTTAATTTCTGTTTTCAATTGCTCATTGATAACATGGTTGTTAACGTGATTGCTTTTTGTGTGTTGACTTTGAATCATAAGAATCTGCTAAACTCACTAGTTCTAGATCATGGTGGTGGGTTTTGTTTTTCATGATTTTGGGGTTTTTTTTTTTGGTAGAGCTCTTGGAGTTTTTCCAGACAAACATGTTCTCTGCAATAGGGACAGTTTATTTCTTCCTTTCCAATCTTTACTTGCACTGGAATATACTACAACTTACTTATTCTCCTCTTAATAGGAAACCCGTCCTTACTTTCTCTCACGGGCCTCTTCCGATACAAGGACAAATTCACAGTCTTTATCCAGATCCCGACGATCCCAGCCATATTTTGGAATTCTGAATTTTTTGGATTTTAAAAAGATAGCTCGTTGTACTTACTGAATATTTCAAAACCCTCCCAGCAGGACCTGATGCAGCACCCTATAACCAGATACATTATTTATTTATTTATTTATTTTGCAAAGAAATTAATGAATATTCACACAGAGTGAGATGGATAAAGTCTAAAAATAGTTTCATATCATTTCTGGTTAGGTTTTGCTGCAAACGAGTTTGTGCCAGACTTATGGGGAAAAACCCCACTTTCTGTTTTGAGAGCTTTTGGATTTAGGAACTGCAAAAATAAGATGGTGAATCTTCATTATCTGACTTGGAGTTTGGTGTGTCTGCGTATTTGTTTTTCCTCACTTACAGCTTTGTCTGAGCCCGTTTGGAATTTCTCCTCTCATTTATTTGTTCTTATTCATCTGTTTCCTTTCTTCATTCTGTCTTCTGGGAATTCCTCATGATCTCTGCTCTGCCAATGACATCTGTTCTCATTTCCTACGATAAGCTTTTTTTCTATGTAGATCACTTTCCTGTCATTTTAAGGTATGTGTGTTCTCATCTGCTACCTTGTTCCAATACCCCAGCTCATCCCGTTTTCTGCTTTTTATATTTATGATACACACACATGCTCATGCGTGTGTACCTGCGCGCACGCACACAAACACAGAGTATTTTCTTTTATAATGACCACACGCTACTTTTGTAATCAGTAAGTAAACATGGCCTTGAGGAAGTATAATCAGGATTCCTCTTCACCGAATCCCCAGAGCGAGGTGGGTATTAGCCACTTTACTTTGTAGAGAACCAAGGACCAAGGGAGGGAAGGGGCTTGCTCAACAGAGCTCTTTCTAGAGCTTCGCCCCTTCACAAGAGTCACTCCACGAGTGAGGAAAAAAGACCGAGAGGAAATGTGCCGAAATGCGAGCAGTAGTCATCTGTGGTTGGTCAAATCACTAAAGTTATTTACTGTCTTCTACTTTTCCATATTTTTCCAGATTTTCTAGTGGCCATGTAGAGGTTTTTTTTCTATGTTTGAAAATCTTTTCTATGGATTGATCAAAAATAGCTCGAGTCTCACATCTGCCTCTCTATTCAGTCAATTGTGCTACACTGTGTTGCTGAATATATAAAGAAAAATCCACTCTGGACATTTTCTTGGAGCAAATGGTCATTGTTGGCAAGGAGGACCTTTGGAGAATAACAGATGAATATGATATACCTCAAATAGCCTTTACTTCTGTCCTAGGAGAATATGGTTCAAGTTTTTTAATAAAAGATGCTAGAAGAGACTATGGACTCTGAAAAACAATCTGAGGGTTTTGAAGGGGCGGGGGGGGGGGTGGGAGGTTGGGGAGCCAGGTGCTGGGTATTGGAGAGGGCACGACGGATTGCATGAAGCACTGGGTGTGGTGCGAAAACAATGAATACTGTTACGCTGAAAATAAATTAAAAAATTAAAATCATAATAATAAAAGTTAAAAAAAAAAAAGATGCAAGAAGAACATGGCCATAAAAACCCCACCCCTTCCTGGGATGGAGCCCTGAGCCCTGCATTTCTGCTCAGCACGGAGCCTGCTTCCTCCTCTCTCTGCCTGCTTCTGCTTCTCCATATACTTGTGATCACTCTCTGTCAAATAAATAAATAAATAATCTTTAAGAAGAACAAAACAAAACATAAACCCACCCTTGCTGTAAAATATAGAAGGGAAAAACAGTGAATAATTTCAATGTCAATAGAAAAAGAAATGAGGTTCTTGGGTAAAGGAAACTATGGTATTAACATGCACAATCCATTCAGAAAACTCTTTCATGAAGTGGCCATTCAAACAGAGAGAAAATAAGATTACCTAAAAAGTCATTATTGGTTTTTTCAGGACTTGAAGGCCGTTTGTTTAACCCTTCGTGAAGGACATTTGTGTACACAAAAGGCAGTTCTTCTTTATGGAAAGTAAAACCCAAAATATAGCTGAGGAGGTTTTTTTCAAAGTAAACAAAATTCTATAAACACCCAGCTTACATTAGAAGTTAAAATGTAATGTTCATGAGTGACAGGCACAAATATTTCTTTTGGTTATATGCTTCTTTACTTAAAATTCATATGTCACTGAAGATTGTTATACCTTATAAATGTCTGTTTTTATACTTTATAAATGTCTTACATGCATTGCTATATATATGATATTTCCTTATGCTATTAAAATGTAAAATGCCATTAAAAAAAGAAAAAGAGGAAGAAGAAGAGGAAAAGAAAAATCCAGCCTCACATGGATGTATAGTTAGAAAGGTATGGATTCATGGACATGCTGAAAGATCTTGAAAATTACCAGGTTCCTTGGCCCGCAATTCGACCATCATTTTTCTGGAAGAAGATTAGCAAATTACACACTTTTTTGAAAAAGTATACAATTCAATGCCTTTTAGTATACTTATAGAGTTGCACAACGAACATTGCAATTTTAGAACATATTTCGTCATGTCAGAAAGAAGCCCTGCACCCCGTAGGCATCTAGTCCCCAGCCCTGCATTCTCCCCAGCCCTGAGCAATCACTAATTTACTTTCTATCTCTCTATATTTGCCCATTCTGGGCATTTCATATATGTGGTCATGTAGTAAATGTTGCTTATGTGTGACTGGCTTCTTAGCATAATTTTTCAAGATTCATTCATATTACATCATATATTTCATTCCATTTTCATACCAAATAATATTCTATCATATGACTATACCACTTCTGTTTATCCACTTGTCAGTTGAAAGACATTTGGGTTGTTTCCGCTTTTGTGCCACTATGGATAATGCTGCCATGCACGTTCACATACAAGAATTTTTGTGGACATCTATTTTCAGCTCTCTTGGGAGAATTCCTAGGAGTGGAATTGCTGGGTCAGCAGATAACTCCTTATCCCACCATTTGAGGGTGTGCTGGATTCTGTACCAAAGTGCCTCCACCATTTTGCTACTTGAATGGCTGTACCACTCACAACAGTGTAAATGATTGTGTACATGTCTATACTAAAATACATTTGTATTTTCTTTTTCAAAAGAAAGGAAAGAAACATACCGAAATCTAATGCTGGATCTTCTGCAAAGAGCCAGTCACTTTGTCTTTATCAATAAAATGGGAACAACCAACGGTACCATCTGGAATTCTCTGACAGGCACAACAGGTCTGTGCTTGCTAAATACCATGAACAGAATTCTTTCACAGAAACTCTTTGAACCTGAAACTGAGTAGTTCTCAGTGACCATGGATCCCCAATCTTAGGAAAGCCTTAATCAGCCTTGGCCAGGGAGGCAGAACCGATACAGGAGTATGTGGGGTCTGCCCCCAACCCTCAATTAAAGGGCAGTTTATGCAACATGCCTTCTTTTTGAATCAGAGCCAGGGTCATTGTTGGGCTGAGGTAACATTAATTATTTTTCCGCTTGTCGGATTCCATGAAAAAGATGTGAAAATGGCCTGTTTGTGAAAGAGTGCAGGCAGAGGCTGTGAGCTGATTATGTCAAACCTAGTCAAAGCTTCCTTGGTGTGGGAGACTGTAATCAACAAAGCATGGCGGCATCTGCGTCCGTCACAGGAGGAGCCCCATCCCGCTTGGCTCCCCAGCAGAGACAAGAAGCCAGCTTTAACCCCTGCTGGACTGAGTCGCACTGAACTGTGGAGCAAAGCAATTTTACTCTCATCAACCATCTAGTACACATCTAGGGGCTAGAGCGGTGGAGGAGGTAATTGTCCTGGTTTTGCAGGGGGAGAAGGCATTGAATTGTGCCCCTGATGGAGCAGGACCAATTCTTTCTGTGGCTTGGGGGCAGCCATTCAGATGGGTCAAGGGACAGAGTTGCAAAACTTGAAACACACAGAAATGAGTCTTTTAAAAGTCTGAAAAAGACCGCTGAGATCCTTAGCAGGTGCTCCAGTCTTTCTCCACAGGTGGGGCTTGTGCTCTGGTTGAAAGCGGTGTCCCAAAGTGGCAGCTGACCAGCACTCACTTTAGGCAAGACTCGGAAGTCTTCAGTTGTCTTCTCAGAGAACTGAGTGAGGCAGTTGATGGTGCTGTGGGCAAATGAGAGCCCATCAACCAACACTGCCCTTGGCAAATATTTTGCCCAATGATCATCAAATATGTTGGACCCAATTTTCTTTTTTTACAACCAATATCTGTAATATCCTCTTTCCCTTCCTGAAATAAAATACATCGATAATAAGGTTTATTTATATCTATAACTATGGAAAGATCATATGACATACCTGAAATATACTGTTACTGGTCTTCAGTGACATTAAACTGATACTAGAAATGAAAATCGACTATATCACTAAGCACACTATTTAGTTTAATTGACATTTTTTTTTTCATGGCAAGACTTTCCTGGTGAAGAAAGTGAGATATTGATATATGCCCTGGCCATTGGTCCTTATCAAGAGGCACACTGACATGTCAAGTAGCCTTGCTGTAGATGATATAATGAAGTCATTGAATGCTTGCACTATAGAGTCAACGGGAATGTGACAGCTGCAAGGCATGTAACAGTAGCAATTTAATTAAAGCCTATGAATACTGTTACCATCGGTGATGTGATTTTCCAAAATGGCAGTCAAGTTTTTGGTAAGATTCTAACTGCACACAGTATAATCTTCTCTTGAAGATTGTAGTTGCATTCCTGGAAACTCCCGTGCATGTCAAACCGTTTATGTGCACTTCTTGACTAGATAAGTGGTAGTAGGATTTTCTCCTCTTATCTGAATGTCCAGAGGAACATCATAAAATCATGCAATAGCCAAGACAACTCAAGTTAAGAAAATACCCTGTAACCACCAACCTCTAGCACTCACGGCTCCTACATACTCCATGTCAGTAGTGAGACCCAATCACTGACCAAAAAAAAAAAAAATGTCTTTCATACATTTCCACAATGCCTATGAGTCTAATCCCAAACCCGGAATTTCACAGATGGTCTTGGAGGGAAGAGGCTTCTGTCACATCACACTGAATCCAAGGGAATCACCAGGACCAGAACTAAGGTGATTGATGTCTAATTCTGTCCTACTGTTCCCAGCCCAGAGTTTCCTTGGGACACTGCCTGCACTCAGTTCTGCACAGCTCTGTGACTGGTTACCAGTCCTGCCAGCCATTAACTCACTATTGCCTGTAAAGCATTAATGACTTACAGTGTTACCTGAAGCCCTTGAACTCTCTGCAGGATTTTGATAATGTACCCTCAGATGATTCTGATGCAGAATGTCCATGACTTGCTCACACTCTGAGAATGATTCCTTAAATTTAGTGTTGGAAAATCTATTAAAAAAAAAAAAGGAAGAAAGAAAATCTATGACAAAAAATAGTTGTAGGACACCAGAGTGGCTCAGTCAATTAAGCGTTTGTCTTTGGCTCAAGTCACCATCCCGGGGTACTGGGATTGAGCCCCATATTGGGCTCCCTGCTCAGCGGGGAGTCTGCTTCTCCCTCTCCCTCTGCCCCTCTCCCTGCTCTTGCTTTCTGTCTTTTAAATAAATAAATAAAGTTTAAAAAAAAATGGTTTGTGGTCAGATAAGTTTTGGAAATCCTGGATTAGCCAAAGGTGAAAAGTTCTTTTGCAGACCCTTTAATTAGTGAACCTGAACTTAAATCTCTAAGATGGAGTATGACTTGACCCACTTTCCAAGTTCATTTGATCATGAGCTGTCTCCATCCCCTGCTTTGTTGTTTTTTGGTTATATAGCCCGTTACTAATGAAATAGAGATCATTCACATCTCTACCCTCATTTTGTAGATAAAAAAGAGGACTGAATGGATACTGCCTAAAGTGAGAAATCTAAAAAGGCTATGGGAAGTTTGTGTATTATTCCAAGTAGAAAATAGAGGAGAGAGATATTTGACCCTTTTTTCTTTCATTTTCTAGGCCCCATGAAGACGAGCTCATATCTTACTTTCTTGTTGTTGGTTTGATTTTTTTCTCTTGCTTGGGCACAGAGCCTAGCCCATATTTGTTACTCAAATAATGCTTGTTAAAGAAGTTATCTAATGAATTAAATAATCAATAGCAGTCTACTTAAAAGACGATGGGATAGCGTCAGGTCATTCTGAGAAGAGGGGTGTTTTGTTATATCTCTTAGGAACAGATTGATCAGAGAACTCAGGCAAAGACTCTACAGCAAGAGCATCGCAGAGCCAGGACATCTTTTTAATCTCCACATTTAATACTAACCATAATCAGGGTGGGTAGGAACAGTTGCATAGGTTATGCACTGCACAAACTATTGGGCACCAGTCACTCTTCCCAAGAAATGTGTTTACAGCTGTGTAGGGCTGACAAGACACACTCATAGAAACAAAGTACAAACAAAGAGAGTTTGTAGTTGTTTTACATGCCAGGAGGTGCTATGGTTCAAGCTTTAGTGTATTTGTTTTTATTATTTTTATCCTTGGTTGGCTTTATGGGGTGCAAGTAGTCATGAACTACACGGAGTAGGTTGTGGGTGTTCAGCAAATCTTTCTGTGCCAAAAACTTGTAGTTCCAAACCCGCTCACTTTCTGCCTGTTAGTGCTTCCCAAACACTCGATTCCCGTGCCTTTGCCCAGGGTGCTCCTTCTCCCTACGTCACCCTTTGCTCTGGTCTTCTTGACACATTGTGGCTTATCCTCCAGGGCCCACTTCAAATGTCACCTCCTCTGCGGTTTTCTGGGTCCTCTCTGGCCTTCTCCTGCCAGTGGCTGAATTCACTGTTCCCTCATATCTACGCCATCAGCACCTTTGATAGAGACTGTTAGCAAATTTATGAAAAGCAAGAGAGGGAAATGGTTAATTCTTACCTTATACCCTAAGAAATTCCACCCACAAGCGAAGCCCATGCCTAGTTTGTGTAACAGGGACTGTTAGCTTCTGGATGTTTCAGTGCCAGCAGTGCTCCCTGAAACTCTTCTGCACTCCCCCAGGCTGATGGGCTGCTCTTCCCCATGCATCTTCTGTCTTCTGTCCCCTCATCTCTATCATGAAAACACTATCAACATCTTCATCTACCTCCCCAATCCGAGTCTACCTTTCCCTTTGAAATTGTTCATTTGTAGTATAGATGAGCCTCAAACCCAAACACTGGGCACCTCTGCATATTCTCTTCTGACCTTTGCCAATGATTACACTTATTCATGTGAAATCAGTGTGAGACTGTTCTCGGTTTCATTTAGGTTTTGTCACTTATCCTTGTCTCTCCCTGGCTCATTATGTATTGACCATAGGTGACATCCTTGCCGTTTGAAGAATTTGTAGTTTGCTATCCTGTTAATAAGTTAGAGTTTTCTGTTTATTATTTAGTTTTGGCAATGGGTATTTGTTTATATTTGTCTCTATCTTGTAAATGGCACTAGTGGGAATAGCTTTGTACCTTTCGTTTTTTTGGTTATTTCCTTGGAAGTTTATTTCCCAAATAGAATTGTGTGACCACAGCTCTTGTAACATTTGCAAGTTACTTATCCAACCAATTTGCGGCTACTGGAGTAATATATATGTGTACGTGTTTTCTTATAGTCACGGAATACTATACTTTTAAATGTTTGTCATCAACTTGATAGAGATATAATAATGTCCTAAACCTATTTTGGGCTGCATTTCTTTCTCTGACAAAAAACTTGTGAATTTTTCAAAGTAATCATGTACTTCCTGTTTTGTTTTGTTTTGTTTTCAAAGTAGTATAAGCTATATTCAGTCACAGAATGAGTTACCTGCTTCTGGAATGCCTGGGTGGCTCAGTCAGGTAAGTGTCCGACTCTTGATTTCCGCTCAGGTCATGATCACAGGGTCGTGAGATCAAGCCCAGCATTGGGCTCTCTGCTCAGCCAGGCGCCTGCTTCCCTTCCCCCCTCTCTCTGCCTGCCTCTCTGCCCATTTGTGATCTCTGTCTGTCAGGTAAATAAATAAAATCTTAAAAAACAAAACAAAACAAAACTCCCCAAATAGGAAGACTTTCACAAAAGCCAATACATGGAAAGTGTGGTGGACAGACAGGGTTTCAAGACTCCCGAAGGCTGGCAGTGCCAACCTACAAGCCAGCATACATACGGAATAAAACCAATGTCCCTCCTGTCTTAGATTTTTTTTTCAATTAAAGATTTTATTTATTTATTTGACAGAGAGAGATGACAAACAGGCAGAGAGACAGGCAGAGAGAGAAGAGGAAGCAGGCTCCCTGCTGAACAGAGAGCCCGATGTGGGGCTCGATCCCAGGACCCAGATATCATGACCTGAGCCAAAGGCAGCAGCTTAACCCACTGAGCCACCTAGGCGCCCCCTATCTGAGATTTTAAAATTCAAATACCTTCAGAGGCAAATGAGGAACAAAAAAACATGACTAGGCCAATAATAACGTCTTAGGAGGTGAAGACTGGAGATAATTGGCAAGTGACGCTTATCATTGAACTCCTAGTGAGGAACATTCTTTGGGCCAAACAAAAACACATGTATGGGCCAAGTGTGGCCATTGGCCACCAGGCTGTGCCCTCGGCTTAAGGCTTTTTTTTTTTTTTTTTTTAAATAAGAGCTGATCTTTCTATTTCTTTTTTAGGACTTTATTTATTTATTTGTTTGACAGACAGAGATCACAAGTAGAAAGAGAAGCAGGCTTCCCACTGAGCAGAGATCCCAATGCAGGCCTTGATCCCAGGACCCTGAGATCATGACCTGAGCCGAAGGCAGAGGCTTTCACCCAGAGCCACCCAGGCGCCCTGACTTAAGGCTTTTTTGAGAGACAGTACTCAGATGCCAGCAGGGGCCTTGCACGGATGAGGAAGATGAGGCAGACAAGTGAAATGTGGGAAAGAGTTTGGTTGCCTTTTAATACTACTAAGAAAATGAGTAGCGTAAGCCTAGTGTATGGTAACTAACATTGTGCCCAATGACAATAGAGTACGGTGGGGACTAGGCCAGTTGGAGAAGGCATACCCCCCAATTTTTGCTTAACCTTTGATTATGGACATCTAAACATACGAAATAAAGGGAATAGTAGAATAAAGCCTTTGAGCCCATCAGCCAGCTCATCAGTCCCATCCAGTTCAGGAGCTTCTTGCCCATTGTGCACCTGTGAGTGGGAGCAGACAGTATGCCCCCTCCCCCCGAAAATTATATGCCAGAATATGCATGCCAGCTCTGCCAGGTTTTTAAAAGAAGGTAGATGTTTTGATTTTTATTTGAAACCTCCTGACTTTTATATGTCGAATTTTATATGTCGTTGTTTGAAGTTTGTACTACATTGCTAAGATCAAGATTGTGCTGCCATTTCCTGATTTTTGGTAATAACATAATGCTGGTGGTGGAACAGGAAATGCAGTCCAATGCTGAGCTGATTCTGGGTCCCTCAAATATATTTCATGTGTCCTGTAAATTTTGCATGCAAAGACATTGCCCCATGGGATGGTCCACAGCTGAGCCTACACATAGCTCTTTGATGGCTCTCCTGGTGGGGTCTTACAGGGATTTGTATCCAGCCTTTCTTCTTATCTTACACAGTGAACTCCTTGGGGAAACTCCTTGAGGGAACTCACAGTCTCTCCCCAAGGCCCAGCAGATTATAATAATCAATAAAGTTTTGAGGAATGAATGAACAAATAAAAACATGAGAGCCTTTTTTTTTTTTTTTTAAAGTAGGCTCTACGCCTAACTCGGAACCTGAACTCAAGACCCTGAGATAAAGAATCACATGCTTAACCAACTGAGCCACCCAGACGCCCCTACTTAGCATGTTTTTAAAGTTCCTTCATGTTATAGCATGCATTAGTACCGAATTCCTTTTTAAGGCTGAATTCTATCTAATTTTGGATATACCACTTTTTATTTATCCATTCATCAGTTAATGGACATCTGGGTTGGCTATGAATATATTCATGCCCAAATTTTTGTGTGGATAAACATTTTCAGTTCTTTCAGATATGTATCAAGGAGTAGAATTCTTGTCACTGTTTTCCATTCCCAGCAGCAATGAATGAGGGTTCCAGTTTCTCCACACCCTGTCAACACTTGTTATTGTCCATCTGTTTGATGATAGCCATTCTAGTAGATGTGAAGTGGTGTTTCACTGAGGTTTCAATTTGCATTTCCTAATGACTAATGATATTGAGCATCTTTTCATGAGCTTAGAGGCCATTTTTATATTTCCTTTGGAGAAATGTTTATGCAAAATTTTAAAAATCAGGTTGTCTTTGTCTTTTTATTGTTGAGCCATCATTGTTCTTTATATATTCTGGATACTAGACTATTATCAGATACATAATGTGCAAGTATTTTCTCCTGTTTTGTTGTCGTGATGGTGTCCTTAGAAGAACAAAAAATTTTTAATTTGATAAAGTCCCATTTATCTATTCTTTTCTTTTGTTGCTCCTGCATTTGATGTCATAGTAAAGAAATCACATACTAATTCAAGGTAATGAGCATTTACATCTATGCTTTGTCCTAAGAATTTTATGGTTTTAATTCTTATATTTTGGTCTTTGATCTATTTTAAGTAAATTTTTGTATCTGGTGTAGATAGAAGTCCAAATTCAGTTATTTGCATATGGATATCCAAGTGTTCCAACTCATTCGTTGGAAAAAACCATTCTTTCCCCCATCAAAGGTCTTGGCACAATGACTTAAGACTTTTAAAATGTTATTCTGTATAGGACCTAGCATAGGTCCTCCTTTTACCCATTAAGTAGGTAAGTATGTTTGTTGAATTAAAGTGGGCTCTTTTTTTTTTCTTTTTAAAGATTTTATTTATTTATTTGACAGACGGAGATCACAAGTAGGGAGAGAAGCAGGCAGAGAGAGGAGGAAGCAGGCTCCCTGCTGAGCAGAGAGGGGGGGGGGCTCGATCCTAGGACCCTGGGATCATGACCTGAGCCGAGGGCAGAGGCTTTAACCCACTGAGCCACCCAGGCGCCCTAAAGTGGGATTCTGAGTAATTGAAGCTCTTTCTTTTTTTTCTTTAAATGTAAGAGGTAAAACTTTACAACTCACTCAAAGAAGAAAAACTTTTTTTCAGGAGCTTGGGTACCTAGCTGTGTTCCCATTTACCCCTGGTTTGGACTAAGTCAATTCAGGAATACTGACAAACAACTTAACCAATGAGGGTTTACAGTTTGTTGCTCTGGTTTCCACTGTCCGGTGTGCATGACTGGGCTAACAGGGTGATTCTTTCCCAAGAAGACATTTCCCAAGAAGAGAGAGTTCTATACTCTCCAATGCAGGCAAGCTTACCAGGGTGACACAGGGTGTGGGCACCATTTCCTGCCACCACAGGGCCCCAGCATAGCTCATGGATCGATCCCGGCCCCCTTCCCTGCCATGTCCACAGACGATCTCCCCATCTTCCCCAACACTGGACTCGAGGCACAGCAGGCACTCAGTGTAGATGGGAACAAAAACGAAACTTGCTTGCCTAACTCTGCGGAATCAGAATGAATCCCCAAAGTGATATGGCAAGTTACGTGATTATGTAGCTTTCCCAGAGAGCCCAACAAGTGAACAAAGCCTTTTTATTTTTAATCTTAAGCTTTTTCTTTAAATGGGGTTAAATTATGAATTACAGTATTTGATTTTCCAAGTTTACACTAGTTTGCATTGGGCAAATTTGTTCGTGATATAATGTGCTTATTATGTAATGCCTGGCTTGGATTATAATATTTTGGGTAGGATTTCTGCTTATGTGCTAACGTGTTTCTTCTTCTCTTTAAGAAAAGGTACCCATTTAGCCTTCCGCACAGCAAGACGTCCAGAGGTAGGTGGACTTGAGGTTCTCTTTCTGTGAGGTTCTCGGGCACTCCCACTCTCTGAGAATATGGGCTGATTATTTTTCAGTCTGTCTGTTGTCAGAGAGAACGGCCTACCCTATCCCTCCGCCCTTCCTGCAAAACGCCTGGACGCTTAGCGCCACAAGTGAGCAGATCCTCAGGGCTGCATTGGTACAGCTGTCACCAGGCACGGGAGATCAGAGGCCACCACACGGGAGAGAGTCAGGTAAGGTGGTATCTCTATCAGCCTGGCCGAAGTCCCCGTGGGCAACACCCGGCCTCCGAGAAGGGGTGCCGGGCAGGCGTGCTGTTCCTCTGGGAGTTGGCCCGGGGTGGCAGTGGTGGGAAGTGCCAGGCAGCGCAGAACGAGGGGGAGCCCAGGTAGCAATTAAGTGGGGATAAATAGCCATTACCAAGGAAGCCCGACAACTGCAGAAGACCGCAGTCTATGCACGAGCAACCGCTTATTTTCCCATTGATCCTTGGCGGGATAGGGCCCTGCCTTCTGCAGTGCCCCAAATAACAGGCTCCCAAAGCCCAGTGCTAAGAGGTGGCATCTGAGAAGAATCCGTTCAGGTCTTCCTGTCTGTTTCATCTTAAGGCCTGCCAGGAGAAGAGATAATTACGGGTCTGAGATTTTGCTCCATCACAGACAATGGAGGGATCAACAGATGCCTCTCTGAAATCAGATGAAAAAATTTTTAAAAGGTTTCGGCTCAGGAGGATCCCAGCATTTCCCACAGGTTTCAATGGGATGAAAACGGAAAAGAAGAGATGGAGAAGGAAGAAAGGAAGGGAGGGAGGCGGGGAGGGAAACCTGAATTTTTAACCATGGAAATGAGCCACGGGGAGGGTTTCCCATTGCCTCCGCTGAGATACCATGCCCTTGGCCTGTCCCATCACCTGAAGGTTCCTCTTCAGGACTCAATTCCATTTGGAGCTGAGAATCCCCCATGACCCTTTGTGGTCCTGCCCACCCTAGCTAACCATGATCTGATTTCTACCACCATGCATCCCTTTTGCCTATTTTAGAACTTCCCATAAAAGGAATACGTAGGGGTTCCTGGGTGGCTCATAATTTAAATGGGGTTAAGCAACTTTTGGTTTTGGTTCCGACTCATGATCTCAGGGTTATGAAATTGAGCCCCATTTGGGACTCTGCGCTGGGCTTGGAGACTGCTTGAGATTCTTTCTCTCCCTCGGCCCCCTCTAAAAAAATAAAAAAGAAAGAAAGAAAGAAAAAGGACAGAAATACATAGTATGTATTCATTTCATCTGGCTTCTTTCACTCACTGTAATAGTGAGATCCATCCATGTTACTGCATACATGAACAGGTCATTGTGCTGTGTTGCTAACTCCTATCTCCTCATGTACATGTGCCTCAGCTGGTTAATCCGTTCACCTACTGATAGATGTTTGATTCTTTCCAGGTTTTGGCTATCATGGATAAAGTTACCAGGAATATTTATAGAAAAGTCATTTTGTGGATATGCTTCTACCTAGAATTTGCTGGATCCAGGAGAGGTAATATTATAAATTTATTTATTATTTATTTATTATAAAGTCACAATCTGGTTTTCCTATCATCTTTGAATGAGCTTTTGGTTGTTTCACCACCTTGTCAACTGTGGTAATTATCAGTCTTTTAAAAATTCACTACAGCATTTTCATACGCATTTCCTTGGTAATTCATGATGTTGGATACAATTTCATGTGCTTATTAGCCATTTGTATATATTCTTTGGTGAAATCTTTGGTCAAAAGTTTGATCATTTTAAAAAGTTGGGTTGCTTTCTTATTGTTGAGTTGTATGGATTCTTTTTTTTTTTTTTTTAGTTTTTAAAATTTATTTGAGAGAGAGAGCATGAGCAGGGTGTGGCAGGGGGATAGTAAGAGGGAGAAGCAGACTTCCCATTGAACTTGGAGCCCAACTTGGGACTTGATCCCAGGACCCAGAGATCATGATTTGAGCCAAAGTCAGAGGCTTAACTGACTGAGCCACCCAGGCACCCCTGGCTTCTTTTAAATTGGAATTCAAGACTTTTGTCACAGATATGCATGGGAATATTTTCTCCCACACTGTGGCTTGCTTTTCTACACTCTTTGAAGAATAGAAGTATTGATGAAGTCACATTTACTTCTTTCTTCTTTAGTGGTTAATATTTTTTGTGTTCTGTCCAAGAAATCTTAGCTCACCCCAAGACTGCTTTTTTTCTTTTTCCCTTAAAAACTTTATAGTTTGGACTTTTCTGTTTGGTCTGTTTATTTCAAGTTAATTTTATGTGTAGAGTAAGATTGGGGTTGAGATTCATTTTTCCCCCCTCAAATATATACAGTTGTTTCAACACCATTTGTTAGAAAGATTTTCCTTTTTCCACTGAATTGAAGATGTTACAGTTGAAAATTGATTGGTCATATATAGGTGGTTCATTTTTGAACTCTGTTCAGTTTTTCTGGGAGAATGGAAATATTAGCAACATTAGAGGTTTCTAATCCATGAACGTAGCATTCCATTTCATTTCATAGGTCTTTAATTTCAGCAGTGTTTTGTTGTTTTCAGTGTAGAAGTCTTACACACCTTTTGCTAAATGTCATCCCAGATAGTTGATGTTTTTTAATGTTATCGTAAATAGTACATTTAAGATTTTTAGTTTTTACTTGTTGTTAATATCTAGAAATACAATTAATTTTTGAATATTGATCTTCTATTTTGCAATCTTGTTAAATTCACTTATAAGATCTAGTTCTTGTTCTGTAGATTCCCATAAGGTTTTCTATGTACACACAATCAAGTTGTCTATAAATATCAACAGCTTCAGTTTTCTCTTTCCAGTCACTATGCTTTTTATTTCTTTTTGGGAGGGAGGGGGTGCTCAATTTTGAATAAAACTGGCAAAAGTAGACTTCTTTGCCTTGTTCTCAGACTTAGTGGGTTTAATTCAGCATGAACTATGATATTAACTGTAAGTTTTATCATTCCTTTCATCAGGTTGAGGAAGCACCCTTCTCTTAGCTTGCTGACAGCTTTGATTGTGAAAGGTGTTCAATTTTGTCAAATTATTTTTCTGTATCTACAGAAGATTTAGTATCAGGCTTATATTGGACTCATAAAACAAGTTGAGAAGTGTTTCTTCCCTTTTTATTTTTCGGGAAGAGTTGTGTACAACGGTATTATTTTTCTCTTTAATGTTTGACGGAATTAACCAGTGAAGTCATTTGGGCCTGGAGATTTCTCTGTGGGTTTTAATTATAAGTTCAGCCTATTTAATAGATAGGGAGCTATTTAGAATTTTTTTTTTATTTCTCCTTTGTCTGTTTTGGTAAGTTATGTTTTTGAAGGAATTTATCCATTTTTGGTGGGGGGTTGGAGAATTTATACATCTTATCAAGGTTTTTTTATTATATTGAATGAAGTTATTCATAATATCTTCAGAATATTTGTTTATAGCCACAGGATGTATTGCGAATAAAAAGAGCACTCCTACACTGAGTGGGAGTTGGCAGAAAATCTCTAAGAATCTTTCCAGTGGGAAATTCCAGGGTTAACAAACTGTCGTGGGAAGAGAGACAGGATGAGTCTTCTCTGTGGTCCTCCCCTGGTAGATTCTTAGTTCCTCAGCTGTAGATGGGAGATTGGAATACTTTTCTCACCTATTGCCACATCCTTTCCTCTTTCTTTCCTTTCCTGCTTGCCTTTTTGGAGGACTTGCTCCAGTCTTGAGCTTTATTGCAAATGAACCTAAAACGGCGACCGGAATTTGCAATGGGAATTTGAATGGAGTTGTTTCCTTAGCCACAAAAATTTATTTATGATTCAGACTCTTAGAGGTCTCAGAGGTCTCATTAGAATTTTTCACGGAACAATCCATTTATAACCAATACTTGGAAAACATGACATAACCTTATATCACGAGTTAAGGTGATTTTACCACAGCAGGTACGCGAGACAAGGCTTCCGCCAGCTCTCTCCCAGTGAACTTCTTGGAACTCAAACTTGCAAAAATATCTAAGGAGACAATGCCCTGGCTGAGGGCAGGTGCAACTGGTCCCTCAGCCCACTGTGTCAGCCATGGGGGAAGTAGTAACCTCAGAAAAGATGGCTATTTTTCCCAGTTCCCTGACTGTTGTAACCCAATAACAGGTGTTAGAAAGGTTCAGTTCCTGGGTGGGACAGGAATGCAGGACCAATCCTTCCTCGCCACCTGCCTACCCTCTACCACCAACACTCACACACACAGCAGTGTTCTGCACTGTTTCTTCTCCAAATTATCAAATTATCCTGTGGTCAAAAGGTATTCGGGCCCATCCAGTCCCTCTCAGTTTGTGGTAGGACTAATTTGTTAATGGGGCTCCAGAAGGAAAGTGCCTAATGTTCCTTCTAATTGGACATGACTGCTTCAGAATGACTGCGGCCGCCAGCCAGCTCTCACTGTCCCCGAGGCTGGATAATAAGCTTCTGCCACCAGCCCCTGGGTCCTGACCAAGACCATTTGCAGTAATGAACTTGGAAGGCTCACTGTAGATTGTAAAAAAAAAAGAAAAAAAAAAGAGGAAGGTAGGAAGAAAAGAGAGAAAAGCACAGTCCAGCTCTTGTCAGTGGGTTCAATTATGGCTTCTGTCAGTTTAACAAAAGAAATTCAGAAAAGCTAGACTAGGAAGGGGTGGGAGGGAGCAGGCAAAGATGGATGGGGGTGGGGAGAACCCATGATGGTAGCACCAGACTGAAATTCCGCCAGGACCATGGTTTCTAGAAGAAGTTCAGAAGTTAACATGATAGGGGTTGAGTTCCCAATGTCTAAATGGGAGGCTTCATAGTGATGGCCAAGTGCCACTGATCTGAGGGAACAAGCTCCCCCATGCCTCTCAAGCTCACTGTAAATCCCCATCACCCACACTGATATAGGAACACGGCCCATTGTGCATATTTAGACTAATAATTACCCTAATAAATGCTGATTATTTATTTTCTGAGACAGGATCTTAGAGCATTAAACCCAGAATCTATCACTGAAACCATTCCAAAGATATTTTTGAAAGCCTTTTTTGTTTTGTTTTGTTTACTGTGACATATGGCAAATATACAGAAAGGTGCATCAAACATAAATGTACAGCTGGAGGTGTTATTAAAAAGAGAACATCTGTAATCAGCAGTCAGGTAAAGAAAGGGAACTTTGCCAGAAGCCCTATCCTGCCCTGTCCTGATCACAACGCTTTCCTTTACCCCTAAAGGTAACCACACCCCTGACTTTTATGCTAATAATTTCCTTGCTTTTTAAATTTTTTTAATAGTTTCACTACCTAAGTAGGCATTCCTAAACATGAGTTTAGTTTTGCCTGTTTTGACCTGTATGTAAATGGGGAATTCATACAGGATGTATTACCTGGTTTCTTTTGCCCCACATTGTAAGATTCATTTACATTTTTCACGTGACTTCACTGTTGCTATGGGGTATTCTATCCTATGAATGTGACACAAGATATGTATTCAGTTGTTGGATTGTGCTTGGGCTATTGGACATTTCTGACCATTACAAGCAATGTCTCTAAGGACAGTCTTGTTCATAAATACACATATCTCCATATGATGTAGCTAGCAAAGAAACTGCTGGGCGATAAGCCTCCCAGAGGGATTTGACAAGACTAGTTGTTAAGTCATTGTAGATGGACAGAGAAGAAACCAATCCGCTGCTTTATGTGGTAACCAGCCTCCAAGATGGCCCGGAGTTATCCTTACTTTCTGATATTCACACTTTTCAGTCGCCCCCCTTTCACACTGTGTCAGGGATGGTCTGGTGGAAGTGATGGGTCATGATTTCCAAGGCTAGGTCATAAAAGAAATTGTGGTTTCTACCTGGCTTCCTTGGGTCACTCCTTCTGTTGGAAACCAGCTGCCATGTTGTAAGGACATGTAAGTAGCTCTACGGAGAAACTCAGGGAGCAAACAGCTGAGATCTCCAGTCTGTTTGAATGAGCCATCTTAAAAACAGATCCCCCAGCCCCAGTCCAGCCTTCAGATGATGCAGCCCCGGCTGTCATCTTGACTGCAACTCCATGAAAGACCCTGAGCTGCAACCACCCATCTTGGCTGCTTCTGGATTTCTAACTCTCAGAAACTGGGGGATGTCGAATGTTTGTTATCTGAAGCTACTAAGTTTGGGGATAATTTGTTGTGGTGTAATAGCACCTCCATTTATCCAGACTGGCCGAGGCAGGAAAACAAAGCATTCCTATATGTCAACTGTTCAGAAACGATCTATTGTGTATAGTTGATCTCCCCTCCTAGAATGCATAGAAATTAGAATAGCAGTTACCATCAGACCATGTTTTTATTCTTGCTCCATCTTCCTTCCTCTTTCTTTTTCCTTCCTTCCTCCCTTCCTCTGCCATAAGCCCTCTTCTTCTCAAGTTTCCAGAGATAAGAACAGGTGCTCTGTCATCAGACAACCTGGGTTTGAACTCTTGCTTCAGAACTTACAAGGTGAGTGACCTTGAGGAAGTTTCTTTACATCTCTGAGCCTTGGGCTCCATTTTCCTGAGCAGTAAAACAGAGAGAGAGTTATACCACCACCCTCACTGGAGAGGACAACATAAACACCCACAGAGTGCTTGGAATGGCTGGCACATACTAAATACCCAGTAAGTGTTCACTGTCATCTGCTCCTCTCTTTCCCTCAGCTCTGCTCCCCCAACTTCTCCACTCCTCTTCCCTTCCCTCTGCCATCCCCTGTCCTTCTCTCTTTGCCCCTCCGCCTCCTTTTTGTCCTCTCGTCTTCACTCCCTGCACTCATTTACTCTCCAGCGCTTGTTTCCTCCTCTCTCTTGTTTTCTCTCTCCTCCAATCTCCTTTACTAGACCTTCTGCCGAGGCACAGGCAGAGCAAGCTTCCCTGTGCCTGGAACTGCCCTACTAGAAGAAATGAAGCATTTCTAACCATAATGACATCCACAAATGTGGTGAACCAGCTGCACCGTCAAACAGACCTCCACCAAAAGATGGGGTGTGGGCCCGGGGTGATAAGCACCTGACTGCTAGTCCCAGCATCAGGACAGTAACTCGGCTCTTCTCAGAGAAGGTGCGGGGAGTTGCCTTAAATTGTTGGCATCTCTTTGGGGGCACCTGGGTGGCGCAGTGGGTTAAGCCTCTGCTTTCGGCTCAGATCATGATCTCAGGGTCCTGGGATTGAGCCCCATGTCGGGCTCTCTGCTCGGTGGGAAGCCTGCTTCTCCCTCTCTCTCTGCCTGCCTCTCTGCCTACTTGTGATCTCTCTCTGTCAAATAAATAAATAAACTATTTAAAAAATTGTTGGCATCTCTTTGAAAGACTGTTTCCCTAGCATGACACCAAATTGTAGATAGTTCCTCCTCCTCAAATTTATTTACACTTTTAAGAGATTTAATGGACTGTTAAGTTATTACATAAGCAATAGCTGCTGAAAGACTTTCACATAAAATAAGGATGAGTAGTGGAAAAGAGTAATGTCCTCCTCCCCCCATCCTTCCATTCCCAGTTGGGGTGAGGCCTTCTTTTCTATATTCACATGGGTGCTGTGGCTTTGTTTTACTTATGTAAATGGGCCTACATGCTCCATAGTGTTCTGTGACTTTCTTTTTTCACAGGCAATATACAGTGGACCTCTGTCCACATCAGAACCTATAGACCTACCTTATTATTTTTTAATATTTTTATGTATTTATTTGAGGGAGAGAGCACAGAAGCAGGAGGAGCAGCAGAGGGTGAAGGAGAAGCAGGCAACACACTAAGCAGGGAGCCTGATGTGGGGCTCTATCCCAGGACCCTGGGATCATGACCTGAACTGAAGGCAGACACTTAACTGACTGAGCCACTAAGCACCCCTACCTTATTCTTTTCAATGGCTGCATAGTACCACAATTTGACCATTCTTCTCTTGAAGGACATTTAAATTCTCAACAACTTTTTACTCCTAACAATGCCACCATAAATATTAGGTTGTTGGGTACTATAGAAACATTCCTTCAGAATGGATTTCTACAATTCTTTTTCATGGGTCCATGAGAAGATCTCTTACATTTTGAGTTACTGTCAAACTGTAACGAACCTGAGAAGAGGGCAGCTCCTCACATGAAGGAGTTTCGGGAACATACCAGGCTAAGAGACCCTGAAGGCAAAGGCCCTGGGGCAGAAGAGAGATAGACCTTTTCTAGGAACTGAAGGAAGATGGGGTGACTGGATTTAGTGAAGAAGAGGAGAGTGGCCTCAGCCGAGGTTAGTGAGATAAGCTTGACAGGGTCAAAGAGGGCCATTGCAGGATTACGTTTATTGTAAATGCTATTTAGAGCCATTGAAGAGTATTAAACAAGAGTGGCTCTATTGATGGAGATCTCTGATTACACAGTGCCTTCAGGCATTCACCTTGAAGTCAAAGCCAATCTTCAGGGTTAGGTCATTCATAGACACTAAGACACACACACACACACACACACACTCACTCGAAGATACAGGGGGACTACATGGAGTGTTCTGAAGATAAACTGATTGAGCCAAGTTTCCAATACGTTTCAGCTAAATGACTCAGATGATGGCAGTACAAGTTGGTTCTGAGTTGAAGTCATGGGGCCACTAATCCTTCGAGGTTTCATGCTCTAACCAGGCTCAAACAGAGCCTTTGGCTTTACGATGGTTTGAAGGGACCCTGGGGAGGAGGAGGGAAATGCCAGTGAATCAAGAAAAGGAAGAGAACCTGAAGTCGATTGAGTGGATCATGTGGTTCATTGCGGTAAGAAATCCTGGAAAAAAGAATTTGGAAAAAGAAGGAACTCTTCCAAGGCAGATGTCTTGAGAAGGGAGTTCCCAAGATTCTATGCTGTGCTGAAACCAGAGCGTCTTGAGGGAGTGACTTTCAAACTTCTTTGCTCATGTACCCTATAAGAGAATTTTGAAAAACCGTGTACTCTTTTATATACTTTTTAAGTTGACATTAAACATTTCTTATTTGTTTAGCTGGAAAAATGGGATTTCTGAATATATATACACACAGACACACACACACACACACATAGAGTAGACACTTAAAATGAGACTTAAAAATGTAATTATGTCATTTAAATTTAACTACTGTAATCTACATTCCATATTGATCAGCTGTTTAAAAAAACGCATAAACTTGGGGCACCTGGGTGGCTCAGTAGGTTAAAACTCTGCCTTTGGGTCAGGTCATGATCCCAGAGTCTTGGGACCAAGCCCCACATCAGGCTCTCTGCTCCTCAGGGAGCCTGCTTCTTGCTCTCTGTCTGTCTGCCTCTTTGCCTCCTTGTGATCTCTCTCTCTCTCTCTCTCTCTGTGTTAAATAAATAAATAAAATCTTTTAAAAAAATGCATAAACTCTTTTGTAGAGTTGGAAATTTTACATCCCACTTTTCTTCCCTGAACCTTATCTTCAGGTAATTTTTTTAAAGATTTATTTATTTGACAGAGATCACAAATAGACAGAGAGGCAGGCAGAGAGAGAGGGGGAAACAGGCTCCCTGCTGAGCAGAGAGCCCGACCAACCAAGAGGCTTGATCCCAGGAATCATGACCTGAGCCGAAGGCAGAGGCTTTAACCCACGGAGCCACCCAAGCACTCCAGTCTTCAGGTAATTTTTGTTTAAAACTCTTTCACTGACTGTTCACTATCATATATCTCTGCAGTAAACATATTTATGTTACTTTCTTAATGTTCTATAATAATAAATCTTTCCATTAAAATATGTGGTTATTTCTACTGATTATTAAAACCTAATCGATCCAAACATCATAAAAGAATCCTAAATTTGATATTTATTAAATATAGCAAACATTTATTAAAAACACAGTTTTTTTTTTTTGTCTGCCAATAAGTTCATTTTTCTATGGCTGTGAAGGTTAAGTTTATGTGTCCACTTGGCTAGCCTCTGGTGCTGACTTGGTTAGCCAAACACCAGGATGAATATCTTGTTAGATGTGATGAGCATTTGAATCGGGAGACTTGGAGTAAAGCAGATTACTCTCCACATCGTGGGTAGGCTTCATGCAGTCAATTGATCTTTACAGCAAAGACAGTTTTCCTCAAAGATGGATTTCTTCTCAACACTCCAATATGGAAAACCAGCCTGAGCTTCCTCCCTGCTGCCTTGCAGTATCTGGATTTAAGATTCTCCAACCTGGCAGCCTGTGATCCTATAGATCTTGGGTTTGTAATTCACCCCAATTGTGTGAGTCAGTTCTCAAAAAATAAATCTCTGTTTCTGCCTATACATCTCTCTGTTATCTATCTATCCATCCAACTATTTAGCTACCTATCTCTATCTCTGTATCTGTAACTCTTGAAGGCAACTTGTTAATGAGTCCAGATTAAAAATTACTCTGATAAATTGATAATGGTGCATTTTATCATTTTTCCTGGTACCCGTGGACAAAGTTCCAAATATACATGCAAAATTTTTTTTTAATCTTTTTTTTTTTAATTTTATTTATTTATTTGACAGAGAGAGATCACAAGCAGATGGAGAGGCAGGCAGAGAGAGAGAGAGAGGGAAGCAGGCTCCCCGCTGAGCAGAGAGCCCGATGCAGGACTCGATCCCAGGACCCTGAGACCACGACCCGAGCCGAAGGCAGCGGCCCAACCCACTGAGCCACCCAGGCGCCCCTACATGCAAAATTTTATTTTTATAGACAAGTTTGGAATGTCTTCCATGAGAGAAATGGACAGTTGAAAGTGATTGTAGTTTAGTAATTCATTTCATGGTTGAATATGATTACATCTAATAATAAAATATTTCCAAATCGACTGATATAATGTCAGTTTTGCTACAAAACAACGGGGATAAGGAAGTAGGTAAAGGTATAGAGAGCCCTTCCATGAGCTGGAATTTGCTGAAGTCAGATGATGCATATACGAGGTTTCACTATATGATTTTTTTCTATTTCTAAGTATGTTTGCAATTTTCCCAAATAAAAATTAGAAAGAAGAGAAACAAACTGGTTATATTAATAACTGTGGGGTTTTTAAAATTATTTATTTATTTGAGAGAGAGAGAGCACAAGGGAAGGAGCAGAGGAGGGGGAGAAGGACAAGCAGACATCCCACTGAGTGTGGAGCCCAAATGGGATTTGATCTCCAGACCTCAAGATCTGGGCCTGAGCTGAAACCAAAAGTCAGACACTTAACCTACTGAGCCACACAGGCACCCTGTTTATAATTATGTTTATTAATTCTATTATCATTTTAGCATTTTAGATCTACAGATGATCTACCATAGCTTTGGTAGATCTCTAGTGCCTTCAGACAGATTTCTTCATAGTTTTTTAGTGGAAAGGCTGGTCTACAATAACATGAGCTACTATTGATAGAATTATCCAGCCTTTTTTTTTTTTATGGTTTCTTAATCCTTTTTCATGTTTTCAATGATCTCTTTAATTTCTTTAAACATCTTAAATATATTTATATTGGCTCTACAGCTTTTTCTGCTGCCTCTTGGTCTTAAAACCTTGTTTTGTCATGTGTATTTCAACTGTAAACTCGTATTTGTTGGAAGGCTACCAATGGGAACCTTCTGAGGTTTCTGAAGGAGGTACATGCCTTTAGAAAGAATTTGCATTATTTTCTGGAGACAACCTGAGACATTGCCAGATATGGTCCATTTTAGTTTACTTTTTAACTCATGATAGAAAATTTCGAACAGGGGCGCCTGAGTGCAGTCAGTTAAGTGTCGGCTCGGGTCACGATCCTAGGGTCCTGGGTTCAAGTACCACATCACGCTTCTTGCTCAGCAGGGAGCCTGCTTCTCCCTCTCTGTTCCCTGCTTGTGCTCTCTCTCTCTCTGTCAAATAAATAAATAAATAAGAAATTTTCAAAAAGAATAGTATCTAATCCCCAGCTTTGACAATTGTCAGCTCATGGCCAATCTAATTTCATTGATAAACTTCCATCCACATCCCCCTCACATATCATGATGAGTAAATTCCAACATCATATAATTGTGTCCATAAATATTTCACTACATATCTCTAATAGATAAGTACTTTAAAAGACCAAAACCACAATACCATTATCACATGCAAAAAAATGAACAGTAGTTCCTTAATATTGAATACTCAGACAGTATTCAATTCCAATTATATTATGAAAGTCATATTTTTAAAATAATTTTTTTTAATTTTCTATAAACATATAATGTATTATTAGCCCCAGGGGTACAGGTCTGTGAATCGCCAGATTTACAGACTTCACAGCACTCACCATAGCACATACCCTCCCCCCTCCCTAGCCCCCCCCCCCCCGCCCCCCGGCCCCACAACCCTCAGTTCGTTTTGTGAGATTAAGAGTCTTTTATGGTTTGTCTCCGTCCCGATCCCATCTTGTTTCATTTATTCTTTTCCTACCCCTCAAATACCCTATGTTGCATCTCCACTTCCTCATATTAGTGAGATCATATGATAGTTGTCTTTCTCTGATTTTGAAAGTCATATTGTCTGTATATTTATTTGAACCATAATCTAAATAAGGCCTTCACATGGCAGTTGGTTGATATGTATATTAACTTCCTTCACGTATAAGTTTTCCCTCCATCTTTTTTTTCTTCTTGTAATCCATTCATCGAAAAAAACTGGACTCTTTGTCCAGTAGAGTTTCCCACAATCTAGTGTTTGTTGCAGGCACCCCTCTGGTGTATTTGACATGAGTTCTAAACACTTGATTGGATTGAGGTTTATTTTTTTCTTTTTGCTATCTCATTTTAAAGATTTTATTTATTTATTTGTCAAAGAGAGAGCGCGAGCACATAAGCAGGCAGAAGGAGAAGCAGGGAGCTGAGCAGAGAGCCTAATGTGGGACCCAATCCCAGGGTTCTGGGATCCTGACCTGAGCCAAAGGCAGATGCTTAACTGACTGAGCCACCCAGGTGGCCCAACTGCTATCTCATTTTAAATTAAATGAGAATTTTTTTGACCTTGTAAATAATGTGAAGACAAGCCCATATCTGCAGTCACTCAGGCTTTTGACAGTTTTGTGAGGAAACTCTCCAGGTTCTCACCAAGAGTCAGGCCATGACAAACTCTCCCGTACTGCCTTCTCCTGGTTCCTCCTAATTCCTCGTTTCCATAAGGTGTGGCCCTTTGTAGGAGTCCAGCTTTAAAAAGCGGTCTCTGGTCTCACTCCTTGCTCTGGAGACTTTTGTCCGGTTCTCTGCGTGTGATCTCCGTGCTAAGAGCCTGGGGTGAGCAGGATAGCTTCCACTGGGGATTACCTTGCATTGCTTCTTCTCCCTAGGGTTTCCCCTTTTGTGTGTGTTTTTCCTTTTTGCAAACTCGCCATGCACTTGAAAGTGTGGAACTGTTTTGTCCTGGAGGATTTCAGTATATTGACTCTATTTCGAGAAACCCTGAACCCATACGTAAAAATCAAGTTTGAGAACTACCTTTGAACTATCCCTTAGCTACAAGTTTGGATAGAAAGAATGTTTGAGCAGAAGAGGTGTCTGATGGAGATCTGCTCCCAGAAATGAAGTTAAACCTGAGACCCAACTGGTGAGTAGGAAGGGGGCCCGGACAAGTGAGGAGGAGGCGGTGGTTTGGAATTGGGAAGGAGTATTCCAACCGGAGGAAGCATGGGCCTGAAGTTTGCGGCACAGAAGGAAGGAACAAAAAACTGGCACGGTGGCAGAGGGCCCAGGATGAGGCAGAAGGAAAGACCTAGTCCATCCGGCCTCACCAGAGAGGCTGGGCTGGAGCACTGAGATTTCCACCACACTGAAGTCATCACTGTGATCTCCCCACCCAGCCCCTCTTATTTTTGCCAAAGTTCCAGGATGCACAAAGGCCTTTTCCCCACCTCTTCAACAGGGGACAGTTAGTCTCACTGCACCAGTCAGGAAATCGAGGCTGGAAAACCTAAACTGTCCACAGGCTTCTGGATAAGCTCGGATTTAGGCTCCAAGAATATACAATGATTTCGAGCAAGTGGGCCGATCTGAGTGATCAATGCCACACCTTTGGATTTCTCTGCTCAAATGTCCCACCTTCCTTTTCTTGTGTTGTTTGGGAGGCGTTTTCCTTGTCAGGTAAATCCAGCCCCAAAGTAGCTGAGGGAGCTTGGGTGGCTTTCCCTTGGGGGGCAGCTGCCTGGGAAGCCAGCCAAGTTGCCTTTTGGTCTTCTGAGGGGAAGCCAGGGTACAGGTTGGGGCGAGGGGCTGAGGAGAGGGAGGGCTCAGCCCTCTTCATGCGCCTGCCAATAGCCTTGTACACCCCTGCCACCAGCCATCTCTTTAGAATTAAAAATACAAGTTGAACGACTCCATTAAAAATGAAAGACTTGTTGGTTAGCAGACTTTGAAAGAACTCGTTCGATGATGCCTGAATAATATTTCTCTCTTTTTGGAGAGTTTGTTTGTTTCCTAGGGCTGCTATAACAACGTCCCACAGCCTGGATGACTTAAAACAACAGAATTGTCTTCTCATACAGCTCTGGAGGTGAGAAGTCCAACATCTAGATGGTTAGCAGGGTTGGTTCCTTTGGTGTTGGCAGCCATGTTGGGTGTCTGCTCATTAGATGAGATGTCCTCACAAAGCATCTCCTTGGGGCTCTGTCCTCACCTGGCCATCTTCTTATAAGGACACCAGTCACACTGAATTAAGGGCCCACCCTAATGCAGTGTGACCTCATTTCAGCATCACTAATTCCATCTGCAGTTACTGTTGGTCCAAATACAGTCACGTTCTGAAGTCCTGTGGGAGAGGACTTCAACATATCTTTTTAGGGGACACAATTCAACTCATGACAGGGTGGGAAAGGATAAGTAAAAGATCTGTCATATCTGTTCATTCCTCTGCAATCTGGCTAGAGGTCAGCTGCTGTTGTTAGCTTCCATCGTCCTCTTGGCCTCCATATCTGAGGCTACAACAGCTCAACCCTTCAAAAAGGCATAAGAAATTCTCTAAGTTTTCCTCACAAATGGCCTCACGCAACAGCAAAGTCCAAGGGTCAGCCCTTGGCAGAGGGCTCACTTAGAGATACTCAGACTGGCTCCCTGAGGACTCTGGCAAGAAGTTATGATCTGACAAGGTGGGGAGGAGAAAAATCAGACTTTTTTGGGAATTTACTTTGGAGAATGATGTCAGATAAGGATCTCATTTTGTTGTTACAATGATATCCATCCACTTATCCCTCAGCTCTTCATTGAGGAACATTTGTAATATGTAATATGTAATATCCTCTTGTCACATGCTGAAGCTTTATGTATGTTTGTGTCTTTCCATCCCGCATTATAACATGTGTCTCTAGTTCAAGCGTCCTTCAGAAAGCGCTGAAGTTCTCTTCATGTACATCCTGCCCATTTATTATTTTATTTTTTTGGTCTTTTCTTTGTTACTGCTCTTGGTGCCGAAAGGAGACTTTCCTCCGTTTTATTTACTAATTGCTTACTTCTAAAATTAAAGAGAAGAAAATGACTAATTTTTCTCACATATATTTTGTTTGTTTGTTTTTTAAAGATTTTATTTATATATTTGACAGATACAGATGACAAGTAGGCAGAGGCAGGCAGGGGGTGGGGAAGCAGGCTCTCCGCTGAGCAGAGAGCCGGATGTGGGGCTCAATCCCAGGATCCTGGGATCATGACCCGAGCTGAAGGCAGAGGCTTTAACCCACTGAGCCACCCAGGTGCCCCTTACCTGCATGTTTTGTAACAAGCCACTTTGCCAAAGACTCATAAGCCCTAATAATTTTTCAGATGATTCTTTTGTACTTTCGGTTTAGACACTCAAGTGATCTGAAAATAGTGATACTGTTCTCCAAATGTAGTCTGTACATTCCTGCCTCAAGGTCTTTGATTTTGTTCTTAATTTTCTGAATTGCCATCATTCACATCTCCTAAAAGCGTTCTCTTCATCAAGACTTAATTTCTCTGTGAGACTTCAACTTTGCTGGAAAAATTTAAGTCCCTCTCCCCAAACTTCCATAAAACTTTGTATATGCCTTTATTACAACCATACTAAACGGCATTATAATTATCTGCTTATAAAACTGCTTTCCCTCAGGACACTCAGAAAAAAAAAAAAGGCATACATTTCTTCTCTAGGCTAATAGTCAAGTTGGAAAAGTTCTATGTGGATGACAGAGGAATGAAGCCCTTATTTCCTAAGTCTTCCCTCTTCTGCATTTTTGGTGGTTGATGCAGACAAGCGAGGGAGTGAGCCACTAAGACCGGGTGGGTAGACCAAGGAGGCCACGAGGCAGAAGAGCTAGAAGCAGACGTCAGACCTAGGACCGTGGCTTTTCTGCCCAGATGCTGAACTCCAGCGGGGTCCTGTCCCCAAGGCTTTCTGCCGGCAGCTCATGTGGGGACTTGATCAACTTGGAAAGGAAATGGGCTGTCTGGTCTGTGTCCTGCGACCGTCCCAGACCTCAGCCCTTATTCTGCGGCCCAGCCCCAGCCAGCCAGGGTTCACTGCCGGCTCTTGAGCAGACTCATGCCACCTAGAGGCGGACGGCGGAAGTCCCCCTCCCGCAAACCGATCCGGGGCTTGAATTCCAGTTCTTCCGCCGGCGTGCAGACCCTCCCAGGCGGTGCTAGGGTCCGTGGTGGAATCTTCGGTGAGGGGCTGCCTAACCTGAGAGCTCCGGGGTCCCCCTTGCTGAGGTAGGAGCCGGGGAGAGGGTTCCCTTCGCTGCTTCCCATTGTGAATTCCCACCTCCGCCCGCACCGGGTGAAGGGGAGAAAGGCTCAGCCGCAGGGACCCCGGCAGCTCCCGCTCTCTGATCCTCCCTCCCACCGCGAAGGCCTCGTGGAGGCCCGGATTGCCAGGCGGGGGTGGGGGGTGGGAAACAAGGCAGCTTTATTTTGCATAATGCCTTCGGACAAACGGCCCCAGATCGGGGCGGAGGAGGCGGCTGTCAGGCCAGGAATGCACACACCTGTACCTGGGAAGGTTCCTTTGAATTCCTGCTGCTCCGCGGTCTCCCGGGGGCTTGGCCGCTGGCGGTGGGTGGGAGCCTGGCAGCCTGTGCCCTGGGGAGGAGCGCTCCACCCAGACCTCCAAGCGAAGCGGCCACCGGGGGAGAGACGATGGCACACAACCGATTTCTAAAGTTCCCCCAAAGCGCCTTCCTCTAATCCTCGGACTCCCTCCCCACCTGCAGTTCCCACCCCTCCCCGACCCCCCGACCCGACGGAAGCAAAGCTATCTGGAAAAAGAAATAGTTGGGTGACAGACTTCTCAGGGGCTTTCAGGCAAAGAGTGGACGGACCACAGAGGGCACACAGGAGGCCCCTTTATCCTGTCAGCCTGAGCCTTGCTCATAGGTTCTCTTGCTTCCAAGTTCTTTATCTGGCGGATGAGGAAACCAAAGCCCAGAGCTGTTACATGCCCTTCCCAGTTCTCCAGCTGATGGATGCGTTACTTGTTTACTTTTTATAATTTGTTCTGTCGGAATTATGATTATTATTAATTATTATTTGAGAGAGCGCATAAGCAGGGGGAGAGGCAGAGGGAGAGAGAGAGAGAGAGAGAAGTAGACTCCCTGCTGAGCATGGAGCCCGACTATGCTGGACTCGATCCCAGGACCCCGGGATCATGACTTGAGCCAAAGGCAGACACTCAACCAACTGAACCACCCAGGCTCCCCTCTGTCAGAATTATTTTATAACAGAGCCATGCATGACCTTATCAGATTAGTACCGCTCACGAATCAGTATTTTGGAAACCTCACATGAAAGGCCCTCTGATGTGATCAGAAGGAAGTAGTGATGTGCTGACTACACCTGGCCTAGTGCTCAAGATGGCAGCCTGGGCCCCAGCTGCAAGGAGAAATTGCACATTTTCCTTGCTTTGTGCCTGGCCCAGCTGCTGCTCCAGAGAGGGAGATGGTGAGGGCTGGCTGTGGACAGGCCAGCCTTCAGCCAGGAGGTAGCCAAAATAAGAGTGAGATGTAGAATAGAGGCTATAGTTCTACCTGTTGCTCTGCTCTAGAGTCACACAGAGGATCCATCTGAAAAGTTTATCTTTATCTCTGTGAAGTGAGGGCAAAGAGAGTTTTCTGTATTTTTTCTCCTGGGTCAGGCAAAGCAGAGGAGAGAGCTGGCACTCAGGGACTGACAGTTTTGGGCAGAGCCCAGCACAGTTCAAGAAAAAATGTGAGAAGGGGAAAAACGAGGGAGGTCTGCAGGCCCCTTTGGCCCTCAGCCATGTGTCCAGGAAGCAGGGAGGGTGTGTCTCCCCTCTGCGGGGTCTAAAACAGAGGGAGCCATGGGTGTGTTCTTGAACAAGGGGTGGTACAGAAGGAGAGAGTAAATGAAGAGTATCAGCAAAGAGAAGCGGAAAGAGGAGATGGGGTGGCCATGGACTCTCACCTGACCTCTCATTAGAGGAGCATTTCTTTGAGTCAAAGAACCCTGTGCAAGTTGTGGTGAGCAGGTTGGTAACAATGAAGCTGATCGTGATGGGTACCAGGAGAGGTCGCTGAGGTGCAGTGGAGGGGGGAGGGTGCGATAGACCTCCCTCTAGGGGTGTAAAAGAGCCTGGGCTAGAGGCACCTGGGTGGCTCAGTGGGTTAGGCCTCTGCCTTCGGCTTAGGTCATGATCTCAGGATCCTGGGATCGAGCCCCGCATTGGGCTCTCTGCTCAAGCAGGGTGCCTGCTTCTCCCCCTTACTCTGCCTGCTGCTCTGACTAGTTGTGATCTCTCTCTCTCTGTCTAATAAATAAATAAAAATCTAAAAAAAAAAAAAAAAAGAGCCTGGGCTACAGTTCCAGCCCTCAGGCCAGCACAGCTGGGCCTGTGTCTTCCAGCTGGGATAGGATATGATGGATGAGAGATTTCAGCTGGAAAACGATCCTAGATTTTTCTCATCTCTGAAAGACTTCTGAATGAACAGCAATGTGACAAACCACAGGAACTCCACGGATGCAAAGAAGTCAGCAAAATGATCACTTTGGTTCCAGATCCGGAGACCTATCCCTGTGTCTTCTGGACCCAGGTGTGTCCCAGGCTTTACTGCTCTCACAAGGAACCAAGGGCTGACAAGGGGCTAAGCCTAGCAATCTGAAAATTGTGTTCAAAGCACATCATAGATTTGAGTACAGTGGCAGCCTTCATTTTCTAAAAATGACCACAACAGTGTTTTCAGTCTCACCCGCCTTCCAGAAGCTTGTCTCTCTCCAATCAAGAGATGCTGACCATTCCCCGCCCCCCACCCTCGCCTTGAACAAGGGCTGGCCTTGGGATTGCCTCATCTGATAAGCAGAAGTGATGATCCCTGATTTCTAAGGCTTCGTCCTTAGAAGTGATACAGCTGCCATTTGACTATCTCTCTTGGAACCTGGGAGCCCCAAGCTGGTATTTAAGAAGTTCAGTTATCCTGAAACTACCACCTGGAAAGACTATCTATCTCTTCTTTCCCTCCCTATATCTGCATCACCTCTATCAATATCGAGAGGGATGCTCGTGGAGCCCCACATGCTCCAGTCCCCAGATGTTTGAATCTTTCCTGCCCACGTGGCAGACATGGGAATGAGTGACCTTCAGATGGCTCCAGCTCGCACCCCTTGGCCTCTCCAGTGGCTGCCAAATGGGGCAGAGATGAGCTGTCCCTGCCAAGCCCTGCCTGGACTGCAGACTGGTGAGCAAAAAATGTTATTTTAAGTCACCAAATTTTGGAGCGGCCTGTTGTGCAGTATCAGATAGTTGAAACACACTTGTTTCTTCACCACATGTAATGCTCTGTCAGTAACTATAAGAGGTGTGTATCACCCTCCCTAATTTATAGGCAAGAAAAGCAAGGCTCAGAAGAAATTAGTCACAGGATGTTATGGACTGACTTGTGTGCCCCCCAAATGCATATGTTGAAGCTCTAACCCCCTCTCCCCCATGTGATGGTATTCGGAGTCAGAGTGAGTTTTAGGGAGATAATTAAGGTTAAGCGAGGCTGTATCTGTTAAGACTGGTGTCGTTTTAGGAAGAGGAAGAGACACCAGAAGGTCTCTTGTCGTCTTCCCCGGTGTGCACACAGAGGAGAA
Source organism: Mustela erminea (assembly GCF_009829155.1). Classification (NCBI taxonomy): domain Eukaryota; kingdom Metazoa; phylum Chordata; class Mammalia; order Carnivora; family Mustelidae; genus Mustela; species Mustela erminea. The sequence goes on along the minus strand of NC_045620.1, from coordinate 102,798,610 downwards.
GCCATATGAGGACACAGTGAGGAGGTGGTCATCTCAAAGCCGGGAAGAGAAGTTTCGCCAGAAACCATCCTCTGTGGCATCTTGATCTTGGACTTTTGGACTTCTGATCTGCAGAAGTGTGAGGAAATCAGCTTCTGTTGTTTGAGCAATTCAGTCTCTGGTATTTCGTTATGGCCGCTGACTAAGGCACGAGAAGATGGTGTGGGCATGATTCATACTGCAATTCTCCAACTCCAGTATTTGCAGCCCGCTCACTGCACGGCCTAACTGTCAAAACAAGACTCCGTTCATGAGTAATGGTGCTCTGTGGTCTCGATTCCCAAGTCAGGGTCCTGTTCTAAGAATCAGGCAGAACCAGAGCAGGATAACTTCTGATCTGCCTGATCAGGATTTGCCTGATCTGCTGGACCAGGCCTGGGGTCAAGGGCTAGACCCGCCAGCAGACAGTTTCCAGAAGCCAAGGGAGGTGCTCAATTCTGACCTCAGCTGGAACAGGCTTAGGGTAGACCCTAAATGATTTTTGGGACTCATACTAGATCAGGAAATAGGGATATAACCAGGATTTTTTCTTTCCCTTCTCTCTTTTTCGAAGTATTTGTTGAATGTCAGTGATTTGCCAGGTGCTATTCTAGGCACTGGGAATAGAGTAGCAAACAAGCCAGACAAGGGCCCCGACGGCATGGGAACTTACATTCTAATAAATGCAGTAAACAGAGAAGTAAATGAGTAGACACGAAAGCAAACCAATGAGCTTCTAATTGTGATAAAAGCTGTGAAAGAAATAAACAGCTGATCTGACAGAGAATGTCTTGGAAGGTGGGGGGGATCCGAAGGGTGAGATTTGAGCTGGAATGTAAAGAGTGAGAAGCAGCCACAATGTAAAGAGTGGCAGGTGAGTGTTCCAGAGGGAAGTACAGGTGCAAAGGCCCTGAGGTAGGACATAGCGAGGCCCATTGGAGAAACCAAGAGAGAGGGAGTTGCTAAGATGATGGTGATGATGTGAGGCATGGTATGAAGGAAAGTTGATGGGGGAAGGCTAGACTTTACAGGCCTTACAGGCCACAGCAAGAAGTTTGATTTTAATAAACTAAAGGTAGAGTTTAGTCACCATGGTGCTGTACAAGGGTAATAAATGCACAGACACCGTGGTTGAGGGAAAGCATGCTCGCCCTACCTGTGAGGGTCTGGACAGTGTCTGGTGATGAGCCCTTCGTCTATTTGCCGCCCTGGCCAGGATCCCTCTGCCACAACTGGGGACACAGGGAAGAAATGACCACTTGCTTCTAAAATTGAATCTCAGGGCACAGGGACCTCAGAGCCCTCCGTGGCTGCTGCTGAGAGTAGGGACTGAGAGCCCAGGAAGAGAATAAAGGAACGGCAGTGCTGGTACTCACATCCTGGTGCTGTAATACAACAAGCTAGGTCACTTATAACAACGCAGGTTTATGGGGCGCCTGGGTGGCTCAGTCGTTAAGCGTCTGTCTTTAGCTTGGGTCATGATCCCAGGATCCTGGGATCGAGCCCCATATCAGGCTCCCTGCTTAGTGGGAAGCCTGCTTCTTCCTCTCTCACTACCCCCTGCTTGCGTTGCTGCTCTCTCTCTCTCTCTCTCTCTGTGTCAAATAAATAAATAAAATCTTTTTTAAAAAAATATTTTATTTATTTAATTGACAGAGATCATAAGTAAGCAGAGAGGCAGGCAGAGAGAGAGGAGGGGACGCAGGCTCCCTGCTGAGCAGAGAGCCCGATGTGGGGCTCGATCCCAGGACCCTGGGATCATGACCTGAGCCATAGGCAGAGGCTTTAACCCACTGAGCCACCCAGGCACCCCTAAATAAAATCTTAAAAAACCACTAATTTATGATCTTAGGGTTCTGGAGGTCAGAAAGCAGACATGAGTCTGGTTGGGTTGAGATCAAGATATCAGCAGCGCTGAATTCCCTTCTAGAGGCCCCATAGGAAGATTAATTTCCTTGACTTTTCCAACTTCTAGTGGCTGTCTACATACCTTGGCCCATGCCCGCCCGCACCCCCCCCCACCCCCGCCTCCACCATATTCAACCAGCAATGGCGGGGTAAGTCCTTTTCACACTGTCAGCTCTCTGATTCTTCTGAGGTAATGTCTCCCTCTGACAGCAGTTGGGGAAGGGTCTCCACTTCTAAGGCCCCATCTGATGAAATTAGGCCCATGTCTTAGACAGGGATGCTGCAGCAAAATACCACAGACTGAGGAGCTTCTGAAGAACAGAAATTTGTTTCTGGTTCTGGGAGCTGGAAGTCTGAGATCAAGGCTGCCGCACTGCTGCATGCTGGTGAGGGCCCTGTCCTCTTCCCGGTCAAAGATTTCTTGTATCCTCAGGTGACGGAAGAGGTCTCTTTTGTAAGGGGACTAATCCCTGCTCACAAGCTCTCTGCCCTATGACCTCATCACCCTAAAGACCCCACTCCTAATACCCTCACCTTGGGGGTTGGATTTCAACATAGGAATTTTGGAGGGACACAAACATTCAGACCTTAGCAGTTTACCTCAGCAATCCCATGTAATCTCCCCATCTCAAGATCCTTAACTTCATCCTATCTGTGAAGTCCCTTTTGTCATGTAAAGTAACAAACTCACAGTTTCCAAAGATGAAAATGCAGACATCTTTCTAGATCACTATTCGGCCTCCTGCAAGGTTCGTTAAGGGCTAAAAGAAGGATAAAAGTGGTTAAGCCTGGGGTTCCTCAGGTGGGCACATCCAGATACTCTATTTAGTAAACCTTGGTGAGATTTTGTCCGAAGTTTTTTTTTTTTTTTTTTTTTTTTTTAAGATTTTACTTATTTATTTGAAAAAGAGATCACAAGTAGGCAGAGAGGTAGGCAGAGAGAAGGGGGGAACTGATGTGGGGCTCAGTCCCAGGACCCTGAGATCATGACCTGAGCCGAAGGCAGAGCCTTAGCCCACTGAGCCACCCAGGTGCCCCTTGTCTGAAGTTTAATGCTTCAGGGAGACAGAAACAAACATTAAAAATAGTCATCGTTTATTAGGAACCCATCATGTACCATCTGCCTTCTGTAACTATCATACTTTCTACTTACAGGAGTTTGCATTTGCATTATGAGAAGTGCTTTGCATATGCCATAAGGATGAAAACGATTTAATATTTGCAGAGCTAGCTTTGTAGTGTCTCACTTCAGAAACTCCAACATCAGCTGGCTGGTGCTGACTCTCCAAAGGGTCTGGTTCCCAGGCTCACAAGGACCCTTCTCTGAGCTCAGAGATACCAGGACTCGTTAAGCAATGCCTCTTCTTAGGATTTTGAGTTTCAGCTCCTTAGTACCCCTCCTCTCTAAATTCCAGGCATTCATATTTTTAACCTCTTTCCTGTATTCCCTTAGCCCTGGGATTGATAGAAGCTTCCTGTAATTCTTCCCGTCTTGATGCCTTGAGGGTTCGGATTTACCCTTTCATTCACCTAGTTAACACATGTATACCTAGGTAACATTTTTTAATATTACATTTCCTCTATTTAAATAATGGTGCTATTTCTGTCATCTGGATGGTTCCTGACTGATACAGAAATTGGGTGTGGCTATCAGGAGGTAGAAATAAAGTGGGGCCTTTCACCGTTCTATCTAGTAACCCACTCACATAATTTTTGCTTCCCATCTCCACCATACTGAGCTCTGTTGGTTTTACAGTCTTAATTCTCAAGGGGGGAAAAAATGCTTCCACCAAAGGACACATTAGCAATTCCACTGAACTAGCAGATGAAACTGCCACCTGGCCATTTTGGTCCTCTCCTGACAAAGACTCCGCAGACGAGGAAAAGTGTTACTATTCTTTGTGGAGATTAATGGGTGGTTGATCTCAATACTAAGAAAGAATGGAGTTGTTGCTGCAACACGTGAGCAGGCAGGACACATTTGGAACCCAAGAGAATCTCTGGGATATCTCTCCACTTCCATGTGCAATGGTAAAAGTCAACGAAAATGTTGCCAACCCCCCAGAATGACAAGGACACTGAAGATTCAGATCTTCCAAGAATGTACGTTTGTGTCACTTGGCCAGGTGAAAGGAAACCTAGAAGGGGCCGTGGAGAAGGAAGTTCATAAATGTCAGCTACATCTTCACGACCATTTCCAGAAGTAAGACTACCAGAGCTAAACATCTGTGCTGCCTCACTTGCCTGTGTGTGTACAGATTAATGACTTACCCCTTCTCTTTCCTCCTTGACTGATGCAGACCTCTCGGTATTTTGGAGTAAACCAGGGCTGAATCCCAAGTTTGCCTTTCTTCTATATCCCAGCTCTCACTTTAGTTAATGTTGTCTGTGGCTTTCAATCTTACTTACATGCCAGTGACTCCCAAATTCATATCTCTGGCCCTGGCCCCCACCAGAATTCCAGACATACATTTTCCTATCTACTTGATATCATCACTTGACAATTTAGTAAGTATCTCAAGCTTAACGTGGCCAAGACAGAACTCATGATTCTGTGTACTTCCTCCATACCACCTACTCAGCCTGCTTCTCCCTAGGTTTTCTCCTTTGCAGTAAATTACACAACCATCCAGACAGTTCTTCATGTAAAAAAGCATAGACATCTTGATTTCTTTCTTCCCCTTACTCTCTATGTCTAATCCATCAGCAAGGCCTAATAAAGATGTCTCCAGTATATACTTTGGTCTGTAAAATACAGCCCCATCTCACCATGTCCTTCACTACCATTCTGGTCCAAGCCACCACATTCTTCAAACCTGACATCTGCAGTAGTCTTCTAGAAGGTATTCCATTCCTTATCGCATTCTTGTGAATCCCCTGCCCCCCATCCTCTGTATGGTAGCCAGAATGATTTTTTAGATACATAACTCAGCTTTTTTTTTTTTTAAAGATTTTTATTTTATTTATTTGACAGAGATCACAAGTAGGCAGAGAGGCAGGCAGAGAAAGAGAGAGAGGGGGAAGCAGGCTCCCTGCTGAGCGGAGAGCTGGATAAGGGGCTCGATCCCAGGACCCTGGGACCATGACCTGAGCTGAAGGCAGAGGCTTTAACCCACTGACTCACCGAGGCGCCCCCATAATTTACCTTTAAATCCCTCTAAAGCTTCCCTGACATACACATCGTGAAATGAACATGCTTTATTCCCAGTCTACAAAGCCTTACCGTACCAAATCCCTGACCATCACTCCGACCCCTCTCATGCCACTTCCTCCCTGCCTTTCCTCTTGAGGCTGAGACTTTGTGAGAGTCCGAGGGCTACATCGCAAGGAATAGAGCCTAAACAGGGAGATGCAGAGAGGAAACCCTAATGCTCGGCATCTCCCAAGTCGGTCCCTGGTGGTCTCAGCCACAGTGAATCGACTCTCCGCTACCGATTTCCCCCCTGACCTGCAGTCATCTTGAAGATGACTAACAGCTCCTGGGGCTCAACCCCCACTCCTGCTCACCTCTGTTCATCCCGCAGCACCTTATTACAGACTCTCAACAGCTGACAAGTCTTCCTATCGATTCCCAGAGAATTACAACACAGAGGAAACAGAGAAGCCTCTTGTCTTTGTCCTTTGTCATGCTCCGGCTCCCCTGACTTCTGACATGAAAGCTTCTGTCAGGGTGGATACACTAACCTCTCTGAGTGTGACTGTAGGTTGTTTTGGTTCTGCCTGTTACAATTTGAAATCTTACCCGAGTTTTCAGCAAAAGATCGGGGTGCAGAAGACAGCCTGTGGGTTTCTTTTTTCTGTCAGGAATTATCCTCTTTGGTAATTGTGGTTGTTCAGGTGAACTTAATAATGAGATAATAACTAGATACATCCGTTTCACTTTGTATTGGAGACCCAAGCAAGGAGATCTATGTCGGTTGGTCTGTCAGTCAATCAGGAAACATTAGGGAAGTTTAAAAGAAAAAAAAAAATGAAAATGAATACTCTCCAAGTTTGGCTTTAAAGCCATGGAATCAGAATTTCCTATGCTGAAGAGATTTTCATGTGAAATTATGATTTAAAAGCTTCATGAGTGAGTGTGTGGTTTTTTTAAAGATTTTATTTATTTCAGAGAGAGAGCACACGTGCATGAGCAGCGGGGAGAGGCAGAGAGAGAGGGATAAGGAGGCTCCTTATTGAGCAGGGGGCTCGATGTGGGGCTCAATCCCGGGACCCTAGGATCATGACCTGAGCTGAAGGCAGACGCTTAACTGACTGAGCCACCCAGCTATCCCTTCATGAGTGATTCTAATGTCTCGAACATCCTGGATAAGATGGGATGCTTTACAAGGCTTCCTAGGAGTGGTTTAAGGATTCCCGCCCTCAAAGAAGCCAAGCAGAACTCCAACTAGAATCAGAGACTCACACCTCCTATCACATCTCATTTGAAGGCGGAGAAAAAGAGGCCCAGAGGAGTCAGCGTCATCATCCCCAGCTCACACAGCTTCCTAGTGTCAAAGCCAGGGCCTCCGCTCAGCGCTCTGAATGAAGGGGGCAGAAGGAAAGCAGAATTTATCGTGGCGCAATGATTCCCTAATCCAAGAGGTCGAACTTCTAACAATAAGGAAAATTCTGCAGGGGAAAAAGGAGGAAACAAATACGGATATTTTGAAGGAAGACCAGTCCTGGGGAAGGTCAGTGAGGGGGAGAGGCAACAGGCATTCCCTCCTCTTACCCCCCCCCCCACACACACCCTCCCCCGCTTCTGCAGCTCTGATGGATTTTCCCAGTCAAGGAAAACTCCATCTGGCAGGGGTGCTGGAAGAATGGGAAGGTAACATCTGCTGAGGGATAAAAATAGAAAGTATTATTGAGCTTTTTGAGGCCGCTCACTTGAAAGAGGAGAATAAATCATTCCTTCGCCCAGAGCCCTTATCTGTTCTTTGTGCCTTTGACTGTGGGTGTGTAGCAGGTGGGGATAGAGAAGGTGAGGAAATTTTTCCTCAGTGGAAATCCCCTTTGGGTCAGGCATCCATTTGAGGGAGATGGGGGTTGTATCCACAGTGGCTGTGTGGGGAGGAACATCCCCACAGAATAACGGAGAAACAGACATGAATGACACACGGGGAGAGGACAAAGCAGAGGGACACCGACTGACAGGATGAGAGAAACAAGAAGGTCCTATAGGGAGGGGAGAAGTAGGAAAAAGAAGAAAAGAATGGGGTGGGACCTATTCTACTCCAAGTCCAATGTATATGCCTCTCTGATATTTTTGCGGCTCTCTCGGCTTCTAGACACATCTCTGGCACACTGCTTCCATATCTCCCCGGCCTTAGCTCCTTTTGGTGTCCGGTGCTTATGATGAGCTTTCTCCCAGGGTTGAGAATTTGGTTACAGATTGAAAGGCGGGACCAGGTGATCTCTGGTAGTCCCTTGGTTGTCTATGCATAACTAGGGGGGACCCCAAAGATGCTTCTGTGCCTTGACTTCTCTCCCTGCTAGAAACTGGCATTCTTACTCACCTTTGACTTGCAGCCGTGTCCCGCGGCTGCAGCGGGGCTGATGAGATTTTCCTTTAATGTGCATCCCCTCTTCGTCAGCACAAAGGCCTCTATTCTGTTCAACCGATATCCTGCGCCTCTCCCTACAGTCAACATTTCTTTAGCCTTAATCCCTTAAAACCCCCTTAAACAACTGAAAAGCAATAAAGAGATAGTTCTTGGTTACATTTCTCCCTTTTGCTTTGTTCTTCCTAAACCTGTTCTCAGATTGCAGGCCAGAAGGTCTTTGTGTGAATGTTGACTCATCTCGTTCTAATGAGATCACCGACAGCATCGACTGGGCGGCTGGCTGCTCCTGGGCTGGGTGTTGGGTAACAGAGCCGTCTGGCGATGGGACAGACTTCCTGGAGGAGAAGCAAAGGAGGGGAACCTTCTGTGCCTGGGACTTGGCAATATCCTTAACTCCCAGGGCCTTAAGCTTGTGATCTTTGGGTCCTACAAGACTGAGAGTCCCCAAGTGACTGGATTTCTTCTGTCCATCCCTACAGTCCCCAAACACCTACAGCCTGTAATGTGACTGGTAATCTGTCTCCCATCATACTCCTGGGGTTTGTGTTAGCCACAGGTGGAAATATGCATGGTCCTCCTTAAACTATTAACTTTAATTTGGTTTCTTAGCATGAAGGTGTTTGACAGAAATTAACTAGGAAGGATAGATTTAAAAATATATATATATTTAATTTATTTATTTGAGAGAGAGCGAGAGAGCGTGCACAAGTTGGGGGGGAGAGGCAGAGGGCTAAGCAGACTCCCTGCTGATTGGGGAGCAGGAGGCGGGCTTGATCCCAGGACCCCAAGATCATGATCCAAGCCAAGGTCAGCCACTTAACTGACTGAGTCATCCAGGTGCCCCGGAGAGATAGATTTTAATAAAGAAAATAAGTTAAGTCTTTGGACTATAGCTGAGGAGGACAAGCCTTGGCCAGGTGAAGAAATAGAAAATCCAGAGTGCAGTCTATGGGAACCTGGGGAAGGGCACCTGCGAGCACATGGTAAATTTGGACAAAGCCCCCTGCTTCTTGGAACCTGAGGACCTCATCTGTAGAACAAGGAAAATAGAATATTGCTAGGCTATGTGATAGGGGCAGGTAAAGACCAAAAAACAAGTATATTCACTATTAAGTAGTAATCAGTAGGCCAGATTGTGAAGCAAACTATGGAGGAAGTGTTAGTGGCTGGATACTACGTGCACAATTAAATTAACTGTAATGATTTGGCATCGAGCTAAGCAGTGTGGGGCCAGGGAGGGAGACAGGAGTGAGGTGGTGGTAAAGGGGAAGGGCAAAATTCTACTCTAACCAAACAATTAAAGGTAACGAATAGTGTTAATATATAATGTAATAGAACATATACATATATATACACATATTTACAGGCACATATTTATGTTCATATGTATGTTTGTATTTATTTATTTATTTATTTATATTGATCTATGGAAGGGGGTGAATGGATAAAGGGACTAGGTGAAGGAGCTGCATAAAAAGATGTGGGCTTGAAAAAAATAGATGTCAAAATAAGATGATGCTTATGTCACAGGTAGCCTATGTCACAGGTAGCATTGACCTAAACATTGATCTCCCAGTCTACAAACATAACACATCTGTCCATTGACTTAGGTCAGCTTTAATTTCTTTTTGCAAGATTCTGTAGCCTTCAGTATACAGATCTTGCATATCTCCACTATATTTATTTTTTGAGCATTTTTAGTTTCTTTTTTTTTTTTTAAGATTTTATTTATTTATTTGGCAGAGAGAGAAATCACAAGTAGACCAAGAGAGGCAGGCAGAGAGGGAGAAGCAGGCTCCCCACTGAGCAGAGAGCCCGATGTGGGGCTTGATCCCAGCACCATGACCTGAGCCGAAGGCAGAGGCTTAACCCATTGAGCCACCCAGGCACCCTGCATTTTTAGTTTCTTCATTGCAGTTTGTATGGTGTCATTTAATAGAGTTAGGTTCATTTTAATTCTAAGTATTAGCTGCTATAATGCAAAAATGCAAGGGATTTTTGTATATTCACATGGTACTATACAATCTTGCCAAGTTATTAGTTTTCCTAGCCTATGCATAGATGCCTCAGGAATTTTTAATTTATTTTTAAGTTTAATTCCCCTCTAGAGACAATTTGGCAATGTCTGGAATTTTAGCTGTTACAACTAGAGAGGTACAAGTGGCATCTGGGACGGAGATCCAGGGATGCTGCTAAGCACAGAATGGCCATGCACAACAAGGAATTTTCCAGCCTAAGGTAGAGAAGCTCTGATATAAAAGTATGTTGATTTTTTTTTTAAGTATGTTGTTTCATTTCCCAAAATAGGGTTGTTTTCCTAGTTATCTTAGTGCTATTGATTTCTAATTTAATTCCATTGTGGTCAAAGGAAATACTTGATATGATTTAATTTTTAGATTTTATTGAGACGGGTTGTATGGCTCAATGTGTGGTCTATTCTGGTGAACATACCATGTGCACTTGAAAAGAATGTATGTTCTGACTTGGTGGGTGTGATGTTTTATTGATATGAGTTAGGTCAAGGGGGCTGATAGTGTTGCCCATTTCGTCTGTGCATTTGTTGGTTTTATTTTATCTGATCTATTCATTGCTGAGAGAGACGTTTTAACACCTCCAAATATGAGAATGGGATTGTCTTATTCTCTCTTTAATTTTGGTTAATTTTACTTCATGTATTTTGAAGTTCTGTAATTAGGTCTACACACATTTATGACCATTAGGTCTTCTTAATGAATTGGTCTTTTTGTTATTTTGAAGTGTTCCTCTTTGTCCCATAATACGTTGTCTTGAAATGTTTCTTACCCGATATTATAGCCACTTAAGCTTTATTCAGCTTACTGTTGGAATGGCATAAACTTCCTCCACCATTTATTTTCAGCCTCTGTGTGTCTTCTAAAGAAAACATGTAGTCGTTGTCTTAGTCAGCTTGGGCTGCCCTAACCAAATACCATAGATTGGATGGCTTAAACCACAGACATTTACTTTCTCATAGTCCTAGAGGTTGAGAATGCCAAGATCAAGTTGTTGGCCAGTCAGTTGCTGGTAAGGACTTTCTTCCTGTCTGGTAGGTGGCCACCCTCTTGCTGTGTTCTCACATGATGGAGAAGAAAGAGAACAAATTCTCCAGTCTTCTCAGATTAGAACACTAATCTTTTCAGATCAGGATTCCACCCTTATGACTGTATTTAACCTTGATTAATTTATTATTCCAAATATAGCCACACTCTGTGGGGTTAGAGCTTCAACATATGAATTTGGGTTGGGGGGCACAGCTGAGTCCACAGCAGTTGGGTCTTGTATTTTTTTATTCTTTTGATAATTCCTGCTCTTTAAGAAGTTCTGTTCGTTGATCTTTTTTTTTTTTTTTTTTAAAGATTTTATTTATTTATTTGACAGAGAGAGATCACAAGTAGGCAGAGAGGCAGGCAGAGAGAGAGAGAGAGGAGGAAGCAGGCTCCCGCTGAGCAGAGAGTCCGATGCGGGGCTCGATCCCAGGACCCTGAGATCATGACCTGAGCCAAAGGCAGCGGCTTAACCCACTGAGCCACCCAGGCGCCCCTGTTCATTGATCTTTAATGTAATGGTTGATATATCATTTTATAATTTGTTTTCTCTATCTCTCTGCTTTTTTTTTCTTTTCCTCTTTTCTTGTTCCTCTTTTTTTTTCATTACTTGAATATATTTTAGAATTCCAGTTTAACCTTTTTTCTTTTTAAGATTTTGTTTATTTGACAGAGATATAGTGAGAGCTAGAGAGCACAAACAGGGCAAATGGCAGAGGGAGAGGGAGAAGCAGGCTCCCTGCTGAGCAGGAAGCCCAGTGCGGGGCCCAATCCCAGGACCCTAGGATCATGACCCAAACCCAAAAGCAAACACTTAACTGACTGAGCCAGCCGGGCAGCCCTTCTTCTTGTTTTTTAAGTTATACTTCTCTGCACTGTTTTTAATGGTAGTTCTGGATCATAATACACCTTTTTATCTTTTCACCAACCACTTATAGCTATTGATTTTTTACTTTCTGGAAAAAACAGAAACCTTGTAACCATATATGTCTCTTACCTCCTTCCTTTAAGTTATAGCTGTCATATATCCTATATCTGTTATAGGTTATAGGTTATATGATATAGCTATCGTATATCCTATATCTATATCAGGTTATATATCAGGTTATAAATCCCACCAAAAATGTTACAAGTTTTGCTATCGATGGTCATGTGTATAAAGAAATGAAGAGAAAACAAAACAAAACAAAATCAGTCTTTTAATTTACCCAGATATGTACCTTTTCCAATGCTCTCTATTCATTTCTAAAGATGTTTGTTTACATCTGGTAATATTTTCCTTCAGTATGAAGAAATTTTTTACTATTTTTGTGGTGAGAGTCTACTGGCAAAGAAGTCTGTATTTTACCTGCATTCTTGAAGGATATTTTTGCTAGATATAAAATTCTGGTTTGGTAGTTTTTCCTATAAAATGCCTCTTGGATCTTTATCTTTATCTTTGGGTCCACTTCTAGGGGAACTCAAACTAAGAAGTTGTAGTAGAAGAACATTGTCTATAATTCTTGCTACACAAAGTATATTCTGCAGAGAGGTAGCATCAGACATCACTTGGGGACTTAATAAAAGAGCAGAATCTCAGGTATCATCATCATCATCCATTATAAAAAGATCTTTGGGAACACCTGGGGCTCAATCAGTTAAGCATCTGCTTTGGGCTCAGGTCATGATCCCAGGGTCCTGGGATCGAGTCCCATATGGGGCTCCTTGCTCAGCAGGGAGTCTGCTTCTCCCTCTGCCTGCCGCTTGCCCTGCTTGCTCCCTCTCTCTCTCTGACAAATAAATAAATAAAATCCTAAAATAACAACAACAACAAGATCTTTGGATGATTTGTGTACCTATTAGTTTGAAAAGCAGTGGTCTATATGCTAACTATTCTTTCACATTTGCTGAGACTTGCTTCATGGCTACATGACATGTTTTTTTAAAGACTTTATTTATTCATTTCAGAGAGGGATAGAGAGTATGAGCAAGGGGAGGAGCAGAGAGGGACAAGAAGACTCCATGCTGAGTGTGGAGCCCAATGTGGGGCTTGATTTCACTACCCTGAGATTATGACCTGAGCCAAAACCAAGAGTCTGATGCTTAACCCACTGAGCCACCCAGGCGCCGCACATCCATTCCTTTCAAGATTGCTTGTCCTGTTTGTTCATCTTGATCTTTCCATTTTATATTGTTGGAGAATCATATGATTCTCCAACAATAAAGAGGTCACCAGAGACTAGTAAGGTCTCTGGTGATCCTTGGTTGTCCATTCATGTTTCTATGAAAGATCCTTGCTAAGTGTTTGTAGCTACGACAAGTTCCCCTGCCAATATTCAAATCTGTTTCCCCAGCAGACCTCACCCTTGAATGGGAGGCTGAGTAGATAACGCCTACAGAGCACGTGCCTGGGGAGCAGCAGGCTGGCAGGCCACCAGGAGTTCTCAGAATTGTCAAAGGAGAAGGTTTTCCAAAGCAGGAGAAACACTTCAGTGTATTTCTTTGTGGGGAGTGGGTGGGGAGGGAGACCTGAGTATCTCTCAGCTTCTGTTCACCGATCATGGATGTGCAGAGTTACTAGGCTTGGCTTTGCTTCTTCTGGCTCTAATACCATGTCCCAGAGCTTCCCTCAGCAGATCCTCCAGTTCATTCGAGAGCTGTGCTCAGCTCTTGTGGATGATGCCCTCCTCGGCTGCTCTGAGAAGGAGAAGGAGCTGCACTGGGGATCTTTAACTAGTTATTCCCATGATTGCCTCTGGATATCCCAGCTGGTCTCTGCACTTTGAGAGGAAGAGTCTAAGTTTTCCTTAGTGACCTTCCAAAGGGGAATTCTTCACTGTATCTGCCTCAGATGAGCTTTGTCCATGAACCTGATTGCATCTGTTTCCCAATTTCCGCCAACCTCTTTTAAATTTTTGTGTTGATGGCACCATGTCTTATTTTCCAGACCTGTTCTAAATTTATTATTTGAAAATTATGCAGCCCATTATTTCACTTAAATGCATACATTCAACCCATCATGTTGAACTAGATGTTTTATTACTTTCTAAGTTTTGATTTTTAGATTTCAACTGAATTTACTCTTACAGGAAATTGCTCATTCCGCTTCTCTACCCCAATAAAACATAACTCTTTATTTAAAGAACTATTTTGATAAGGAATAACATGGAGCACATGGGGAGATGGAGAGGAGAAGTGAGTTGGGGGAAATTGGAGGGGGAGACGAACCATGAGAGACTGTGGACTCTGAGAAACAAACTGAGGGTTTTGAAGGGTATAAGGGTGGTGTTGGGTGAGCCTGGTGGTGGGTATTATGGAGGACATGTATTGCATGGAGCACTGGGTGTGGTGCATAAACAATGAATTCTGGAACACTGAAAATAAATTTTAAAAAAAGAACTGTTTTGATAACCCAATCAAATTATTTTAACAACCCTAGTTAAAAAAAAAGATTCCTTTAGAACAGTGGAAGAAAAAAGAAACATCCAAGTTCCCATTTTAATTAACTGGAATAATTATTCCTATTAAGAAACTTGATTTTGAGGGGCGCCTGGGCGGCTCAGTGGGTTAAAGCCTCTGCCTTCAACTCAGGTCATGATCCCAGGGTCCTGGGATCGAGCCCCACATCGGGCTCTCTGCTCAGCAGGGAGCCTGCTTCCCCCTCTCTCTCTGCCTGCTTCTCTGCCTACTTGTGATCTCTGTCTGTCAAATAAATAAATAGAATCTTTAAAAAAAAAAAAAGAAACTTGATTTTGAATATTCTGTTGTAATTCAATTAGTCATATGTTCTTCCTCATCTTCCAGTACTTTACTATTTGAATTGTAATGATTCTTTTTTTTTTTGCTTTTCTCATCTAATAAGAATAAATACCTTAATTTTCTTTTCCATCATTTTCTCTACCTTATGACGCCTGTGAAACCTTACAAATTTTCCTAAATTACAATGTCCCTGACAAGTTAGCTTAGTAGAAGAGATACCAATCTGGTTTTTGTATTCCACTGTTAAAGTTAATGAAAATTGAAATTTATATCTAATAGCTATACCTTTTATATGTTAATCAATACTTTGGAAATTTTCTTTAAAAGCTTCAGTTCAGGGCACCTGGGTGCCTTTGGCTCAGGTCATGATCCTGGCGTCCTGGGATCCAGCCTGCTTCTTCCTCTTCCTCTCCCTCTCCCTCTGCTGCTCCCCCTGCTTGTGCTCTCTTGCACATGCTGATCTCTCTCTTTCTCTCTCAAATAAATAAATAAATCTTTAAAAAAAAAAAAAAAAACTTCAATTCACCAGCTTATTTCTGCATTCTGTTAAAAGATCACATTCTTTTAGCTAGAACACAAACTTTGGAGGCAAGCAAATCTACCTGTTTTAGTGGAAAACTTGAGTTTGACAGGAAGACACTCCAATATAGACAGGTGGAAATACAGATGTTTCTCAAGGCGCACATGGCACCCAGGGCTGCCCACTGTGAGTCACCTTAAAAACAGAACCCGGGGGTGGCGCCTGGGTGGCTCAGTGGGTTAAGCCTCTGCCTTCTGCTGGGGTCATGGTCTCAGGGTCCTGGGATCAAGTCCTGAATCAGGCTCTCTGCTCAGTGGAGGGCCTGCATCCCCCACTCCGCACACCGCCCCCCCCCCTCCGCCTCTCTGCCTGAGACCACGAGGTCTCTCTCCCTCTATCAAATAAATAAATAAATAAAATCTTTAAAAAACAAAAGTCAAAAAAGCAGAACCTGGGGATTGTGGGCTCTGAGGCTGAGGTTCCTGGGGAGCTATTGATGTTAGTTCCTTCCTCCGCACAGGAGACTGCGCTGGTTGTGCCACACAGAATAAGACATTTATTATCTGCATGATTTCCCCCAGATTCTTCAGTGTCCTCTCATGAGATGCTATAGGGCAGAACAAGACCTATTCCACTTTTTCTCTTGGCCTGGTATATAGATCTCTGTGTTCAGGGAGAGACAGAGATTATCTTCTCAGACACCCAGCAGAGGGAGGGGTAGCGTGGATGCCTGTCCCAAGCCACCTTTTCTTCTTACTGTAGTGTAATAAAAACAAACAGCATCCTAACCTCTCTGCTGGGGGAATGGGGCTGCTGTTTACAGATAAACAGAGACCTGCTGCCTGTTAGGATCCCGGGAAAGAAATTCAGTCAGAAGATTGAAAACACAATTGTGTTTACAGATCAGCAGCGACATGCCAATGTCATGTTGGTGGCAGAAGGCAAAGGTCATGTTTACTGCAAGCAGAGGTGCCGGGAGCTGCCACGGGGGCTGCCGGCAGGGGATCTTGAGCTCCGGAGGGCGGCTGCGGCTGGGAATCAGCACTTGCCTGACGCGGAGCGCCGCCAACCTCCGACCGCACGGGGAGGGATCCCAGAGATGAGGTCCCCAGGGGATCGTGCGGGAGCGGGGCGCAGCTTGAGGGCCCTTCCGCGGCTGGAACGGGCCACCGTGGCCCTGTGCGCTCGCTCTGATTTTTCCAGTCGTCAGAAAATTTGTGTCTGGCCGGGGATAGCCTTCTTCCATAAAACGAAGCCACAGCAGCCTGGGGTCCCAAATGGCCTTAGGAAAGCGTCTGCCCTATGAGCATATTACTGTGCCGGCTGCAAGACAAAAGCTCCCTCCCCCAAAGACACGTTCCCACTGTCGGCTGGGTCAGTCCCTTTAAAGGCCAAGGGCACAGTGGTACTGAGAGCCTGTTCTGCAGTCAGAGACACCTGACGCTCTTCTGGCTCTGCCTCCCGCTTTCAGTATGACCTTGAGCCACTATTTAAGCTCTCATGGCCAGAGTTTCATCATCTGTAAAATAAAAATAAAATTTCTTGTCCCTTAGGATTAGGAAGCGGATTAACAGAAATCACAGAGGAGACTGCTTTCGGCGTTTCCTGGTGTAAGCCCTCGATAAAGGGGAGCTATTGTTGTAACCAGGAAATTTGGGGGAGGAGCCTTGCATCTAGGAGAATTAGGGATACGTTGCTGATTCATAATGAGTTCCGATAGCTCAGGAAAATAGTCCAGCGGATCTGTGCTTTGTCTTCTCAGCTGGAGGGCTACACAAAACCCGCAGCATCAAGGTTGGAAGGGAAGGGAACCAACTCATCCCAGTTTGATTCTGGGATCGCCTCTCCTGGAAAACTCCTTGATTCCAGGCAAACCTGGATGGTTGGTCGCTCTAGAGGCCAACCAGAATTTGACTGGGGAATGATTCGAAGGAAAGTTCCTCATGGAGTATTTGCTCCTAGGCTGCCCCACTGTGATTTCAAGCCCAGACTTTTGGGGAAAGGGGCCTAACAAGGGAGAATGGCCCTTGGCTTCATTTCTCATTAATGGCTTTAATTGGAGCTGGGGTTATCTGGCAGGGCAACTTCCACGCAGCCTGCTGGGCAAATCCCCTCCCCACTGGGCCCAGTCATCAGGCAGATTTGTGTGGGGGGGCAGGGACATGGCTTTCCCTTGCTCTTCTCCAGGGAGAAGCCACACGGGAATGTTTAGGCGAAGCTGCACTCTGGGGCAGGCCCATAGGACAAAGCGGGGTCTCCGATAACCCCAATCCAGCTGGGTCGTGAGCAGCTATTGCCCTCCACCCTGGAGCTCACACCTGTGGCCCTTCTGGGACTTGTCCTCAGCATCGGGAGGAGGCTAGAACTGAGATTTCCAGAAACCAGCTCGCTTACTGCATCCAGGCCAACTGCTACAGCCTGTGATTTCCAACTTGCTGTTAGACATTTGGGGGTAACACGACAGCCTGTCCTGATTGGGAGGAGCCACAGGTCAGCATCCCCAGGATCCTTCAGTCCTTCCCACTTCCTTCCCTGAGCTCTAGGCAGGAGTAAAGAGTGCTGATTAGTATCAGTATTGGAGGAGCATTTCGTATAAATGTTTTCATTGAAAGATGTGGTTTAGGAGTTGTAATATTTAATTTTAGGCTATTGGTTTACATGAACATACTATTTCTACCGTACACATTGTATAACAGTACATAAGCTTGGGGTTCAAGGAGGCAAATGTTGTCTGAGTATAGGAATGTGTCTGTTTCCAATTGCTGCTTTAACTTAGTGCCTTTAAACAACACACATTTATTATCTCACAGTTCTGGAAGTTAGAAGTCCAAAATAGCTCACTCACCTTTTCCCCTGCCCCCAACCCTAGACAACCACTAAAATGTTTTCTGTCCCTATGGATTTGTCTCTCCTGGACATGGCATATAAATGGAATCATACAATATGTGGCCTTTAGTAAATGACTCCTTTCACTTAGTGTAATGTTTCCATAGTTCACCCATGTTGGAGCATGAATGAACCCTTCATTCTTTTTTGTGGCTGAATAATATTCCACTGTATGGCCATATCGTATTTTGTTTTATCCATTCATCAGCTGATGAACATTTAGGTTGCTTCTACTTGTTTGCTGTTATGAACAATGCTACCATGAACACTTTGTGTACAAATTGTATGTGAACATAATTTTCCTTTCCCTTGGCTATACATCTAGGAGTAGAATTGCTGGTCATAAGGTACATCTATGTTTAACATTTTAGGAGCTGCCAAAATCTTTTCCAAAGTGATTCTACCATTTTGAATTTTCACCAGGAAAGAATGAGAATTCCTCTTTCTCTGCATCTTTGATAGAAATTGATATTTTCAGATCTATGGATTTTAGACACTCTGAAAGTTATATAGTAACATCTCATTTTTGCCCTAATTTGCATTTCCATAATGACAAGATGTTGATATCTTTTCTTTTTTTTTTTTTTTTTAAAGATTTTATTTATTCATTTGACACAGAGAGATCACAAGTAGGCAGAGGGGCAGGCAGAGAGAGAGAGAGAGGAGGAAGCAGGCTCCCCGCGGAGCAGAGAACCCGATGCGGGACTCGATCCCAGGACCCTGAGATCATGACCTGAGCCGAAGGCAGCGGCTTAACCCACTGAGCCACCCAGGCGCCCGATATCTTTTCTTATGCTTATTTTCCATAGGCACTTTTTTTTTTTTTTTAAATAGGCTTCACAGCCAGCATGGAGTCCAATGTGGGACTGGAATTCATGACCCAGAGATCAAGACCTGACCTGAGCTGAATCAAGTGTCAAGAATCAGATGCTCAGCCCACTGAGGCATCTGGGTGTCCCTGCACATCTTCTTTAATGAAGTGTCTGTTTAGATCTCTTGCTTAATTTTAATTGGGGTGTTCATTTCTTATTGTTGAGTTTTAATGGTTCTTTGTATATTTTGCATACAAGTCTTTATCAGATATGTGATGCCCAACCGAATGATAATGTAAATATTTTATTTGATTATTTTTTAAAAAGATTTTATTTATTTATTTGACACAGAGAGAGAGAGAGAGAAACAGTGAGAGAGGGAACACAAGCAGGGGGAGTGGGAGAGGGAGAAGCAGGTTTCCTGCTGAGTAAGAAGCCCGATGTGGAACTCAATCCCAGGACCCTGGGATCATGACCTGAGCTGAAGGCAGATGCTTAATGACTGAGCCACCCAGGCATCCCTAAATATTTTATTTTTAAGTAATCTCTATACCCAGTCCAGGGCTTGAACTCACAAACCTGAGATCAAGAGTCACATGCTCCAACCAGGTGCCCCTAACCAAAAAAACAAAATGAAAAATGCCTGTAAGCCAAGAGAGGAAGGTGAAAAAGGTGGGTAGAGCATGGTTTCTGGAGCTGGTAATCCTGAATTCAGCTTCTGGTTCTGCTCTTATTAGTGGTATGATCTCTTGGAGTCTCAGTTTTTCCCTCTAAAGATTAAATTACATCTATCTCTTAAGGTGTATAAGATGATTACTGAAAATTGCTGGGGCTTAGTGAACGTTCACTGAATGGTAGTTTTAATTGACCTATCTAGGTTCACTTGGTCAGCAGATCGTGGAACCAGAACGCAGGATAGGGGTTTCTGTTTACAAAACCTGTGCCTTTCCCATACTACCCACTAGAGGGCAGCATTCGAAGCCCGGCCGGCCTGGGCACCAATTTTACCTGTCTTGCCTGCTATCTCGGTGACATTGGAAAAACGACTACTCTCTGAGCGTCAGTTTTCTCATTTGTAAGGTTAGATGAACGAATGTATTTTTAAAAGGAATCTAGTACTGTTTCGGGAACATAGTAGATGGTATATATTTCATTTATATACATTTTGAAAAGATACATCATGGTGCATTGGGAAGACCCTGAATTAAGGGTCAGAAGTCCTAGGCTCTTGTTCTTTCTTGGCTTCACCTTGCTCTGTGACCTTGAACAAGTCTTGACCTCTCGGGACTTTGAAGGCTTCATCTTGATGAACACATTAAAACAACAAGGAGAGTGCTTTTAAAACACCAATAAAAATTATAAAATAGATGTGTGAATGGTAGACACCAAAATCAAGAGAGCAGATGCTTCTGGGAGGAAAGGAAAGGAAAGGGAATGCAGAAGGACACACAGAGGTTCAATTGTGTTGATGACACTTTATTTCTTAAAGAAAATTTGAGGGGCGCCTGGGTGGCTCAGTTGGTTGAGCCTCTGCCTTTGGCTCTGGTCATGATCTCAGGGTCCTGGGATGGAGCCCAACAACAAACAGGCTTTCTGCTCACCAGGGAACCTGCTTCCCCCACCCTCCTGCCTGCCTCTCTGACTACTTGTGGTTTCTCTGTCTGTCAAATAAATAAATAAATAATCTTGAAAAAAAATTTTAAAAAAATGTTGCAGTTAAAAAAAAGAAAATTTGACATACATATGGCACAGATTGCTTGACTTTCATAAATCTACCTGGTAGAGTGTGGTGAACATTATTCTCTATGCTTTTTACTTATTTCCATTTAATTAATTAATTAATTTAAAGTCAGTTTTTAAAATTAAAAAAAATTTTTTAAAGATTTTATTTATTTGTTAAAGAGAGAACACAAGCAGGGGGAGGGGCAGAGGGAGAAGCAGACTCCCCACTGAGCAGGGAGCAGGATGTGGGACTCAATCCCAGGACCCTGGGATCATGTCCTGAGCCAAAGGCAGATACTTAACCAACAGAGCCACCAAGGTGTCCCTCTCTGTGCTTTTTAAAGGGAGAAAAGAATCTGCTGAAAAGGAGATATGGTTCATCTTTTACTGGGCCTCATTTATAAATTAAACTTTTTCATAGTATGTATGTGCAGGAAAAGCATAGTATGTACAGAGTTCTATACTATCTGTGGTTTCAGGCATCAGGGTCTTGGAACATATCCTCCATGGAAAAAGGGAGCTACAGTATTTCTAAGGGAGAGACAAGATTTCCAGACCTACAGGAGGAATCATGTGGGAGGGAAAGAGGAGTCAAAGATAGCTCCGAGA
Organism: Mustela erminea; assembly: GCF_009829155.1. Taxonomy (NCBI): domain Eukaryota; kingdom Metazoa; phylum Chordata; class Mammalia; order Carnivora; family Mustelidae; genus Mustela; species Mustela erminea. The sequence continues at coordinate 102,777,786 of NC_045620.1, read as the reverse complement.
CGGTGGAACTGGGCAGCTGACCTCTTATTAACCAGAAGATAATAAGGTGCTATTGTGTAGACCACCATGTTTGTGATAATTTGTTGCAACTTCAAGAGACAACGAACCACCCATCCCACATGAAGGGGGGAAGAGAAGAGGAAGCAGCTGAGGGGGCAGCCGGTGGGGTGAGAAGAAAAGAAAGAACAGGGTTTCCTGGGAGCCAAGGAGGAGGCAGCGGGAGGCTGGGTCGTATATGGCTCAAGGTCACATAGGATGAGGATGGAGAGTCCACCATCAGTCTTAGGAACGTGAGGGGTGATTCTCTGAAGAGTCTTCTGCCAGGAGGAACAAAGAAACGGGATGGTCCTTAAGGGATGTTTGCAGGCCCTTGGGTTGTTTAAAACGGGAGAAGGAACAGTGTGTTTGTAAACTGATTGGAGTAATCTGGAGAAAGGGGGAAATGCAGAGGGCAGAGATCTGCTGGGGGAACAAGGCAGCAGCTGGTGCCATTAGAATCCGCTTTCCAGGACAGGGCATGGCGACTGGCGGGAAAGCAGGACACCGCGGCTGTCGTGGCTGGTAGCTGGGTAGTCATGGAGGCCAGAGTCTTTGACCTTCTCTTCTGCTTGCCCCATTTTCTCGGTGAGGCAGAAGATGGGGCAGAGGACTAGGAGATTTGCTGAGAAAGACGCAGAATGAGCCTCTAGGAGAGTGGAAGCATGAATGGACTTGGGAAGACCAGTATGATTGCCGGGCAGCCTCCAAGACCCACTTTGGCGTCAAGTGTCTCCAAAGGGCAAGCAAGGAAATAGAAATCATAACCAAAGTGGATCTGCCAAGTGCAGGTTTCTCCTGATGCTAGCGATCTAATTCCCAGCCCACATTTGCCTAAAACAGAGGCTCTCCGCACTGGGGATTGGACTCTCTATTAGCAACTTTTTGGCCTCTCATCTGTGAGGCCTCTGGGCTCTGTGTTGTTACCTGCCTCCCCGGAGCTAGTCTGATGAATATCCTGTTCTGTTCAAGGCCAGATGAAACGAATTTTTCTGTTTCCAGCCGCACCACACCCTTTAGCGACCTCCCACTGAGGTCTGGTTTCTGGTCTAGACAAGACACTTGGTTTTTTGGCTCATTTGCATAGCAGAGATTATTGACATCAGCCAGATCCCAATGAGTGCACAAACCTGTCTCAGCCCAGGTTCTCAGCCCCAGCCCTGCTCCAGTCTCCTCTCCCAGGTGGCATCTCTCTTTTCTTCTTCCTGTGGAGAAGTGAAAAGTCCCATGTGTACAGAACAATGACGCATGTCCAGTAGAAATAAAGGCTAGTGAGCATCATGAGCTGTTCTTTCACAGACCTTGAGTACTCAGGAGGAAAGTGAACACCAGCAAGGGGGGAGAGGGAAGGGGAGGGAAGGGGAGGTCGAGGGGGCGCCTGGGTGGCTCAGTGGGTTAAGCCTCTGCCTTCGGCTCGGGTCATGGTCTCGGGGTTCTGGGATTGAGCCCTGCGTCGGGCTCTCTGATCCTGCTTCCCCCTCTCTCTCTCGGCCTGCCTCTCTGCCTACTTGTGATCTCTGTCTGTCAAATAAATAAATAAAATCTTTAAAAAAAAAAAAAAGGTGAGCTCAAAGACAAAACTTTCTTACCCAATTTGGTTATAGTCTGGCTATCAGTAGGACTGGGGGGTTGAAGCTATTAAAGAAGGAAAAGACCTAGAGCAGGTCAGCATCTAACTAGGAAGATTTTTATATGCATCTGAAATAGTCTGCATTTTCCATGGAAGAGTCCAGGATTCCCTCCTTTGGGCCACTGCTCCATGGGGAGTCAACTTTTTGCTGTTTTAGCTGGAGGACCTCCTTTTTCCAGAATCCCATTTACCCATTCCCTCTACCTAGAATGCTTCCTCCACTAATCTCCAACAGTGAAAATTCTTTTCGGATGTTAAGTCCTTCTTCAAAATTTACCTCCTATAATATCAAGACTTCCTCGGTTTCTTCAGCCAAAATTGTCTAAAGTTCTCCATGAACTCTTAAACAACTTCTTCTTCTCCCCCTCTCTCTCCCCCTCCCCATTCTTCTTCTCCTCCTCCTCCTCCCCTCCCCCCACTTCTTCTTTTTCTTCTTCCTCTTCTATTATTACCCTACTAGGGAGACCTTTTTAGATTCTACACCCCCCACTACTACCCTGAGTAGCCTCCTGAAATTGTAATACTCAAGGTAGGGTAAGGGTGTCTAGAAGCAGGCTTTTCTGCAGGTCTTTAAAGCCATGACAATAAGAAAGAAGGAATACAAGTCACATGGCTAAAGAACGGGCAGAGCTCATTTCCTCTACTGGTTTCAGTAAGGCTCTGCCCACAGGATTCTAGGTTCTTTGATTCCTTCTTTGAGCCAAAGACCAGTCATTGACACAGACACCAAAAACCTGGCTCAGATAGTCCATGTAAAGCACCATAGTACCAGAAGGAACACACAAAATGTAGAAGGGTTTGATTTCAGAAAATGATTATGAGTATCTTAAACTTGAATCAGATAAACTATGGATAGATTACAAGATACTTGCACTACTAATGGCAAATATAGAATTTGACTTGCAAAAAAAAAAAAAAATTGGGGGGGGGGGGAACGCATGTATTGTACCAAGCATGGTGCACTAACACAACATCTATCTGAGTAAAAAATATTGTCTCAGGGAACAGGGAGGCCTGAGGGGAGGAAGAGAAACACGCAAGTGAATAGTCAGAACATATATGTATCAGTTAAGTTCACCATCTTATGGAAGTGTGGTTTGTGGTGCTCCAAAACAATCACAATAATAACATCAACAATCACTGATCGAGGGTGCCTGGGTGTTCCAGTCAGTTAGGTGTCCAACTCTTGGTTTTGGCTCAGGTTGTGATATCGAGCCCGGAGCTGGGCTTCACAGTGAGTATGGAGTCGGCTTGAGACCCTCTCTCCCTCTCCCTCTGTCCCTTCCAATTGTGTTCTCTCTCTCTCTGACAAATAATGACATAAAAATCCTTAAGAAGGATTAAAGGCAGAACAAAACTCTGCCTTTCCAGCATGTAAACAGCCATCGTATGAATCAATGGCTGTGACTGAGTTGCAATAAAACTTTACTTACAAACACAGTCCGCCCTTAGGCATAGTTTACCTACCCTTCCTTGCTTTCTCTAAAATAAATAAATAAATCTTAAAAAAGTGGGGGAAAGAAGTCACTGATCACAGATCACCACACATACATAATAATAATAATGAAAAAGTCTGAAATATTGCTAGAATTACGAAAACGTGACCCAGAGACAAGAAGGGAGCCAATGCTGTTGGAAAAATAGTGTCAACAGTTCTGCTCAACACAGGTTGCCATGAACTTCAATTAGTTTAAAAAAAAAAAAAAAGTCCCTGCCATAGCTGGGAAGCACAAGAAAGTAAAGAACAATACAATACGACAATACAAAATTAATGCTTTAATCATTGAAGAAAAGTTGGACACTGAAAAACATAAAAACCAAAAATGAAGTAATCTGGACTATCTGGAACTAGCTACTGGCAACATTCTGATGTACTTCCTTTCTGTGGTTTTGCTCTCCCCGCCATTTATCTGTCTACCATACCCATCTCCCTTATCTTGTAGCACAATGGCTTTCTTGATTTTTGTTGCTCTTTTCTCCAGCCATTTTTCTTCACGAGTTTTTTTTTTTTTTTCTCTATCCATTCTGACCACACTGTTTGTCTCTTACTGGTGGAGATTTACAGCCACTGTAAAGGGGCTCCGTGTCTTTGGTCCTCGAGTAGAAGCATTCAACGACTGCGTGCAGAATGACCAAACTTTCTTGGGCAAGATCGAGATTTCCTTTCACCTACAGCTATGTGTTCTCTGCTAAACACAATGACTAGTCGCACATGTTTGGTTCTCCTTCCCTTTAGAGTAGATTACACTTCTCTTCCTGTTGAACTCTGGTGGGCCCGTGTGACTAGCTTTGGGCAACAAAACGTGAGCAGAATAGATATGTCACGTGGCACAGAAGCTTTTGGAAGCCATACACACTTTGCAGGTTTCTTTCCCTGCCTTAGGTGATTAGTCCTGTTCCACGTAGAGGCTCCTCCCTCGAGCTAGCCTGTGGATCAAGAGTGATTGTCCTGTGAAGCAGAGGCCCCGCTTACCCACGGTGAGCATAGAACGCAAGCATGAAGCAAACCTTTGTTGTTTTACATCATGGGTTGGTAAACTATGCCTAAGGGCGACTGTGTTTGTAAATAAAGTTTTATTGCAACACAGTCACAGGCACTGATTCATGTAATGGCTGTTTTCATACTAGAAAGGCAGAGTTTTGTTTTTAAGATTATTCATTCATTTATTTGTCAGAGAGAGAGAGAGCACAAGCAGGGGGAACAGCAGACTCCTCGCTGAGCAGAGAGCCTGATGTGGGACTTGATCCCGTGTGCCTGGGATCATGACCTGAGTAGAAAGGCAGACTTGAATAGTTGTTACATAGACCTTAGGGCCTGCAGTCCTAATGGATACACATTCCAAATATCCAAATAAGTATTAGGAACAGGCAGGCGGGAGAAGCAAGCCACAGCAAAGCCAGGTGCCCAGATCCTAGAAGACCACCATAGCTAAATCTGCTTTTCTTAAACTTTTAAAACCCATCACAGTCCTTTTTCCTATCTTCCTTAAAACTTAAACATTCTTAATGTTTAAAAGGTAAATCATTTTTCTTTAGTAAGAATAAGTCAAAAGGAAGTTTGACTTTGATCTTGAAAGAGGCACTTTTTGTTTGTTTTGTTTGGCGGGGTATCAGGGCGGAACAGCAAGTCTGAAAGGAGACTAGAACACAGCGGGGGAACTTGCTCTCTGCTTTGTCATCAGTAGCATCCCTCCTCTCCCAGAGTCTCAGAACTACCACCCGGTCCCTCTGAAGGGTGGTGGCTCTCTATGGGACCGACAGCATCACCGAAGACAGGGAAAAACTCGAGAAGAGATGAAGGAGTGTCCTCTGCAGGCTTCCAGCAGAAGCATGGTCCTGGGACACCTGGGTGGCTCAGTGGGTTACGCCTCTGCCTTCGGCTCAGGTCATGATCTCAGAGTCCTGGGATCGAGGAGCCCTGCACTGGGCTCTCTACTCAGCCAGGTACCCTGGCTGCTTCCCTCTCTCTCTCTCTCTCTCTGCCTGTCTCTCTGCCTACTTGTGCTCTCTGTCTGTCGAATAAATAAAGAAAAATCTTTTAAAAAAAAACAAAAAAAACATGTAGTCCTCTCAGCCAGAGTCCACAGGGGAGGCTGCATGGGAACAGGAGGAGGGAAGGACTGAGAAGTCAGAAGGACAGAACCTGGGGGTGTGGGTTCCGAGACAGGAAGGATCTGCGGACTAAAGGGAAGGGATGACAGGGAGTGCCTGGAAGGTTTTGCTCATACTTTATACCTGAGCCAAAAGACCTGAACAAGGAGTGACTGTTCTTCTGAGGACCCTTGGTGATGTGTACCAGCTGGGGACACATGTGGCTTCCGTGCCCTCTGGGGCCAGCCCAGCTCCTTTTCTCTCCTCTTGTCTCCCAGGACTCCTCCTCTATTTCTAGCCACAGCCCTCTCTACTTCCTAGGATTCCTGAGATTGACATTCCCACCCCTACAATCCCCCCGCCCACTCCAGGTAAGGAGCACAAGAGCTGTTTACATTTCCCTGGAGGGCAACTACCCCGGACCGGACCATGATGCCCCAACTCCAGGTTCTAGCTCCACCTTGACCAGTGCCTAATGGGGCCATCTTGGGTCATGAGTCCCTTTGCCTCCTTGAATTCACCTGTAAAATTAGGAGTTTGGTGATATAATCTGTAAAGTCATTTTTAATTCTCAAGGTGTTCCTGTAAATCACTATAGGGAAATAGAGATCATCAAAAACAAACAAACAAATAAAAGAATGTTACAGGCTTCCAGGAAACCTCAACATAGCCTCATAAAAGTTTTGTCTGCGTTATGGTGAAATGAAGACGGGGCCATTCCTTTGGCCAGCACCTTCTCTTGACAAAGGGAAAACTCCTAGGATACAGGAAGCATGTGTTTATGTCAAGAGGTGGGACTCCCAGGAAGGTTTTCTGTTGAACAGAGTCTGCCTGGAAATTTGGATTCCAGATAACAATTTGTCTGAGATATTTTCATTACTAAGTAGACCAGGACAAACTCTTGGCCATGAGGATGGGCCTGAAAATTTTGGAATATTTAGCCATTAAATAGTCTCTTATTCTATTCCTTAAAAAGAAAACAACAACAAAAAACAACCTTATTCCTTTACTCAAAGCCAGTGAAGCTCATCCAGCCCCAGACCTCGCTTCCTCACCTGTACAATAGGTGCCTCTTTTATAGGGCAACAGGTTTAATTGAGAGAAAGCCAGCCATGACCTGGCACAGTGTCCAGAGAACAGTGAGTCCTCAACAGAGAGCAGCAATTGCGAGTTACTGAATCTTGGCAGACTAGATAAGTCTTAGCAGAAGACCCTCCCCTTCCCCCAGACCCCTGTCTGCCACCAGTTCTCCCCACAGCCCCTTTTTATAGGATTCACCGCTCCCTGATACCCTATAGGCAAGTTGGCCTCAGGACTTGTGTGGTGAGCCGCAGGCAGAATGGTAGAGCTCCCTATGGGCCTTTTGATGCAGAAATCCTCCCTTTTCGCCCTTGCTTGGTGGGCAGGGGGCAAAGTGAAAATACCAGGTCCAGTGGGAGCTTCCCTTCTGGTGCAAGGGGTGAATGGAGAGCTTTCAAAGCCCTGCTCTGCCAACGACTTGGGCAAGCACTCCGGACAGGCTGAGACTCAAGATGAATCTGCTTCTTGCCTCTATTGGTGGCAGCCCCAGAAGCCATGAGAGAAGGTGCCAAGTCCCCTCCACTCCGTCTCTTTCCCTCCCAGAAAGAAAGTTCTCACCTGTCTCTTTCCTTATTATCTACTTGGGGCCTCCCCCTGACCCAGACACCCCTCCACCCCTGAGCCACCTGGGGGAGAGAATCTCACCAAAGACGCTTGGGGCCCCTTCCAGGTGCAAAGCGGGTACTGGGGCCGGCCTGGGGGGAGGTGCGCCTGCGGATTGGCAGACAGCTTGGGGAGCATCCCCGAGCCCAAACTTGGCGGTCGCTGCGGGCCAAGCGGGAGGCGACATCAAAGACACGAGGGGGCGCGGGGAGGGGCGCGGGGCCGGAGCCCACCCGCCAAAGACAGGCCGACCCGCACGTTTGGGCTTCTCTCAGAAGAGAAAATTCCTGGGTTAAGAACGGCGATCGCCTTGGTCTTCCCGAGCAGCCGCTGTCCTGGCTAACTCCGCCGCTCCATGGAGGCCGCCAGGCATCTGGGGGCGCCCGGGGCCGCGCGATCCCCACGGTGCTTCTCGGCGCCGGCCCGAAGGCTCAAATCTCTCTGAATACAGGAGTTTGGAGGGAAGCAGGATGAGGTGGTGTGGCAGCCGTGACTGTGGGGATGCGCATCGCCCCCCGGAGCTCTAGCACCGGGCTCTCTCTGTGGCGGAGGTGCGAAGGCTTCTCCAAGGAAGCTGGGGCTCCGAGGACCCCGTGGTTCCCCGCCCTGAACCCGAGGTTCCGGGACTGAACAGAAGGGCGACATTTGCCCCTGGCAGGGTCGGCAGGCAGAGTGGCGGCTGGGCGTCGGAAGGGGGGCAGTTTGGGGGTGCCAGGCAGATGATGGGGAGAGGGCTGCCTGGCACTGCCACAGCCGACCTCCAGAAAATAGATAACTGAGAAAAGTGAGGGTGCAGGTTAAAAAAAAAAAAAAAGGCTAAGGAGGGGAAAAAATGAGAAATACGCAAAGGGGAAAAGGATAGTGGGGAAAAAGGGGTGCGATCAAGGGGAACATTCAGTTGTTGGGTCGGTGCCAGGATAAGTTCCCAAATAAGAAGTGATTGGATGTGAAACAGTGGTTCTTCCCAGGACCAATGGCATCAGCATCACCCCAGAACTGGTTAGAGATGCAAACCTATTGCTCAGAAACTTCCACCCAGAAATCCGTGTTTCAGCAGGTCCTCTGGGTGATTCTGCTACCCGTTCAAGTTCAAAAACCACTGGTATTGAGGCAGGGCACCGGCCTGGGGGCTGGGAAACTGGGCCTTTCCATCTTCCCATCAGTAGAAAGGAGGGTTGGACTAGATCAGGGGATGCTGGTGGCTGGAGCCAGGCAGGTCACACAGAGTGAGGTGGGCCAGCTTGGGAATGTCACCCCCGAGAGGGCCTGTGCCCTGAGCCAGCTGTTGTTGCCTGGCTTGATGGAGGGACCAGTGTTGCCGTAGTATCAGGCTTTGCAAGAGTAGCTGGAAACGTGGATTTTTTAAATGTGAAATCTCTCGGGTGTGTGTGTGTGTGTGTGTGTGTGTGTGTGTGTGTGTGTTTTAATGCTGGCAACTAATTAAACATTTTAAAAACATTGTTTGGGTCTTTGCTGCAGGCCAAGCAAAACACATCTGCAGCCTGGATTTGCCCAGTGGGCCCCAGCTTCTACTCTTTAGACTCCAAGATCTCACCTTCTGGAAGGGTCTGTGAGACGGACGTGAGGTGTGGTCGCTGCCCTGAAGTGGGAAAGTCAGACCTCCTGAACTTCTAAGAGGGTATTATTAGGAGAAAAGGCGATTTAAACACCTCACAATCCCATAAAACTGTGGTTGTTCCTTGAACTCCCGCCTTGCTGTTCTCTCTCCTTCTCTTAACGGGGGAACCTCCCTATTCTCATCATTTAGACTTAAAACAGAAACAGTAAACGACCCCTGTTCAGAGGTCAGTCTGCAAAGTACCACCCCCTCGACCACAACTCCCTGTTAAAACCCTCTCTAAAAAACACCTCGTGTTTGTCAAATATTTCCCCTCCGTGCCAGAGATAGTTCTAAGTACCTTACGTGTATTAATTCTGTTACTCCTACAACAATCCTGTAAAATGGGTATGGTTATTGTCTTATTGTCTCGTATTTCACAGACGGGGAGACAGAGGCCCAGAGAGGTTAAGTGACTTGACTTGCCTAAGGTCACCCAGCTTACATGTGGCAACTGGCAGCATTGGGATTTGGACCCAGGCATCCTGGCTGGCTCCAGAGCCCAACCCACTTTACTGCTTCCCCTCCTTTCAGTGATCAGCCTCATCCTGTCCCACCCAGATGGGACCCCTAGGAATGTGGCCGTTCCGAAGGACATAAAGGGCCTGTGCCGCTGGAGCTGGGCAGGCCCAGCACACGTGGAGCCGTGACCCAAGCAGGTGGGCCCCCAGCAGCATGCCCGCTAATGTAGCCGGTCAGGCTTAAGGTGTCACGGAGTTTGACAGCTTTAACAAAGGAGGTGTCTTCTGGAGGAGATGAAAGAGCAGAGCTGTTTATTTGAGGATTAGAGCCTTAAGAAATGTCTGTAACTCTGCAGGCCGCATTTCTGCATCTTATCCTCCTTGTTCCTGACGGTGTTCTCAGGGTTTTAGAGGTAAGAAGTCTCTGTAATCTAGTTTAATGTTACGAGGCTTTCTAGGCAGAGGGACCGTCTCCCTGCCACGCAGCATGTGCTGGGAAGGGCTCCAGCCAGAAGGAGCACCGGAAAAGGAGTCAGGAGACCTGGGTCCTCGCCCTCACCTTATGCGTCACTGACTGTGAGGCCTGGGGAAGCAAGTTGTCCTTTCTGGGTTCCAGATGCTTCCTTTCCTAGGCTGTCTACTCAAGCAGCTGCTCACCACATGAAGCTAAACTAAAAATTCATTTTCTGGCTTACACCAGCTACATTTTCTGTGCTCAAAAGCCACATGGAGCTAGGGGCCATCACGTTGGCGGGGGCAAATGTAGACTGTCTCCATTGTGGCAGAAAGTTCTATTGTGTGGTGCTGCCTGTGATGGAATTAGATCATCCTAAAGCCCTCTGAACAATTCAGTTCTATGTTTTGTTTGTTTCTGCTCCACGAGCATCACTACTCACACCCATGAGACGTGCCCTGAGGACAGCTGATCTCTGCCAGCGAGATGAGCACAGTGAACTGGTCTACTCTTGGCTAGTAAATTCACTTTGTGACCAAGAGCAGCTACTAGAGGTACATCCGCTCAGAATTCGTGATGCAGCTTTCGACCACGAACACTCCTATCAGCTCACAAAGGAAGTGATCTTGGATTGGATCTAATCATTTGGGGTAAAAGTAAGGATATTGTTGTGACTTCACGAATGCTAACCATCTGCTCCTGACCTGGTTTGGGGATGAAAACAGTGCAAGGGCACCATCAAATTCTAACGAAAGCTAACATTTACCCAGCACTTGGCATATGCCAGGCATGGCCTTAAGCACTTAACAAATTTTTAACCTATTGAATCCTCATAGTGGTGCTATGGGCTGAGTATTATTAATGCCCCATTTCCTCGAATGGGGAGCTGAGGTACAGGGAGGCTCAACAGTGCCCACTGTCCCATGGCTAGTAAGTGCTGGAGCTGGGATTAGCATTGCCAGATAAAATACAGCACTGGAATTCCGTTTTTACTGGATGTCCTGTATTTTTATTTGCTACATTGGCAACCCTACCTGAGATCCAAGTTCAGGCTCTCTGGCTCTAGATTCTGTACGCTTCATGCCTCTATTTACGGCCTCTTAAAAGAGAAAGGTAGTTCTGGATACTCAGTTGTAAAGCACAAGGAAGCATCTCTTTGGAACTGTGCAGCTCCCCTCCCCCATGCACCCCCCAAGTCCTCATACACAAATGCATGAACATCAGCCAGAGCCTGAGGAATCTTGGGATTTTCTACACATTTTCTACACGCTGACAAATTACAGATGCCCAGGAAGAGAATCAGCTCTTCTTTCCTAAAGCGTAAGTCCAGCTTCACACCTAGACAAGTAGATACCATTAATCCCACCGTTCTGAGGCCAATGCACCTCCCCCACCCGCCCTTTGGAAGTCCTCTTAGCCCTTAGCTTTAACACCAGACCCAAAGGTCAGGTTGCTGCACGAGAATACGTGGGGCTTGTATTTAAAAATGTTTTCATGCCTAACTCCAAGTCAGGCATAACTTGGATCTCCAGGCTGGGGTGAGGGACATCTATAGTGGTTGGTTGGTTGGTTTTGGTTTTTTTTTTTTTTTTTTTTTTAAGATTTTATTTACTTATTTGTTTAGAGAGTATGCAAGCATACTCTTATACAGAGAATCTCGAGCAGACTCCCCGCTGAGTGTAGAGCCCAACATGGGGCTCAATCTCACAACCCTGAGATTAAGACCTGAGCTGAAATCAAGAGTCGGTCCCTTGACTGACTGAGCCACCCAGGCGTCCCATGGGCACCTATAGTTTTAACAAACTCCCCAGGAAGTTCTGTGGCATCCCCAGGTGCTGCCTGGAGCCCCTGCCTGCTCTCAGGAACTTTCCCCTCCTCTTAAGGGCCTACCCTACATCATAGGCCACACACCCCAACTCCGGGTGCCCACCGCCTCCCTTGTTACCTTACGTCCTTTCTAGTCTCTTCCACCACTGCCTGTTTCTTCCATTCATCTCTTTTTCATTCTTCCTGCCCAGAACTGGAGTTTCTCAGGCTTTCTCTCCTAGTGTTGCTTTGGATCCTATGTAGTCAAACTTCTCACAACTTCTTCTGAGTCTCATGACTCATTCTCGTACCATCCCCACTGTCATGGAATCTTAGTAGGTTGGATGTGTGGACGAGACCACAAAGAAGAAAAAAAATCCTCGTTTTACAGATGAGGGAAAAATAAAAAGCTTCAAGATATGCAGTAACCCATCCCAGGATGCAGAGAGAGCTTGAGGGGAATCTTTCTAGACAATCTGGCCTCTGGAGACCGGGACATATGGTCCTAGGATGTCTCATATTTACACAGACAAATGTCTCTCATTTCCAAGCTAGCTCAGATCGCAAACAAAAGATGTTTGCTACATCTTCACACCTGCTGCAGGGATGGTTTTAGCAATTGGATGTCTATTGATGAGGGATCAGCCCAAATGAAAGGGCCACAGCCTGGGAATTCTTGGAGTCACTAAAATGTGAGATAAGCGGGCCTGTCAACCATTTAATTAACTATGTGTACTTTGCAGAAACTATGACTCCATGAGCAACAATCTGTGCTGACAGGTGAACCTGATGGACAGGTGGGCAAGCTGGGCATCCTCCGGAGCTTTCAGCTCAGAGACAAGACAAGCACCCTTATTTTTCTTTAAAAAACTGCCCTAGAGCTGCCATCTATTAGTAATTCAGTCTAATTTGGCAAGGACCTTTTGAGGAACCCAGCACCTGTTGACTCCGTAGTGGATGAGGAAAGGAGCAGGTGCTATTATTCGATAGACAAGATGGTAAGAGATGAAACGGTTAGTGTAAGCTTCCCACTAGTGTCCAAACCAGTGGGCAGCAGTTCAAAGCACTAAGATATCTGCAAACAGAAGGCCCTTGGAACCTTTCAAGGTAGTCACAAAAATGCACTGAGGGCCTGCTATGCGTTGAGCACAGGCCTGAGTGTGAAGACATGGATGGAGGCAGATAGGATGTGGGCCTGGCCCTTCCCTGCAGGCTCTTACTGGGAATGTAAGGGGTCAGGGGCCTCTGGCTGCCAGGGGACCTCATCATGGCGGGAAGGGTGAGGTGACAAGATCTGCAGGCTTGGGGGAGGGAGGGGCATCTGTGGTCCGCCTCACTCCTGGAGTGACTTGAAATGAACAGGGAGCTCATTTTTCTGTGCATTACGGTACACGTGAACGTACGTCCTCCATTATCACACATGTTAGTGTGTGTTATGTGTGTCTCACCCATGGGCAATCTCCTTTATTTCCTCTGCTTCCATTTCTTAATTGGTGAAGTACACAGAGTTCTAGCTACTTTGTTGGATGGTCGTGATCGTTTAATTAAATTAGATATAACAAATTAAACTGCCTTTCATAAAGTGCCCGACTCCTGGACATGATACGAAGAGGGTTCCCTCACCACCAGTCAACTTTACCATTGAAAATAAAAACCAGTGCTGCTATTTGGTTTGGAATTTGATAGAGCAAATGCTGGAGTTGATGTTATCCCCAAATCACCAGAATGACGGGATCATGTGTCCCTGCGGCAAAGCCTGGCAAAAGAAGGAAAGAGGGAAAGAGAAACAGGAGCAGAGAAAAGGCAGAACCGGGGACAGAGAATGCAGAGACATGGTAAGGGCCAGGTGGGAGAGAGATATGTTCGCTTTGGACAAGCCATTCATAGCCCACACAAAAGAAAGCAAAGCGGTAATAGATAATTATTTAGATAGTATCTACTTAGTCAGTCCCAAATAGTGCTCAATTACTACAGAATTAGAAATCCTTAATTATTGGTGTGGAATTTCAAAAGGAGAGCCTCGGAAGGATGCAAATGCTCCCGCTGGGTGCCCAGGTGGGACCCGGGCGTGCCAGCCGCTGCCATCACTCACCTGGGAGAGGGGCTGGGCTGATGTTTTCAGAAAGCAGCTGGGACAATTACAGATCTGTGGAGAACAGCTGGAGAGCCCAGAGAAGCAAGCGCAAGCTAAGCTGTGCCCGAAGCTATATTTGAATGATTGTATTTTATCTGTGGCTTTTTTACTTAAAAAGAAAAGAAAAGGCACAGCCACGATGCATGCTGAATGAATGAGTGAATGAATGAACGAGTGAGCTTGGGAAGCTTTTATTACTGTAATCCATAGTCTCTCTCTCATGCTGGCTCCACTCATAAAACAGAAAAAATTAGTTTTATGTCTAAAAGAGGGAACGCTGATTATACTAAGGTAACACGTGGTGCTATATTCTTTTAAGTACTTTGCATACTTAATAGCATCCCCAATAATTACCCTCTAAGGTAGGTACTATTATTAGTCTCATTTTGGAGATAAGAGACCTGAGGAGTAAAGTCAAGTAACTCGCTCAAGATCACTGTCGCTGGGGGCACCGGGGTGGCTCAGTCGTTAAGCGTCTGCCTTCGGATCAGGTCATGATCCTAGGGTCCTGGGATCGAAGCCCACATCAGGCTCCCTGCTCAGCGGGAAGCCTGCTTCTCCCTCTCCCACTCCTCTTGCTTGTGTTTCCTCTCTCGCTGTGTCTCTCTCTGTCAAATAAATAAATACAATCTTAAAAAAAAAAAAAAATCACTGCCACTGAGTGGTGGGGCTGAGACTCCCCCTGAGCAGTCTGGCTGCAGAGTCTGTGTGTCTCTAGCCACTGGACCCACGTCCTCTCCATCCAGTGCCTGAAGACCAGCCATGGGCATGGGGCCAGCGAGGCAGGAAGGGACTGGTAAGGAAAGCAGAGTGTGGGGTCCAGGGAGCGTGTGGCATTTTCCTGCAGAGCCCACACAGAGGACACCCCCTCCGACGCCTGGGGGCCTGTCAGTGTTGGCTGATTGTGGTGTGGGCGTTGGGCCTCTCCTCTTTGTCCCAGCAGCCCTTGGGCCTCTCCCATTTAACCCCTTCAACAGGGTGATCCTCAACACATCACTTCCCTAGAGTCATGAAATGACTTTGGGCATCCATTTCAATGACGCCTACCCAGTGAGCAGCCCTGTCCCCACTCTGCCCCAGAACAATTCCAGGAAGACCTTGCCCCAAGTCCAAGGGATCCTATCGGCACTTTGCGTGTGTCAGAGATCTCTTTGTGGTCACACCAAAGCTATGCCAGGGGGTTACCTCTCGACCAAATGGAACCTTCCCTAAAAATCAGAAGTTCACCTGTGATAGGAGATGAAGGATCTCTTGCTGGACGAAGGCCCTGTGTAGCCTCAGAGGGAAGCGGAGAGAGAGGCGGAGGAGGTGTGCGGGGCAGACTGTGAGCCCGGAGAATGGAGCAGCGCTGACTCTGTCCCCAAGAGATGTGTGACCTGGGTGGGCCGGCCTCCTTCTCCAGGCCTCACAGAGGTGACTTATAAGGCAGAGGAGCCACAGGTGGTCTAACCCGGGCCCTAAGGTCTCCCCCTCTGCATTCCCTCGGAAGCAGCTCCTCCCAGACCCCAGGTCCCGGTTCTCCCTTCTTGCCCTCGCGGCCACCCCGACGCAGCCACCCATGAGAACCGCCTCAGCCTCCCTGTTGATATTTCAACACTTTCCTCCCCTTCACCCCCTCCCCCCGCGTCTTGCTGTGGGGGCCAAAGCCACAAGCGAGGAGGCATGTCCAAACCTCCGTTCTCACAGCACCGCCAAGCAGGCTGTTCTCAGAGGTGAGCCCCATCCTGACCCAGACTTCCAGCCCAGCCCGCTTATCTGCAGACGCTCTGTTCCTCCAGGCCCAGCACGAGACTCAGTTTCAACACAGCCCCGCAGATCCCAATCTTCCCAGCCCACCCCATCCTCAGGCACTGCCTCCAGCCCCGTGCTCAGCCCTCTCGGAGACTTGGCTCTTTGTCTCCGGGGAGGCAGGCACCCACGCCCTCCCTCCCCAGTCTCCCTGGGTCCCAGGCAGGAGCGGTGACAGTAGCATGGGGCCGGGGGGTGGGGGAGAATTGCATAAACCTCCCCTGGACAGGCAGTGAGAGCATCTATTTATTATTTTTCTGCTGATTTATTGGGCTGACAGAGTCCTGCCTTTGGTGAGAAAGCCTTGGGAGCTCGCAGATGGCACCGTTCTGGAAATCCAAAAGGCGGCAGCGGTGGCAACAATGGGACAGCACTGAGTCCTAAGAGATGAACCCCCGTCCCATGGGACCGGTGAACTCCAAGCAGTCAGCTCCTCCTTGGGACACTCTACCTCTGGTCATCAGAGGAGAAGCCACTATGCAAGGGGTATGACAGAGGCTGTCACAGCAAGCTCCACAGAGTCTCCTGATCTGAGAACCATGTCCCGGTACTTCCCCCCTTCAGTAGGGAACAGGTGGAAGTTAGTCCTACATCCAAGCCACTCGAATTTGCGACTTTGTGCTTTGGCAAGAGCTGACTTTCACTGACAGCCTGAGTTCAGTTCATTATGGGCTTTAATAGAAACCAAAATAGAAGTAGTGAGTGTACCAGTCGAGGCTCCCTGGACATTTAACACCTTAATCCTTCTAGAAGATTCATGCTCAATCATTCCTAGACCTGCTCTGTAAGCCGTTACCTAGACCTCTTCCAAGTCCTATCCTGAGCAGGTCTCCCCTGACTGTCCCAGGCCTCATGATCTCACCCCTTCTGAGCAGTGACTGCCTGCAGAGCCGCCCACATAATTTGGCCCCCGATGGCGCAACATTGCCTATTGTTCAGTGCCTCCTTCTTATCTGCGTTATCGCCCTAAGGAATCTCAACGACTAGGAGGCCTATTTTTTATTTCTTTTGGAGCCTGTCTTCGATTATTTTCTGGCACGGTCCTGATCGCAGAGTTGGGGCTTAATAAATGCTTGCTGGATTGAGAAAGAGAATGCGTTGTCAATAGATGAAAGCAGCCAGAGATAAGGCACAGCTCTTCCAATCCCATGGAAGAGACAGTTAGCCTTACTGATTGTTGTTCAAGCTCCCCTGCATTCCCTCGTCGCCCTCTTGGGGGTCAAGTGACTAGTTCTGGCCAATGCATTGTGCGTAGCAATGCCAGGGTCACTTTCCATCCGAGGGACCTCGAGCCATTTTGAGTTTTCTGCAGTGTTCTCCAATTCCTCTGCCCCTCACCTGCGAACACGGCTGTGTTCTCAGAGAGTGGCATCTCCATTGGCTTGGGTCCCCGAATGACCAGATGGAGCAGACCTCCCCATGTGAAAGTCATGGTGTCTAACCAGACGTAAACTTTCTATAAAACTCGTCAAGTGTGAGAATGTGTTTGTTACTACAGCAGAACCCAACCTGGCGAATGTGACATGTAGTCTACTTAAATATTTTTAAAATCCTTTTTTTTTTTTAAGATCTTTAAAAATTTATTTGACAGGGATCACAAGTAGGCAGAGCGGCAGACAGAGGGAGAGAGGAGGAAGCAGGCTCCCTTCTGAGCAGAGACTCTGATGCAGGGCTCTATCCCAGGACCCTAGGATCATGACCTGAGCCAAAGGCAGAGGGTTTAACCCACTGAGCCACCCATGCGCCCTGACTTAAATATTTTTAGAAATAGGATGATCCTTACATTGGCAAGGGAAGACCAAGAGAAACCATTTTTAGCCCAGGATAGGCCAAAAGAGGACACCATGCCTTGTCGTTTGTTTGTTTTGCTTGTTTGCCATCTTGTTGTTTTTTAAAATGTGGTCAAGGGGTGTGTGCATTAAAAGCACCCAAGATGCTCGTTAAAAATACAGATTCCTAGACCCCACTCTGGAGTCCGAGTCTCTCGTGGCAACAATCGTGCATCTGCATTTTTAACAAGCTCCTGGGTAGTTTTGACTCACACTGAAGGCTGAAAGACTCTGATATCAGCCTTTAGATGAGCTGTTCTTCCACCTGTGGTTCAGAACCTTGGCCGCACATGAGAATCACCCAGAAGGCCTTTAAAAGTGCTGATTCTCTGCCTCACTCCCACTGACCCTTTTTAATTAGTCTGGAGAAGGGCTTAGCTATAACTTTATGGTTGTTATTGTATAAAGTTCTCTCTGGTGACTTTACGATGAACCATTGACCTTAACTGTTTAATTAATTAACTGATTAATTGTTTAAGAGCATTTTCTGTTCCTATTTCAGGAAGAGCAAAACGAGTGCTTCCTTTCAAATGTCCAGCTTTCATGACAAAATATTTATTTTTACCCAGTTTTGCTATTTTCCTTATCTGTGAAGAAGGCATAACAGGTCGTTTCTACCTTATAGGGTTGGGTTTTTTTGCTTTTTGGTGGTTTCTTTTTTTTTTTTTTTTTTTTAAGTTTTAGTCTGATAGGCTTGCTGTCTGCCAACAGCAACATTTTCAAATCAGTCTTTCAACAGTGATCATCAGGAACTGATGTAGGTTCACTTAAAATAAGGCCTGTCAATCAAAAGCCTCTTCCTGATAAGACTGGTTATTCACCTGGCAAACTGGTAGATGTAATGTATCTCGACATAAATGTCAAGCAAGGCATTTGACAAGTTTCCTTTTTTTTAATAAAAAAATTTGATTTTTTTAATAACATAATTTTAGGGGCACCTGGGCGGCTCAGTGTGTTAAGCCTCTGCCTTTGGCTCAGGTCATGACCTCAGGGTCCTGGGATCCAGCCCCACATCGGGCTCTCTGCTCAGTAGGGAGCCTGCCTCCTCCTCTCTCTGCCTGCCTCTCTGCCTGCTTGTGATCTCTCTCTCTCTCTCTCCCTGTTGAATACATAAATAAAATCTTAAAAATAAATAAATAAATAAAGTTTAAATATTTTAAAATTTTAAACATTTATTAGTTATAATTGTATTTTAAATTTATAATTTTAAATATTTACTATTTATAAATTTGTTATAAATAATACAAAAGCATGTGGTTTTAGTTGAGTTCTTCGAGTTTATCTAAAAAATATTCAATCAGTGGCTTTGTGAGCTTTCTGTAATATTGTGTACTCTCAACTGTATCTTAATTTGGAGTCATTCAGAAAGCCCAGTGTAGCATCTCACTCAGTGTGAAAACACCATACATATTCATTAAATGAGTGCTTGAAAGGGATACAATTCTAGTTAACTTCCCCACACGGCTCTTTTTGGCTCCCTTGTGTTCGATATATTGACCTACAGCTAGGTAACAATGAGGGACCATGAGGATAAGTCTCCCAATGTCCTCTGCATGACACCAACGGGAAATAAGATGACCTCTGTTTGCTTAATGAACAAAGACACGAAGGAAGTTGGGGAGGTCTGGTTTCGCAGTATTCACAAAAAATCAGTGTTCGCATGATGACAAAGTTCATGTGAGCCAGTGATATTCTTGGCAACTGAAACATGTAGAAATCTTAGCATTTCTTAAGTCATGAGGTCATCTGAGCGATGGTCTCATTGTGGTAAGCAAAAATGAGACCTCATTGGTTCTCACTGTTGTGGGCTAAATGGTGCCTCTGACCCCACCCCCAAGATTCAGAATATGGAAAAGGTTCTTTGTAGATATTATCAAGTTAAGGTGAATTAAGGGAGATCGTCTGGATTTAGGGCAAGTCCTAGGTCCAGGGACAGATGTCCTTCCAAAAAGAGGGGAAGGCAGTGTGAAGAGGGAGGCATGGTGCAGCGGCAGGGCAAGGTGCTCGAAGGATTGCCAGGAGCCCCCAGAGCCCATAAGAGACAGCAAAGGACTGGATTGCTCCCTTAGAGCCTTTGGAGGATGGGCAGCTCTGCCAACACCTTGATTTGGCTCTTCTGGCTCCCAGAACTGTGAGAGAACCCATTTCTGTCGTGTTCAGCCCCCCGGTTTGTGGTAATTTGCAGTGGCAGCCACAGACAACAGGCTCCACCACTGTCGAGGTAAAGCAGTGGTGTGGTGAATGGTCTGGGAAACAGGACTGATCTTTCACTATTTAAGGGGCTGCCTGGGAAGGGAGGGAAAGAAAACTGAGCAGGATCTGAGAACTGCTCAGCGTGTTTTGTCACTTCTATGCCTTATAGCACTTCTCTCCGGGTGCTGCCTGCTTCGGTCCTTCCTCAGGAAGGCTCTTCTCAGCACAGAGGGTATGCCAGGCTCTCCTGCAAAGCCCTCAGGGTAAACCAGTGAACCACACAGGCAAAATCCCTGCCTTCAAGGGGCTTGTGTTCCACTGGGGAGGAGTTCACCAGAGCAGATCACTGGAAAACAGAACCAAAGCCAGAGTTTCATTTGCTTGTCATTGTTTTTAATGCCCAGCTGGATGAAAATTTAAATCACCACCCACGAATGGCTTTGCGTTGAGGAAGTGTTAACATCCAGGGTGAGTTAAAAGTCCTATATTCTGTCTTGGAGGAAAACAAAAAGTTGAATTCTCTCTTTCTCTTTGAGCTTTCTATTCTTTTCTTCCTTCCTTTCCTTTCTCTCCCTTTTTGTTCTTATCTTTCTTTCCTCTTTCTTTCTTTCAGATTTTACTTATCTATTTGAGAGAGAGATTGAGTTGGGGGGGAGGGGAAGACGGAGAAGCAGACTCACTATTGAGCAAGGAGCCTGATGTGGGACTTGATCCCAGGACACTGGGATCATGACCTGAGCCAAATGCAGACACTTAACCGACTGAACCACCCTGGTACCCACACCCTTCTTTTTAAATATTTATTTGTTTATTGGAGAGAGAGAGAGAACGTGGTGGGCAGGAACAAAGGGAGAGGGAGAGAACCTGAGGCAGACTCTGCACCCAGCATGGAGTCTGACACAGGCCTTGATCTCACAACCCTGAGCTCAGAACCTAAGCCAAAACCAAGAGTCAGAGACACTCATCCAACTGAGCCACCCAGGCAACCCGAAAGTCTGAATTCTCTTATGCATTGGTTAGTAACAAAAAGAATTTGGAGGAAATTTCCAAATTTTATCTGGACTGGCTTTTCTTTTTGTCTTCTACGCTGTCGATGTTGTTTGGTGATCACAACTGATGTTACAGTTTTTACTTTAAAAGGCACATTTAAAAAATTTTTTTTAACTATTTTTTCTATTTATTTGAAGCACAGTAAAAAAAATTGGTACACTTTGGAAATTCAGTGGCATTTTTTTTTAAAGATTTTATTTATTTGGCAGGCAGAGCTCACAAGTAGGCAGAGCAGCAGGCAGAGAGAGAGGGGGAAGCAGGCTCCCCGCTGAGCAGACAGCCTGATGCGGGGCTCGATCCCAGGACCCTGAGATCATGACCTGAGCCGAAGGCAGAGGCTTTAACCCACTGAACCACCCAGATGCCCCTAAAAGGCATGTTTAAAGGAAAAGTATGCGGATTTTTCTCTAGGCTCAGGACCCCATGAGAAGCTTGGGTGGTTGAATCATGAAGCATTACTATCCAACTAGTGGTAATTTACTCTAATTGAGGACAAAATACCTAGGAGGAATTGAAATGTCTCTTGATTGCTACTTTGTAAACCCAGACCTTAAAGAGACCGTGAGAAGCAGAGAAAGCATTTTCAATTTTATGAAGGGAATTAACAGGAAAACAATAGGCTTCTTTTGAAGCAGAATCCATTATGTGTTAGTTTTGCTAGAATTCAGCTCTTTCGAAAAGTAAAGGGTACCACCAGTGACCAATGTACCATTATGTATATATACCGAAGCCAGTAAACTCCAAGGACATAGCTGTATCAGAAACAGAGACATCTGGGTTGCACAGCTGCAAACCCAGGTAGCCCTGCAGTCCCTGATTATGAAAATTTCATTTGTTAGTGTTGACTCTGCTTTGGGATACAATGAACTTCGTTATAAAGCTCTGTTCCCAAGAGACTTGTTATTCTAAGCAGTGCTGAGTTCCAGAAGGAAAGGACAGTAGTGCAGAAAGGCAAGCCCCATCTTTGCTCCTGGCCAACTCTGTTTAGGAGCAATGCAAATAAATGGAATAAATGCAAAAGCACTGAGAGCGGAGGAATTCTTTCTGTTTCTGTAATGGCCAGGGGGGAGGAACAATCCAGAAGCCACTGTGCAAACACCTCCTGCGCCTTCATGGCCTGAGATCTCACGCGGAAACCACATCCAGGGCCATGGATTTACCCGAACAAATAGAGGGAGGCCTTCCAAAGCTGCAGCCTAAATGCTGTTTACAGTGTAAATAAGAAAGACACAAACAGCTCTCTGAGGAGCTACTGTCACATCTGGGCTGCCTCGTGGGAACGGGCATGTTAGGGAGGCCGGGCTGGCAGCAAGTGCATTCCCGAGAATCTACCCTCCTGGTAAAACTTGGGAGATGCAACCGATAAGAGATCTGGAAATGATCATTCTTGGCGCTTTCCATTTTATTCTCGAAAACAACATGGGCCCGGTCTCACCTCTCACTTCCCGCAAACTCACCTCGTGGGAATGTGCAGCAGGAACCAGAGGGAACTCAGCAGCCCCGCCTGGTGCTAGAACCCTGGCCACGCCTTCATCACTGGGGTTGTGCCTGGGTCTGCAAAGGCCCGAATGTTAGCAAGCCCTGCAAGGGCAGAGCTGTCAGTCTTGCTGAGGAGACAAACTGGGAGGAATTCAGTAAAGGGGAGGCCTGGGGAATGGCCCACAGGAAGGCTGAGCCAGCTCAGCCCTCCTCCTGACGGCTGGGACCCTCCGCTCTCTGTGCAGCCTGCTTACTACTCTGCCTTCCTCCAGCTCGCCCAGGAGATTTTGCACAGAAATCACCGCCAGTGGAACTCTGCTGGCTTCCTTGCACTTTGCACACTACCCTCTCTACAGACACCTCTTTCTATGCCCGCGGGCTCCCACCCCTTCCTTTCACCCGGCCACACCAGCCAGCCAGCTCCCGTTTCTCCTTCTGCATGAAATTCTCTGTGAACACTTGCGGCTCCATGAATGCTCATGGCATTTATGAGATGCAGGTGTGGTTCTCGAACTGTGTGCTGAGGTACCCAGAGGCACCGCAGCAAGTTCTTAGGGTGCTGGGAATATTTTAGATTTCTGTCCAAGAAATATCTGTCAGATGCCCTGCAAACTATTAGCCTAGGGTCTCCACTTTATAGTGGCACATTCCTTCTGACAACGTAGTTTTGCACTTAGGATGATTTAAAAAAAAAATAAAGTATCATGTGAAAATCAATGAGCGATAGGAAATGAGGCTGGCAATGTTGTATCACACTTGATTCCATGGTTGGAAGAGTTGTGCGGCGTCCATAAATGATTGTAATTATTTAATAGTGAAACATAAATATTTTCTCTTTCGACCTTTTGAGTATTAATTTTCCAAGTGGCTACTAAGTTGTTAAGCCATAAATACTTATTAAGTTGTTTGGACCTAATTACTTAATTATTTAATAAATGGAACTGTTGGTATTTCTTTTGGCCCCGGGGGCACCATCAAAATGTCACTGAGGCCCTAAGGGTTCTTAGAGAAAGTTTGGGAACCTCAGATCTAGAGCCTTCATCTGATACAGAGCATTTACTGTGGGAATTCTTGTTTTATCCCATTACATGTGTCCTTGCAAAGCAAGCTATGTTTTGTTGGTTTGTTTATTTGGCTTCCCCTTGGGCTGGACTTGGGAAGAATGAAGGAGTTTTCTCCAGAAGACCCAAAGGGGCTGCAAGCGCGGAGAAAAACTGCCCGGTCGACGGAGTGGAGAGAACTGGTTGCGTTTGGTTGGGAAGAGAACCCAAACAAGGGAAAGGCCAGGAGGACTCTGTAAATAAAATTAAGTTTAATTAACTAAGTGGTTAGAGGATTGTATCACTTTTTTGCAAAGGCATGTCACCGTTCCTCTGCACTAGACTTTTGAACAGCATATGTTCCTCCTTATTTCATAATGAGGAGTGTATGTTCAGTACTCTTGTTTTATGACTATTAATAGATGTTTTAAAGTTTGTACTAATGAGGGAATGAAAAGCTATTTCCACTTGTTTGTTTGTTTGTTATGTTTTGTTTTGTTTTCGGTGCTTTATATCTAGAGTTTTCCATGCTGAAAACACTCTGCTTTGCTAATTCAAACAAAACACCGGTTCATCTGCTGTTGGTAGCTAGATATAAAGATGAACTTGACTGGAGTCTTTCCCCGATGAATTTGCCAGCTCCTCGTAGACAGGAATGGTGCATATGCTGTGCTCATTTGACTGCCAGTGGCAAACTTGGGAAATTTTTTTTTTAAAGATTTTATTTATTTATTTGACAGAGAGAGAGAAAGAGAGAGATCATAATAGGCAGAGAGGTGGGGGGGATGAGTTGGGGGGGAAGCAGGCTCCCTGCTGAGCAGAGACTCCGATGATGCAGAGCTCCATCCCAGGACCCTTGGATCATGACCTGAGCCAAAGGCAGAGGCTTTAACCCACTGAGTCACCCAGGCACCCCAACCTTGAAAAATTATAATAATAGTTTAGAATTTAGATCATTTTATGTTGACAGCCAGGAAGTCTTTGCTAACACTCTAGCAGGACTAGTGGGTGGTAATTCAGACCCTCAGAACTCAGTTTCCATGAAAAATTTGACCTGAGGTTTAAATAAAGTTGCACCTGGAAAACAGGACACACAATCAGTACCCAAGAGTGCACTGAAATCAACAAGCGGACAGAATCTGTGTTTCTCTGAAACCACCCCTTTCTTTTGCCCATTCCTCCTCCCCCAGACTTCCCGGCCATGTGGGACTGGCCACGCGGGCTCTGCACATCCTTCCTTGCTTTGCCCACCTGTCACTGCATTTCTTTGATTTCCATTTGTCCACCTGCCGTCTGACCATTGGCACATGGGCTGTCACATTT
The DNA here is from genome assembly GCF_009829155.1 of Mustela erminea. Classification (NCBI taxonomy): domain Eukaryota; kingdom Metazoa; phylum Chordata; class Mammalia; order Carnivora; family Mustelidae; genus Mustela; species Mustela erminea. Next base: position 102,753,671 of record NC_045620.1, on the reverse strand, counting down.
GTGTGCTTGGTGCCTTCCAGTTGGGGTCTTGTAGGGCCCTCCACCTTCCATGGCCAAGAATGACAGCTGCCTTGGGGAGGATCTGATGAGGACTGGGAAGGGGACAAACATGACATCTTCCAAGTTCAAACATGGGGACCACCCCCAAAACACTGGGGGAGGTGTTCCTCTGAGTTTGGAAATTCACAGTCAATTGCTGGTTATATAACTGACTTTGGAGTCAGGCTGTCTGTGCTTGAACACCAAATTCTGGCTCCACTATTAATGGTTGTATGGTCTTCAGCAATTTCCTGAATGTTTCTGAACCTCTGTTTCTTCCTTTATAAAATGGGAATAAAAATTGCATCTGTTTCATTGGCTTGCTGTGAGACTTAAGGGTTTAATGTGTGCACGGTGTGCTGGGGCTGAGGAAGGCTTTAGTTACCGACCAGTGCCTGCCTTCTGTCACGGACCCTGGTTTTAAGCCTGTACCACTATCTGCTGGCTATGTGACCATGGCCCAGTCCTGTAACCTCTCCTTGTCCAGATTTCTTCACCGCAGAGTTTATGGGGACACCTGCGTAGCTGTTTCAACCTACTTGTTGTGGTAGTCAACTGGAAAATTCTGTACAAACATAAGAATTCAGTTTGTTGTTAGAGGCCCCCTTTGTCCCCCCTTATAGTCAACAGGGTGCATGGTAAAAGGCCTCTTTCCCGAGGGAGGCTGCCGAGGGTTGCACACGAGTACGGAGGCCCAGCCCGGGCATCCATGGGATCATCTCCCGGCTGCCATGTTGGGCAGACTCTGAACAGCCAGTTCACAAGGATGCCCAGGGAGATGTATTTTTTGGATCCTGCCTGGGCTCATAAACAAGTCCAGAGTCTGGTTTTCTGTCTCTCCTTTTCTCAATTAGGGAAACAGTCAGGCACTGTCAGTTTGCTTTCAGGTCTCAACAAGCCCGAGCTGCCCTGGAGGGAGGAGGAGACAGGAGAGGAGAGTTTCCTCCCAGTAAAACTTGGCTTTGACTGAATAGCTTCCAGTTGCCTTGAAATCCAATCTTCTTTTGAACTCGAATTTGCCGTCAGTCACATTCTTGGAAGGCGATGTGCTCCAGTCCCGTCCTGACAGCCAGGAGTGATAATACCTTTCCAAGAACCCCACTCTCGGGGTGGTAGGAGCCGGCTGCCTGCTAATGCTCCCTTTCACCTGTTCAGTGAGACCAGAGTATTGGGGGTTCAGCCCTGAGGGACCCCACAGACAACTGATTGTCTGGGTTTGGGAGAGAAAGCGATCCTCTTTTTCCCTGTTGCTCCTAGAACTGAGGCTCTTTTGATATCTCTTTTATGCCATTGTTTGGAATTCCCAAATGCCTGGCTCCTCCGTTCCAACCAACAAAACTTTACCTCATGCCAACATTCACTAACTCATGAATTAATTCAATGAATACATATTGAGTGTCTACCATTGGTTTGAGGCACTGGAAAAACCATGGACAAAATGAGCAACATGCCTGGTCTCCATGAAGCCCACCCCCAACATTTAGCCAACCAGCAAGGTCAGGGCTGACAGCTGTCAGAGGTCCAGGTCTGAGAGAGAGAGGTCTGCCACATAAAAGACATGTGACATTGGGTAAACCACTAAGGTTTCCTGAACCTCCTTTTTCTCATCTGTACAATAAGTGAATCATTTCGTATGCCATAACTTTCCATTCGAGTTGGTCCAGTACAGATCGCAACTTTGTACAAAGAAGTCCAGACTTTTGATTCCATTGCACAAGGAGAATTTACTGAGCACCTGCTGTATACCATGCATTTGGAACACAAAGGTAAGATCCGGCCCCTGCCTTCTGGTAGAGGAGATGCACACAGAAGGTCTTGATTAGAAAGCTGTGTGGTGCAGGCAGTGATAGGGCCTTATAAAAGAATGATGGGAGGACTGAGGAGGGGACCTGACCTGGTCCAGGGGGAAGGAGGAGGGAATCCTTGGGCTAAGTCTTATGTAGAAACATAAGAATTCAATTTGGTGTTAGAGGCCCAATATGTTGGAGGTGAAGAGTGGAGCTGGGGGAGGGGGCATCCTGGAAAAAGGAAGTGAACAGAAGAATGGAAACCAGCCACGCCATAGTTCATGGTTCCAAAGCAGTCAGTACTGACAGGGACTGAGGAGAGAACAGAGGACCACAGGCCAGAAGACCTTGCTGGAGTCCGTTTTCTAGGCAAGGAGGTAACACCAAAGAGCTTTGCACAAGGACATCATAGCATCAGCTCTATATTCTAGCTCATGGCTGTTGTATAGTGGACTGACCGAAGGTGTCCCTGCAGAGGCTGTGAGATGAGACTCTCACTGTGTCCCCGCAAGCAAGCGGGGGCCCTGGGTGAGGGTGGTGGAGAGGTGAGAAAAGGTGTGTGAAATATTTAGGAGATGGAATTAGAGGGCTGGTTTACCATTGGGAGGTAGAATGAGTAGGGTCCAGAGATAAAAGGATCCCCAGGTTCCTCACCTCCGTGCCTTGGTGGAAGCTGCAGCGGGCAGTCGGAGGGGAGAGCGGGTTTCAAGGGACGAATGACAAGGTTTAAGTGCTTGTTGGATTTCTCAGTGGAGCTGGCTAGCAGCAAATAGGGTACAGGCAGGCCTTGCTCTGCCTGGTTCCAGACGCGTGGGTTTCACTTGCCACATGTGATTAATAACACCAGGGCCCCAACACTAGGGGTCACCTTTCAGTGACCACGGCACAGGACGTGTAATTGCAGAAAACACCTACTTCTCTTGAGTCGACATGTCACTACATAATAACAGATGTGCAGCATGATCCATGCCCAATCACCTCATCAAATTAAAAAAAAAAAAAAATCATGTCCAAATTCACACAACACAGAAATCAGGAGTAAAGCCCCAAATCAGGCTAACACATAGCTCCGACCCTCCCCTCCCACCTCCACCCCCTCACCTGGACCAGGTTTCCTGGAAGAAATAGAACTTCGAGCCAAGCCCTCAAACACAGTGCTGGAGCGCGGTCGCACCTTCCCGTGTCTTCAGAGTGAAAGCTAGAAATCGGCCAGGTTCACTTGGCAGAGGTTCTCCTGTTTTGTGCAAGCAAAGCGATTCTTGTCATACTCAACCTGGAAACCCCACCCAGCATCCCAGGATCACGGAAGAAAACAGAAAGGACAGAGACAAATATCGCTGTTCATCTTCTCTGTGCCCCAACAGGTGTTTGAGGACTCTTCTTGGACTGGAAAGAGGCTTGGTTAGGGTTAGGGGTGCAGAGAGGAAGGGAGAGAAGGAAGGGGTGGGGGAGAGGGAAGGAGGGAGGCAGGGAAAGGGAGCGCCCAGGGAAGGAAAGACAGCAGGAAGGCGTAAGGGGGTAGGGGTGTGGGGGAGAGGGAGAGAAAATGGAAGAACTGAGGTTTTTCACCTCAGAATATCATCTTTGTAATTGGCCACAACAAATCTTAGAAACTCAAAGGCCTGGGTTTTTGCTTCGGGGCAACGTGTGTGTGTAGACCCTCCTTTAAGGTGTCCTGCCATCTGTTCTGCAGTTAAGCAGGCGGAGACAAAACCTATCGGAAATAGCAGGTGGCAGAACAGGAAAGAGAGGACAGGGGGGAAGTCTGGAATTCCCTGGGGGTGCGGGCTGAAGGAGCAAAGGAAGATGGCGGAGGCCTCTGTGGCAGAGGCCTCTGTGGAGGAGGTCTGGGTAGGTCTCTGCCCTCAGAGGCCTGGGGTCCCTAGCTCCTCACCAGCAGCCCCCTAGCACCAGCCTTGTCTGAGGCCAACAGAGTGGGTGAGGCAGGCCAGCGGTCAACCCCAGACACACCCAAGGTCTGCCCACTTGAGCCAGAGGGTGCCCTGCCTGCCCAGTGTCAAAGACCCCCACGTGGCCCTTGGAGGACACTGAGTCTTCCACGAGGAGAGGGAAGAACTGCCAAATTCATTTCTGCTCTGAAGTCAAAGGAAACCTAGTATAAATATAGTGGGCTATGTGAATTATCCACGTGAAATGTTTAACACATTTAGCCTGGAGCAGATGAGATTTAATAAGGTGATGTTTCCATAGTGATTTTATTAGAAACTTTAATAGTAATCAGCTACCATTTATGGAGCACCTGGTATCATGTCAACCACCGGGCTCCAGGTACCCTGCCACACATTCACCTGCCCCAAGTCCCTATCAGAACCCCTGTCCATGCACATGCACGCATGCACGTGCACGTGCGCGCGCGTGCGCGTGCGCACACACATGCCTCGACAATCAGTGTTATAGTGAGGAAACCTCTCTGAGTTTCAGTGACGTTAAGTAACTTCTTAAAATCATGCAGTGTGTAACTGTGAAAGCCAGAATGGGAAACCAGGACCGGCTAACCCAGACCCACAGCCTTCATGACTGAACTGCCCCGCTTCTTGCTCTTCTCCCAAGAATGAACCAGGCAAGTAGAGTCAGTCCTTGCTCTCTCTCTCTCCCTGAGCTCCCTTGCACTGGGGGAAGCAGGTTCCAGGCTGTGAGCACCCCTGTGGAAAGGATCCCATGGTGAGGAACAGAGATTCTCAGCCTCATCCTATGATGCATCCTGGAAGCAGATCCCTCAGCCCCAGGCAAGGGTTGGTGATCACTGGAGCCCCAGTCACGTTGGTGACATCCGCGTGAAAGATCTGGGACCAGGGGCCCCCAACTAAGCTCTTCTTAGATTCTTGACCCAGAGACAGTATGAAACGATAATGTGGTTGTTTTTTGTGTGTTTTGCTGTTGTTGTTGTTTTTTGGTGCCAAAACCTGGGAACGAAATGATAATGTTTTCAGCTTCTAAGTTCGGGGGTAATTTGTTACACAGCAGTTGTTAACTAACATGATGTCATTAGGTTGTCAGTTGGGCAGGCTGCTTAGTGGGGAGGGCTTTCAGTCATGTAAAACGATACATTGTCCTCTTTCTGAAGCCGGGGAAGTGAGGTTAGGTTGCTGTACTTGCAGCCAGAAGCACTCTGATAAAGAGACCTCGCGTCATCTGTCTGGAGCCCGCCCCGCAGCAGCATCTGAAAACACTCTCCCTTTGTTCTCAAACAACTCTCCCATGACCTTCCTCCCTCCCCTGAGGATGCTAGGCTCCTTCCCACCTCTGGGTTTTCACCCATTTTGTTCCTGCTAGCCAGAGCTGTCTACTTTATCTTGTTAACGCTTTTGAGTTTTTCAGATTTTAGCTTGAAATCCCATTCCTTGGTAAAGTTCCAGACCTCCCTCTGAATTATTATTATTACACGTCCCCTTTGTTATGCACTTTATAACATGATGTGCTGTGATACTTTGTATAAAGTAATTATACTTTGTGCAACCACTTGGTTACTCTGTCTCCCTTCTCCCCCAGGACAAGGCTCATATCCACGGGAGCACCATTGTACCATGGTGCTCAACTCAGTGCTGGAGAGGGGCAAGTTCTCAATGAATAACAAGCAAGTGAGTGAACAAATGCATTGGAAACATACATTGCTTGCTCTAGAGAAGGTTTTGGACTAATTATGTAGATTTTGGAGTCATCAGTATGGGAGGGACAGAGGGACATGGGAATTCCTGGGAGAATGAAACTTGAAATCACCAACCCCTGTGGCTGGGGGAGAAAGAGGATCCAGGGGACGTGGTCCACAGGTGGTGTGTGACAAAGCCTGAAATGCCAACGAGGAACTCTAAATTCTTGAGAGGTGGCAAGAGGTAGAATTCTCAGAGCCAACCGAGCCAAAGGGGTATGGTGCCGTGCGTGACAGTATATGGAAAGCAGCCTAGACTGTGGAGCCCTGAGAAGGATAGGAGCTAATAATGGACCGGGATGGCCTGTCCCCTCCTCACCCTGGTCCCCCAAGTGCTGGGCCCACGGGTGTGGGAGTAAGACAGACAGTGAAAGTGTAGCCCTTTGAAGGCCGTGCCAACCACAGCATTTCACACCTGGAAAGAGCTTTCCTCCCAACAGAGTCAGATTGCAGCATCTATCATGGTTCCCCAGAGAAGGCTGTTCGAGCCTTGGGAGGGTCCCGAGTTGGTGGTACAATCACACAGTGCGTGCTATCTCTCTGGATAATGACATCCCTCCTCCTCTTTTCTTTTTTCTTTTCTTTTCTTTTTTTTTCCTTTCCTTTTCCTTTCTTTCTTTCTTTTTAAGATTTTATTTATTTATTTGATGAGAGAGAGAGAACAAGTAGGCAGAGCGGCAGGCAGAGAGAGAGGGAGAAGCAGGCTCTCCACTGAGCAGGGAGCCTGATGTGGGACTCAATCCCAGGATCCTGGGACCATGATCTGAGCCAGAGGCAGCGGCTCAACTGACTGAGCCACCCAGACACCGTCCTCTTTTCTTTAAAGAGCTGAGGTAGGGGCTCAAATCATCCTGACAATTATTTCACGTCTCCTTTTTGTTCAGACCCCTGCTCCTAAGTCTAGGTGAGCCTGAAATCCTGTGGGTCCATTACAACTTTATCCAGCAGGCATTACCTGCGGAGGAGTGAATGTGGACCTGATTAACACAGTGTCTGTCTCAGTGTCTGCATCAGAGCATGGGATTTCCAGAGGCTGAAACCTATTCCTTGAGCAACAAAAACCAAAAAAGAAATAAAGCCTTATCAAATTCACACACACACACACACACACACACACACACACACACACAACACACCCTCAATCACCTTGAAGGCAACCTACAACTCCACACAGCCATCATCCTTCTTCCCCTCCATGACCACAAAGGGGACAGTAGGGAGAGGGAGAGGGAAACAAAAAGAGAGAGAGGGAGAACAGGAATATGGCTGAGAGTGGGAATTAGCAAACGCAGGAGGCGGCAACCTGTTTCCGGAAGAGGCCAGGTGGTGAACAGTTCAGGCTTTAGGGTCACATAGGCACTGTTAGAACCACTCAGCTCTGCTATTGTAGCATAAAAGCAGGCAAGACAACACGGAGACAAATGGTATGGCTGTGTTCCAATTCAACCTTATTTATGGACACCGAAATTTACATTTCATATCATTTTTATGCATCACAAACTATTCTTCTTCTTTTGATTTTTTTTTTAAAGCCTTATTTGTTTTGAGCTGTTTTGGGTTCATAGCAATACTGAAAGGAAGGTACAGGGATTTCCCATACACCTGATGCCCCCACACGAGCACAGCCCCCCATGATCAGAGGCTACATTTGTTACAACCAATGAGCCTTCATTGACATACCATTATCACTTGGAGTCCCTAGCTTACAGTGGGGTTCACTCTTGGTGGGGTACATCTTGTTTCAACTCTAAACATTTAAAAACTGTTCTTAGCTCATATGCTAGACGAAAACAGGTGGCGGGCCTGATGTGGTCATATGGCTTGACGTTTGGTGACTCCTGGTCGAATAAGAAGTGCTACAGGCGGCAAAGTCTCTGAGCCTCCTTTCCCTCCTGCCTTCCCCTTCTGCCCCCACCCCTCAGCCCCACCATGTGCTAACTTTATCCTGGAGCAAACATTCATATTTTCCCTCTTAACTCCTGCTCGCCAGTCCTCTCACAGATACACCTGCCTTAGCGTTCAAGATACGAGTTCTTAACCATGCTTTCACGTTTCTGTAGCAGAAGGATCAAGGACCATCCAGAGCTCTCTGTAGAGGAAGGTTCTTTAGAAATTGAGTAGTGGGCATGTAAGGCTTGTGGGGGAGAACGTGACTTTTATTTTATTTATTTATTTTTAAAAGATTTTATTTATTTATTTGACAGAGAGAGACACAGTGAGAGAGGCAACACAAGCAGAGGGAGAGGGAGAAGCAGGCCTCCCGCCAAGCAGGGAGCCCGATGCGGGGCTCGATCCCAGGACCCTGGGATCATGACCTGGGCCGAAGGCAGATGCCTAATGACTGAGCCACCCAGGTGCCACAGAATGTGACTTTAAAATTCAGTTCTATAAAGTTTAGGCCCACCCAGTTATTTTTTTTCTGTTGCTCTATTATGAAGCAAAAATCATTTCCTACTAACCATAATGCCTGGATTTTATTTAAAATGTCTCTTACCTACTCAAAATGTGAAGTGATTTTTCTCCAAGATCTAAAAATGTTCAGTAGTCCCTACTGGTTGATGAAACAAATGATCAGATATTAACTTGCAAGAGGGAAAGAATTTAACTGTATGTATTTATGGAGGGCTGATGTCCTTGCATTTATACTTGAGGAAGATTCAGCCTACGTGAATAAAGGTCATGGGCACCCTGAAAGAACACAGGGCTTGCAGCGAGACAGGCCTGGCTCCAAACCCCGTTCTGCCATGGGCTGTAGGACTTACCTTCTTGAAGCTTCCGTCCCTTCACTTGCAAGCTGAAAATAATAAAAGTCAATTGTTCTGATGTTTAAATGAGCAAGCAGATATGAAGTACCTAGATAATGTCAGTATTCTTCATCCTTTCCATCTCTGGAGCCTCTCCCTATTGCCCTCCATCTAGCAAGACTTATTCTGAGCACCATTGTTTGGTCGCAGTAGCAACTTTCTATTTTTTGCCATATAAGTAAAGTTTTAAGGCAGAGCAAGCAAGAAAAAAGGCATTCAGAGTAAACTTCCTGGATTGGAGTTTTTTGTTTTTTGTTTTTCCTAGCTGTCTCATAATATTCAATGGAGATTCAAGTACTTGCAGCAATAATTAATATCACATTAGTAAATGAAGCTGACTTTCTAGAAGTAATAAAGCCGGACCAGAACATGAGCTCATGGCTGCTCTTGGCTCTTAAGTCTCTGCTGAGGAGGAGGAGATCCTGCCAAGGAATGTTAGGGGGAATTATCAGGCTTGTGGGTTTGCCAAAGCAGAATTAGCTGGGCTCTAATGCGTGCGGTGGGCGGCGTGCAGATGGAGAGAGTGCTGGAAGCAAGGCAGGAGCCTGGGGAGGAGGTGGGGGGCTGCCAGGGTGGGCTGGAGGGCCAGTGGCAAATATGGGCTGGGGCATGGTGATGGGAAGGGGAGGGACACTGCAGTCAACGTGCGGTTGACTTACGAATGGGCCTCGCTGTGAGGCCTGGGTTCAGAATGTCAGAGCTAGAAAAGTCTTGCATATCAGGTGGTTCTACTCTCTCATTGCACAGACGACAAAATGGACGCGTGTCATGTTCTGACTTGCCAAGGACATGCGTGCTCTGTGACGGAAGAACCTTATTGTAAATGGCTGACTTCCTGCGGGTCATTCAGGGAAGGGGAGTCAGTGTCCTGTTTTGGCCAAAAGAGAAATAGATGTCCAGAGAGTGCTAAGTTTGTCTCATAAAAGTCTTGAGGCACTGCCAACTGCTTGTCCATCACCCTTGGGTGGAGAGGGTACACATACACACGGGCTCATGCTACTATTTTCTTTCTTTGGGTATTTGGGGATAGAAACTGATGGTTACAGCTTTTTAAAAATTTTTTTTGCTATTGCAACAAAATTTATAATATTATATAAATATGGCATAACCTTATACTATAAAATATTTATTATAACATAATATTCATCATATTATAATTTCATCATAGTGCTTATTATAATGAGATATTAATACCAATAATATACCAGACAACAGTTTGTGGAAATGACTCACCTTCCCCGTCCTCTGTCTTGAGAGAGGAGCATGTCATGGAATGCCTATGACCAGCCGGGGTGGGGGGGCGGTCCTTGAAAACACCTCCTGACCCCCAGTGAGTAGTCTCCCAGGAAGAAGTACCCCTTCCCCCCATCCCCATCTCCTGCTGCACTTACATTCAGAGCCCTAGCCCATCAGCTGAAGCCTCCCCTGCCCACTCCAGGCTCCTCCCCATTTACCCCCCTCCCCACAAGGAGAAAGCCTGGCAATGGGAGAAGGTGGTCGCTGGGTTTTGTGGGAAAGGAGGTGCCAATTATAGCCTTTATTAGGCTCGCACCCGCTGTCTCACTGCCTTTCGACTGCTGCAGACCACACACACACTCCGTTCTCCCGCACTGGGACAGACCTGTGTGGTCCTGCCGACTCACTTATAATAAATCTACGAGCTTAATAAAAGGCATCACTTCTATCTTTTGATCTCTCTTGAGTTACTCATTAGCTCTGGGGAACACACTTCTTGACTGACAGGCCCTTCCCAGGGAAAACCCGAGCTCTGTGGTTCTTCAAACAAAAAAGCAGCATGGAACGGTAAGGGTGTGTGTTTGTGTGTGTGTTGGGGGCGATGCTCTGTGTGATTTGGAGGATGGAGGAAGGGGAAGGAGGAGTTTGGCCATCTCAGGAGACGTCTGGAACAAGGTCACCAGAGGAAAATGAGCATCACCGAGAACTGCTGCACATGGAAGAAGGTTCTAGAATCCTCGGGGATATAGAGCCTTTATTAGGCCTGTAGCCTCACCTGTTCCAGTCTTCCTCCCTACCTTCCTTCAACATCTTTCTTAGGATTCTATTTCCCCATAGAACCTCCAACTCTTAGCTCTGACTTAATCTGAATTTCCTTTAAATGTACTACAAACACTTTCTTGGGCAACCTCTTGCCTGGTAAATTTTCTGAAGGGATCAATACTCTATTTTCTTTCCTGGCACACCCAAAACTTGCCTTGCCTCCTATGCTGTGTAAGCATTTGCGGCATTTCCTCTGTGCCAGGTTCGGGGTTAAGCTCTGGGCCTAGTACTCCTGTGTGTATGTTTCCAGCCCCCTGAGGTAGGGACAGTTGTGATCTGCGTTTAATAGCTGAGGAAACTTGGACTTGGAGAATTGAGGTAAGTTGTCCAAGGTCACACAGCCAGTAGGTGAAGGATCAAGGACCTCATCCCAGCGCTGCCTGAGTCCACAGACTTACCCACTCTGCCCCAAGCCGCCTGCGTTGGGCCCCCCTTGGGCTGCTCGGTTGTGCATGCATTTTGCACTCCCTCCAGCCCCAAGCCCAACACTGAGGTGAAGTTCCCAGCATTCCTGCCTCCCGAGGACTCACGTCATGCCCCCTCACCAGGGGTGACTTCATCCTGGGCTAAGGCTGCTCTGGGAAACCACAGCCACTCAGGGAATCGTGGGGAAGGCACCAGACTCAATATCGACTCACTGTGTGTTGGCGTTTCAGCTGAGCAAACAAATCTACCAGCCATGTTTGGTCCTCTTTACCACCCAGACACAATCTTCCTCATAGCCACCCCCGCGGGAAACCACACTGCAGCCACCACAGGGCCCCACGGAACAGAGAGGCTGTGTTGCCCACTAGCTAAGGGTGTAGCCTCTGCTGTCGGCTGAGGCAGGGTTGGGCCCCACTTATGCCCCTTTCTGACTACTTGACCTTGAGCATGTCACTCGGCTTCTCTGCTAAGTCTCTCAAAGCTAAAGGGAGATATTGGGAACACTTACATCACAGGTGTGTTAAAGGAGATAATCCACCTGAAAGAGCCTGTAGTAAAGCCATCTTTTTATAAAAGTTATGTATTATTAATGTTATGGGTGGAACAGAGACCCCCAAACATGTTAAAGTCCTAATACCTGGTACTTATGAATGTGACCTGATTTGGAAATAGGGTCTTCACAGATGTCATCAAGTTGAGGTCACCAGAGGTGGCCGTAATCCAGTGTGACTGGTGTCCTTATACGAAAAGGGTGACTGAGACACAGGTATAGAGAGGAGAACGCCACATGAAGACACAGGCACAGAGGGAAGATGGCCACTGAAGATGGCGACAGAGATTGGAGGCAGCTGCTGCAAGCCCAGGAATGGAAGCTACCAGAAGCTGGAAGAGACAAGGAAGGATCTTACCCTAGAGGTTGCAGAGGGACCACAGTCCTGCTAACACCCTGATTTCCAACTTCTAGTCTCCAGAACTGTGAGATAACACACTTCTCTTGTTTTAAGCCATCCAGGTTGTAGCAGCCCTAGGAAACGTATGCAATGAACATTGAAAATATCAGTGGTATAGGAGCCACATGACTTCGGTCCTAGTTTTGAGTTTGCTTTTAAATAGTTGTGTCCACCTGGACAACCTACAGAGGCATCAACTATTAGAACTGGATGCCAGGTGAGGGAACCAAGCCCACAGAGGGGAGTAACTGGCAGGTAACCTCAGCGAACCTGTTACTTCATCCGTCAACAAGAGGTAATTATCCCTGCCCTGCCTGCTTCCCTGAGCTGTGGTTGAGGTGTCAATAAGATCACCTAGGTAGACCAGTTGCCCTCATAGCCATGGCAGCACATGCACAGGAGAGCTCATGCGTGCGCATGCGTGTGCGCGCGCACACACACACACACACACACACACACACCACTGTCTGTCTTCACAGGAGTGCCCTTGTCAGCGTGCCAGGATTCTGGTTGATTTAGGCCAGTGATGAGCTATTTGAAGCAGGTGAACTTAATAACAGCCTCTGGGCACTCACGTGACCGTCAGCCCACTGGTTGGGTAAATATGGAAGAGATGGTGAGATGTGCCACTCGAGAAACAGTGTAGACAGTGTGTATTGGCATCCACAAAGGAGGGCTTGGTCTCTTAAGGAAGAATATGATGACTCAGGACGCCTGGTTTCTGCACCTGGTGCCACTGCCTGACTCAGTATGCATTCTTGGGCAAGTCCCTTACCTTCTCTGGGCCTTCCCATGCCTACCTGTAAAACGTGAGCGGGAACCTGCAACCAGGTCTGTGGGACTCCAGAATCTGTGATCTTAACTAGCGTTTTTTACTGCTGAAAGAGATGAAACCGACTGGTCGTTCCAGAGGGTATAGATTGTCAGTAGGGCATGAATGTGTGTGTGTTCTGAAATCACAGAGCTGACAGGATCAGGAGGTCACCTGGCTTGATGCACCAGAAGATAACCCTCATAAATAGATGTTTGGATGGTTTCTGGACATTCTGGGAATTTTTTCCTCATTCGTCTTGAGGATGCTCCTTCTGTTGGCCTGGAAACAGTCTTCCTTAATATGGGGGAAATGATGAATACAAAGGTTGGGTTTATAAAGCTATAATATCTCAGTTTTGGTTCTGCCTCTTTTTTTTTTTTTTTTTTTTTTTTTTAGCCCATGTGACTTTAAGCAAACCAGTTTGTCTGCTAAGCCTGATATGGAGCTTTGGTGGGTTGGGAGGAGAGCAAGACAAGACCATCAAAGCTCTGGGAAGCTCTAGAATATGGCAGATGCTCAAGAAATGTGGGTTTCCCTCCCTTGGGGTTAATCTGGAGCTAGAAAGATTATATCTACTCTTCGGACCTCTGTCAGCTCTTCAATGGCCTGAAGACAACTGTCCAGTGGTCCCCCAACTGTTAGTTTCCTCATACTTTCCTCCTTGCCACCATCTTCATTGTCACCATCATCACCATCACCAATATCCTCACCAGCATCCTCTTTCTCAACAGCATCACCTTTTACCATTATCACCTTTGTCCATCCTCATCATCACCACCACGTCATACATTTGAGTTAACCCTAGAATTTCGCCTGTGTTCTCAGAAGTGTAGCCAGTGGGTCCATCAAAAATTCATGGAACCAAGTATTTTTTTTTCTTTTTTAAAAGAGTGGAAGTATAGTGGACACTCAATGCTCTATCCTTTGTCCATAGTGATTGGACAAATCCATACACTGTGTTCTGCTCACCACAAGTGTGAGTACCATCTGTCACCACATGATGCTATATTACGAGGCCATCAACCACATTCCCTGTGCTGTACTCTTCGTCCCTGTGACATATTCATTCCATAAGTGGAAGCTCGTCCCTCCCAATCCCCTTCACCCGTTTTGCCCATCCACCACCCTTTCTCCTCTAAATTTTATTCTCCTTTTACAGAGGGTGAGACTGAATCCCAGAGAACTACTTTAAGCCAGTATAACACCTAGCCAGCTCAGGTTACACACAAAATGGGGTAGGAAGCTTCAGATGTTTTGGAGTGACGTTTGATCATCCCCAACATGTTCTTGTGCAACTGACTTCTCAAACTTAAAGAAAGATTTTACATTCGAGCATATGTATGTGTATGTTCATGCATGCGCATGTGTGTGTGTGCATGTGAGAGAGAAAGAGAGAGAGAGACAACGTACACATCATTTGCTTGGAAAACTCTGGAGCCCTTCTCCTGCCAAGCAGACTAGAGCTTCCGCCCACACTTGCAAGATTTGGATGTCTTTTGTCCCCTAAAATCTCACTTCTCCTGGCTAATCCAGGCAGAGCTTCCTGCTGCCTCTCTACAGGACACAGTTCACACCAGAATATTAGTGGAGATTACAGGAAGGAGAATAGATTTGGGGGAGTGATGGGGCTGCTAGGCAGGGAAGTTTGGCATCCAGGTGGGAGCCTTCGATGATCTCGAAGCACCTGGTTAGAAGCAGCATGGGTTGAAGTTGGCCCTTCCCAGGGGTGCCTAGAGCTAGTCCATATCCTGTACTCTATCCCTAGGTTCTTCCTAGGACAAATCTGCCCTTACCTTTGTTTTAATATGTAAATGACATGTGTACATCTTTTTTCTCCTTTGCTCACTATATCAAACTTTGCTCACTATAAATAGGGTGACCCTATAGCCCAGTCTGACTGGGACAGTCAAGCTTGCATCTATTGCCCTGTCCAGTTTACCATTTGTCACCAAACAGTGTCCCTGTTTGGACATTAACTGTAGAACGTTCTTGCAAGGATGAGTATCAAAGAAGACAGAGGACAAGGGCCCCCCAAATGAGGGGTGTGCCTTGTGGCTCAGTGGGAAGAACATTAGAGTTGGAAGCGGAGAGCTTAGTTTAAGTCTCAGCTGTAGCTTTTTCTATCTAGGTAGGACTCACTTATCTCATCTGTAAAATAGGTATGATTACACCTACTTTATAGGGTTATCAAAGGTGAATGGCCTTAGTAGGTTCTGTTCCCCACACCATCTCCTCTAATGATCTGTTGTACCTTCATATTTCAGTTATAACTGTGCCAGTTTTTCTCCAACTTTGTCAAATATCTGGTCAGACAAAACCAGTGGGGCCTTGGACCAAAGTTCAGGGTTCACCAGCCCTGGGGTTTGCTCAGAGAGCTGTGAAAGTCTAGTTATGCCTAAAAAAACCCAATCCACCTCTCAGTGCTGTGCTGGCGAGAGCAGCCACACCCCAGGAGCTGCTAATTTGGTAGATGGATTTGGGAAATCTAAAAAGATGATAAAAAACATTTACTTGTTGGAAGTTTAGGGAATTAGAGCCAAAAAGCAGAAAGAGGTTTGGGAGGTGGGTTCTTTAGAGTCAAGGGCTGAATCTGTGAAGGGGAGGAAGAAAATGGAGTCCACCCTGCAATGCTGTGCCCCTGGGGACCATAGCCCCAGAATGTTCTCTTCAGTCTGGTTACTGAGCCCAGCCCTGCTCACGAAGCCCCATGCTGGTGAGCTCTAAGAGACTTCCAGGTGCTACTACTCTCCTGCTCCTTTCCAGAGCCTGTGGCCAACAGGGACACCCCTCAGTCCCAGCCTGAACTGCTGTCTGTGCTGTGTCCTCTTCCAGCCACACACCAGTGCAGTGTCTGAAGCCTTAACTACTGGGGGCCATGGGGCACGTCCAAATGCAGAGGGTCCTGTCAGATCTTCTTCAGCCTGTTTTCTCCTCTCAGCAAGCCCAAGTTCTCCCCACCACAGGAATGCAGCCATGTTTGAACAATCAAATAAAGATTGTTGACTTTTCAAATCTTTTCTTTTCTTTTAAGATTTTATTCATTTGAGAGAGAGAGAGAGAGAGAGAGCACAAGTGTGACCACAAGCAGGGGGACAGGCACAGGGAGGGGGACAAGCAGAGTTCCCGCTGAGCAGGGAGCCTGACACAGGGCTCCATCCTGGGACCCTGGGATCATGACCTGAGCTGTAAGGCAGATGCTTAACCGACTGAGCCACCCAGGCGTCCCTCAAACCTTTTCTTCACTCCCCCTGTTCCAGGGAGTGTGAATTTCTCCTTCCTCCCTCCGGCACCCGAGCTTACAAATGTGGCCATGCTTTACGAGATGCTCTGTATCTGCCTCCCTCCATTCACAGTAAGCTCCGAGAGGACAGACACAGTATCTCTCAGTTCTGTATCCCCCATGACTCATACTGTGACCCTAGGTTAACCCCTCTAAGACTTATCTAGACACAAGGTGTTTTGACCCCTGTAAGAGTCAGGGCAAATAGGATATTCGTTTTACATATATATATGAAATTATATATTAATATACACTACTATATATTAATAATAAGCATTAATGTATCATATACATATTTGAAGAGAGACTATATATTATATATACATATAAAGAGATTTATGATAAGGAATTAGTACACCTGATGAGGAAGCTGACAGTCCAGAATCGGCAGACCTACTGTCCCAGTTCATGTTGGCAGGCTGAAAGCTGAGGTATAGTCAGGTCTTCCAGTGCACCAGCTGGAAGACTGGCAGGCAAGAACATGTTCTCTTATCTGTGGGGAGGTCAGTGTTTTGTTCTATTCTGTACTTCCACTGGATGAAGCAATTGCTTTACTCTGTCTACCAATTCAAATGTTAATCTCTCATAAAAGCACTCTCACAGGAACACCCAGAATAATGTATCACAATACTTGGGCACTCTGTAGCTTGTAGCTCGTAGCTCGACAAGTTGACACATCAAATGAACCATCACATCCCTCTGCTATTGGATATTGTTTAAAGGTGCTCAGCATTTATTTATTCCTTCCCCCTTCTGTCCTCTCCACTGTATTGTAGAGGCTAGAAACCTGAGAACTACATTTCCCAGACTCCCTTGCCAGCACAGTTAAGGTTCTGCCCATGGACCAGCTTTTGAGAGATTCAGAAACAAGGCACAGGCGTCTCTGTCCAGCACTAGAGCTTACATAAGCGTCTGCAGATGTGACATTTTGCAGTGGCCAGCTCGCCTTCCCATCCTCCACCTGGTCTCTGTGTTGGAGAAGTAGGTTCCTGCAGGTCTGACCTCTGGATCAAAACGTGAGGGGCAGTTTGATCAATATCTAGTAGTGGTCCCTGAGGGATTCTTCGCTCTAAGCAACCTGTTCCCCACAGTAAAACCTCCTTCTTGAAATACTAAAGGGGTTTTCTCTCTTTTTTTTTTTTCTTACATTTTATTTTATATTTTTAAAGACTCTGTTCAGGGGGTACCTGGGTGACTCAGTCAGTTAAGCGTCTGCCACGGGCTCAGGTCATGATTCCATGGTCCTGGGATTGAGCCTCACATAGGGCTCCCTGCTCAGTGGGGAGTCTGCTTCTCCCTCTGCGGGTCTCTTTCCCTGCTTATGCTTGCTCTCTCTTTCTCTCTCTGACAAATAAATAAGTAAAATCTTTTTTAAAAAAAGACTTTGTTCACTTATGAGAAAGAGAGAGAGTGCGGACACACACACACACATGCACGCGGGCGTGCGGGAGCACAAACAAGGGGAGGGGGAGGGAGAGGGAGAAACAGGTTCCCCACTGAGCAGAGAGCCCTATGTGGGGCTCAATTCCAGGACCCTAGGATCATGATCTGAGCCCAAGGCAGACGTTACCCCATTTCCCGACTGAGCCACTCAGTGTTTTTTTGCACTGAAACCCAAATGATAGACACATCATCATATTGACCTGAAGGTGTTGGACTCTGGGTTTGTAAATACAAAATTTAAGAAGTGGAACATATAACAGTATTAATACATTTTTCACTGAGAGAGAATTTTCAGAAGCAAGTCTCATTTAAGCTGATATGAATTTCTAGATCAATTTTCTACACAACACAGTTATAGAGTTTCCCCCTTATTTCCATTTTTATTTTACTGAAAAATTTTAAACACTATCATGTTTTTCTCTTTTTGCTCTAAAAATAAGAAAGATGATGAGCTTAACAATCAGGGCTTTGTTTTTGTCAAATTAAATAATGATACCTATCTCCTAACAGTTTAATTTTTGTTTTGTGGTTTTATTTCTACCAAACCTAATTTTCCTAAGAAGGCCTAAAGTTTTCAGTTTTACCGAGAAAATTTAATTCTGTCCATTTTTAATCCAAAACCCATTTTACCATGTAAAATGATGATTTAATTATATGTTGAATATTTTTACACAGACCAATTTTTCTTGGACCAATTCTTGCATCTTTGATGTTAACTCAAAAGATCTGATGTGGTGAATATAATAAGAAATATGTATTTTAGTCTTTGTCCCTGGCTCCTAAGCCTTGTAATTTCCTAAGTTATTAGAGTGGTAAGAGCATCTTTTGTTATAATATTTGGGTTTTTGTCCTCAGTTCCTGAAATAGCTCCAGTGAGATAAAGGTAAATTAATGTCTCTTATTACTTGTAACGAATGTCTGTCAACAACACCTGAGTTGGTTAATGAGGTGATTTTTAGAAAGCCCCTATATAACCACAGGATTGGGGGTGGTTGCCAGGAAACCAACCACATGATTAGAGGGTTGGGACTTGTATGCCCCTACTCCATCTCCAGAGAAGGGAAAGGAGCTGGAATCTGAACGAATCACCAATGGCCAATGATTTAATCAACAGCACCTATGTAACGAACCCTCCATAAAACCCCCGAAAGGATGGAGTTTGGAAGGCTCTGGGTTGGTGAACAGAAACACACCCCACTTGTACCGTGACAGATGGTCCTATTCTCCAGACCCTTCTGGACCTCAACTGCTCTATCTCTTCATCTGGCAGTTCATTCCTATATGTCAATATCCTTTGTAATATCCCGGTAATCTAGGAAGCAAATTGTTTTGCTGAGTTTACTATGAGCCATTCTAGCAAACGATCAAAACCACGGAAGGTTTGATCAAATTCAAATCTCCAATTTATAGCCAACCTGGACAAGTTGTAGGTAACTCAGGGACCCACCACTTGCAGTCGGTGTTTTAAGGTTGAGGAGGACAGTCTGGTGGGACTGAACCCTTCCCCTGTGGGGTCGGCACTCATTCCAGTTGGTACCAGAATCACATTGTAGGACATCTAGCTGGAGTTGCAGAATTGCTGGGTGTGGAAAATTCTCACATCTGGGAACCAGAAGTGAAGTATTCTAGAACTCAAATACTGTAGTAGAGATAGAGATGTCTTTCCTTTCAATGTGATTCTTTTGTTTTCATATTTCACTCAGCACTATTTTAGTTGATGTCAGATTTCTTCTTTTTTTACTTCTACCACTAAACTTGATAGTGATTACCACTGTAAATTAATTGTACAAAGACTGATTCTTCACATTTTTTAAAAATTGAAGCGAAGGACATCAGAACAAAAATAGAGGACGTATCTGCACAGTAAGTTCAGAACATTCTTATTTCCATGTGGCAGGGGTTCCATAACTATGAAACAGACTTGTTTTGAGGATTAAACAATACATCAAATGCTCAGCATGATATCTGGAGTATAAATCACCCAATAATGATTAGTCACTATTTATTAATTCCGAATGTTTGTGCATTAAATTGAACTTTGAACGCTGTGAGATGGGTGTTATTATCACTTATGAGGAAGAGGAGTGGATGGGTGGCCCACGTTCATCTTGGACATGGGCCCAGGCTCTCTGACACTGGGTGGCAAATCCTTTTTCCTATCCTATGTAGCTTTGCAGGGGGAAAAAAAAATGGTTCTGTCTCAGGAGGAGATAGTCAACGTAGCAGGGTTGAAATACCACCTGAAGTCCTGCTAAAGGCAGGCCCAGATGGGACCCAATCATAGGAAAACATAGAGCAAACAGGACCAAAATGCCAGGCAGTCCCCAGAGAGCATGGGCACAGGCAAGACTCACCACAAAGGATATAACTGACCTGAAGGAGACTAACGACACTTCAGAAACCCCTGTAACTGACCTGAAAGAGACCAATGACACCTCAGACCAGGAAAGACTGGAAAAGTACCAAAAGTCACCAAGACCTCTGTGACTCCCAGCCCAGTGCCAGCTGACCTGTCAGGATTCCAGAGAAGGAAGGCGGCAAATGAGAATGGCGGCTCATTCTGGACATTGAGGTGGGGCTGTGTTCTGGAGGTTCTAGAGGAGAGCCCATTTCTTTGTCTTTTCCTGCTTCAACAGGACGTCAGCACTCCTTGGCTCCTTCAGCAACACCAGGCTGAGCCCTTCCCATGCTGCTTCTGGTTCTCCCTTCCAAATGCCTCTTCCACTTGTAGGACCCCTCTGATTATGTTGGGTCCACTGGGGCCACCCAGGGTAATCTCCCTATTTTAACTTCAGCTGATTAGCAGCCTTAATTTCATGTGCAGTCTGATTTCTGCTCTGCCATCTAACCTAGCACAGTCATAGACTGTGGGACCCCTCATTCTGTCCACCACATGCTGAGAAAAGGCAACCGGGGCAAAAGTGAGGAGGGCAAGAGAGAGCTGATACTTGTGGTCAGTTGGTCAGACCCTGCACTCCCTTGCAGCTGTTCGGCAAATTCCAGGGAGATGGTGTGATGCAGTTTTGGTCAGAGGATCTGGATTGAAAGCCTGGCTTTCACACTTAATGATTGGTGACTTAGATGCTCTGAGTTATTTCCTCACTTGCTGGGGGGTGATAATAACACTTCAGGCACATTTATTTCGCAAGGGTTCAATAAGATCTCTCATGTGGGAAAACACCCAGTGCATTCCAAGTGTTCAATTTTCTTTGCTGTCACCCACTTCACAGTAGGTAGGAGCTCCTGCCTCTTTCTTACATTTGTTTACTTAGTCAATGTACCTGAAACATGAATTATGTGCTGAGTACGTATTAGGTGCTGAGGGAGAGTCCGCCCTGGATGCTGACCTGTGTGACCTTTAAAAACAGCAGAAGAGAGAGCTGGATGCTGGGTTACATAATGGGCAGCAGCAGAGAAACGAGAGGGTGGTGAGGGGTATGTCTTTCCCCATACCTGTGTGTATCACTTTGCTAAGCAGTGTCCAAGAGAGTCCCACATGATGGGGAAAGCCTGCAGAAGTGAAAGAAAATAGAAGTTAAGGGCGCCTGGGTGGCTCAGTCGGTTAAGCATCTGCCTTTGGCTCAGGTCATGATCTCAGGGTCCTGGGATGGAGCCTCGCATCACACTGGGCTTCCTGCTCACTAGGGAGTCTGTTTCTCTCTCCCTCTCACTCACTGTCTCTCTCTCTCTCTGCCCCACCTGACTGCTCATTCTCTCTCTCTCTTTCTCTCAAATACATAAATAAAATCTTTACATTAAAAAAAAAGAAAAGAAAGGTTAAGAGCGCAGGGTTTGAATTTAGATTTAGATTTTTAAAAACTTTGTTATGAGAAGCTCCAAACATTAATAAAAGAAGAGATTACAAAACTGTGCTAATTCAGTAGCCATCAGCCACATGCAGCTATTAAACACTTGAAATATGACTAGTCTGCATTGAAATTGCTATATGTGTAAAATACCCACCAATTTCAAAGCCTTAGTATAAAAAAATGTAAAATACCTCCTTAGTAATTTTTATATTATTTTGGGTTTGGTGAGGTGAATAATCTATATTATTATAATTAACAATAACTTTCATTCCTTTTTAAATGTGGCTAGAAATTTTTTAATATGTATGTAGGTCACATTAAATTTCTTCTGAATCAAGCTGATACAGAGTACCAAACCCCTACTTCAAATGAATCACTCAGCTTCATTACCAACTTTTGAACATTCTTGTTTCATCTTTTTCCCTACCAACCTCCACCCACACTGAATTATTTTGCAATGAAGTCCAACTATCATATTATTTCATATGGAAATATTTCAGTATGTACCTCAAAAAGAACTATCTTAAAAAAGTCTTGTTATTACACTTCAGAAAAACGAATGTATATCAATTATATTTCAGTAAAACCTGGAAAAAAATAATTAATTTTGTCAGAGAGATTCTTGATTCCAGCCAAAATGGAACAGACGCGTTTTTTCCAGCTTCCTCCCTCTAAGTACAACCAAACACCCTGACAAAATAAATAAGACAAATACAAGAAGACTCTGAGAGGTGAGAAAGAAGACTGGGTAGGCACCCCAGGATTTCAGGAATGACATGGCAATGAGTTCCTAGATTTTCTAATTCTCTCTTCTTATATGTATTATGGCTTCCCTCAATCAGGAAACACCAAGAGGTGTAAAACAAAAACAAAAACAAAAACAAAACCTAATCTCCAAGAAAATCTCTAACAGAAGGATCAGAAGATAAGTGGCCTTGCAGATCCAAAATTTTTCTGAAAATACTCACTCTACTCCAGCCAAACACCATGGGAAAAACAAGGCAACTGTCAACAACTGAGGTCCAGGGGGAGCCTAGGCTTTACTCCATGGCCGGTGATAATAATCCTCTTTTTTCTCTCCCCAGCCCACCATTTGCAGTGTCCCCAGAGACCTAGTGGGAAGCCTGGACTTCTGCATGACCTGGCAGTAAGGAGATGGCAGCCTCGTTTCCTCTGTTGGTGTAGGGTCAGTGAGCGCTGCTAGAATATTTAAATAATATCCAGAGTCTCACGGAAGAATACCTAACATATCTAGCTCACATTAGAAAAACACTTCTTATACCAAAAATCAGGAATATCTCAACTTGAATGAAAAAATAAAAGGCAATCAAAAAGCATCTACACAGAAATGGCACAGAAGTTGGAATAATCTGACAAGCATTTTAAAGCAATGATCATGAAAGCGCTCTAGTAAGCAATTATAAGCACATTTGAAGGAAATGAAAAAGTAGAAAGCTTCAGGAAAGAAGTAGAAAATAGAAAGAAGAACCAAATGGAAATTTTAGAACTGAAATTATAATAACTGAAAGGAAAACTCACGAGATGGACTCAAGAGCATAATAGCAGCGACAGAAGAAAGAATCGGTAAACTTGAAAGTAAATCAAAATAAATTATCCAGTCTAGGGGCACCTGGGTGGCTCAGTCAGCTATGCCCCTGCCTTTGGCTCTGGTAATGATTCCAGGGTCCTGGGACCCAGCCCTGCGTTGGGCTCTCTGCTGGATTGGGAGTCTGCTTTTCCCTCTGCCGTGGCTTGTGCTCTCTCTCTCTCTCTCTCTCTCAAGTAAATAAATAAAATCATTTAAAAAATTATCCAATCTAAACAACACAAAGGAAGTAGACAACAAAAGAACAGAATCTCAGAGATCTGTGGAAAATAACAAAAGATCTAACTTTTATGTCATTGGAGTCCCATAAAGAGAAAGGAAAGAGTATGTGCCTAAAAAATATTCTATGAAATAATGGCTGAAATTGTCCCAAATTTGGCAGAAGACATAAACAGACTGAAGAAACTGCTTAAACCTCAAATAGAAAAAAAAAAAAAAAAAACACAAAAAAACAAGGAAACCCATGCCAGCCCACATCATAATCAAACTTCTTAAAACTAAACAAAGAGAAAATCTTAAAAGTGACGAGAGAGAAATGATATCTTACCTATAAGGGGAGAAAACTGAATAACAGCAGATTTCTCATCCTGAAGTCTGGAAGGAAGGAACACATTTTTCTCCCCTCTCTTTTTAAAAATAATCTCTATACCAAACATGGGGCTTGAACTCATAATCCCACACGTTTTTCAACTGCTGAAAAAAACTGTCAACCCAGAATTCCATGTCCACAAAAATATTCTTCAGGAGTAAAAGGGAAACCAAGACATTCTCAGATAAAGGAAAATTTGTTGCTAGCAGACCTGCCCTATGAGAACGGGTAAAGAAAATTCCCTAAACAGACAGGAAATAATAGAAGGACTTGTTGAAGATCAAGAGAGAAGGAAGAAAATGGGAAAAGTAAAATGTGAGTAAATACAATACAATAGACTTTCCTTTTCCTCTTGAGTTTTCTAAATTATGTTTGGTGTTGGAAACAAAATTAAAACATTATATGATGTGTTTTTCAAAGTTTGTACAGTAAATATTTAAGATAATGGGGTAAAGTAAAAGGACTTAAATGGAGGTAAGATTGCTACACTAGTAGACTACTATGTTATATATATATGTAATACCTAGAGCAACTATAAAAAACTATACATAAATGTACCTCCCAAAACACTATTAGTGTATCAAAATGAAATCATTAAAAATATTCAGTAATCCATAAAAAGAAAGGAAAAGGGATACAGAAGAATGGGAAAGAGAGGGCATAAACAAAGAACAAATTAAAGATGACATACTTAAGCCTTAATATACCAACAATTACATTTGATGTAAATGGTCTAAATACACCAGTTAAAAGACCAATTGGGGGACCCCTGGATGGCTCAGTTAAGCCTCTGCCTTCGGCTCAGGTCATGATACCAGTGTCCTGGGATGGAGTCCCGCATCAGGCTCCTTTCTTGGCAGGGAGCCTGCTTCTCTCTCTGCTTCTGCCTGCTTGTGCATACTCTCTCTCTCTCCCTCTCTCTCTGACAAATAAATAAACAAAATCTTGAAAAAAAAAAAAAAGACCAATTGGGCCAATGGCTACAATAATATGCTTCAACTATATGCTAACTACAAGAACCTCACTTCAAATATAACGATATAAGTAGGTTAAATGTAAAAAGATAGCAAAAATACAATGCAAACATTAATCACAAGAAAGTAGGAATGTCTATGTTAATATCAGATAAAGTGGACTTTGGAGCAAATAAAATTACTACAGACAGAGAAAAACGAAACATAATGATTAAAGGATCAGTCCACCAAAAAGACATAGCAATCCTAAATATGTAGGCACAAAATAATAGCGCTTCAAAAGATACAAAGCAAAAACTAATAGAACTGGAAGGAGAAATAGACAAACCCATAAGTTGAGACTTCAGCACTCTTTTCTCAACAATTGATAGACCTGGTAGACACGAGTAGTGTCAGCAGCGGAGATCAACAAGCAACCAGTAAGATCTAGTTGGCATTTATAGAACACTCTACCGAGATGAAATCTACGGTCCTAGGTTTCAGTGAGTACTATTCTTTCTAAGTTGGCACCCTTGGCATAACAGAAGACTCTAAACAAAGAGTTACAAAAAGACAAACATTTTTGTAACTGCCAATTTTTTAGTGATTATTTTACTTTTAATGATTATTTATATGGTTATAAGAAAACTGCAGAAGGCTCTGCCCCAACCAAAAACTTAAGAACACTGGCACTGAAGCATGGGATCTCTGGGTGGGATGGAGTTATTTTTGAAAAGAGTAGAGCTCAGGAGTCACCCTGGCTGTCCATGACTTGTGCCAAGTGTTTTAAAGCAGACCTGAAACTGAGCTCTTTGTAGAGCCACCTGTCAAATTCACGATCACACCAGCAAGACAGAGGACCAGAAAGAGAATCTGAGGGGCACCTGGGTGACTCAGTCGGTTAAGCATCTGCCTTCGGCTCAGGTCATGATCCCAGGGTCCTGGGATCGAGCCCCACATCGGGCTCCCTGCTCAGTGAGGAGCCTACTTCTCCCTCTCCCTCTGCCGATCCCCCTGCTTCTACTCTCTCTCTTTTTCTCTGTCAAATAAATAAATAGATAAATAATATCTTTTTAAAAAGAGGGAGAGAGAGAGAATCCAAGAACATCAATTCTAGCACCAAATGTAGCTTTAGCACACAGTAGGTGCTTAACAAACATTTATAGGGCAAAAACATGAATGGTTCATTCATGCCACCATTCCATGGTTCCTGCTCTGCTGCTCTAACCATCTAGCATGCCTTGTCACCTTTCTGAGTCTCCTCTCATGTAGATGGAGTGAGAACTTGGGTACAATCACCTCTCCAGTCCCTTCTAGCTCTCACAATCTATAACACTGCCTCATCTTGCCAGTTTCACACACATGAGATCACTCATAACATGATCTTAATCTTCACAACAGCTCCAAGAGGAAGTCATACCCATTTGAAAGACAAACACACTTAGTAGCCTGGCATATACATAGTAACTGTCGGTTTTTATTTGTCCTTCTCAAAAATCCCATTAATGTAACAGAAAAAAGATATTATTGTTACTATTTTCCAGATGTGGGGAATGAGAGGGGTGTGCAATTTTCATCATTTATCTGCACATCTATCGTTTTGCAAATTAACATGTTTTCACAGACCCCTGCTTGTCAGTTTTGGAGAGACCAATGAAATGGCCAAGATGCCAAGAATGACTTATGTCATTTCATAAAGGCATAAAGTTCTAGCTTGACTGTCTCTTTTTTATCCAAAATAGTTGCCAACTCAGTAAGCCGCAGCTGAAGAATCAAAAACTCAAAAGCAGGTCAATATAAATGACCCAAACTGAAACACAAGGAAGAAATGATGCATGGGAAAGAAAAAAAAAACCCACAAAATTTGCCCCAAGTCATGTACTCAATTGGATGGTCTTGTGATCCCCACTTTACAGAGGGAGAAGCCGAGGCACGGAAAGTCTATGGAACTCGCCTAGTCACACAGCTCATGAGTAGAGGAATCATGATCTGAATCCAGGCCCCTCCAGCTCTAGACTTTTCATTTCTAACCACCTTTCTACAGTTGCTTCCTATAAAAGGAACCTGAGGTTCTGGTCATTTCCCCACAGTCATACACCCCTTAACTGCACTCAAAGCTCAGATTAAACCCAGGTCTGACACTGGAACACAGGCTTGAGGGATTCAAAGGGGTAAAGGGAGAGACTTGGCATGTATTGAGGAAGTTTCTCCTAGCTCAGGCTCTGAATCTTGCGTTATTGCAAAATTACTCAATGTAATCTCCCACCATGGGAATTAAGTAATAGGACCCACCTTTTCAGATAAATATACCGAGGTTCTGGGGCACCTGGGTGGCTCAGTGGGTTAAGCCTCTGCCTTCAACTTGGGTCATGATCTCAGGGTTCTGTGATCGAGTCCCGCATCAGGCTCTGCCCCCCACCACCCCTGCCTGCTGCCTGTCTCTCTGCCTACTTGTGATCCCTCTCTGTCCAAAAAAAAAAAAATAAAAAGATACCGAGGTTCTGAAAGGCCCTGAAAAGTTTGGTGCAAAGAGGCTGAATCTTCTCTCTTCCAAGCTGTAGCTGGTGTCTCCGCTTCTCAGTTGCCTTCTCAGGCTTAGGGGAGCCAGGCAACAGCCTGCTGCTGTCTGTGGTATGGCTGCTGTGGTATGCTCTGGCAAGAATGAACCCCCTTCTTCCCAGGCAGTCGGCATTCAGAAGGTTTCTCACATCCGGTTCGCACCTGTGGTCCCAGTTCCCAGAAGCGCCAAGTGCTGGCTGTGATAGGGAAGACTAGGGCAGGCCATGAAGAGAGGCATATGGGGCAGCGAGGTCTTGACATCTCTCAACTGGCCTCTTGACCAACACAGTCTAAGGACATAGGGCTGGCACAGGTAAGGGCTAACCCAGGCCTGGAGAAGAGCCTGCATTACAATAGAAGCATTCGATGGTAGGAAAGGAAAGAGCTCCTAATCCCCCCTTGGGACAGTAGAGAGACCTCCCAGGATTACATGGTCCCGGACCTGGGGGCAGGAGAATGGGACTTTCAGCTGTGCTTCCATCTCTTTTCAAATGGGAAGACCTCAGTCAAGGGGTCATTCACCATCTGCAAGGTCAGGGGCCCTTGGCCCAGCTTTGGAGATACGACCATGGAATATGAGTGAGCAGAGAATCACAGATCCAGGCTCCTATCGGTGCACGGCGAGACCTCAAGAAAGGTAATACTGGGGCACTGTGACTCATTTTCCTCACCTGTAAAGCAAGAGAATCACACCCACTTCACCTGCCTCCCACTCCTTGTCCTCGGGGCTTTATTTAAGTATCTGCTTCTTTATTTATTCGAGAGAGAGAGTACGAGCAGGAGGCGAGGCAGAGGGAAAGGATCTCCAGCAGATTCCTCGCTGAGTGCTGAACCAGACACAGGGCTCGATCTTATCACCCTGAGCCAAAATCAAGTCAGACATTCAACCAACTGAGCTACCCAGACGCCCCTTAAGTTTCTGCTTCTTACCCAGTTTTCTGCAATGGCTTCCTATCAGGTCTCCTCACCTCTTGGTGGGCCTGCACTGCTCTTCTGCAACCTCTCCTAGCTAAACTTACCCCCTGTCATGGACCGAATGGTGCCCCCCAAAAGATAGGTTGAATTCCTAACCACAAGTATCTGTGAACGTCACCTTATTTAGAATAGAGTCTTTGTAGACCATGGCTAGACCACCCCATTCAGGTTAAAGCCCTAGCTTCCAATGTGACCGTGTTTGGAGATAGGGCCTTGAAAGAGATAATTAGGTTAAATCAGGTCGTGTGGTGGGGAGTTGGAGAATTTGCTGATAAACTCAATGAGCAAAAAATTGCCCAGCTAGAAGAGGCGAAACAGGCTTCCATCAAACAGATCCAGGATGCGATTGATATGGAGAAGTCACAGCAGGCACTGGTTGACAAGCGCCATTACCTTTTTGATGTCCAGAGGAATAACATTGCTATGGCACTGGAGCTTACTTACCGGGAGTGGCTGCACAAGGTATACAGGGCGGTTAAGAATCGCCTGGACTATCACATCTCTGTGCAGAACATGATGCGTCGAAAGGAACAAGAGCACATGATAAACTGGGTAGAGAAGCATGTGGTGCAGAGCATCTCTGCACAGCAGGAAAAGGAGACAATCGCCGAGTGCATTGCAGATCTAAAGCTGCTTGCAAAGAAGGCTCAAGCACAGCCAGTTCTGTAAATGCTTCTATCCCAGTGGAGACAGCTAGAAGCAATTGACTGAAGAAATTAGTCCATGTGCACAATCTTTCTGTATTGCTGTCTACTGAAGTTACACTTAACCTTCCCTAAAAATGAAAAGTTTGTTTCTTATAGTGAGAGAATTAAAACAATCTGTTGGTGAACAAGATGTTTTTCATCCTTCCATGATCACTATTGAATGAGCAGTTGCTTTTAATAAAACTTGTTGGTGGCTAACAACAACAACAAAAAAATCCGATATTGTTAGGTCCGTTATTAAACAAAATGAGACTGAGACAAATTGAAAGTTATTTAAAGCTTTTATGCCAAGTATTAGAAATCAGACTGATCGGTCAGGGGAATGAGACTGAAACAAAGTTAAAGTTATGCAAAGCTCTATCCTATGCTAAGGGCCTTCTCCGAAGAGAGCGACCATCCCCAGCTTACAGACTATCTTTTATAGAGCAAAAGTCTGGCCACACATAGGTGGCCAATGAGGTTGTAGTCATGTTAGGTCACACGCAGGTGGCCAATTGAATTACAATTTACCCTATAGAGATGTTTGACCTAACCTATTACTCTGGTCAGAATTGGTGCTCAAGGTTGGCGCCCAAATGACGGGGTTTACATTCTTTGGTGGTTAGGGAAAAAGTATGTGTGTTTCTTACTGATTGGATGTCTCCACCTGGGCTCTGTTATCAAGAACTGGCCGACCTGGCCTTGTATTCTGGGCTCTGTTATTAGGAACTAGCTGACCCCATTTTACTGGTTTCCCAGACTTGCTTCTAAGTAAGTTTCTCTGGGGGGAGGGGGGCAGGGTCAGTTTATGTTTTACTGCACAAACAACAAAATAGCTTTTAACCAAGATGGAGTTGCTCTGGCTAAATAGGTCCTTAAAATATGACTGGTGTCCTTGTAAGAAGAGGAGGAGACACCAAGGATGCATGGACACAGAAGAAAGGCCATGGAAGGACTTGGCCAGAAGGCAGCCATCCTCAGACCAAGAAGAGGTCTCAGGAGAACCCAAACCTGACCTTGGACTTCCAGCCTTCAGAGCTGGGAGGAAATAAATGTCTGTTGCTTAAGTCACCCCTGCCTGAGGTATTTTGATATGGCAGCCCTAGCAAATTATACAGGGCGCCGATACTGGTTCGAGCTCATGCGTGTGGCTTACTGCCTGTCCTTGATGTTCCTCTGTTCCTCACTTTGCATCCATCCTCCTGTCCTGTCTGTCCGTCCTATGGCTTCAAGCTCCAGCACCAGAGAATGCTAACCCCCCTCCCATAGCTGCATACATTCAAATCCTATAACAAATCCCAGGGTTCTGCTTCACTGACTGAATTATCTGGAGGGCAGGTTCTTGCACAGGCCAGAAGGGTGGCCCCAGCAAGACCAAAACTCTGAGCTAAATTCAAGGATCTAGCTAAATCAAGCTAAATTCAAGGATCTGACCTGGCCAAGGAGGTGGGCAAATTGACAACATGCCCATGCATCTGTCTCAGAGCTGGGGTGGGAGGGAGCTGGATTGCCCCTGGGAACCTTCCAGCAGCCCCCAGGAAGGAGGGAACATAGGTAGAAGCGAGGTGAGTAGATGGGGTCAGGCACACACCTGACCGCAGACCAGATGCTTGTTGCACACTTGCAAGCTGCCAGGCTCCGTGCAAGATCAAAACTGAGCAGCCCCAGCACCTGTGCACCAGGAGGCCCAGATCTGCTGCGGCAGGTAAGGACCCAAGAGCCAGCTGCTTCCTCCCACATGACGAAGCCCAGAGCCTACAGCTGTCAGGGACTAGAGAGCACTTGTCCTGGGTCCCTAAGGGGTTAATCTATAGGCAGTTTTCATCTCCTGGGCTTTTCTCTGGTGCCTCCCTGCCCTCCCTGGCTGTCTCTTCTACTGGGGGCTCCGAGATTGGGGAAATCCAGGCTGATGCTGCCTTTAGGAATAATTTTTAAAGAACACAGAATACAGTCGGCTCCATGCAGCGCCCCCCCACCCCCGGAGTTTCGAACATCCTGACCCAGCCACAGTCCAGACGCCTGGTGGAGAAGCAGAAATCAAAGGGAAATCACGTGTGCTGGACACAGGGTAACTTACTGAGCTCCTGTGACAACCCTGCGTGGGCTTATAGTTATCATCTCAGCAATCTAGGAAGTACGTCTTAGCATCTGCATTTTCTAGAGAATTTTCCGAGGCTCCAAGAAATCAGGTGACTTAAAGAAGGTCACACAGAGATTAAAAAGATAGGAAAATCACACCCTGGTTTTTCAAACCACAGAGTCCTTCATCATCTCGCTCTCTGAGGCCATGGCTGGTTGAAATTCCCTTGTCTTAGCCCAGATGGGGTGGGAGGGGGAGTTAGGGGATGGTGCAGAAGAAGCAAAACCAAAAAGTGGCCCTGGACATGTGGTCCAACAGGGGCACCCTCAGCCTCGGCTGCAACCTTGTTAGACATGCAGATTCTCAGGCCCACCCCAGATAGGGTCTGAGACCAGGCACTCCTGTGTCACTTCGGCTGTTTTACGCTCAGACCCTCCCCCCACAAGGGTGATGCACAGCCTTGTCCTCTTTTGTCTGATGACATTTTCTGACAAGCACTGGATTCAAATCCTGCCTGCACCACTTCCTTGCTATGTGACCTTGGCCAAGCGACAGCCCTGGTCTGAGTCTCACCCTCCTTCTCTGTGCCTCCCTCTCCACAGGTGCAGTGACACGAGCTCAGGGCCCTGCGTGGTGGGCGGTGAGGGCGAGCCAGCTGACAGATGGTACTGCCGTGGTTTTGGTCAGGGCTCTGGGTGGAGCATGAAGAGGCTCCAAAGGTAATTAATGTAAGCCACCTCTCTGAGGCCTGACCCCTGGGGACCCCTCCCACACTTCCCAAAGGGGCAGTGTCGCACAGTCCTTCCTCCACTCCGGGCCCCTCAGCCTCAGGGATCTGGAATTTTAGAAAGCACACAGGGGCTTCAAGGCCCTGCTCATGCCTACTCTAGCTCCCTGACTCTGGACTTGTCATTCACCTTCTCTGGGCCTCAATTTCCTCTAAAGAGAAGAAGCAAGATATGCCCAGAATTTACTTGATTGGAGGACTCCCTTGGTCCTTTGTGGGACAGGATTTTGAGGACTGTCCAGTCACTGATAGAAACAGATCCTTGGGGTACCTGGGTGGCCAAGTGTGTTAAAGCCTCAGCCTTCAGCTCAGGTCATGATCTCAGGGTCCTGGGATCAAGCCCCTCGTCGGGCTCTCTACTTAGCAGGGAGCCTGCCTCCCCTCTCCTTCTCCCTCTCCCTCTGCCTGCCTGTCTGCCTACTTGTGATCTCTTTTTGTCAAATACATAAATAAAATACTATAAAAAAGAAAAAGAAAATAGAAGAAACAGATCATTCCAGGGCACCTGGGTGGCTCAGGTTAAGCGTCTGACTTCAGCTCAGGTCATGATCCCAGAGTCCTGGGATCAAGCCCTGTTTGGAGCTCCCCGCTCAGCAGGGAACCTGCTTCTCCCTCTGCCTCTGCCCATCCCCTCCCCGCTTGTGCTCTCGGTCTGAAATAAATAAAATCGTTTTAAAATTATTATAAAAGAATTTTAAGAATAAAATAAAATCTTTAAAAAGAGAAAGAAAGAAAGAACATATCATTCCAGGGACATATCAGAAAAATCTTTAAAAAGAAAAAGAAAGAAAGAACATATCATTCCAAACACTCTCATCTATCATAACAGTTCAGAGACATTAAAATATGAATTTCCAGAGGTGCTTGGGTGGCTCAGTGCGTTAAGCCTCTGCCTTCGGCTTATGTCATGATCCCAGAGCCGTGGAATCGAGCCCCATATTGGGGGGGGGGGTCCCTGCTCAGCAGGGAGCCTGCTTCTCCCTCTCCTTCTGTTCCCTCTCTCTGTCAAATAAATAAAATCTTTAAAAAAATAAATAAAATATAAATATCCAAATGAAGGAAGCACAGTGCCCTTGGCCTTAGATCCCTTGGCTCTCCCCCTCTGGATAGCTTTGCCCCTGAGGATCCTCAAAGAGGCAGCAGGGAGTCTTAAGCCCTTCCTTACTTCCTCCAGGACAGACCTT
Organism: Mustela erminea; assembly: GCF_009829155.1. Lineage (NCBI taxonomy): Eukaryota > Metazoa > Chordata > Mammalia > Carnivora > Mustelidae > Mustela > Mustela erminea. The sequence continues at coordinate 102,721,175 of NC_045620.1, read as the reverse complement.
GGTGGGGAAACTTGTCTCCTGCCTGCAGAGGCCGACCCCCTACTTAGCAGCTTAGCAGTCATGCTAATGCTGAATGTATGTGCAGGTTTCTACCCCCTCACATCCTACCCCTTTCCTTTCATATCCCATCACGGAATAAAAGCCTCCCTTTATGTAATGATAGAGCACTGTGGTCGCATCAGCTCCCCAGAGCCACTCTAAGAGCACAGCGCCATTGCTCCCATTTTCCAGAAGCCTGCACAGCTGGAAAACAGCAAGGTTGGGATTTGAACCCTGCCTTCTAATTACAAGTGCAGTGCCCATCAGAATTAGAGTTCCCGAAGTGGGGTCTGCTGAGCACACCCCGGCCTCGAGAGGCATCCAGCTCTCTGTTTCAGGAGGGAAGATCCGGGATCAGATGGCCCAGCTTCCAGTCCCCGCCAGGCAACTTTCCAGCTGTGTGTCCTTTGACAAGTCAATCAACCTCTCTGAACCTCTAATCTACTTCTCTAACCTCTAATCCACTTCTAGAAATTTGCCCTATGGGAATATTTATCTAAAAATGCACACATAAAAATGCACACACAAGAATGATTACCACGGCACTGTTGGCAAATGACCATTTGCCATCCGAATGTCCATCAGTAGAGAACTGGTTAAAATTGTGGAACAGCCTTTAACAGAATCCTACATCACTTTCAAAATAGTGTAGGGGTAACCTCCTGCAGCCACGGGAGTAATGGGCCTGCTCCTTGGCTGAGGTATGTAGTGTTCAGTGGGGGAAGGAATGCATATTTAAAAAGCGGGTGTAATGGCCTATTTTTATTCCAGGAATCTGGACGTTTGCATGCACAGAAAAGCTTGAAGGACCCACAGCAGCTATCAAGAGTGGGCATCTTTTATTGTATGTGGGCAGGCCGGGAGGGGCAAGGGGGTCACTGAGTAAAGGCAAGGTTGACTTATGACATTTCTCTAAATTTTCATTTTTTTAAAGTAATAAATGCAGAAAGTTTAAAAAGACTCATGGGGTCTTTCATTCTTTACATTACAAAGTTTTGTTCTATAATACAGATACATTTTTATTTGAAAAATACATACCTACCCCCAAAGCATTGCCACAAAACAGTTTTATTTGATCCCAGAGTAAGCAAATTGCAGACCAACCGTCAAGTGCATGTTAAGTTGGTCTTCCCTGAGAGATCCATCTCAGCCCCAGTGACAACACTTTACAGAGAAGATTCTCTTATATCCGTGAATAATCTTGGGACACGCGGGTCGTAGCTCGTGCAGTTCAACGGTTAATGGGCTCATGGTGGACTCTAACAGGTGTTTGAAAATTTTAACAGCAAGGATGTCACGGAGGACCTATGTTATAAATTATAGTAACAGTAATAGGCATAATAACAAAAGCTATTATTACGGCCACGGTGTCATCTGAAACTCCCTGAGGCTGCCCTGTGCTAGAAGCAAGCCCATCCTGTCTACTTTCGTGTCTCCGGCATTGAAGACAGTGCCTGGAGTACAGGAGACACTCAACGGACATTGCTTAACCGATTGAGCCACCTAGGGGATCCGCCTCAGGAGTTTTAAAACAAAAGGGCACTTAGTTGTCTGAAAATTAATATTCATGATTACTTCTAGTTGTTAGAGACCCTGGCAGATCAGTCCTGATTCTGCCTCAGGCTGGCAAGAGGATGGCAGGGTCTTGAGGCTGATCTGAAAGGGGGAGCCCGCTGGCAGCGGAAGCTGAGTGGAGAGCCTCGCCTTCCACCAGCCATCCTGCACACACTGGCCCCATGACAACTCTCTCCTGAACCCCATGGCTATGTTTCTTAACTTGGGGATTGACAAGGGTTTCGAACTTTCTCTTTAAAAATAGCTAACCGCTTCTTTAGTTTATTGTCCAAATTTCACAATCAGATCCTTCTTTGTGTCCACATGTATCCACATTTTTTAACTTCCAGGTAGAGCCTGGAGCTCCCCCCTTCTTGCTGTCTTCCCAGTTTATCTGAGCTCTACTTTCTCACCATGGATTGGTCTAAGGACTGTCTGGTCGAGGGGGCACTGGAGAGGGGTTTCTTATGATTAAGGGATGGCCACAGGGAAGCAGTGAGAGCAGACGCAATATAGATGGCACGATCCTGACTCCGGGCTAAGACTTAAAGTCATGGGCTGCAGAAGGTCCTCAGATTTCAGTGGTCTGTCCTGCTCTCCAGGGCCATGACCTTGCAGCAATTCAGAGCCAAGCAGCCAGTGTGCCTCAGGGCCATAGGACCCCAGGACCCTAAGCACATCTAGGGAATTCACCCTGTTCCAGTCCTGCCCACTTAGTAACCCCCTTAATGAAAGGCTTTTCGGTGATTGGATTGTCCTCAGGAATCTCTTCTAACTCGCCCAGATTCTGCTGACCGTGGTCTTCCTGCTATACCCTGGATGGCCACAGCCTCGCCTCACTTCTCTGCTTTGCTCCAGAGGAGCTGTGTAGAAACCCTGTCTGTGTGGAGGGAATCCCACGGAATGTTCCATATTTGAGAGAATCTGAACTCTGATGCCCTAGTTACCTGTTGCTGTGAAACAATATTAACACAAACTTAACAACTTAACACATATTTAAGGTGAAGAGGATTAAGACCTCCAAACCTCCAGTTACAAAATAAATAAGTCACAGAGATGAAAAGTTCAACACAGGGAATATAGTCAATAATAACATAGTAACGTTATATAGAGACAGATGGTGACTGGGTTTATCGTGGGGAGCACTGCGAAATGTCCAGAATTATCAAATCACAGTGTTGTACAGCTGAAACTAACATTACATTCTATGTCAGCTCTACTTCAATAACAAAAAAATTTAAAAACCCACATATTTATTATCTCGCGGTTTCTGTTGGTCAAGAGTTTGGGCTCCGTTAAGATCTACTTTGGGGTCCCTTACAAGGCGTAAGCCAAGTGTCACCCAGGGCTAGGGCCTCTGAAGCTCGAATGGGGAAAGATCTACTTCCAAGCTCCTGTGGCGTTTGGCCAGATTTCACTCTTCGCAGGTTGTTGGACTTCAGTCTCTTTGCCCACTGTGGTCGGGTGCCAACCCCCAGTTTCTTGTCATAGGAGTCTCTCCACAAAGCAGCTCATAACACAGCAGGTGCCTTTGCCAAAGCTGCAAGAGAGAGAGGGTTGGCTAGGAAGGCGGAAGTTACAGCCCTGTGTGATGTAATCAGGGGCGTGGCAGCCTTTGCTGCCTCCTATTGGTTAGAAGAAAGTCACAGATTCTGCCCACACTCAAGGGGAGGGATTCCCCAGAGGTGTGACTCCCTGGGAGCAAGACTCATGGGGCCATTTAGAGTCCGTCCAACAAAGGGATCAGCAAAACGTCTGTCAAAGCCTGGAGAGGACACATTTTAGACTAGCAAGTGAGATCGTTTCTGTCTATTCATCTCTGCCCTTGTAGTGCAAAGTCAACCATAGGCAGGATTTAAACAAATGAATGTGTTCTAATGGAACTTTATGGACACAGAAATTTGAATTTCATTTAATTTTTGCAGTCACAAAATGTCATTCATCTTTTGATTATCCCCCCCAACTATTAAAAAATATAAAACCATTTTTAGATTAAGAGCCATGCAAAAAGTAGGCAGTGGGCCAGACTTGTCATATACGTCATGATCTGCCCACCCTGCCCTAGTCTATCAGTTAGGAAAATTAAATTTTTCCATATCAGATATTCTTAAGGCAAGTTACTTCAGAATTGGAGGCCTTAGGGCAACCTCCCTGCAGGTGGTCAACTTCTGCTGTTGGGTTTTAAAGTTGGTTCTGTTTCTAGACTCTACCCCATTAAGTTGAAGAAGGGAGATAGTTCCACATTTACCTAACCTCAGTACCCCCTCACTTTCACTCAGGCAGATCATCCACGGAGAAATGCCCGTTTGTCCTGAACTGACTTGTCTTGCAGATAGAAAGCATCCTCTGACCAGAACATACAGGCCATTGATGAGGACACACAAGTCCAGAGGGGCAAAGTGACTGCTCCCCACTACCAGGGCTGTGATTGGACTGTCAGTGCCCCTTCCTGTCTCCATGTCAGTTCACATTACTCTTTTCTTGTTCTACTCTCTCATTCTCTCTCTCTCTCTCCCCTAACCTAGCCACCAATCCCTCAAGAAGACCGAGAGCTCTCTGAGGCCCCTGATGAGTATCTCCCCTTCTTCTCCTACCCATGCCCTTCTCCTCTCACCCCTGCCACTGACTGGGGAACTCAGGGATGGGGGGCAGGTGCACAGTGGGATGGATAGGGGGTGAAATCCAATGGGCGTCTAAGTAAATCCAAGTGAAATCCAATGGGTGTCTATTAAAAAATTTGCAGATTCTTCTGGATGAATCTATGCTTGTTGAGCCTCTGGCTTTGGAGCTGTAGAAAATGTTAGACCCTGCCTATCCTCCAAGGGCTCACCTTCAATTGGGAGGGGGTAGTCCCACATGACTAGTGGCTACGAAGGTTGTTAGTACTCAATTCTAGTTCAACGGTTTGTGAGTAATAAATGAGCAGTAACTCAATGAAATTATACCCTGGAGCTTAAAATAGAGTTTTTCTCTAGACTCTAGAATGATCTTTTTAAAACATTAATGGCATCATACCTCCCCCTGTGTGATACCCTTGGAATAAGATCCAAACTCCTCTCTGCAGTTTACAGACCCTGCCTGACCCAGCCCTGCCCACATCTTGGACCCTTCCTAACCCTGTCTTCACGTTTCCTACAGCCTCCCTTCCTTTTCCAAACAGGCACAGCCCCCCCCCCCCCTGCCCAGGGGATTTTCATTTGCTCTTCCCTCTGCCTAGAACGCTCTTACCTAGGGCTTACTGAAGAGTTAATTCCTCCTCATTCAGGTCTTGATTTAAATGCAGCCCCCTTCTGCGGACCCCTCTCCCCCACAGCATCCCTTCTGAAGGAGTCCTGCACACTGGGCTCTGCTGGTCTCTTAGCTCCTTCTTACCCCTTATTGCCCCCACAGTCATTGTCTCCGAGGGTTTGTCATCTTTCATTTATGCTGCATCTCCAGTATTTGTGGTCAAACCTGACACATGGGGCAACTCCATAAATATCTCTTGCAAGAACCAAAACACACTTCCCTTTTTTTATAAGGAATAATTACAACCCAAATGTCTTTCAGGGGTTAAACAAACTACAGTTCCTCCATGTCATCAATCCCACTCCACAAAGAAAAGGTACAAATTATTGATGCAACAAGTTGCACAGGATCTCAAGGGGATTATGTTGAGTGAAAAAAAAAAATCCCAATTTCAAAGGGTCACATACTCTATGATTCCACTTAGATAACATTCTTGAAATATCAAAACAATGGTGATAGAGAAAAGATCAGTGGTTGCCAGGCGTGGGGGCGCCAGGCGTCTGGGGAGAGAATAAGAATCCGTGAAGGGCTGGCATGAGGGGGAGCCAGTGGTGATGGAACAGATCTGAGTCTTGATGGACGAGGTAGCCATGTGTGTGATCATCACACCAAGCTATATGCACGCAGACACAAACGCATGCTTGTCGCACCAGTGAGATCCGAGCGAACTCTGTGGATTAGGCCAACATCGGCTGCCAGGTTTGAGATTGTACGGTTACAGAAGACGTCCCCCTCAAACAACCGTGGGGTGGGGGCTGAGCGAAGGGCACATAGGCCTCCCTACCCCTTGTTTTTGCAACTTCCCGTGAATCTATAATTGTTTCAAAATAAGAAGTTAAGAAAATGTTCTGCATGAACCACGACAAAAAAGAGACAAGTTTCAATGTCTTTAAGAATAAATCTATACAGGCTCTATTGCTATTGCCATGGTGATACAAATATCACAATGAAAAGCCTTTTTTCAAAAAGAGTTGATCAATGTGTTTTGCCTCTGATAGTCATACACAATTCTTTTGTCTTATTTTGGGGTTGCTGTTTGCCCCTGGCACCTAGCATGGATAGAGCCGTACAGATCACACGGGACTTTGACAGGTTCCATTTCATTGGAGAGGTGGTACTTTAATTGGCCTTTCCATTTTATGGATGAGAAAACCGAGGCACAGATATGAAATGGTATACCTTAACTAAGGGGTAGAGCCTGAGTGACTCAGGAACCGGGTTTCCTAATTCCAAAATACCTTGCCACCAATGACAGACATTTGAGCAACTGTTTGGAGATCGCAGCTTCATCTAAATTGATGCCTATGTTCAGACTCTGAAGCCTGTATCCCTCTCTCCTCTAGAGGGCCGGTGGTCTCCAGCCCCAACTCCAAGAAGCTAATTAACACTTTTTTTTTTTTTTTAAAAAAAAAAAAAACCAAGGTGGACTAAGACAGAAAGAGAGTCTGTTAGTTGTTGCTCATTTGCGGATGTTTTCCTTGCAAAACCACATCAAAGCAGGGAAGCCCACCGTGGACTTGGCCGGAAACCAAAGCTCCGCTGGCCAATCTGGGAAGCAGCAAGTTCCATCAGGCAGAAAACCATTTTATCTTCTGGGCCCAGATTCCTCACTTAGAGCTGATGGGGGCGGAGCATCCCCCGAGCAGTAAAGCACTCCCTAAGCCCCCAGCTGTCTCAGGGAGCACCCCCTGACTTGGGGGGCCCTGCTTGCAATCCCAGTTGGGGCAGGAGATGAGCCTCCTAGCAAACCCCACTGAGTGCCTAGCAGGTGCAGAGCACAGGGCGGATGTGACTTGGGGGAGCAACCCCATCCCTTTCAGGTGCTGCAAAATGAAAATGTGTATCGTCTTCCAGAAAGGCATCACCAAACCTGTGTTGATTTTGAGGGAAGAGAACCCAGAGGAGTCCTTCTATTAGCTGCTAAGAGTGTGTTCTGCAGGGTGTTGCAGGAAACACACAGTAAAAATGCCACAGGCCCTCCTGCCCCACCCCACACTGCTTTCCAGGAGATTCCAGTATTCGGAACACACAGAGAAACATCGAAGATCTCCCAGGGAGATGTCTAGATTAGATTCAAAGGAAGCACGGGATTTACAGGATACAGGTATCAGTGTGGCGGGGGCGGGGGGGGGGGCGGAGTTGCCTGCTGGGGAGGGCCTTTCAGCAAGAAGGACTAAGGGCACACTGCTGCATGGGCTCCCGTCTGCCCCGATGTAATCGTGCTCATATCCATCTCCTCGGCTACACTCTGGGCTCCCTGTGGCCTGGGCCCATGGCTTTCATCTTCCCATCTCCTGGGTCTAGCACTGTACCTGGTGTATCACAGGCACAGGTATGCTCTGAGTGGGTGGATGGATGAATAAATGAATGGATTAGCTTCTGAGTAAAGAAGATCAATCAGTGATTTCTGACCGTGGAAGTGACATGATTTTATTTATTTTGTTTATAGATTTTATTTATTTGTCAGAGAGAGAGCACAAGCAGGGGGAATCAAGGGGGAGAAGCAGGCTCCCCACTGAGCAAGGAGTCTGATGCGATCCCAAGACCTTGGGATCATGGCCTGAGCTGAAGGCAGACTCTTAACTGACTGAACCACCCAGGTGCCCCGGTGGCACAATTTTATATACCTTTTAGGAATATCACAGTGACGACCCCGTGTAAGCCCTGGCAGGAGAATGAAAGTTTGTGGATTTTAGTTGGGGTCTTAAATCTGAGAGGATAAGGCCAGTCACTTGAATCCAATCTGATCTCTGGTCTTGTCAATGAAGAGCACAGGGTAGGCTTGGTGCATACAAGAACGGAAAGACCTGGAGCCCAATGGTTGTCTGAGGTTTCAACTAAATGACACAGTCACCTTCCCATTCACTGTGCCTTACACGGACCTTGGACTTTAATTAATAAGAGTTAAATGGGAGTTGATTCATTGAAGGAAAAGACTTGGAGAATTCCATAACTACAGAGGTGTGGACACGTTTTGGTTCATCACATATGATCTCTCTTCGTATGTTGGAAGATTCCCTACTTATTAATCTTGGTGAGGAGAGCCCACCTTGCACTAGGGAAGCAGAAACCCCTGGAATTCTTTCCCCAGCTGTCTTAGAGCCAGAGCACTGTCATGAGGTCAAAGCTAGACGACCAGAAGCCCCCACCTGCCTTGGCTTTCGTGAAGTGCCAATACCACCATGGCCATGTACTTCCTATGGGAGATGTATTGCCCAGGTGCACAGGAGATCACTGCAGATATCAGGAATAATCCAGAGAACATACAGCAGATTCTGTGACTCTTCCTGCTGCCAAGGGCCATAGTTAGCTAGAACCCTGCCCCCTCACCAAAGAGATGCTTCCTTAAAGGAAAAGCCAGAGCAGACCCAACTCAGGGACAGGGCCCTTGACTGACAAGTGAAGTCTCCTTGATTTAGTATTTCAGGCTCTAAGCAATGCTCCATGTCAATGGCTGGAGGGTACATTAAATTTTTTTCCTATACCAATTGCTCTGAACATTCTGAGGAGACAACACTTTGAAGTTCTTTCAGACTAGATGGGAAGTTCCAATCATAATGCAGAGGCTAAAAATAGAGACCCTGGGATCAGACAAACTAACATTTGGCTCTAAAACCCTCTAGGTGTGTGACTTTGGCACCTGGCATGGTGAGTCCAGTTAATGGAGGCTGTTATAATTATTATCACTACCTGGGGAGACTATCTGAGGACCCAGGGCTGGAGAAAAGAGAGAAGACAGGCTGATTCCAAGAACCGCACCCAAGCACCTGGCTGAGCAGAGGCAAGGGGGGCAGGGATTAAACCTGCTCAGCAGAGCCCTGAGGGCAGAGGGAGACCCAGTGGTAGAAGCTGGAAGGTGAGGTGTTTGGTCTCGGTACCAGACTTTCTAATAATAATCTCAAGATGTGCTGGGGTCACTCGGTGGATAGAAAATAGTATGAGAAGTATTTAAGCCACCGTGGAGAAAATATTTGGTGAGAGATGGCGAGGGGATTTAAATAAACATTAGATTTGATCAAAAGTTTAAACAATGAAACTTCCATTTTCTTTCTTTTTTAAGAGTTTATTATTTATTTATTTATTTATTTATTTATTTGAGAGCACAAGCCAGGGGAGGGCCCAAGGGAGAGGGAGAGAACCATCCCAAGCTCAGCACACGGGACCCTATCTCACAACCCCAAGATCACAATCTGAGCTTTCTGAAATCAAGAGTGGGTCGCTCAACAGACCGAGCCTTCCAGGCTCTCCTGAACCTTCTTTTTAAAATGAACCATGAGAGACTATGGACTCTGAAAAACAATCTGAGGGTTTTGAAGGGACGGGGGGTGGGAGGTTGGGGTACCAGGTGGTGGGTATTATAGAGGGCACGGATTGCATGGAGCACGGGGTGTGGTGCAAAAATAATGAATACTGTTATGCTGGAAATAAAAAAATATATATATATAAAAAAAAAGAGCAGCCAGTTATAAAAAAAAAATAATAAATAAAAAATAAAATGAATCTTTTTGTGAAAGCCCAGTCAGTGTTGAGATTATCCCAAAAAGCATACTAAACAAGTGCTCAGATCACCGGACAAACAAGATGAGGGACAGAGAAATGTTCCATTTGAATAAACGCAGCTAGAATTTTCCATCAGCAGAACTAGAGAGGAGCCACTATAATGTCAATACGTAGGGATGGGGGTTTCTTGGTCTTCTCGGTATTCAGGGCATTTAAGTCTTTTTTTAAGATTTTATTTATTTACTTGAGAGAGAGAGAGAGTGTGTGAGTGTGAGAGAGAGAGCATGAGAGGGGAGAGGGTCAGAGGAAGAAGCAGACTCCCTGTTGAGCAGGGAGCCTGATGTGGGACTTGATCCCAGGACTCCAGGATCATGACCTGAGCTGAAGGCGGTCGCTTAAACAACTGAGCCACCCAGGTGCCCAGGGCCTGTAAGTCCTATGCCCATCGTAACAAAGAGATCAAAGCAGAGGTGCTTTAGAGACAGCCAGAGCAAGAGCCAGGAGCCCTCTCCCCACCCAGGCCGCTGCAGGTATGCTGAGGACTCCTCCGGAGTCATGGACTCCAGTCCAGAGAGTCCTGGGATTAGCACAAGCTCTTCCTGCCTTTACACCCTGGCTCAAGTCAAGCCTTACTCGAGCTTCATTTATGATAGTATTTGATTGTAATTTGCATAGTAATTTTAACATTTCTGTTTTCCCCTGTCTATTATCTTATTTTTCTCTCACAACATTCCGCAAGGGGGCTAGAAGGATATCTCTAGATCTAGAGGTCTAGGTCTAGGTCTAGGTCACACAAAGACCAGAGGTCTCAGCTGAGGAAGACATGTTGGTACCATGGTGGTCACAGATATGGTGTGTGGTTCACCCATTGGTGCAGCTCCCTTGTGCCCCCTGAACCCACTTCAGCCCAATCCCCAATGTATTACTTTTATTTTATCAGCGATTTCTGCTATTTCCCTCCCCAGCTTTGTGACCTGGGGATCTTACATGGCCTCATGGTCCTTTGACTCCCCAGGGTCAGAAGCTAAATTTCTACAAGAACCCACTAACACGTCAAGAGCTGTTTTTGCGATAAGGGTAGGTAGATCTCTGTCCAAAGGCCTTGACCTTGTTGCAGAACCCTAAGTGTCTTGCTGTTGCTCTTATTGGGATGTGCAGAAGCTCCACCTGGCATTGTTCTTGGCCACAGACATGTCTGACACCATGCGATCTCCCAGGCTGTCCTCACTAGCAGCAGGGATGCCTGTCCAATAGTCTAGACGTGCTATAGAGCCCACCTTGGGTCTGGCCCCACTCAGAGCTGGCAGCCTTCTCTCACACCTCATAAATGGATCATAATGGGATTCCTCAGTATGGAATACGTAGCTTCCAAAACCCAAAGAAGTCTACTGAGCGTTAGGCTTCTTTCTCAGTAGTAGGAGTTTTAAAGGTGCAATACGTTGTCCTTACTTTGGACAGTTAATCTGGTCATGGCTCAAACCACTGGACCTTAAAAACTTTATCAACATAGCCTGTGACTGAATCTGTTATGGTCTTTCTCTAGAATGCATGTCTAAAGCACAAGTCTTTAATCCTGGCATCCAGGGCATTTGCTCCTTTTTTACGCATTGGATCAAATTAGCGTGATTTTACCAGTTTATCATGGAGGCCAAGGTGCAGCCTTGTGCTATGGGATGTTAATAGGTGTAGCACCAGAAAAGCTCAAAGCTCTAATAGCCATATTTTTGCTCTGAAAATATTTAACTTATCTACTGAAGAAAAACCCTGGATAGATTTGTATAGGTGCCATTGATATTATTACTCGAGAGTCTCCTTTTAAAAAATGATGTTCCTGGGCGCCTGGGTGGCTCAGTGGGTTAAGCCGCTGCCTTCGGCTCAGGTCATGATCTCAGGGTCCTGGGATCGAGTCCCGCGTCGGGCTCTCTGCTCGGCGGGGAGCCTGCTTCCTCCTCTCTCTCTCTCTGCCTGCCTCTCTGCCTACTTGTGATGTCTCTCTGTCTAATAAATAAATAAAATCTTTAAAAAAAAAAAAAATGATGTTCCTGGGGCGCCTGGATGGCTCAATGGGTTAAAGTCTCTGCCTTCGGCTTGGATCATGATCCCAGGGTCCTGGGATCAAGCCCTGCATCAGACTTGCTGCTCTGCAGGGAGCCTGCTTCCCCCGCCCCCCACCTCTGCCTACCTCTCTGCCTACTTGTGATCTCTGTCTGTCAAATAAATAAATAACATCTTAAAAAAAAATAAATAAATAAAAAATGATGTTCCCTATTGAAAAAAGGCAGGAAGCATTACCTAATTACACACATGTGACATCTGATATAGCCTCTGTCGATGTGTGGTATTTAATAATGGACTCTTGTGCTGTGTGATTCTTCAAAGATCATTACGTGTTCACACATCGAAAACTGAATATATTCGTGATATAATTCAATATTTATTGTGCCCTAAATGTAGCCTCTACCCCATATCATTTTCATGGATCCAGAAGAAGGAGCTCTCAAAGAAAACGCAGAATCATGTGTTCCCAAGCTGGGTTTGAATCATAGAACCACACAATTAAGCAGCCTCCAGTTGAAGAGAGCATCTAAAAATGTTAGGAGAAGAGCTGTTCAAAATGAATAAATTAATTGCCAACAATAAGAACAACCACGATAAGACACAACACAAACAATGCAAAATAGGAAGTTGATCTTTTCTCCTTTGATACATTGTACTGGAGACAGAAACAGAATATGGAAATAGACCTGATGTTGAATCCGATAAGGAAGATCCTAATCAGCCCCCTTGTTCCTGATATTAAGCGAAAAGGTGGTTTTTAAATGATTCAAAAAGAATTCTTTCAGTTGAAATAATTTTGAGGGGGGCACACTTTATAATAAAAAATATAAAATATATATTTAAAATTGATCTATTTAATTATTAATGAAATTAAGTTGGGTTAATGTATAGAACATGGCTATTCTGTTCTAAATTAAAAATATAATTTCCTGCTACAGTTAATCTAGAAGACCGTGTTCTTCCGTCTGGTGTGATCCACATGCCTTCAAACCCACTAGACTTTTAAAAAGTATCTCATGAGGGCAGAAGTTGGAGAAACAGGGTCACAAGAACCAGTAGAAATGCAGAGTACCTTGGAGTCAGAGGATCTGGTTTTGAACCTCCTTTCTGCCATTTCCTACCTGTGAGTCTGGGCAAGTTTCTCAACCTCTCTTAGTCTCATTTTCTGGGTTGGTACAAGAGCAGAACCCCAGTTTCTTAGGGGGCACTACAGTCATGCTAGGTTAATGGTAGCCATTCACGTTTGCCAGATACACGCAGAGTCTGTGGTAAGAAAGGTGCTGACAGAAGGGCTGTGGGCGAGCCACCTCGGCCTCCTCAGGAGAGTCTTGCACTTTGTTCCCACTCTGGATTTTGCCATCAAGCTCCTGAAAGTGCCTGTCCTATTCCCCACAACTGCCAGACAGCCCAATGACTTTGGTCCTCTCTCAGTGAGCTGCAGGACGACCCAGCGGCTGTCTCCTTCCTACATTTGTCTTCATCGACGCATCTTAAAAATGCCTGGCAGCTGGCAAAGTTTCTCCAGGAGCAGCCACCTTGCGCTAGTTTTAGATTTTTGCCTTGGTGAGCTCCAGAAGCCCTCTCTGTCTCTCTGTGTCTGTGTCTGTGTCTCTGTCTCTCTCTCACACACCCCATCCCCCTTCAGGACTAAAGGGTATACAACAACCCCCAACTGTTGGGAGCTCTGCTAAAGGCAGCCCTGAGCCCTACTTAGGTAGAAATTCTCTCAGCTTGTCAGCATTGGGTGTCACGTCACCCAATGTCCCTGCTTCTGGGGGGAGCCCACATCCGATGAGTGGTTGACATGAGAAACAAACACTGCCCACTCCTGCTTCTTTTCCTTCCCTTCCACAGGAAGGCGGCCCCAGAATTACACTCCACTCGGCCAGGCCACCTCCTCCGCCCAGCCAGGCTGGCCCTGCCGTGAGCCCCTGCGGGGAGGCTGGTCTGCCAGCATCAGCTTTGGAAAGGTTCTCGGGGCCCAAATCTCCCTTCCTGAACTTCGTATGTCAAAGCTCCTGCTTTGTTTTGTTTCTCATGAGGAAGGAAAGAGAGGGAGACTCCCGGAGGAGAAGAGGGAAAAGTAGAGAAAGACAAGAATAATAAGCCTGTACAGCAGTAAAGCCCAAGCCAGTTGGCAAAGGGATTTTCATCCACATTATTTTAGAAAGGAGGAAAAGGCGCTCCTACCTTCGGGCGGTAAAACCACAGGTGATCTTTGTTTTCTTTCTTTCTTTCTTTTTTTTTTTTTTTGCTTTTCTATATTTTCAGGATTTGGGGGGGGGTGGTTTGCAATGAGCAAATAATCAGGAAAAAAAAAACAATAAAGCTATTTTGAAGGAGGAGTAGGAAGTGAGGACGCAGGGCTGGAGGGCTAGCTTCTCCCTCTTCGTGCTGACATGCCACCCGCCCCGACAGCAGAAAGTAGCACAGTCCCAGGGCGGCCGAGGGCAGAGGAAGTGAGGCCGAGAAGCTGAGAGGCAGCTCCAAGCAGGGATTTCTGGTTGAGCAGATTCCCCCATTCTTTGCTTCCAGCCCCAAATCCCACGCTTACTCACTTCACAGCACCTACTTTTAACCTGCCAAATGCCACTAAATCTGCAAATTAAACCTCTGATTACAGAATTCCTTTTGATGTAAAAAAAATGTGGGGATTTTTAAAATGTAATTATTCATACGCTAAGATTTTAATGGTGCTGCTTTCTCCCTCTCTCGGCCTTTTTTTTTTTTTTTTTCCAGGCCAGGGTGATTCCCCTGTATGGGCCTGCCCAGGCAGCACGGCGGGCCGCAGGAGGGAACAGCCTGCTGGGGTTGTCTGCTGCCCATCAGGGTGCTCTGCTGTGGGGAGGCTGCAAGGGGTCTGGGCCGCAGCAGGCGGCCCTGGCCTGCACCACTCCCCCTGACCCCTGCCGCCTCCTGGACCTCAGCAAGAAGATGACAACCAGATGCAAGACTGCCCTGTGATTCTGGAACGGGGAGCCCTGAGACCGAGGGTCTGAAGTCCAGGCTTCTGCTGCAGGCCCACCGTCCCCCAAGGCTGGAGCTTGGGAAAGCGTTAGAATGGACATCCTGTGGGGGGGCGGGGCGCACGGGTTGGTGGTGGGGTGGGGCATGCAGTACTGGGAAGCCTGTGGCCTGCCCACATTTCCAGGCTGTGCCTCACTCCCCACGCCAGCTGCAACCAGACTGCTCTTTCTTTTCTTTTTCTTTTATTTTTAAACTGTGGTAAAATACACATAAAATTGAATATTCTAACTACTTTTTAAGTATTTTTAACTATTTTTAAGTTCAGGGGCATTAAGTATATTCCTAAAACTGAATGACCACCTCCAGAAGATTCTCACCCTCCCAAAGGGAATCGCAGCACCCCTGCAACACTACCCCCATTCCCCTCTCCCCTCACCCATCCTCCCCCCTCCACCAACCACCACTCTTCTTCCTGTCTATGACTTTGCCCAGTCTAGGTATTCACGAAAGTGGAATCACATGATCGTTGTCCTTTGGGGTCTGGCTCTTTCACTTGGGGGACAGTAAAATATCACCTGGGGACAGTAAAATGTCCCCAGGGTTCATCCGTGTTGTAGCATGGGTCAGAATTTTCTTCCTTTTTAAGGCTGGATGACATTCCAATGTATGGATACATCATATTTTATTTATCCATCCTTCTGTTGGGTTGCTTCCACCTTTGGCTCTTATGAATAGCGCTCCTTGAATGTGGCGTACAAGTATCTGCTGAAGTCTCTGCTTTCAATTCTTTTTTTTTTTTTTTAAGATTTTATTTATTTATTTGAGAGAGAGAGAGAGAGAGCAAGACAGAGCACAAGCAAGGGGTGGGGAGAGGGAGAAGCAGGCTCCCTGCTGAGCTCGATCCCAACCCTGAGATCATGACCTGACACAAAGAGAGACACTTAACTGACAGAGCCACCCAGGCATCCCCAGACTCATCTTTTAAATGTGAAAGTTAAACCATTTTGTCCCAAGACTCTCTTGGAGCCCACAAGGGTCTGCGTGATGGGGTCCCTGCCAGGGCTCAAGGAGCTCATCTCATCCCCCTGTATCCTTGCACACCCAACACAGCCAGGGGGGTTCTCAATCACCACAGCACACCCTACCTCTATGCCCCTGCTCCGGATTGTGATATCCCTCTAGAATGTTCTTGAGCTTAGCTATTTAGTCCTCATCCCTGGAGTGGCAGCCCCTTGACCACCTCGCCGACACCTGTCCCTGCCCCTCCCCCGTCTCCTCATCCGCACCCTCTGCTGGCTTCTCTCAGAGGCCATATCTCGGTCTGGACTTACCTGGCTTCTTTATTTATTTCTCCATTGCCTGCTCCCCTCCTGCCCCTGCAGGAAAGCTCTAGAAGAGCACGTACTTCATCTGTCAAGTCTCTGCCCCAACGTACCAGATTTGGCTCAGAGGGTCTGTCTCCTTGGCCTGACGACGGCTTTTTTCTCCCTGTGTCTTCATACCATCTTCTGTCCATTATGTGTCGGTGCCCAATCCTCTCTTTTTAGACAGTGGTCATATTGGATTAAGGCCTACCCTAATGACCCCATTTTAATTTAATTTCCTCTTTAAAGATCCTATTTCCAAATGCAGTTCCATTCTCTGGTACTGGGGCTTAGGACTTGCCCATGTGAGTATCTGGAGGACTACAATCCAGTCCATGGTGGTTAACAGACCAGCAGCTAAAAGCTACCATCCTTGGGCAAAAAACTTGACTCCCTCCCTCTAGGAAGCTTTCATGAACTGTCCAGTACTGAACCAGTGACGTCCCCCCTTCTCAGAATGACCACGGGACATGACTTACTGCTCCCACCCCTTCGTGTCTGTATGTGTGCGTGTGTGGTCCCATGCAGCTCTGCGCAGATGTGCATGTGTGTGTGTGTGCACATAAGTCTCTGGCAACCACTGGAGAGTGGAGCCTACCTTTTTCTTGAGGAAGCTTCCTCGCACAGGGTACCAAGCACATAGTAGGGGCTTTATCAACACTGAATGTTTGGTTGGCTGCTGGCCTCAACCCCAAGATTTGAGAATGATATATTTCATTCTAAGGAATCCCAAACCCTCCTTCTGAAGGACCAGTGCAAGTAAAATATGCAGCCCAGGGAGGGGTTGTCAGAGTCTAGGGGTGTGGGGATCAGGAAGGAACACAGAACGGGGAGCTAACACCACTGTTCACAGGCAAGGACACAGCAGCGCTGAGAGGGGACGAGGTATGTCTGAGGGCGCCCGGCCAGATACGGACAGAAACAGGAGCCAGAATGGGGCCTTCTGACTCCCAGGCTATTCCTCTGTCCACCACAAGCACCACCTCTGTCCCCAGGACAGGCCTCAAACCAGACCCACACACCCAAACATAGCCAACTTTTTTTTAATTTAGAAAAAAAAGGGGGATATTCTGGTTCATTAAGAGTAACCATTTAAGTCAGAAAGCCGATCAATTTTCAAAGAATCGTGTGTACCAGAAGGGAAAATTCCAGAAACTGTGATGGCCCCACGCAAACAAGTCCCTATGTTCAATGATGCTGGTGGCCTCACTGGTCCTGGCAGGGTCTCAGTGTCACCATTCTAAGTACCAGCCCCAACAGCCTGTCTTCTGTGAGGTGTGTGAGATTGGGGTCCCCTGCAAGTTGAGCTCTACAACAAATTTCTAATTTTAACATGCTTACTTGATCTATTTCTCTTTTTCCTCAAGCTGAGAGCAGAATAAGGCCCCACCCCAGTTTCCTTACTTAACCATATTTGCACTATTTTATCATTTTATTTATTAACCAATTTTTCACTACTCTGTCCTCTACATTGCCTCCAAAGTATTCTTTCTAGAGTATAAGTCACACCATCTCAGTCCCTTTTCCCAATCATTTAATCCCCTACCCTGCCGACCCACACGATCACCTCTAAGGATAAGCCATAAGCTCCTTAGAATGGCATGGAAGTTGTTCCTGATAAGGCCCCTGTCTTCCTGTGCAGACACACTCATCATTAGGATGCCTTTAACTACAAGGGACAGAGAACTCAACTCAAACATTTAAATATAACCACCCTTGTGATCTCCCCTCACTAGAAGTCCAGAGGCAGGAAGCTTTGGGCCATTCAGTTCAGGGTTTATAGCATCACTGAGAGCCAAGGGCCCTGACCATCACTGCCGTCCTCATGAGGGCAGGGTGGCTGCAGTGTCTCCAAGTGTCCTTGCCTCCCATTCCAATGTCAAGAGGCAGAACTAATCCTAGATGGGCTTTCCCTTGCATCTCATGGGCCAAACTACGTGACAAGCCCTTTCTGAAACTGACCTGGGCAACGGAGTACCGTGATTGGTTTACACGAGTGGGCGTTTCCCCAAGACCCTGGGGCTCATCCCAACCTTCACTTTCCCTTTGAAGCCTTTCCTACCCAATGCGCGGCGGAGCTACTGGATGTCTCCTCATCGAGTAATTCAACAAACATCAACTGAGCGTCCAAGAGGTGTCAGACATGGGAGCACAGTCGTCGTGAGCAGACCCAGACACGGGGCTGCCCTCATTTTCTCCCTGTGTCTATCATAGGACTCGACATATTTATTGTTTTGTGGAGGGTGTGATATTAGGCACCTCCCAGCTTCCTCATGTGTCAAAGGGGGGATAATACTGTCCACTTCGATGCTGCCAGAGAAAACACACATACCAAACCCCAGGACGTGCCCAGTTTGAGGTCGATGTAACTCTCCGCAGATTTGCTTCCCGCAGATGAACTGATTATATTGAGAGACCATTATTAAAATATTTAAAAATGCTTCTAATATAGAAACCCTGTGTATGTTCCTTTTTGATAATCAAATAACATAATATAGCGTCAGATCTAATATTATTTCAAAGTGGGGACAAGTGTTAATAATATGTCATGCTACCTGCTGTTGTGGTATGGTCCTGTGAGAATGTCTGACTGCGGGTTCTGGCAGAATCCCAGCTGTTGTTCCTGTTAATCCGTTGGTTGCCAGTATTTACACTTTAATTAAGTACTAACTTTTCAGTCACAGGCTAGGGAAAATAAAGCTGTAGTTTTCTCCCATTCAGGTTCTCAAACCCCTCGAATTCTATCCATGAACCCTTTGGGAGTTATTAGACCTCGACTTCAAAACCTGCCCCTGGAGCTGGGACAGAGATGGCCTATTTTCCCCAGGCCCTGAAAAGAGCATCCAATAAGTCCTCAATAACCGAAAGGCTTGGGAAGCTTATATATATACACAGACAGAAAATGAGAACATTCAGAAAGGTGCAGGCCAGGCCTTCTCTTTAGACCCCAGAGCCTGGAAGGGCTTTAAACAAATTCTTTTCATTTACACCAAGACTGTATTTATCCGATTTCTTTCATATTCCAGATTTCGCAAGATGGCGGCTTGCAACCTGCAAGGAACCACCCAAACAGCAATGATGAATCCCTAAGAGAACCCCCAGGGCTCCTCTCCCTGAGCCAAGCCCGAAAGGGGCTGCTGGTGTGTGTTCGCAGGAGGTGGTACTGTGCGAGGTCAGAGAGTCCCAGGGCTCTCAGCCCTCCCCGCCTGACTGGCTCTGCGACCTTGGCTAAGCCAGCTCTCCTCACTCAGTTTTCGTGCTCATCCGTAAAAATCAAAGTTTGGGGGAGATGGCATTCATCACATGGGGTTCTGAATGCCCATCTCTTTTAAATAAATTATTATTTTTTAAAGATTTCATTTATTTATTTGAGAGAGAGAAAGCACAAGCAGGGGGAGCAGCAGAGGGAGAGGGAGAAGCAGGTTTCCTGGGGGGTAGGTAGCCCAAGGCTGGAGTCGATCCCAGGGATCATGACCTGAGCCACAGGCAGACACTTAACTGACTGAGCCACCCAGGCGTCCCCTGTTCGTGCTGTTTGGGAGTTCTCAGCCCGTGGTGTGGTTTTTTGGTATGTGCTCTTGTGTGTGTCCAGCCACCTTAAAATGAAGTCTGACGCAGAATTCCAGTGTCTGCATTTGCCTATGTGTATTTACAATCACAGGTGACAATACTGACTTGATTGTCGCATGCCAGTGAGGCAGCGTTGACCACGTGATAAAGACATACAGAGTTGGTGCCAAGCAAAGGCTGTATGACATCACAACGTGCTGTGCTTGGGATGTTTCCAGCTGGTTGGAAACGGGGAAGGGTGGAAGAAGGAAGTTATCCCATCATAAACAGAGGATAAATCCTACTCGAGGACTGCAGGGCCCCAGTCCGGTGGCTCGGGAGGAGGCTCGAGCGGGACCTGCGATGCCTCGCATACATTCCGCAGATTACTTTGAACCTGGATTTCGTTTGTAGATTTGTTCTCTTTTAATCTGAATTTTCATTTCTGTTTATCTTTGTATGGGAGTTATCAGTATAAGGAGTTCACAGGTAGTTTTATGTTTGTACATGTTTGAGTAGCATTATTACAAAACAAAAACTACTTAAAACATAGGAAGCATCTGCGATCATTTTTTTTTTTTTTTTTTTTTTTTTACAGGAGAGAGGTCCCAATATTAAATCTGAGAATGAACTAAAACAAAAAACACCTCTGCCCCCACCCCCACCTGACCTTCAGGGTTTCTGATTCCTAGAGAACAAAGTCAGACCTGCATGCCCCTAGGGGGTAGGGCTGGGGCTGGGGCTGGGGTCATCACCTTTGGAGCCAGAGGGCCTGGGGGGGGTGTTCTGCTGCCCTCTGCTGGCCATGTGAATCCCTGGCTGGGGGATCACCCTGGGCTTGGAGAATTGGGAGGGATTTTTTTGGCCCAAGGTTGGGGTGAAAGGGGGCAAAAGTGACCTTTATTTGCAGCAACATGGCACAGAGCGGAGCCCCAACCCTTGTGATCCCTCAAGACCTAAACTGAATCCATTCCACAAGCAAACACTGTCTCTGCTTGGGGACCAGGCTTGGGTAAGGGATGGTGGGTGGAAGACAGTGATTCAAGTGACCCCAGGAGTTGAAGGGGAAGCAGGAGAGATGACACTCCATGGGTCTCCCTAGTGGCCACACCAGGAGAAGGCTCTCTTTGTTTCACCCTGGCCTGAAGGACCCAGAGCCTTGTCTGGGTTCTTAGTTTTGTACCTGTTATGGGAACTTTGCCTTGGTTACTTAGATCCTACGCATTCATTCAGGGGCAAGGAGGTCCCTCCACATTCTTATAAAAGGTCTTTGCGATGACCAAGCTATTGAAGAGGAGAAGGAAACAGTTCTGAATCAAGGAGGACCGCCTTGGCACCTAGCAGACCTCTTCTCCCCCAGCCCTCTGTCTCCTCCTGTTGGCTTTCCTCTTCTGGGTCCTGCAGCCCTCCAGCCAGTTCTGTTCCCTTCAGCCTCTCACTGAGGCCATACTCAGGAAGGCTAGGTTTGGGGGCTAGGTCTGTTTGATGCAGTACTGGACAGCAGTCTTTCAGAAATGTCTAGGTCTCTCGCGAGAAGGTCCTTAAACCCATCATTGCAACATTGTGGCTCTCTGCTGGAGTAGGACCTGGTAGAGGGGGCCCAGGAGGGCTGCCGGGCTCCTGCATTCAAGAACCGGTCACTCACAGCCCTGGGGTGTGGGGGTGGTCACAAATCTTTATCCTACGTGGGTCAACCCAAACCCCATCTTTTCCTACTCCTTCTCTCTCCCTTGGAACCCAACATAGGGGCTAACTCCTGGTAGGTTGAAGGGCGGTTCTGGGCAGAAGCTTTCTTGAGCAGGACAGAGAGACATCATCCTTCTCCTCTTTCAGGAGGCGAATGGCCCAGCCCTCGTTGTGTCGCTCACCGTTTGTTCATTTGGGGACCCAGAAAACTCAACAAAGTCTTCCCAACTCCATCCCTCTGGGTTTTCCCAGTGGGGCCCGCCAGGCGGAGGGCCTCCCTGATGACAGCTGAAAAACCCTTCAGAACCTCTGTCACCCACTTTCCTCCTGGGACAACACCCACCCCACTCAGCAGACCACTTGCTCCCAGCCTTCCCCCAGTGAGGAACCCACTCCATCAGTGGGAACCAGAGCCAGGGGCAAGCCTCCAGCGAAGGTTCTGTCTCCCTGCTTCCTCCCCAGAGCACTGGCCAACTTCAGAGTCAGCCATCTCCCCATCTAACCTTCAGATGACTGCACACTCTGATTTCAAAAGAACATAGAGGGCTTTCTGCCCAAAATGCCTCTCCCTGGCTCACACGATGTTTGAGCTGACAGACCCTACACCCAGCTTCACATCTCTCCTCCACCACTCACTAGCTGGGGTGACCTTCTGCAAGTGACTTAACCTTTCTGAGTTTCATTTCCTCATCTCTACAACAGAGATCCTAATAGTACTTTCTCATACAGTCCTCGTGAGCATCAAAAGAGTCAATGTCTGGGAAGTGCTCAAAAAGGGCTCTGCCGGTCATTGGTGCTCAAGAGAGGGCATCCTTCCATCACCATCATCTTTGCAAATTAGCAAGCCTTGTCAAGGAGCGAGCAGAGCTACGACTGACCAATCCATGCCCTTGAGCCGCAGAATGAGGCTTGCAGAGCCTGCTGCCAGGCATATAGGCTAGCGAGGGCATCTCCAACCCAGTGCCCAGAGCTATGCCAGCCCCACGGGGCCGCGGACGAACACGGTACTCCAGGAAGAAGCAGTCTTGTGGCAAGATAAGACTAATTCACAAAGCAATTAGTAAAAAATACAAGATAGCTTAAAAGCACTAAATTGTTCGGTGCAGACTATAATTGTCTTAATAAGAAGAACCATTTGTGTAGCATTTTAGCATTTACCTAGCACTTGGAAATACATTATCTCATGTAATCCTCAAAACAAACCAGCCTGGTAAGGACTGGAATTAGCCCACGAGGAACCAGAGGCTCACAAAGGTGAAAAGGCTTGTAATTGTGCGGCCAGTAAGTGGGGGACTCGGGAAGGATCACTTTGGCTTGTTCTAACTTCACCTGGTGACCGTGGGATGCATGTGTGTGTATGTATGGGTGTGTGTGTGTGTGCGCGCGTGCGCGTGTGTGTGTGTGTGTGTGTGTAATTGTGTGTTGGGATAGCCAGGCTGAATGTTTATGGAGTGGGTGCTTCTTTGGATTTTCTGTTCGGAGTTGCCCTGCTCCTCCATTGGCCCCCAAGATCTCCGGTGGCCAGGATATCCTGTAGTTCATGTTTTGTCTCTGTTAGCACTGTGTTCAGTGGCATTATTCTGGGTCCCTTCTTCCAAGTGTGGTGACCTCTCAGAGTTGGAGGTCTCTGAGCCATCCAGAGGGCAGGGATTTTGGGGGCCCTATGACCCCAACACGGCCCCAAGGCCGTCAGAAAAACAGCAGCCAAAGGTATGGCGCTAGTGGCTCAGGCCAGCCCACAGTGCGCCTGGGAGCCGGGGCCAGTGCCCATTAGACAGATCCGCCAAGCAAGGCTGCAGCAGGCCCCCAGGGCCTCTCAGAGATGCAAAGCCAAGCTCCCAAATCCATGTGAAAGGGAGAGTGGAGGAGGACCCAGAAGCAGGACCACAGCCTGGGGAAGGATGGGAAGCGGCGGACCCCAGACCAGCTGCAGACGACACAGTGTCATGGAAACTATCCATTGAAACACAGTACCTGGGTTCAAGTCCCGGGCTCTCTGCCCCATCGTGGTGCCACCCCAGCCAAGTACTCACCTTGGAGTGCCTCGGTTTCTTCATCAGCAAAATGCGGATAATAACCATACCTCTGTCACCGGGGGTCGGGTTTCAATCAGCCACTTTGTAAAACATTGCCTGGCACAGAGTAGCTTTGATCAGGCCCATGTGGTGACTTCCGGGCACTTTTGCTTCCTTGGCCTTCTTCCTCCCTCACAAATGTTAAAAATTCTCCTATACAAGTATGCTGGTATAAAGCTGGATTGTAGTCATTGTTTTTGATTTTAAAAGAAACGAAAACATTTTCATAGGCCTCTAAATGTATTGTGACTCCTGAGCATCAGACCTATCGTGCCTAGTGGATAAAAGGGGCCCTAGGGCTCCATCCTGTTTGCTAATGTAGATATTACAGTGTCTCTGAAACTGCCTGGTGCTTTGGCCTGCAAGGGCCATTGTCATTTCTTTAGGAATGTTCTGTCCATCCTCCTGTGGATCCAACATTCCTGCCTTTCCCTCTTTGTACTGAATGCCATGCTTCAATGACAAATTTCCCAGTGGGAGGGTGTCTTCCGGCCTCTGCCTTCTCTCTCTCTCCGGGCATCACAGAGCTGTGGGGCGGCATGTTCTGCTGTGGGAATGAAGGGCAGGATCAACGTGGATGACAGGCTCCTTTAGACCTCAGGGTCCCGGAAGAGGCCTCTGGAGGCAGGATGCCTTTTCCCAGCAGCCCTCAGAATGGTAGCAACAGCATCCTCTAGTGGCCCCCAAACTCCCTCCATACTGTGCCTGTCTCACCTCTCACGGGTGTTCCAAAGGTGCCCCTTGCGTCCCCCATTGAGAACATAAGCATTTTTTTAAAGATTTTATTTATTTATTTGACACAGAGAGATCACAAGTAGGCAGAGAGGCAGGCAGAAAGAGGGGGAAGCAGAGAGCCCAACATGGGACTCGATCCCGGGACTCCAGGATCATGACCCAAGCTGAAGGCAGTCGCCTAAACAACTGAGCCACCCAGGCACCCATTATTCAGGGAATTTGTAAGAACATTATTCAGGGTGGCTCAGGGGGTTAAGCCTCTGCCTTCTGCTCAGGTCATTATCTCAGGGTCCTGGGATGGAGTCTGGCGTTGGGCTCTCTGTTCAGCAGGAAGCCTGCTCCCACCCTCCTTCTGCCTGCTTCTCTGCCTACTTGTGATCTCTGTCAAATAAATAAAATCTTAAAAAAAAAAAAAAAAGAACTGCAGGTATCCACCCCATTTCCAGAGATTTGCATGTGAAGGTGGCCAGAAGTGTGCATTTTTGAGACCCAAAGACCATACTTTGAGAGCCATCACACAGTTTTTGGGCAGATGGACAATCACAGGGACGCCGCACCCCAGTTCCTGCTGGTTACAGAATATGCCAGGCACCAAGCTCAGTTAGGACTGTCAAAGATGGGTCCATAAGACAAGCCACTAGAGTATGCGGAGGAAAGATCAATGTAGGTTTTTATCATTAATTAGTCCTTTATTCCTATTCTTATTTTAGCATATGGTTTGTGTGGCTTATATATACTTTAGTATACATATGTTGGGAGAACAAATTTTTAAAATGTTTTGATCAATAGGAGCCAACCCAAAGTGTTTCAGCCCATTGTGTTAAACAGGGGTTCTTGTCTTCAAGAAGCTTCAAGATGAGGAGGTAATGTCTAATGTGGAAAACCATAAAACAGGGTAGAAGGGAATAAACGTCTTAGGAAAGCTACTGTTGATGATTTTGCCAGAATCAGGAGCCCTTATGTCCATCCAGGCTGATGAGGGACAACTCCACGGTCAACAATTTGCAGGAACCACGACTCATCAAAGGACTGTCCCAGAGGCAGGGTGGAAGGCACGGAGAGGGGAGTGGGGGAGTCATAGTCTCAGAGGAACGGACAGTATGACTTCTCTGGGACAGCGTAGTTATGGAGGTACCCATGGAAATGGAGGCACTCTGACTTTATTTAGTGGTGCTGTGACACCCGCCCTGTGTTCACAGAATAGGGGACCCTGATACAAGAGCAACAGAGCAACTTGACTCAAGTCAAATCCAGCCCGGCTATTCCGGAGCACTCAGGAATGAGCCCTCTGCTGCCAGCTCAGGCCCTCAATGGTGCTCCGAAGCATCAGCGTCCAGTCGTCACCCTTCCGCATCGGGGTGCAGCGCGTCTCCTTGAACTCCAGGGCCCAGATCTCCGCGGGGGTCTCAGGGGTCAGCCCGGCAGCCAGGACAGCTTCTGGGAACTTGACTGCAGAGGCGGGGGCCAGACAGCACCGGGGAAGGCTGTGCGGTGGGGCAGGTGGGAACAGGAGGGCAGGCCAGAGACCAGACAGACAGATGAGGGAAGGAGAGGTGAGGAGGGAAGAGGAGAAGGAACAGGGGACGTAGGGATAGGGTGGTGCACAAAGAAAGGAAGAGAGAGAAAGAGGCAGATGTTGGGTACCTTGAACTCATCTTTGCAGACACTGCCAGGGAAACTGCTCCTCTTTGTGGGAGACCCAGCTCAACCACCACCTCTCTGTGGCTGCCCCCCAGAGGGCTGTCACACACCCTCCTCTGGGACCACAGTTCTCAGAGCACAGATCCTGCTCGTGAAAGCCATTTGTGCAGATTCCTGCTTCCCCTGCTTGGGGAAGAGGAGGGCCCCCCGAAAGCCAGAGTACCCCAGTGACCCAAGCACCCATGGCCCATACCTGGGCTGCTGCCGGTCAGTCTGCTGGTAATGGTAACTCACAGCCACAGCCGAGTGAGGGCACAGCAGGTACTGGTTCTCTTCCCAACATCGACTCATGGTCCAGGTGATGGCTTCATCTGACACGGACTCAGACGTCATGGCCTCTGAAAGCTGACAGGTCCCAGGGTCAGAGGGGTGGGAATCAGAGTCTAGGAGGTACCCGGGAAAGCGAGCCAAAACGCACTACATAACACAGGCAGCCAACACCAGACACTCAGAAGGAATCTCCAGACTAAGTTGCTCAACTTCAGCTCAGAAAAAAATCTGGTTCCCGTGTTTCCCAGTTTTAAGTTGCTTCCCTCAGCTTGGGGGAAGGATCCTTTGAGTTTCAGGTCCATAAATTTAGTTCAGATTAGCTTATGAATTAGCAAGTTTGTATATAGTCTTGTTCAACAAACGGACAAAACACAGAAGGTTAAGGGCATTCAAACATTCCTGGTGCCCTGTCGTTGGTACAAACCCTTCCAGTGGGTGCAATGAGCTCCTACCCAGTGGAGCTCACCCAGTGAGCTCCCACTCAGCCCAGGTCACGCCTCCTCCAGGAAGCCTCCCTGCAACCAGCAGATAGAGGAAGACTCCCTTCCCAAGGCCCCTTCAGTGGGGAGGGTTGATCGGATCATTCTCTGAAAATTTATTGTGTGCTATCGATGTGCCCATCACCCCGCCGATATATGCGTACAGCAGAGACCACAAGTGCCATAAATCCTTTGTACAGCTACCTGTCCCATTAGGGTTTCCGCTGGAGAGAGAATGTGTTTTCTCTATCTTTGTTTATCTCTAGTACGTAGCATGGTTCCTGGTTACAGGAGACATGTGGAAGGAAGGAAGGAAGGAAAGAACGAACGAGTGAGTGACAGCTGTTCCAGCAGATGCACAGTCTTGTACAGCCAGGGAGAGAATGACGCAGGGTGGGATCTGGTGACTATGCTCCTGGAGCACCTCATTTACATGAGGAGAATGAACCATTAACCGAGTAAGTTGATCTTTGTGTTATGGTCTGAATGTTTGTGTCCCCCCACCCCACCCAAATTCATATGTGAAAAACTGAATCCCAGTGTGATGGTATCAGAAGGTGGGACTGGGAAGGTCATTGGTGGTGGGGGGTGCCCTCGTGAATGGACTTAGTGTCTTTATAAGAAGAGGCTGGAGAGCTAGCTGCATGCCTTTCCACCATGTGAGGCGATGACAGCACATTGACTGTCCGCCGTTGCCATGGACGTTGTTCCCACCAGAATGCAACCATGCTGGCACCCTGATCCCAGACTTCTGGCATCTGGAACTGTGAGTGATAGATGCCTATTGGTTATAGCCAACTCAGTCTCTACTTCGTTATAGCAGCGCCAACGAAGACAGAGTGCGTGTCACAGGAAACATCCAAATTCCACTCCGGTGTGCATGGGTGGCTAAGGCCAGAGAACTATATCCAGTTCTGGAAACAACCTTTAAGACAGTCATTGGCTAGGTGAAATTAGGTCACATAAGGGACAGCTAAAGGAACAGGGAAGACTCAGGGGAGAAATGGAAATTCTCTTCAAATATGGGAATCACACGGCTCCCCCGTGCAGAGTTCAGTTGAAAGGAGGCGATCCCAGCTCAACATACAGAACTTCGTAACGATGAGAGCTGGTGTGAGGTCTGAGGTCCTGGTCCCTGGACATAGAGTCTGGACGACTTGGTGGGACGTGGTAGAGAAAATTAAAGGCAATGTCAACATACAATATCCTTTTTCTTAAGGCAAAATAAGTAGATCATCAGCAGGTTGCATTAAAATAAAATCAACGAGGGCACCTGGGTGGCTCAGTCAGTTAAGGGTCCAACTCTTTGAGTTCGGCTCATGTCATGATCTCAGGGTCATGACGTGCTGAGTATGGAGACTGCGTAAGATTCTTTCTCTCCTTCTGCCTTTGTTTTCCCCCAGCCCCCGTCCACTCGCACGCACACTCTGTCTCTCAAAAATAAAATAAATAAATAAATAAATAAATAAAATAAATAAAATAAAATAAGATAAAAGCAACCCTTCCCAACTAGATTCCTATCACTCTGAAGAAATAACATTTCTCCTTTTCCTTTTAAAAAGACAGCTCAAGAGGCTAATGTTGCCAATTGTTGCTGCTGCTGAAAATCAACAACAATAAATAGAAATAATAACAGCTAATGTACCAAGCCCTGTATTTCCAGGCAGTATACAAAGTGCTTCATGGGCATTACTTGACTTCAGTCTTCAACAGTGGTAGGCATTCTCGTAAGCCCCACTTTACGTATGAGGAAACTGAGGCACAGAATTTAAGAAACGGGCCCTGTCTCTAAACCAATGCTCTCTACTGTGTCTCCTCATTAATAAATTAATCCATGGAAAGTGACTGCAGAGGTGCCCGCCTCATTGCAGGTGCTCAAGAAACAGGTCCCCTCTTCCCTTAACCAGATCTCCAAACCCAAGTTGGGTTTCACGGCTGCACCCTTTGCTTTCTCTGTGATGTGTGGGTGGTGACTGACCTTGTCATGCAGTTCCTTGGGTAGACTCGTGCTTTGGGTCCTTTCAAACTGCTCCATGAGGGCTCTCGTCCTCTGGCTGTCAGAGCCCGACAGCAGCCAGAAGATCCTCTCCATGTTGTAGGGTACCTGAGCAGGAAGGCAGGGTGCCAGGACCCCACGGACCTCAGCCCTTGTCCATCCCACCACCCCACCATCCTGGGTCAAGCGCACACTTTCCCACAGGTCCTACCTGAATGTCCATGGCTGAAGCCAAGGTCAGTTCGACGGCCTTGGACAGAGAGAAGTCTCCCCGCTGCACGGTCCTGTGGATGATGTCATTGCGGTTCACAGCCACAACCAGGCGGATGGGCAGGCCCATCTTCTGAGCAAGGCACCCAGCTTAAGACGGGAGAGGAGAGGACCAAAGCTTTCTCAGACATGACGTCCGAAATACAAGAAATAAAAGGAAATTTATATAAATTGGATTTCATCAAAATTAAGAAACTTTCGTGCTCTTTGAAGACTTTTTGTGCTTCAAAGGACACGATCAAGAAAAAGGAAAGGCAGCTCACAGAATGGGAAAGAATATTTGCAAATCCTCTATCTGATAAAGGACTGGCATAAAAAATATGTAAATAACTCTTACAGCTCAACAATAAAAACACAAATATCCCAATTTAAAAATGGGCAAAAGACTGAGACCAACATTTCTCCTGAAGATATACACATGGCCAGTGAGAACATAAAAGACACTCAACATCAGGGAACTAGAAACCGAAGTCAGAGAGACATACCATTGCATGTCCATTCGGATGGCTAGAGTCAAAGCTTTGGTGGGGCTATGGAGAAATTAATACCCTCACATGTTGCGTTGGGTTGGGAATATCAAATGATGGGAATACAAAATGGTGCAGCTGCTTTGGAAATGTCTGACCGTTCCTCAAAAAGTTATGACTTTTTTTTCTATGACCCAGAACTTCTACTCCTAGGTATACATACTCAAAAGAAATGAAAATACAGGTCCACATGAAAACTTAAGACACCAACGTTTACAGCAGCATTGTTTATAATAGTTATGATACTGAAGCAATCCCAATGTCCAATAATGATAAATGGATAAACAGAGGTGGTGTTTACATACAATGGAGTATTATTCAGCCACAGAAAGGAACCAAGTACTGATTACAATGTCAATGAAACTTGAAAACAGTAAGTGAAAGAAGCTAAAAAAAAGGTCATTTATTGTATGATTCAATTTCTATAAAATGTCCAGAATAGCCAAATTGATAGAGACAAAATAGATCAGTGGTTGCCTAGAGCTGGGGATATGCGGGGAAATGCGGACTCACTGTTAGAGGGAACACGGTTTCTTTCCAACATGATGGAAATGTTCTGAAACTGACTGTGGGGACGGTTGCACAAATCTGACATATACTAAAAACTATTCAGTTGTACACTTTAAACAGGTGAATTGTATAGTATGTGTATATATATGTATGCATAAAGTTATGAGTTATACTATATAACAATAAAGCTCACACACACACACACACACACACACACACACACAGGAAAGAAGAGGAGATGCTACCGTCCCGATACTCTTCTCCACCCCCATATGTCTCCCCACCTCTCTTCCTCTTCCTCTCTCTCTCTCACATACATACACACCAGGCACACCTGCTCGCTATCCCTTGCAGAAGAGAAAATGAAGGTTCTGGGAAGTTGAAATGACCCACCCCAAGCCTGCTGGATGGCACACACGCTAGTCCCCGACTCAGCCTCCTAGCAGCGGCCCTTTTGGACACCCTGTTCCTCCAGCGCCCTCCCTCGGCCCACCCAACCAGCAGCTCCTGTTTGCATGGAACAAACAAAGCATTCCTCACCCTGGGAGAGGGAGAGTCCGTAAAGGTAGTCATTTAGGAAGGTTTTACCTACTTCCATGAATGGTTCCTCTCTGGTGGGTCGTTAAGAGGAGTTGGGGATCACCACCCCACCCCAACGTCACTCTGCCTTTTGCAAAAAAGCACTTTCACATTCTTATTTTCCACTTGATCCGCCTGTAAACATCACGCTTTCTGTATATGGCGGAGGAGAAAGGGATGCTCACCAGGGCCCAGGGGCTTAAATTTCCACAGCCAGTTCCTGATGGAGCAGAGAGGGTCGGGAGCGCTCTCTGCAAACATCTGTTTTGTGCCAGCCACTGTGGTGGGCCCTGGGATGCGTGCAGGTGGCACCATCCACGGGAGGCTGATGCGAATGGGGAGCTCAGTGCGCTTCCCCACCGTGGGTGGTGAAGACGGTCCCAACCCCATGGAAGTGCAGGAAGTCAGGAAGCCCCCGGACCACTAAGCTGCTTCTGCAGCCTCACTGAAGCCCTCCTTGGAGCCCATCAGAAGCAATGCCGCCTACAGAACCATCCGAAATGGTCACTGCTGAGGAGGCAGCCTCGGAAGCTCACAAGGGGACGCAGACTCTGGAGGAGTGGTCATCCTGGCTGTGTCCCCAACCGGAGTGTAAGCAGGGACCAGCTGGCTAACTTCCCTGTGCCTCCACTTCCTCTTCATTAAGTGGAGACAGCAGTACCGTCCTCACAGATGCGTGTGAGCATTAAGTAAGTTGATCTGTGAAAAGCACGTGGAGGGGCGCCTGATGCATAGGAAGTGCTGGAGACATGCTTATTCTTATTCTAGAAGGTGGTTTCATGGCCACGCAAAGGTACAGCGCAGCGCCCTTGCAAAGTTCATGCCCACATGTGAAGGATCTTACTTGTACTTCACGGGAGCCCTGAGAGATATGATAAGCTATCCAGTATTGCTTTTACAGCTGAGCGGCTGGGTCTAAGGGACTGTCCCCAGGGCCATTCTGCTGGGGCCAGACCTCCTTCCACCTCACGCGGTCTCTGGGTAGGGACTCTGGGGTGGGAACACGTTGTGCTGGCTGCTCTCACAGCAGGCCGCTGGCTGAGGCCGGGAACAAAGTCCGCCTCTCTGGAAGCAGGCCCTGGCAGGCCAGCAGAGCCCCTGAACCTTGACCGCATCTCTCCACACTCTCCTGAGGGGGGTTAGAGCCCGTCCTTCCCTCCTGCAGCGAGCAGCCGAGCTGTCCTCCCCGCGAGTGACAGGGAGGTTTGCTGGGGGCTTCTCCTGCGTGGTTGCCTGTCACCTTCAGAGCGAGGACTCGAACGGTCTCCTCACAGTTGCAGCCGAAGGGCAGCTGGGAGGACGAGGGCTACGGGCATTTTTCTGGAAAGACCATCTCTGCCCAAGGGCCTCCTTACCTGCCAGATTACCGGCAGCCCCTGTTGGCACAACCACCTCCACAGGGGGCAGGGGGTGGGTGTCCAAGGATGACGCGCACTGGAAATAAGCGAAGAAGTGGTGGGCCATTTGCACGAGGACCCGGGACCAGTTGATGGAATTCAGACTCATCAGATTGTGCTTCTTGACAAAAGCCACGTCAGCAAACACAGCCTTGATTGGCTCATCCAGCTCATCGCTGTTGCCCTCCACTGTCAGGAGAGAGAGGGGAGGGGAGCTACCAGGAGCACGGAGAACCCCCAGTCGGCACTTGCCTGCAAGCAGGCCCTCCCGCACTGGGCCCACCCAGCCGGGACCTTCACTCAGCCTTGGTTTCTGCTCTCCTATGTCGTGGCCTAGCTTTCTAGACTTGAAATCAAGCAACGGAAGGAAAGAAACCATGTCTTATTATTCTTGAGGTCATACTTCCAACATTTCTACCATTACATAAAATTAGACATAAACCGTCAACCTTCTGGGATGTTGGGAAAAGGCCTCCTCCTTGGAGTCCATGCCCGCTAGCCCCACTCTCTAGGAACAAGGAGAGATGGTTTCTGAGGCTATGGTGTGGCAAGAGGCCGATCTTTTCTTTACTCCTCGGTCCTTTACCAGGACTTGGGGGTACAGACTATCCGTTCTCATATGATCTGCCCTTCTCTCAGTTAGATCAAAGAGAGGCATTCTGCTCTCTGCTCCCACGTGGTAGGTAAGCTGGCATGGACCTTTCCTCCCTGAGCTGGGTGTGGGCACGGTTTAATTTATGGATGAATTACTGGGTCAATTTACAGGTGAGTTGGCTACTAGTCCAACTTGCCCTCCTTAGTCCAGCCCAACCAGCCACCAAGCCAATATTGATCTCTTATCCGACATCTGGGTCTATTTCTCCACCAAACTTGATCCCAACTTGAAAGACAGGGCTAAGATTTACTGAGGGAAGTGCCAGAGTAAGCCCCAAGGTTGTTACTCATTCTACTTTGCACTGTTTATCGGCAATGAGGCTATGGGGCTAACCCCAGATCCACACACCAGAGGGATGTTTGCTGGGGTTCTAGGAAAAGATTCACTGCTCTTAAGAAGGAGCCCCAGGAAGAGAGACTTAGTTACCTGAAGTAAGCATCATAAGCCATGAGGGAGATGAGCCTTAGGACCGGGAAGGCAGAGCAGGGAATGCAAATAACCTGCGTCTCTGCTGAGGGAGGGCTAAGTCGCTGAACCGACTCTTCAGGAACCCATTCGGGTACTTACATAACTATTCCAGTTATATAAGCTGGAAAATACTCTGTTCGAGCTGGTCAGAGTTAGATTTTCTGTCACTTCCAGCCAAAAATATCCTAAATAATGTATAACTAGCACTTGCTCATTATTCTGTGCTTAAGAAGAACCAAATACAAAATATATCTGGAAATTAATATCTTTAAAAAACCTCAGTGTCCAATTCATGGCAATCCAGGTGGCCCATCCCTACTCCCTGAGCTCCCTGGTCTAAGAGAAAAGACATGTCCACTCTTAGCTCCGGAAAAAACACCCATCCTCCTAGAAACCAGATCAGAAGATTCCAGAAAGGAAAGGAAGGACCAGAACAGGTCTATTTAGGAACAAAACTTAATATATGTAAAGTCCACTGTCTTATTTTCTTGAAGCTCAGAACACGGATAAAACAGAAACGTCCCTTGGTCTCCAGCAAGAAAACATTTATGACATAGGGCACTCATGACCATCCACATTTCTCCTACTATTTTGCAAGTGGGCACTGTTCTCTGCTCCATGGTCAGTAATGGAGCTTACACACAAGTCCTCATGTAAAAGCCCTCCAATACCTAGTATAAGGCAAGAAGGGAGTAGGTGGCAGGACAGATGTATAAAATGTTATTCTCTGCTTCAATTCTAGGCAAAAATAGTCCTAGATCTATAACTAGCAATCGTAGTGCTTAGGGCGTAACAGGGACCCTCGGGAGCCCAGATATCACACATCCAAATTTTGCAATGAGTGCGGGAAAATGCAGCCAAATATGGGCAACGACCAAAGCTAAGGGACATGTAAGATTTTCCAACACCTGCATTAGCTAAACCCAGAACTCTTCACTGGAATGTGTAGGTGCTTATTAAAGAAAAGTGTAGAAGGGGCTTTGGGCTTACTTTTGAACTCATGGACAAAGGATCTTCATGCTACCCCCATGAGTAAGGTCTGTCTGCCCCATGCTTTTGCTCCTTGACGAAATCCATATTCTATGAAAAGCACCCTCTGAGGGGTCATACAAGGAGCCTGGGTGAGGTGTAGGAGGAATGCCTCCTGCCACCAACTGCTCTCCTGCTAAGTGAGTGACCAAGCCGGGCCAGGCCTCCTGGACAGCTTTCCCAGGGCCACAGTGTACAATACCTCACCCAGACCCCCTACTCCTCATACCCCCATCCCTACTTTGGGATTACCTGGGTTCTAGCTAGGTGTGAAAAGTGGAAATAAGCACATACGGCTCCCCTCAAGCTCCCTCTGTCCTTCTCGAGTCTCGATTTCTACAGAACAGATGCCCAGTGGGTACTACTGAGTAGTTTCCCACACCTGCTAACCAAATGCCTGACTGAGTAGTTTCTAGACCATAACGGAGGGCATGAGCTGTTACCATGTAAGGGCACATTCTTTTAAAATTATTATTGAATGTCTTTGTGTCCGCTGAAGTTCAGGGCCCTGGAACAAAACCCAAGTCACTTGGCTCAGGCTATGGGTCTGGCGGCGGCCTGAATATATGGCACCAGTAGGGTGAACCCACACAGAAGTGGCGTTCTTTGGGGTTTGGTGTTCAACCGCCACTTCTTGGGTTATACCGTCAGTAACAGTTTGTGCATTTGTCCCCTCCAATAGCTTCTGAAACTGTGTTGCCAAGAGCTTGCCCAGAGCTAAGCCAAGCTACAATCTCATGACTGATGAAGGAAGCGAGGGGCAGAGAAAAGGCAGGAGGAAGGATGGTCAACTCATCACCTGGCCAGTTGTACTCCAGCCCATCTCCCAAAACAGACGCCCTCAAGGCGGCCACACTTTCCCTGGAGCCTCCATCCCAGCTCTCACCTCCGAACACATGGACGTTCTCCCTCAGCACCGTGGTCATCTGGAGCTCTTGGATCTTCGTGCAGTGACCCTGGGGCAGCAGAACGATGATGTCCACGTTCTTTGCTCCTTGAACACTCTCAATGGCAGCACTTCCTGTGTCCCCAGATGTTCCTGGATAGGAAGAAAAAATAACCCTCCCCTGTACAACAAGGGCAATGGAAAAGGAAAGAAGGAAAGAGGCTATGTCTACTTCAGATACCTGGAGAGCTGGAACCTCGTACTTAATCTGGGGTCCACTTACCTCCTAGAGACTAGGGGACAGAAACTAAGGCCTCTGTGAACTGGGTACCATATAATCTTACATATTTGGGTACTTAAAATATTATTCTGAGAAGGTTCCGTAGCCTCCACCAGACTGACAAAGGGGTCCACGGCACAGAAAGGATGACAAATCCTGCTCTAGAAGAACCAGTCACACATGCTCCTCGAGCCATCCATGCGGAGCACCCTATGGTAGACACTGGCATGTCAGGGTGCCTACGGGGCTCGGCCCTAGTGCCCACGATGCACACCTACAACCACGGTGACGTGCTTCTCCTTCTTCTCCAGAAAGTACTGCAGGAATTGTGCTGTGCAGCCCAGGGCCAAGTCCTTAAATGCGTATGTGACCCCATGCCACAGCTCCAACACGTTCAGCCCGTTCCTCAGTCTGGACAGATGGACCACTTCTCTGTGGCGGAATCTGTGGAAGGCTCGGTTGATCAGATCTGTGCGGGGAGAGAAGTGGAACAGCGGGGGAAGGCCTGAACTCAGCCTCAGGTTCTCCGGTTCTCCCCCCAACCCCACCCTGTCTCTCTATGCTTTGAAGGTCAAGTTTCTTTCTCCTGCTACCCAATGCGAGACCGGAAACGTTTACCCCAAAGGAGACCATAGATGAACAGAATTACTGAATCCTAGGCAAAAGTCTGAAAAGACATGAACCACACTGTTTGTAGACTCCTGAGTGATGTCCCCCAGAGAAGAGAAATAGTCTAAGACTTCCATCTTTCACTTTATAAACGTCATCGTTTGGATGTCTTGTGGGCATGCACGCCAGCTGAGGTTCAATTCAACAACTGTGCAACAAACGGATCCATGTCTCCTCTCTTCTAATGTTTCTTCCTAAAGACCAGACGTTGTTTGTTTTTGCTGCACTAAATTTCACACCTGTGATACCAGAGCCTAGGGCTGGTTTACATATAATCCTGCCCAAGGCAAGTCCATCTTGGGTAGTGCTTCTCAAACATTAACTGACAAGCCAATCACCTGGGACCTTAAAATGCAGATCCTGGTTCAGAAGGTCTGAGGAAGGCAGAGAATTCTAATAAGAGCTTGGGCAATGCCAACAGTGCCATCAGACCACATTCCTGAGTGGTCCTCTTCTTCCAGCCCTGAACTCTCACCACCACATTGTGGATTCGTTCCCATATCTGGCCCATGGACCAGCAGCACTAGTATTATCACTGGCAGTGATATCACTAGCAGCATTATCACCAGCAGTACGAGTATTATTGGTCGGAATGCAGAGTCTCAGGCCCACCCCAGACCTACTGAATCAGAATCTGCATTTTAACAGGATCCCCAGGAAAATCGATGGGCATATTCCAGCTTGAGAGGAGTTGGTCCAGGACACTCTCCAAAGTCCCTTCTGGAATTACCATTCAAGGAAACAGAACAGTCATCTGAGGGTCCACATGCTTTATATACAGGTAGGAAACAGCCCAACATTCAAGCATCTCAGGATGTTGGTGAAGTCTCTAGCCTTAAAGAGGTTTTTGAAAAATAAACTAAAGGAAAACATTCTATGCAAATCACCATGGCATTCATCTCATTGGAGATGGACGGTGGAATGGATAAACTCTCTGGGAATATTGCCATTTCTGGGATTCTAGAATCTGAGGGAAAAAATCTCCAACGTTTGGGAAATAGGACTAGAAACCTCCTAGGGGTTAAGGAATGGATTTGCAGCTCTGGTGGGGCATGGACTGCCAGGGGAATGAGGTGGGAGAAGGGAGGCTGGGGATGCTCACCGTTTAAGACATCTCGTGGAATGAGCTCAGGACCAATGAAGAGGGTGCACAGCTCCTTTACCAGACTGGGGTAGGAGAGCGAACTCCACTGACGCAGGGTCTCTATGCCCAACTGTGGGAGCTCCTCGGGCATGAAGAGACCGCCATCGGGAGCATAGCCAGAGAAGAGGGCCCCCTCAAAGTCGACCCGTGGGGCCATCCCCCTAGTGCTGACGTACCACATGATCCTGGTGGCCTGCAGAGGGAACAGTCCCAAAGGCACCTGATCTCCAAGCTCAGTACCCCACAGGAAAAAGCTGAAGTGTACACGCACCCTCAGCTAGCCCTTGGACCACCACTCATGGGGGTAAGCCTCCCAGTCTGAGAGACTGGAGCCCTGTCGAGTCTCAAGCCAGCTTCCTCTGGGACAGTCCAAATCATGACCTCTCCAGTGAAAATGAGGCCAATTCACTGACTTTGGGAGAGGAGTTGCCAAGTCATGTAAGGAAAGGAGAAAGTTTGGTCCTCACTGTGGAGGAATAAGGGAACTGGGAAAAGATCATAGCAATAAGGCAAGCGCCATTTTGATAGCCCTCTTGATAAAGAGAGGACCACCACAGCTGGTCAGGCACCCTTTTGAGAGATAAGTGGGTCCACTTCTGTTAAAAAAGTAACCACTTTTGATGGTTATACAGCAATGTTGCCTATAACCTAGTGGTTCCTCACTCTGGTTGTTTGTTAGAATTAACTTGGGAGCTTTTTTCTTTTTTTTTTTTTTTTTAAGATTTTATTTATTTGACAGACAGAGATCACAAGTAGGCAGAGGCAGGCAGAGAGAGAGGGAAGCAGGCTCCCTGCTGAGTAGAGAGCCTGATGCAGGACTCCATCCCAGGACCCCGGGACCATTACCTGAGCCGAAGGCAGGTACTTTAACTCACTGAGCCACCCAGGCGCCCCAACTTGGGAGCTTTAAAGAAAGTATTCCTATCTGGGACCCTCCCTGGATCAATGAGATTAAAACCTCTATGTGAGAGGCTCCATGGGTGATGTTACTGTGCAGTGAGGGTTAAGAAGACAGTAACCAACTTGTCCCACTCTGCTCGGGACCTTCCCAGTTTTAGAACTGAAAGCAGCATGTCCCAAGAAAACCCATCAATGCCAAACAAACTAGAATGGTTTGGTCATGCTAGTTGAGAACCAGTGCCCTTCCTCTAGGCCTAATCCTAGAATCGTTAGAAGCGCAGGCAAGCTACCCTTAAGACAGTCTAGCCAAGGCTAACTGGTCCTGTGTGGGCTTAGGACTCTGGGGTTATGGGAAGCGGAACGTCCAAGGGCGCCCAAGGCCTAACTCTGGTCCCAGTGCCCCCTCAGTTAGGGTCTCAGGAGCCAGGTGCCAGGTCCAGGAGCTGAGCTTACGCTCTGAATACCTTTCTCTGGCCGCTGGAGGTGATTCCAGGAGCTCTGGTTTTAAAGCCCCAAGGCCAGGAAACATTTCAGGAAGGGCTAGCAGGTAAAGAAATTTTCTGACAAAAAGTGGGGCAGGGCAGGAGGGCCTGAGGGCCTGGAGCTGAGGGCCTGAGCAACTGGCCACTGATAGCACACAGACCCCGTCGGGGGCGGAGGCCCCCCCGCGGTCTCAGGTAGGCCCCGGCTTAAGGTCCCCGGGCACCAGTCCTCCGGCTAACCAGGCCCTGGGTCAGGGAAGGAGGTTTTGATAAGGCCCACAGGATAAGGCACGCTCCCGGCCTCTGAAAACACGCTGGACTTCTCAGTTTCGGGCTCCGGATACTGCAGAAACCCTACAGACCGCGCAAAGCCTCGGAAACCCTGGACCCGCCCTGGTTCCTCCGAGCGCCGGCAGAACGCAGCCGCTAAGAGGTTACGAAGGGGCGGGGAGGCGGACAAGCCGCGCGGTAAAGTCAACCGCGAGTTCAAGAGCGCAGATTAGCCGCCACCGAGGACCGCCCCCCGCCCCCCACCGCGATCACCAGAAGCCGACGGGGGCAGGGGCCCCGCCGCCGGCCTGTGTGCGGGGAGTTTGGCCGCGGAGACGCAGGCTCCGTGGGGCTCCTCCCCTCCCCTCCCCTCCCCTCCCCTCCCCTGCCTTCCCCTCCTCCAAGCCCGGGGATCGGCCGCCCGGGGCGCGAGGAGCCGGAAGGGCTGCCCGGGCCGGGGGTTGGGGGGGCGATTACCGGGTCCGCGGCACGGGCGGCTGCGGGGGGCGGCCCCGGAGGCGGCTGGCTGGGCCCAGGCGGGGCGGAGCGCGCTGGCCTCGGCGGCGGGGTCGGGCTTCCGCCGGGAGAGGGACAAGGACCGCGGGGCGGTGAGGCTGAGCGCGGGAGGCGGCGGCGCGGGAAGAGGTGCCAGCGGGAGCGCAGCCCTTCACCCCTCACTCGGCACGGGTGTGTGTGTTTTAAGTTGGCACGTGTTTAAGGCACCTCGCTAATCACTGACTTTGGGTCTCTTCACCTTCACCGCCGCCCTGGAACCTTTTTTTTCCGATTAGAAAACAGGACAAGATGGAAGAACCCCTTCTTTGGGCTTCATGCTTCTCACCTGTAAAATCAGACTTCTGGATGAACTCTTTGTTCCTCAGACCCTAGGGCTGGTACATCCTGATTTCGGAATCCGCGGGGATACCCGGCATTGTTTAAGCCCTGACAGGCATTGTTTAAGCCCTGACAGTTCTTCGTAGGAAAACACTTC
Source organism: Mustela erminea (assembly GCF_009829155.1). Classification (NCBI taxonomy): domain Eukaryota; kingdom Metazoa; phylum Chordata; class Mammalia; order Carnivora; family Mustelidae; genus Mustela; species Mustela erminea. Next base: position 102,681,857 of record NC_045620.1, on the reverse strand, counting down.
TTAACGAAGTACAGATCTATTCTAGAGGAAAAATCCTCCCCACTTTATTTATTTATTTATTTATTTATTTTTAAAGAAGCAAGACACTTGGGTGGGGGGTGCCTGGGTGGCTCAATTGATTCAGAAGCAAGACACTTGGGAAAAACGTCCTCTGGACACGGCAAATGCCTCTGGATTCACATTCATCCTCCTGGGTCCCAACTCCCTTAGGAGGCAAAATTTGAGAGGCTAAACTGGTGTCAGCTAAGGTTTGGTTCCTGCCTCTCTACTGGGCCTGGTCCCCGTAGTGGACACAACTGGGACTCATGGGGGCAGAAGACGCAGATGACTGCCCTCTCTTCCTCCCGTTTATGACATTCTCCTAAACCTGTGGTCTCTGCTTATTCAAGTCACCTCTCTCCAGACCTCAGCCCGCATGTGCTCATTGGACAGAGGCACCCAAGCCCACATACATGCTACTGACTAACTCCAGTCTGGATGGCCCTCAGATTCCAGAAAGAGAGTCTGACTGTTCAGCTGATGGACTTTTGTCGTGGAGTTCACCCAGAAGCCAGGGAGCCATTCTTAGGGGTCCAGGCCAGGCAGGACCTCCCAAAGGGTATCTGTTCCTTGTATCAGGTAAACTTTATCACTCAAAGGCCAGGGAGGCTAAGGCACCTGGAAAAAATGCCCTAAGACGCAGCCATATATGCTCCAATGCTCATCACCAACCAGGATGGAGTCTCAAAAACCCTGGGAGGCCAAAAGTACCTTCCACAGAGCTCTCCCTTCAGGCCTCTCGCCAGACTTACAGAGGTCTCAGGAGTTCATTATTCTGTAAGCAGAAGGGAAGGCCAGAAGTTTTTGTAAACCGTCTGACTCCCTCAGAAAGGAGAGGAGCAAAAGGCTTGGGGAAAGAAGAGGTTTAATGTACTAGGAATCCCTGCCCAGGACATTCAGAACAACACGGCTCTGGAAAAGAAAAACTTCTGCATGGCCTACGAGAAGGAGGATAGAATTCGGAGTGCCGAACAGGATAGCAACAATGTGGAATTCCCTGAGACTTTTACACAGGACCGACGTTGAGTTTTTATAAGATTAAAAATTGCTTTTATGTACTTATTTTGCTTTTTGACCTTACGGATTAGAGTGCTTAGCTGTCTGTGGCTTTGAAGCCAACACGCTTCAAAGCAGAGCCCCAGGGCCCCTTGAGGTGCTATTTTCTTCCATGTGTCCCTAGAGAGCCAGCTGAGAGAGGCTTCTACAAAACGTTGCACACAGACGGTTTACTATGGTCTCCCTGCGGTGGGCTGTAGGAGCTAGGGGCCAGAGCCCTCTTTAAATGTTAAAGAGCACAGAGGAGCCAGGCTACCAGAGGAGCACATGACCTGCCGGAAGCCCGCCAGCCATTTGTGCAGACCACAGGCCAGCACTCAGACTTTTTCTGGAGTTCTGGTGGGGCAAGGGCAGCAAGGCAAAGGGAAGAAAAGAGGGCGTTCAGAGACGGGACGCACCTGGTCTCTCAGAGCATTTTGACTTCCTAAACTGATAATCCATTGTTATACTTCATGTGTCTGGTGGTTGAGGAGATGGGGTGGTTAGTATTTATGCTCACATACTCTCAGTTACCTTCATTACTCCAAGTTCCTGACTCTGGAACAAGGGGTTCAAATAAATAGTCTCAAATTATCAAGAAAAAACTTGACTAGTATCATCCCAACTATTTTTTTTTCCCCCCAGAAACAGACAAGTGGATCCTAAAATTTACATGGAAATGCAAGGGACTCAGAATAACCAAAACAATCTTGACAAGAAATGACAAAGTGGAAGACTTACACTCCCTGAGATTAAAATCTAGCTCAAGGCTGTAATAGTCACGACAGTGTAGAACTGACATCAGAATAGACATACAGATCCATGGAAGAGAATTGATAGTCTAGAAAGAAACCCATGCACGTACTGTCAACTGATTTTTACAAAGGTACCAAGACTCTTCCATGGAGAAAGAAGAGACCCGAAGCAAATGATGATGAGATAATTAGGAATCTACATGCAAATGAGTGACTTAGGACCCCTACCTCATACCATATGCAAAATTTTTCAAAATGGACAAAGATGTAAGTGTAAGAACTAAAAAAAATAAAACTCTTAGAAGAAAACAATGGAAATCTTCATGACCTTGGATTAGGCAATGGTTTCTTAGACATGGCCCCCCAATCAAATGCAACGAAAGAAAAAAAGAGAGAAACTGGGCTTCATAAAAAAATTAAAGCTTTGGGGCACTTGGGTGGCTCAGTCGGTTAAGTGTCTGCCCTCGGCTCAGGTCATGACCCCAGGGTCCTGGGACTGAGCTGTGCATCGGGCTCCCTGCTCAGCAGGAAGCCTGTTTCTCCCTCTCCCACCCTCCCCCTGCTTATGTTCCCTCTCTCACCGTGTCTCTCTCTCTCTGTGTCAAATAAATAAATAAATAAAAATCTTTAAAAAAAAATTAAAGCTTTTGTGCATCAGGGGAAACTATTAAACAAGTGAAAAGACAATCTATAGAATAAGAGAACATTGGGGTACCTGGGTGGCTAAGCATCTAACTCTTGGTTTTGGCTCAGGTCTTGACCTCAGGGTTGTGGGATCGAGGCCCACATGGGCTCTGCGTGGACTTTGCTTGAGATTCCTTCCCTCCTCCTCTCCCTCCCTCTCTGCTTCTCCCCCTGCTCATGCTGCATGCATATTCTCTCTCTTTCTCTCTAACATAAGTAAATAAATAAATAAATAAATAAATCCTTTAAAAAAAAAAAAAGAATAGAACAGACTTGTAAATCATAAATCTGATTAGAGTCAAGTATCCAGAACATGTAAGAACTTCCTACCACTCAATAATAAAAAAAATAACATAATTTAAAAATGGGCAAAGGATTAAAGAGACATCTCTTCACAGAAGAGCTATGAATGGCCAGCAAGCCCATATAAAGATGCTCAACATCATCAGTCATTAGGGAAAGGCACATCAAAATCTGTATGAGATACCACGGCATGGCTACGAGGATGGCTTGCATCAGAAAGATTGTGCTGGTGGAGGTGTGGAATATTTGGAACCTTCATACACGTACCGAGACCTGTTGCTGGGGGGAAGGTAAACTGGAGCAGCCGCTTTGGAAAACAATTTGGCCCTTCCTAGGAATGTTAAAGAGTTTCCAGATGACCCAGAATGTGCACTCCTTGGGGCATGCCCAAGAGGATTAAAAACATCTTCCTACAAAATCCTGAACATGGATGTACATAGCAGCCTTATTAATAACAGCCCCCAAACAGGAACAACCCAGAAGTTCACCAACAAATGAATGGATAAACAAAATGTGGTACATCCTTGAGGTGGAATGTTACTTGGCCATAAAAGAAATACTATAGTGTGGATGAACATACTATGGCATGGATGAAACTTGGAAACATTCTGCTAAGTGAAAGAAGCCAGACATAAAACTCCACATCTTGTGTGGTTCTCTTTATATGAAATGTCCAGAACAGGCAAATCCTCAGAGACAGAAAGGAGATGAGTGGCTGTAAGGAGTTGTGTGAGAGGAAAATAAGGAATGACTCTGCAGAAGAGGACCGAGTTTCTTTAGGGGATGATTTGCTTGTTCTGGAATTAGTGGGGATGGTTGCGCGGATTTGTAATATACTAAAAATACTGAATTCTACACTTGAGAGGGTGAAATTAATACTCTGTGAATAACATTAAAAAGTTGCAAAAAAAACCACAACACACACACACACACACACACACACACACACACACACATAAAAACTGATTGGCTAGGAATCGAGGCGCATTAACCAAAACAGCTGTCCAGAGAGAAAAACTCCGACGGCCAGAAGGGACAGACTGACTCCTGAGAAGCGGCCTGTTGCTCCCAATTAGAGTACAAAACAAGAGGAGAGTGGTGCTGATTCAGATGTGATCTAATTAATCAGTAAACTGCTTTAGAAATCATTTCAGGAAAGAACAACTAAGACTTTTTCAATGCTAGAAGTTCCTTCTATGTATTCATTATGCATTCTTTGCTACTGTTCTAAATAAATTTCTTCCATTGCTGAATTTGTTTGGAAGAGCAGTCAATGGTGCATAACTGAGGCAGGTCAGAGATGCCTGTTAACAGCCTGATAATCTGGTTTTACTCCCCAGGTTTTGAGAAACCTGCAGAATCCACTGGGAAAGAGTACACACAGTTCCCTAGCTGCTGTGCCTTTAGGTGCTGCTCTCCGGCCATCAGAGCTGAGTGGGTATCCACAACAGATGTCTGTCCTAAGGGCTGGATTTTGATTTCTCATGGATGTGTGTCTTCTTCCTTCTCCTGGCCCGTGCTAAGCATTTCACGCTCTGCACGCATGAAAGCATCTATGCCAAGTTCAAAGGTACTTTTGCTCAGGCAAATAGGAAATCCTGCCTACCCAATTATCTCCACTGAAGCAGAATTAAGTAAAAGCCTAGACTCATGTTCCCTTATCTCAAGATCATTGTCCAGACTGACCCTGTGTGCTCTGCCTATTTCCGTAGAATGGTAATAACTGTAAACGGCCTGTACAGTTCCACGGTCGTGGGTATTGTTGGCTGTCAGGATGTGAGGTCCTGTGCCAGTTTTCTGTGGACTTGGATACATCACGTCACTGCAGCAGGCTCCTGCTTTGTTCCGGGAGGGGACTTGGCTCCACGCTGCCCGGCGCGTGCAGGACCTGCCCTTTGCTCTTCCACTCTCTTAGCCAGGACTCACGTGCCTAAGACTCTTCACCTATATCAGCTCATAGATTCTCCCAGTCCCCACCACTTCATTCCCCATTTTCAGGGGCTGAGCCTCAGCAAGACCGTAGCCTACCGAAGGGCGTACCATTAGAGAGCCGTGCAGCTGGGACTCCCCCGAGGTCCCCCCATTCCACCTCCCATTTCCTTCTCAACCTGGCATGATTATAAGTTGCTTGGAACTTGGAAACGAGTTTTTCCATTAATGAGAAATGATGAAAACCTGGGAAAGATGGCAGTGTAAGAGCAGGCTTACAAACATCCCAGGACAGACGGCTGTGAGAGGCTTGACCAACCTCCACGCTCATCTTCCCTTCTGATGTGGCAAGATGGGCAGCTAGAAAACTCACATGTGTCCTCAAACTTCTCTGCCTTGAGAAGTGGCCAAGTGACCAAGTTCCGGCCAATGAGTTATAAGATGGAAATCCTGGGAAGGGTTCCAAGAGAGCTTTTGTAAGGAATAGACCCAACTAGCAAGGGCACCTGGAACTTAGATGGGTTGCCTGATGTGAAGTCGGAAACCGTGAAGTGTCTGAGATGTTACCCTGCTTGGAAGCTAATGTTAGCCTGCCACACTTGATGTATATCTACTGATAGGAGATGAGGTTTTCTGGATCAAACAGCTGATCATTCCTGGCAAAAGCAGTTGGAGCAGCATCTTAGACCAGTTCCCTAACCCCCAACCTCCAGGGGAGATCATGGTGAGAACTGGGCTAAACCTGTACATACAGTGGGGTTGGCATCACAGTAGAGGAACCCTGAAATTCGGAGTTTCTTAGGCCATTGGCACATCTGCCCCCTGGATGACTCATTAATCAAGCCTCTGGGCAAGAGGGAAGATATATGGCCAGGTTTATTACCTTAGAATGTAAGAAATGTCTCCAAGATGTAGAAGGAGAGGGCTTTAACTTTCTAAATCTCTCTGGAGGTCCCTATATTTAGGGAGACACTATCTCCAGGTTCCCAGTCCTCTGCTAGTCAAACATACCCTTGGTACAGAAAGCCTGGACCAGGCAAAACTATGAAATGTCCATCGAGAATTTTTCCCCAACACCTCGAGGCTCAGCAGCCACTTTGCACCATAGAGGACGACCCTGGTGGCATCCTTGAGCAGCTGACCCAGACCTGGACTCAACTTGTTTAAACCTTGGTTTCTCAGGGTTTCTAGAAGCTAGAAGCCAAACAGCACCCTAACTGCTAGTATCTTCTATCACAAACTGATAGGATGAAAGAGAAGCCCAAAAAGAGGGGCGTGGGGGGGCAAGTGAGACAAAGAATCATTACAAAACTAGAGTATGGAAAGATGGCCGTTTCATCTTCAGTACAACATGCTGTACACAGACCCTTCATCCACCACCCACCCTTCCCTCTCTCCATGGATGGCCCCTTATGGGCTCAGTTGCCAAAAACCCTCAATAGGAATACTTCATTTTTCCTTTCCCCTTATCCCCCAGATCCAATCCATCAGCAGACTCTAGGCTGTGCCCACAGAATTGACCTCCTTGGTCCACGTGCCACCACCTCCATCTTCTCCCCACCAGCCCACTGGTACCTCTACCCTCCTGACCCACCATCCCCTCTCTTGGCAGCAGGTCCACTCCCAGTGCCCTAGTCATTAAATCCTCAGTAGTTCTTGTCACTATTAGAATTTAATTCTGAGCCCATGTGGCCTGAGAGAATTCTCCAACCTCACCTTGAAATATTCCAACCTTCACCTACTGTGATGACGGGGCAGCACTCAGCTTTCTCCCCTTTAAGAACAAGCCAAGCGTTTTCGTATCTCTAGGCATTGCCATTCCCTCTGACAAAATGCTGTTCCCAGTCTCTTCCACGACTGGCTTTTCTTCACACCTGAGGTATTTGCACTCAAGTCCTCTTCTCCGAGAACCCTCCCTGACCACTCTCCCTTTCCCACTATCCTTACTTTCTTTATAGCACTGACCAGATTCTGAAGTTCTCTTGCTTGTTGCTGTTCAATTTCCTGTCCATCTACCCTTATCTCACTCACCACTGTGTCTAAAGATCCTGGGCCCAGCACCACCCACTGAAGGTCTTAATCAATGTGGGCTGGGGTACATGTGACAGCCACATCTGTTTTCTAGGCGTGAAGAGAGTAGATGGCCTTCGAGCAACCCTTTTAGAGCTCACCCTTCCCCAGCCACCACCATAGGGCCCCATTCCATTGTCTTTTCTTTTTTTATGTTCAATTAGACAACCTCTGATCCATCGTTAGTTTTTGATGTAGCGTTCAACCATTCATCAGTTGCATTGTAACACCCAATGCTCATAACCACACGTGCCCTCCTTAATGCCCAGCACTACTGCATTGTCTTCATGGCACTCCCTGTGTCACATTCTTGAGCTCATTGGCTGTTTTCTCCCCTCTCTATTTTTTTTTTTAAAGATTTTATTTATTTATTTGACAGAGAACACAAGTAGGCAGAGAGGCAGGCAGAGAAAGAGGAGGAAGCAGGCTCCCTGCTGAGCAGAGAGCCCGATGCGGGACTCGATCCCAGGACCCTGAGATCATGACCTGAGCCGAAGGCAGCGGCTTAACCCACTGAGCCACCCAGGCGCCCTCCCCTCTCTATTTTAACGGAAGCTCTCTGAGGACACAGACCTTATGGGGTTGGCTCCGCCCCTCTATCCCCGGCACCGAGACAATTCCTAGCCTCCCTCCATGTGTGCCTACTGAACGAATGAGTACGATGCATAGAAAGCAAAATTGACTTGCTTCAGTTGTCAGCCACCTAAATGTCGCTGGTTACTCACTTAGCAAAGGCCAGCCTGCCAAAGTTGGTTGGAGCCCAATAAGAAATTCCATAGCTGGTGGCCAAGCTAACCATCCCTGGGACACCATGGTCAGCAAGGACAGGGTGAGAACACGTGTTTGGCAGATGAATACATTGAGAACGAGAGAATCTGCATGGACTGGAGTGGTCTTGAATGTAGAAAAGGAACCGGCAGCTAGCTGCGTAATATTCTTCCTCTGGGGGAGCCAACCAATGTTGCAACCAATGTTGCAAATTGCCCTTGTTCAGACACCTGAACCAGCCGTTGCCTGGGGCTTCAATCTGAGCGTAGACCCTATTCTGAGAATACTTACTCTCACCTGTTGAGAGCGTTAGATCCATAGCTTTTACCCTCCAGGACATATAAATATCATCTAGCCCTATGCTTCTTAAGCTTTAACAGCCAAAAGCTTCCCCTGAGGACATTTCTTAAATGTAGATTTTAATTCAGTAGATCTAGGGTATGGTGGAGAGTCTGCATTTTAACAATTTCCCAGTGAGACCAATGTTGCTGGTCTGAGGACCACACTTTGAGTAGCAAGTACCCAGAAAGTTTGTTTAAAATGCAGATTCCTGGGTTCAATCTCCAAACTCCTGCTCCAGAAGATCAGTAGGAGGGGCTCAGGGATTTCTAGTTTTTTGTTTGTTTGTTTGTTTTTGTTTTTTGTTTTTTTTAAACCCAAGTTTTTCTTTTCTTTTCTTTTTTTAAAGATTTTATTTATTTATTTGACAGAGATCACAAGTAGGCAGAGAGGCAGGTGGAGAGAGAGGAGGAAGCAGGCTCCCCACTGAGCAGAGAGCCTGATGTGGGGCTCGATCCCAGGACCCTGGGATCATGACCTGAGCTGACAGCAGAGGCTTTAACTCACTGAGCCACTCAGGCGCCCAGGGATCTCTGTTTTTAACCAGTGGCCTAGGTGATTCTGATTCAACAGGTCTGCTGATACATCTAGAGACGTTTTGTCTTTGACCATGGCCGTAAAAAAAAACTCAAGGGGAGTGAGGCACTAACAGGCTGCCTTGAAGAAAGGTAGCAAATGGCAGCTGGGGAGATAGCAGAAGGGTTTGGGCTGTGGTAGAGAAGGAGCTCTTTGCAGATACCTTCTCATGGGTTGTAAGGAAGAGTGACACAATAGAAAGCTTGTCATGCGATGTTGCAAATCACCCTTGTTCAGACACCTGAAAATGTCTAGCCCAGAAGCTCAGGCACGGGCCACTGAAATCTTAATACAGAGCATGGCATCATTCATGACAATGGGCCTGGGTTCATATTTAGGGAAAAACTGAGCACCCATTCCTTTTCACGGGCAGCGAGAAATAGGCGAGTAACTAGTCTAACTCCATCCACTACACGCTCCCTTTTGCTCTCTCTGCTCTAACCACAATGGCAGCTCCTCCAAGTAACACATAACACCATCTTGCATCTTTACACTGGCTTTTCCCTCTGCCCAGAATGCTCTTTCCAGAGAGGCAGGCAGGTTTCTGCTCCATGGTCTCCTAATTAGAAAGGGCTTCCATAATCCCTCGGTCTAAAGCAATGCTCGTTATCCCCCTACCTTGCGTTATTCTTCTGCATAAACTTATCACCCCCAGACACTGTGGAGGGCCCTTGGTTTCTCTTCACCATAATGGAAGCTCCCAGAAGAGCAGTGACTAACTCTGTTCCATTCTCCTGATTTAACCCCAGGGCTTAGAATAGTGCCTGCCATGTGATATGTGTGTTCAGTAAAATATTCGCTTAAGGAGGAAGGAAACCATGACCCTGGTGACAGAGATGACCGGCCCTCTCTGCACCCGGATACCTTTCCTTCCTCCCGGTGCCTCCAGGCCCCAGAGTTCTTACCACCACCCTGCCATGGATGAGGAAAAGCAGTCAACTCTCCTTACTGACTCATGCTACTTTGCGTGTGGTTACATGTGGTTTTCCACAAATTTGGGAGAGGCCCAATAGGTTAAGGTCAGCATGGAATTTGTTACTTCAGGTGAAGAGAAAACTACAGGTGAGCTTCAAGCTGGCACAGGTATTGGGACAGGCCATTTGGACAGCACAGGTCTGGGTCACACGGAACAAGCCCGAGATAACATAGGACAGGGGTCATGCGAAGTTAAGAAAACACGAGTCAGGCAGGCTAGCTGTAGATTGAGCCCAGGTTGGGAGCACATGTTGACTACTTAGGACAGGAATCAGCAAACTAGGGCCCCGAGACCAAATCTGGTCCGTGGTGTGTTTTTGAGATGCCTTTTTCCTGGAAACCAGCTGTGCCCACCCACCTGAGTCCTGTAGGGACTGTCTTTGCACTGAAAACAGCAGAGTGGGGAGACCACAACAGGGACCGCATGGCTGGCACAGCCTAAAAGCAGGCCCTTTACAGAAAATGTTTACCCACCTTGGGTTAGAAGATTTTTCCTAAGTAGAATCACAATCAGGGAGGCAAAGATGGGCAGTACTTATCTGAACACTTGGGAGGACTCTGTTTCTCGACAGGACTTCAAGAGAAGAGTTGGGAAAACACCTGCTCAGGGGAAGGAAGGCAGGCGCGGGGACCAGGAGACAATGAGAGTCACACAGGGGCTCAGAGGCAAGGGGAGTGGTTCACCACACAGGCTCCATTTAAAGATTTTATTTACTTATTTGACACACAGAGAGAAATCACAAGTAGGCAGAGAGGCAGGCAGAGAGAGAAGGAAGCAGGCTCCCCGCTGAGCAGAAAGCCCAACGCGGGGCTCGATCCCAGGACCCTGAGATCACGACCTGAGCGGAAGACAGAGGCTCAAACCACTGAGCCACCCAGGTGCCCCAGACTCCATTTAAAAATAGGTGATACTGAGCTGATCTTGCCTGACAGGAGTAGGAAAAGGAGCTGGGACCCTCAACAGTGCAGCACGTTTCCTCAGGTGTAGAAATGGGACATGTCGCTCGGGGCTTGAAAGAGACAGAGGCCGAGGGGGCAGACCTCAGAAGCACCCGGGCATCCTCAGGAATTAGGTGATTCTGTAAATGCGGGCCTTTGCCCTCCTAACGTTGGTTCGTCATTGGACAGGACTGCCCCGGAAGGAGGTGTGACCTTGGGCAAGGCTGGTACAATCAGTGTCTAGTGTTGTGTCTTCAGCTGATACAATCCCCGAAGAAGGCTGGGGGCAGAAGGCCTTCTCCCCGTGGTTCCCAGCAGCTTTGGAAAAAGCTCTTTCTTCCTGAAGGAGGATATGGTCAGAGTATTACAACAGCCATGGCCTTTAGAAAATGATTTAAGAGGAGTGATGTCTCATTCTCTTGGAGCTGACATTAGGAAGGTGACAAACATTTACTCTGTCATTCACTCATTTTTATGGATGAATTATATATAATTCACTAGTTATATATAATAGTTATATATAATTGTACAATAGTTATATATAATTGTGCATATGATGTCTGGTGTATAATTATGGTCCATATGTCTTGTGCATCTACAGAGTAGGAGGCTCTGGGCCAGGCTATAGACATGAAACAAGACCTCTGCCCTTCAGGACCCCATACTCTGGGGAGCAGCGGGAGAGGGACACTCACAGCTCAAATGAGCAAGGCTCTAAGGAAAGAAAGTGCAGGCCTGACTCAGCACAAAGAGTTGGGGCTCAGGAGTCACACCCAAGGCTTCCTGGAGGAGGTGACCCCTGGTCCAGCACTGTGACTCAGGTCTGAAGCTATAAATAGAACAGAAGAGGTCTTCTTTTCACCCATTCATACCAGGTAGGAAGTTGGCTGATACAGAGCGTTTGGCTCTCTCCTCTCTTAGCTTGGTACCAACACCCAGAACACCACCTCCCTTTGCTAGTTCCATCATGAACCATAGTGTCTCATTCGATGCCGCTAGATGGCAGTATTGGGTCAAAAGTGCTGTCACAGAGATGCTGCTTTATTGCTAAGTCAGCCCTGGAGTCCGGGGTGGTTTACCCTCTGGGTGAGCTAATTGGGAGTGGTGGTGCGTTCCTGGGACTGGCAGTAGGATTTTTCTGGTTTTTCTTTCTTGTTTTTTTAACTTTAATTTATCAAATTGCATATGGCATATATATTCATGTGCCTAAAAGGATTGAAAAATCAAGCAAATAGTAAGAGTATTGCTCTCCACCGTAGACTGAAATTACTCTTCCAGGTTTTCGAGAAAATGGGTAAACTGGAATTTTCATGGGAATGAGCTTTTCTTACTATGTCCTTCCTACTTCCTGGCCAGGTACCAGGTGTACACATTGGTGATGCTATACTTAATTTCCTTGGTGACCTCCGTTTGACACCATCTTCTATTACTTTCTCATGTTCCTCCAGCTTCTCTAAGTAGATGATGATTGGAAAGCGGCTGTTGTCTGAAATGTTTATGATATATTAGAATCAGAAGATAGGTTGGACTTCCCTGATGATTTACAGATGTTAAACGGGAGCTGGGAGCCTCATCTCCAAAGTCACCTGGTTTATGTCCAGTAATCCCCTTTTGATGGGATTAAAATTTCTTATTAACTAAGCCAGTATTGTCTCTGTGTTTCATAGCTTTAGGGAAACTATATTTTAAAGAATACTGGCAGATATTTTGCAGGACAATTTTATTCATTCAACAAACATGCATTAGACATTTGCTAGATGCAAAGCACTGCACGAGGGCTGGAGAGTAGCAGCCGACTGATGGTCTCAGCCTTGCAGATGCTTACCGTCAAAATGGGGGAAGCAGAGGCTATTCCACGAGCAAGTGCCTTTATGGAATGACCTTTAAAAAAATGAACACAAATGGAAGAACAACACATTAAAAAATTATCAACTTCACATGAATTGGGAAAGCGATAGAGAGGAAAAAGTGTGCAGGCAGAAGAATGAAGCCTACACTGGGGTTTAGGGCTGGTGGCATAGAGGCAGCCGGTTGGCATTGCAGCCCAGGAGAAGCAAAGATCCCCTCTCTTGCCCACATGTGCCCAGAGAGAAGGCACAAGAATTTTAAGGAGGATTTCCAGATTTCTTGAGGGTTCACAGCAGCAGTGGAAGGCGGCAGGGAAGACCGAGCAAAGACCACGGCCCCTCTCCAACCTCCCCCAGGGGAGAGAACCATAGACTTGCCGTGGCCGGTGAAAGGTTTGTCAATTCTGCATCTAGAACATTCATCACAGAGAAATGGCAGGGGTGAGCCCAAATGGACAGCTGGAAACTACCAAACAGGGCTCACGATCCTCATCACCCAGGATGCTCAGGGGAAGGAAGGCAGGCGCAGGGGACCAGGAGACAATGAGAGTCACACAGGGGCTCAGAGGCAAGGGGAGTGGTTCACCACACAGGCTCCATTTAAATATTTTATTTACTTACTTGACACACAGAAAGAAATCACAAGTAGGCAGAGACGCAGGAGATTGTATAATTATTGCCCACCCTAGTCCGGACGATAATAACTTAGCCGGTAATATCTATGACTGAAAAAGGAAGGAGAGAAGGAAGAGAAGAGAAGGAAAGATCTTAAAACAGTGTTATTTAGAAATGTGAAAAAAAGTGCCCGGAAAAGAAAGCCAAAAGAGTTGAAAGTGGTTGCAGTAGTCTCATTATCTTACCATTTAAGTGTGGTTTTTGTGTTGTTGTTATTGTTTTTAAGGTAGCTTCCACGCCCAGTGTGGAGCTCACTGTGGGGCTTGAACTCACAACCCCAACATCAAGACCTGAGCTGAGATCAAGAGTCAGGTGCTTAACTGACTGAGCTACCCAGGCACCCCTAGGGATGGTCCTCAATTCTCAAAATTTAGTGTGCCCTAAAACCCTGAGGGATCTTGCTAACCCTCCCGCCCCACTCTCTGACTCTGAGCCGGCCTGTAGCAAGCCCAGATATCCAAATGCTTAACCTGATACTGGAGCTCAGAAGACCGTCACTTCGAGCACTTCTGCTCTAGACTCTGAGCAGGGATAGAAAGCAGGATAGAGCCAAGCCCCAAATTCTCTTCCAGGCCCACTGTGGGAGTTGGAGTCAACCACTCCACTTTTTTGTCTCCCCATCTTACCAAGGGATCGAATTAGTTCTGAGCTTCTTGAATTTTTTGAGAGATGAAGGTTGAGAATCTAATTAAAGCATTATCAGAAAAACTCAGTATATGTTGCACACAATTTTAGGGTCTTCCTAGACTGTTTGGGGTCCCTTAAATTTTTGGTTACAGTCTTTTGGAAAGAATTCTCCAAGAACGTGTTCCTTTTAGTTCCGATGTTCGAGGCTGATCTGGATTCTGGAGGCTGTGGGCAGGCTAGCTGGGGAGAGAGGGCAGGACTCCCACTCGGACAGTAACTTTGGAGTCCTTGCCTGAGGGTGGTCTCCTGCATTGCATGGGCGCCTCACACTGCATTTTATGCGATCAAAGAGCTGGTCACTAACTTGGCAGATACAAATCTCTCCAACCTTGACCAAGACACTGATGGCCAAGCCTCCTGGGAGTGATGAGCGACCAAGGACATCCAGGGCTATAAGAAAGCAGAACATCTCAGAAGAGCTGCATTTAATCAAAAGCTGACTCTAAGAAAAGTCGGCTTGGGGAAGGGGCCCCAGCTGTACCCTTCTCCTTCAGATCTGAGAAAAAAAGTCTTTCTAGATAAGTAATGACTTTGATAATGGCCATGGTGCCCATTCCTCATGCAGTTCATGGGCTGAGATGCTCTGGGAAGGGGGAGGACAACCCGTGCAGTTGTGAGGCCCAAACGTCTTCAGTCATCTTTGTCAGACCTGAGAAGACCTTTCATCCAGACCAGAGCCAGGGTACAGTTCTGCCTATTATCTAGAGGCCATCGGAGGCCTCTAGAATGAGTGCATGAGTGCTGAGTTCAGACCATTTCGGGCCTAATCAAAGGAGCCATTGGCTCCAGATGCTTCCCTAATCTCAGTGAGATTAATTGAATCGGTGGCACATGGCCAACTGGTCAAAGGTCAGAGGGCCAAGTTCTTAGATAGGAAGAGCAAACTCAGGGCCACTGAAGCTTTGGGCCACTCATAGGGACATGTGAGCTGGCAAGGGACTCCTGACCGCCATCCATCATCCTCCCCACCTGGAGGAGAGGCCATACATGCAAGGCTGGTGTGACTTGCCTGCTTTACCTTTGTCCTGCGTCAGCCTACTGTCCCCCTCTTCTCATTCCCAGGCTCAGTCTCCCACTGTTAAATGGTGACAGGTTATATAATGTAGCAGAATAAGGTTATCAACTGTTCCGTCTGAAATTATGCCTTCTTTGTGTTTGTCTTGGGGTTTTTGTTATTTATGGTATGACTTGATTATACTCAATTAGATGTCAGACAAAAACAAACCATATATCTGGTATGACTGCATTTATACAAAAGTCTAGAAAATTCAAACTAACCCAGTGACAGAAAGCAGATCAGTGGTTGCTTAGGAATGGGGGCAGTGGGTGGCAAGAAGTGAGGAAAGAATTTGCAGTGGGCCATGAGGAAAACCTTGACTGTAGCGAATATTTCCTTAACTTGATGGTTGTAATAGTTTTAAGGGTTCATACATATGTCAGACTTATCAAATTATATGTTTTAAATATGAGCAGTTCATTACATGTCAGTTAGACGTCAATAGAGCTGTTAAAAAAATTGGTCTTTTAGCATAAAATAGTTCGACAAAGTTGCAAGATTTCTGCCAACAAGAACAACAACAAAAAAGCATTTACCTATACCAGCAATAATACATTAGAAAATATAAGTGCATCTACAATATCAGCAAAAATCGCAAAGCATCTGGGAATTGACTTTATAAAACATAGGATACCTCCATGGGGAAATTTTTAAATTGTTTGAACTCTATTAAAGAATCTAAGAGGATGTGCATCCGATGGGATCGCGCAATATTGGAAGGATGACTAATCTCTGTAGATTGATGTAGCCACAGACATTAAGTATAGAAAATACTCGATTTATCAGAAATGCACAGAGCTCCACATAAGAGAAAGTACAGTACCCTTTGAACAAGGCTGGGTTTTATTAGCAAAGGAGATGTTAGGATACAATCGAAGTGTCTGCTGCATTATTAAGCATGGTGTAGGGAGACATTTCTTTCTTTCTTTTAAAAGATTTTATTTATTTATTTGACAGACAGAGATTACAAATAGGCAGAGAGGCAGGCAGAGAGAGAGGAGGAAGCAGACTCCCTGCTGAGCAGAGAACCCTATGCAGGGCTGGATCCCAGGACCCTGGGATCCTGACCTGAGCCGAAGGCAGAGGCTTTAACCCACTGAGCCACCCAGGCGCCCCTAGGGAGACATTTCTGATTCGGAATCAAGAGCCTAAGTTTCGAATACTAGCTCCCACACAAGAGCCCTGGAACTTTGGGTCAATCTCTCAACATTTTTGGCCTTTTACCATCATCCATAAAAGCAGAGTCTAGACCATTTGATCTCTATAGTATATTTAGCCCCACATTTTACCATTGAAACAACAGGCTTCGGGAAGGTTAAGTGAGTTGCTTATTCCCCAGCTCCCTGTGCCCACGCCTTCAGCTTTGCATAGCAATCCCCAGAAAGCCTTTACAAAGATATCCACACGGTTGATCTCCATTAATCCTCTCAGCAGGGGCGCCTGGGTGGCTCAGTCAGTTAAGCATCTGAGTTAAACTGTCTGCCTTCGGCTTTGGTCATGATCTCAGCGTCCTGAGATCGAGCCCCATATGGGGCTCCCCGCTCAGTGGGGAGTTGGCTTCCCCCTCTGCCTCCCCAACTCCCTGTTCTCATGCTCTCTCATTCTCTCTAAAATAAATAAATAAAATCTTAAAAAAAAAAAAAAATCCCCTCAGCCAAGCCGAGGGACAGCCCTGCTGACTCATGGGAGGATCAAAGCTCTGCAAAGTCCTGGGGCACAATGGCTGCAACGTGTTAATATCTCGGATGAGCAAAGTCCTGGCACGAGGTAAATGCTTGATAGGTATTTGTTGAATGAGTGAACAAGGAAATTGCTTCTTATTCTACAAGTGGGAAAACTGAGGTCAGAGAAGCTGACGCACCCCCACCCAGGCTGATGTAGCCAGCAAACCATGATGCATGGCGCCCACAAATCCTTCCATTTTTTCCATGGATGGCAATGCCTAGTTCTCATGTCCGTTAAAGACTGGGAGCCGAGGTGGAAGTAAGAAGCTGGGACCCTCTCCAAGGGGTAAAGGCTGCAGTTTGGCTCTGTGAATGGTTCAAGGTACAATTCAAGGCAGGCTGGTTATGCTCACTTGGGGGCTGGAGTGGTCTTCCGAAGCCAGGATGTAGCGATCTCTGCTGGAGATTTGAATGGCAAGGATGGTAGTTAATTTGCAGGGCTAGTAGGAGCTTTCCAAAGGGGATGGAGAAGGTAGGAAAGGAACCCCCGGGATGATCCAGGATGCTTCAGACAGGCCTCCAGCAACACGTTCAGCCCTATCAGTAGAGTCAAGAGTCAAGTAAAGTCACGCTTTAATAATGAAGTACAGAAGTCTCCTTGTTTTTTTTCTTTCCTCTGATAATATGGATTCAAGTTTCTTTCTATGATTATGGGACACCCATCACTTGGTCCTGATCTGCACCCCTGAGGCTGAGGGAGAAATGTCTCACACTAGAAACCGGGCAGGGCAGTGTGTGTCACTTGTGTGTGGAAGCAGAGGGCAAGGTTGAAAAGCAAAACCGCTCGCTGCCATAGAGGCCTGCAGGGTGGCGGGGGGAGGGGGGTAGTGGGCGGGGCTAGGCACTCAGCATGGCTCTGAGAGCAGCAGCCAAGGTGGCCCAGAAGCAGTGGTGCCTGGGGCAGACCAGGCCCTGAGAGCCAAGAAGTCTGCTCCTCCCAGAGCAGCTCTGGCCTGGGCTCAGCCTGCGCCTGAGCTGAGCTCACAGGAAAGGCTGGGGGGTGTTGTTGCAGCAGCATGGAGGCTTCTGAAACGGTAGTAAAACCTCATTTGTTCATTCATTCATTCACTCACTCACTCATTCAATAAATATTTCTTTAGCACCTGTAGTGTGGCACACACTGATTTCTCTAGGTCTTTGGTCTGGTAGCCAAACTTGCTGCTATGGACTAAAAGAGAAATTTCCAAACTCTTAGTATGCATGCTTCATTAAAACACAAAGTTGTTTTGCATTTTAGAATGAAAATGCAAAGAGAGGCATCTCTGGCACAGAGGAGACAGTTCTAGCATTACTCCCAGAAAGGCTGCCTTCTCTGCAGTTTCCCAGCTGTGCAGCCTCGACAAGACACTTTCCCTCTCTGGATCTCAGTTTTATCTGAGTGAAGCAGAAGCAGTAGTATGCATCTTGCCTACCCAAGGGGTGCTTGGAGATGTGTACGTCCAGCTGAGCTACGCTGTACAGATTATTGTCTCGCATTTTATCCTAACCTTTGGCCATCGGGATTCTCTTTGAATCAGTCTCCCCAAATACAATGAAAAATATCAAGCAAAACCAGGGTCAAGAGTTGGTCCACTTGGGCCTATTTGGAAAAGGAGTCAAATAAAGGAGTCAGTTTGAGGCATCAGACTGGTAGCATTCAGGCCCACACATCCTTCTCATAAAAGTTTGATTCCCGCATAACACGGCCAGTACTGTCCTTTCTCAAGACACCAGGGTTTCCTTGGATAACTTTGCCCTGATCTTGGAAAACAACTCCTAGCAGAGCTATTTTCAGCAAACACAGCCAAAGAAAGCTGACAGACTCCAGGGCCCTGACTTACAAAGGGGGTAGTTTAGTTAAATAATATTTAGTTGAAATTTAACCAAATTGTCAAAAGCTTTGGTCAAAGGAGAAACTTGGGCTAGAGCTGGACATGTGATTAAAAATGTACCTACCCCTGAAACAAACGCACACACACGCACACACTCACACACACACACACACACACGTGTCAGCAGATGGGGCAATCCCTCCATTCAGTGGACAGTCTGCATGTCATGAGCTCTGCCCACATCATGGAATCCTTTAACTTCCCCATGCTATTTTTCAAGGGCAGTGGGCTGTAGCATTTCTATGAAATATTTATAAAGATATTGCTTAAACAAACCTGATGCCTTTTCTCGTAGATCTCTAATCACATCTCCGCTCTGTGCAAGGCAATTTGTTCCCCTTGTAATTGAAGATCCTGCCAGAAGGCAAATGCCAGAAGACTTGTCACCTGTAGGCAAGGTTTGGGGCATTTTATTCCTTTTATTAAAAAAGATTTTATTTGTTTGTTTATTTATTTATTTAGAGCACGAGCAGGGGGAAGGGCAGAGGAAGAGGGAAAGAGAGAATCTTAAGCAGGGTCCATGCCCAGTACAGAGCCCGACCTGGGGCTGAATCTCACGACCTTGGGATTATGACCTGAGCCGAAATCGAGAGTGGGATGCCCAACCAACTGAGCCCCCCACCCCACATGCCCCACACTTATTTTATTCTTATCCGTTCACTTGGTCATCCCACAGGCAGGTCCCGAAAGCTCTCTACTCTCCCTCAGGGGCTTTGCTAAGCTTTTGTAAGGATACACATCAAAGCACAGTTCCTGCTCTCAAGAAAGTTACACATAATAAACAAAAGAACACAGAAATAGAAATGTCATTACAAACCTAAACCCTCTGTTTGTATCATTGTTCTCCTGGGTTAATATTATGATTATCATTTCCTCAAAGTTGAAATCCTCGTAGTCAGAGATCAATACACTGAAAGTAACCAGTTGAAATTTTTTGGGTTTTGGTGTTTTGTGAAAACTTTACTTC
Source organism: Mustela erminea (assembly GCF_009829155.1). Lineage (NCBI taxonomy): Eukaryota > Metazoa > Chordata > Mammalia > Carnivora > Mustelidae > Mustela > Mustela erminea. The sequence goes on along the minus strand of NC_045620.1, from coordinate 102,662,617 downwards.
TTATTCAGATTTCCACAAAATTTAAAAGTTAATAATTTCACCAGAGTTTGAGGTCCAAGAGAAGAGAGAATAACTCAGGGAGCCCCAAGATTTTCCCTTTAGCCTCAGACCAAAAGGAGCCTTGGGCATCCCTGTGCTTAGGGACAGTGCTGGGGAATACCTCAGGCTTGAAACCTACCACTCTTGGAAACCTACCTAGGCAGGCTCCAAAACTCCACAGAGCATTTGGGGAGGCATCCTTCATGGTGGGGCTGTCCCAAATGTCTGGAGAACGTTTGTGGGAAACATCCTGATGAAAGATTTAGCATGGTTTCTCCACTGTGGACTCACACCCAGGTCCAGTATTAATAAGAAGATCTGAACGATTTTGACATTAATAAATCATTTGGCCCTGATTTCTGCCCAAGTTTCCTGGGAAGTCGGTGAGGGTAGGTGGGTCCCTATGAATCGGGACGCACCTGGGAAATAGGCTGGAGTGTGACTCTTTATCTTGCGTTGATGACACCCATCTGGGCTGTGCAGCCAGACTCTGTGCATTTGAATCCTGGCTCTTTCCTGTGTTTCTCACCTGGGAAGAGCTTAAGTTCCCTAGCTTCTCTATGGCTCAGAGTTCTCATCTCTAAAAATGGGTTTTCATGTGTTGCGAAAACGGGTAATTCCTACCCATGTGCCTGGTGACAGTGAGTGTTCAGGAGGTCTTAGATGGAGCCACAAGGATATGTGGGAGGGACGCATGGGTCTGCAGCAGGGCCATGGGGAGGCATCTGTAGCTCCTCCCCCCACCCTACAGTGGACCCCCAAACGCTCTCAGTTACAGTTGCACAACTGTGTTCCGCTTCCCACCCACCCGCCTCCTCCTGAGATCAGGTCCTCCTCGTCTCTTCCCACAATTTTTGCAGGAGTTCCCTAACCCATTTCTCCATCTCCAGACCTCTCCTCATCTCCTTCCGCCTCCAGGGTAGTTGTCTAAAATCACAATCACAACTCTCTTCTGCTTAAAACTTTTGTTGACCGCCCATCCCCTAGCACAGCATATCCAAAATGCTGTCACTAGCATATCAGCCTCACGGGTTTTGTTTTGTTTTTTTGTCATATCTGCAGGTGTCCCTCATGCTAGGGTTTTGCCTCTGTCTCTCAGCCCCTCGCCCTCAATTACCACTCAGCTCTGTATTTTAGGGACTCGGAGTCTACAGGCTACATTTTCTGAACTCCACTGCCTCCTGTCCGGACCTCAGGCATGCGGACGAGCCAAGCAGAGGCATAATGGAAGGCAAGAGGAAGAGGCAGACTTGCTGGGCAGCAGGAATGCACTGGGTCTAGGTTCCAGCAGCCCGTCTGGGGGTTGGCCCCTCTCAGGAGCTCAAGTCCAAGCCAAGGAAGCACCACTTTACCGGATCCAGAACTGAAGACACCAGCCATCTCCAACCCTGCAGAAGCAAGTGCCGATCTCTGGAACCCAGCCCCAGCGTATTCACAACCTTGATTCCCTTTTCTTTTGCTGTTCCAGCTCTCCCAACAGCTCGGTGACCAGTCTCCTATCTTTAAATTTCCTCATTTGAAACGCCCAGGGCAGAATCTGCTTTCTGTCCCAGACTCCTGTCCTATGAGTTATGTACGATTTTTCTCTAAGTTACTCCTAAAACAGAAACAACTAGCCCTTGTCCTAACCAATAACCTGTCCTTGACCTGTCCAAGGCCATCCGGCTAATGAGGTCCTAAGCTGGTGCATGTTTTTCTAATCTGTATTAGACTCAATGCATAACTGTTAATATTAATATGAAAGTGGTCTTTCATGTACCATCTAAATTCATGTCCTGTGCTGATCTAAACCCCATTCTGGGTATATACACACTCTCGTCCGGGGATACAATTCAGCCTCCCCTTCACCACCCAACTGCAGCCTCTCTTTCTGGCTCCCATCCCCAGGTCCCCTACAGAGACCCTTCCCTTTTCTTCTCTTCCTCTCTGAATCTCATGCTTTGTTCAGCAGCAGCCTTTTTTTCTATGCCTTTGCATGCTTTGCTTGGAATTCATGGAAGCCAATCTTTCATGAATCTTGACTCCTTCCCTGACCAGAAAATTCCTTCTTACTCTTAAGTCAATCATTCCCTACATTTTGAAGTTTTCCTCAAACTTCATCCCACACCAAAGGCATTTAATTCCCATCATGCTCCCTCCTACAGTGAATTCCTTTGTAGGTTCAAAACATACCCCCCCCCCCACCCCACAAATTTCTCAAGGAGGTCAGAGTATTTGTTGAGCAAATACCCAAGAAACAGATGAATTATCTGATGCCTGTGGCTTTGTTGGGATAGAAGCTGGGGAAAGGCTACCCTGGAGGAGGGGAGAGAATGATGGGCACGATCACCATTGAGCACAAGGTGTGTGCCTGGGATAGCTTAGGAAATTGAATACAGAAAGAATTGCAGATACTAGCTTTAAGGAATTAGAATTTAGTGACATATACTCTGCCCTGCATCTCCACCAAACACAAGGGCCCAGCAGCCACCTCCGGATCTTTTATTTCTTTGAGTTCTCTCTTCATGCACCTGCATGGTGAGGCTATTTGGTCTAGAGTAAGAGGACACTTCTGAGCCAATAGTCAGTCAACCATGAATGACTGAAGAGGTCAACAACATCTGGACTATTGTCCTACCAACATTTTCTAGACACGTACTCCATGAAAGGTGCAACACTAAGCTCTGGTTTAGAAGAATTTTCAGGAAAGTAGCCAGGATATTCCTTTAAAAATTCTAATACAGAAATAATAAAGGTCGAAAAACATAAGCTTTAGAGTCCAACAGACTGGGCTTATGCTCCTCTTTGGCAAATTCCTATTTGCATAAGGGGAAGTGGTTATTAACCTTTTCATACTTTAGTTCTCTGATTTGAAAAATGGTAATAATGACACCTTATAGTATTATTTTGAGAATGTGATGAGATAGTACAGAAAAAGCACCTACTTAGTGTTCAGTTAATAGAAGCTATTGTTTTATCACTAAGACTGTAATAGAACCAATGGAAGAGAATAGAAATTGGCGCTGGGGACATTGATCTAGGAGGGCAGAGAAAGCAGAGACCTCAGGAAGGTTGTATGGGGAGGGAGTATGGACTGAGCCTTTGGGATGTCAGTGGAGTGGACTTCCCGGGTCCAAAGAGCTGACTCACAGCTCTAAAGCAGAGAGAACGCAAGGTTGGAAGGTGAGGGTGACAGGGCGGCCAAGGATCGCTTGGAAAAGATTTTTCTTTGAAGCATCAGGCTGACTTTGAGGCCAACTGGGCTACCTTTCAACCCTCAGAGGGCAAGGGACACGAGGACACAGGCATACAGGACAAGCAAACACTATTAGCTTTACAGCCAAAATAAGAGCCTTATAAACAGCCTTAAAGTTAAGTTCTGAGTTCTGTTTTGATTACATCAGCCTGTAAATCCTCCCCACTGCCTGCCATGGAATCCACAGGATTTTTCCCTCTACTGTGTCACAGTAAAGCAGAACTCACAGGGGTCCTTAACGCAACTCATAGGAAGGTCTCACTTTCCACAACAAGGATATTCCTAAAAGTTATTTGTAAAAGGACATTCAGTTGAGTACACTATTCAGGGCAATCTGTGTGGTTTTTTTTTTTTTTGTTAATATAGTGCAAACCACCACCTACAATGTTTGTTTACCATAGTTGCATCCCCCCCCGCCCACCATTGGTTTCTTTAAGCAGGCAGACCTCAAAAAACGCTAAGGATATTGGATGGTTTTAAGGCAGATTCTGTTCTAGATACTGGCCCTAGAAGGGACTGTAAACAACAAGGGTTTCTTCTTCTTCTTCTTCTTCTTCTTCTTCTTCTTCTTCTCCCTCTTTTTTAAGATTTTATTTATTTGTCAGAGAGAGTACACACAAGTAGTCAGAGTGGCAGGCAGAGGCAGCGAAAGAAGCAGGTTCCTTGCCGAGCAAGGAGCCTGATGTGGGACTTGATCCCAGCCAGGGTCCTGGGATCATGACATGAGCTGAAGACAGCGGCTTAACCAACTGAGCCACCCAGGCATCCCTCAACAACAGGGGTTTCTTTAAGGAAATTCAAGGATCAAAGACATAGAATACACATATGAAAAGCAAAGCTTAAGAATGTCTTCTTAGGGGTGCCTGGGTGGCTCAGTGGGTTAAAGCCTCTGCCTTCAGCTTGGATCATGACCCCAGGGTCCTGGGATTGAGCCCCCCATCGGGTTCTCTGCTGGGCAGAGAGCCTGCTTACTCCTCTTTCTCTCTCTGCCTACTTGTGATGTCTGTCTGTCAAATAAATAAATAAAATCCTTAAAAAAAAAAAAAAGTATGTCTTCTTAAATTTTCTGTTGGGGCACCTGGGTGGCTCAGCCGGTCAAGTGTCTGCTCTCGGCTCAGGTCATGATCCCAGTATCTTGGGATGGAGCCCCGCATCGGGCTCCCTGTTCCATGGAGAGCCTGTGTCTTCCTCTCCCTCTGCCTGCTGCTCTGCCTACTTGTGCTCTATCTCTCTGTCCAATAAGTAAATAAATAAAATCTTTAAAAAAAACCAATAAAATAAAAAAATCATAAAATCATAAAATAAAATTTTTTGTTGAAGTAGGTACATCCTGAAATTCCACAAAAAGGATTTAAAACAGCACATAATAAAAACACAAGGCTTCCAGGCCTCACAACATGGTCCAAGGAACTAAGGCAAACTCTTCCCTCAACATGGCTAAAAGGTGCAGGTTGAGCCATAAAACAGTTTTTCAGAAATAGAAGTGAGGTCACAAGAAGGAAAGAAAGAAAAATCCCCAAGTGTCAGAAGCACAGACGGATCTGAAAAGGCAGTAAACAGTGCAACGAGGCTGGGTCACCTGGGGTGATCGCCAGATCTGGAAATAGGTCCGGGGGGGTGCAGAGAGTGTGGATTTCCATACCCCCCGGAGCAGGCGATGAGGCCTCGGGGCCCCCAAAAGACACGAAGTGGGCACTGAGATCCCTGGTAGGCCACTGCACCTTAGCATACCAGGGATGGAAGACACTACCCACCAGCCCAGGGAGACGGGAAGAAACTTGATCCCAAGCCAAGAGAAAAACATAAAAATCGGTTGTGAGCTAGAGAGAGCTCTGAGACACCTGGCAAAAGCCAGTGCAAAGCGCTCTGATCCCCTCTGATAGGGGCTTCACATTCCTGAAGGACTCGACAGTTTACACAGGGCATTCACAGAGAATGTCACGACAACTTCCCAGATAAGGACGTGGAGGCTCAGGAAGGCTGAGTGATTTGTCCACGATCTCAGGTCAGGTAGAGAAATCTGGGCCCAAACTACAAATTCCTTGCTCTCCAGAGCCCTTTCCCTAGCAGGAGAATGGGCAGTTCAGGGCACCTCCAGCCACACCCTAGAGGCAGGCAAGTGGGCCGACGTGGTAGGGTCAGACACAACCGGAGAGTGGCCTGACCTCAAAGAATGCCAGGCATATTCTGCTTACCAAGAGGCACGAGTCACCTCTTCTCCCCCGCCACCCCTTGCTCATCTGGGTAGGGAGCATGAGGAGAGAGGACATCTCGTGGGAAGTGGGGAGACATTACTCTTTTAGAACTGAAAACTGTTCCCATGAAGGGAGAGTCTTTTTTTTTTTTTTTTTTTTCTTGAAAGCCACTTGAACTTTGTCATTCATTGCAGTTAAGCTTATCTCTTCTTGTGTTTGCTTGGCTTGTGGGCAGGAGATGTCATTACCCTCTCCTAATTTTACGGAAAACTACTTAACAAGGGTTAAGTTTTGAAATGGCCACTAACCTCCTCAGCCTCCAGCCTCACACACAAAAATCTGGCCCGAAGGAGGCCATCGCAGATTGCCTGAGAAGAGGAAGAGGAAGAGGTCCTTGCCTCGTGTCTGTCAGGCTGTCCGTTTGCAGAGAGAGGTGGCAGGTCTTACCACTGTGCCTGCCTCTTGAGCTGCCTCGGAGTGACTCCTGCCCCCGTGTTGCCTGGGCTGGGTAGGGAGGGAGTGAAGGGCCAGGGAGAAGGGTCTGGAGGGAGTCGGACACCAGAAAAGGAGGAAACGCCCCAGCCTTCCTGAGAGGGCTCTCGGATGGGTGCTCGCTCGCCCTAAGGAGACAAATTCATGGCCTTCCTTCCACCCTCCTCCTTAAAGCCCAGAGAGCAGTGCCGTGGGGTGGGTCCAGTGACATCTGTGGTCAAGGGGAGAGCGTCTAGATGTGGACCCGGGTATCCCTTCATCCGAGGAGAGATGCTGGGCGGCAGCGGCCACGTGGGACAACATGGTGTGCCTGTGGCACTACCCAAAGAGTCTCCCAAATTGAGCCCTTCACGGCCACAAGGGAGAGGGTTAATAGCCTCATCATCACCATTTCCTTAGTGATTATTTCACTGCCTTTAAAAACTCCCAAACTCCTCATTGAGGCAAGTTCCTACTGATTTACTCCCTGATAGGTGTTTGGAAAGTTCTTTGGCGAGGTGGTAGGTGAGGTGGGGTTGGGTGGGTCTCGGTTGGGATTTGAATTTAGTCCGGCCACGGCAGTTGTTACACAGACACACACCAGCTAACAGCCTGTGGCTTAGTCTGTGCCACCCAGTACTATCTGGGATCACATGGCACTCTGGGATTTGGGTAAAATTTGTTTGAATTCCTCCAAAGACCTCGCTAAGATTTTGGGGGATCATTGAGGCGTACCGTGATCCTGTAAACACCCTGCTTCCTGATACAGACAGTCCCTGATTTACGTTCAACTTAGGGTTTTTTGAGTTTACCCTGGTGTGACTATGATATGGCTAATGATCCACAGTACGATCATCTCTTGAGATACTGGGCAGCCACTGTGAGCCTTGGCTCCATCAGCCACATGATCACAAGAGTCAACAATCAATACACTTACAGCCATTCTGTACCTGTGTAAACTTTGTCTTTCGCTTCCAGTACAGTAGTCAATAAATTACATGAGACATTCAATACTTGGCTATACAATAGACTTGGCGTTAGATGATTCTGCCCAATGCAGGCTAATGTCAGTGTCCTGAGTGCGTGCAATTGAGGCTGGGCTAAGCTATGATCTGTAGGTTAAGTGTGGTAGACACATTTTCCACTCACGGTGTTTTCAGCTCATGATGGGTTTATTGGGACATAACGCTGTCGTAAGTCAAGGAAGATCTGTATGGTTTCACGTGTGCTATCTCATCTCCGTGACAAACATCCAGAAAGGAAACTCAGCCCTTCATCATGTTCCTTTTGCACCTGTCCTGATTTATGAATTACGTTTTTTTAATTTTTTAATAAGTATATAATGTATTATTAGCCCCAGGGGTACAGGTCTGTGAGTCACCACCTTATACACTTATGAATTACGTTTTACGAAAGCATCTGAGGTGGTTGGGGAGGGAATTAAGGAAGGATGGTTGGGGATTCAGCTGACAGCAAATAAGCAGCTTCAAAAGCAACAGGAATTTCCTAAAGCTCTCCGTGCCTTACTGCCACTGGGGGTGTCTTCGTGCCCGTCAGCCCACACCCACTCCCTGGTTCCCCTCCCACAGCACTGCTCTCTTTTCTTTCTTGACCTCCAGCGGGGAGAAAGGTGGCCTCTCTGGCTTGCTGCACAGCCCAGCAGGATTTCCACATCACCTCCCGAGCCCCCGCTGATCACAGATCTTGGGTTTCACTCAGTCTCCCTCCCAAGAGGCTTCTTCAACCATTTACACACACACACACACACACACACACACACACACACTCAGAGAGTTACCATTTACACACACACACACACACACTCAGAGAGTTACCATTTACACACACACACACACACTCAGAGAGTTTCCTCTCCGAGAGGAATTCCAATGCCAATTTTTAAGATAATGGATTTTTCACTGCCTTATATATACATATCAAAAATAAAATCTCGGGCACCTGGGTGGCTCAGTGGGTTAAAGCCTCTGCCTTTGGCTCAGATCATGATCTCAGGGTCCTGGGATCAAGCCCTGCATCAAGCTCTCTGCTCAGCAGGGAGCCTGCTTCCCCCTCTCTCTCTGCCTGCTGCTCTGCCTACTTGTAATCTCTCTTTGTCAAATAAATAAATAAAATCTTTTTAAAAAACAAAATAAAAAATCATTGTTCCTGGGGCCCCTGGGTGGCTCAGTTGGCTGAGCATCCAACTCTTGATTTTGGCTTGGATCATGATCTCCGGGTCATGGGATCAAGCCCCACATCTGGCTCACAGCTCTTCTTGGGATTCTTGCCATCTGTCCCTTCTCTCTCTCTCTCAAATAAATAAAAAAAAATCTTAAAAAAGTCATTGTCCCACTTGGAGGAGATTAGGATCTACTATGAGTAAGTCGATATGATGAGGTGCATAATTAAGGCTTAGAACAAGATGTGCCTGTCATCCCTTGAGTCTGCTCTCCCCCTGCCAGCTGGGTGCTAGGGCATTTGCCGTGCCTAAAAATGGTGGTGTGTTCTGGGCTTCCAAGGTTGCTTAGTGCTCTCCAGGAGCCATCCTGACCCGTGGCCTGGAAAGCACTCTGTGTCCTGGGCACTGTCAGAGGGGGACCGAACAGAGAGGGCAGAAGGGAGCACCCCTCTGCCCCCGAGGGACGGGCTTACTGGTGCTAGGATCTGTGTGATGGCCGTCAACCAGTGCCCTCTGCCCATGCTGCTCAGAAGAGAGCGATCTTTCTGTGGCAGGCTATATGTTGACACCACCCGGCAGGGACACCACAAGAGGGCTTTGAAATTGAGCATATGGGGGGATGAGAGGACTTCTCAAGTGCTTTGCTAGAGCCGCAGGTCCACATTCTGGAAATTTGAGAGAGTACGTGAGAGGGAGTTGGAGATAAAGAGCATGGCTCTCCTGCGGACCGATACACTTTTGTGTTAGCGCTGTGCTCCCCCGGCTTGTCTTCCTGTGGTCAGTGTCCCTGGGACGAGCCCTCATACACTCATGTGTCCCCTGACTCCTTTACAGCCAGAACCTGAGAGTTGCTGGGCTTCCAGAGCAGACGTCTGGCAACCCAGAATGTTGGCAGCTGAGTGAGTGAGTGTGCAGTCATCCTGGCGATCGTGCTGCCGGTAAGGACAGACAGGGTCCCTTGGCAGCGGAGAGCCCTGTCCAGGTGACAGAACCAATCTCCCACCGTCTACCCCAGTGCGGGCTGGAATGGCAGAACGGGACCTCGGAGGAAGGAGAAAGAATGGACAGAGGTGGGAAGAGAGTAGCCGGCTCAGTCCCAGATTTACCCACTGCCAGCCCTGTTCGCTGGAGTCTCATCTATGCACTTGCCTGGTTAAACACACACACACACACACACACACACACACACACCCTGATCCCCACTGCCCTGCCCCAGTGATGCAGTGATGAGAGGGGCTGTGCCAACCTAATTTTCCATATTTCTCATTTTCCTTCAACAAGGAGATCCATGGCCTCATTATCTTTTGATAATGAGCACCTACGAGGTGCTACGTATTGGGAATACCAAGGAAGAAACGAAGAAGAAAACATAGAGAAATAACCCCAGTAGGATCTGGAACATGGGTATTTACAAAGTGCCCTATGAGCCCAGAGGATTTCTAGAGGAGGTGAGCAAGTGGAGAAGGGGAGGGAAGGGCAGAGGGTGCCGCGAGAAAGCAAACATGGGGCATGGCACCCCCTGGATGAGTTTTGTTGGCCCAGCTGGTACTACCTGCTTCCTCTCTCCTACCTCGTCTCTGCCTCATAAAATACTTCTCACTTTCCGCACACCCAGTTTCTGTGGTTCCCACCTACCCTTCAGGAAGCAGTGCTGTGTTTGATACCCTTAAATGGAGACTGATGTTCACAGTGCAGAGCTTGGAATTATCAAGAGGAATCCCAGAATATGAAAGAGCGCCAGGGGCTTATGACAGCTTTGTAAATATTATGTTTGTGTAAAGAAGGATAAAGAAGGAAGAGATGGGGCACCTGGGTGGCTCAGTCGTTAAGTGTCTGCCTTTGGCTCAGGTCATGATATCCCAGAGTCCTGGGATCGAGTTCCGCATCAGGCTCCCTGCTCCCTGGGAAGTCTGCTTCTCCCTCTCCCACTCCTTCTGCTGTGTTCCCTCTCTTGCTGTGTCTCTCTCTGTCAAATAAATAAATAAAATCTTTAAAAAAAAAAAAAGATGGAAGAGATCATAAGGTTATGTAAATAAGGAGAAGTTTTGAGTTTAAAAGCATTCTTCGGCAATTTTCTTCGTATCTAGATCTAAGTACACACATGGATATGGGCACACACATACATTTATAAGCACACATCTCTGGGAACACAGTCGCATGCGCACACATACACATACACACACATTTAACGGAGGATTGGCACATTAAAGGCTATAGGAACTTAGGGCTTTGCACTTAATGGACAGCCACTAATGTTTACTGAATTAGAGCAAACCTCTGCTCTAATCCTGTTTTTTTATCATTGACCATTGCTCTTAGCAGTTAATGTTTGAACCTGGCCGTAAAGGAGTCGACAGCGGCTGACCTATGTCCGACATCCGAAGCGGAAGGAGCCCCCTATAAATCAGACCACACTGGGCAGCCCAGCCAGCAGAGCTGCCAATCCACTTGGAGCCAGCCTTGTCGCCACCATGAACTTCTCCGGCAAGTACCAGCTGCAGAGCCAGGAAAACTTTGAGGCCTTCATGAAGGCCGTTGGTGAGTGCTGGGCTGGGCACCAAGGGTGGGGGTCATGGTGGTGAGGGTCTGGCCCTGTTGTCAGTGGCTCATCAGAGTCTTGATTCGGGGATGGGAGGAAGGTTCCAGGCTTTGCACAGACCAGAGGCCATGTGATGCATAAGATTTTTGTAGTCATTTGCAGCTTGTGCTATTACTCACTGGACAAGACCATTCTATAGGCAATCTCTGCTGGTCCCTCACTATGTGACCTCCCTCCCCCATTCATTCATCCATTCATTTGTTCATTCATTCATTCATTCCTTCTTCTAACAAACGTTGACTCAGGCCAACCACATGCTGCTCACTGTGCTGGATGGATACCAGGGAGACAGATAACTTGGAAATGAGTCCCATTTCCAAGTCACAGTTTAGAGATGGAAAAAAAGTAGAGATACAGTAAAACATTTCCTAACCTCCTAACCTGACTCACTGCCAGGCACTGTGCAAAGCCCTTAATATACAATACCCCACTGAATCATCACCAAAAATCTCTGAGTTGGATAGTAATATCGTTCCCATTTCACAGTCAAGACAGCTGAGGCCTAGAAAGGTTAAGTAATACAGACCAAGGTCACATGGGTAGGAAGCATTTGCATTGGGATACGAAGTGGATACTGGTTCCAGAGACCCCACTTTACTCCTCTGTGCCACCCCCCGTCGGGTCATGTGCAGAAGGATGAGGGGCTCATGGGAAGGCACAAAGGGGGGCTTGCTCACGGTGAAGGTGAGCCTCGGCTGGGCCTTGGCAAGCGGTCCCTAGGAGATGGGGTGAGGGAGCATGCTCCAGGCAGAGGGAATCCTATGAGGAAAGGGGCAGTGGGACAAAGAAGCGTGCCAACGGGGAAGAGTGTGGGGAAGACAGCAGAGGCAGAGAGAGGAGGACCTCCAGGGCTAGCCGAGAGCTAGGCTCTTCTCCTACAGGGTGCCACGCCACCTCCGTTGCGAGTCCCTTACTCAGGCCATAGGACTCTCTACCCCCACTGCCAACACATGGGGCCCTCACTTCGTAGAACAGCATACCTGTGCCCTGAAAGGTGTAAAGATCTGTCCCAGGGCAAGGGAGTCCCCCTGCACCTCGACAGCAGAGGCCGAAGGGGGGACCCGTGGCCACAGGATCGCAGGGCGCTGTCCTGGCTGGCCTGCGTTGTCCTGGCATATTATTCATAGCTCCCCCTCTCACTCTCAGGAGGGACCTGGCCAGAACACAAACTGTGTGGTCACTCTGGGTGTGGAATGAAACACTGATACTCAGAGCAAAGTCTGGTGTGAGATAGAAGAGCGAGCGGGAACCAGGGCACTCGTTAGAGTAAAGGTTCCTCAGGACACAGGAGTGTCTTCTTTTATAACCCCCAACAGTGGACCGCCAGGTCAGGCCAAGTCAGGACACCGACCTTTCCTTTCAGAGGCCCAAGCCCATGTTGCTCACAGGACTCAGTCCGGGCCTCTGGCCTCTGGGGAGACACGGCCCCTCCCTGTCTGACTCCACGCCACAGAGTTTCTCTGTGACCGCCGCCCTGCAGCTCCCACCTCTGGTCATCTCTGAACCTCAAATGATTTCCACCAGGTCTGCCTGACGAACTCATCCAGAAGGGGAAAGACATCAAAGGGGTGTCAGAAATTGTGCAGAACGGGAAGCACTTCAAGCTCACCATCACCACGGGGCCCAAAGTGATCCAAAATGAGTTCACCTTGGGGGAAGAGTGTGAGCTGGAGACCATGACTGGGGAGAAGGTCAAGGTAGGAGGTGCCCCCTCACACCACTCTCTGCTTCTGGAACTTTCCCTGAACCTGGTCCTAGGGATTCATCCTGCCAGGCTCCCACCTCACAGTTCCCACCACGGATACCTTATCTGTGGCTCCACTTCTGCGGTGGGAGCCAGAAAGACCGAATAGCTTCAGGAACGAAGCTCCAGGGATGCCCTTCTTGTTGCGATGTCATCCTTGAGCCCAAAGTAAACCAGCCTTGCTGAGCCTACACTTTCTGGTCATGGGCAGAGAATTCCTGGAGGAGGTACTGGCAACACCAAGAACACCAGAATACCATAGCCTTCCCTCCCTGACAGAAGGCAGTGGGCAGGGCAGCATCACTCTGCTGGGCTGTGGCTCAGGGTGTGCCCTGAGAGCTGGGGTGAGGGCACTGTGGAAATGGCCAGAAGATGAAGGCAGAGAGATCAGAGGCAGTGGGGTGCCCACTAGAGACTTCTTCTCCTCCCTGGGAAACTCCACACGCCTAGTACAGCCAATACCACAGAGCAGCTGTCTTCACCCCTCCCACTCTCGACAACTTTGTGCCTTGGCCTCAGCGTGTTGGTCTTTTTACCTCTACTGACAGACTTTTATTTCTCCTTCCCTAGATATGACATTACAAGCCAGGAAATGTGTGATAAACTTTAGGAGGGAAATTCTCTTGATATGCCTGTAGGAAGGGGCAGGCCATTGTGGGTTTTACCACAGGCCTTTTCCAGTTGTCCATCTTGGAGGTACATTCTTAACCTTGTCCAGGTTCTTCTGTTTCCTGCTGGGTTTCTGCTGTCTCTTCCTGGATGCATAAAGCTCGAAAAGGAGACCACAATACGCAATAAAATGTGCCGGAAGGAACACATACCACAGCTAGATAGGTGTTCTCCCAACCAGCTAGTGTTTGGAATTTTGCTATTCCCTCTGTCCATCAGTTTGGAGAATTGGGATTTTTCCAGTTTTATCTTAGTGCCTGCATTTGAGACCACTTAGGTGTCCTACACTCATTTCTAGTTCACGTACCATAAATTAAAAGTTTGATCAAAGGAGCCCTGGCATTTTCTTTAGCTTTTACTTTATTTTTTAAAATATTTTATTTATTTTATTTGGCAGATAGAGATCACAAGTAGGCAGAGAGGCAGGCAGAGAGAGAGGGAGGAGGAAGCAGGCTCCCTGCAGAGCAGAGATCCCGATGCTGGGCTTGATCCCAAGACCCTGGGATCATGACCTGAGCCAAAGGCAGAGGCTTTAACCCACTGAGCCACCCAAATGCACCTCCTGTCTTTAATCCAGAGGACTGGGGGACGTAAGTGGCTTGGCTGTTGTCAGCCAGGACCTGGGGGGGAGGGGGGAGTCCATGTTACAGGCAAGAGTCCTGCTCCCTCCCCAGACTTTCCTCACAGCTCATCTCTTCTCTCCCCTGCAGGCGGTGGTCCAGATGGAAGGTGACAATAAACTGGTGACAACCTTCAAAGGCATCAAGTCCGTGACCGAACTCAATGGCGACGTGATCACCAACGTGAGTTGGCACTCTGAGCTGGTGGCTCCCCATGCTTGAGGGGAAGGGAGAAGTCAGGGTGAGGTGCAGCTCTCCCAGCACCTTTCCTGTGCTCGACCTTGGCTACCACTTACTGAGGACCCATGATGTACTAGGCAGTTGACACACACGATCTCTATCTTCCCAACACCCTGACTTTTCTAAGGGGGGAAACTGAGGCAACGAAGAGCCAGGAAATGACAGAACGAGGGCTCCTCTGAGCGAGGGCTGTCATCCACAGCTGTGTGCTGCCCAGTCCTACAGGGAGCCACTCCCGTTAGAGATGGTGTGGGCTCATATACTTGGGACCATCTTGGAGTGGATGCGGGCTAGCCTCCCCCCTGTTTTATGATCATAAAAATCATTTTATGATTTTTTTTTTTTTTTTTTTTTTACTTTCAGACCATGACATTGGGTGACATTGTCTTCAAGAGAGTCAGCAAGAGAATTTAAACAAACATCCCACATGGGATGGGTAAGTGGGTGCTTGGTACAGGGAGAGACAGGGTCCTTCAGAGCCACCAGCATGACCCACCTTTCTCAGTCTCCACCACGATGGAGCCGTAAGACTTGCTCACGGGCTTTTACAAGGAGAATCATATTCAGAGCAATTTTACGGCAGCTTATGAGGGGCACTCTCCAGATGGGCAATCCTCCTTGGTGCCTGGGAGTCGGCCACATCCTGTCCCTGATTTGGGGGTGAATAGCACAGTGTTTCTCTAGCAGAAGAGGAGGGTCCTCTGGATCCTTTTTGCCCCCCAGAAAGTGCTTTGGGGAGTAACAGAAGGCAGAACGCTACCCAGGGGTCTGTCACACCACTCCTTGTTCAAGTGGGGGAGTGTGAAGGTCAGCAAGGAAACATGCTCTCCCCACCCCTGCCAGGCACATTCAGAGCACAGCAGGAAGGAGGTACCAGCAGGGTGGAGGGAAACGAGCCTGTCCTGGTCTTAGTCCGGCCAAAGTCCTTTGATAGGCTTTTTGTCTGTTTGGATATGCTTTTGATAGCTCCCCTAATCTTCCCCTCAGCTGTGAGGGAGGCAAGATGAGGGATTTAATAGGTTGACCTGTCCAAGGCCATCCGGCTAATGAGCTATAGAACCAGGGTTCAAACCTAGATATTTTCATTCCGTTCCATTGCTGTTGAAGCTAAAGGACTCCTTTGGTACAAAGTAGGCACTCAATGAAACTTCGAGAAATTGGATTGAACTGGACTCATTTGGACGGTCTAGCTTTCACAGCCATCGATATAGAAAGGCATTCACTAAAAGGCAGGACAGTTCTTCATAGGAGGAAGTGAAGTGGAAAAGACCTGGCATGGGATTTTAGAAAAGATCACCTGCCCTTCCTCTGATCTAACAGAAAACAGAGAAATCTTTGGGTTGTTTCACATGCTGGCATATTTGGGATGATTTTGTAGCCTTCATTACCTTGTACAACTGAACATCGGATGAACATTTCATGATTTTTTTTTTTTTTTTTACTTTCAGACCATGACATTGGGTGACATTGTCTTCAAGAGAGTCAGCAAGAGAATTTAAACAAGTCTGCACTTCATATTCTTTTACTGTGTAAAATTAATGTAATAAAGCGAACTTTGTTTTAAAAAAAAAAATCTTTTCTTCTTGATGGCTTGTCAATGTTGGTGCTATTGGTATCAATGGGCCCTGATCACCTATATGGATATTATTTTATTTTTTATTATTTATTTGACAAAGAGAAAGAGAGAGCACAAGTAGGCAGAGCAGCAGGCAGATGGAGAGGGAGAAGAGGGGGGCTCTATCCAAGGACCATGGGATCATGACCTGAACCAAAGGCAGACACTTAACAGTCTAAGCCACCCAGGTGCCCCCTGGTCACCTATATTTTTTTAAATCTTGATGATCTGTATGTTCTATCCTGCTGGGTCAGGTCCGAAGGGTGATCCTCACCCTGAAAGCAGACCCCAGGCTGCGCACTCAGGTGATCATACAAGAAACATGAGATGTGGCTGCATTTGTGAAGCCACCCTGGAATGACCTTTCCCGGTCAGCCATACAGGCAAGGAGCTGGATGCCCCCCTCTCTCTCATCTACCAATCTCCACGAACAGCCGTCTTCCGTAAAACAACACTGATCAGAATGCTTCCTACAATATTCCCTAGCACATAACAGTCAGACTCCTAAACCTTCAGGTCTCTCTAACAGAGGTTGGGACAATTCTGCTATAAAAAGCCAGAGAGTAAATATTTTCAGTGTTGTGGGCCATCCAGTCTCTGTCTCAACTCCCCAGTTCTGCTTTTAGAGCACAAAGCAGCCACAGGCAATATACCAATGGGCATGGCTGTGTTTCAACAAAACTTTATTTATGGACACTGACATTTGAATTTCATGTCATTTTCATATGTCATAAAACAGTTTCTTCTTTTTTTTTTTTCAACCATTTAAACACTGGATACCATTCTAAGCTCGCACACCTTATAGAAACAGGTGGCAACTGGAACTGACCCAGGCACTGTAGGTTGCTGACCCTTGCGTGATTATAGCCTGCAACCCTTTCCTGTAATATGCATTCCAATCAAACTAAACAACTTCTCATTCCCCTAGCAATTTAACTGCCACCTCCTTCAAGAAGGCATCCTAAATTGTACCGCTGAAAGTGCTCTTTCCCTCTCTCTGGCATTTATCAGCACAGGTCTATTGGATGAAATTCTTCCTGCCTTGCACTATCCATGTATCTACCATAAGTTTTCCCTCCTCCTGTGTGGAGCAGGGTCTTGGGAAAAAAGGGGGAACATAATTTGGGCTACTAAGTCACCCTTAAGGAAAGAGTTTCAGAGCTTCAGTGAGAATTCAGAGATGGAAGATACAGGGGGGAAAATCCTATAGCACACTACAACATACCATTCACAAAAATAAATTTCAGATGAACTAAAGAGCTAAGTGAATAAATGGGAAATATTTAAAAGTATTAAAAATATTAAATTTAAATATTTAAAATATTAAATTTTAAAATATTAAAAATAGATACTGTAGATAAACATATCGATATACAGACCTTCTTAAAAAGGTGTAAAAACCACGAAGGAAAAGATTCATTCATATTACTACCTCAAAAACATAAAGTTTTGCGTGAAAAGAGACACTATAAACATAGTTTCCAAAAAAAGCAAAAAAGTGGGAGAAATATTTGCGACTTACGTAACTGAGGTTAATAGAATATCAAAACCAGTAAGAAGCCCAGCAAGTCAGTGGGAATGTGGGGTGAGCATATTCATGGGTAATTCTCAGTGTGAAGTAGGCTGAGTCTCAAAGTAATCAGGAAGGAGGGAGGTAAGATGAGATATCATTTTACAAATCAAACTAGCAAAAAGTGAAAGAGTTGATAACAGGGAGTGTTTGTAAGGATGTGAGGAATGACTCTTGCATCAGTGGTACAGATGAAAATTGTTACAGCCTGTGTGGCGCACCATTTAACAATACCCACTAATATTTTCAATGTGAATTCTCTAACACCTAGCAATACCATTGTTGTATGTCTTGTCTCCCTAGAGAAATGTTTAAACACATACCAAAAAAAGAAAAAAAAGCATATAAAGGATACAATAGCCAAAAACTGGAAAAAAATGCTCAGGAGTAAGAAAAGGTTAGATAAATTGTGGTTAGTCATACTTGGAAATAACGTGTGGTAGAGTTAATGTATGAGGTAGGTCTCTAAGTGTTGTCATAGAACTCTTTCTTAGACAAAGCTTTAAAAAAAAAAAAAGCAAGTTTCTGAATAGTATCACCTGTACAATATCATGTAAATTTTGTTAAAATATGAAACAAAATTATCTATTTTCATAATATACATGCATGTATATGATCACAAATTGATGGAACGCCAGATAATAGCCATTGTCTTTGGTGTGGGAAGTCAAGAGAACTTTTTGCATTATTTATATTGAATTTTCTGC
The DNA here is from genome assembly GCF_009829155.1 of Mustela erminea. Classification (NCBI taxonomy): domain Eukaryota; kingdom Metazoa; phylum Chordata; class Mammalia; order Carnivora; family Mustelidae; genus Mustela; species Mustela erminea. The sequence goes on along the minus strand of NC_045620.1, from coordinate 102,644,734 downwards.
AAGGAACTAATTATGTGGAATTATTTTTTTTAATGAGCCCTGACCTTTTTTTTAGAAGTATATGATTTAGGGGCCCCTGATTGGCTCAGTTGGTTGAGTGTCAGACTCCTGGTTTTGGCTCAGGTTGTGATCTCAGGGTCCTGAGATTGAGACCCCCACCCTCACCCCTTGCCTTGGGCTCCATGTCCAGGGCAGTAAGATTCTCCCTCTCCCTTTGCTCCTCCCTGCCCACCACTCCAGCACTTGTGTGCTCTCTCCCTCTCTCTCTCTAAAAAAAAAAAAAAAAAAAAAGTGGGCTGGAAGACAAGGTTCTAGTTAACTAACCCCTGATTTTGGATCATAGTTTTCTCATCTGTAAATTGGACGACACAATACCTCTCCTGTGGCTTGGGTAAATAACAGATGAAATGATGCACATGGGGGCACCTGGGCGGCTCAGTCCATTAAGTGTCTGCTTTCAGCTCAGGGTAAGATCCAGGGTCCTGGGATTGAGTCCCGGATCAGCCTCCCCACTCATCAGGGAATCCGCTTCTCCCTCTTCCTCTGCCTGCCACTTTCCTGCTTGGGTGTGTGTGTGCAAATAAATAAAATAAACAAATAAATAAAATCTTTTAAAAAATAAAATAAATAAAATCTTTTCAAAAAAATAAATAAATAAAATCTTTTAAAAAAAATGATGCGTGTGCCATTCCAAAAGGCATGTCATTACTGCCCCTTGGATTCCTGAGAGAGCTGCAGTTGGCTCTGACCTCCAGACCATTAGCAGCCACTCTGTTATGCCCAGAGAAGCATCTGTGAGCGGATGAGGAGGCACGGAGAGGAGAGGTCTCCAAGGACCACGCAGCTGAGAAGCTACACAGGGGGAGGGATGTAGTAGAAACAGGGTCTCTTCAACCAGGTCTCTTGGGATCTGACAACATTCCCAAAGCCTCCTCCTAACTGAGATCTCCTGGGAACAATTCTTACTTTTGGAGGGGATTGTTTGTGTATTTATACCCAAAAAATAAATTTAATTTTATGCTGCATTTGGATTTTGTATAGGTGCCCAGAGAACTTTGGGCCTGAAGTCAATTTTAAATTGAATAAACAGCTGTTGATGGTATCAGTTATTTTTGCCTTGACCCCCCTCCCCTCCTGACCCTGCTCCCTTCTCTCCACCTGTCCTGTGGGCATCCCAACGACAGAGCACACTCTGTACCTACAAGTGCTCATTAATTTGTAAAGAGCCAGTTTCGGCATCTATATTCATGCAAATGTAGACTTTTCCAATTATCTTCTTCTTAAAAAACTAATTCCCGTTAGGGTAAAGAAAGTGATTTGGGGGGAGTGTCTAACTTAATCAATATTCAATCTTCAGAGTACTTTTTCTATATATACTAGAGGCACACTGGCTATCCCATGATTTTCTAGGATTTCATGGAGCCAATATGGGGTAGACATGGAGAAATCAAATTAAGTGTATCTTCTCCACACAACCTGGCCTCATTCAGTCAAATCAGGACTGGGCAGTGCTAAGCTCTGACAATGATTCCCCTGGAGACTTGTGGTCCTGGGAGGTGGAGATCAATCCCTAATCCATCATGGCAACAGTATGATCCCTGCTGTGATCCTAGTGGGTGCAAGCTCCAGACATTTTAGCTGACTCTCAAAGCGTTCAAGGCTGTTTGCCTGGCCAGGAGGCATGGTATAAATGGAGACTTGGCAAAAGATGAGGCAGAGAGAGGACACAGAGTCTCTTTCGTGAATATTCTTTCACTCTGGTAAGCAGTCTGGACTCGATCCTGGAGACAGTGGGCAATCACTGAAGAGATTTTAGCTTCAAGAATAACATAATACTAAATGCATTGTAGAGAATTATTCTGGCCATGGGGTCAAGGACCAATGAGAAGGGTCAAGGCTGAATACAGAGGCTCCATTAAGAGACTGTGGCAATGGCCCAGATGAGAGATGTGGGGGGTTGAACCAAGGCACTGCCTGTGAGGTAAGAAGCGCATTGGACGGATATATGTCAGGGATGTATCAGCAGGAAATAAGCCTCACTCAAAGGGTTCTCCTGATGAGAATTTAAGGGAGGCACTATTCACACAGGTGTGGTTTGAGTAAAGGGAGCCCACAAGGTAGGTGAGGCACCCAGGGACGAGCAAGCACTGAAAGCCATTACCAACCACAGGCTTGAAGGGACTACGTGGGGAACTGCATGACTTGAATTCACTGAGCACTGGAGCCACTGGAGAGCTACCCAACAGGAGCTGAACCCTGGATAGGCAGAGCGGGGGCAGGAAAGGGAGGTTGCTATGGGGAGTAACATGCCACCTCTCCATCCTGTCTTCCCTTCTTCTACTGGGTCCTCCCATGGGCTGAACAAGAAAGCAGAGATCAGCCTTCTGGGCACAGAGCAGGGCAGAGATGAGTGGAGATGAGATGTAAGATAAACGGAAACAAACCAGCACAGTGGGAACTCCTTCAGTCCCAAATAGAAAAAATATATATATACTTACTTAGGCTAAAATTAAAGTCGGGTGGGGTGAAGAGGGGGTTCACTGACTCAGAAGTGGAAAGAACAGGTGGGTCCAAAGTCTTACAACAATGTTACCAATCATTCTCTCTTCTTATCCCATCCTTTTTCTCTCTGGACGCATTTAGGTTCTCCCAGAACTTTCCAAACAGCAGTGAGTATCACTAGCAGCACCTCCCAGGTCACACACTGAGAGCTGTGTTCCCAGAGAAGAGCAGGGACTCTACTCTCCCTCCTCCAATTCAGAAGGGCCCTGCCAAGAGCCCAATTGCCTAGCTTGGGTCGCATCCAGAGGTATGCAGGAATCAGCTAGAACCTGCTCCCAACTTAACATACAGCTCGGTAGCTTCAGTGTTGGCCCTGGTGAGGGTATGTATGTATTTCATAAAAATCAGCACGTGTCACATATCTGGGCTCTTCTCAACACCGTTATTAAATATTTGCCAACACACCCATTATGGGTCGGGGAACGCTGCCCCACCATAGGTTCAGGCTGGGTCCTCAGCCAGCCTGTCCTGAGCAACCTCCTGTGACCTGTGCAGAGCGGAGTCTCTAGAGCCTGAATCGGTACTGTTTTCAGAATTGGAGAGATGCTGGGCTGAAGAGACTGGCTCAGAAGCCCGTTAGAGGGGGTGAAGGAGAGAGAGGCCCCTAATGGCTCAGTGGGTTGGGCTCTGTCTTCAGCTCGGGTCATGATCTCAGGGTCCTGGGATCGAGCCTCGCAATCGGGCTCTCTGCTCGGCGGGGAGCCTACTTCCCCCCTATCTCTGCCTGCCTCTCTGCCTACTGTGCTCTCTGTCTGTGAAATGAATAAATAATCTAAAAAGTAATAATAATAGCCCAGATCTTGGGGAACTAGGTGGATGCTGGTGGAGGTTTGGAGGGAAATGATGAGTTCAGCCATGAGCAGTATGAAGGGCCTGAACACCTACCATTGTGAGCAAGACAAAATTTCCCACAAGAAACACACCCTGACATGCCAGATGGTGCCTAAGGACGAAGAACCAGCCTATGAGGCTAAATGCGAATGCCGCAGAAGGACACAAACCACACATCTGGAACGCTCTCTGATGCTTCAAGTTACAGGTCCCTGCACCGCCCCCGGCTCTCTGCCATACCCAGGAAGGTGCCTGGTCTCTAGCGGGATTCCACACACACCACACCTGCCTGGGACAGGCAGGCAGAGGAAGGCGGTGAGACAGGACTGAGGTTCACTTAGGGAGCACCTACAACCCCTGTCTTGGTGAATGAGGAAGAGGAAGCAGGCAAATTGCACGTGGCTGCAATGTGATGCAAGGGAGGGAAGACTCATTAAAGTAAAGACCTTGAGGTGGGGAGATTATCCCGGCTCATCCCAGTGGGCCCAAAGTATCCTGGTAAGTAAAAGAGGAGGGCAGGAGGATCAGAGGAGAAGTGATAAGGCTGCTGACTGGGCCCACAGACCAAGGAGTGTGGGCATTCTAGAAGAAGTTTCTAGAAACTGGAACAGGCAAGAAACAGATTCTTCCTCCAGAGTCTCCAGAAGGAACCAGCTCTGCTGACACCTCCATTTTAGCCGTGTGAGACCCATTTTGAACTTCTGACCTCCAGAACTGTCAGATGATAAATCTGTGTTATTTTAAGCCACTGAGGTGGCTTAAAACAACAACAACAGGCCACAGGCCCCTAAGGACATCTGGGAAACCATAGTCCTGTGCCTGGACCAGACTGTTCTCAGACCAAGCTGAGCTGGGGTGCTGACGAGGAGGACGAGTTCATGCCAGATTATTGACCACACGTGGCAGCCCCCGGTTGTGCTGTGTGTGGGGCTTCTCCGAGACTGATGACGTACTCCTGGAGGCCTTATGCAAACGGATTGGGTGATTTGTAATGCAGGACCAGGAGTGGGCAAGGGAGCTTCCAGAAGTGCTGTTCATCCTCGTGCCCTGGATGTTACCACCTGTTACCATGTGCACACCTCGGGCCGGGAGCTCGCACCTCTGACTGCCCTCCCATATGTCGCCATTCTCTCTGCTGTGTGCCCCAGCTCTCCTGATTCCCTCCTGCACCCTTACAGAAGAAAACCCTGAGCAATTGGCCCAAGCTGTGGCTGTATCGGGCCCTAAATACGGGTGTCTGTCGACACACTGGTGGTGCAGTGAGCGGTGGCCTAGTCAGAAGGGGAGGAATCAGAGGTCCTAGATTGTTTAGTCATGGTCCTGGGGCACAAGCTTCAGAATGCAGATTTCACCCCAGGGTTAGGAAAGATTTCTTTAATGGCATTTTTAACTATTCGTTCTGTTACTTCCATGTAGCAAACTCCATTTTTATAGATGGACAACACCCCAAAATTCATGTGTTCTTCTAAAGTTAAGCCGATTGCCCCCAGTATAAATATTCCCACCATGGCCAATATCGAGCTATCAACGTGGATGGTGCTGAATGTGGAGTCTGGAAGAGAAGGGCACAGTCGGCTCTCCAGAGCTGGCCGCCCACTGCTGCTCCTGTCTGCCCTCCACCTTCACCTTCTCTGCAGGGGGAGGGGTCCTCGACAGAAGCATGGCTGGAGTGCCCCTGGAGCACTTAGGATGGGCCAGGCATTGTTCAAAGGGCTTTCACAACAGCAAATCCGTGTGGTAGGTAGAAATGAGGAAACAGGCCTGGGTGAAATCACCAGTCCTACGTCGTCATCCCGCTGACATCAGGAGAGCTGACATAGGAACGTCACTGGTCTCAGCGTCCATAATCTTAAAAGTACGTTATTCTCTAAAACTGCATTGTCTATTACAGCAGCCAGTAGCCACATTGTCTATTTAAACTGAAATGAAGTATAATTTAAAATTCAGTTCCTCACTTACACTAGATACATTTCAAGAGCTTAGTCACATGTTGTGAGTGGGTACTATATTTGATGACACGGACACAATATATTTTCATCATCACAGAAAGTTCTATTCGACAGCACTGCTCTAAATAGACTGTCACAAAGAAAGAAGCCACACACATTTGCTTGGAAATACAGATGATTTAATGGCCTTTGTTGACTGCTACAACATAAAAACTCAAAATATGCAGTTTTATGTTTCTTCTGCTCTGAAATAAGCAAGTTCATTCACTTATTCATTCACTCAACACACATTAACTGAGCACCTACTATATTCCAGGACCCAGACTAGGTTCTGGGGAGAGGAAAAAATTAAAGGGACACGGCTTCTGTTCACAATCTGATGGAGGAGGCAGATAAGTAAAAAGGCAACTGTGATGCCATGAGGAGAATGTTCTGGTGGGGGGTTTGAAGGTGATATCGGAGACTCAGACAGGCAGCCAGCAAAAGCTAAGGCCTTGGCGAAAGGCTTCACTGAAGGGGTGATTTCCTAACTGGATGTTGAAAGACGAACTGGAGTTGGCAGGTCAGAGATATTTTAGATAGAATGTTTCAAAACTCAAAGAGAGACCCAGGAGAACACGAGTCACTCAGGGACCCAGGAGTGAGCAGGTCGGATTGGTGTCTAGGATGCAATGGAAGTGAGAGACTAGAACAGAAGTCGGGTGTTCCTGGCCGGGTGTTGAAGGACAGATGTGGGAGAGGGGACAAGGGAAAGAGAAAGAGTTTCAGTTTGGATGTGCCAAGTGTGATGTGCCTGGAGAACATTCGAGAGAGCATGTGGGGCTGGAGCTCCTGAGCAAGGCCTGGGAATAGAGAATTAAGAACATCAGCCTCAAGGTAGTGATTCAACAAAGGGCCTAGCCGGGCTCATGCAGGGAGTGTGTGCAGAGTGAGATAAGGACGATCCAAGAGTGACCAGAAAGAATAAACCCAACCCCAGGAAACGCCAATGTATCGGCGGCAGGCAGAGAAACAGGGTTAGGGAAGAAGATGGAGAAACCACGGACATCAGAGGATCATCACAAGGAAATGATACCCAGAAATCAAGGGTTGGGAGTGTCACCTGATGCAGGGAAGCCAAATACGGACGAGAAGCTACCCGGCCAGAGGTGACCTTGTATGAGCCATATTAGTGGAGTTCAGGAAGCCAGCCTGCAGGGGGTTCAGGAAGAAATGGAAAGTGAAGAAAGGCAGATAATAACTATGAGAGACAAGTCCTTTAAAAAACATACTCAGCTGTGAAGATTATGATCCAAGAATCCTCAGCATGTTTGTTTATGAGGAAGGCAGTGGATGGAGGAACATCCTGGATCCAGGGTGGAGAGGGAAATACAGGTGAAGCAAGGCCCGAGGACATCAGAGGAGTCCAGGACACAGGTGGAAAGTTAGTTTTGTGCGAGGAGAGGGGCTCCCATTCCACTGACATGAGAAAGAGGGAAAGAAGGTCAAGACAGACAAGATGTGCATGAATGTGGGAAGAGAACTGAGGGCGTCCAATCAGAGACCTCTGTTTCTCTACGAAGCAGGAGATGAGCTTCTGCTGAAAGCACAAGACTAGACGGCAGAGGTGAAGGGCTGAAATAGTTACTGGGCAAAAGGGAGAGAGAGCCAATGAGGGGCACATGAAACACTTCCAGGCTGCACCCAAAGGCCAGCTGAGGTTGGCAAGGAGTGTGGAGAAGTGCTTGTGTTCAGAGAGGTACACAGAGGATGGTGACAAAGAAGAGAAGAGGCTTGGAGGGCGGTTTTACAGGAAGGCAGGAGAGTGATCATTTGAATGTGCTCTGGGTTCCTGGGAGAATGCTGGTGCCATCTCTAGGCCTATTAGAATGAAGGCTTGGAAGACTGCCAGTCTTCCTGTGAAAGCTTCTAGAGAAGGGGATAACCTTGAAGAACAGCGGAATGCCAGGCATGAGTATTCTGCAAAGAGGTAGCACACTCACAGAGCTTTGGACCAGTTTTTGGCATATTTGAAGAGCCATTGGAGAGGTTAAGAGGGAGGCAGGAGGTGGTTCTGAGGATGAAGTGGGAGATGGAGGAACTAACATTTGAGGCAGAGGTGACAAATATGGGGCTTGGTGGGATCACTTCAAGATGGTAGCTAGAGCTCTGGGGTCATGGTTTGGAAGACTTGGTGATACCCCCTAATGGACAGCTTTGCTCCAGGATTCCCCTAAAACATTGGTGAGAATTCTAGAACTCCAGAAGATAACAGGACAACTAGATTGGCTGATTCCAAGACCCTCACTCTTGGGTGGAAACCAAAGCAACCTCTCGGGACATGATGGCAAGTGGGTCACATCACCAAGGAGATCCTAACCTAGGCGTGCAGAGTCTGGATTAGACACTCTTCCTGGTGAGAGAGCAGAGATCCCAGGGCATGGGCAGTGAAAGAAATTAAGCAAGGGAAATCACAATTATTCCTTACTAAGAACAGAAATTTACTGAGGGCCTATGATGATGTCTAAGCTGGAAAAGACCATCCAGGCACATGTAAGCAAATAAAACTCCCCAAAACCAATTCTGCTGAACCCAAGACCCATCGCACAAATTTCTCCCTCAGCTTCATCCTGCTACAACTTCAATCCTACTTGGCCAATGGCCAGAAAGATCTCAGATATTGTCCAAGTGGCACCCACATCACAGGGAATCAAAGCTTGGCAGTGAAGGTGAGGGAAAGAGACATTTTCTGGGTATTTTAGAAATAGTTTCCGAATATTACTTGCAATCCAGACCTTAAACTGAGGCCTCCAGTGGCTAAGGCAAAGGCACACCTCTTTCTGCATATTCACCTCATTCTCATATTTACTAAGAGGTTTTGATTCTCCAAGTAGAACCTAAATGGTCCAAACATGGCCCCTTCTTCATAGTTCCATGCTAACCTGAGGAAGCCCGATGTCACCCATCCTCGTCGGATAAGACCTGAGTAATCCAGACCCTGAATGAGACCAGCAGCCCCAGAGATAATGCAGATCAGTGAGCAGCCTCCTGAGGCTCCAGGCCCCTGCCACTCTCACCTCAAATGTCACCTCCTCCATGATGCCCTTCCCAATGCATACACACACTCCCACATACCAGACATATGCCCTCCACTGCGCCCCCCATACGGTTTACCACTGCATTTATTACACTTTGCTTTAGCTGTTTACATTTCACTTCCCCAGCTACACTTGAAGCTTCTTTATCCCTAGGGCCTTCCACCCAATAAATATTGGTAGGATAAGCTGGGCTAGGCAGGGCTGGGATAGGGTTCAGCTGAACTGAACTAAGTTTAATGAACCAAACTGACCTGAGGAACACAGGACAGTACATTCCCACAGCAACAAGAGTGAACATCCTCATCAAGGGTCTTCCCAGAAACCCACTCCCTCCAGAATGTCTCCCCAGTTCCCCAGGCATGGAGCCCGCCCCCACCAGATGGCCTCATTGCTTCTTATGGAACAGAGCCGGGGTTGGCTCACTGCTCGGCTCGGCCATGACCTGCATGGGCTGGTTGTTCAGCGCAGCCTCGCGCATCTTGTGGTACATGAACTCGTTCTGCCGGAACATGCGCAGCTCCATTTCCGTCTGCACCCGCATGGCCTGTGGGACACAGATATGCCACATACAGTGACAACAGGCCATAGGGACATACTGGCTTCTGACCTACCTTGGTCCTTTTGTAAAGGGCAGACAACAGAGTAAATGACTCCCAGTCACTGAGATTCAGCTGCACGCGCTCAGAGGACACACTCACACACACTCAAACATACTCACATACAGACACATACAGTCATACACACTGACACAGACACAGACACATACACACACACACACACACACATACTCACTCATCCTCTGGGGGCTTAATGTCCTGGGAGTGGGCTTGGTTTGTTAGGAAGAGGGAGTCAGACGCCTGAGAGAGTCGCTTGAGGGAATGTTCTTGGCAAAGAATGCTTGTTTGCAGGGACGGACCAGAGGGGACCTAGATTTGAACCCTGGATCCTGCACACAGGTCCCCACTAACATTCTGGGACCTTAGGCAAGTGACAATCCCTTCAGGGTTCAGTTTCCTCATACATAAAGTAGGTGAGATTCCTTCATACTTCACAGTGGACCAGGAAGAGTATATAGTATGTGACATACAGAAAAGCCCCAGGCTCCCACATTTCTATTCAAGCACTATTTCTCAGGCATCACTGAGGGGCTGAGGATACAGCAGTCAAGCTTAGTATACCAGGCATAAAGTTAGTCTTCTCAGACATTTTATGACACCAAAATCTATCCTCTTTCCCTGTACTGTACTGACTGAGGACAGTCCTTTGAACTCCGTCACCCTCCAACAAACCAGCCCTTCAAAGCACAAAGGAAAACAGCAATTATTACGAGCATGCCACTTGCTCAGCACTGTTCTGAGTGCTTTTCACACATTAACGCACAGAACCCTTATCATACTCCTACCCTTTTGTCCATTTTACTGCTGAGGAGACTGAGGCGCACACATTCCATGTCTGCGCTCACACAGCCGGAAAGGGGTGAAGCTGGAGTTTAATCCCAGCAGTCTGACTCCAGAGCCTGCGCTCCCCTGCTGCACTCTGCACAGCACATCTTGCAAGGTACGTGGGTGCACGCACACTGCTGGGTGGGCTTTCTCCGTCCACGCTTGGTGCATCTCTGGCTTCGAACCTCAACTTTGCCATCCACTCACCATGGGACCATGGCCAGGCTAGGCCCTTCCGGGAGCTTCAGTTTGCTCAGATGTAAAACAAGGCAAGTGGTCTAAAGCATTTCTGAATTTCCTTCTGCTCCAGTGGGCAATCTATGGACTTTCCAAAAAGCAGAGTCTAGAACCCAGCTCCCATCTGTAGAGAGAGCTCGGACCAGAAAAGGAGGCCCAATCCGGACATGCTACTTGCCTCTAGGTCCTTGGTGATTGGGTGGGAGGGTCCGTGGGTCACCAGGAGAATGGCGTAGGCTTTGCAGATCATCCCGTGCCCTACCTCGATGTTACCAGCATGCCAGTTGGTCAGCCCTGCCCGCATCACAGCCATCCCCAGTTGGGCATTATTGGGGTGGTAGAGCTTCCTGTGGGGACACAGCAAATAATTGGCACAGATAATCCCAATCTTCCTTACCTCTGCACAGCATCTGACAGCTTACCAAGTACCCTCATTGACTTGGTCCATCTGCTCTCCCCCCAGCACCGGGAGGCATCTGCAGCCCATGGAGCAGGGACTGAGCCACAGAGAAGGGGAGAAGTTACCAAACACCCCGTACGGTGAGGCTGTGGGAACTGAGACTCTGCCGTGGGTCATGAAGCCAAGTCCTCATGGGCAAAAGAGTCAGGACTCCGCACGGGAAAACAGGAAGAGGGGAGCTCTCGGGGACACCCCAGCCCTCTTCCTGGAAAGTGGAAGTTCAGGGGAATAAAAAGAACTTGAATGTCCTTCTTGGGACAGAACTGTATTCTCACCTCCTTGGCACCCTCCTAATAGTTTTCTTTTAGCATATTGCACCATTTTCCTGGCTTTTGTCTATGAATAACATTCTCGCAAAAAAAAGGGAACCTGCTTGTGCCAACTTACTCATTTGGCCAAAGATACAAAGTCACATGCCAATGTGGACATGGAAGGCAAGAGAAGACATTGGCAGAGAGAAGGCAGGGGCTCTGCATTTTATAATGTGAAAGCAGGCTTGGCTAACACCTCTTCTATTCATTCTTTCACTCATTCATTCATTCATTCATTAATAAAAGAAAGGTTGCCTATGCTGACTGCTGGAGAGACAAACCTTTCTGAGCACTTAAATTAAGTGGGACTTAGCCTTAAGAAAACCAAAAGCAGAAGCCGCTGCCCAAGTGATAGATGAGCTGGAGGATGTGGGAAAGACCAGAGATGACAGATAGGTTTCATCGCAGGTACCAGACCTAAAGATCTGGTTATTACTACTCAAAGTACTGCGGTAAAAATGCTCAGTCGTAAAGATAGAGAGAACCACAATCGATTACTGATGCCTGGGTGAGTTACAGGAAGGGGAAGAAGCAACACATTTGCTGTCTATTTGCCATCCCTGAAACAGACACATTCCAGGGTACTTTCTGAGACCCAGCACTGCTACCTACATATAGCCATCCACCATCCTCCTGGCATAGAAGGAGGCCTCCTCGAAGGCCTGGAGGTAGGAGAGGACCTCGGAAACAGTGCTCAGCATCCGCAGCGTGTAGAGGTTGGTGTCGGCAAACACTGGCTCCTGCTTCTGCAGGCACTCCCGGCATAATTTCACAACCTGGAGGAGACACAGGCCCCGTCCATTACCACTGCCCTCACGCAGGGGAGCGTCACCATAACCCTGGACACCCCTTCTTTTAAGGCTCAGGACATTGCAGACAGGGGTGGAAAATCCCAAGTTTGTGATCTGAATAACAAAATGGTCCAATTTTGCTACGAGTGGGGATGAGGAGGGTAACCACGGGAGATGTGGCTGACATGGCAACAGGCAAAGAGAGGTGTTCTCATGATCAGTAGGGAGCAGAGAGTTATGAAAGGGAGAGACTGATAGACTGATTGACTGATTCTCACAACAGTACAATGACATAGTTACTACTAATAGTCCCATTTTGCCAGATAAGGAAACTGAAGCACAGAGAGGGTAAGTACTTGGCCAAAGGCACACAGGTAGTAAAACATGGAGCAAAAATTCAAACTAAGCAGTTATGCTTTATCTTAACAACCATTCCTGTGATTCTCCACCCTGGCTGGGCTCCGGAATTACCTGCAGACCTTTTTAAAAACAGCGTGGTGTGTGGGCCCTACCCCAGACCAAGTGAAACCAAATATCTGGGGCTGTGTGGAGACTGGGTCGGGGGTGGTCCCAGGCATCCGTAGTTTGTACAAGCCCCTGGGTGGTCCTTATGCACAGTGAGGTTGGACAATCATTCTCTGAGGAAAGTGTACCACATGAACTGGCAGAGAGGCTCCCAGGAGGCCAGAAGACCCACCAGGAGGGTGTTGCATTGGTTCTGGTGAGGAATAAGACAGGCCTGACACCAGTCAGCTCAGAGTCAAGCTTTCCTGCCTGACTCATGTGTCTACACAGGCTTAGGCTGACCCTACAAAGTCAGATAGTCTCTGGATTTTAGTTGCTCATTGTTCTCTTCTTGCCTTGCCACTGTCATGAGAGAAATGCCACGTGATTTCTTCCATTTCAAATGAGCAGAAGCTAAACTTGCTCTGAGATTCTCCCAGTCCCATGAGGCAACGGAGTCGGGGTGTGACAAAATGTGGGCCTACAATCCATTCATCTCGAAGACAATCCTCTTCAACCCATGGGGCCAGTGTCCAGTCCTCCACCTGGCCCTGCTTAGTTTGCAAGGAAGAAGAGAGGGAACCACCGCAGTCCTCCTGGTTGCTCCAGCCCCTAGGTCAGGCCTCCGACACAGGGTTTCCACATTGTACAAAAACACCCATTGATGTGACCATCTCCCCACCCGACAGAACTCCTGGGAAGCAAGGAGCAGGTCTGTGTTGGTCACCCCACTAAGGGCTCAAAAATGTGCAATGATGGGGCACCTGGGTGGCTCAGTGGGTTAAAGCCTCTGCCTTCGGCTAAGGTCGTGATCTCAGGGTCCTGGGATCGAGCCCCGTATTGGGCTCTCCGCTCAGCATGGAGCCTGCTCTCCCCCACAACCCCCGGCCTGCCTCTCTGCCTACTTGTGATCTCTGTCTGTCAAATAAACAAACAAAATCTTTTTTTTAAATGTGCAATGAATGAGTAAACGAGGAGGACGAAGATAAAGGACAAGCAGACAGAAGTGAACACACACTCATCTCTCACACTGCCACCCCTTAGTGGTTTCCAAGCCCAGCTACATGCCCGAGATGTTCAAAAAGCTTGGAAACGAAATACTGATTCGCAGTCTGTTGCAGACTGGATGAATCAGAGGGGGTGGGACACAGGACTGTGCATTTCCAGCAGGCTGCACAGGTGACTTTGATGAAATGCAGGTCAGTGTTTACTTGGGAGGGGGGTTGGGGGGTAGTTTGTCTCAACTTTGGGTGACTGTTGAGATCACTTGAGAGCTTGAAAAATCCTGATGTCTGGGTTCCACCCCAAGAGATTTTGATAAAATTGTCCTGGGTTGGTGTCTGCGTATCAGGACTTTTCCATGATTCTAGTGCACCGACAGTTAGTAAGTCTGCTTCTTTGAGAGCCAGGACTGAATACTCAGTAGAGACTGAAAACTGTAGCCAGGACATGCATTCAATTATGAAAAAGCAAGCAAGCCACTGCCACTCCATTCCTCCACCTCTGATGCCAACCTGAGCTATCACAGATCCCCCAGGGACATTTGTCAGGCTGCCTGTGCTCTCCCCAGACCCAGTTTCAGTAGGCTGAACAGTCCCTGACAACATACCTCGAGGAGGCTCTGAAGACAAGAAAAGTCACAGTCCGAACCAAGGGGCGTCCTCCAGAAAAACAACCTGCTTGGTAGTCTCCCCATCTCCACCCCACTCCATCTCCCCCCACCCCCCCGCCCCGCTTACCAAAGAAACTTTTTGCTCTCTTCCCCATCCCATCCCTATAAAAACGAATTCTTACCTCATGGTACAGACCCTCAGAGCGAGCCTTGTCAATTTTTTCCAGGGTATCCTTGGAGAATTGTATCATCTCCTTTACCACCTCCTGAGACGGCTGGGAAAGAGACGGACGATGAGTTAGAACCCCCCTTCACGAAGCAACCCATTGCATCTCTGCAGAGTCGCCATCTTTGACATTCAGTGTCGTGCAAGATGGAGGCCTTCCTCATTCTGAATGCTTCACTTCCATACAGGAAGCTCCAGATCCCTACAGCTTTTGAGGCTCCCTCATCAAGCTTCTGACTAAGGGACACTTTCCACTGACCAAGCCCCAGAGCCTTGCTGGCAGCCAGTTGTTCCCCATCTTGCACTCTTCGCCTGGGTTTTTGGACCCCAGGGCCGAATTGGACCTTGAACTCTGTGGTATTTTCTCTGGCATTTTGGATTTTTAGCCTATCACCTGAATATTTCCCATTGTTCCTCATCACTTCAAGTCAACCACATATGCCCTTGCATTTTAGTCTTTGCTCAACTCACCGATTTACATACTGACCAGCACAGAGCTGAGGACTGAAGCTTAAGGCTTGACCAAATAAATCCTACTCCAGTTTGCCACTGGAATTCATTAAAAGGAGGATTTGTGGCTGTGGGCATTCAGATCCTTCTGAAGTATCTTAGCATCCCGTTCCTAGTTCTTTGTCTTGACCAGGTTGCATCATAAGAGTTTGTCAGCTGTCTCTGTGAAATCTGGATTCATTAGGCTTATAGCGTTTACCTGAGTGGTCTAGTGATTTTTTTTTTTTTTTAAGATTTACTCATTTATTTGAGGTGGGAAGGGGCAGAGGGAGAGGGTGAATCAGTCTTAAGCAACTTTGTGCTGAGCAAGGAGCCTGATGCAGAGTTCCATATCATGACCCTGAGATCCTGACATGAACCGAAACCAAGAGTCAGATGCTTAGTCAACTGTACCACCCAGGTGCCCCTCTAGTGATCTTACTTTTTTAAAAGATTATTTATTTATTTATTTATTTATTTATTTATTTATGTCTCAGAGAGAGAGAGCGAGCAAGGGTGAGTGCACAAGCAGGGCAAGAGGCAGAGGGAGAAGCAGGCTTTCCACTGAGCAAGGAGCCTGATGTGGGACTCAGTCCCAGGACCCTGAAATCATGACCTGAGTCGAAGGCAGACACTTAACAGACTGAGCCACCCAGGTACCCCCCCTAATGATCTTATTTTTAAAAGAATGAGGTTTTGCTTTTCAGGGAAAGAGGTATCTCAATTAAGAAGCCCATGAAGGCATCACAATTTTGAAGAAAGGAGTGTCAAACTTCTCAATTTCCAAAGAAAAAATTTACTTGCTGTGCTTGTCCATATGAGAAACTCCTTTCTGGAATTAACTTTTTCTTTTTCTTTCTTTCTTTCTTTTTTTTTTTTGCTTAGGCATATCTGATAAAACTTTTTTCCAAAATGAAAATACTTCATTATCATTTGGACCCCACAAAACTGATAGATGGAAACTGTAAAAAATCAAAACATATGAAAAAAAGTAGGGAATAAAAATAGAAATTCCTAGAATCCACTCCACGATGAACACACCATTTCGAAGAACATTTTCCAAAGCATACATATAGGCATAATATTAAAATATTTAATAACTGGCCAGGAAAGGCACTGACCAATCAGAACAGACACTGACCATAAACAGGAAGCATGTCGATTACAGCCTTATCAGCACCTACTGGCTGAACTGTGTTCCATAGGTGTACACAGGCGTGTGTGTATATGCCAACAGCACAAATAGTTCTTCCAACTGGAAGTGTACCAGATTTATGTCTATAGTCTGTTCTTTCACTCAGTAGGTATGGATATTTTCCCATACCAATATAAAAACACATTACCACTTCAATTAATTGTAGAGTTTTCCACTGTATAAAACCAAAATAATTTACTTAACCAGTTCTCCAGTTTTCCAAATTTCTCACTATAAGGAATTGAGTTCAGAGCTTCCATTTAGGTTTTCTGCCTACATTGTTTTGTGAGGTCACCTTCACCGCACTATCAAAAAGTAACAGTAGGATGGGCATTCATTCCCTTAAAAACACTCCCTTAAGAGATGGAGATCGGGATCTTCCCTCAGCTTCCCAGGTGTCCTGAGCCAGTGCGGCAGGGTCCTCCTTATAGTACGAGAGGCCCTGGCCAGGACGGCTTGCTTCTGGGTCAGGATCTCCTAAAGGAATGGACTTTCTACTTAGGCCTCTCTTCACCTCACCTACTCTGGCTTCTCTGAAATTCTTGTCCTTACAATTTTGACTATCCTCTTTTCCCTCTGTTCCTGGCCTCCTTGGAATCCTGCACATCTACCTGCCCTTGTCACACGGCCTGACTCTAACCACTGAGGTAGCCACCGCTGCTGTTACCTCTGCTCACAGGCCTCACTCCTGATCCCACCTTTGTCTCGATCTTTAATATGGCCGAGATTTCTGGCTTCTGGCTATCTTCTAGTCCCAGAGTGCTACTTAGTCTTCTGTAGACTTAGGCCTTGTCTTGGTTATAGACAAGTCATTTTGGTGCATATTCACTTTCCTAAACTCATTTCAATCAAGCACATAAGTAAAAGGGTGTCGCCGTCTCATCTGGTTGTACAGAGCTCTGTAACTAGTAGTCTAGAAGTATACCACTAGTCTGCCAAACCTAGATTTTTGGTAACATCCATAGCTGGTTCATAGAATCAATCTAGTTTATGACCACTGGTCTCTAATCTAAGTTCCATCATCTTTAAAACTCAAAATTCTTAGTGAATCTTCTGTAGTAATCGATAGCTTGCAGGGTAGAGTTGGAGAATACCAACTGGTCAGATGTTAATAAAAAGTCTTGTTCGATTTGACGTTGAAAGGAAGAGTGTTACTTCAAGCTCTGGAAGTGAGTCAAATTTTTTCAAGGAGCAACTGCCAAGATTCTCAAAACAACCTGGCTAGAAGCTTGTTAATTATATGTGCAACATGTGATAAAGCTATTCTGAGAGAGGAAATGGGGCTGTTTCACTTGGCTCCACTTTTCAGAGTAAAGACAAGAGGAAAGCATGATCCACAGCTAGGATTTAAGGAACCCTACAGAGAGAGACTCCCCTCCCTATAAACATAAAATAAATAGACAACCAGGAGAGAAAGAGTAAGGAACTGGAGCAGGGGGAAATGACAGTGGAAGAGGAGCCAGAGGAAGACTAGAGGAGAAAGGGGAGGAGTCAGCAGAGGGGGAGGAGTCACTGAAGGGAGAAGAGCTAGAAGAAAAAAGAGGGACGCTGGTTCCCCAACCTTGAAAAACTAGTACCTTCCTATTGTGAAAACCAGGGGTGAGGGCTGGGGAGAGAGAAAAGAAAAACCCAAGCAACCTAAACCGGGAGGCTCCAAAGCTACAGTTGAGGGGAATGTTCTACAATGTGGAGTTATTTTCTCATTTTTAAAAATATTTGGTTTTTATTTTTATCCAGGTTACCACATACATTTAATCTTGGAAGGGAGAAAAGAGTCTGGTTTCTTAACAAAAAATTAAGTAATGGGGGGGCACCTGGGTGGCTCAATGGGTTAAAGTCTCTGCCTTCGGCTCAGGTCATGATCCCAGGGTCCTAGAATCGAGCCCCGCATTGGGTTATCTGCTCAGCAGGGAGCCTGCTTCCCTTCCTCTCTCTCTGCCTACTTGTGATCTCCCTCTCTCTGTCAAATAAATAAATAAAATCTTGAAAAAAAAATTAAGTAATGGTGGGAGCAAGTTATAAAACAAATACCCAGGGCCACACATCAGGAAGGAAGACTGGCTGTCTTGCAGATAAAACACATTATCCCACAGGTTCTAGAATGTCAGGGCGAGGGTGGACACAGGAGCCTATTCTTTCCTGTAGCTTCTATGGTACTGTGTTCCATGCTCTGCATACACGTGCCAGTATACACTTTCCAGAATATAGAACATTTGATTTGTGAAAAACAAAAGTCCCGTATTGGGGCACCTGGGTGGCTCCATCAGTTAAGCCTCTGCCTTCAGCTCAGGTCATGATCCTGGAGTTCTGGGATGGAGCCCCTGCATCAGGCTCCCTGCTCAGCAGGGAGTCTGCTTCTCTCTCTCCCTCTGCCCCACCCCCCTGTTCGTTCATGGGCTCTCCCACTCTCATTCTCTCTCTGTCTCAAATAAATAAATAAAATTAAAAAAAACACACACATAATAATTCATGGGTCCCAGCTCCTTTGTATCCTGTCTGGGAAGGGTGACCCTCAATTTGTCCACACCAAGCATCACTGATGCATTGTTTACAGCCTTCTCCTCCCCCTGCCATCTGTATCAAGGCTGACTATGCTTGCACAGGCATATGTGTGCATGGATCTGTGTGTGTGTTTGTGTGTGTGTGTGTGTGTGTGAGAGAGAGAGAGAGAGAGTATGTGTCCCTTTTATTTTTTATAAATGGCATTTTTATAAATGATAGTTTATAAACAGTGTAATGGATTGAATTCCATCCTCCCCAAATTCATATGTTCAAGTCCTAACCCCCAGTACCTCAGAATGCACCTTACTGGAAATAGGTCACTGCAGACTTAATTAGTTAAGATGAGGTCATAATGGAGTAGCGGGGGTCCTTAATCCAATATGACTGGTGTCCTTACAAAAAGAATATCAGGTGAAGACAAAGAAACACACAACGTGAAGAGACGCAGAGAGAAGACAGCCATCTGAGAACCAAGGAGAGAAGCTGGAGCAGAGCCTCCCCTCACGGCCCCCAGAAGGAACCAACCTGGCCTACATCCTGATTTCGGACTGCCAGGCTCCAGAACTGGGAGAGAGAACATCTCTGTTGTCATCTGCCCACTTCTGGGTACTGTGTTATGGCAGCCCTAGTAAACAATACAGTGGCAGTGTTTGGCCCTTAGTTCTTTTCCCTTAAAAAGCTCATTCCAGGGGCGCTTGGGAGGCTCAGTGGGTTAAGCCTCAGCTTTCAGCTCAGGTCATGGTCCCAAGGTCCTGGGATCGAGCCCCGCATTGGGTTCTCTGCTCAGCAGGGAGCCTGCTTCCTCCTCTCTGTCTGCCGCTCTGCCTACTTGTGATCTCTGTCAAATAAATAAATAAAATCTTTTTTTAAAAAAGAGGTCATTCCATATTTGTCCACAAAAATTTGTCCACTCATTGGTTTGAGTGACTGCAAAATAATTTAATTTAAATTTTCCCAATTGGTAATTATTTAGCTTTTATTCAGTTGTTCTCAACAATGCTGCAACATATCTCTTTATACACATACCTTTGTGCACATGTGTAAGTAACTCTGCTGGGTAAATTCTTGGAAGTAGAACTGTTTGGACAAAGAGTAATAAATATTACATCCTAAGAATAAAAATAACTTAGTGGCAGGGCACCTGAGTGGCTCAGTGGGTTACGCGTCTGCCTTTGGCTCAGGTCACGATCCCAAGGTCCTGGGATGGAGTCCCATGTCCGGCTCCCTGCTCAGTGCAGAGTCTGCCTCTCCCTCTGCTCCTCCCTCTATTCGTACTCTCTCTCTCCTGCCACCAACTAAATAAATAAAATCTTAAAAAAAAAAAAAAAAGTTAGTGTCAAAAAAAAAAAAAAAATAGCCTAGAATGGCCAGAGGATGAATGAGAGAAATGAATCAAGTGGGGAAATAGTGTTATCTGAACATCAGCACTGATAGCATTGAGTAACGAATTGAGAGTGGCCCCACTGTCTGTACCTAGAAGTCAGTTTTGCTCCTAGTTTTTGCTCTAATCAGAGGCAAACTTCTGCTCACACATACAATGCAGAAGTTAAGCTCACTAAGAAGCACATTTGTGTATTTGTATCTTAAGTGTACTGGTGGCCTGTGGGCTATAGAGAGGAGCTCAGAAAGCCTCCCCACAGGAGTCCAGCTCCCGGTTAAAAACCTATGTGTAATTTTTCAGACCTGACCACAATTATAAAGGCTCTACCTGGCATGCCTGTGGGGGAAAGTGCCCTCTGAACAGTCTCTGAAGGGAGTCCAGCCCTCTGCTGCTCATGTTCCTTGCACAATTTCATTCCCAGCCAAGGGCCTTCATTCCTAGGCCTTACAGGGGAGGAGGGGGGAAATCTGAAGACTCTCTCTCTCACTCCAGCCCAGCACCCAGCACTTTTCCACCCCTAGCCCTGCCCCCACACCCTCTCCCTCACCCTCCCCACCTCAGGGTCTATAAAAGTGATGGAGCCCTTTATTCTGAGCGCCCCAGCAGTGAGAAGACCCCCCACATCTGTGCCCTGACCTCCACCTGTGCTCCCTTCTATGGGGGAAAACGGAACAGGAGGTGGCCAGTTTAAGTCTTTCGTTGATACCATTGCTGGGCTCTCTCCCAGCTTAGCTGAGCTCCTGACATCCCCTCCATGATCCTTCAGCTGCTCAATGGTCTCACCATCAACCAGACAACAGGCTACTCAGGAGTTAAGCCTGTTAGCCAGCCTCCACATTGCCCCATGCCCACATTACCCATTCCCAGGGCACTAGGAATACCTTTGTGATAACCAGGCAACTAGTTTCTTTGCCCATCTGGTCTCAATATGTGAAATTCTCAGCATTACTTAACCAGCAAAAGGGTAAAGAGAGGAACTAAAATTTACTCAGTGCCAATCCTATATGCCACTCCCTTTACATATATTATTTTGTTCGATCCTCTTAACAACCCCGTCTACTGGGTGTTATCATTCCTATTTTATAGATGAGAAAACCAAGCAACTTCCCAGTGTAAACTCCTGGCAAGGGGTGGCCCCAGGACACTAGCTGGGACCTGTTATCAGTGTTCCGTCCACCCCCCATTAACACCTTTTGGACAGTTACAGGCTGGTTCTCCACGGACTAGCCACCAGGGGGCGCCGGTTAGCAGTGAACGCCAGCCTCGTGGACTCGTGGAGAAGAGGGTCGCAAACACCCCAGTGGCAGGGCCGCATGTACCTTTGGGTCATCTTTCACCCCCAGGAACAGGTCATCCTTCAGCTTTTTTTGGCAGTGCTCACAGGTGCAGTCAAAGTAGTACTGCTTCTTCAGCTGCTTCTTGCGCTCTTCGCTGACGTTAAGGAAGTCGATATAGGACACTGTCAGCTCCTCTCCTTCCGAGATCTTGCCCAGGGCCCGGAGCTCAATCCTGGAGAGGGTAAAGGAAAAAGGAAGTCAGATCCAGGGCCATCAGAAGAGGCTTTCTGCTCTTCAAGGTCTCTAGGAGTTGAGTCTCAAAGACCACTTCCACTAGCGCTCGAGAAAACTCCCATTTTCCCCCCAAAAGGGGAAAATGTGACCTAAAGGACAGTTTTGTGGATAATTCTGCTCTACTTATCAACAATCGAATCTGCTCCACTTATTTAATTGATTGGAAATCCAATTAAGTAGATTCTGGGTGGAGATCACAAAACCATACCTTGCTTCCATGCTGCAATTATCCCTGTGCATTTTGCTACTGATTGCTTGCAACAAAGGGGGTCAACCTCTCCATTTCACAAGGGAGGGCGCTGTCTCCCAGAGGGGAGGTCGAGGGGAAGGAACTCCCCCCCCCCCACCCGAGGTCCCACAGCACCTTGGCAACAGTCAAGATCTGAATCAAGTGCCAGTCATGCTTCACCTCACCACACTGCTCTCCCTGGACCGTCCTCCATCTGCTTCCTGGGTCTGCCATGCGCAGGAAAGGAGATGCACCAAAGCCCTTCATTTTAGGGCTCTGCTGATATTCTAAAGAGCTCCATGTGAGCAACTCCTGGGCCAGTGTTGAGTGTGGCATCTGGTCCTGGTGGCATAAGTCAGTTCTGCCCCCCAACAACCCCTTCTCCAGGCACGGCTCTGTCATGATGTTCAACAGTGATCCAGTGCCGGGAAACTTAGGATTTCTAGCAGCTCTCTGTCCCATCATGGCTCAGTCAACTCTTGCAAGGTCTCATAGTATTTCAAATTATTTCAATCATGTTAAGGGAATTTCCAGAGCCAAATTAATTTAATGTCACTTAAATATGAAAATATGGGTGCCCCATTTTACCTTACTTGGAAAGGGGATCAGGGGATAAACAGTGAGCACCACGCCATCCTCCCTCTTCCATCTCTAATGCCCAGCAATTCTAGAGGTCAACTAGAGGTCAACTAATTGAGCCACACGTGGACAATTTATTTAAGCATTTCTTGGAGAGATTAGAAATGCAGCCCACAGCCACAGAGACTTAGAACCAGGAAGGTCCCTAAAGATGTCTCATCCTGACCTTGGCTCTATAGATGTGGAAGTAAAGGCCCAGGGAATGATGGAAATCATCTAAAGTCACGTGTGATGCAGGCCAACACAGACTCCAATGCACCAACCACTCCTACCCCTGCCTTCCCAGAGCCCAAACTCCCACACAGAGTTTGGTTCTTAATCCAAAGAGCACTTCAAGTCCTTTTAAACCAAACCTGAGAAAAAGACCCATCTGGGGTTATTTTATTTGTCATTAAGAAAAGTCAGAGCAAAATCTAACCTACAACACTAATTCACAATTGTCCAGAAGCAGTAAACAGAATAGTGTGAATAAATATTTATCAAAATTATCAGAGTTACAGGGGCTATTTTCAGAAGCCAGTATGGGTGGGAAGTTGGGGGTTATAAACAAACACACTTCTTTAGTAGGTCAATAACATCAGCAGTCCTCCTTTTATGATAAGCAGGACTTTGAGGGACAGTGTGGGCTTTGCTAAGGTGATGTGGACTAGAAGGGACCATCATGCTTTGGGGCTGGGGGAGTGAGAGAAGTCAGGCGTGAAAGACGGGGAAGAAAAGAAGCAAAGGAAAGCAAAGGCACAGCAGGGAGTGGGTGGGTGAGGAACAAGATGATTCATATATATGCATTTAAAATACAGCATTCAGCAAGGATAAGGCTCTGGGGACACAGGAGAACATTACAGCCGAGAAGCAGCCACGGAGTCTCGGGGAGGGGTGGGCCCAGCAAACCAGGCAAGTGAGGGAGATGGGTCAGAGGAGAAGGGATGCTTGCAAAGACTGACCCACCTCATCTGGGTGTGAAACATGGATTTCACTGCCTCATGACTGAAAGACAAAACAGACACCCGAATGGGAATCATTACCATTGGCTAGTTCAGCACAGCTAGCAAGGGGGCACAGCATCCCGGCTAGTGCGATCAAAGTTTTGGCCAGGACAACCAGCTTTACATCCCAGCCCCATCCAGCAGGGCTCCCTCGACCAGACGCAGCCTGGTATAGCGGAAAGCACACTGGCTCTGGAATGAAAAGTTCTGGATTCAAAGGTCCTCGTCGTTCCTGGGCTCAGTATGCTCCACTGTAACCTGGAAATGCAGTTGCCATGAGATAGTGCATTTCAAAGTAGGTGCCCAAAACTGTAATGGGATGCTATTGTTATCCCACTCACAAGCATCTTGGCTGAGTAAGCGTTGCCTCTCTGATGTCTATCTTGGGGGACTGTGTGAACTGTGTATGGAGACTGGTTAGGTCCCACAGGTCATGTATAAAGTTTCTTGGGGTTAGAATTGGGTTCTTTCCACTATGGCAGACAGCTGGGTGGTGACTGCTGTCACATTCTCTTGCACAACAGCCAAGAAGCCAGGTACAATGTGGCTGCTCAAAGTTAGTGGATGCAAAGAAGCCGGAACAGACACCAGGAATGACCTGAAGAAAGGGCTCCCGGGTTCCTATGGCTGTGTCACATGTCACAAGGGGAGCCCTGGGTCACCATGGCTTGGGGCAGTGACATCCTGAATGGCCAGCCCTATACGTGGCTGGATTTGATCCAACCAGGCTAACCTGAAACAACAGCTCCTCTGAGGAGGATTCCATGAGGTCCACGCCAGTGACCCCAAGAGGCTTAGGAAGGGAACTGCAAGTGCCACGTGAAAATCACCATTTGGGTCCCAAATAAATTTCTCTGTCTTGAGTGACTTTCTCACTTGCTTGAGAGCCTGGTGTCATGCAGGCCCTTGTTTCCAGAAATAGGAAGGAATGGGGGAATCAGAGGCCCTGCTAGACTGGGGTTTAGGCTTGATTCTTGCCTGAAAACCAGAAAGCACTGTCTCTGGTTTCCAGGAAGTTTTGGGAAAGGAAATCTCCTCACTGTTGATGGCTCAGAGTTGACTTGCATCTGTCATAAAAGCTTATCTCATCTCTAAGAGCAAAATAAGTAATACTGCTTAGGTCTTGTTCCCCCAAATCCCCCCAGCCCTGAGCCATGGACAATAGGGTCTCTTCCTATTTGCTGACTTCTCCACTTGTGCCCACCCCCAAGACATATTCTTTTTTTTTTTTTAAGATTATTTATTTATTTGACAGAGAGAGATCACAAATAGGCAGAGAAGCAGGCAGAGAGAGAGAGAGAGGGAAGCAGGTCCCCTGCTGAGCAGTGAGCCCAATGCAGGACTCTTGATCCCAGGTCTCTGGGATCATGACCTGAGCCGAAGGCAGCGGCTTAACCCACTGAGCCACCCAGGTGCCCCCCAAGACATATTCTTTGTCTTTCTGTCCCTTGATCTGTGCCTTTGGAGTGTGGGGCAAAGGGTGTGGGCTTCTAAAGGGCTTCATTACTCAGGGTCCTTTGCTCTCTGGCTTCTGCTTGGAGTTTGGCCAATGGGAGGAGATCAGAAAGTGGGAGGAGAGAGAGGTTGGGGTATTTAGTCACCCGGCTCCCTCTCTGCCTTGCAATGGTTCCAGCAGCAGCTGCTTTCTTTACCAGTACAGCCAAGCTATTGGGTTGGGGATAGAGAAAGGAACTTCTCCCATGGCTATAGCTCTTACCAGTTGCAGGAACAATATGGTACACCTGGCCCCTAGGTCTAGAGGCAGTAATGTTTTCATACTATTGCTAGACTCTGGACATCTCACCATTCCTTGTTAGTTTCTTAAACTTTACCCTTACTTCTGTAGATTGTCTTGTTACTAAATTCCCTTTGGGTAAACTCTGAGCGTGCCTTCTGATTTCTGCTGGGACCTTGACTAATATATGCTCGGCCTCAGCCCCTTCTCAGCTGATGCTGTTCTGCAGTGATCTCTAGATAGATAATCCCAGGCTTCAAGCTTCAAAGCAGTAGTCAGAGGTTTACCTAACACATCTAGGCAGCCTTAAGAAACACGTAAAGACCCAGAAATTACCCAGGTGGAATTCTTTGCTATCCTCCTCATTACCTTTCTCCTATTCACTACGATTCTAGAATGAAATTTCTATTTGCTGCCCAGTCGAAATCCATACTAGTGCAGGTTCCATGGTTTGGTTTAGGTCAAGTGGAGAAAACACAGTGAGGTCTCCCCATCCCCATCACACCATCCCCAGTTAAAGACGTACTCACTTGCCGTTGTTAAATATGACGGTGCAGTTGGGCCAACAGTCATGGTTCACCAGGCCCAGGTTGGGGAAGATACCCACGCCCACCGCCTGCAGGCCCCTCTGGTCACTGAGTGTGAAGCCATTACAGCTAATCTACCCAGAGGAAAAGATGAAAGAGTCAGTTAACACACATAGATCAGGGACAGAACACCATCCTGGCTGTTGAGAGTTCAACAAAATAGAAGACTCGGTCGCATTCTGGAGATGCGTAGAGAGTCTCCTATTCTCTAGGTCAATCCAAAGGACCCTCGAGATAAGCACCCTGTGGGGAGTACCGTACTTGCTAAAATGCAAGGCCACCTTGGAAGTTTTGGGTAGTTGTATTCTATACAAAGGCCAAAAACAGAAATGTTGCTTCTGGGAAGTCTTCCCTTTTCCTGTATCTGGGTCTCACATGAGTCTTCTCTGGTCTCTATCTTGGTTTCTCTCTCTCTGCCCTGCTCTGCCTTAGTGTGTCTGTGTGTGTGTAGGGGTGGGGGTGTTGTATGGCCTAAGCCTCCACTACCTCTTAGACTCTTACAGCTACAAGAGGTCTGGCTTTGCTGCTCCAAGACAGCACTCCCCAAAAGTCCTTCCTCTCCTCTCCCCGATGTCCACAGCCCCCAGCTCCAGGCTGCCCATTACCCTGTCCACCATGTCTGGGAAAAGGAATGATCTCATTTTCAATGTGACCGCTGGACAACAAGGGGTAGTGATTGGGTCTTTGTTTTCAATACGAACAGGAGAAAAAGTAGAAAGTACAGATGGTAAATTTCTATCCAAATCTACCATTTGGAGATAACAAATAGTTTGTGCATGAGATGCCAGCTTCCGAGAAGGAGGGAATGACTTCCTAGTAGGGAAATCCAGAAAGAAAGAAAGAAAGAAAGAAAGAAAGAAAGAAAGAAAGAAAGAAAGAAAGAAAGAAAGAAAGGAAGGAAGGAAGGAAGGAAGGAAGGAAGGAAGGAAGGAAGGAAGGAAGGAAGGAAGAAAGAAAGAAAAAGAAAGGAAGGAAGGAAGGAAGGAAGGAAGGAAGGAAGAAAGGGAGGGAGGGAGGGAGGGAGGGAGGGAGGGAGGGAGGGAGGGAGGGAGAGAGAAAGAAAGAAAGAAAGAAAGAAAGAAAGAAAGAAAGAAAGGAAGGAAGGAAGGAAGGAAGGGGGTGAAAGTTCTTTACTTTGGGCCTCTGTCCCCTCCATTCCTTCTCTCGGCCTCCCCTCCCACTCTGCCCTGCAGGCTCTGAAGAGGTCTTAGCAGACCAATCCCAGCAGTCACCGCCACTGCCCACCCCCCGCCCCCAGCCCCTGCGATGTCACGAGGAACCGTACCACACCGAAGATGTGCGAAATGTACTGCATGCTGAACTGCTGGCTCTGGGGCGGCCAGTACTGCAAGAAGGTGTCCACGTCCACCCGCAGCTCCTTCTGCTCCTCCTCCCCAAAGTGCTCCACGTGGTTCTGCAGGCCATCCACAGCGACCAGGCAGCCCTCGGTGAGCCCGGTGCCCTCTCTCTCCACCCGCCACATGATGCGGGCCGCCAGCCTGTGGACAGGGGCAGAGTTAGGGATGTCCCGAGGCAGTCGTTTGTTCCAGATGCATTTACTGACTACCTACTGTGTGCCAGGCGGTGTTGAACTGTATAGACGGAATTTCTTTAATCATGGAGCTTTTCATAGAGGGGGAGACCCAAGTTACAAATGGAAACTAGTGCTAAGTGCTATGCAGAGAATAAAATAGGGTCATACGATAGAGAGTGGCTGGGGGAAGGGAAGCCACGGTGATCAGAAGAGGTGACGTGGAGGGGGAGCCCCGGAGCTGAAAATGGAATGAACAGAAGGAGCAGGCTCTGGGCAGAGGGAGAAGGAGCAGTGGGCACAAAGACCCTGAAGAAGGAACGAGCTTGGCATGATGGAGAAACAGCAAGAAGGTCAAAGTGGCTGGAGCCTAGGGAGTGAGGAGTACAGAGCAAATAAAGGTAGAGAAGTGGGCAGGAACCAGGGCTCGTGGGGTCTTTGAGACCATGAAAGGGGTCTGCGGACACTGAGCTATGGCAGCCTGGTGTCTACTGATAGTATGGCTCACTGAGATGGGCACTGGAGAAGGAGTCTAACAGCCTGGGTTCATGTCTGTTTCAAGTTACTGTATGACCTTGGGCAATTCATTTGAACCTCCCTGAACTTAGCCACAAGAGGGATAATACACATCCCCTGAAGTGGTATTTGGAAGACAAAGTAACATGTTGGATGTCCACATGTGTGTGAACTTAGAGTCTTAGTGCTTAGAGAGAGAAGTGGGAAGACAATCCAGGTGGGGAAACAGTGTAAGCAAAGGCTCGGGGGCAGCCAGAGGCTGGGCATATGCAGGAAGCAGGGAGGGACTGGTCTGGCTGGGACATAGGGTTCTGGAGGAGGAGTGGAGGCAAGGTGGGACAGGAGGGAGTTCTAGAGAGCACAGGGCATTGAGTGAGATAGGGGTGCACTTCACCCTGAGTACAGTGAAGTTCCCCCTTGTTAATTGACCACAAGATCAAGCCTATGACTGAGGGACATTTGGCAACTCTCAGCTACTCACTGAATGCATGCTGGCCAGGCACCTGCAGGTCTGGTGGCCTAAGGCAGATCCATCCCCTGAGGGACCCCCTTGGCAAAGAACAGACCTGCTTCTCCTCTTGTTTAGATCATAGAGTTATTTCTGCAAAGATGCCCTGCTGGGCATCCCAGGTGCTTGGAAACCAAGGTATCCCCACATGGAGCTCAGGACAGCACTGGAGAAAATAAGTTTCGGGCAGGGTGTCTGTTACCTCTGAATATTAGGGAAAGGGTCACAGAGCTCAGAGAGTACAGACAAATGGGAAAAAGATTTCGACTCAGTATCAGAAGATATTAACAACTGGGACTGTGCAGGTAAGTGAGTGAGCTCCCCATCACGGAAGGTAACATTTACTTTGGGCTTGAAAGACTAAGTAGGATAGTGAGGAACTATCTGCACTCCCACGTTTACTGCAGGATGATTCATAAGAGCCAAGATATGGAAACAACCTAGGTGATGATGAAAAGATGAAGACGATGCAGTAAACATATATAATGGAATATTATTCAGCCAAGAAAGAAGAAAATCCTGCCACTTAAGACAGCATGGATGGACCTTGAGGGCATTATGTTAAGTGAAACAAACCAGACACAGACAAAAACTGCATGGTATCTGCTATATATAGTATCTTAGAAAGAAAGAAAGAAAGAAAAAGAGAGAAAAGAAAGAAAGAAGGAAGGAAGGTAGGTAGGAAGGAAGGAAGGAGAAAAAAGAAAGAAAGAAAGAAGTTAAACTCACGGAAACAGAGAAAAGTGGTTGCCAGGCTCTGGGGCATGGAGGAAACAGGGAGAGGCTTAGTAAAAGCACAAACGTTCAGCTATAAGATGAATAAGGTCTGAGGATCTAATGTAAAACATGGTGACTATAGTTGATAACACTGTATTGTATCACTGAAATCTGCTAAGAGAGTAGAACATAAAAGTTCTTACTTGAAAAAAAAAAAAGGAAGGATATGTCAGGTGATAGATGTGTTAATTAACTAGATGGGGGTTGGCATCCTTTCACAATGTATACATATATCAAGTCACCATGATGTACAGCTTAAATATCTTACAAACTGATATGCCAATTATATCTCAGTAAAGCTTTTTAAAAAATTAAAATAAGTAAAATAAAATTGCAAAAGAGTACTTTGTTTGTTGGTTGGTTTTAAAGATTTTATTTCTTTATTTGACAGATAGATATAGAGAGAGAGAGCACAAGCAGGGGGAGCAGCAGGCAGAGGCAGAGGGAGAAGCAGGCTTCCCACCGAGCGGGGAGCCCGATGTGGGTCTCAATTCCAGGACCCTGGGATCGTGATCCGAGCCAAAGGCAGATGCATAATGAAGGAGCCACCCAGGCACCCCAAAAGGACAATTTTTTTAAAGAAGCAGGAGTTCAACAGATGAAACTAAGGGAGATGCGAAGGTTGACTGAGCCATTTCATTTTGTAGTTTCTTAAAAATTTCTAGGATATGATCATTCCAATCTGTACTTCAACTTCACACCCTACAAACCTGGTGAAAATGCTCCCAATTTCACCTTCCACTTCTCTGCTCTCCACTTCCCAGCACCAACCCGCAGCCCTACTTGGCAGTGTAGACCCTGAGATTTCTGGCCTTAGCTGCCGGGGTCATCAGCAACAGTTGCAAATGCCTTTCCCGTGTAATGAGGATAGAGGGCAGTTTGCACAAGCCCAGGGACTAGCGGGCTGTGGTGCTTAAAAAGCTCTGCATTTTTTCTTGGCGTGCCTCTCTCTTTCTTTCCCTTTGATCTTTTGCTTTGTTTCTTAAATTCTGCATATGAGTGAAATCAGAGGGTATTTGTCTTTCTCTGACTTATTTCACTTAGGATAATACTCTTTGAAAAAAATAGTCATTAGCTCTATGTCATTGCAAATGATTTCATTCTTTTCTATGGCTGTGTAATATTCCATTATATATATACATATATATATATAGCATTCCATTGTACATATATGTATATGTGTATATATATATATATATATATACACACAATATATGTATATATTGTATTCCAGTGTGTGTGTGTGTGTGTGTGTATCTACCGCATCTTCCTGGTCCGTTCATCAGCTGATGGACACATGGGCTGCTTCCATAATCTGATGATTGAGGATAAGCTGCTATATAACCATGAAGAACATACTGATGGCTATTGGCAGTGGGGAGGGGAATGGAGAAAAGTAGGTGATGGGGATTGAGAAGGGCACCTGTTGTGATGAGCACCGGGTGACGGGTGGAAATGTTGAATCATTACATTGTACACTTGAAACTCATACTATACTCTCTGCTAACTAACTGTAATTTAAATAAAAGCTTTTTTAAAAAAGCTCTTCATTTTTTAAAGGCAGCTGCTGCGATTGAGTTCTAGCTCATTTGGCTAAATCTTGAGATTTTTTTTTTTCAAGAGAAACCAGAAATCCCTAAAAAAAAAAAAATTAAAAAAAAAAAGAAAAATAGAAACCAGAAATCCTTATTTTTTTTTAATGTGGCCTTTCCCAATTTTTTAAACATTGGCAGGTCAATTAAAAAAGAATTAAATACCAGAGAGCCATTGAGAAAGGGTCTGCCACCAGCTCCAACCAGTGGTTGTGGACTGGAATGGCTGTTGCAGACATCCAGGTCTAGATGGGCTCCCAGATGCAGAAGTGCCCCTCTCCAGTCTCTTTGAGGTTCTATCCTGATTTGCACACAGCCTGGCTTCCTTGGGCCTGGGAATGCTTGTTACTAAGGCTTTTCCCCACCTGACATTTGGGAATCCTAAGTACCACCCCCAAGGCCCAGCTCTGACCTGATGTTCTCATTGGGCACCTTCCCATATCTCTTGATGGCCGAACACTCATTCTTGTGGTTCAGCCAAGCATCCTTCTGGCAGGTGCGGTCACAGTAGTGGGCAAACTTGCACTGTCCACAGCGATGGAGCTTCGCATCCTGCCTCTTGAAGCAGGTGTGGCACACGAAGTTAACCAGGCTGGAAATGGAGGGAGAAACAGGTGACTGGGGTGTCACAACAGAAAAGGAATGCACTAGACATTGGGCCCCCTGTGGGAGATACTATTACACCCTGCTTTATAAACCTTTCAATTTAACTCAGCGAGTGTAGATTTATGACCCCTATTTGGTTGGCACTGGGAATACATAAGCCGTCAGAGTGAGTGAACCTGCATAAGGAGGCTAGGATAGTGGACCCATGGGGTGTTCCTGGAACACACTTGAACAGACACTTGAGGAGCCCAGGAAGTCTTCC
The DNA here is from genome assembly GCF_009829155.1 of Mustela erminea. NCBI lineage: Eukaryota > Metazoa > Chordata > Mammalia > Carnivora > Mustelidae > Mustela > Mustela erminea. The sequence goes on along the minus strand of NC_045620.1, from coordinate 102,613,629 downwards.
AGGCCAAGGGACTGGGTGGAAATTTCTCATGGTCCCCCTGCCAAAAGCCACAGGTCACTGGCACCACAAGGAGGGAGGGAACGCTCTGTGTGACATGAACTTCTCTTTCTTGAAATGCAGTGACCCTTTCCCTGAAGAATAAAACTCATATCTACAATATGAGGGAACATGAAACATGATACATTTTACACAAAATGGGGTCCGCACATCGTGATACATGTCAGTTCTGTGCGTTTTGCAAGAGTAACAATTACAAGGTCACTGATGTCACTGAGGTCATCCACTGTATTCTCCTGGCTCAGAGAGTGAGTGGCAGTGAAGGAAGTTCATGCCTGCCCACTCAGGAGGAGAGGGGGAGAGGCATAGGCAGATGAGTTTCCTTACCCCATGCTCCCAGCCCCCAGTGTTCCCAAGAGAGAGCTGTGTGTCTCCCAGGTGGGAGCTGTCTTTCAGGCAGAAAAAGGTATAGTTAGCATGAAGGAAACGTACTTCAAGACATAACCTAACACCCAGAGCGAGTGAAATCTGGTATGATGCGCAATATTTCAGTATCTCTGCAATGTGGGGAAAAGAAATCCTGGCCCCTGAAGTAGAGAAATGATGAAAAGAAGTTCAGCAGTATGCATAGAAGCACAGAGCTTCCCGGGGAAAATGGGTATGCAAACTCAGGCTGGAGTTATAGTCTAAAGAGGGATCTCAAAAGCATAGGAAAATAGGGGTTTTTAGAATCATACGTTCTAGAGCCTGAAAAAAAAAAAAACTTCAATAAAACATACAAGTACAGAAATCCCTTGTGTCCCTGACCGAGCCTTTTTGAAATTCCCATAGTAAAAAAGAGTGTACTGCTTCCAAGAAGAGTTAGTCCATTGTTAGCCAGTCCTAACTATGGCAGATTTCCTCTTCCTGATAGGCTCAAATTTCCTTCCCAAGAAACATACTCCTGTCATCTCATTGGGCTCTCTAGATCCTTGTCCCATGGAACAGATCTGGGCAGCTCAGTGCTTCCAGAATCTGAAGACCACTGGCGTGACTCCCCTTCACTTCCCCTTTCAACATTAAATATTTCCAGTCCCTTCAACAATCCCATTCTGGTCTCAGTGTGCCCACAGTGGGTCCCTGCAGCCAAAGGAAGGTGGACACAGCAGGGCAATCAAGCAAGATCCAGTGGCCAATGTCAGGGCAACAGCCAAAAGGCCAGGCCCCATGGTCCCAGGACAGCATCCAGAAATGGACAGACAGGTAGAGAGCCAAGCTGAGGGCACTGCATGGGCTATTACTCTAAGCTAGGTCCTGGGTTTCCTAAAGTACAGTTTTCAGTCTCTGGGTTGTCAACTCAACACACCACTGTGTCCCCAACTACTACGAGGTGCATTGCTAATAATTTGTTATTAACCATGAAGTACTCACAGGCATGGAAGGTTAGTGATTATTTCTAAGTTTAGAGCAGGTTCAAGGGTATCCCCATAATAATGTCTTCCTCCCTCCTCTGCGATCCCTTAAGCTTTCCCAGTGAGAGAGGAAGGGTAGAATTACACTGGCATATTTAGAATTGCAAAGAATCTGCACCCATCGTAGCTATGCCGCAGAGGGTATTCCCTGCTTGAGAAGGTCATCTACCACAAGTGCTCCAGCAGAACAGAACACACGGGCAGGGACCCTGATCATTTAATGGCATCAACAAAGCCCTAGAGATGGGAAGCTATAAATTTCTCACATCTGCCTCAAGTCAAGATAGCATTCTCTGGCAGGCATGTGAATGAAGTTCATCAGCAGAGACTGAACTGCTGAAGAACCCAAGTAATTTGGATCCCAATGAGGCTCCAAATTTTGTTTCCTGGTCACTCAAAGGTGGATGGTGAGTCACAGTGCTTTATCATTATGGTGCCCAGAACAGAGTACAGTATCACATTTCCTGGATCTGAACATTGTGATTCCGTTAACTCTTTCAGCAAAAAAAATTCACAGTTATTTAAGATCAAATGACAATTCTAGACACCAGAACCTCCCAAGTTTTCTTAAAGGTGCTGCCGGCGAGTCAAAGCTTCCCCCAATGTGTCTATACAATGCTGTGTTTTTTAAAATAGCTTTGAGGTATGACTGACATACCTATCCAAAATCTTTAACTTTATAGACTCAGACATATGCACATACCTGTGAAACCATCACCATGACCAAGACAGTGAACCTATCCAACACTCCCCAAAATTTCTTCATGACATTGAACTTTTTTAACCTGAAGTGGGGGCCTTCCCCTTTATCCCTAGCTGATAGTATTCCAAATGGTCCAGACCACTTTGAACTTTCATTCTGCTATCACTTCTATCGGTAGATGATACAGGGCTAAGAGCAAGTCTTAGGTTGGGAAGAGGAAGAAGGAGCAGACGCCCACTTCTGGGGTCTCAGGACCCAGAACAGAAATACAAACCCAAGGCAGGAAAGAAAGGGAAACAGTAAGAGAGGAAAGAGAAGCAAGCATGATCATGCTGGCTGTCACTTGTGACTTGTCACATGGAGTTCCATGCCTATCTGCTCTAGGGGTGCTATCAGGGAACAACCCCACATTGGGACTGCTCTAGCATTTTACACCCAGTTTTTAGATATTTTTAGACTACTCAAGTATAATATCCTTATATTTTTATTTATACAGATATATTCACATCCATAGACATATTTCATGTGGAAACTGAAATTTGCACCTACCAAATATTACGCTTTGCAGTTCCCGCACTATTTCACTGTTTCACATTTTAAACAGAACCACAAACTCCAGGTGGTCACCTAGAATAACAGAGAAGTTCTGCTGCTTCATCTTTGTGGGCTCCACTTATTTCTAATATATTTAAACTTCATGAAGACGTAGTAGCACAGGGGCTGGAGACATGAACCATGGCCAAGCAACGGAGAACCTTAAGAACTTGCTCTTGCAACAAACACGTGGTGGAAGGCATGGGTGTTAGGTGACGGCCAGATGACTGAAGAGTCCTCTGGCTTAACCTCTGGGCAAGATAATTTGTTATCTTGAGTAACAAGATCACTTGGGTAAGTGATTTTAAAACGTGCTAATTTGAAGTTTATGAAAAAACAATTGTTTTGGGGTGCCTGGGTGGCTCAGTGGGTTAAGGCCTCTGCCTTCAGCTCAGGTCATGATCCCAGGGTCCTGGGATCGAGTCCCACATCAGGCTCTCTGTTCGGCAGGGAGCCTGCTTCTCTGTTTCTCTCTGCCTGCCTCTCTGCCTACTTGTGATCTCCATCTGTCAAATAAATAAATAAAATCTTTAAAAAAAAAAAAACAATTATTTTGAACTGAGACCAAGGTAGACTCTCCACTCCCCACCAAAGAAGAGTATTGTATCCTTGACATTGTTTAGAATTACTGATGCACACTGACAATTAAAACCAAGTCTTTTAGTTAGGTTTTTAAATGTCAGTTTTGTTATTGTTTTTAAATTCTGTTTAGACAACACCCCCTTACGGTCTGCCCCAGGGATGTACCTCTGGCATTGCCCTCTCCTTGGTCCACGCTGCTTATAAAGCTCAAATTTTCTTAGCCTGGCTCGAAGGGAGGCAATACATCTGTCCTGGAACCTGCCTCCAGGATCCCATGAACTGACTTACTACACTTCTAATGGGGCCTAATTATAGAATAATCTACCTGCCATGAATGATGGCTATAAAATGTCCAAAAAAAATTCTAGTGGAAAGCCCCTTGTGCCTTCTAAGTCACTAACAACCACTCTGACCAGGAGAAGGCTAGAGACAGAGGTCCCGTGCTGCAGCATGAAGACTTCACTCCAGACCGGGTGTTAGAGTGTTAATTTGAAATGATTTTTTTTTTTTCTCATAGTGAACTCATAGTAGGTTCCAGATGTTAGCCACCAAATTATCCAAACTGTTTTCTACAGGCTCACACACTTGTTTTACAATCCATCCTACAAGTTTTCTAGGGCCTAGAGTCAAGTTTTATTTATTCATTTTTAAAAGATTTTATTTATTTATTTGACAGACAGAGATCTCAAGTAGGCAGAGAGAGAGAGGAGGAAGCAAGCTCCCTGCTGAGCAGAGAGCCCCATGTCGGGCTTGATCCCAGGACCCTGCGATCATGACCTGAGCCGAAGGCAGAGACTTTAACCTACTGAGCCACCCAGGCGCCCCTAAAGTCAAGTTTTAAATCCTGGTGAAAAGCATTGTGAGTTATCTCCTAATTTAAATCTCCTTGGGATGAAGCCGATGTTTCTCTCCAACACCTCACCTGCCAATAAGCTTAGCCCTAAGGCTGGAACTGGGAAGGAGGAGGGGGTGGGTATGAAGCAGAGCTGGGCTTCTCGAACATAGTGTGCATACACATCGCCAGAGACCTTGTTAAAATTCAGGTTCCAATTCAGTAGATCTGCAGTGGGGCCTGAGATTCTGCATTTCTAACAAGTTCCTGGGTGATGCTGAGCTGTAACTGAGTAACAGGAATGTAGAGATGGGAGAAAACCTGCTCCTTCCCGTAGGATATGCACGGAAGTGTCAGAAAGGCAGGAAAGAGAAGATTAATTTAAAAAAAAAAAAAAATCCTGTCCCTCTGGTCTCCATCTCCCTGACTGATGGCAGAATGGATATTATGGAAGGTCAGACCTGGAGTCAGTCAGAGCTGGGTTCAACTGATTCTAGTAGCTACCAGCTGTGTGACCTCAAGCAGGTACCTTAAACTCTCTGAGTCGTTGTGTCCTTATGTGAAAATGGGAATAACAACACCTAGATCTTGAAATCTTTTAGACAGATGAATATTACTTGTTAATGAAACATGCTTAACTATTTTAAGAAATTCAAGCAAGAAGAAAATTATAAAGAAGTTCCCAAATCCCACCACTCTCAGAGTGATTTTGAAGATGAAATGAAATGTAAAAGAGCCAGCTCAGTGAGCCTTGCACAAGATGAGGGCTCAGGAGCTGTCAGCCTGGTCCACCAGCCCATCTGCCATGTGGGGAGGTCAGGCCAGGTGATCTCAGAGCTCCTGTTCTCCTCCAGCATCTTCTGAGGCAGCCGCCAGCAAGGAAGACCTCCCAGCTAGAGGGGAACCCCTGTAGGAGGGGCAGGTAATTCTCTAACAGAAATACCTCCCTCCTACATACTTTCCCCAGTGAGAGAGAGAGAGTATCCAGAAGACAGGAAGTCCAAAACCGCTTTTTGGATTCCAAGAGAAAGATGCTTCCTCCACCCAGCCATAGCCAGGAGACCTTTGGGAAGTCCCATTTTTCTTCTGATGCCCTTTTTCCAGTGCTTCTAGAGAATAGTAACTCCCCTTTTCACAACACTCTGCAATTTTCAAATAGAAGTTGTAAGCAATTCTCCTCTGTTAGACCTTCACAGCAACCCTTTAGAATAGTGACCACAGTCTTTCCAGGGATATTATGCTTATAGGAGTTCAAGCTGCCTCCACTGCGCCCAGCACAGAGGACAAAGGAAGGTGCCAAAGCCCACCTTTGGGCTCTGCCTGCAGCCCTGAGCATGCTTTGCCCTGGCCAGCCGGTTCCACTCACTCCTTGCTCTGGAGTCTGTCCTGGGTTATATCATCTGTCAGAGTCAAGAGGCTGGACGTGCAGCTGCTACTCAGCTCCTTGTATGGAAACAACTAGTTACTGGACAGATAGATGCAAAGAGAAGGTGCCTGCAAGGTGGAAAAGGCTTCCAGAAACAGCCAGAAAGGACTGAACCAACTACTCCGGCTTTTTGGACTCCTAAAAACTGTCACCCTGCCAGGGGCTCTTCCCTCAAAAATGGAGAGCCAGTGCGATGGGGGCATGTCTTAAAGAATAATCCACCCCTAAAAAAATAAATAAATAAATAAATATTTAAAAAAAAGAATACTCCTCCCCTCAAGTACCCAGAGGATTTTACAATATTTTCAATTCCTTCTTTCCTTCCTTCTTTGTTCTTTCCACTCTACCTTCCTTTCAGAAGCCTTTATGGGCATCTACTGTGTGTTGTGCCTTGAGCTTGGTAACAGAGGGCCTTAAAGATAAACAAGACACAAGGGTGCCTGGATGGCTAAGTGGTTAAGTGTCTGCCTTCAGCTCAGATCATGATTCCAGGGTCCCGCACTGGGCTCCCTACTTGGCGGGAAGCCTGTTTCTCCCTCTCCCACCCCACCCCCCGACTTGTGTTCCCTCTCTCACTGTGTCTCTCTCTGTCAAATAAATAAAGAAAATCTTAAATAAATAAATAAATAAATAAACAAGACAAACCTTGCCTTTGAGCAGTCCCCAGACTGAGCTGAGGCATAAACACATGTAGGGCATGCCTAAGGCATGCCATCCAGGAGTGCAGGCAACTTGCTGCAGGGTTCAAGGGAGAGAGACCGAACTCACACTGAGGTGGGGGAGGCGAGGAATCTGGGAAGTCGGTCATCTGTGAGGGAACCCACTAAACATGGGCTGAGTATGTACTCAGAGAATGTCAAGTTCTTCCATGGAGAGGCACTGGCTTGAGTCAAGGCATCCACATGGGGGACACAGGCATGTGGAGGAGACAGGAGTAGCTATCTGACAAGATCATGGGCTATACCACACTGGGAAATGACCACTAATTTGCTGGGTCAATGCTGGAACAATGTCCAGACACAAGGAGAGCTGGAATGTTACCCTCAGTAGTACGTCCTTATTCTGCAGGCAAAGGGGAGCCGCTGAAGACTTTTGCAGAGTGGAGACACACACCTGGGGCTGGGAGATTCATTTTTCATTTCCTGATGCCATCTACTTAATGTTGTTTTTATTTTTATTTTTTTAAGATTTTATTTATTTATTTGACAGACAGAGATCACAAGTAGGCAGAGAGGCAGGCAGAGAGAGGAGGGAAGCAGGCTCCCTCCTGAGCAGAGAGCCTGATGCAGGACCTGATCCCAGGACCCTGAGATCATGACCTGAGCCAAAGGCAGCGCCTTAACCCACTGAGCCACCCAGGCGCCCCTTAATGTTGTTTTTAAATGGCCCATGTCAGCCCATGGGGCATCGCTGGATTAATGTCTGTACTCTACATAGCATAAGAAGTTAGGTGATACTACTTCCTTAGGTCAGATATAGGTATTGCCTATTTTTTTTTTTTAACATCTCTTCCTTAGTTAAGTAGCAATTCTCAGCATTTTCTCTGCCACAACTCACATGATGAAGTTCACACACCCCACTTGGACATGTCTGCATTTCCCACACTGGGGCTGTGATCGCGCCCCACTTCCCATGCTCAAAACACATCTTCAGATGCACATGACTGAAGATGACATTGCTGTGGGGACAACCTGGATCTAATTATAACGAAAAAGCAATTATTCTCAAACTTCCACATCTAAGGGTTATTTCATGAAATTTAGCAATACAGCTTATAACAGGTCATGTGACATTTCACTGTGTCTTGTCTCTGCAACTAAAAATGCCAAACTAAAGACATATTTCTTTCTTTTTTTTTTTTTTTAAGATTTTATTTATTTATTTGACAGAGAGAGAGAGATCACAAGTAGGCAGAGAGGCAGGCGGGTGGGGGGGAGAGAAGGCTCCCTGCTGAGCAGAGAGCCAGTGCGATGGCTCAATCCCAGGACACTGAGACTATGCATGACCTGAGCCGGAGGCAGAGGCTTTAACCCACTGAACCACCCAGACGCCCCTGAAGACTATTTGTAAGGGTGCCTGGCTGACTCCGTCAGTAGAGCACGTGACTCTTGATCTCAGGGCTGTGAGTATAAGCCCCATGTTGGGTGTAGAACTTACTTAAAAATAAAACAAAATAAAGACATATTTCTAAATCTGCTATGGTTATCCTCAACACCGAGTGTAAATGTTTAACCACTGTAAATTGAATAACAAACAATGATTCATTTATTTTCTGAACATTGAGTGTAAATGTTTAACACTGTAAGTTGAATAGCAAACAATGATTCATTCATTTTCTGAACTAATTGTTCAGGAATTTCCCTAATACCTTTATTAAATGATTTCCATTTATAGCACCAGTTGTCCTCACTACCCACCCTACCAGCTGTTATCAGATTTAAGGCCACAGTGTGTTGGTGTTTAAGCCACGTTAATCCCAGTGTTCCCACAGGCCTACATAGTATTACAGTAGCTAAAAGCCCAGCTGTCTCCAGTGGACCTGAAGCTCCTAACTGCTCTAATTTTCAAAAAAGCCTGACTGACATTAATTTCTTTTAAAGTACTCTACTTTTTCTTATGTTCTTAACTTTGTTTTTTTCCTATACAGGAATGCATGATCTCCTGGGCACTTTCAACTCTTGCAACAGAATAAGGATCCAGTTCAGTTTCTATTTATAGAAATTTTTTTGGTAAAAATCCACTATCCTTGGGGCGCCTGGGTGGCTCAGTGGGTTAAGCCTCTGACATCAGCTCCAGTCATGATCACAGGGTCCTAGGATGAGCCCCATTTCAGGCTCTCTGCTCAACAGGGACCCTGCTTCCCCAGCTTTCTCTGCCTACTTGTGATTTCTCTCTGTGTGTCAAATAAATAAATAAAATCTTTTAAAAGAATGCACTATCCTTGATCCTTCTTTTTTCTTTTTTAAAGGATTTTATTTATTTACTCGACAGACAGAGATCACAAGTAGGCAGAGAAGCAGGCAGAGAGAGAGGGGGAAACAGGCTCCCCGCTGAGCAGAGAGCCGATGTGGGGCTGGATCCCAGGTGCCCCTATCTTTGATCCTTCTTAACATCTTCTGTGATGAGTTGGATTAATATGCAATTCATCTTATTGGTTGTGATAGGCTGAATGATAGCCCTCCAAAATCCCCAAAGGCACCCCTAAAATTCCCAAAAGCCACCCCCCCCAAGCCTGTGAATATTTTATACTACATGGCAGAAGGGATTTTGCAGATGTAATTAAGATTAAGGACTTTGAGAAGGGGACACAATCCTGAAGTATCCTGGTGGGTCCAATGTAATTACAAGGTTCCTTTTAAGAAGGAGGCAGGAGGTCAGAGGGGGAAAAAGACGCTATGCTGCTAGCTTTGAAGATAGAGACCAGGAATACAGGCAGCCTGAAGAAACTATAAAAGTCTAGGAAACATAGCCTTATGGACCCATTTTAGATCTCTGACCTTCAAAAGTGTAAGATAATAAATTAGTGTTTTGAGGGTGCTTGGGTGGCTCAGTAGGTTAAAGCCTCTGCCCTCTGCTCAGGTCATGATCCCAGGGTCCTGGGATCGAACCCCACATCAGGCTCTCTGCTCCACAGGGAATCTGCTTCCTCCTCTCTCTCTCTCTCTCTCTCTCTCTCTCTCTCTGCCTGCCTCTCTGCCTACTTGTGATCTCTGTCAAATAAATAAATAAATAATCTTTTAAAAAATTTGTTTTTAAGCCACTAAAATTTGTGGTAATTTGTTATAGAAATGGTAGGAAGGGAATACATTGGTTCATTATTACAGGCACTTTTCTTCCTGGGTAATCACATGTATATTCCTGTTTTTTACCTATTAGTTTCTGGATCTAATTAGTTTCTGGATCTAACCCTTCTCAGGTCCCAGAACCAGACTGATTGTTTTGAAACTGATGGACGGGTACCATTTCTTGCATTAAAATTAAATATTATTAACAGGACTGACAAGAAAAGAAGAAATTAAGTAGGCAATGCTGGATCCCACTTTTCAACACAGTGAAAAGTGATGGCTGGACAAGATCCCAGGAATCTCAGTCTGTGTATGATTTGTCTGTGTATGACGTGGGCATGGCCTGTCACGTCACTAAGCTGTTTCCCAATCTGTAAAAGAGGACTGAATATACTCAATGGATCTCAACCTTCTTCTGGGTTGAAAGTGATTTCAAAAGTGATGCAAGCTATAGACTTTCTCTCCGGAAGTAGAAAGCATGGATGCACATCCACATAAACTTTAATCCTCTAAGTATAGGTCTCTCCCTAGCTAAGGATCCATGAACCCAAAAGCTAGATGCACTCTAAATTCATGATGTCTAAGATTGTTAAAAAAGGAATCATTACACAGTATTTTTGGCTCCTAGAACTGCTTGTGAGCACCATTTCCATGCCCTTTCTTGTGTTTAATGCTAAAATAAAATAATAATCAGAATAAGCTCCATTTCTATATTAGCCCAGCACCCCTCTGGTGCTGCACTGGAGTCCTTCACATGTACTGAAGAAATCATATAACCTGTAGAATCTCATGCTACAGGGGATCATCAGGGCCAAATGACCCAATTACCCTCTATTGCCTGACTCCTCATGGACATCATCTCTGCCAGGTTGCCATCAGGAACAACACAACCTTGAAAATAGCCTTTCCATCTCCAGACAGCACTGGCAGCCCTGGTCTCGTTTAGGCAATAGAGGCTCAGTGTCAAAGGCCTAAGCTTATAGGTGACCTAGGAAAAGGTTTGGGACTTATAATACTTTTGAATAGTCTCAAAGTTTTCTTAAAACAAACAAACAAACAAAAAATGAAAAATGCCAAATGGAAATTAATAACAATTCCAATAGCAAAGTTACAAAACTCCATTCTAAAATGGTAAGCAAAAACTACGTTTTGATATATTGTGAGGTGGTAGGTATCTCTAAATGTAAAGGTTTTCAGGGCCTTCTTAGTTCTTAGATGGCTTGAGCTCTAACCAGCACTACCCCTTCCACACTTCATTTTGACCCGAAATACGACTCTGTAACTTTTGCTCAGGGTGCTTGGTTCTCACACTTCTGTCAATTAAAAAAAAAAAAAAAGAAAAGTTCAGAACCCTCTTTCTTCCAAACAACAGTCCATTATTTGTAGATGGCTATTAAAAGAAGCTCTCCAATATTACTATAAAGCATGTTTCAAATTCCTATCCTGGTCAAATCTGATTCTATGCCAGATTGGCCCTGAATCTATTTGGTTGTGGGTTTTGTTTTAAGATGATGATGGTGATGGCAATGATACAATTCTATTCACAGTGTGCTAAGGCGTGCCCCATGGACCTTGGTCTGTAGGTCAACTAGGTTAACCAACTGATTTTATAGTTTGAAAAGGATGGAGGTTTTACTTCAGAGAACTGGAACAGTCCATCCAAGACAAAGCAGCAAAAAAGATAAGGCCTTAATCTTGCTGAATGCCTGAGTCGCTCTTAAGGCTAAAACCACTTATCTTCTCATTCCCCTCGACCTAAAATGAACTAAATAAGCTATAAAAAGGAAAGTGAAAGAATGCAATGACAATAAGTAACTAAAATAAAAATAAACTTAAAAACAAAGCTTGGATATCATTTTAAAAGATATGTAAGATAGAAAAATGAATAGTTTTTAAAAAATAAAAGACATGAAAAATTAAAGAAAGTCAAAAGTAACTGAGGACAAGGGATGCCTGGGTGGTGCCTCAGTTAAGCATCCAACTTTTTTTTTTTTTAAAGATTATTTATTTATTTATTTATTTGAGAGACAGAGCCAGCAGTGGGGAAAGGCAGAGGGGGAGAGAGCATGAGAAGCAGACTCCCTACTGAGCAGGAAGTCCAACATGAGGCTCGATCCCAGAACCCAGAGATCGTGACCTGAACCAAAGGTGGTCGCTTAACTGACTGAGCCACCCCGGTGCCCAAAGCATCCAACTCTTGAACTCAGCTCAGGTCTTGATCTCAGGGTTTTAAGTTCAAACCTCACATTGGGCTCCACACTGGGCGTGGCATGTACTTAATAAATAAATACATTAATTAATCAATTAAAATAGAAGTAACTGAGAATTACAAAAGAGGTAAAATCAAAAGAGGTAATAAATCAAAATGATGCAGAAGGAGTCAACCAATTTAGAAGTTCTAAATGAACTATGACCTCTATATGAGCTACACATATAGTTTTCAAATGAGGGCATCAAAAGAAAATAGACAAATCACAAAAGAAGGTGATGACCAATAAATGTATTTTTAAAATACCTTTCACCTCCCTAATAATACAAAGATTGAAAACAAAATAATACTAAAAAAGTTTTTATAGATAAAATATAAAATATAAAAGTCAAAGTTAGCTCTCTGTGTTGGCCAGCGCTGGGATAAGGAGGCAAATGCTATATCGCGTGTGAAGAAAACTGGTATAATAATCCTCTTTGGTGGGGGTGATTTGGAAATCTATATTAAGAACCTTAAAACTGTCTTTTGAATCCAAAACACATCTAGGAGTTTATCTTTAATAAATAATCAGAGATGTATGGAACGATCTATTAGGAAAAGGAGGAAACAACCTTGATCTCCAAAATACGGACCTTGATGAAGTGATACGTAACAGTCAATAAAAGGAATACAATGTAGTCATTAAATATGCTCTAGGAGGATAATAATGGTTTGAAAAGTTTCTCACAACATATTTTAGGATAAAGAAGTCACATGAGAACCCACTTTTGTGAAAGGAAGAAATGTGTACATTAATTACATTGAATTTAAGATACTGTCAATTATTAAATATATCATTTTTTGCCATTAGTAAACAAACAAACAAATGCTCCCAATTAAACCATGAGCCACAGATTGTAGGATACATCATGACTTCAGAGATGTAAAAATTAAATATGTATCCTAGAATTAATAAAATACTATATTGTGTCATATTCCTTTCATTGTAAAATAAGCTGCCCCCCCCCATATTTTAATACAGTCTGTTAATTTTAGGGAAGCATTTTACGATCAAGGTATACATTTAGTGTAGTGTTTCTCCCACCACCACCACCCACCTACAAATCATTAGGATCAAGAAAATATTCGATATGGATCATATCTGCATAAAACATTTGTAAGGAGTCAATTATACTTCATGTAAAAACAACACAAAACAGACAATCATAAGGATATATGCCAGAATATTAACAGTAGTTTTCTCTGAATGTTAAGGTTGCAGAGAATTTTTATTTTCTTACTTTGGTTTTCCTATAATCTCTGTATTTTATAAAAAAGCTTAAAAATCTGAACAAGACAATGCCATGAATTCCCAGATTAGTCCAATCTCATGTAGAAATAAGCAGGATCACTCAAGCTAAGGTATCATGGGTTCCTATTCTCTGTCCTCCCGAAAACTGGGCACACTCAGAGTAGAAAGCACGAGGAGTCGAGAGCAACTAGCAGTTCACCTACCACCCTTGGGGGGTCATCCACTGTAAAAGACTGGGTCCATGAAAGACAGCTCCTTGGTAAATTGATCTTACCCACCTACTGCACCTTCATCCCTTTCCAACACCCAGTCAAACCCCTAAGAGAGATGGCAAATAGCTTTTCTTTTAAATGCCAGTTTTGATGGATTAGTAAGGGCTTCTTGGAGCACCCTGATAGAAAAACTCCTTAGGCTAAATTGGAGTTCAGGAAGAAGTTGCCCAGTTGATTAACTATACCTGGAAGGGATCTCAGTAGTCTAAGTGTTGCCAGCCCTGAAAAGATTGTCTCCACTTTATTCTTGCTCCTTTATCTTTAAGGAGACCACCTATTTTTCCAACCAGTAAAATTCAACAGATTCTAACCAGACTAAGGACTATATTATAAGGGCCTGGATTGTTGCTGTTAATGCTAAACTAAGTCCATCCTAACAAAGACAATGCAAACTTGCAAGACAGCCTCACACACTATGGCATTATATTTTAAAGCTGAATATCACATACATTATGATCGGGTAATTTTCACTCCTAGGATACACACATTATGTATCTGTTTACCAAGAAATAAAATAAAAAATGTCCATTGCAACCACTTGCAGAAGAATGGAAAAATAAAGTGTGGTACAAACCTACACTTTAGTTACACAAAACCATATGGATGAATAAGAAAACTAATATTGAGTGAAAGAAGCAAGTGGCATAAAGTCATATGTGATATTATACCATTGTTTCAAAGATCAAAAATAAAACACAAAAACTAAATTGTAAATTGTTTAGGAATAGGTAAATATGTGATAAAACTATTAGTCAAAAGCCAAGGGAATCATAACATAAAATTCAAGATACTAGTCACCTTTGTGACAAGCCGGGGATTGGATAGGGAAAGATAAAGATGCAATATAATGGCATGCTCTAGTTAAGCAGGATGATGGTTTCATGGGTGCTCATTTATTATGTTTCCTAGATGTTCATTTATTGCTACGTTTCATAACATTCATACATACAATATATGTCATGTATTGTTGGAAAGAATTTTCATTTAATATAGCAATCAACTAAAAATAAAATCTTTCCTCCTGTTTATGTTTGGAGGGTAGGGTAGAAAGCCTGGCTTGCAATAACATGGATTAGAATGTGCCTCTTCTGTGAGTCACTCAGTCCTACCTCCCCACTTGGGTTTCTCTTCTACAGCGGCTGAATCTCTCCAGGAGGCTAAAATGGGAGGACATCATGGGCAAAGGTTTCCTTTGCTGCCTCTCCAGGCTATCTCAGGTACACCCAAAGAGCAGCCCCTTCATCTTTGCAGGGACAAATTTGGGAAAAATCACTTTTTAAAAGCATCTCTTCTAGATTTTTTTCAATCATTTTAAAGATCATTTACCCTAATAATCTCAGTTTTTATTATTATAATAGTAATATAACATTTTGTTAGCATGTTATCTCAATGTACACTAAAGTTGTTTTGTAGTTACAACTTCAAATGAATGATGATCTATTTATGGTAAGAAACACATGTAAACATCCCAAATGTTCAGTCATAAGGAAGTGGTAGGCAGCCATTAAATACTATATTATGAAGGGAACTTAGTATCAAGAAGCAGCTAAATTATTAAATGTAAAACATCATTGTTTCTATAATAAGATTCCAGCTGTGTAGTAAAAATGAAACCTATGTTTTAAAATAAGCTGGAAGGACATATACAACGATGTTTAGGGTTAGTATCTTTGTGTGAAGATACGTATTTTTTCTTCTTAGTTTTCCTTTTTTTTTTTTTTAAGATTTTATTTATTTATTTGACAGAGAGAGAGCACAAGCAGGGGAAGCAGCAGAGGGAGAAGGAAAAGCAGGCTCCCCATTGAGCAGGGAACCCAAACTTGGGCTCAATCCCAGGACCCTGAGATCATGACCTGAGCTGAAGGCAGAGGCTTAACCCACTGAGCCACCCAGGTGCCCCAACTCCAAACACTCTTAAAAGGGATACTAATTGGCTATTAGGGAACTGGAGGCACCAATGGAAGTATCCTATATAAGGCAAAGTGACCATTCAGTGGTAGCACCAAGATCAGAGTTGAGTTTCCCAGCTTTTCAGTCTTAATTCCAAATTCAAATGAGTCCTCAAGTGCACTCATCTTCAGCCATGAAACATACACATGTAAATTAATCAAGTAAGATAAGCTCCCATTGAAGAGGTATTACTGTCACCTCAGCCCCCCTTATAGTCCTCAGGTGACAGTCAGCCATATATTCCATTCACTGCCTTCTCCTGAAGGTCCCTACACAGGAGAAATGAAAATCTGAATACTAATCAAATTATCTCTGAAAGCAGTGCCCATTCTCAGGATGGTAAGTACACTCAGCCAACCACAAAGCCTAGATTGTCAGAGGCCATCTTGATTCAGACCATACTAATGTCAGACAGATCACCCCAACTTTGGACTTGGAGAATATTGTTATAATTTAATCACTTGGCAGTTTGGTTTTTTTTTTTTAATAAAGATTTAATACTAATTTAAAAGTTTGGTAGTCAAGTAGAGACATGGTTGTGGGAAAATGGGGATGTAAATTTAATGCAGGTGCTTTGGAGAGCCTATTAAAATAGAAATAGCACTCTTTATGGCACAATTCCTCTTCTAGCCATATATCCTGAAGAATAACCACACACATGTACAAGTGAGCATGGTCAAGGATTTTAACTGCAGAAATGTTTGTTTTTATGAAAAACTGGAAACCACCAAATGTCTCTCAAGAGGGAAGTGGATAGGTAAGTGTTCATGTATTTATAGGGTAGAATATCCACAGCAGTTAAAATTGGCAATCCACACAGCATATGGATCAACATAGATAGATCTACATGTGGGTAAAAGAAACAGATCTTCAAGGATTTTAAATAATTATCTATAGACTTAGCGTTTCCATAGACATATTAAAACATGTTGTTTAGTAAAAAGAGTAAGTTCTGGAATGACATTTGAAGTATAACACCACCTCTGTTAAAAAAAAAAAGACAAACTACAGCTATACATTTCTGATAAATGCAGATATACGTGTATCATAGTACAAGAACATTCTTGAAGGAAACACATTAAAATCGTAACAGGTATTACCTCTGAGGAAAGACAGAGATGACTGGGGTTAGGGGTGGGAGACATAAAAAGGGCTTTCAGTTTCATTGGTGGTACTCTAATTTTTCAAATGTAAATGGATTCCAGTGTTGTGTATTTACATCTGATTTTTTAAAGTCTCTGCAATTACTTTATGCTCTAATATACTGATTTTACTCAAGAAGCTAAAAACATGGAGCCTTCTGTAAGAAAATGTTTCCTACAGCACCACACCCACCTTTCCATTCCCCTTCTCTCTGCCCTTCCCACATACAGCACACCCACTCAACCAAGTTCAACGGGACTGTGAAACAGTGCCCCAAAGCCTTTGTTCACCTTTACAACCCTCCCAGGGACCAGAGTAAATCACATTAGCAATGACTCTTTGCAGAAAAATTGATGCCAGGAAACAGCTGTCAGAAGTGCCATTTTGTTAAAAATGATCACATGGATTCTATCCCTTTCCCTGATGATTTTGAGAGCAAAGGATTTTAGACCCACACCAACAGAGAAAAGGCGACACTGCCCCACATTTCATACCTGTCAAAAACCACTGCGGAATAAGCCCGCTCAGCGAAGATGACATCCGCAGCCCAGAACTCCTTAGTGGCCTTCAGACCTCTGCCCTTGCCCTCCGAAGTGAAGACCTCCACGTTCTCCATGTTCCCTATTGTCATCTCAGCGTCCTTTAGGCCGCTCGGTGGGTATTTCACACTCAGCCAAGTCCCTTGTCCTTGCTATTTCAGCACCTTCAGCATCCCAAAGAGCAAGCCTATAAATGGACAAGCACCTCCCCTTCCCTACCCCCTCTCAGCCACTGGGGCCTCACCTCCCCCTCTGCCGTGTTTCCTGGAGGTGGGAATGGGGCAGGCAAGATGACAGTGATCTGACAAGGGTCTCATTCATCACCCAGCAAAGCTGACAAGGCAGAAATGACCATGGGCTGGTGTGCCCCTCGAATGGGGACTGAAAACTTTGAAAAATTCCTTTGCAAGAAGCAGATCAGTTCCGGATGGCGGTTGTGCTCAGCTTTAGTTGGAATAGGGAGCACTTGGTCAGTAGGGTATTTTTAGCAGCCAGATGCCTCTGTCAATCCAAAGCAGACAGCTGAAATGGTCCAAGAGAAGAGATGATGCTTGCTGCTCTGGGAACTTTCAGCTGTCAGACTTATACCTTCTCAAGTGTGATGGGCCCCTTGTCTCCCTCCCTCCTCCCCCATAGGCAGACTGTTTGCAGAATATAGCAGATGCCAAACTGACCCCCTTGGCAGATACATAACAGTACTATTTAGGCTCCTGGAGGCATCCCTCTTCTTCAGTACTATCTGGTGCTCCCACAGCACCCCCACCCAGGGCATGGAGGTCTGGGAGCTCCCTGATGATGCAGATGTGCTGGTGGAGGCTGTATTAGAGAGAGGAGGCAGACTTTGAAAAAGAAAACACTCATTTCTATTTTTTTAATCAAATTTCCCTGAAACATGTATCTGCTCCCCCCAAAACACCAACATCCTCTTTCTTCTTTCCTAGGAATGAGGACATGGGAAGGGCAATTCTAAAACGTCCATTGACTTAAATTCCACTGTATTTTTTTTTTTTTAAAAAAATACACCAGATGTGGGGGTTAAACTCACAACTCAAGAGTCATATGCTCTAGTGACTGAGCCAGCCAAGTACCCCTAACTGCCACTCTTCTTGATTACGAGGCAGCCGATATCAGAGTTGAAAAGACAGGGCACCTGGGTGGCTCAGTCATTGGGTGTCTGCCTTTGGTTCAGGTCATGTTTCCAGGGTCCTGGGATCCGGCCCTGGGTAGGGCTCCCTGCTCAGCAGGGGGCGTGCTTCTCCCTCTCCCACTCCCCTGCTTGTGTTCCTTCTCTCGCTGTGTCTCTGTCAAATAAATAAATAAATAAATAAATAAAATCTTAAAAAATAAAGTCGAAAAGACAAATACCATATTATTTCACCTACATGTGGAACCTAAAAAAACAAACAAAGCTGAAACAGACCCACAGATACAGAGAACACATTGGTGGCTGCCAGAGGGGAGAGGGCTGGAGGACTGGGCAAAAGGGGAAAGGGACATGTGGGACTCCGGTTATGGGATGAATAAGTCAAAGGGATGAAAGGTCCAGCACAAGGAATACAGTCAGTGGTACTGTAATAGTGTTGTGTGGTGACTGATGGTACCTGCACTTATGAGCATAGGGTAACATACAGAGTTGTCAAATCTCTACATTGTATGCCTGAAACAAATATAGCATTGCATGTCAATGCTACTTCAATTAAAAAAAAAAACAAAACAAGGGGCTCCTGGGTGGCTCAGTCAGTTAAGCAGTTGCCTTTGGCCCAGGTCATGATCCCAGGAGCCTGGGATCAAGCCCCAGTCAAGCCCCAATCAAGCCCCGATCAAGCCCTGCATGGGGCTCTCTGCTCAGCAGGGAGTCTACTCCCCCCCCCCTCTGATTACTTGTGTTCTGTGTCTGTCAAATAAATAAATAAAATCTTTTTTTAAAAAAAATAAATAAAATCTTTAATAAAACCAATTAATTAATTTAATTAAATCAAGTTAGGTTCCCCAGAGAGTAAACATCACATGTTCCCAATGGGGTAGGGGGAATAAAAAAAGATTAAAAAGGAGCTCTTCAATCCAGGTTAGCTTCAAATGAAGACACACTGGACCCACAGTGGGACCCACAACTTCAAATGGACCCACACTGCCTGGGCCTTGCAGCCACAGGTCTTCACTCAGGAGCCAGTGGCTCAGCCTGGGAGGGATTAGGTTGTTCTCTAGACACCATACCCCTGGAACAAGTTCAGCCCCAGCCAAGGTCAAGATGGCAATCTAGCTGCCCCAAGTCAGAAAGAGAGGGAGCATCAAACCTAATGCTTTATTTATATCTGCGAGTGTCAACCTTATCAGAGCAAGTATTATATTAAAGTGTGGTAGACCGAACAAAGGCCCCCAAAGATGTCCAGGTCCTACTCCCCAGACCCAGGACTATGTTACCTTACATGATAAAAGGAACTTTGCAAATGTGATTAAGGATATTGAGAGAGAGAGAGATTATCCTGGATTATCCAGGTGGGCCCAATGGAATCACAAGAATCCTTATAAGAGGATGGCAGGGGTCAGAGTCAGAAAAGGAGATATAACAATGGAAGCAAGAGGGTCAGAGTCAGAGAGACGTTTGAAGATACTCTATTGCTGGCTTTGAAGATGGAGGATGTCTCATGAGCCAAGAAACACAGGTAGTCTCTAGAAACTGGAAAAGGCAAGGGAATGGCTTCTCTCCCTAGAACCTCTAGAAGGAGAACAGCCTTGTTACGCCTTGATTTAAACCCAGGGAACCCCATTTCTGGAGTTTGACCTCCAACCTGGAGGATAATAAATTTATTTTATTTTAAACCACTAAGTAATTTGTTATGGCAACAACAGAAAACAAACATATAAAATACTATCATTTCACATTCTAATAAATATTATATAACAACCCTTTTGCTACTCTGAAATGAAGTGGCATATATAATTTACTAGCTCTTATATCTAAAAAATATAAATTATTAATCCTGTAGCCTGAATGTTTTATCTTACTCCCCTCCGCCCCATCCCAAATTGCAAAATGTTGAAAGTCCTCATCCTCTAAGGTAATTGTCTTAGTAAGTGGGGCCTTTAGGAGGGGCTTAAATCATGAACATGGAGCCCACATGAATAAGAAGCTCCAGAGAGGTCCCTAGGCACTTCAGTTACATGAGGACTACAAACGACCTGGAAGAGAGTCCTCACTTAACTGTGCCCGTGCCCTGGTCTTGAACTTCTAGCTTCCAGAACTATAAAAAATAAATTTCTGTTCTGCATAAGCTACCCAGGCTGTGATCTTTTGTTATTATAGCCCAAATGGATGAAAACATTTCCCTAACCTAATAAGGGAGAAATAAAATTAAAGTCAGCTTATAATAAAATAATATATATTCATGGTAAATTAAATATGTCAGTGAGCTCATTATGTATACACTCAGGCAGAACCGCAGTAGAACACATGATAACGTGTTCATATGTTTGCAACTCCACGTAGAATCGCTGTGATAGTAACAGCTAAAAGTGTAGATTGATTCTGGAGACACAAATATCACACAGGGCACAGTTGTCTGTGACATGATTTTTCTGAAATAGTGAATGATTCTTAGTTAAGTTCTGAACGAAAGCAAGCATAATTCTTCAGTTAACAAGAGGCTGCCTTCCTGGAAGATTTAGCTTATATTAAAATGACTCTGGGGGCACCTGGGTGGCTCAGTTGGTTAAGCGACTGCCTTCAGTTCAGGTCATGATCCCAAAGTCCTGGGATCCAGTCCTGCATCCAGCTCCCAGCTTCATGGGGAACCTGCTTCTCCCTCTGACCTTCTCCCCTCTCATGCTCTCTCTCTCACTCTCTCGATCTATCTTAAATAAATAAAATCTTTTTAAAAAAAGATTCTATGATTACATATAAAACAGAATTCTAGACTCTGATAATTATAATCAAAGTTTCACCCACCTAAAATGTACATCTGTATATTTGAGGTTGTGAGGGCCAGGCAAAGAATCTTCAATGCATAAGGCTGCTTCTTGCTTCTAAGGATATCCTGCATCTCTGGCCAGGATCAGCGAGAAAGGGGATGGTGGCTCTAGTTATTAGCTGGTGACATGGAAGAGGACATGTGGCCCTGCTGCACTACTCATCAACCTAAATCCTATATAAAAATTTTTGCTCACCTACGCCCCTCTGGATCCTCCCACTGGGATCCAAACCCTTCTGTGATCCCAGTCCTACACACAATATGCCAGTAGCATGGCACAACCAGAAGTTCCCCCAACACGCAATTTCTAAAAATGCCCCCCTAAGTGGTGGGACTGCCTTCATGAGAACTGCTCGTCTTCGTTATCAGGAAAAACCCTTCTAGAGTTTTGGAAGGATTCCTTATTGCCCAACCGGAGATATGTTTAGCAGGCAAGATTCAGGAAGAACATGAGTTTTCTTCAACATCACATACTGAGGTATGGAAAAACAGATTTATTCTACGTTTCCTCAGAGGTCAAACTTGGGGCCAGAGCAGACATAACCACGTGACAGATTTGAGCTTCACAGTCCTTAAAAGCTATGCTTCTGTCAAGCCCTTTCCTGCTCCAAGAAGATGGAAACTTTTTCCACTGTTATTGATTTTCATAGCCATCCAGTCTCTTTCTTTGGAGTGTCTGAAGAAGGGTGTTGACAAAGGGAGAAAAATGGGGCAGCTCAAGCCAGAGGACTCCCTGCCTGGGACAGAGATTTGAGCTGGGAGATTTCAGACAAGAGGATGACAGGAATAACCACTATGGTTCTATTTACCTCTATGTCAGCTGAACTTCCCTTGCACTTCAGACCACACATATGTGCCTAGAATGTCACTATGGCTATCAAGTACTCCCGCACCCTAAAAAGGGTATAACGAAACTTGCAGAAGATGCTGGACCAGGGTAATGTCGGGTCCTGTCATGCACCTTAAGGGTAGAAGAAGGTGACACGAAGAGGCCAAGAATGGGGGCTATTTTGGAGTTTTAAGTATATCAACACTTGGGCTTCAAGCATCCTCTGAATATGAGCTCCACTTATTAACCTGTATCTTGGTTAGCAGCTGTTCCTAGATTCCAAGCTGCAGCCCGCAAATCTTTAGCCACAGCCTGTATTCACATTATTTTCCTCCTGAGCCCTTGAGCAAATAATCTCAGAGGACTTGAGAATGGTTGTGTTCCCTTCAGTTGGATATGAAAGGAGGAATAAATATAAATATGAAGGTGGCAATATAAATGAAACCCAGAGGAATGATTCTGAAACACTAGGACAGTTTTTAAGCCTGCATTAACATGGCAGTGGCTCATTTACCATACACTACGGAAAAACTCTAATCATCCTTTGTATTGGAAAGACCAGCTCTCTAGGCCACACACCTACAAGGGACCCCCCTCTAGTGGCAAATCAAGAGAACTGCAAGATTTCTTTAGTAAAAGAACACTGGATTCCACCTCCTTTGTACCTGGGGATAAGGTTCATTTTTGCCAGGCATCAACAATTTTTTTTGAGACCTTGAGCTAAAAATGGTTTGTACCTTCTTTAATAATTGGGGGGAAAAGTCAAAAGAAGAGTATGTTGTGACACATGGAAATTTTATCAAAGGTAAGTTTCAGTGACCATAAATAAAATTTTATTAAACAACAGACATACTAGAGGCACCTGCCTGGCTCAGTCGGTGGAGCACGACACTCCTGATCTTGGGGTAGTGAGTTCGGGCTCCACACTGAGCATGGAGCCTACTTAAAAAGAAAAGAAAAGAAAAAAGCCATACTCATCTGTTTACATATTTTCTATGACTGTTTTCACACTGTAACAGCGAAGTTGAATACTTGCAACAAAGACCATATGGCCCACAAAGCTGAAAATATTTACTATCTGGCCTTTTACAGACAATGTTTGCCAACATTTTAGTTAGTTTGCTTTAAACTAATAATAACTTAATGTCTAGCAACATTAAATAAGCCAGGGGCTGCTCATTGCTTTCAAGTGCATTCACTGGCTGATTCATTTATTTCATAATCACTAAGAGGGATAGAATCAAAGAAAATCTGCTAGATGTGCACATCTAACACTCACATGCCATAATGACAGAGGCAGGTGTCCTCTTTAACAGTCCATTATATCCTGTATAATTACATCACTGGCAAAATTTCAAACTCTCTGGGCTCTGTGCTCTTAATAAAATAGCATGCTTGCTTCCCTCCCTCTTCTTTTGGCCCCAAGAAATCCTTGGCTGCATTTTCTTCCCAAGAATCCCTAAATTTTCTCATTCCACATGCATTTATCAGCACATGTATCAGGCACTGCGCTCAGTGCCCCGAAATAAGATGAATAAATGTGAGCACTGTCTTTAAAGCCTTGTGAACACTGACCATTTAGAGATAATTATGGAAGAGCATGTAAAAATGGTGAGAGAGATACAGGAAGCAAAGAGGAAAGGATATCCAGGGCAGCCTGAGAGGTCAGGAAAGGCTTCAGAGACGTAGGTGACAAAGATAAGAAGGCAGGGAGACAACCAGAGCTGGAGGTGACTATTTCAGCCCCACCAACATAGCAGCATGAGCAGAGATGTGGAGATAAAGAAAAAGCATTATGTGCGAACAACTACAATGAGTTGGGTATTGCAGGAGCTACAGAAGCACACATTTTCTGTTTACCATTCAAGCACCAGACTATTGCCTTTATGTCCCAGTGTTTCATAAACATTTGAAGGTTTTTCTAACAATGAATGTTTGAATGCGTGAAATTGTGCTTTATTAACATTACTTATGATTTTCATGAACATTACCATGATTTTCACGGGAAAGCACCCTTCCAAGTGGGTATTATTGAGGTTTCTAGTTAAAAGGCAGCAACATCTCTTAAGTATAAACCTCAGAGAAACTATCACATGTGTGCACAAGACTACATAAGAACATTAAAGTAGCACTAGCTATAAAAGCAAAACTGGAAAACAAGTTCAATGTCCATCAATAGGAGAATGGATAGCTCACGGTGTAGTCATGCAATGAAACGTTATAGAGCTGTGGAAATGAATGAATTAGAACCTCACATCTCAGCATATCTGCATGCCAAAACAGAATTAAGTGAAAAAAGTAAGTTGCAGGGGAATAAACAGTATGTATAATGACATTTATGTAAAGTTTTAAATCATGCAAAGTAATACTTCATGTTACTTAGAGATAGATATATATGTAACAAAAACATTAAGAATGAATGAGAAATGCTGAATTCAGGATACAATTTACTTGTGGAGGGAGGAGGAGTTCATTAGAAAGTAGGGAGTAGACATTCCAGAAGAAGGAGCAGCATACACAATAAACTGAGTCATGCAACAGTTTGGTATTTATAGGAATCAGTAAAGATTTAATGTCGCTAAATCATAAAGTGAAAGCAGGGTGGGGAGGTGACAGCAGTAGGAAGATAATGAGATCAAGGTGCACAGAAGCCCAGGAGTACTTGTCTAATTCGACTTTTTCCAATAGACTATGGAGAGCCAGGAATGACTTCTGGATAGAACGCTTTGGCAGCACTAATGAAGAGTAAATTGGACTGGTGAAGTCAGAAGGGTAAGTTGGGCATCTGTTGCCATGATTCTATTGAGATGACGAGCACCTGAAACTAACCAATGGCAGTGTGACAAGAAGGGAGAGTCTGCTCAAGAGAAACTTGCACAGCTACCAGGAGACAAGCCCAGCAACAGGAAAATGGGTGGAATATTGTACAACAGTGAAAAAGTGACACCTACGTGCAACGGCTTGGTTGATCCTCCAAGTGTTGAGTGAAACAAGTTCCAGAATACTGCACAGAGAAAGATTTAAATCTTAGGAAATTCAAAAATAAACGTTTTTTTAGCTACACACTTGTGTGATAAAGATTTATATACAAAAGGAAATGAGGACAAGTCGGGGCAGTGATTTCTCTTTAGGAGATGGGGAATGAGACGAGGTGAGGTTGTATATGTGTGTGTTTGTACACACGCTTATACTGAAGGAGGCGAGACAAAAAGTCATTTACGGACCAATGACGACAACGTATCATGACCAAGGCTTCGGCTTACTCTAACTCTGTACATTAAAGACCCTAACAAGGGAAAGACATTTAAAGGAGATTACGTATTTCTCAGATACTCTGAAGGAAGAATCCAGAGGTTTCCAGGTTTTTTCTTTCTCAGTCGGTTTGAGATTCATTTACCCCAGGTGACCCGCCGCACCCGTTCTCCCTGACCTCGAACGAGTACGGGAAAGCACCCGGCCGAAGAACACGGGTACCGAGAGGGGCGAGCCCCGGAAAAGTCGAGAGAAGGGGGCGGGGCTAAAGGCCCTCTCTGGAAGTGGGGCGATCCGCGCAACCGCAATAGCGCGCTTTGCCGCCATGGCGCCGGCGCCGTCCAGCCAGTCGCCGGTGGTGGCGGAGACTTCCCCTCAGGAAGCCGGGTCTCCGCCTCCTCCTCTAACCCCGCCTGCTCGGCGGCGGAGGCGGCGGTGGCGGCAGCGCCTGTCCCTGCCTCTCCGCCACCTCCACCCCGGCCTATTCCCCGGCCGGCGGCGTTGGCGGGGAGGGGGAACAGTAGTTGTAGACGCCCGCCCCTGCCTCAGAGAAGGTGAGTTCCCGCCCCGGCGGCGGGGGCGGCCCGGTCTTCAGCCCCTCAACTCCGCGGCCCGGGGACGGCTGTGCGCGCCCCGAATGTGCGCCATGGCCGACCGGGTCGAGGGCCGGAGTCCGTCCGCTCCCCTCACCACCCGCCGCTCCTGGAAAGGGGCGCCACGGCCCTCAGGTGGAGCGCGGAGGGGAGAGAGACGCCTCAGCACGCCCAGGAGGCTGAGGGTTGAAGGGGCAGAGAGGTGGCCAGGTAGAAGCCGACCTGGGACTGTCAGGGAAAGGGTAGCGGGATTGATGAGGAAGTTCCGAGATGAGGAGAGAAAGAGCCGGAGACGCGCGAGCGTGGAGACCTCGGCTGGGTGCCATTCAACATCCGGGAAAGTAGGTACTTAGGCAGAAGTGGAGTCAGGACTTCGCCGAGAAGCAGGAAGTACCCCGAGAGGTTAAAACTGCGGGGGGCCTGAGGGAGGAGAAGAGGGGCAAGAGTTGTGAGACGCCTCTTTGGAGAGTTTTTCTAGGCTTTTTGAGGGAAACACCCTGAAAAACAGCTCCTTAGATTTATAGGCCTCTTGTTAGTGGCCTGAGTTCAGTACGGACCTACCAGTGTCCAAGACAGCAAAGCGGCCATTAATGAGAGCGTTGAAAAACAAATTGTATTCAGAAACTGCCCACAGTAGGGGAAGGAGCTGAGCGCCGTTCTTATTTGCTCAGAGCTGACTGGGAGTTTAAAGGGAAAATGAGGGACTGGAGGAAACGTGGAAGAGGAGTCAGGGAAGTTAAGTTACAAAGGGTTGTTCCTTGTGGATGCTGTTAAGCCAGCAGCGTCTGTTGGCTGGCACGTAAGGAAGTTAGGATTCTGTCCTCCCGCAGCCACTGGGGGACCCGACTTAGGCCTCTCCTTCCTGGTGATGACACTTGAAAAGAATGGCTTCCAGGTCTTTGAGAAGGACGCTTCTGAGTTGGAGGAGGTACACATCCGTCTCAGAGACTGGAAGGATCCACAGTCCAAAGCCCTTTTTGGTTAAGCACTCTGAAAAAGAGAGGTTGGGGGCCTGTCATCAGGTGTCGGCTCTAAAAACAGTATTTTGACAGCCCTGAGCTTTTTCTAGCAGGAGCTCCTGAGGGGGCTGCGTCATCCCAGGGGTTCAGCCTTAAGCTGCTGGAGGCCATGCTAAAATTTGGGCAAGTGTTCCGTGCAGGAGTTTGGAAGGAGTGTTTCTGCCCCAAGTTTTCACAGTTCTCACCAACACGTTTCCCCTAACACAAAAAGCTTTTTCTTAATCATCTCAGTCTAACAGATGTTTGAGTTCTTACAAGTACTTTATGCCTGTGAACAGCCTGCTTGTTCCGAACGAGGAGGTAAGGCTGTAAGGCAGTTTTGGAGAGGATTCTAGATGGTGGAGCTTGATCACATTGCAGATCTCAGTGAAACATTTAACCATCTTCATTTTCATAATTTTTAGTATTTGCTGGGTTGCCTTATGTTGCTTTTTGTCTCCAGAATGAAAGATGGTGAAAGCCAAAATATTATAGAATAATTTAGTTTCCTTTTTTCTGGAGAGACATCAGTGAATAACCTCATGAAAATAATTTCGTTTTCACCTTCTTTCTTGATATATTCTACTTTTCTGTGCTATTCCATAATCTTACATATTTCACTTTGATGGGATGGCAAAGTAAAAAAAAAAAAAAAGAAGAAGAAAAAGTATACATTTCTTAAAATATTTTTATAAGCACCTTATATAAATTCCATATACTAAAAATGGAATTTTTCATTGCAACCAAATGCTGTTCTATTAAATGTCTCTTAGTGAAGGCAACCTTTGGAAGACTAGATTTAGTGTCTTCAGTCAGCCTAGGTTATGACATCTGAGATTTTTAAAAATCTGGATTTATTTGTTTTCATACCAAACTTATTGCCTCTTAACCAACAAGTAAGCCTAAGCAGTTTATAGGTGTCAAGGCTACAGTTCAATTTGGCTCTCATACCCAGATCACAGAAGACCTAGAAATAGTTTCTCATGGAAAAATAGTTTTTGCCAGATGACATTTTGTGTGTGTGTGATGACTTTGAATGTGTGCAGTTACTTTATACAGCGTCAGTTCACATGCTAGCAGTAACCTTTCCATGCAACTTAAAGGTGGCATAATGAGAATACTGGAATAGGAATCTTAACAAGTAATAGGTTGTAGTGTTAGTTTGCCCATTAGCTGTATGAACTCAGTAAGTCCCAAACTTTTCTTTCAAACTCAAAGTCCCAAATTTCTTTTTTGAGTTTTGTCATCTGTTGGGAGAGAGAATTGGATTAGCCCAATTGAGTGGGTCTCAGCCAGGGGTTATTTTGCACCCACACCCCAGAAGACATTTGGCACTTTCTGGAGACATTTTAGTTACCACCACTGGGGAAGAAAGGGCACAGTGAGCATAGGAGTTACTTGCCATCTATTTGATAAGGGCAGAGATGTTGCAGACATCTTGAAATGGACAGGGCCGTCTCACCTCCACCCCAGCAAAGGATTCTCCTACCCAAGATGTCAGTAGTGGCAAGGTTGAGGACCTCTGCACCAACTGAACTCTGAGGTCCTTGACAGCATTAAAATTATGAACTGACTTTACAGTTCTATATTGATATTCTTGATTTGGGGGTGTACTAGAACAGCAGTTCATAAAACATGAAACTTCAACCTACAGTGGTTATCAGATGACATTCAAAAGAGTGATGAACTCTGAGTTAAGACTGAGACCATTCACTAGGATTTGGAAAGATACAATTCGTCACCTAAAAAATTACCTCATGTCACTTTATTTTGGGTAAATATCCTTCATTAACTGTTCAGTTAACTGCTATCTAACAAATGACTAATATTTGGTATATTATACTTTTTAGAACAATGATAGGAATCAGTACTTTTTAAAAAAGATTTTATTTGGTTTATTTGACAGAGCACACAGGTAGGGGGAGCAGCAGGAAGAGGGAGAAGCAGGCTTGCTGCTGAGCAGGGAACCCAAGGCTTCAAAGGCTTAAGCCTTAGGGCTAGATCTAAGGACAGATGCTTAAGGAGCCACCTAGGCACCCTGAGGCAATGTATTTTTAGTTGAGATACTTGTAAAAGCCCTAAATAATTGCCAGTCAAGATAGTGCATAAACAAGAAGTAGGAAAAAAACCTGTTGCTTGTTACTTATCCAGTATTTTTTTTCTTGAAAGACAGAAGATTCATCCAAAAGGTATGAAAGAGTTATCATGTATCCAGTTACTAAAATTCCAGTCACTTTCAAGATCCTGATAGGACAATTAAAACTGATTTGAAGAACATCTAATTCATTTTCACCTATAGCTATAACACTCCTAAGGGGAGCTCTTCTGTATTGGACTTGATAATGAACAGATGTAAGGATTAAATATTGGCAAATAGGAAATGTACACAAGGTATAAGATTACAAATAGGAAATTGAGAAATTAAACTCAGTCACCAAAAAATAATACCACATGACCAGACTTACATGAAAAGAAATATACAAAGAATTTATGGTGAAGTTGTCATAAGATTTTCCAGGACACTGTAATTCATTCAGTGATGTTCTTCAAATATTTTTGACAGAAAATTTTTCACCTGGTAGTGATATTCCTGAGGGATCAGTAAAAACAACACTGCAACAAACAATTCTTGCTTATTTGCTTCTCTTTAAGAAAAAAAATTAAATGGACTCAGTTTTAGAATAAAGGATATTTTTGACTCCTTATTGAATCATTAACCCATTTACATAGCACTTGCCTAAGTGTTTTCCTTTGTTTTCATGATACTAAGCAGAGATCTGGATCAAATGACAAAATCTAGCTAATAGCTAACATGTTGACATTTATTCAGAAAACATTTATTGAGCTCCTGCTATGTACCAGTTATCTGCTCAGTACAAGGATATACAGATAATTAGGTACAGCCCTTTTAAAGAGGTTGGTAGTAGTAATGTTTGTTAGTGAAATTAGAAAAAGAAAGAAAAATGGAGAAAAACACAGTGTTTCTTTTAAACACACTAAAGTTCATTTATCTCTCAGGGCATCTGGGTGGCTCAGTGGGTTCAAAGCCTCTGCCTTCTGCTCAGGTCATGGTCCTGGGGTCCTGGAATCTAGCCCCGCATCGCTTCCCGCCCTCTCTCTCTCTCTGCCTACTTGTGATCTCTGTCAAATAAATAAGTAAAATCTTTAAAAATAGTAATAATAATAAAAAATATATAAAAAAATAAAAATAGTAATAATAAAATAAATAAAAGTTTATTTCTCTCTCAAATTACAGTAAAGGTAAGTGCTCCAGACCTGGCATGGCTGCTTTGCCATTTCTGACATTAACAACTTCCCTCTGTGAGTCTGAAATGGCTGCAGAGGAAATACAGGATAGTAGTGTAAGGCAGTCAAATTCTCCTTGGTGGGTGGGAGAGACAGGTTAATAGACAGCCTCTAAAATGGGTAAGAGATAGCAGGATAAGCACATTGAAGAAAGTGCAGGTGTAAGTGTAGATCAGCCAGGACTCCTGGAATAATCAGAAGTCGTTCATTGTTTTATGTGAATCTGTGCTCTGCTCAAGATGTATTTGCTACATGCACACCAGAGCATGTTATGTTGTAAATCTAAAACTGACGGCTGGATAGAATGGTTGGGGAGGAAGATGTCTGGAGAGACACTAATGATTATTTGTGATTTTCAGGTTTGTTGCCTTTATTAGCTATCCATATATGAGAATAGTGACTAAGCATGTTAAAACAACTAACAAGATTTCCCCTACTATATTCATTAAATATACGTTAGGACATGAGCATTGGGGTTTTTCCCCCTTAAAGACCCATTCACATTTACCAGCCCTTTGGAAGGAATGGAATACATTTGGTGGCATTCTGATGAAGGATGTCTGCCTTGGGTCCAAGTCAAATTAACTTCACAAGCATGATCCTTGAGCTAGCTAGCCATAGAGTCCTTAATGTTTATTGGTGTTAAAAGACTTAGTTTAGATATAAAGACATAAATGTTGTATTAAATGTGTTAACTATTAAATGTGAGATACTCCCAGTTAAGGATTTTGTTAATTTTTTGGTATTTTATCATTGGAAATATACCATAGTAGTAAACCCTTAGTTATTTTTGTGATTGTTGTGTTAGTGTAAAATAGCTAGAGCCTGGCAAACTCCTACATCAGATACTAATCTCATTTCCTGAAAAGGCAAGGTTAATAACCAACATAGCTAAGAGTATGATGGTGACAGGTACGGGGCTGCATCTATCTCTTTCTTTCTTTCTTTCTTTCTTTCTTTCCTTTCTTTCTTTTTTCTTTCTCTCTCTCTCTCTCTCTCTCTCTGTCTCTCTGTCTTTCTTTCCTTCTTTCTTTTTTAAGATTTTATTTATTTATTAGAACAAGCAAGGGGAAGAGGAGAGGGAACAGACACCCCGCTGAGCAGGGAGCGTGATCCAGGGCTTTATCGGGATCCGGAGACTGTGACCTGAGCCAAAGGCAGATGCTTAATCAACGGAGCCATCCAGGCTCCCTATAGGGCTGCATTTGTACTACAATTAAGATTTCTAAAGAACACTTAAATAGGAAAAAAAAAAAAAAAAGGTAAAAAATTTGTTGCAAAGACAACAAATAGTTTAAAAGATAGCTAAGGTAATAGAATCAGTTACCTAGTCTAAATTTAATGGATGTTCTGTTTAGTCTTTCCTGAGATAGTAGTAATGTTAAAAGATTGCAGAACTCAAGAGCAGGAACAAGGGAAGGATATCCAGTCTTACCACTTTTATTCAGTATTGTACTGGAGGTCCTAGCCTTTACAGTCAGACAAGAAAAGCAAAGGGTGGGATACCTGCGTGGCTCAGTGGGTTAGGTGCTTGCCTTTAGCTCAGGTCATCCTCCCAGAGTCCTGGGATTGAGTCCTGCATCAGGCTCCCTGCTCTGCAGAGGAGTTTGCTTCTCCCTCAGCCTGCTGCTCCCCCTGCTTGTGTGCTCTCTCTCTTTCTCTCTGACAAGTAAATAAAAATCTTTAAAAGTATATTTTAAAAAAGAAAAACAAAAGGTGTTCAGATTGGTGAGAAAGAAGTAATACTGTCTCTATTTGCAGATGATGATCATACATGTAGGAAACAGCAAGGAATCTAGGAAAAGGCTACTAGAACAAGTTTAGCAAGGGGGTAAAATTTAAGGCCCATATACAAAATCAATAACATTTTAAATGTTAGCAACAAACATTTAGTAAGTTTAGATTTTAAAAAATAGTATTTACTACTGCATCCAAAAAAAAAAAAAAAGCCAAAATACTTTTAGATAGCTTTAACAGAATACAGAGAATGCTACATAACATCTCTAAGGAAAAGATGCAGAGAATGGAAAAATACAAAACATCTCTTAGTGCTTCTTTGTGAATTAGGTTTAAAAGTGTAAGACCATGTTCTTTGGTGTATTTTTTTAAAGGGAAAGAATTGAGCTAAAACTAACCGGGTTAACATCCTAATTTTGCCCATTTTTTCTTCAGAGATATTTAATAAACATTTTTTAAGACCTTCATACTGTATGATGTTTAAATGCCATGTCACAACACAAATGATGTGCTTGTGGGGCATAAACGTTTTATTAGATTTTTTTTTAACTTAAATTCACTTGATTTATTCACCAAACCCAAGACTTATTAAAAACATTTTACACAATGCAGAAGTTCAAGTTTTACAATTTCTAAATGGGTGGTTGGAATGTAGCAAATTCTCTCTGACAGTTCTAGAATTTGAGTGGCTCTTAGTTTTTTTATTAAGATATGAAGCTATTTTAGGCAATTTTGAATTAAGAGTAACTCATATTACTCATGTGTTTCATATTTAACACAATAGTTGGTATATGATGTATTTATTTAACTTTCACAATGACTTTCCATATTTTTACTGAAATAAAAAAGATCAAACCTCCAGCTACTGAATAACCTACATAGTTTCATTTCTTCAAAATAAAAGATTCCATATTTTTGCTCTTTTCACTATGGTACTTTTCTCGAACTAAATGAACAAGTAAGTAGTACTCTGTGGGTGTTCATCTATAACTAGGCTTGTGTATGTGCAGTATAAATAGGAACTCAAGATTTCAGAATTTTCCTAGATTTGTTCCAAAAATACTAGAAGGTATGTCTTAAAAAAATACTCAAGATGGGATCTAATACAGCCTATAAATGGTAAAATTAGCTTGTGTCCTAGGTGTTTCTGCCTGATACTCCATACCCTTTTGAGTATTGTACATGACACACATTAACAATTTAAACTGAAATCTTCAAAGAATTGGTTCAAAATTAGAACAATCGCAAAGGACAGTGATCAAGTCTAATCTTCAGTTTTCATTTTTATTATTACTTTTTTAAAAGATTTGTTTACTACAGGGGTGCATGGGTGCCTCAGTTGGTGAAGCACCTGCCTTTGGCTCAGGTTATGATCCAGGGTCCTAGGATCAAGCTGGAGGACAACCTCCCTGCGCAGTGGGGAGTCTGTTTCCCCTCTCCCTCTGCCCCTCTCCCTGCTCGTGCTCTCTCATGTTCTCTCTCTCTCTCTTAAATAGATAAAATCTTTTTAAAAAAATAAAGATTTATTTATTTGAGAGGGAGAGAGCAGGGGGAGGGGCAGAAGGAGAGAGAGAATCCCAAGCAGCCGGGAGCCTGACTCGGAGCTCAATCTCATGACCCCAAGATCATGACCTGAGCTGAAATCAAGAGTCAGACGCTTAATCAATTGAGCACCAGGTGCCCCCTCAGTTTTCATTTTTAAGAAGTCCCTCTGAAACATGAGTTAGCTTGAAATAAAAAGATTTAGGTACTCCTGACAGGCACTCTTGCTCTGTTTACATATAATCTTTCCTTTATTTGGTTTTATGTAGTTACGAGAATAATTGAGTGGGAGAATATTTCACTATGTCAGTTAAATAGATGAAATCCTGAGGATTAATAAAAGTAGCTCATTAATTCAGCACCTACCTTGTGCCATATACTCTTCTAAGGATTGTGTATGTATTCATTTCCTTAAGGCTCACAACAGCTCTTTGAGGCATATATTATATCCTTATTTTAGAGATGAGGAACTTGAAGCACGAAAAGGTTGAGAATTTAACCAAGCTTACATAGCTAAGGAGTGCCAGCACTGACTCCAGAGTCCCTATGTCTGGCCCTAGGAGCAATGAGATTAAGTGACATAATTTGGCAGTAGTTCTGTGTAGATAAATTGGCCTTTGTTAGGTGAATGATTTTTCTGGAAATAAACTCAACATTTAAAAATCTAGTTGAGAGTGCCTGAGTGGCTCAGAGGGTTAAAGCCTCTGCCTTCGGCTCAGGTCATGATCTCGGGGTCCTGGAATCGAGTCCTACATCGGGCTCTCTGCTCAGCAGGGAGCCTGCTTCCTCCTCTCTCTCTCTGCCTGCCCCTCTGCCTACTTGTGATCTTTCTCTTTCAAATAACTAAATAAAATCTTTAAAAATCTAGTTGAACAAATTAAGGCAAAATTACTCCTTTTTCCAAAAAATCTGTTAAAGATCCTTAAGCTCCTCTGGCACACTTTATTGAGATGCACTTTACTGTCTGCGGCCATACCACCCTGAACACACCCAATCTCACCTGATCTTGGAAGCTAAGCAGGGTCCGGCCTGGTTAGTACTTGGATGGGAGATACACTTAAAATATACACATATTTGAAGTATACAAGAAAATGAGTTTTTGACAGGTGTATACTCCCAAGCAACCATTGTAAACAAAACACCAATAACCTCTGTTAACATCAAAAGTTTTCTCTGGCCTCTTTATAATCCATCCCACCCTCTACTCTTGTTCCCAACAACCACTAATCTGCTTTCTCTCACTATAGATTGGTTTATATGTCTAGAACTTTTTACAAATATAGAATCATGCAGTAGGTACTCTTGTGTATTACACTAAGCATGATTTTGAGATTCATCCATATTATCTATATATTGCTGTTTTGTTTCTTTTTGTTGCAGAATAAATATATTGTATAGATAAACCGTATTTTGTTTATCAGCCTATTGGCAGACATTAGGATTGTTTCAATTTGGGGCTATTACAAATACATCTGCTATGAACATTCATGTACAGGTCTTTGTGTGGATGCATGTTTTCATTTCTCTTGGACTAATACAGGCAAAATGACTGGGTCATATGGTAGATGTTTAATGTTTAAAGAAATTACCAAACTGCTTTGTAAACTTGTAGCATTTTAAATTCTAGCTAGTAACATATGAGAAGTCTGGTTGTTCAGCATCCTTACCAACATTAGGTATTTTCAGTCCTATTAATTTTAATGATTTCCAGTGATGGTGTAGGGTTTCAAGTCATATTTTTATACATAAATTATTTTTTGAGATGTCCAAATCTTTTGCCCATTTTAATTTGAATTTGTCTTATTGAGTCATAAAAGTTCTTTATGTATTCTAGATATAAGTCCTTCGTCTGATATGTGAGTTGGAAATATTTTCTCCTAGTTTATAGCTTGCTTTTCATTTTAACTTTGGAGTCATATGTAATTAAGTTACATACCTTAAAACAACTCAGATAATTCAGAGAGATATATAATAAACATGTTTAAATATTCATCGTTTCTAAAGTGTTTCTGATTTACAGTTCTTAAACTCAAATTTTTTAAAAGATTTTATTTGTTTATTTGAGAGAGAGCACATGAGCCCTGGAGAAGTGGAGAGGGAGAGGGAAAAGCAGGTTCCTCTCTGAGCAGGGAACCTGACACAGGGCTCGATCCCAGGACACTGAGATCATGACCTGACCAGATGCTTAACCAACTGAGCCACCCAAGCATCCCAAACTCATAATATTTTTAAGCAAACCTTTTTAATCTATATGCTGGTACTAAAAATTAAGCTTAATATGAAGATACTCTGTAGAACATTTAAATTTTTATAGAGCTTTCAGTTACAAAGTAATGCTTTTGCAGAAATTAAAACAATACAGACATGTTCAGAGAGCAAAATATTGTGTATTGCTTCTTTCCTAAACTCATTTCCCAAATCCCATTAAGTTTAGTGTATATCTTTTCTGATTTTTTTTCTATGGATATTGCAATATACAAGATCAGACTGTCAGATCAAACTAACACAAATCAGTAATATTACCTAGTATCAACATTTACTAAGTATTTCAAGGATACAAGGGACCATGCAACTCTATTAAAGAAGCGGAGATATCTAGGACATGAAAGATGGCTCTGCAAACCATGTTTTCCTACATTGGTCATTCATCTCTGGCCCAAAATAACATGAGATTTCTAAATGAGGGTCACCTCAGCCAAGGGGAGTATTTAAATTATGAATCATCTCCATTTTATACCTCCTAGCTTACGTGACATTCTTCAGAAAGCTATGCCTCATTAATCCTGAATTTATTTACTATAGATAATCCTTAGCCAGGGACATCTTGCTAAGGACATGTCAAATATAAGTTCCCTTTCTCCTAGCTAATACCATTGGTCTCTTCAGTCAGAGGTCCAGAAGTCACCTACCTTCTACCCTCTCCCCCAGCCCCAGGAAAGGAAGTGAATGGGTTGTAGAGCAGTTCTTTTAACCCCTCCTTACAATAAACATATATGAATATGTTTAGGTTTTTTTGGTTCTGTATGTTGAGTGTTTTTACACTAAAATTGGATTTAAGATTAATTAATAGGTAAATAGGTGGTATCATTTCTCCCCTTAATATATAATGGACATTTCTCCTAGACCGTACATTCATTTAAATGGCTGCATAGGAAGTACAATTTTGATGTTCCAATTTTTGATAATCACATTTATAAATGACTAAATTTCCATACAATAAATTTCAGCTGTTAAGAACTTTTATTTTGGGACGCCTGGGTGGCTCAGTTGGTTGGACAACTGCCTTCGGCTCAGGTCATGATCCCGGAGTCCCGGGATCGAGTCCCACATCGGGCTCCCAGCTCCATGGGGAGTCTGTTTCACTCTCTGACCTTCTCCTCACTCATGCTCTCTCTCACTGTCTCTCTCTCAAATAAATAAATAAAATCTTTAAAAAAAAAAAAAAAAGAACTTTTATTTTTTTGTAAGATTTTTTATTTATTTATTTGACAGAGAGAGATCACAAGTAGGCAGAGAGGCAGGCAGAGAGAGAGAGAGAGAGGAGGAAGCAGGCTCCCTGCTGAGCAGAGAGCCCGATGCGGGACTCGATCCCAGGACCCTGAGATCATGACCTGAGCCGAAGGCAGTGGCTTAACCCACTGAGCCACCCAGGCGCCCCTAAGAACTTTTAGATAGTAACATAGACCTCAAGTATAAATGCGGTCATTTTGGTACAGATTATTTATTCTGGTGAGAAAGGCTTCGAACAAAAGTTCTGGAAATTAATATGTGAACATGACTATAGTTTTGAGTGGCTTATCTGAGCCTGGTTTAGTGAGCCTTGCTTGTGATCATGTTTGTCCCAACTGTGGAGGACTGTTTCCCGTCACAGGTAAAGTGATTTGTGGTTCCTCTGTGTGATTCCCAAATGACATTAGGGGTATAGCTAGAATCAGAGACTATCTTAAAACAAACTGCATGCTTTGAAATTGTCTACTGTAAAACACAAAAATGCCAAGGCCAGATTTCTTCGTCCAACCTTTTTTTTTTTTTTAAAGATTTATTTATTTGAGAGAGAGTGAGTGTGTGAGAAAGAGCATGAGGGGGAGAAGGTCAGAGGAAGAAGCAGACCCATGGAGCTGGGAGCCCTATGTGGGACTCGATCCCAGCACTCCGGGATCATAACCTGAGCCAAAGGCAGTCACCTAACCTACTGAGCCACCCAGGTGCCCCCCCTTAGTCCTATCTTTCAATAAAGTCCAGACTGGTGACCCAGTAACTTCTCTTTTAGAATGGTATTTTCTGGACTAAATAAAAATATATTACCATATTAAAGATTAGAGGCTTACTAAATGTTTTCATACTAAAATTTCATTCTAATTAGCAAAAAGCTAGTATGTAGCCTTGCAAGCATCCAGGAAATTAAAATTTGAGATGGTATATGAAATGATGTCTATTTAAAGATCGAAAATATTACCTTTAATGTATCTTTAATGTAATTTCTATCTTACCCCCCCTTTATTTTATTCATAGGTACCACATTGAATGAGCAAATATTGAACTTTCCTGGTTCCCCTTATAAAAGGAGTATAGGGAGTAGGGATATAGTTTGAATTGCAAAGCATTTCACATTATGAGGTAGGTAGAAAATAGTGATCTTCTAGATCATAGATTATTTCTATGAAGCTGACTTACTTGGAAGCGAGCAATATGCTTCTTACACTCTTAGTTCAGACTAAATAAACTAAAAATCATGAATGCCTATCTGCAAATTTGGATGTGGAAATTTGGGGTCACTTTATTCTAAAACAAAATATTATGTATTTTTCAGGGGTAAAATACATGCTCAAAGAGTTAGCCTAACTTTTAGACTTATAGGAAGTAAGATGATAAGAAATGGGAGATGTGTGAATTTTCAGATGATGGATCTATGTTGATGGTGTAATTCTAAACTTTGAACTATTTAATTTTTATAACAAGATTGCAGTTGGCTTCAGATGACTGGGAGCAGAGTATTAGACAAAAATCAATTTGGGGATCTCTGCATTGTGTTTTTTAGCTTCCTGGTTGTTGGACAGTCTCTCCATGTGGGGAAAGTTCATGCTAGAAAACTGAAGCAATTAATGGGTGACTATGATCAGATTTCTTCACCAAGTTCTCAGCCTGATAAGGGTAAGTTCCCATTCACCTCTTTATTGATCTCTGCATGATCTGTGGACTGTGGGGACACTTTTCTCACTTGTCATGCCTTCGGGGTTCATCCGTGTTGTACTGTGTATCAGCACTCCATTCCTTTCTATTGCTGAATAATATTCCATTGTATGAAGATACCGTGCCTTACTTATTCCTTCAGCAGTTAATGGACATTGAGTTTTCTACTTTTTAGCTCTTATGAATATTGCTGCTGTGAACATTGGTGTTAAGTTTTTGTGTGAACAAAGGTTTTCAGTTCTCTTGATTGTGTACTTAGGAATGAAATTGCTGGGTCATACAGCAACACTGTTTAACGTTTGAGGAATTGCCATATTGTTTTTCTTTCTTTTTTTTTTTAATTAGGAAATATTTCCAGTGGTTATTCATAAAAGTATTCATCAAAACAGAAATAGTAGATTTACAGAGCTATATATCAATAAGAAGACAAGAAGGAAATGAAATATTCAAGAGATAGAGATATCTTGAGAAGTTTCAAAGGAATACATACCAGGCTAAAAAATCTACAGTTACACTATGGTTGCACAACAGGTTATAGTCATTCCTACATTTTCCTCAATAAGGTCTTCCTTATATTTGCCTTTCTGTTTTCCAGCTTGTCAAAATTTGGCCTTTCGTTTAAGCATTTTTTTCTGATCTTTGTCCATTTTTAGCGTGGTGATAACCACCTTGCTTGGGTGAATGTCCACATGGACAGTTGTGCCATTAGCTTTCTCACATTGTACACGCTTGATGTAGATGACCTATTTCTTTCTGTACACCTGGACAGCCTTGCTGATTTGTTGACCTTTATAGTGTCTTCAAACCACCTGGACCTCATCATCCGTGTGGATGGGCATGGAGCAGAGGTACTTTCCCCGCAGCTTGTTGCAGAGTGGGGATGACAGGATCTTACTGCACACGTGCA
The DNA here is from genome assembly GCF_009829155.1 of Mustela erminea. Classification (NCBI taxonomy): domain Eukaryota; kingdom Metazoa; phylum Chordata; class Mammalia; order Carnivora; family Mustelidae; genus Mustela; species Mustela erminea. The sequence continues at coordinate 102,574,533 of NC_045620.1, read as the reverse complement.
AGGGGGCACTGAAGTGGCATTTGGGGTTTCTGCTGCTGTCTGAGATCACAAAGGGGTTGAACTTCCTGGTGACCATCTACCTGGCTCCGGGTAGGCTCAGACCTGTGTGCACAGGGCCAGAAGTCCAGATTATTTTTCAAAATAACCGTGTGCTTTACATCCCCACAAGCAACGAATGAATTTACCAATTTTCCACATCCTTGCAGACACTTAATGTCATCTGCCTTTTTTTTATTTTAGCCATCTTTGTTGGTACGAAGCATCAGATATTTTTAAACATAAAAGTAGGGAAAATAGGATAGTGAGCCTTCATATACCCATCATCCAGTTTCAACAGTTATCAACATCTTTTTAATCTTGTTAGTGACTTTGTAAAAGCAGGTTTATAGAAGTATAGTTAACATATAATAAACCATACATATTTATTTATTTTTTTAACCATACATATTTAAAATATAAAATTTGACGGGTTTTGACAGATGTATATACCTTCAAATGATCAATATAGTAAACATATATCCAGACCCGAAAAGATACCATTTATAATCATCCCACCCACCCCTTCCTGCCTCATCCCCAGGCAAATACTGTTACTATAGATTAGTTTACATTTACTATAGATTAGTTTACATTTTCTAGAGTTTTATTTAATGGAAACATATATTATGTGTGTATATTATGTACAATATATTATGTATAAAGTTTAGAATTATACCATCAACATAGATCCATGTGTACATATACATATGTATATAATATATATGTACAACATAATTATTTTGAGATTCATCCATATTGCTGACTGTATCCATAGTTCATTCCTTTTTATCACTGATAATAAATCATTGTATGGATATACCACTATTTGATAGTTCCATTTACCTGTCAATCATCATTTTGGTGTTTTCCTTTCTGGGGATATTACAAATAAAATTGCTATGAATATTCATGTATCAGTCTTTGTATGGATGTATATTTCCTTTTCTTTTCAGGGAGGTATCTAGGAATGGACTAACTAGATCATACAGTAGGTAAATGTTTAAATTCCTCAGAAACTACCAAACTTTTGTTAGTGGTTGTACCATTTTACATCACTAACTAGCAACGTATGAGAATTCTAGCTGTTCCACATCCTCACCAACACAGATAATGTTATTCTTTTGATCTCAGTCATTCTAGTGAGTGCTCATACTGGTATCTCATTGTGATTTTAATGGACATTGACTTGATGGTATCTTTTCATGTGCTCTTTGGCTATTTGTATATATTCTTTTCTGAGGTATCTATTCAAATCTTTTACCTATATTTAATCAAATATTTGTTAAATTGTTTTCTTCTAGTTAGAATTTTTATACTATTTAATAGGAGCTAAATTTTCTGACTCACCAAATGAGGCTTCATTTAAACATTGTTTTTTTTTTTAAAGATTTTATTTATTTATTTGTCAGAGAGAGGGCGACAGCGAGCACAGGCAGACAGAGTGGAAGGCAGAGTCAGAGGGAGAGGGAGAAGCAGGCTCCCTGCGGAGCAAGGAGCCCGATGTGGGACTCGATCCCAGGACGCTGGGATCATGACCTGAGCCAAAGGCAGCTGCTTAACCAACTGAGCCACCCAGGCGTCCCTTAAACATTGTTTTTAATCTCAAGTTTCCAGAAAAGATAACTGATCATTAATGACTCTAGAGTGCTATTGTCAGGCTTATTTCTGTTGAAGGGAAGAAATACACTCTTCTGCATGGATTATGCAGCCTCCTAATTTTTGGAGACAGAGTAAGTCACCAAAAATATCTAGGGCATTATCATCTTGTAGTAAGTGTTTTCTGAATTTGAGGGAGGGGAAAGAAATAAATCAGGAATAGTGCTGCCCCCACCAAAAGAATCAAACATGCCAACAACAAAACTAGTGTATCTACTTTATATTTCTTCTGAAACTTTTCTCTGTGTCAGTCTGACACTGTCTCAGCTTTCACCTCCATTTCCTCCCTTAACCCTCCCACCAGTACTTTATATTAGAGAACAAAGCAGAAGACATTCTAGAATGCTCTCTTCACCAATCAGAAGTAATAGAATGAAATCCAAGGCCTATACAGAAGGTACAGAACTCTGTTCCCTCATCTTCTCTCATGCTGTATACAAAAGAGTAGTTTCTTCTCATAGGTGAATTTCTAGTTTCCAGCATTCCCAAACTATTTTGTAAACATTAAGTCTTATAGTACTCTAGTCAGGTAAGTATGTATGTTTATTTTATTTTGTTTGAGTAAAAGGAAGAGTTTAGAAATTAAATTATTTCTATATGGTTCTATTAATTCTCTTAGAAAACAATATACAAGAAATTTATTAAATCAGAACTTTAGAAAATATATGAGCACTTGATCAGGCCACTTGTCAGGAATGTGTAGTCTTTATCTACACATTCCTATATGTCTTAAATTTTTAGCTATACAACAGAACCCTATATTCCATCTCCTTTCTGCCTTCATCCCACATCTGACAAAGAAAAAGCTACTTCTGAGTGGTCTACTACCCTTTTATTTTTTAAGATTTTGTTTATTTATTTGAGAGAGAGAGAGAACACGAGAAGGGGAGGATCAAAGGGAGAAGCCGACTCACTGCTGAGCAGGGAGCCCGAAGCAGGACTTGATCCTGGGACTCCAGGATCGTGATCCAAGCCAAAGGCAGTCACCCAACCACTGAGCTACCCAGGCACCCAATATTTGACTATCCTATTGCACCTTTTTGACATATAATTTCATGGTATTTAACTTATACCAAATTCAGTTTTAATTTGTTTGGGCTTCTTTGTTTTGTTTTTTGAAGCTCTCTTCAAGAGCAAAGGAGATATTTAGAATAAAATAATCTAGTAAGAAGAATTTTCTCCCATCTTCTCTACAGAGAATCCCTTGGTCTCAACCTAATGAAGCATTCAAAGAAGACATATGATTCTTTTCAAGATGAACTTGAAGATTATATCAAAGTGCAGAAAGCCAGAGGCTTAGAGCCAAAGACTTGTTTCAGAAAGATGAGAGACAACTGTTTGGAAACCTGTGGATACAGAGAAGAGGCAGATTACCGACCAAGGTATAGAATGTTTGATCAAAGACTCTCTTCTGAAACCAGGCAGACCTACCCAAGATCATGCCCTAGTTCACAAAAAGTGGAAACCCGCTTACCTCAGTGGCTACCAGCTCATGACAGCAGGCTAAGACTAGACTCCCTGAGCTACTGTCAATTCACAAGGGACTATTTCTCAGAGAAACCAGGGCCCCTGAACCTTAGTCAGCAAGAGTATAACTATAATTCATACAGTGTAGAATCTGGAGTTCACAATCGCCTCTCCTCAGCAAACTGTGCCAGTGGCCATCCAGCCCATCATAAACGGCTACATCAGAAGGGAAAAAGGCACCTGGAAGAAGGCAGAGAAAAACCAGAGGAGGAGCGGCCCAAGCATAAGAGAAAAAAAGGTTGCGAGGAAATAGATTTAGATAAACAGAAGAACTTCCAAACCAGCAAAACACAGATGGAAGCAGACAGGATCAGCACAGGAAAGCTTAAGAATCGAAAGGAGAAAAAAAGCCGAGATGGAGCCTCTAAGAAAGAGGAACGGAAGCGGAGAAAAGAGAAAAAGGAACAAGGTAAAGAGAGAACAGAGGAGGAGATGCTTTGGGACCAGTCTATCCTCGGATTTTGAAGCTCTTGGCTTGGTTCTCCTGAGGTTAAATTGAAAAAATAGCTGAGGGGCCTGGTTTTCTGATGCTCATGTTCTTACCAGTTTTTTTCATGTGAGCAGGTACTTGAACTTCTAACAACAGGCAGTGAACAGGAAATATTTAATATGCTTACTCTCCATCACGGAAATTACTTTTCCTCATTTTCTAAATGCATCCTTACATTTTTCGTGTATAAGGTGTAATTTCCCTTAATGAGAGTGGCTCTGCTTTTACTCATCAAATTGCTATGATAGTAGAAGTATTATTCCCTTGGGAGGTCATTTACTTTAAATTGGAGTGTATTCATAGGCTTTGGAAAATCTGTTTCTTGATTGGGTTTGTTTTAGTTTTGAATGAGGTATATTTATATTCATTAGTTTTCTCTATGATACAATTTAGACTGATTTTTTTTTCCCTTTTTGATTTAACTTGCAGTGTATTTTCTAGATTGGAAAGTGGAGAATGGAATTCATTATAATAATAATAAGCTAAAGTTACATATAGTTTTTAAAGTTTCAAAGAGTCTTTATGCAAAATCAGTTTATATTCTGGAAATATTTATAATAAAGTGTTCTAATTTCTGCATTTTGTTGTTCTGTGTTGATGATCTGTCCCCATTCAACAATGATTTTCTTGTGGAAGAGAAATAAAACTAAGCAATTTGTACTTAAGAGGCAAGATCTTTTGGGTAGGTCACACTTTACTATACCTTGCTCATTCATATTTAAACCCACTTTTTAGGACAGAGATCTATTATTGATGACAATTTTTCCAAAAAGCTGAAATTGAAGAGAGAGGAATTCATAAGAAATAAAATGCTAGCAGATTATTCTTTCCTAACCGATGCTTTCATTCTGATAATTCCCTTTTTTATGATAAGTATATCAAATATTTGAACATCAGTATCTTTTAGAAAGAACTATGGCCTGGGAATCTGAATCCCAGAATTCTAATCTCAACTATGACATCAAATTGTTATGTGACTTGGGGGAGTCGCTTAACTTCATTTTCCTCATTATCAAATACGCTTTGGATAACAAGATTCTGTGGTATGAAAAGTCTGCATTCACAATGTTGTGCTTACATATCTATTTTAATATTAACTTCAGAATTATTTTTGCTAAAAACATTTTTAGCTTGTACACTAAAAGATACATAAATATAATAAAATATATCAATATATCTATCCCCCTCAACCCTTCCTCCTGCATGAACCAATCTCCCTACCCTTGCTGAGCTGTTGCCTTACTCAGCCCTGGCCCATCTCTGGGTCACACCACCTTACTTGGGCTCCTACTGCCCTGGGCCCCAAATAGCAAAGAAGGAAAGAAGGGGAGGAAAGAGGGAGAGAAGGTAGATGGCCCATTTTATTTTAAACTAATAACCACAAACCTCCAATCCATCAAGTTTCCTTAGTAAGTTTCCCACTCCAAGGTACCGCTTTTATATTCTCTCTCCTCAAACCTTTCCCTTCCTCACACCTCCCATAGGCCTCCTTTCTCAGCTCCTGACTTCAACTCACACTCCAGTGAGAAAATAGAAGCCTTCAGAAGGGGCCTTAACTCATTGCCATACCACCAGATTTATGAACTTCCCTCAAGAATTTGGTTCTTGGTCTTCCCTCCTATTACAATGAAGGTGTCCCTGCTCTTACTAAAAACGAGTCTCTCCTCATGCAATGGATCCTATACCCTCTCACCTTCTCCAGGTCTGGATTATTCCATTAGTATGCAGACAGGTTTCTGTTTCCCCTCTACAAAGAATAAAAAACAACTCCTTTCACTGCCATATCCTCTTGCAGCTACCTCTTTTCCCTTTCACATCAAACCTTGTCTACACCTGCTGTCCACATACTTGGTCACCTCTCCTTCTCTCTTTCTCCTATTCCACCTAATTTTCTGTCCCTACTGCTTCTCTGAAGCTGTTCTTGTCAAGGTCTCCAATGGCCTCCATGTTGTCAAATCCAATGGATATTTTTTATTTGTATTCAGCTCAGCCTCTCAGCCCTCCCATCTGGTTGATCAATCTCTCTTTGAAATGCTCTTCCCCCAGCCTTCATAGCACCACATTCTCCCGATTTTCTTTACCTCTAGAGCTCCTCCTTCCCATGGGCTCCTTTCCTGGCTCCTCCTCCCCCACCTACCTCTAAGTGCATCATCACATATGGTGCATCGGGGACCAGAGCTAGCCTACTACTCTGCAATCACACATCCTAAGTGATCTTACCCAGGCCCATGGCTTTAAACTTACCTGTATGTTGTTGATTACATGTTCCCCACCCTTCAAATTCATATGTTGGAATCTAATCCCCAGTGTCATGGTATATGGAGATGGTGTCTTTAGGAGGTAATTAGGTCATGAAGATTGAGCCTTCATGAATGGGATTAATGCCTTTGTAAGAAGAGGCCAGACAGCTAGCTCAGCCACCTGGCGTCTGGTCATTTGTTACAGCAGCTCAAAGTGTCTAAGACAGTTGATGACCTCTAAATTTCTATTTCTAGACTAGATCTCTGTGAGTTCTAGACTCCTATCCAACTGCATTTGTTGATATTTCCACTTAGAAATGGAAAGGAGTACTTGCTTCCCTCATCACCAGTCATTCCTCCCCGCCTCCTCCCCACCCAGTTTCCCCAGCTCTGTGACTAACAACACCGAATTAGGTGTTCAACCCTTTCTCTCCTACGTCAACCCTATCAGTAATTCCTCCTGGTTATATCATCGAATTCTCTCTCCTATTGTCCAGTTCTCTGCATCTTCCTTGACATCGCCCTGTCCCAAACCATCATTTATCCTTGCACTAAACCGGAAAAGTCTAAAAAGAACTGCAAGACTGGAAGAACTCATCACAGGTTCTGAGTTGGTGAGTGCAAAACTGAAACAGAAGCACCAGGCAATCAACTACTGTTACGGTCCTCTACACCCTGAAGATTTCAGCAAGATCCCAGCAACCATTCCCTTCAGAAGGACAAAACCTTGCCTCAAAACAAAACAAAAAACCTGCTAGGCTGAGTAACCAAATCAAGCAGGGAAGTAACACTAGGAGTAAGAAGAGAAGGCTCAAATAGGGAGCAAGAAAAGGTCCCAGAGGAAGCAAAACCCAGAAATGACTATAACAGCAAAATACAACATCTTGTATTTTTGACAGGCAAGACCCAGAGGCCAATAGGGAATAGAGCAGAATTTTCTGCAGCAGGCTTAGCCCTGAGAGGCGAGAAGTAACCATGTTTGACACCCTTCACAATAACAAAGAGGGAGCCCTGAGCTGTGAAGCTGAGAAAGGTACTCCAGGCCATTCCCTTGTCCTTAGAAATGTCCTTCCACTGGTCAGGGTTAACACATTTCATTTAAATTTTGGAAAAGAGGAGGAAAATGTGATCTTGCACACATAAAATATTGTAAGAGAAAAATGAACTATGAACTATTTTGACAGGAGGACACTGAAAAAAGGCAGACACAAAACAGATTAAAACTCTGCCCTAACACTTCAGAAAGAGCTGAAATAAGATAGTAATGAAAGCTTTGAGAAAAGCACGTCAACTAGAAAAATAGCTCTGGAATAAAATGGCCAGACAATTACACAACTGAAAAAGAAAAATAATTATTAATTGCAGGGAAAACAAAATGTAATGCAGCAAAAAGAAAAAAAAAAGCAATTCTATTTTTTCAGTCAGAAATATTCATGGAGCATCAAATTTCAGCTAGATGTGATTACAAAACAATGACCCTGACAGACACAGGAAAAAAATAGCAACAGGGAAATAAAAGCATTTAGGAAATAAAAATACAGGAGAGTAGAGACAACATAGAAAAAGGAAATAAAGTGTAAAAAGGAGAATAATGAACATAATGCCAAAAAAAAAAGTAACGAAAATAATACAAAAGACTTGCAAGAAGGTGATAAAAAGTAAATCAAATATATTTGGAATCTCTAAACAAGAAAACAAGCAATGAAGCAGAACAAACGCTTCTATGTTTACTGAGGTGTATTTTTTGTCTATTAATGGCACTATGTATATACATTTGCAAAACAGTTACAGGTGTGCATGCAAAAGTCTGTTGACTTGTTTAGGCAATGCATGAAGTATTCTGGATTCTCAGACCCTGGGCAATAACTCCCAAGACAGTTTTGAACTTTCAGATCTAACGAACTTGGTTTTGAACTCCAGTTGGACACTTATAAGCTATGTATTGTACATTCCTTGTCGGGCCAATGACAGCAATAATTCCGCCCCCCCCCATGCCACCCCTGAGGTAGTCCCTTCCCATACTGCTGGGCTTGGTCATGGGACTTGGTTTGGCCAATGGGAGAACAGCAAATATGACGCAAGCTAGATTTGGAAAGTGCCCCTGCTTGCCTTCATGCTACTTCTGTTACTCAGCAACCTTGTACAGGCCCTGCTGAATCATAAGAGACTTGTGGCCATGTTTCCGTCACCCAGTTGACCTTGAACTAACTCTTCCTCTTCCCCAAATACCAGGTTCCTTGGCCTTCCAACCCCCACTGAGCCAGGCCGGCCAGCTTACAAAATGGTGAAAAATAAATGCTTGCTGTTTTAAATCGTAAGTTGTTGGGTGGTTTGTGAGGCAGCAAAAGCTAACTTACACACTTCATGATTTTAGGTGAGTTTCTTAATCTGGAGATAAGAGAAGTACCCAAGCAGGGCTATTGTGAAGATTAAATAAGAGGAGATAAAGTGCTTGGCACAACGTAAACATTCAACATAATTAAAAACAACCTCCACAGACTGGCATGAGGGCAGTCCTCAGGCTGGAGCACACTGATCTAGTACTTTGTAAGCAGTCCTCATACCTAGAATGCCAGAGGAAAGCATGTGAAAGAACTGGAAGGATGGGGCAGCAGAGGCCATGATATGAGGGTGCACTAATCATGGAGGAGAAGGGCTGCACTCTAGTCCTTGCCCTGCCCCCCACCCCCATGCTATCTGCCCTGGAAACGATGGCTGCCAAGGGCACTCAGCATCTTGGGAGGCTCCTCCAGGACCATAAAGTATGGACCTCCAATGGACAGGAAACAAACCAAAGAAAAGGACAACCCTCACAGGCAGTACGGATATCCCAGTGTGTCTTGGATTGCCTGGAGACCAGAGCCCCTAATAACAATGGATGCTGCCTGGGCACATGTGACATAGGTATGTATCCATCTCATCCCCAAAGCTATCAAAGAAGGAACTGCCATTGCTCCCACCATTTCACATGGAAGAAAGCTGAGACTGAGAATCATTCAAAGTAATTTGTCCAAGGTTACACTGGAGCCCAGCCCTGTCTCCTCCCAGGTTTGAGGTTTGAACGCTGCCATTTAGGGAGCTGGGATAGAATTAGGAGGAAGTGTGTTGGGTGGGGGTACCTGACAGATGGGTACTGGCCGGACTTCACAGGATCTAGGGGCTTCCTGGAGGGATCTAGGGGCTTCCTGGAGGGGCCAAGAGTGCGGAAAACAGGTCTACCATAGACCTTGAAGGGAAGGAGGGAGTACACCTTCTCTGTATGTGAGAATATGCAGAGAACGTGAGGGCACAGTGAGGTCATAGTCTTGGTCTAATAGGAAAGGGGGTAATGGGCTGTTTCTGGACAGAAAAAGAGGGCATTGGACTGGGTGGTCTCAAAGGTCCCCCCTCCAAATGGGGAGAATAGAGCCAAGCACATGAAATTTCACCCGTTATCATTAGCTGTCCATCAAAAGATGCCACAAGGAGAATGAAAATTCAAGACAAAGAGTGGGAGATCTCACACCTGTAGAACCAGCAAAGGGCTCATTGGCAGAATATAGGGAAAATGCAATAAAGGCAGCAGGAAAATGTTCAGGAGACCTCCGCCAGAACTTCACAAGAGAGAAACATCCAAAAAGCCAGTGGGTATTACAAAAGGTACTCGGTATCCTTGGAAACTAAGAAATGCCCGTGTTTGGTTTTGGTTTGTTTTGGTTTTGGTTACTCTGAATTTTACTTTAACTATTAAAATGAGATACAGAACTTAAGGTCTGATCATTCTAAGCATTAGAAAGAATGAGAAGCAATCAAACACTTCTGCGGGAGGATTTCAAAATCCTCTTTCAAAAAATATTTGGTGTTACTGTGTTTGATAATGCCGAATAAGCAATGCCATGTCACCCAGAGATTTTGCTCTTAGACTAGAATAGAAACATGTGTAAGTCCTTGAATGGAAACATGATCTGTGATTATGTAGTTCAACAGAATGCAAAACCATACAACCATGAAAAAGAACACATTGTGGTGAAATTCAAAAGTATGCTGAACAAAAGAAGTACATTGTGCATGATTCCACCTATGTAAAATTCAGACAAAAAAAACAAGGGGCGCCTGGGTGGCTCAGTCCACTAAGCATCTGCTTTCAGCTCGGGTCGTGATCCTGGGGTCCTGGGGTCCTGAGACTGAGCCCTGTGTCAGGCTCCCCACTCAGCGGAGAGCCTGCTTCTCCCCTTCCCTCTACCCACCCACCCCCATGTTCACTCTCTCTCAAATAAAACTTTTTAAAAAATAAATAAAATAATAGTAAAAAACTAAACTACCTTATTTCGAGATGTCTTAAGTGATAAGCTATACAGAAGGACAAGATTACCACAGAGGTCAAGTTAGTGCCCCACAGTTAACATGTGGAGGGGAACTAGACGGACTTCTGGACTGTGGGCAGTGTCTCTTTACTGACCTGAATGTGCGTTGGTGGGCATTTCCTTTGTGATGAATCATTGTGCTTTTTATTTCTGCATGTGTGCTACACTTTACAATTTAAGGGTGGTGGATTTTATTTAAAATTTTTCTCACAATAAACTTCAAACAAGATACGAGAACGTTGAGAGAATGTTGGGAGACAGTGCATTCCAAGGTGATAAGATTGGCTTAGGTGTTCCTGAATCACCTTGAAAACTTGAAAGGATTTGTTTCTCCTGATAGCCTGGGTCTATAGGATGAGGAGGTCTAAAACCCAAAAACCAAGACAAAGGAAAGGGTGAGGCCTGCTATTTCCTGGCTCCTCTGGCTGCTGAGACCTCTGAGCAAGGAGGAAGCTGGGATTCTTCTCCTGGAGCTCAGAGTGAAACGCACTTTCCACTAGGCTCCTCACTTCCTCTTGAGATTCTAGCCCAGTGGCCTCTGTTCCCTGTGGGCCCACAGGACTTCTCCTTACACCACCTCAAGGACTTACGAACTTGAGGAGATGAAGGTTGCATCTGTTTGTGGAAATTTCTCTCAGTAAACTAGTATGTTCCTAGTAAGAGGCGAACCAAACACGTTTGTCTGCTGCTCTGTGTGGTGGCATTTGGAGCGCTCGTTGTGGGGGACGGTGGCTGAGGTGTGAACCTGAAGAGGTGGGGGGGGGGACTTCCTGGATCTGGGCTTCCTAGTGGGCCCGCACACTGAACCTGAAGTGTCAGGAGAGGTCAGGGCCTCTCGTCACTCACGGATTCATACTCATCAGTATGCATTAAGCCTTGATTTCATGTCAAACACATTTTGATATGGTAAGGAACTTCTATTCCAGGGTTGGAGATAGACCAGATTCCCAAGTTAAATTCTACTTAGATGCTTGCTGCTCAACATGGAGCCTGGGTACGAGCAGCATCAGCATCACCTGGGAGTTTGGTAGAAATGCAGAGTCCCAGACCAGTGGTTCAGAATCAGCATTTTCACAATTATCTCAAAGCACTGCGTCAGGTCTTAGAAAGTGCCCTGGAGAAAAACAGAGTAGGGAAGGGGCCTAGGGGTTGTCCCAGAGGTTGAGGGTGTCCATTGAAACTCTGAGAGCTGACATTCCTGATTAAATAGATAAAGGGCTTTGTAGGCTTCAGACAGAGAAGGGCAAAGGCCCTGAGGTCAGGGTGTACCTGTTTGCTCTGCAGCAGCCTGTCTTAACAGTTTGTCTTAACAGATAGCACCCCAACTAAGAAAACAAAGCCAGAAGGAAAAACAAAGCAGAGAGGAGGCACAGAAGCAGGCAGGGCCATGACAAGCTAGCAGACTGTGGAGAAAAGTAGCAGCTGAGGTAAGGACTCAGGAAGGGCCTGAGCAGAGGTTTCAGGGCCTGAGGGAGCATGGCTGTTACAGAGGGGCTGGAAAAAATGGGGGACCGCAGTTGTGGCTGGTACTTGGAGACTGAGGATAGGTCCAGGCCAGCTGGGGGTGGCCTCAGGGACTTAATAAGGACTATTTTAAAACAATAGGGAACACAAGGGGTTTGGCTGTAGGAAGAAGAATCAGACTGACAGAAAGAAAGAGAGAGAGAAAGAGAGACGGGGAGAGAGAGAGAGAGAAAGGAAGGAAGGAAGACTGACTCTGAAAAAAGTACACAATTCTTCTGGCTGCTTCCCGGAACGTGACTCAAGGGTGTGTTAAAGCGAGCACGAAGGCTGAGTTGTAGCACCTGTAGCAGCACAGTGAGAGAAGCCGGGGCTCAGACAGGGGAGGGAGCAGCAAGGATGGAAGGCAGGGGGTAAATTCCAGGGGCCTTTCAAAGGTAAAATGGATCTCACGATACAGACATTTTCTGCCAGCACCTGAGACCTTTCTAGGCAGGGCCTGCTTCACACCGCTCAGTATGAGAGCCTATCTCTTCAATGACAAAGAACACATCTGTAGCAAAATGACACATTTAACAGAAATTTCTTCCTCCATCTTCCCTAGCAGAGATTCATCCATAGTCAACATAATAGAAAATTCTAAGATTTATGACTCTTTTCAACATGAACTTGAGGATTATGTTAGAAAGCAGAAAGCCAGAGGATTACAACCAGAGGTATGCTTTAGAAAGGTGACAGAAGATTCTGAGTACAAAGACAGAGGCCACACTGCACCCAGACCTCTAATGCTGGAGCAGGGACCCTCCTTCACGAGGACCCACACATTCTCCAGTTCCCACCCAAGGCAGAGAACAGAAGAAAATCAGTTACCCCCGAGGTCAAACTTCATCACTCCAGGCAAAGACTGGAATCTCTAAACCACTGTCAGAAAACATTAGGACCATTTCTCCAAGAATCTGTGGCTTCCAAGCCCACCCGTGCAAGGAAAGACCCCTGACCTCCATACTGCACAATGCAAGAAAGATACCAGCCACCTCTGGGAGGAGGATCCCACCAGAGCTCATCAGGCTGGCGATCACGATCAAGGCCAGGGCAGAAGGTTCAGGGAGGAGGGAAGAGGAGAATGCGACAAGGAGGAGCAGGGAGAGGGGAAGACGAAGCATCGTGAGGATGGAGATTCCCATAAAGAGAACAAGGAAAAGGCCAAGGTGCAGCCAATCAGCGCAGAAAAGCCCAAACACAGAAAGAAGAGCCACCAAGATACCACAAAGGAGGGAAGAGGGTCCCAGAGAGAGAAGACGCAACCTGGCAAAGAAAGCATGCAGGAGAGGGACTTGTGGGATGAAGCCATCCTCGGCAGTTGTTACTGATGGTGGGGATTTGGGGCCCCTGATAGTAAATGATTTGGATATGTTGGAAAGGCTGAAGCAATTCTGTGACCACCATTTGGAAGAAAATAAAACTTGACCCCCACCTCAGATTTATATTCGAATATAAAATATAGATGGCTTAATGATGTCAGTGTAAAAGCTAAAGTATAAAACTATTAGGAGAAAATATAGGAAAATTAGTTTTGGAGTGTGAATGGCCTTCTTGAATGAGATGCATTATTCAGAATCCATAAAGGTGAAAAAATAATAAGTGTAATTGCAGAAACATTTAAAATCTGTATAACAGAACATCTTTTTGTAAATTTTTTAAGAATAAATTAAAAGATAAGTATTGTATATAGGCATAGAACCTCCAGGAAGATACACTGAACTGTTGGCTCTGGGGGCAAAAACCAAGTAGGTGGGGGACAGAGGTCGCAGGCTTTTCAAAGTGTTCATTTTTTTCTATTTTGAATTAGGTAGTATCCACTACCTTTAAAAAAAAAAAAAAGATTTTTAAAATTTTTAAGTAATCTCTACACCCTGCCTTGAACTCACATCCCTTGATCTCAGGGTTGCTCTCTCTACCCACTGAGCCAGCCAGGTACCCCAAGATTAATACCTTTTAAATAAATATTTTTAACAGGAAAGCAACACACTGCCAAAAAATATTTGCAACACTCTGTATTAATATCTCCTGTGTCAGTTATCAAATTATTGCTTCTTATCTCCAAACAGCTTCTTTGCCAGTCTTTGTGAAACTGGACAATCGAAACTGGTCTCCTTTGCGCGCTGCCTTGGTGTTATTCTCTGCCAGTAGAGGGCGCTAGAGGGACATTATAAACTGGGAGCAGGAGGGACTTTTCTTCCTTTTCCTGAGGTTGCTGGTTTCCCCTAGCAGCAAGTCCTTGCCTTTGTATGTGGGACGTAGCTGCAGTCCACACCATGTGACGATTTTTTTTTTTTTTTTTTTTTTGTCCCTGGTGACCTGAGTGATCTGTGCGTTCCATATTCTCTCCGCAGCGGTCCAGATCTCAGTCATGTGGGGAGACCCTCTTCCAGGTTTCTCTCTTTCTTCCATGTTCACCTCCCTCAAGGGTCAAGGGTAGGCAAACTACAGTCTGCAGTCCAAAGCCAGCCCCCTGCCTGTTTTTGTACTGCCCCCCATCTAAGAATAGTTCTTAATGGATCTATTCTTAGAATAGAATGGATCCCATTCTCCTCATTAAAGAACTTTATTCCAAAGGTTATAGTATTATATTTTTATTATTTTTTGGAGATTTTATTTATTTATTTGAGAAAGAGTGTGAGTGCAAGTGCAAATGGGCGAGGGGCTGAGGGAGAAAATCTTAAGCAGACTCCACCCCAAACCCAGAACCTTACTCAGGGCTCTATCTCACAATCCTGAGATCATGACCTGAGCCAAAATCCAGAGTCAGTTGCTTTACTGACTGAGCCACCCAGGCGCCCCTACTATTATATTTTAAATTTTATCAATACAAAAGTCGTGGAGATTTGTATTCTGTATTGTTATACATAAATATTCCACAAAGCCTAAGATATTTACTACCTGGCCTTTTACAGAAAAAGTTTGTCAATCCCTGTTTCAGACTCTCCTTGTACTAGTTTTAGTAGTTAACAACATTTTATTAGTTTAATTTTGTTTTTATTTAATTTTCTTTCTTTAAATTACTAGAATGGTTTGTGTTCTGATTGAGCCCCAACTAATAGAGCCCTAATAGAACAAAAGTATCTACCAATTAATAAGAAAATATAAACAACTCAACAGGAAAATAGGCATTTACGTATACATTCAGTTAACAAATATTAAATTCCAGTTATTGTTCCAGGTACTAAGGATAAAGCGGAGAATGAAATACAAATAAGATACAAAGACTGAAAGAAAAGAAGGCTTTTTTGATGTATAAAATGGAGCTCATTTCTGGGCTTGAGTCATGATGAGCAGGTAACTCACCTTGATGTAGGCCTGGAAAGAATTTGAGAATCTTGAAGGTTGTGGGAGTATTCGTTGTCTGCTGACTGGTACCACCCCACAGTTGTTGAACATCTGGCATCCCTAATTCCACCTACAAAATGTCAGTAGCTGTTTCGCCTCACCTACGTGTTGAGACAATCAACATAGGCTCCCATAAATTTACAAAACATGCCCCCTTCCAGAGGTTCCTACTCACTCAGAGACAGCCTAACTTAGCTTCTGGAAGTTCAACTGACAGTTTAAAAATCAGAGCCCTGATTTCCTTTGTCCTTGATGACAACCCAGTTATGCAGGAAAAGGCTGGTATCTTAACCCCACTTATCAGATGAGGAAATCAAGGCCTGGAGGCTGGAAGAACCAAGAAATTATTCTAATCAAGATGCTCTGTGACCTGACCCACTGTTCTTTCCATCCACCTTTGTTTCCAAATGTTACTTTAAGTAATGCACAGACACAAGAAATGACAAAAGGAGGTTACTCACTTTGTTCTCTTTCCCCCTATATGCCCTGCAAGAAGAAAGTCTCCAATAAGTGCAAGGAGTGAGAACCCCCCTCCAGGAATGCAAGGTTGGTTCGACATAAGAAAATCAATCAATATAGTGTATTAATAGAACAAAATGAAAAAAACCTCAGTCGAAGCAGAAAAGGCATTTGATGAAATCCAATACCCTTTCATGGTAAAAAATACTCAGAAAACTGACAGTAGATGGGACTTCCTCACCATGATAAAATACACTTTTGAAAAGTCATAGCTAACATCATGTTCAATGATAGAAGACTAAAAACTTCTCTAAGATCAGCAAAGAGGTACAGATACCTACTCTCATCACTCTTACTCAATAACATATTGCTAGTTTTACCAGAACAATTAAAGAAAAAGAATTAAATGCATTCATATTGGAAAGAAAAAAATAAAACTATCTCTACTCTCACATGGCATGATCCTATATATAGAAAAATCTCAATCTACAAAAAACCCACAAAACTGCTAGAGCTAATAAAATCAGCGAAGTTGTAGGGTACAAACACAACACACAAAAATCAGCTGTGTTTCTATACCCCAGCAGTGAACAATCTAAAAAGGAAAATTTTTTAAAATTTCATTTATAATAGAAACCTCTCCAAAAATACCAAAGAATAAATTTAACCAAGAAGGTCAAAGATTATACTGCAAACTATATTATATTGTACTGCAAACTATATTATATTGCAAACTAAAAAATGCTGCTGAAGGAAACTAAAGAAGATTCAAATAAATGGAAAGACATCTTGTGTTCATGGATTGTAAAACTTAATATTGTTAAGATGACAAAACTATCCCAAGCAATCTACAAGTTAAATGCAATCCCATCAAAATTCCAATGGGCTTTTTTGCAGAAATGGAGAAGATGATTCTCCAATTCATACGAAAATATAAGGGGCCCTAAATAGTTAAAGCAACATTTTTTTTTAAAGATTTTATTTAGTTTGAGAGCGAGAGAGATCAGAGCAGTAGGGAGGGGCAGGGGGAGAAGCAGATTACCCCCTGAGAAGGGAGCCCTATGCAGGACTGGATCCCAGGACCCTAGGATCATGACCTGAGCCAAAGGCATCCGTTTAACTGACTATGGTACCCATAAAAAACATTTAAAAAGAAGAAAGAAGTTGAATAACTCACACTTCCCAATTTTTTTCACACTTCCTGATTTTAAAATTTATTAGAAAGTTACATGTACTATCTCCACAGAGATAGAATCAATAGGAGATTATATATATATATATATATATATATATATATATATATATATATGATACCTGATAAATATATACACACATATATATGTGTGTATATATATATATACACACACTGTATTATAAGGTTTTGGCTTATGGAATTATGGAGACTGAGAAGTCCTGTGAAATGCTGTCTGCAAGTTGGATACCCAGGAGAGCAGACAGTGTTGTTTGAAGACCTAAGGGCCTAAGGGCCACTGATATAAATTCCAGTCCAAGTTCAAAGGTCAGAGAACCAGGAGTGTGGAGGGCAAGAGAAGACAGGTGTCCCAGCTCAGGCAGATAGGCAGAGGGAGGGCAAATATAACTTTCCTCCACCTTTTTGTTTTATTCAGGCCCTCAGTGAATTGGAGGATACTCACCCATATTGGGAAAAGCATTGACTTTACTCAGTACAACAATTCAAATGTTAATCTCTTCCAGAAAGAACGTTACAGACACACCCAGAAATAAAGTTTAATCAGAAACCAGGGCATCTGTGGCCTAACCATGGTGACATAAAATTAACCATCCCATCAGCGATCAAAACAGTGTTCTGCTGGCAAATGAAGTTGGATCCCTACCTCACACCATACGAAAACAAACTCAAAGTGGATCAGCAATAGAAATACAAAAGCTAAAATTATAAAACTCTTAGAAGGACACATCAAAGTAAATATGTATGACCTAGGATTTGGCAATGGATGCTGAGATATGACCCCAAAAGCATGAACAGCAAAAGAAAAAATACCTAAATGGAACTTCATCAAAATTTAAAAGTTTTGTGCACTAAAGGACATTAAAAGGGAAAAGACAACCAACAGTACAAGAGAAAATATTTGCAAATCGTATATCAGAGAAGGATCTAGTATCTAAAATATATAAAGAGCTTTTATAACTCAATAACAAAAAAGGCAACTCAATTTTTTAAATGAGTAAAGAATTTGAATAGCCACACAAAGAAGAGATACAAATGGCCAATAAACACATGAAAAGATGTCTAATGTTAATCATTTGGGAAACGCAAATTAAAACCACAATGAGATATCACATCACAGCCACTAAGAGGGATATATTAAAAAATAAAAAAAGTAACAAGTGTCAGTGAGGATGTGGGAAATTAGAGCCCTCATCCACTATTGGTAGAGATGTAAAATGGAGCAGCTCCATGGAAAACAGTTGGACAGTTCCTCAAAAAGTTAAACATAGGAATACCATACAACAGAGCAATTACACCCCTACGTATATACCTGAGAGAATTGAAAACAAGTACTCAAATGTGTATTTGTACAAGAATGTTTATAGCAGTCTTATTCACAACAGCCCAAAGTACAAATAACCCAAATGTCCAGTAATAGGTGACTCTATAAACAAATCATCTTGTATACATACAGCAGAATACTACAACTATAGAAAGTTAATGAAGTACTGATACATGTCAAAGCATGGATGAACCTCAAAAACATTATGCTAAGTGAAGGAAGCCAGACACCAAAGGCCACATATTGTATGATTCCATTTATATGAGATGTCTGAATAGGTAAATCCTTAGAGATTAGGTGAAGATTTGGGGAGGGGGGAAGTATCACATGACTACATAATGGGTACAGAGATTTCTTTTGGGGAGACAAAAATGTTTTCGAGCTAGATAGAAGTAGGTGCTGGTTGCATGACAATGTGAATGTACTAAAGACCACTGGATGGTACCCTTTAAAATGGTTAACCTTATGTTATGCGAATTTCACTTCAGTTAAGGAGGGAAAAAAGCTTACACTATACACCAGGGCTGTCTGCCTTGTGTATGCTCAGCCTCACACTTGCTCATGGAAACAAGGAGAATTTGAGGGAGACTCTGGCCTCTGGCTGGGCTGTAGGAGCAGCCCTTCCTCCTTCACAAGGGCAAGGTCTGGGTGTTTTGTTTTGTTTTGTTTTTAATTAGTTTCAGAGGTACAATTTAGTGATTCATCAGTTGCATAGAACACCCACTGCTCATCACAACATGTGCCCTCCTTAATGCCCATCACCCAGTTACCCCATCCCCCCTTCCAGCAACCCTCAGTTTGCTTCCTACAGTTCAGTATCTCTTACAGTTTGTCACCCTCTCGGTTTTCATCTTATTTTATTTTCCCTTCCTTCCCCTATGTTCATCTGTTTTGTTTCTTAAATTCCACATACGAGTGAAATATTATGGTACTTGTCTTTCTCTAACTGGCTTATTTTGCTTAGCATAATACCCTCTAGTTCCAGCCACATGGTTGCAAATGGCAAGATTTCATTTTTTTGATGACCGAATAATATTCATTGTGTATGTATGTATGTATATACATGACATCTTCTTTATCCATTCATCTGTTGATGGACATCTGGGCACTTTCCATAGTTTGGCTATTGTGGACATGTTGCTATAAACATTTGGGAGCACGTGCCCCTTCAGATCACTACATTTGAATCTTTGGGGTAAATACCCAGTAGTGCAATTGCTGGGTGGTAGGGTAACTCTATTTTTAACTTTTTGAAGAATCTCTGTACTGTCTTCCACAGTGGCTACACAAGCTTGCATTCCCACCAACAGTATAAGAGGGTTCCCCTTTCTCTGCATCCTTGTCAACATCTGTCATTTCCTGACTTGTTCATTTTAGCCAATCTGACCAGTGTGATGTGGTATCTCACTGGTTTTGATTTGTAGTTCCCTGATGTTGAGTGATGTGATATATTTTTTTTTCATGTGTCTGTTGGCCATTTGTACATCTTCTTCAGAGAAATGTCTGCTCATGTCTTCTCAGGGCAAGGCCTCAGTCTTGGTCACTCTAGGCACCACTGAGCTGGAGGGCCTCTCCAAAAGAAAAGAAGTTTAAAACAAAACAAAACAAAGGCAGAGGGCAGAGTAGGTGGACGCAAGACGGAAGAGAAAAGATTGACCACAATTAGGGTCCAGCCCCACCCTTCACGTCTGTGGGACCTTGAGAATCCTGACTTCTCTGAGTCTCAGTGGCCTCAACTGTCGCGGGGAGTCCTGACCCTGCCAGGGCAGGACACGATCACATACGTGCCATTGTTTGGCGCTGGACAGCAGTGTCACCTCCTCCCCGGAAAGCAAAGCGGAAGGTTCTAGCGTGCTCTTTGGAAAGGCACCCGAGACCTTGGAAATGCGGGGAGAATGAGGGCGCAGAGCTTGCCAATCTCACACCGGACTCCCTCCCCTCCCCCGCCCCGTCCGGTCCTTCCCACCCCTCCTCCCTCAACCCACCCTAGCTGCCCCGCCCCGCTCCCCACCCACTGCCAGCCTGGACGGTCTCAGCAGCGTGCCGCGGGGACCAGGTGTCGCCGGGGCGTGCCAAGATGCAGCCGGGGCTCTGGCTCCTCCTGGCCGCGCAGCTCACAGGTAAGCCCGGGAGACTCGCGGGGCGCGCGCGGTTGGAGCGGGTGGTCTGCCCTGGCCCCAGGAAGAGCCTGAGCCCTAGAGTTTAGAAAAGGCTGTCCTGGCGGGATGCAGAGCCCAGAGGCCAGGGCTGTGGGGGTCCCTGGGAGGAGGCACAGCAAGCACAGACCCTGAGGGTGGAGAAGAAATTCACACGCCCCCCTTCCCGCCCCCCACCGTCTTTATCCAGGGATCCCTGGAACCCCTGGAGCTCCCCCAAAAGCCTGGAGGGGAGAGAAGAGAGGAGGGAGGGAGGCAGGGAGAAGGGTAAGGATTTAAGAAAGAAGGAAAGAGAAAGGGGAAGGAGGTACAGAGAGGAGGGGAAAAATCCACCCTTGTCTAGGGTTCCCACAGCGATGTGCCCCGGAAAGGGTTCCAGAAGCTCAGTTCTGGTTTTGATGTCCTGTACTTGGCCGCACAATCTGCCGAACACCAGGCTACTGCCCCTTCTGGGACAGGTGTGGCAGAGGACTCCCTAAGGGGTCCCCTGTCTCCCCAGCACTCCCTGGCTTGTATGTGCTGTGTGGCGGGGTTCCCGGAACCAACCAGCAGTGCTGGAGTTGGAATGTTGCAGTCGACATGTAGCAAGGAAGTCCCCCCGTCCCTCTCATAAGCCCAACAAGACTGCCACTTGGAAGAAGCCTCAAACTGCCCACTAACCTGTGATGGATTGCTGTCTTCCCCAGAAAGCCCAAAGCTGGTTATTCTGCCGACCGTGACAAGGTCTGCCAGGCCCCTGCTCTGACCCAGTGAGCTCAACCACATCTCCAGTAGAAACAAGTCCAGGCCATTCAAACCTAGTGGTTATTACTGATCTTTTTAGAAATAGCAGGTCCCTCTGAGTGTGGAATCACTGGGAGAGGTCAGATGAATACCATGAGACTGCATGGGTAGCAAGGCCCGGCTCTGAGTCTGGCACAGATACGGGGGTTGGCCACTGCCGGGTATTCAGCCTCCGGGGACAGAGGAGAGAGACCAGGGTATGTCACCTAGCAAGCCTACGTGTCAGGACACAGGAAGGGGAACATACACACAAAGCGCCAGGTCCTTTTGGGGCCCCTTGACCCCTTAAGGAGTCACATCTAGGGACGCCTGGGTGGCTCAGTTGGTTAAGAGGCTGCCTTCAGCTCAGGTCATGATCCCAGCATCCTGGAATCAAGTCCCACATCGGGCTCTTTGCTGGGCAGAGAGCCTGCTTCTCCTTCTGCCTCTACCTGCCTCTCTGTCTGCCTGTGCTAGCTCGCTCTCCCTCTCTCTCTCTGACAAATAAATAAATAAATGAATAATCTTAAAAAAAAAAAAAAAGGAGTCACTTCTGGGCTTTCTTGCAGGAATTTCAGGAGTCTGCGTATTTGCAGACCCACTGTGTGCAGAGGGGGACAGGCTAGCCACTCAGGAGAGGATCCCAGGTCTCCTCGATTCAGGGAGTGGCTCAAAGTCAGGTTGTGGGGCCCCAGACCTGGGTTTGAATCTGCATCCACCACATATGGGCTATGTGACCTTGAGCGTGGCCTTAACTTGCCTGAGCCTGTCTTTCCTCACGTGTAAAATGGGTGTAGAACAGGACCTGTTGAGGATTAAGTGACATAATGCATGCGCCACGCTGGGCACAGTTCAGTAAAGATGGGCAGCATCGTCTCTTATTATCGCCCCCAAGATATCAGTGACCCCCAAAGCAGTAAAGAAGCTCTACTCTGCTGAAAAGGCAGGACGGTGTTTAGGGAGAAAAGAGAAGAGCCAGCAGACACAAGGGCACCAGGTACCATGTCATTCTTGATGCACGCAGAAGCTTGGAGTGGCCTGTAAGTGGAGTCAAAAAGCTTACGTTTGTGGCCTAGTGCTATGGGACCATGAATCAGCCTGAGACACAAGCTTCGGCAGGATTGTGACTCTAGGCCGCTGCCTCAGTAGGCCAGCTCCCTTGGGTACACACACACTCTCTCTCTCTCTCTCACACACACACACACACACTCCCTCTAGACCCCTGTGCCCTCCATGCCTTGCAGTTCCTGGGTCTCTGCCCCGGTCTGTAGGATTTCCCTTCCCCCAACAGCTAAAATGGAAGGCTCACCAGGTCAGATTCAGTGTGTAGGACTTGGCTGTGAAGAATCCATTCAACTCTTTCCTAAAATGTCATCTGCTGCCTGTAACAACTTGGTGTGGGACATGGAGACAATGATATACCAATGGACAGCACTTTACAGTTTGCAGTGCGTTTTCTTGGACATCCTCACCCTCTCAGGCAAGCAGGGCAGAGGCGGACTCCTTGAATTCCTGCAATCCCTCCGCTGGTAGGGGGCAGAGCTGGGTTCAAGACTGGGTCTTAGAGTTCTGGTCCGGTTCTCCATGAACAAGGCCCTCTTCGTCAGTGCTTCCCATCTTGAGACTAAAATGAAATCCCAGGACTGTTCTGGGGTGTCTGTCCTTCCCTTTGGGAATGGGGATCCAGTGACCTAGCACATGCGAGGCTGAGAATTGAGTGGCACCTGTGGCAATAGTGAGTTCCTCTTGCTTGAGCAGGTCTTACAGAAAGGGTGGCTGGCCCTCTTTTAGATTGGCCAGGCCAGTCCCCAGGCTCTGCCTCTATTTGGGGATCCTCCAGGCTGCCTGAGTCTTCTCTACCTGCTTGGAGCCTGTAAAGGTCTGTCCAGAGAGTGGCAGCAGGACAAGGTGAAAGACAGCTGGCTTTGATTTCAGACCTGGAATCTTTGAGTTTGAATCCCAGGTTACTTACTAACTGTTGGTGGGACTTGAAACAAGTAACTCCATGCCTCACTTTCCTCATCTGTGTCATGGGGGGGGAAATCCTCAAATAAGTTTCAGGTTGGATTAAAATCATTCACACAAAAAGCCAGGCATATAAGCATGCAAGCAATACATGGGAGCTCTCTCCCCATCCCCTCGGTCAAACTGGCCATAAGAAACACCTGCCTTGCAGATGGTCCCCTGGGATGTAGGTGCTCAAGCTCTGAGTCCGGGAACCACCAGCGGCATTTATCATAGCCCCTGGCTCCTGCAACTGGGGTGGCTGGGCAAACATGCTAATGATCTCTGTGCCTTCTGCTTCTCCCAGTTCTCCACGGCAGCTCAGTGCTGCTGCAGACCCCGCCGTCCTTAATGATTCAGACCGACAAGACGGTGATGATGTCCTGTGAAGCCACAACCTCCCGCACTAGCACGGGCATCTTCTGGCTGAGACAGCGCCAGGCTCCAAGCCCAGACAGTCACTATGAGTTCCTGGCCGTCTGGGATTCCCGAAAAGGGATTGTGTATGGCCAAAAGGTGAAGCAAGAGAAGCTGACTGTGTTTCTGGATGCCGGCCGGTCCATTCTCAAACTAACTAGCGTGGAGCCTGCAGACAGTGGTATCTACTTCTGCATGACCATCGGGAGCCCTGAGCTGAACTTCGGGAAGGGAACTCAGCTGAGCGTGGGTAAGAATCTAGCTCAATGCTACTGATGAGCGTGGAACACCTGCTGGGTGTTGGGTGCTGGGTGCGTGCCAGGCGAGGGAGCTGCCTCTGCTCTCGGCAAGCCCCACTCTGCCAGAGAGGATGTCAGCCAGGAGCAGTAGCCCATAGCTGGTAGGAGTACACTTACCCAGGGCCAAGCAGAAGCAGGGGTTTTACGGAGTCATTTCACTTCCCACTGCCCTCTACTCTGGGAGGTAAGAAGCGGATACCTATTGCAGGTGGGTTGCTTAGAAGCATTGCTGTTTCTTTTGGGGACAAGGCAGTGCTGTCCTTCAGCCACACCAGGTCTACATGAGGCTCTGCCTAGATTGGGATCAGTTCCCAAACCTGACAGTGGTCTCAGAAATTCCCACCAAGAGTGCACACCAGGAAAAGAAGGTCCTCGCTCCCTGGACATGCCCAGTGAGAGCATTTCTAGGGCCGGCGGATGCTCTTACATACTGAATGGAGGGGCCTGTGGCTCAAACCTATGCCCAGAGGTACAGGGAGGAAGGAGACTGGACCCCAGGCCTAGCTGCAAATTCTGCTGTACTTTCACTGTGTGCCTTTGCACTGTGTCCCTCTGCTCCCTGGGCCTCAGGTTTCCCGTCTGTTTCATGGGGCTGCCGTTGGCCTCCACAACACCCTCCAACCCCAAGAAGCTGCAGTTCTGAGAGTTAAGTTCAGCACACCCCATAGAAATAGATGATAAGTCACGGATGTGATTTAAAAGCTCCTAATGCCATGTTAAAAAAGAAAAAGAAACCAGCAGAATTAATTTAAATACTACATTATTAACCGATTTATCAACAAGATCATCATTTTAACTTATAATCCATTTAAAAATTATTACTGAAATATTTTGCATACTCAGTGTTCGATGTGTTTCTTACACACGGCAACCCTCGAGTGAGACTGGCCAGTGGCACAGGGGCAGGTGGTCGCACTCTTGGACAGTGAGGAGTAAGCTCTGGGAGATGTCAGGGAATCGTGGCAGAAATTCTCAAAGACCTGCACCTGGCTTTAGCCCCTTCCCCATGTTAGACTCTGGCTGGCTGACCCCCTGCGCTCCTCCCACTGTCCTGCTTCCCTCTCACCTGGGTTCTTCTCAGGCTGGGGACTGAAGAGGGACAAGGGGACACCACCCCCCCCGGAATTGGACCACTCAGAATGGGAAGACACAGGGACAGCTGGGACAGTAGCACAATTAGGAAGACAGAAACAGAGGGAAGCTGCTGCTGCTGTCCCTTCTCACCAGTTTTGGGTCTTTAGTCAGGAGGTAGGGGTGAGGGTCAGCCCTCGGGGCGAGAAACCCAGGCATCCTCAGCAGGGTGTCGGCTGATTCCTATAATGAAAATTGGGCTTTGAGGGGTTTGGGGTTTTGGTTTAGTTTATTGTTTTTGTCTCTACAAATTTTCCCACAAATTTACCCACATTTTCCTACTCGTGAGATTTTGGGGTCTAGGAAAGATAGATGATGAAATAAACAAAACGGGCTTCTAGAAGCTTCCCCTCCACCTACACCACCACCCACTCATGCCTGGCTTTGATATTTCCAAACCCTTCATGCTGCCCAGCTCTCTGAGAATAGCAGACCCTTCCCAAAACACGTGCCCGCAACTGCGTCATCTGGCCAGAATTAGGGTGTCCAGAGCCACACCCCGCCCCTCCTGCCGGAGGCCAGCACATACTGAAGGAGGAAGCTCGAGTAGTAAAGAAAGTATCTGGAGAAAGATAGGGCCTTTGGGGTGCCGCTTAACCATACCATGGGCTCAAAAGTCCTCTCCTTTTCAAAGAGGAGAGAAGTGGGGAGATTTGAATGGGAGGTGCAGGAGGAGTCAGGAGTCATCAAGGGGATCCAGCTCTGGGCAAGAGGAAATTAAAATGGAACGAGACTCCCCACAAACCTCTCATCAGACCCAGGCCCCTGAACCCAGCCAAGACATGCGAGGCCTTGTAGAGTTGGCTCCCCTGGAGGCTTCCCGCTGACCGAGAGACCTCTGTGCCTCCTTGTGTATAAAGTAAAGGGAACGGACTCTTCCAGGGCCATCGGGAGGAACAGAGGAAACATACTGGCCCACCCTGGGAGCACCATAGCTGGTGTCCTTTTCCCTCTTACCTTAGTTTCCCTCAGCATTCCCATGGCCGAGGGACTTGACCTGATGTGCCTAACTTTTTGTCAGAAGGCACTGGCACCTGAGTCAGGGCAGCGGCTTGAGAGCCCAGAGTCAGGGTCTCTTGGCTCAGATCCTGGCAGTGCTGTTCAACGCTTTCTGAACTTTTTTTATTTTTTTAAAGATTTTATTTATTTATTTGACAGAGATCACAAGCAGGCAGAGAGGCAGGCAGAGAGAGAGAGAGGAGGAAGCAGGCTCCGCGCTGAGCAGAGAGCCGGATGCGGGACTCTATCCCAGGACCCTGGAATCATGACCCGTGCCGAAGGCAGAGGCTTTAACCCACTGAGCCACCCAGGCGCCCCAAGGCTTTCTGAACTTTGGACACACTATTTCAGTTCTCTGAGCCTAGGCCTCCTCGGGGATAAGATGGGGGTACTAGTGCCTGACCCAAAGTTGTTGGTTTCAATAAACATAAGCCGCAGCACTTGGCTGTGCCCCTAACACGTGGTGGAATTTAGCAGGGGTCCATTCTGGTGAGCTGGTTCTTCCCAGAAACCTCACGAAACCTTCAGAGGAGAGCATGTTATCTCCACTTTCTGGGGGACACTCAGGCCAGCGAGGGTCCAGACTGTCCACTTCTTATATGGAAGATTGGCCAGCCCTGAAATGACCATTTTGTGGGTGGCCCCTCCCTATCACCTTGATGCTAGAGTTTAAATTTATGGGATCACCCTCTTCCCCCTCTTACCATTTTGCAGAAAGTCATGGCAGTGAAACATCTTTGCTCACCTCCCAGAGACAAGGGATGGATTCAGCAGCATCTAGTGCTCACACCATTCCTGGCACCCCAAAGCCTCCAGTGCCTCCCTTGGCTCTGTGTGCTTGTCCCCCTGCCCTGCCCCCATGCATCAGAATGTGACCCTGGATTAGAACGAAAGAGAGGAGTGGCCCACCCAAGAATCAGGAGAGGGGTCGGGGGTCCAGGCAGGTTCTTTGCACTGTGGGGCCTCAGGGCCAGCCCCACGCATCGCTGCTGTTCATCTTTGAAATTAAAGGTTGAGACTAGAGGTCCTTCCAGCTCTGGTACTAGATTTGTAAAGACACTTATCAAGGAAAGAAAATCCCCACTGCAACCTGCCCAGTGTTGTACATATGGGAAAGGGCACCCACTTCCATTCTATGAGCTTCCTCCAACCACTTAGGAGTTGGCAGGTTGGCTGAGGGGCTGGTCTTGTCAAGGTTTCGGGGACTCTGGCTTCCCCTCAAGGTCTTCAGCCAGGGGAAGCCTGCTGTGGCCAGGGGGAGCGCAATTCCCTGGGCCTGCTGTCTTCTTTAATTCTCATGACACTCCCGAGTAGGAACTGGGAGTCATCTTTATTTCAATAGATGGGGAAACTGAGGCACGGAAAAGTGGTAGGAGTTGCTCCAAGTCACACAGCAGTTAATCAGGACTGCTGGGGCTCTGTTCAGGACCATGTAGGTGCAGAGCCCCTCTCTTTTCTGGACACCAAAGCAGCCCCCTGCTTAGGCTCTCAGATAGGTCTGAGAGTTGGGGAAACACCTACAGCAGCAACCCAGGGAACAGTCACAGGGGCTTTAGCACCTGGAGGGAAGACATGAGATTCTAACATGTGTCTTGCTTACTTTCTGTAGTTGATGTCCTTCCCACCACGGCCCAGCCCACCAAGAAGACCACCACGAAGAAAAGGTGCCGGCCCCCAAGGCCAGTGACCCAGAAGGGTGAGTTCTCCCAGCTTCCTGGACCACCAGAAGCACAGCAGGATGCCTGCCTTCCTCCCTTCCCTTTCCTTCCTTCCATAAGCCCTTTCCATGTGTGGACTCTGGCCCGTTTCTCGGGCTCCAGCCAAGCTGGGCTCAGAAGGGAAGTCGAGTATGACCACAGTGCTGCCCTCCAGCAGCTCACAGTCTAGTAGGGGACACGCTTACAAATCATCACAGGGCAAAGCCTGTGTCGCCCCAAAAACCGGCACACCATATGCCTAGCAGCATTATTCATAATGGTCAAAAAGTCGAAACTCAGAAGTCCACCAGCTGATGAATAGATGAGTTAAATTTTGAATATCCATACAATGGAGTACTATTTGGCCACAATAGACAGTACGTTACTGATGGAAGCAGCAGGATGGATGAACCTTGAAAATATTACACAGTGAAAGAAGCCAGATGCAAAAGATCCTGTATTATGGGATCCCAGAATATGACATTTCAAAGAGACAGAAAGTAGGTTAGTGGTTGCCTAAAACTGGGGGGTTGGAAAGGAATGGGGAGTGATCGTGAAAGGGTCCAGGATTTTTTGGGGGGTGAGATGAAAATATTCTAAAATTAGATTGTGGCGACTAATGGTTGCACAACTCTGTGAATATACCAAAAGCCATTAAATTACACACTTGGAGCAGGCGAACTCTCTATGTAAAGTCCATCTCAGTAAAGCTGTTAGCAACCAAAAATACCGAACCAGAAGGACCAGAACTTCAAACTTTCTCAGTTCGGATGCTTACCAGAGGACCTAACACACAGCACGTGCTAATATATGTTTGTTAATGAGTGAACAAGCTGTGTGTCTGTGCTGTAAGCACCAGACACGGCAGATGGAGACGTGCACGCATGCACGCCACACACACACACACACGCACGTGCACACACTTCCCTTGAACCATCAGCCCAACTGTGTTTCTGGAAAAATACTTAACCTCTGTCCCACAAAAGATACTGATGACAAACAGAAGGTGTCATCTGCTCCTACCCATAGGACGAATGGCAGGGAAACCACCACACTAGAGCTGCCTGGCGCTCCTGGGGTTTCCCGGTCTTAAATATGTTAAGTAACAGAAGGAGCCCGAGGACAGGCATCTAGTGGGATTCAGGCGATGAGCACAGGAAGCCACCCCATGGGGTCACAGTAATAAAGGAAGTCAGAACCCGGACACAGAAGGGCACAGTCTTGGGGAGCATAAAGGTGGAGATAGAATGACCTCATTGGAGAAAGCATCTATGCCCCACAACTTTGCCTAAAGGATTTCGGGTAGTTCATAACAGAAAATGACACAAAGGCAAACAGCAGGGCCACAAAGTTGAGGGTGACTCTAGAGAAGCAGGGAAGCCAGCTGCACCAGAGGGAACACTTGCACAAAACCAGATAACTTGCACAAACCCCTGCCCCTCTACGGCGGCATGAAGAAACTACCCCAGGCGCTGGGCTCCAGAGCCTTCATCCCAGGGTTAAATTCTAGAGGAAAGCCGCTCTGTTCGTCCTTCTCTAAGGACTGCTGAGCAATACTGAATTCTCTAACACTTCTGTTGGGGCACCTGGGTGGCTCAGTGGGTTACGTGTCTGTCTTCGGCTCAGGTCATGGTCTCAGGGTCCTGGGATCAAGCCCTGCATTGGGCTCTCTACTCAGCAGGGAGCCTGCTTCCCCCTCTCTCTCTGCCTGCCTCTCTGCCTACTTGTGATCTCTCTCTCTCTCTTTGTCAAATAAATAAATAAAATCTTAAAAAAAAAAAACACTTCTGTAAGAGATGAGGACAAAGCTCTTTGAAGTTCTTACATCATTTCTTACATGGATCCTCAGTTAAGTCCCAGGGCAAATATGCAAGTCCAGCATTAGTAGGTTATTAAGAATAACCAGGATGAGTGTGAAGGTGGCCAAATGGGGGCTGGGAGAGAAGTAGGTGGGGTTGCTTTTGGGGATGGGGGCTGTGGGACAGGGTACCCCAGTGGTAAGTCAGCCAGACTTAGGTGTGGGTCCCTGTCTGCCACTGTCTGTACTGTGTGCCCTTGGGCAGGTGACTCAGCCTCTCTGAACCTCTTTCTTCATCTGTAACATCAGGATGTTTTCCTGGCATGATTGAATGAGGTGTTGTACGTAAGGCACTCATCTTGAGGGGGGCACCCAGCTGGAGCTCAAAGTTTGTCATCGTGAATGAAACCACATGGCCACCCTGGGGAAGGGCCTGCTCCAGAAGGCTTTGGGCTGTCCCTTGAGATGACACTGAGAGGAACGGCTGGTGACCTCTAGGCTTCAGGGGACTGTGAAAACCGAGCAAGGCAAGAAAAGTCAGGCCAGATCCTACAAGTAGCCAACACATGAAAATAGGGTGATGCTAACAAATCATCAAGGACTGGAAGTGACGTATCATGTTAAACCACGACACTAGTGAAAATCAAACACTTTGATAATATCGAGGGTTGGCCAGGTGCACAGCTGGTAGTTAGGAGGGCAAATCGGTGCTGGCTTTTTAGAAGGCACTTCACAGGGCCTGGCAACTTTAGGCGGACATAGGCAATGGTTTGGCCATTCCTGTTTTCTTTTTTCTTTCTTTTTTTTTTTTTTTAAAGATTTTATTTATTTACTTGTCAGGGATAGAGGGAGAGCGAGCGAGCACAGGCAGACAGAGAGGCAGGCAGAGGCAGAGGGAGAAGCAGGCTCCCTGCTGAGCAAGGAGCCCGATATGGGACTCGATCCCAGGACGCCGGGATCATGACCTGAGCCGAAGGCAGCCGCTTAACCAACTGAGCCACCCAGGAGTCCCTGGCCGTTCCTGTTTTCAATATCTGCCTCGGGCAGGCTCCTACTTTAGGAAGAATGTACCAGCGGCTTCTCTGGGGTTTTTCGTAAAAGCAAAACATAGGAAGCAAACAAAATGCCCATCCGAGGACCAAGTAATCCATGATACATCCAAACTGCAAAGGTTACTCTGCTAGAAAAAGTGTGTGCTGAGGTATTATTTAAAAAGATTTTTCTTATTTATTTTTAGAGAGAGGTGGAGGGAGGGGCAGAGCAAGAGGGAGAGAGCGTCTCCAGCAGGCTCTGCGCTGAGCATAGAGCCTGCTGCGGGTCTCATTGTCATGACCCCGGCCTGAGCTGAAACCAAGAGTCAGACACTCAACTGACTGCCCCACCCGGGGGGCCCCCAATCTATTTAAGTGAAGAAAAAAATGGTTTGCCAAATAATTTGTACAATATAAGTCACTGTGTGCTTTAAAAAAAAAAACAAAAACCTGTATGTGTCTGTGTAAATGATGCATGTGTAAACACAAAGAGAAAGGTACCAAATTAACCATAGCATGTTTGTTTCTGTTTTTTTCCTGTGAGGGGTCTAGTTTGCCAAGGAGCTCTCTAGCCATATACTCGAATCTTTTACAATGAAAATATATTCAGCTGTCTCTTGTGTAGTTAAAATAAGAGCTTTAAAAATAAATAGTAAAAATCTCTTTACCAGGCATGAAAATTATCTCCTTTGAACATAAGTAGCTCCTGAGCTTAATTAATTTTTTAAAAGAGTGATGTAGGACACAACATTTTCTGTGTAAAATTATCTCAGTGTGCTTCAAGTACCTAGAAAGAAAGACGAGAAGAATATGCAAAAAAAAAAAAAAAAAAAGTGGCATTCCCTGGGAGGTGCGATTTCTGGTTGATTTTTCCCTCTTTGTATTTTTATGTGCTCGCCTCAGATGTTCAGTGAGTGTGTCTTTTCCAGGCCCGTCCTGTGGCCCCGTCACCCTCGGGCTCCTGGTGGCCGGAGTCCTGCTTCTGCTGGTGTCCTTGGGAGTGGCCATCCACCTACACCGTAAGTTGTGCCCTCTTGGACCACTGTGGTGGCTGCTTTTGCTGTTGGAGATGCCCCTAAGCATCCTTCCTTCTCTAGGGAAGGGGAACAGATAGCAGAAGTTTATACCCATCCCCAACCCATGGAAGCCGCAGAGGTGATTTGTGGTCTGATGCCACGCTGCAGGGATCAGAGACCATGCCGTCTCTGGAGTCAGACCTGGGCTTGAAGCCAACCCCACTATTTGCCGATCTAGGGGCCTTGGGCGTGTGCCCTGGCCTCTCTGAGCCTCAACTACCCCATTCAGAAGTAACAATGTTACTCACCTTCCAGGGTTGCTGTTGGTAAAGTCCTGCCCAGAGGTCCCAACCTGGGGTGTGAGCTCAGTCAGTGGGAATTCCCATGAACACTCAGGATGGAATCAGAACACAGAAGACATGGCACTGGGGTTTGGGTTATGTTCCCAGAAGCTCGGACTCCTCCTCCTTTGTGAGACTGCAGGGAGACTGAAGATGACTGTCTCTCGGCCACTCTGGAGACGAGATCATCTCCTGCTCTGGGCTCCCAGGCTTTAGCAGAAAAGGGGGGAGCTGCAGGGAAAGCCCACACGGCAGCCCAAGAGTCCCAGACCCTACCCCTGGCCTTTCTGCTCACCTGTGTCACCACGAGCAACTCACTGACCCTCTCTGGGCTTCTATAAAATAGGGGAGGGTGGCTCGCAGGGGCATGGACTTGATCAGTGACTCTTTTATAGGTCATAGACCCCTTTAAACTTGTGATAGCAAGTACAGACCCTCTCCCCCAAAAAATGTGTCATGTGAACATTTTTATGTAACATTGTCATTCACGGAAGGATCCATGTGTCCCCATTAAAGTTCAGTGGTCTGCAAAACTTTTCCATCAAGGATCTTGTTAATAAAAACTTGTTAAATTATGAACCCCAGCTGCAAATAGACCAGAAGTTAACTCTTAAACTCTAACTGCAAATAGGTGTATTTATTTCATATAGTAAGTATGTTATTAAATGTGTTTCATAACTGAAAAGTAATAAAAGATGAGATAGACCTGTAGATAGACATGCCCTCACTTCTTTCCCGCATCCCGGTGGGAAAAGTTGTGATTCCTCTAGCTCGAGACCACCTGTCTGCACAGCTCTCCATTCCCAACCTGCTGCGAAGGACAAACTGGCATGTTTAAGGGCACACAGGCTGGAGTAGATTCACTGAGTTTGAATTCTGGCTTTACTGCTTACTAGCTGCAAAACTTTGGGCAAGTAACTCTGTGCCATGCATGCTCTGGGACCCAGTTTCCCCATATACCCAGTGGAGATATTAAGAGGAGTCGTCACAGGTTTGCTGTGAGCCTGGCGCCAGAAAAGAGGTCTGAGGTGCTGTTTTTCCCCCTCATCTCCCTCCTCGCTCTCTGAGGCTGGGTGTCGGCACTCCACAGCCCACACCAACCCGCGTTCTTGTTTTCTTCTTCTTCCAGGCCTGCGGAGGAGAGCCCGGCTTCGTCTCCTGAAACAGTAAGTACTTAGGGCCCCAGAAAAGTGTCGGTGATGCGGCCCTGGGTATGGTATCGGCCCCTGCTGCTGCCACAGCCTCTACCTGCAGGAGCCAAAGCCAGACCCCGACCCCACCTGCAAAAAAATCTTAGACTGTATAAATAGAGGGAGCCGAAGAGTTCAGGAAGAGAGATCATCTGAACAAATGAACATTCTGGGTATTTCAAGCACGGACTTAGCTCTTAGAAATGATCACAGTCAACTCTTGCAAGCATAGAATGCAGGAGGATACCCCAAACCCTTGCCCACACAACATTTCATTTGACTTGGTCCTGCAAGGATATAGGAGGGTTATTGTTCCAGACTAGTTGAACGACTTGCTCAGAGCATTTGGGTTAGGAAAGAGCAGGACTGGATTAGAAGCCAAGGCAGTTCACTGCTTCCTTCCTTACTGGTGTGGGGCGTCGGGCAGCCTGGGTCCCTAGAGTTGGCAGAATGAAAGGCTGAGTCACACAGACATGGAAGCTAAAAAGCACTAGTTCTTCAGGCCCCTGAGCTGTGTGAGTGCGGGCAGAGCCCCCCGAGGTTGACACCTTGAGAGGCCGATGGCCAGAGGCTGCTTCCAGCCTAAGGGACTGCCAGGCCTCAGCCCGGCCATGGGCAGTGTTCTTGGATTACATTTTCTTCCTCAAAAGACTGTTTCACATCTACCTCTCTCATTAATGACAGTCCCTTCTATCTAGAGGTGTTCGGGGGGGGGGGGGGGAAGCCCATCATGCCTCTAGATTGAAGAGGGCAACAGGGCCTGGCTTGGCTTGGGGGTTCGAATCCTATCTGCCACTCACCAACCGTGGGACCGTGGGCAAGTGGCTTAAGCCCTCTGAGCCTCTGATTCTTCACCTGTAAAACAGGATCATGGTACCTGCGCCCAGCCCTGGTCCCACAAAGTCAGAGCACAAAACTCATGTCTCTGATGAAAGTCAGTTCTACCAAGGAACAAAAATGTCTTCCTAATTACTTAAAATTTAAACTCCATATAAACTCTGTATTATATTCTCTGCATTATTATATACATTATTACTTGTCTATATATTTGCTTGACTAGAGATAGTCACTGAAACATGCCTGCTGTCTTTTATGGGCAATTTTCAATGATAGCTTTGATGGTGTACCCTTCCCACAATTTGATGTGCTGGACTTAGAAGATATCCCCTACCTAAGAGACAGTAACCTGAGTGTATTTGTCTGAGCCTAGATCTGCAGAATATTCTGTTCAGCATCTTCCCCATGGTGACGTCTAATGGAGAATGAATCTCCATCAGGGTACTGCCCCTGCTCAGCCCTGTTTGTTTTTTTTTTTAGGATTTTATTTATTTGACAGACAGAGATCACAAGTAGGCAGAGAGGCAGAGAGAGAGAGGAGGAAGCAGGCTCCCTGCTAAGCAGAGCCCGACGTGGGGCTTGATCCCAGGACCCTGAGATTATGACCTGAGCCGAAGGCAGAGGCTTCAACCCACTGAGCCACCCAGGCGCCCCTTAGCCCTTTATTTTAACTTGTTCCCTGGTGATTTGATGCCAGTTTTATGGGATTTCATGCTCTGGCAAACCCAGGGGTGCTGAGGATCCGCCGAGGTGGGGAAGGAGCTGGGGGTGGTCACGGGGGGCCGCAAGCTCCCTCACCCTCTGCTCACAGTACTGCCTCATGGGCCATCTGTAGTTATACTTGCTTAAGAGAAATCATTTGAACAAAAGGGTTTGTGGCTAAAACAAAGTTTGGAAACCACGTCTAGTTTTGCTACCATGATCCGGGTGTGGGCGAAGGAGTCCATGGGCCCCACAGATCAGCTCTTCTGAACTCAAACTTCGATTTGGAGCAGACGCTCCCCAGCCCAAAGCTGAGTCTGGAAAATCTTCCCATCAGCAAGCCATATGCTTCTGGCCCCTGAGTGTACATTTGTGACTAGCTTCTCTTAGAAGGTCCTGCAGGAAGTAACACTATTCAAAGCTAGAGGGCTTTGGGTTTTGTTTTTTGAGCTTCTTAACATTTTTTTTAATGACTAAGTTGGACCCTAAGAACAGACTAACGGAAAACTCCTGGCCTGGGCTCCTTACTGGAAATACAGCCCTGGATCCTCACCTGTCATTTGTCTTTGTTACAAGAAATGCATATCATTTCCCTAAAAATAAGTGGTGTCTCAACTTGCTGTTGTTTTCAGGTTTTATAAATAAGCAAAAAATATGCTTTTGGGGTCCTGCTACAAAAATGCATTGGTCAGTAGGAAGCGACATCTGGAAAAATGAGAGAGAAGGGCTACGTTCAACTCACTCCACTGTGGAGATTTCATGGACCTGCTGAAGTTGCCTGCTTTTAACTATTGCAAGCGCTCTCTGTGGGCCTCACGCATGGGAGCAACTTGTTAGTTGGTCATCGGGAGTCACAGAGAGAAGGCTTCAGAGTCCCCCAAAAGCTTCCTGCAACTCGGAGTTGGGGGGCACACTGGAAGATGGAGTAGAAAATGCCGCCATGACACCACTTCCAGCTCCCGAACTCCCCTGGGCTGGGCTGGGGCCTTTATGTTGGCCGTCCAGCCCCCTTCTCTCCAGTTGCTTTGCCCCAAAGGGGCAGTGACATAGAGTCCTGAGTCTCTCATGGGATGGCCCAGGATGGCTCCTCCTTGGCCTTGCCAGGCTGGGGCTGACTGTCCTCATTGAGAGCCCCAGAGACCAGCCCCAGCTTGGAAACCAGCTTTCTGTGAAAGGTGGACCTGACTCCTGCGGTTACTCCAGCCTCCGGGGATGTTCTTTTGGGTCTGAGGACTTGTGGCTTTGAGAATGGGAAGTCACTTTATCTCCTATTAAGAATTTCCCCCGCTTTCACTTCTGCCCTCCCATGGCTTGTAAATTTCTCTGTCACTTTCTGTTCTTTTTATGAAAATGTCTTGGTTGTAAAAATAAAGCCCTGAATAAAAGATGCAAATGGGTCCTGTGATGGAAAAGCACAAAGCCCATCTGTACGGTAAAGATCTTGACGCTCAGCTGAAAAGAAATAACAAGGATAAAATGTGCCCGTGCTCATTTGCCCCTGTGACATGCTGTCGTCCGTGTTGTAGGCTCAAGGAGAGTCTCACAGGTTGGGAAGCACCCCAGCACCCAGCGCCAAGCAGTAGGGGCCCCAGGGCTGACCTCTGGCCGTTCCAAGCCACCTTCACTATACCTGTTTGGTTCTACTGAGTGGAACCCCAGGGAGTCCTAGCCACAGACTGCTGGCCCTGTACTGAAGAAAAGGTGAGAGGCTAGGGTCTCTCTCTCAGCTTTGATGGGGAAAGCAAATGCTAGGGGAAAATGCTGAGCTGGAAGAGGGAGTTGAGACGAGGATCTCGTGCCTTCTGAAAAAGCCCGGGGTGGGGACCTGGGCTTTCACAGTGTAAAAGCTACTGAGCCAAAAATGAGTGCAGCCTTAGGCTGAGTTAACAGAAGCATCAGGCCAACGGAGAACAGAGCCCCCACCTGCTTTTCCTGGTCTGCTGGGAGGGGCCCTTCATGAAGGGCAGTGGCAAACCAGGCTCTGCTCAGAAGTTCTGGCAGCCACAGAAAACAGGAAAGGAAAGATGGGTCGAGGGGAGGGGGCATCTGAGATGCTGCCTGTGGAGTGAAGGGTGCAGAACTAGGCGTGGTGGGTGGGCGTTAGAAGGTGTTGGTGCAAGAGGTTCTTGAGAAAAGCAAATGCTCTCTGCCCATCAGCTCTGAAGACGACTGGACAAGCTGCCTGCCAGGTTCCCAGGGAGAGGGTAAGGAGCCCAGGCAGCCCGGGCCAGACTCCTCTCAGGTTCATGTTTAAGGTGGGCTTCTTGCTCTGAGACATCCCATTTAGTGATAAGAGACTAAAGCTCAAGGGTGTCTGGGGTGGCTCAGTCGGTTAAGCATCTGCCTTCAGGTCTTGATCCTGAGTCCTAGGATGCAGCCCAAGAGCCCACCCCCTGCTCAGCAGGGAGTCTGCTTCTCCCTGCCCCTGTTCCGGCCCCTTCCCCTGCTCAGGCTGGCTTCCTCTCTCTGTCCCTCACACATTCTCTCTCTCTAATATAAATAAATAAAATCTTTTTTAAAAAAAGATAGAAACTAAGCCCAGAGGCGCAGCCTGCCTTCCCTACAGGCTCACACCCAGGCCACAGCGGAAGTAAGAGCAGGCCTCCAGGCCCCTCTCCCCGCTTCTGTCTCGGCTATATAGCAGCATCTCCCTATTGCTGTCTTTGCGATCACGTTTAGTTGTTTGCAGATTCACATGGGGGTAAGGTTGGGGGACCAGGGCCGGGGAAGGGGGGCAAGGGGGGCGCACCTCCGTCTCTTTTCTGTGCCGCAAGCACCTGCTACAGCTTGGTCTGCCCAGAGAGCTAGAGCAGGCTTGGCTGCCAGCAGCAGGGGTTGCGGTGAAGAGGTCTGCACCCGGCCCCTGACTTTTGTTTTGAAGAAGGAACTGAGCATCTACTACTTTCTGGAGGTCCATCATGGCAAAATATTTTTTTAAAGAATTTTTAAACCTAGCTATCTTTTGACTAGTAATTTCACCTCTAGGCAATTATCTTTAACACACACACACACACACACACACACACACATCTCAAAGCTACATGCACAAATACCCATCAGATTGGTTTTTGTCGTCCTACTTATTAGCCAAAAATTGGAAGTAATCCAAATGTCCATCAGAAAAAGATCAATAAAAGAAAGAAAAAGACAGATCAGTTGTGATACAAGGGAATCCATGCAGCTGTTAGGGAATGAGTGAGACCCATGCATCCTGGCTTTCCATGACAGTTACTACACCTACATGTGCTTGAACATCTGTATTGATTATCCTCATTTTAAATGCAATATATGGCCACCATTAAAATTCAAGCACAATAAAAACAGGCAAAGCAAATACACATTAAAGTCAGGATATGGTTATCCTTATTGCAAGGTTGCTCAGTAGGAGGGAGTATGAAGTTTGGGGGGTGCCATGTCCTGTCCCCTGTCTGGGGGCTGCTTCCATGCGTGTGTTCAGTTTGTGGAAATCACTGAGCTGTATGCTCATGGTATGCCAACTCTCATATGTACGAATGGAAATAGATAGAGATTATACTCCAACAAAGGCATGTTTTGTATATCTAAGTACAGAACATTGCGGAAATATGCAAAATTGGCATTAAAATTTTCTTGTCCTCCCAGATTTTTCCTGCATGTGTTCTTTTAAACAGAAGTCGAAATCTTATAAAATGTAATACATAATACCTAAGATATAGAATATAAAAAATATCAAATCTTATTATTCTGCAAATTTGATTTTTTTTCCCTCTGGTAATTTATCAATGCCTCTAAACATATTTGTATATGCATAGAAGAAGGTCCGGAAGGGTATACTCCAAGCTGTTAATGGTAGTGACTCTGGGGAATTTCCACTTCTGCCTTGTACATTTCTGTGTTGTGTGAATTTTTACAGCAATCGTGTGACTTTTATAATTGGGGGTAAAAATAATTTGGAAAAAAACAAACAGTCTCTTTTTAAAAAGAGGCTCTGATCATCATAATATTAAAAAATTGGAATCCGCTCCAGTAGCCATCAATGAGAGATTTGTTCATAAGTCATGATTTTTAAAAATCTGAGCAATGGAAATCATGTGATGCGTGTGGGGGCTGCCGGACAGCAGGGCCTAAGTCTCCAGTCGTGCAAACGTGAGCAAGCTCCTGTAACATCTGCGGGCCTCAGTTCCGTCCTGTGCAGCAGCAGTCTCTGTCTCTCTGCCTTACTGTGGGGCATGCAGATAGGAGGGTCTGAGACCAGTGCTGGTTGCCCCAGTCGGCCCTCCTCTCAGCGGGAAGCAAGGGTAGCCAATTCTGGGTGCCAGCCTGCAGGTGCAGCACCCAACAGCACAAGTTCAAAGGAAGAAGGGGGCTCCTCCACCACCCCCTCCCTTTCATCCTTACTCATCCCCACCCCTGCCCCCACAGCTTGTGTCTCTCTACCTGTAGGAAGTGGGCAACTTGTTTTCACAAAGTGATCCCCGGTCCTGTGTGGGCTGCAGAGCTGATCGAATCTACCACCCAGTCAAAGGAAAAGAGAGAAAGAGCCCTGTCTTCAGAGGCCTTTCCAGGTGTAGAGGACCAAAGAGATTTCCTCCACCACTTCTTGGGAAACCTCCCCAGATGCGTCACTCACACTCCTAGCTGACTGTGACTCACGGGTTCCTGGAGACCCGAGGGCTATCTAACTGGGTGCCTCAGCCCAAACAGAAGGAAGCCACGTCCCCCAACACCAAATCATTTTGGGATTCACAGACACATGCCTGCCCCCTGCCCCCGGAGCGGGGCTGGGGGTGGGGGGGTTCTTGTTATGCTGAACGCCTAAGGGCTGAAAAAGGACTCTATTCCTGCACAGTTTCGTGGGCTTTCCTGGATCCTGTTTTCTCCCCCTCGTTAAATACCTTTTATGTGCAAGTACCCATCTTGAGCTTAGCTTGGCCTTCAGAATTTGAAAAAAAGTCGATGTTTCCTTTCATATATATATATATATATATATAATTTTTTTTAAGATTTTATTTATTTATTTGCGATTGAGAGCATGCGCAGTGGACGGGCACAGGGAGAGGCAGAGTCCTGGCTGAGCAAAAAGTCCGATGTGGGACTCGATCCCAGGACCCCAGAATCATGACCTGAGCCAAAGGAAGATGCTTAACTGACTGAGACATCCAGGTGTCCCTTTTCATATATTTTTAATTGCAGACTGTCTCCCACCCTGTCCCCTTTGACAAGCGAGCTCATCACCTGCCTGGTCTCCGAGGTTAGTCCTTGTCTTCTTCAGGCTTCTCCATGACAATTCGATGGTATTTATTCCGGGCACCTTCTGTGTGTCCTGCTGGCCCTGCGCTGGGACGGGGGGAACCAGAACAGACACAGCCTGGCCTCCTGGATCCCTCCTTACTGGCCAGTTCCTGATCTCCTGGGGGGGCACCAAGGCCTGTGGGAGACCTCTGGCCCCGTCCTGCCTCCCACATACACAGTCAGCATTCCTGAGCCTCGAAACCAGAATCTAGATGAATAAAAGAGGAAGCAAGAAACCCACTTGCTGAGCTAGGAACACAGCCTACCCTTGGCACCCCCTCAGCCCTCTCCGCCAGCTCCCCCTCCCAGCCTATCTGGGCCCTGAGGTTGTGAGGACTAGACTTAGCCACACTTCTCAGTGTTTGATTTGACAGGTACAGTCAACCAACCCCTTGGAGACCATATGCCCGACAAACTAGTTACTAACTGAGCACCTATAGAGTTCTTGGCACCAACGATGCGTTCAACAGACACTATCCCTAACTCCATAGGCTCAAAGCATCATGGGGGACATAGACACAGGCCCAGCACTTGTGTGACTCCAAGAGCGAGTGCCCTCGGCGACCCAACCTTGTGCCAGTCCTGGACGGATGGTAAACGGGTGAACAGGCAAATACCCAGGTGATGTTAACACAAGCAGAAGGCACGAGTTGCCACCCGACAAAAAGTGCTCGGCTGGGGGCAGAGTATGAGGCCTTTCACAGTAGATTTTGTGGAGGTCTCTGCGGTTGGGTGGGGACAAAGTTAAGAGGGGAAGATTTGAAGTGTTGGTGGGGAGGCGGAGGCCCATCTTCCCCAACACAGCCCTCCACAGCCCCCTGTCAGCATCCTGTGGGCCAAAAGCTGGTTGCCTGGCTAGACTTGCTGTCTAGGTCTAGCGTCGGGCCAGCTTTTGGCCCACAGGATGCTGAAGGGGCTAGGCCAGGCCAAAGGGAGGCCGTGACTCCTGTTCCTCTGCCCTCTACCCTCACTCCACCCTGGGGTTCTGCCATGCCTGGGGAGCCAGGGAGGCCTAAGGAGCAGAGAGCCATGGGAGACTCACCCAGCACAAATGAGAGGACTGGCCCAAGCCTCTGGGTAAGCAGGGCAGGACAAGTTGGGGGTGAGATGGGCCTTCCTTCTAGCCCACCGTTTTCCCCACTGCCACGCTAACACTTCTGGTTTGGGACGGGGACAGAGGAATACTTTCACAAGGCAAGCAGGCCTTCGTGGAAACCCTTCCCTAGAGCACACTCAGAGCCCACCTGGCCAGAAACTCAGCCTCCCTTCTCTCATGGCCGACCTTGAGGCATTGGGGTTGAAGGAGGAGAGAAGGAAGGCTCACTGGAGTCTGATGGGAGCCAGAGCTTGCTAACCGTTCTCCACATCTTCTCGGGCAGCTGTGGAGCTTAGCAGTGGAAGAGGGTGACACTGTTGGGATTTAATCTGTGCCTCTTCAGAAGGAGTGAGCCCCTGTGTGTTTGCCTCATAGACGGTTCCTGATTATTGTGCCCCACAGGACCTTTCAGGGGACAGCTGTCCCACAGTTGAGCCTGGACAGCCGCGGCTGGTGTTAACTCCAAACCTCCGCACTCTTCTCCCTGCCCTGAGATAAATGAAGCCCTCTGAGTGTGTCTGCGTGTTCAAGAGAAAACAGTTGATTCACAAGGTCTCATCTCTCCTGCCATGACCTCTACACCAGTTTTATCTCCAGACAATGGGTGGTGACTAGGTCAAGGTTAAGATTACATTTTCCAGGAAAATGGAAATCTGTCATTTGCATCCAGATGTCCCTGGGTAGGTGAAAACAGTCACAGTGACAGCCCTCAGTGCGGAGAGGACGTGGACAAGGCCACTCACGGGGGTTGCTGGTGGTATCACAAGACACTACAGCTGTTTCCCTTTTGGAAAAATGGTTTGGAAGTATCTAGTAACGTCTAATATAAATCATATATTCTACCCCAACAATCCAGGGAATACACCCCCATAAAGTAATTATTGCAAAAGAGTAAGTATACTTACACGTTTATATACTTATACATTTCTCTTGAGACAAATAAAAACTGGAAACAACCCCCAGTTCATCGATACGCAATTACCAAATAAAATGTGATCTGTACATGCCCTAAAATAACATCACATGGCCATCAAAAGAATGACTCAAGACAATGATTTCGTGAGATTGCCAGGAATCCCTAGGGAGGAAAAGGTGGAAAAGGACGAAAATTCTCCTTCAAAGCAGAATTTGAAACATGAGCCTATTTTTTGTAAAGCAAGTGATCACCCACGGAAAACCATGTACATGTCTCGGGCTGAGGGTACACGAGCCTATGATCATGCAGATGTCACCGTAGAAGGAGATGCGTCTCACCGCCCATACTGGGCATGAGCGCTGGGCAGCCAATACTCCCCTGGAAAAGGAACCAGCTTTCCTGAAGTAAGGATATATCGAAACAAAAGAATTCCTCCTTTTTTTCCTATTCATTAACTTGATTGCTAAAGTTCAGTTTTATAATACTCTGAAAAGCACCTAAGAATCAATATTTTTATTCATTCGCACACTCCCTAATTTCAAAAGGGACTTGGGGCACATGACACAGCTACACACACAAAGGGAA
This sequence comes from Mustela erminea, assembly GCF_009829155.1. Classification (NCBI taxonomy): domain Eukaryota; kingdom Metazoa; phylum Chordata; class Mammalia; order Carnivora; family Mustelidae; genus Mustela; species Mustela erminea. The sequence goes on along the minus strand of NC_045620.1, from coordinate 102,532,149 downwards.
CAGTACAAGAAGACAAAGCAGCAATGGAATGGGGGAGTGGGGACAAAGCGGTGGCATCCGGGTGGCGACAGCACCTGTCAGTGTTCAACACACATTTCCTACTCTAGCTGAGCCATTGGTAGGTACCACATGAAGACTTGATGGTACCATGTCCTTCACCTTGCTTGATGTGTTATCACCTCTTTCTATGTTTAGTTTTCCAGTCACTCCAGGTAATTTATTTTCTCCTCTCTATTTGCCTAAAATTGCCACTCACCACCCCAGAGCCACTGTGCTGCTCTGGCTGTGGGTTCGTGTGTCACCACCTGGCTGCCTGGTCGGTTATGTGAGAGCACGCAATTGCCACTCGTTCAGACTTTTTTTTTCACAGAGGTAGAATTTGTACAGTAGCTAGACCTATTGTCCGTTCCTACACTTCAAAAAAAGGCATTTCAAGCACAGGTACAATGAGGTCATTGATTTACTTGAGCATGACCCTGTGGATCATTTTATTTATTTGTTTGTTATTTAACTAATTTCTTGAAAAGCACGAGATAATACTTCCTTCTTCTCCCCAGACTCTTGGTTTTTAATTTTTTTCTCAGGGTCCTAGAACTTGGCTGGTTTCTCAAAGCGTCAGAATCCCAGAAGCGGATCTTCAGTTTTTACTGTGACCCCCTCCTGCTGCTCTCTTCTCCTCCCCCCACACCCCTCCCTTCCGCCCCAAGCCCTCCCCGCACCCCACCCAGCGAGGGAAGGGGAGCTGCAGTTTTCCCACAGGCTTTGTTACTGGTCACCAAGGTTTTGAATTCTGGATTCCTCTGTCCTCACAGTGATGTCCTGTGTTTCCCATCCTTAGGTCCTAGCAGAGGGAAAAAATGCAGAGATAGAGGAATGTGACTGATCCAGCTTTTTGGAATCAAGGTTTTCTTTCTCAAAGGCAAAAGCCTCTTCCTCCCAATAAGGTTATCAGCTACTAGACACATACGGACCAATTTACAATCACTGATTCTAATAATTAAAATGAGAATAGAAACCACTAGACAATTTGGAGTGCATGACACCAGTAGCATTTACATACAAGGGGAAATAATGGATTATATAATAAAGGATTAACATAATAAAGCGATTACTGGTTAGCTACTTGAAAAAAAAATTAAGTTTTCACGCTTCACATCTTATGTGGAAAGAGAGTCTAGCTGTCTTAAATAAGTGAATACTTTAAAAAATATACTGAAAGCAAGATACTAGGAGGTTAGTAATTGAGTGAATAATAAACTAATAAAAATAAATATGAACTTGTTTCTAATACAGATCAGAACTGTTTAAACAACAAATTTTTAAAAGGAATGCATTTTTTAAAAGGCAATCTACCAGATAGATTATCCCAAATATAATATTTCAGATAGATGAGAGTACTGATAATGGTGCCACCATTGCAAAGGGCAATTTGGTAACAGGTATCAAAAGCCTTAGAGTTACGTCTCTTTTTTGACCCAGTAAATCCTCTTCTATCAATCTATCATGGAAAGGTTACTATGAGTGTGCAACAGAATTATAGCGACAAAAATTCGGGGCTCGATCTCATGACCCCGAGATGATGACCTGAGCCTAAGTTAAGAGTTGGAAGCATAACCAACTGAGGCACCCAGGTGCCTATAACTTTTTTAACATTTTTTAAAAGATGTTATTTATTTATTTGACCGAGAGAGAGAGAACACAAGTAGGCAGAGAGGGAAGCAGAGAGAAAGGAGGAAGCATGTTCCCTGCTGAGCAGAGAGCCCAGTGTGGGGCTCGATCCCGGGACCCCGAGACCATGACCTGAGCTGAAGGTAGAGGCTTAACTCACTGAGCCACCCAAGTGCCCCACCCATAACTTTTTTAAAACAGTAATTCCTTCCTTGTCACATTCTCCTCATATATATATATATATTTTTTTTTTTTCAAAATTGAAACTGCTTTATAGTTTTGTCTGGCTGTACATGTAACACAGAGATGCGAGTAATCCACACACATGAACACGAAAGTAAAAGTCATCCATGACCTGCCGAATATCACAGGCTCATCATCTTCGGCTGCTCTGGGGCTTTCACTGTGAGTTCAGGGCCCTTCAAAAGGCATCTTAACCTTCAGAGGCGAGCTCATCCAGAGCATCTCCTGAAGCTGCAAAATCTCCAATGAGGTGAGCAAAACAATCATCAAATAATAAACGATAAACATAAATTTTAAATTTCCAAAATCTAGATGAGATGATCTACTTTGTTTATCTATTGTCAAAAGTTGTCTATGGGTCTGACCATACACGCACCCATGTTGTACTTGTTCCCAGAGGAGGGTAGCCCACATCCAGTCTCACCAGAAGTTTTAAGTGACCCGATGACCCATATCTTCACACATTGTTCATTAACATTTGGCCTCACTTGCCAGCCACCACCGCTATTTCTCAAAGGCTTGTTAAGTGCTCATTAACATATGGTTTGACCTGCCTTCTCTCAGTTAAGCCCTTATGCACGTGTGCACTCTTGCCACTGTGCAAGCAGGATGCCAAGTCTAAGCATCACCAAGCAACCAAGCTATAAAGCAAATGTCAGGGATAGGACTCTTCTGAGTCCCACCACCCAGTGATACCTAGTGAGATGTCCTGTGACCACACCTGAAGCCGTGGGGACAAAAGAAAGGGCAATTTAATCCTAGGTCCTGCAGAAGCTCAACTAGTCTTACCACCATATGAAGCCCCAGAGCTCATGATTGCTACAAAATAGCCATGCTGTGGGCTCTTTCTTTACTCTGGTTGTAACAGAAGCAGCAGCAAACTACAACAGAAATGAAAAATTCGAAAAATTTTTTGTGACTGGTAAAATCTGATCCTTTAGAATTCAGATCTCTATGTTGGGAAAAGAACTTAGTCTCATTCAGCTTCCAAAATAATACTTGAAGACCCTTTAGGGCAGCCCTGCCACGGGCTCGTCCTCCCCACATTTAAATTAATGAAACTCACATTCTCTAATTCTACCAGGAAGTGTTTTTCTCAAAGGAAGTCCCTGAAAGCTTCCAAGAACCCCTCCTAAAGCAAGTCTACTCAATGGCTTACACGACTGCAGTTTTGAGTCACTAGTGTACCAAGATGAGCCTTTTGCTGCCACAAAATTCAAAAAGATATCCACGTGTGACCATTTCCGTGGCCAGTTCTCAACTGTCACTCCATCCCTTTCTAGCCCACTCGAGGAAACATACCAGATACAAGTAAGCAGGTGACACTCTATTTTATAGGAATAGCCTTGAACCCGCTCCACTTATTTTAAGGAAGTGGGTTATTTCTAATTGCTACATTCACAGCCAGCAGTGACGAAGTAACATATCCATACAGAGAAGTTTAAGAAGGTATTACAGGGAATGCCTCTCTTCCTGGGTCATCTGCTTTCCCAGAATGTCTGTTGCTGCCCCCTGGCCCAGAACCAGTGCCACTTTTAATGGTATCATTACGATCAGCGGTTCCTGTTTCCTCTTCATTTACAAACCCACAGATATCACAGATTCTCAGATATTTCATTGTTTGCAAGAAAGTCACTATTCTAGAACTGCTCCTTGTCTTGTTTTACTTTGTTTATTGGAAGGAGCAATTTGGCTTTCTAACTCCATCACCCTGCCCCCCAACTGGGGAGGTGTCGCTGGCTAACCAAAGGGGCAGGTGTGACCTGCCTTCATTCCCAAGACGCAGATGGACTCCTCTGACAACAAGGGGCAGAGCTAAGAAGACAACAGGTCTTGCTGCCTGGTGCTGCCTGCACAGCGCTCCCCCACAAGACCACACTTCCTTTCAGTCTTTCGGGGGTACAATAATATAACATACATGAGACTTTCTTAAAAAAACCACTTAAAAACGCAGGTGTCTGAGTCGGCTTGGCCTACAGAGTTATCAAAGCTTGGAGGAGCTCCAGCCATCAGTATCCACACATTCAGGTATGTGGCTCCTATTCGTGATTGAATTGTGCCCGGTGTCCCTTCCTTGAGGACAGGGGCTGCAGCTGCTCTCCACGGTGTGTGTGTCTTTGGGGATGGCTGGCACACACATGCTGAGTCACCCAGCCGGATAGAGTCAGGTAATGGTGGTAAAGGGCAGGGATGGATGGGCTGGAGGTAAGCCCCTAGGAAGGGAGAGGCCTTCTCGGGGATGCTCCCACCCCTCTGGTTATGGTCCGGTCTGCTGACCATGCAGACTTGGAGGAGGCAGGCAAGAGTGGGACACAGCACTTTTCTTCTCCTGCGTTGCTTCTGCATGAATTTCGTTGGTTTCCTCCCAGAGGTGTTTGGCCCCCAAGGAATCAACCAATAGGAGGCCAAGTTGGCTGAAGCCCAGGCTCCCAGGGCTGGGGTCTCTCTCAGAGACATCCTTGGGACATCCACCCGGCGCGGGGCTCTTCCCACTTGGGATGTGCTGGGTGACGCCCGCCCGAGGAGGGGTTCTCTGAGTCTGGTGTGATCACAGCAACCGCAAGTCAGCCACAAGCCTCTGTTTGTGCGTGCCTGGGGTTTGCTGTGACAGTTACAGACGCCGGGGCCCTGCTTCAAATGGGGTCAGGTTGAAATGCACAGAGAATCCCGGAATGTGGGACAGTTTCCCGAGGGAGTCAAAGGGAATAGACCAAGGAAGGGCCTGAGAGGAGGTGATGTGGGTGATCCCTGCCCCCCAACAAGCTCTGCTGGGGAGTCAGGCAGAACTGCCATCACCCCAGGTCCCACCTGCACACCTGCCCTTTTATGTGGGGATGCTATGTAGGGCAGCCCCTCTCGGCTCCAGCAGTGCCCCCCGCACCCCTGCTTCTCCCCACCCCACTGTTTGGGCCTGAAAGAGCAAGTTCATTTACAAACACAGACGCAGTGTCATCCCGGCTCTGTCCCTGGACTCCTCTGCCTGCCCACAGCCACCTTAAGCTCTGTGGAAGGTCAACACCGATAGGACCCAAAGAAACTTCTCAGACCTTGGAAACCCAGGCTGCAGATTAATCCTCAGGAAATAAGATGCTCATGTTATCCACACTATTCAATATTATTATTTATGTATTTCAGAAATACCGAAAGCAACCTAAATGATTGATAGTAAGAATCAATTTTCATAAATTGTGGTTTGTTTACTTGGTAGATGATTATTCCAAGCTCAGAAATGGAGCTTATAAAGATTTCGTAAAAGACTCAGACTGTTTATGCAAATAATCAAGGAAAAACAGGACGTAACATTGCATTTGCAGGAAGTCAGGTCAACACAAGGGTCGGGAAAGAAGCACAAGAAAGCACATTCGAGCATGCTCTGGAGAGACCAGAATCTTCTTGTCATCATCTGTGGGGGCCTCTGCTCCCCCCTTTGCTCTTGCCAACACCCACAGGTCTCTCTCTCCCTTCGCTGGGCCCCTTCTTCAGGCCCCTGCGAGGGAATTTGGGGGAGGGAGGGATGGAGTCAGATGTTTCTCTCTTTCTGTTTGCTCATTTGGTGACAGACTCACTCCTCATTCTCTGCCTTGCTCCAAGACCTTGGGCGATGGCTTCTTGCTCCCTGGCCTCAGTCTCCACTTCTGCAAATTGGAGATGACAATCGCCCTCCTGCCGTTCAGAAGACACTGTACACACAGCTCTATGGCAGCCGTGAACAAAGACATAGACCCGAGTGGTAGACGTGGGCATGGGCCGTGCCCATTCAGCTGCCAGCAGCCCTGAGAGAGGCTGCCCTGAGCGCGGTGTTGGAGGAACGGGGCTTCTCGGCGTCCCGGCCCAGGAGGTCATGTGGGTAAAGAGCGTGGCCGTCAGTGGCTAGCGTGAGGTATTGGCATGTTGGCTGCGTGCTCCCTTCCTCCTCTCAGGGTGTGCGGGATCCCTTCCAGCTCCCCACCACACCTAGAATACACTCCGACTGGCTCCCCAGTCACCAGAGGCCCCTGTGCTCAGGCACGCTCGCACGCACACACACACACACACACACACACACACACACTATGGAAGGCCCCTCCCCTTCTTTCTCCCTGGACCCCCAGGGCTCCTCCTTGCAATTCCTCCCAGCTCATTCCCCCACTCATTCAGAAGACCCCATGGGGTTCCCAGTCCCCAGTCCTCACACTCTGCTGTTCCTTCCACTCTGTTTGCCCTGTTACCTCTGTCCCACCACGCTGTCAGCCTCGGAGAATACACGTGTCTCTTGAGCATTGCTTAACCACCCCCCAGCACAATACAAACTAAATAAATTAGCAAATAGACAGTACGTCTGAAATGAGAATGATTCAGGGCCTTGGTCCTTATCCTCAAAGAGCTTTAAAAAGTGGTTGTGCTTTGCCCTGAGCATCAGTCCCCCAGAAGGGAAGTGAGTTATTTTTAAGCCTTCCATTTGTAAAAGTAATAGATCTGCGGTGCTACCCATTACAAGAATTAAGACATTAGCAAAAAGAGCAAGGGAAAGGAATCTTGATGCATTTTCTTCTAACTTTTTTTAGATATTACTTACATAGTTGTAATCACATAGAATGTATGTTCTCATAAAGTCTCCTCTAAGCCATTTTTCTTGTTCCTATAAAGTTCTCATAATTATAATACTTCAAATCTTTAATGTTTAAAATTGCTAAGTGGATTATCATACTTTACTTAAGTAATCTGTTACTTCAAGGATTTCAATTGTTTCCAACATTTAACATCTCTGTTCATACCCTATTGTACTGAATCAAAGATTGATATCTACTGGAGAAATGTTCCAGACTGGAATTACTGAGCACATGGGTATAAACATTTTATAGCTTTAAAATTTTTTTCCAGACCACCAGCATGTCCCGGTTTCACCCCACGTTCACCCACAACATGTATCACCTTTTTTTTTTCCTGCCAGGCTATAGGTGGGAAATATTTTTTCAGCATTGTATGGTAACCTTGTGTTGGAAGATTACTACATTTTTTTTAAGACTTTCTTTTTTAGCGTGGTTTTGGGTTCACAGCAATATTGAAAGGAAGGTACAGGGATTTCCCATACACCTCCTGCCCCCACACGTGCACAGCCCCCCATGATCAACATCCCCACCAGAGGCTTCATTTGGTACAACTGATCGACCGCCACAGGCATACGGTTATCACTCGGAGTCCACGGTCTGTGTTCAGGTTCACTCCTGGTGTGCATGCTCTGGGTTTGGACAGATGTGTGATGACATGTCTCCAGCATTACAGCGTCCTGCAGAGTAGTTTGCTACCCTCAGAACCCCAGTGCTGTTGATCCCTTCCTGCTCCCTAGACCCTGGCAACCATTACCCTTGACCATCTCCATAGTTTCACCTTTTCTGAATGTTCCATAACTGGAATCAGGGAGTATGTGGCCTTTCCAGGTGGGCTGCTTTCACTTGGTAGTGTGCCTCTAGGGTTCCTGCATGCCTTTCCATGGCTTGATACATGCCCACACATACCAACAGTTATTGATCCGTTTGCCTACTGAAAGACATCTTGGTTGCCTCCTAGTTTTGGCAAAGCTTCTGTAAATATCTACTCAGGTGTTTGTGTAGACATGAGTTTTCAACTTCTTAGGGTAAATACCAAGGCATGAGAATGTGTTTAGTTTTGTAGGACCCTGTTGAATTGTCTTCCAAAGTAGTCATGCCATCTTGCATTTCCACCAACAATGCTTGAGAGCTCCTCTGTCCCACACCCTCATCAGCATTTGGTGTTGTCAGTGTTCTGGACTTTGGACATTCTAGTTGGTGTGTAGTGGTGTCTTGTTTTAATATGCATATATCCCTGATGACCTAGGACGCAGTGTTGTTTCTTTTGCTTCCTTGCCATCTGGATATGTTCTTTGGTGAAGTGTTAGCTAAGATTTAGGCCCCTTTTACTGAGTCGTTTGTTTTCTTTTTGTTGAATTTTAAGAGTGTTTTGTAACAGCCTTTTCTCAGTTATGTCTTTTGCAAATATTTTCTCCCAGACCGTGTCTTTGTCTAATCACTCTCTTGGTGTTGTTTTAGCTGAGCAGAGGTGATTAATCGTAATGAAATCCAGCTTATCAATTCTTTCTTTCATGGGTCACACCTTAGAAGAATGTTGCATTTTAAAACTCTGTGTTTCCCAAGGGGAACATCTTTCCTTGTAGTGTGCAGACCTGCCTGCTGTGTGACAGAGCTGAAGTAGAGAGCTTATGCTGTGAACAGGGCAGGAACTCCAAACCCTAGACAGGGTACCTGGTTCATTTCCACCTGTCCTTGGGGGCAAATCAGGGCAGACTGCTCGGAAGCGGTAACCGAAGCCCAATTCAACACGGAGCCGTGCAGGGGCACACGAGGCTGCTGGGGAGAGGCTCCTCATCAAGACCACGGCACACAGACCGTCCAGAATCCACGAGGAGGGCCAAGGCTCCACCAGCCCTCCAAAGTGTGAGAGGAGTGGGGCTGGAAAACTCAAAAGGATAAAGAAGGCAGGACAGGATGGAGCTAGGGAACTAGGTGGTAGGAAGGCAAGAGAGCAGTGTGCAGCCCTGCCAGGAGGACCCCCTTTCAGAGAGGACTGGGTGCTGTGGGGGCCTCCCCACACTGTGGTGGGGTCTTGCTAAAAGTGAAACTGTTATTTTCCAAGAGTTCTAAAGGGGTTTGCCCTGGGAGGGAAGATGTTCCACTTGAAGGTCCACACTGGCTTAAAAATAATCCCCCCACCTGCTTTCTGCGACGAAGGTCCTGCTACAATGGCCCCAACATGTCCAGTATCCCAGCCTGGGCCAGGGTGCGAGGGCCCCTTATGTCATAACTCAAGCATGCCTGACAGGACGAGACTCCATCTGCTGCCTCAGCACAAGACAAGCAAGAATAATAATGCCATCCCACGCTGAGGGCTCCCAGGCGCCGGCACCAGGACGTGAGAGGTGCGTTCCCTTTCTGGCTTACTTTCCTGACAGGCTAACAGGGTGAATGGTAGTAACTGACCCCTCTAACAGGTTAGGAAACTGAGGCCCAGAGAGGCTCAGCAGCACGATGGAAGTCACACAGCATTTACTAAGTCGCAGAGCTAGGATTCAACCCCCAGGGCAGCCTGAATCCAATACCTTACCTACTCCCCAAGCTTGCTGGGCATACAGAGCTGTTCCTCTAGACCTTGAGGAACAGCGAGCCCATGCGTTTGGAGAAACACTTGGGGGAATATGTGTGTAACCTGATAAAAAGTCTGAGTTTTTGGATTATTTGAGGAAAAAAAAAAGTTAAGCCCTTTCAAATCAGGTAAACCCAGCTATACAGAATGTTTCAGGGGAAGGGGTGAGGCTGGAGGGCGGAATCCAGAGTCCTGGGGACAAGACAGCCTGGTTCAATGCTTAGGGCAAAGCCTAGCATCCTGGGATCCTACCTGATCTCAGGCAAGTGACCCTGTCTACTGTTTTTCCCCGTGTTGCTGAGATATAATTGATATACAACATTCTATTAATTCCAAGGGTACGACATAATGATTTGGTATTTGTATATATCATGAAATGAGCAGCACGGTAACTCTAGTTAGCACCCATCATCTCACATAATTATAAATTATTTTCTTGTGATAAGAACTTTCAAGATCTATTCTCTTAACAACTTCCAAACATACAATACGGTATTGTCAATTATAACTGCCCTTGTGTACATTGTGTCCCCGGAACTTATTTATCTTACAACTGGAAGTTTGTGTTTTTTGATATATGGGTTTGTACCCTTGTGAATAAATAGAAAGAATACTGCCAACCCATTTCACCACCTCATACAGTATTTGTCTTTCTACATTTGCCTTATTTCACTTAGCATAATGCCTTCAAGGTCGATCCACGTTGTCACAAATGGCAGGATTTCCTTCTTTTATTTTATTTTTTTAAAAATATTTTATTTATTTATTTGACAGACAGAGATCACAAGTAGGCAGAGAGGCAGAGGCAGGCAGAGAGAGAGGAGGAAGCAGGCTCCCTGCTGAGCAAAGAGCCCGATGCGGGGCTCGATCCAAGGACCCTGAGATCATGGCCCCAGCCGAAGGCAGCAGCTTTAACCCACTGAGCCACCCAGGCACCCCAGGATTTCCTTCTTTTAAATGGCTAAATATTTCACTGTGATATATATATATATGTAGATATGTCTATATCTATGTCTGTATCTAATCTATATCTATATCTATAGATATATCTCCATTCACCCATTGACACTTAGATTGTTTCCATATCTTGGCTATTTTAAACAATGCTGCATTGAATGTGGGAATGTTGATACCATTTCAAGATAGTGATTTAATTTCCTTTGGTGTATATATACATACGTGTGTGTGTGTGTGTGTGTATCCAGAAGTATATGCTTAATATAAATATTATACCAAACATATATATATACACCCAGAAGTGGAGTTGCTGGGTCATATGGTAGTTCTATTTTTAATTTTTTGAGGAATCATTATATTGTTATCCATACTGGCTTCACCAATTTATATTCCCACCAACAGTACACAAAGGTTCCCCTTCCCCACATCTTCAGTAGCATTTTTATCTTTGTCTTTCTGATCAGCACCATTCTAACAAGTGCTAGGTGATATTTCATTTTTGATCTGCGTTTCCCTAAGGATTAGTGATGTTGAGCGCCTTTTCATGTAACTATTGGCCATCCAAATGTCTTCTTCGGGAAAATGTCTATTCCATTTTCTGCCCATTTTTAAACAGGATTGTTTGTTTTTTCACTATTGACTTGTATGAGTTCTTTATATTTTTTGGATATTAGCCCCTTCTCAGATAGATGGTTTGCCTGGCTGATTTCAAATCGCCTAAAGTTTACCCTCACTCAAGGCCAGAAAAGTCTGTTTCATTAACCTTGGAAATTCTAGTACTTTATTTTATTTATTTTTTATTTTCTGGAAATTCTAGTACTTTAAACAGTGCCTCGAACATAGCAGATGTTCATTACATGATTAGTCTATTAACCTTCTAAAGACGACAGAATTTTCAAGTACTTTGTTTTAAATTATTAAATACTTCGAATATAAAGAAAAGCACTGAAAGTCTTACAGTAGATGCCCCAGGATACCCACTGTCAGATTTACACAGTTTAACATTTCGCCAAATTTTCTTCAGTTTTTTATCTCAAGATGTAAAATGTTAATACTTTACCCGCTTCCACACTCCACTACCACTCATCACCGAAGGAATCCTCATCCCAAGTTTGTGGACTCACCTGACCCCACTCAGGCTTTTGTATTTTTATAATCACAATACCTTTATTCTATAAGTATCTATTTATAAACAATAATGAGAAGAAATAATGCAGACCATTATTTGGCATGTGATTTTATGTTTTATAAATGATGCCATATTGTATGTACACTTTGAAAGTTCGCTTCTTTTGTAGAACGGCACGTTTTGAGATTTATCTGTGCTGATGTCTGTGGACCCAGTTCGCTCACTTTGTTATTTAACTTATCACGATTTATTTGTCCATTCCTTTATTATTCGATATTTAAATTAATTCCAATTTTTTTATTATAAATTTCCAGTTTCTGTTCTTTGTTATTTTTGTGAACATTCTTATACTTCACAGTTTCTCTGAGGAATGAACCTGAAAGCACAGGTGTTGGGGTTGGAGAGGGAGGGTGGATTGAGGGAAAATCGTGAGAAGCTTCAATTTTGCTAGATTTTGCCGAATCAACTCCAAAGTGGAAGCACCAATTCACATTCCCATCAACACTGCCTATGAGCTCTTGGGCCCTCTCCTCATACTGGATATGAATAGTCTTGTTAATTTTTGCTAATTTGGGTATAAAGTGATATTGGTTGTTTTAATTTGCATTTTCCTTATTCACTTAAGGTTTAGTATCTTTTTATATGGATACCGGTTGGCTCATGTACTTAGTTCTTTTTTTTTTTTTAAAGATTTTATTTATTTAACAGACAGAGATCACAAGTAGGCAGAGAGGCAGGCAAAGAGAGAGGAGGAAGCAGGCTCCCTGGGACCACGACCTAAGCGGAAGGCAGAGGCTTTAACCCACTGAGCCACCCAGGCACCCCGTACTTAGTTCATTTTTAATTGAGCCACACGTCTTTCTCTTTTCAATTTGTAATCATCTTATATATAATGGATCATGATCTTCTGTTGCTTCTATGCATTGCAATTATCTTTCCTTAATCTGAGATCTGTCCTTGAACTTTGTACTTACTAGTTTTTGTCCTACATTCTTTTTTTAAATTTTAATGTGATATATCATCAGACCTTTATGGTTTTTGTTTTTATGTCTGGATCAGCAAATCTTGCCCTTATCCTATGTCATTAAAAAATATTGTTCTTCAAAAATTTTAAAGCACTTATTTTCACATTTTGCCTCGCTCCATCAGGGATATACTTTTGCGAATGATTGGAGATAGAGGTCAAATTTTATATTTTTCCCAAGGAAAGCCAGTAGTCACAGCAACATGACTACCGATGGGTACAACCAACTCGAACATTCTCATATATTTTTTTTCTGGGTCCTCTACTCTCTTCTATCACTTTATTACTATTAAAATTACTATAGTTTATAAATCCTGATATTTGGAAAAGCAAGTTCTCCCCTTACCCATCAATGAAATTACCTTAACTTTTTTTGCCCCTTTAGACTTCCACTAGATGTTTATAATCAGTCTGTTAAGAATATCTAGTAGACATTCAGAGTACACAGACTCTGCATATTAGCTGGGAACACTGATATCTTGAAGCTGTGTCTTCATATCTAATATGGTTTATCTCTAAGAGGAAGTTTTTGTCAGAACAAGTTCATTGATGTCAGGGACAGACTCGCTTGTCTTCCAACCTGAGATGACAAGACCAACCCACCTCACAACTCAGGTGGGAGAAATTTTAAAAGCATGATGAAATCTTGGGACAACCTGGGTGGCTCAGTTGGCTAAGCGTCTGTCTTTGGCTCAGGTCATGATCCTCGAGTCCTGGGATCAAGTCCCACATCGGGCTCCTTGCTCCGTGGGAAGCCTGCTTCTCCCTCTACCCCACCTCCACGTATGCTCTTTCTTTCTCTCTCTCTCTCTGTCAAATAAATAAGACCTTTTAAAAATTTTTTTTTTTAAAAAAGGGATGAGGATGGGGCGCCTGGGTGGCTCAGTGGGTTAAGCCTCTGCCTTCGGCTCAGGTCGTGATCTCAGGGTCCTGGGATCGAGTCCCGCATCGGGCTCTCTGCTCAGCGGGGAGCCTGCTTCCTCCTCTCTCTCTCTGTCTGCCTCTCTGCCTACTTGTGATCTCTGTCAAATAAATAAATAAAATCTTTAAAAAAAAAAAAAAGGGATGAGGATGTCTCTTGCACATACACACCCTTGCACCTTCAATCCCAAATGTCAGGGAACTAAACTGCAAGTCACACGCTACTGAAATTCACCTTGACTAACTATGGGATGAAACCCGCGATGACGCCTCCTTTCCCAAACGAGATGAACTTGCTTACTTTGGCGGCATAATTACAATAAGTGATTCAGTGTGTGTGACTTCCTCCTTTAGGAGAATTCAGAAGAAACAGAAACTGCCTCTTCTGGCTTCGGGCTCCTAAATTAGTTGAGGGTGGATCCTCTTAGGTGCCCTAGGCTTGTGGAGTGCTACAGTCCTGGCTCCTTCTCTGTAAGTTGACACAACATGGAACTGGTCAACTGAGTCACAGAGTAAATCATCCATTGTTCTTAGCAAGTAACTCACAGCCTGTTGCCAATTCAGGGCATGTACTGGGCCCCCTATCCTGTGCAGGGCCCCAAAGAGAAGGCATTTCAGTAATCCCCACCTCATGATGCCCACCTGCAAAGTACAGCCACACTGTGACCTCACCACAGCTGCTTGGCCCCAGGGTCCCTGAGGATCAGCAGCAAGATATGCAGGTCAATGTGAGTGGATCTTTCCCATTTTTACCAGAGTCCCTCCCCCGCCCCTCAGTGTGTTCCAGCTCCTCGCCCCCATCCCAAGTCCTAGCTCTGACTCTAGGTGAGTCAGACTCTAGGTAAGAGACTCTAGCTCTGCCCTGGTGAGTGGTGTCCTCTGTCCCCTGTGACCTACAGAGTGTCCACCTTTAGTAAATTTGCCCCAAGTCCAAGAGGCTGGGGGAAAAGGCAGCGCTGGAACTGGAAAGTGCTCAGAGACATGGCTGTTCTGGCATCTCTGGCCCAGGGATCACTGTGGATCACCAAAGGTATGGTTCACTCACTTCAGTGTTATTCAGGCACATGCTGGAAAAACATTGAGAAATAGTTACTGGATGCCACCGGGCAACAAATAAAAACAGTTACATATGTGATAGATATTAATCCAACCACATCCGTAATCACTTTCAATGGGAATGGTCTAAATATACCAACTAAAAGACAGATTGTCAGTATATAAAAAACAAGATGCAAGCATATACTGTCTACAAGAAGCCTAAAGGTATAGTCCAGATAGGTTGCAAAACGATGGGAAAAGCTGTATCATGCTAATACTTACCAAAAGAAAGCTGTTTCTTTTAGAGTTATATTAACTTCAGATAGGGCAGACTTCAGAATAAGAAAAAGTCTCAGGATTAAAAAGGGGCATTACATAATGTCGAAGACTTAAAAAATCTAACATGTATGCACCTAACAACAGATTGTCAAAATCTGTGAGATAAAAACTGATCTGACGGCAAAAAGACCAATCCACCATTGTTGGATATTTCTAATCTTTGATAAGCAATTGATAGGTCCAGCAGGGGGAAAATCAGTAATGAGTTAATCAACATGAACAGTACTATTAACAAACTTGATTTAGCTGACATTTATAGAATACCCTATCAAACAACAGCAGAATACAAAATTTTCCCAAGTTCACACAGAATATTTCCCAAAACAGACCACATTCTGAGCCATAATGCACATTTAACAAATTTAAAAGAATAGAAATAATACAAAGCATGGTCTCAGACTATAATGAAATTAAGCTAGAAATCAGTAACAGAAAGATATCTGGAAAATCCCTAAATATTTGGAGATTAAACAACAAACACGTGAGTCAAAGAATAAATCTCAAAAGAAATTTAAAACTAATTTTGAATGAAATGAAAATGAAAATACAGCTTATCAAAATGTGTGGGATAGAGCAAAAGCTGTGCTTTGAGGGAAATTTACAGCATTAAATACGGGTCTTAAAAAGGAAGGAAGATCTAAAATCAATAATTTAAGCTTCCACCTTAAGAAATGAAAGAAGAGTAATTTAAGCCTAAAACAAGCAGAAGAAAAGAAAAATGAGAGCAGAAATCAATAAAATGGAAAACAGGGAAACAATAGAGAAAATCAATAAAGTTAAAAGCTGGTCTTTAGGAAAGATCAATAAAATTGATAAATCGCTAGCCAGGCTTATCAAGAAAGAAAGGGAGAAGACACTGATTACTAATACCAGAAATGAAAGAAGGGTCATCTCTACTGATCACGTGGACCATAAAAGATACTGAAGGTATATTATAAATGGATGGGGCCACTTGCGTATGACAGACTGGACCATCCCTCATCCTCTTAATAATCCCGGAAAAAAGCAATGAGTCCAGCTTCCTATATCTTACTTCCCCTCTATCTCCACCAAACTTTCTTTACCTTAAGGACAATGAAAGAAGAATCTATCAATTCCAGAAAAATCATGTAATCTCACTGGGCATCACTTTCCCCCATATTTCAGCCCAATTACCCTAAGATCTCACCAATCTAAAAAATGCTTTTTAAGCAACACACACACACACACACACACACACACACACACACACCTCTCAGTTGTATAAGCCTGAGGCTCCACAGTACCTCTACCTGGTTTGTGTGCCACACTGAAAGTTCTGCTCAGGACCACAGGCAGCAGAGAGGGAGAATTTGTGGTATCTGGTTTGATGGGCTGGATTTTTTTTTGTCAATAAGGTGTTTTGCCGTAGCATAAACATAAGCATAATTCCTAGAATGTAAGACTTGAAAGAGATTAACCTCTTCACGTTACAAGTCAGAAAACAGAAGTACAAAAGGACAAGCACAAACAACCCACATACAACAAAGACAATAATTATCGTAGTTGCAGGCAGAAAAGCAACCTCAAAAAAAGCAAATTTTTTCACAGTATCCTGTTTCTTTTTTTTTTTTTAAGATATTTATTTATTTATTTGACAGAGATAACAAGTAGGCAGAGAGGCAGGCAGGGCAGGGATGGGGGGGGCATTGGGAAGCAGGCTCCCTGCTGATGTGGGGCTCCATCCCAGGACCCTGAGATCATGACCTGAGCCAAGGGCAGAAGTTTAACCCACTGAGCCACCCAGGCACCCCTGCAGTATTCCATTTCTTATCTTAAAAGTAAAACTGTCCTGCTTTTGGCTTTGTTAATTTGACACCTGCTGTGGAGTTCAGTGAAGTTCAGTGAAGCAAGCACTCCCATGTGGCAGCCAACCATGAGTGTTTGTCAAGTCCTTTAGAGGCCAATTTGACTTTTGATGCCATTTCCCTCCAAAATCCAGACCAAGAAAATAATTTCTTCTTTTATTTTTTTTTTTGAAGACTTTATTCATTTGAGAGAGAGAGAGAGAGGAAAAAAAAAAGCGGTGGGGAGGGACAGAGGGAGAGAGAGAGAATCTCAAGCAGACTCCACACTGAGCAGGAAGCCTGACTCAGGGCTCAATCCCAGGACCAGGAGATCATGACTGAGGTGAAGGCAGACGCTCCACCAACTGAGCCACCCAGCACCGCAGGAAAATAATTTTTTTTTAAAGATTTTTAAAAATTTTAAAAATTTTATTTGACAGAGATCACAAGTAGGCAAGGAGAGAAAGGGAAGCAGGCTCCCTGCTGAGCAGAAAGCCCAATGCAGGGCTTGATCCCAGGACCCTGGGATCATGACCTGAGCCAAAGGCAGAGGCTTCAACCCACTGAGCCATTCAGATGCCCCCCTCCCCAAGGAAAATAATTTAAAAGCCAAAAAAGATACATATGCCAATTTGTCTGTTTGCCATTGTAAGAGCCATGTGGTTTTCACACTATATAGCATCACTTTAAAATATGGAAATAAAATGATTAAAAGATATAAACATCCAGTTATCAGATAAATAAGTTCTGGGTAATGTAATATACTGCATGGCGACCATAATCAACAATACTGTTGTACGTTTGAAAGTTGCTAAGAGTAAATCTTAAATGTTCTCAACTTGCGCAGAAGAAAATGTAACTATGTGAAGTGATGGCTGTGTTAACTCTTCTTATTGTGATAACCATTTCACAATACACATATCAAATCATCATATTGGACACCTTAAACTTATACAATGTTACATGTCAATTATATCTCAATAAAGCTGGAAAACATTTTAATAAATAAGTAAAATATATAAAGCACAAACTATTAGGAATATAAAAAGGAAATATTAAATCCACATAGTTTGACAACTTATAGTTCTTTCAGAAAGTAGCAGATCAAATAGATAAAAATAAAGGACATAGTAGTTATGGATAACATTTGATGAAGCTTCACCTAATGTATAAGAATTTTGTACCCAATCATTCATTCAACACCATGCTTAAAGTAATTTACAAAATCAATCACCAATCAAAAGCTCAAAAAATTCCAGGAAACTTAAATAGGGGCCACATTCTCAGACCACTAAAAATTAAAAATAAATAAATAAAAATAAATTTTAAAATAAAATTTAAAATGAATCTATCCACTTAAAAAATTGTTAACCCTTTTTAAGAACTCTCAGGGTAATTAAGAAATAAAAATTGAGATCACATACTATTTAGAAAAAAGAAAGAATTAAAAAAAGAAATTACGGGCACCTGGGTGGCTCAGAGGGTTAAGCCGCTGCCTTCAGCTCAGGTCATGATCTCAGGGTCCTGGGATCGAGTCCCGCATCGGGCTCTCTGCTCAGCAGGGAGCCTGCTTCCTCTCTCTCTCTCTCTCTCTCTCTATGCCTGCCTCTACGCCTACTTGTGATCTCTCTCTGTCAAATGAATAAATAAAATCTTTAAAAAAAAAAAGAAATTACATGCTATTTAGAAATCACTGTATCATAATGAACAAAATAGACACACCCTAAATGTCCAACTAATTGGGGACTAATTGGGCAAAATATGAGCAGACTTTTATGCCGGTATCAGGTGAGATTCATGACAATCATGTTATAAAAGAAATGTGTATGGCATAAGATTTTTAAAAGCAGGCTAGAAATCTGAATAGAAAATATGATGAAAATGATGCGGGAAAAAATTTAAAAGACACATCAGTACAGGCTTAGAACACAAAAAGACAAAAAATAATACCAAAAGAAGAAGAAGAAAAGAAGAAAAGAAGAGAAGAAGGAGGAGGAGGAGGAGGAGGAGGAGGAGGAGGAGGAGGAGGAGGAGGAGGAGGAGGAGGAGGAGGAGGAGGAGGAGGAGGAGAGCAACTATTGAGAGTGATTATAGTTCCATATTGGCACGATGGGTGATTATTTTTCCTTCCCTTTTCTATTTTCTATTTTACAAAATATTTGTAGCCTGGAAAAGAAGGCAAAACTTTTTAGGTTAAATATTGATTGTATACATCTGTGGTAAAGAGAGATTTAGGGATCTGCCAATCCACAAATTTCGTGCAGCAGGACACGCCCCCCCCCCCCCCCAGCCCACCACAGACACACTGCAGCCCCTGCCCTCCGGGTCTAATCAGCTCTGGATCCACGCGAATAACAAAAAACGAGGATTCCTGTCACCAGAAGTAACAGACTGGGCCTAGTGACGTGTTAGTGGCTGACAGCATGACGCATTTTGACCATGGGGCTGGGCTCCAAGCACCGCCTTCCAAGTTAGCTAAAACCGAACGCGGAATGAAATCAATGGAAAGGGCAAAGGAACCTCCCACCTTAGTGCTCCGAGGTTTCCCCCACTCCCACACCCGCCCGAGCCCGGTGGTGCCAGCCTGCACCCGCCGCGGGGTCCCATCTCCGCACAGCGACCTCTGCGTCCCGCACGGGAGGCCGGGGACCGGATGCTCCATCTGCCCCAGGACTCCCCGAGCACCCCCCCCCCCCCCAGCCAACACACCTCCCCGCTCCACCGACCCCATCCGCTTCCTGCCCTATGCTGCCCTCTTCCTACTCTTCCCCCCACCCACCCGTCCAGACCTCCTCTCGGGGCTGCATGTCCCAAGGAGAGAGCGAGAGGATCCCCGCCCGCGGCTTCTCCGCACCTCGGCCATGCCGTCCCCTCCGGGGGACCCCCGGGCCGCGACCAGACCACCATCCCCCGGCTGGGCCTCCCGGCTCCTGGAAGGGCCCAGGATCTCCGGTCCGGCCCACCAGGATCTTCAGTCGGTCCCTTTCCAGGATGGAGAATGGGGAGAAATCCTAGCCTGGCCCAAAGAAGAGGGGTTCTCAAATTGGGGATTCCTACCCTCCTTTGAAACGTTGACATTCTAGCTATTTCTAGGGACGAGGCATTGCACAGATGGCTTAAGACTAAAGGTGGCAAGCACTGGGGGCGATTAACAGTCTACCCAGGTATCTCCCCGCCCAACAAAAGGCCAGAAATTCCATCTTTAGTCGTTTGGTCCGCTGTAAAAAGGCAGATCCCGCCCTCCACCCCACCCCGCTCCCCTGTAGTAATCCGGGTCACCAAAGAAAAGTGGGGCTGGAAGGAGCCTGTAAGAGGACTTGGGAGTCGGGGTGGCGATCTGGAGAAAGGCTGGGGCGGGAACTACAGCCGCGGGATTACTGGGGCTGGGTGGCGAGGTTCAACGGGCCCGGGCACCGCGTGGCTGGGCAGGAACTTGGCACCTGCTTCAGTTTTGTTAGTGGTCCAGCGCCGACTGATTTCGGATTACACCCCTCCCGCCCACCCCCACCCCCACCCCCACCCCCACCCCCAGCCCCAGCCCCACCCCAACCCCCCACAACCGGGTGGAAACTAGAGCAACATCGCCCCCTGCTGGACCCAGTGACCGTGAGCTTTAATTCAAGGTGGGCAACCGGTGGGCCTAGAGGGGAGTGAGCCGCAGGTTAATCCCCGCTCAGGGAGGGCCTCCCTGAGGGACTTGTAGTAAAATGCGCACCCTTCTGGAACTTCTGTAACATAAATGCTTTCGACTGGGTCTTTTCTGAGTTCATCTCCAACTCTACCTTCTAGATCCTTCCTCTCTGCTTCCCCTGCCGGAGGCCCTGAGCGCGCTCCCCACCCCCACCTTGTGATCCTGTCCACCCCACTATGGCAACCCAGTTTCAGCTTCTGTGCTGCGCTGAGCTCTGTGCCCTACAGGGGCAGGGGCATGAGGCCAGGACCCGACCATTATTTTTTTTTCTTTTAATTAATTAACATATAATATATTCAATTAATTAACATATATTATTAGTTTCAGAAGTAGAATTTAGTGATTCATCAGTTGTATAGAACACCCAGTGCTCATTACATCATGTGCCTTCCTTAATGCCCACCACCCAGTTACCCTACTCCTCCACCCACCTTCCTTCCAAGAACCCTCAGTTTGCTTCTTGGAGTTCAGCATCTCTTACTTAACGGTTTGCCTCCCTCTTGATTTTCATCTTATTTTATTTTTCCCTTCCTTCTCCTATGCTCATCTGTTTTGTTTCTTAAGTTCCACATATGAGTGAAATCATATGGTACTTGTCTTTCTCTAACTGACTTATTTTGCTTAGCATAATACCCTCTAGTTCCAGCCACATCATTGCAAATGGCAAGATTCCCTTTGTTTTTTGATGGCCGAATAATATTCCATTGTGTATATATGTATGTATATACCACATCTTCTTTATCCATTCATCTGTCAATGGACATCTGGGCACTTTCCATAGTTTGGTTATTGTGAACATTGCTTCTATAAACATTGGAGTGCAGGGGCCCCTTCGGATCACTACATCTGTATCTTTGGGGTAAAAACCCAGTGGAGCAATTCGTGGGTCACGGGGTAGCTCTATTTTCAACTTTTTGAGGAACCTCCATGTTGTTTTTCAGAGTGGCTGTACCAGCTTGCATTCCCACCAACAGTGTATGAGGGTTACCCTTTCTCCACATCTTGAAAGCATCTGTCATTTCCCGACTTGTTAGTTTTAGCCATTCTGACTGGCGTGAGGTGGTATCTCATTGTGATTTTGATTTGTATTTCCCTGATGATAAGTGACGTTCAGCACTTTTCTTATGTGTCTATTGGCCATTTGGATGTCTTCTTTGGAGAAATGTCTGCTCATGTCGTCTGCCCATTTCTGGACTGGATTATTTGGGTTTTTTGGGTGTTGAGTTGGTAAGTTCCTTATAGATCTTGGATACTAACCCTTTATCTGATAAGACATTTACAAATATCTTCTCCCATTGTGTCGGCTATCTGTTGGTTTTGTCGACTGTTTCCTTTGCTGTGCAAAAACATTTTATCTTGATGAAGTCGCAATAGTTCATTTTCACTTTTGTGTCCCTTGTCTTTGGAGACTTGTCTAGCAAGAGGTTGCTGTGGCTGAGGTCACAGACGTTGCTGCCTGTGTTCTCCTCCAGGATTTTGATGGATTCCTGTCTCACGCTGAGAGGTCTTTCATCCATTTTGAGTTTATTTTTGTGTGTGGTCTAAGAAAATGAGACCCTGACCTTCTTAAGGGCCCACTGTTTCTTGGGGTAAGAGTGGGAAGTGTGCTGGCTACCCTGTTAAGGGGCTTGCTATGCACAGAAAAATGAATTCTGTGGGAGATGGTGGGAAGGCTCCAGGCTCTCGATCAACCAGGATGGATATTTTAGACTTCTGCCTGGGTTAACCCAGAAATGGTGCTGAATGAGCAACTGAGAAGGGAGTAGGGGTGGGTGGGGGGAGTGGACGATTTGCTGTCCTTACAATGACCCCACCACCTCTCCATCAACTCTGTCTCCAGGGTCCTGGCTGTTGCGGGTTCCCCAAACACACTGCTCCACTTCTAGCCACGGTTCCTTTGCAACAGTTTGTGCCTTCAGCCTGGCTCCCCAGCTCTGCACCTGGCCTCCTTTAAGCTGCGTTCAGGCACAGCAGCAGTGCAGGTCTCCCTGGTCGCCCGCCCTCCCCCAGCCTCCCTCCGCCCCCTGCTAAAGGTGGCGACTTGGGCTAAGCTCCTGTCCTCGCTGCACCCACCACATCCTGGCACCCCCGTCATCAGGAGTCACGTGTTTCCTTGCCTGTCCCCACTGCTGGTGTGTCTCTCAGCTTGGGGACCCTCCGAACTGGAAGAGGTCCCCTGAAGCAGGACACCAACTGCACACCCCACCCACACCCCAGCTCCATGTAGCTCCTCTCCACCGCCATGGACACATTCACATTGTCCCCAGTCCAAGGGAGAAGCTGAGGCCGGGGCGGGGGTGGGGTGCGGGGAGTCCTCTTTCCAGGTTCTGCCTCTGGGCACCTGTAGGAACATTCCTGATGGACAGCTCAGCTGGTGTCTGAGGTGTGGAGAGGCAGCTCATTTCTTTCATTCCTGCTGAGCTGAGAAGGAGCAAACCGCCCTGGAAAGCCCTCTAACCCCTTCATCCCGCCCCCACCGAAACAGAGGGAGGAGGAGCTGGAGGGCTGGAGGAGGAGGGAGGGCAAAGCCTTGGGTTTCTCCGTCTTTTCTTCCCTTCCCAAGCTTCGCCTTTTCTGCCTTCACTACTCCGGCCCTCCTCCTCCCGGAGGAGAACACTCTTCTAACTGGGTCAGTGGGCTGCAGGGCGAGCTGGAGCCCTTTCCGCTGGCGCTCGGGCGTTGGTGGCGAGCTGTGGAAACAACCGCCCTCTTCTCGCACTGTTTCCATTGCTGCGTCCTCCAGCTTCCACGGCTCACCCCGCAGGCACGTGAAGAGAACCGCTAAGATCCCCTCAGACACTTGCACGGTGGGGGGCTTCCCACCGGCAAGGTCACAGTTTATAGAACGTGGGAGTGAAAGCTTTCCGGTTGAGTTGAGGTTACTTCATGGATCCTCCATCAGCGCCCAAAGAAAGAGTGAACCATCTTTGTGAAAAGAAAAATTTCCCCTGACTTTTTACTCCCGGCTCCTCCCTCTGCCCACTACCCTGCTCAGGCGCTCACTCTCTCTTTGAAATAAAGTTTTTAGAATCTTCAAAAAAAACCTAAAGTTTCTGTTATGGATACACCGGATCAAGATAACAAGTTGTAGAAAGAAGGGAAGGAAGGAAGGTAGGAAGAAAGGAAAAGGGAGAATCGAAGAAAGCGGGGGGAGGGAGGAAACAAGGAGAAGTGAGCCTTTTTTAGGTTTATTTTGTGACTGGGTATTTTTTGTCAGAGCCTTAACTGTGAGTATAGCAGGACCCGGGACAGTCCAGAAAAAAAAAAAAAAAAAAAAAAAAGGAGCTAAAGCCTCATTTATTGCGGAAATTAGTACCGGACAACTGGTCAGAAATAAATCCGGTTCTCTAAGCACCAACAAAATGACATTCAGAGTGACAGAATCGAAAAGACTGACAAAACTAAGAATCATAAAGCATGTGGGTAAACGGAAACTCGTGCACAGCTGGTGTGAGGATAAACTGGTACCATCGCTTTGGAGAAAAATTTGCCAATAGCTATGGAGGTTGAAGACAAGCTCATGTTCCAAGTAAGTCACTGCTCTCAAGGTCAATATCCTCTTGAAGCTGTTCCTTCCAAGCTGACACCCCAGGGAAGATCTTGCACATGGACTGTAGGAAATACTTACCAGGGTGTTCACTATAGCGTTGTTTGTAAGAGCAAAGACTGGAAACAGCCTAAAGATGCATTAACAAAGGAATGGATAAACAGTGGCAGGTCTCATCACATCTCATTGCTCTTGTATCCCCCACAAATATGAAAGACTATGTGCTCCTTCACTCATTTTTTTACAAGTTTTTATTGTGGTAAAATACATATAACATCTACCATCTTAACCACTTCTAAGCGTAAAGTTCAGTGGTATTACGTGCGTTCACATTGTTGTACAAACACCACCCTCCATCTCCAGAACTCTTATTTTGCAAAACTGAAACTCTGCACCTATTAAATAATAACTCTCCATCTCTTTGGCCCTCAGCTTCCAGCAACTGCCTATCTACTTTCTGTCCAGTGAATCGAATACACAATGTACCTCATGTCAATGGCATCACACAGGACTTGTCTTTTTGTCATTGGCTTATCTCACTCAACATAAGGTTCTCAGGCTTTATTCATGTTGTGGTATGGGTCAAAATGTCCTTCCTTCCTTTTTTAAAGTTGAATAATATTCCATTGTGTAATTATACCACATTTGCTTATCCTTTCATCTGTGGGGGAGGAGGGGAGGACAGCTGGGTTGCTATGAACATCGGTATACTCCTTCCCTCCATTTTAACTTGACGTCAAGCATTTTTCATCATAAAGAGTTGCAAAATATATAGTTTCCAATGTGTTGTAAATATTGATGTTTAAAGGTAAGACCTTTCCATCACTCTTTTTAATTGTTTCTGATAAAATGTAAATAAATAATATATTGATTTTTATTTCAGCCATCACCTGTTTTTAAAAACAAGTTCTTTAACTTTTGGAAATTTTTCATCATTCCTTTCTCCCCTCTAATTTATGAATTCTATCCATCTTCCTGCCTAGAAGTTTATTTTAATGTAATATGTTTTTATGCTTGAAGATCTTTGATTGATCTTCTCGGCCAGAAAAACGCATAAATTGAAAATTTAATTTCCTGTAACCATGAATTTCTAAGTATCAAAAAGTTGTTTAGATTATGCCATTATTACAGCTATGAGTTGTGTAGATGGTTCAAAGAGAACATAAATTATGAACAATGAAAATTAAGAATTAAACATAAAGTCGTCATTGGTGATATTGTACTAGAGTTGCAAGATGTTACCATTGGGGAGTACTGGGTAGAGTGTATGAGAGCTCTGTATTACTTCTTATAACTGCAGTATCAACCTATAATTATCTCAAAATAAGAATTTTTGTAAAAAAATAACTTTGAGGGTAATTTTAGCTCTTAATGAGATGGAGAGTACCCAGTTAATGAACTCACAGAAAACTATTACATATTGCTAAAAAAGGTACAACATCAATTACTTTCCTACTTTTATTTTTTTTAAGATTTTATTTCTTTTTTTAATGGAGAGATACACAGCAAGAGAAGGAACACAAGCAGGGGGACTGGGAGAGGGAGAAGCAATGCAATACAGGGCTTGATCCCAGGACCCTGGGATCATGACCTGAGCCGAAGGCAGACGCTTAACGAATGAGCCACCCAGATGCCACCCCCTTTTTTAAAAAAATACAATGTAAGCACTGAGAAATTTTGTCCCTATAAATATTTGGTTTTATTATAGCAGAGTCACTAAATCTTTCAACTAAAATATATATATATATATTTTTTTTTAGTTAAAAGATATATATATATATATATATATATATATATATATATATATATATTTTTTTTTTCCCCCAAACAGATACCACAATGGTGAACTACCACCAGAAGTTCACCTTAGGGGTGCCCGGATGGCTCAGTCAGTGAAGCGTCTGCCTTCTACTCAGGTCATGATGTCAGGGTCCTGGGATTGAGCTCCATGTCAGGCTCCTTGCTTAGCAGGAAAGCTGCTTCTCCCTCTGCCTGCTGCTCTTCCTGCTTGTTCGTGCTGTCTCTCTTTCTGACAAATAAATAAAATCTTAAAAAAAAAAAAAGAAATTCATCTTAGTGATCTATTAGTTGCTGTATTAGTTTACTAGGGCTGCTGTAACAAGAGAAATGTATGGTCTCACAGTGTGGAAGCTAGAAGTCAGAGACAAAGGCTGAGTTAGTTCCCTCTGAGGACCGTGAGGAAGAATCTGTGCCGTCCCTCTCCCCTTCCAGCAGGTTGCCAGCCATCTTTGGGGTTCTTGGCATGTGGAAGCACCAGCCTGATGTCTGTCTTTATTTCTGCATGACACTCCCCCAAGGTATGTCTCTGTGTCCACATTTCCCTTTTTTATAAGGACACCAGTTATACCAGATTACAACCCGCCATAATAAGGTCCTAATGACCTCATCTTAACTTGACTTTAGCTCCGATAAAACCCAATCTCCAAATAAGGTTACTCTCTGAAGTACTGGGGGTTAGGACTTCAACATACGATTTTCAGGAGGACACAAACAATCCAACCCATAACAACTGCCGACTAGAGTGGGTCTTCTTTCAATTGTGTTGAAAGCAAAGACTTGGGAACCACTAACCTGTAAGTGGATTGATTATCATCGTTAGATTTATTCACTGCTCAGTTGCTGGAAGCAGACTCAAATAGGCTTTACCACGTCTATTGGGTAGCCATGAACTTGTACCATTCTTACCTCACCTAGAAGCAACTGCCTTCACTGATGAACTTTGAAGGGGTTGGGGAAATGGAAATATTTTTAATTTCAACACAAATTTGCCAAAATAATATTTTAATTTAATGTTTTCATTTTATCAGACTTTAAACTTTGTGAGGTTTTTATTTAAGATTTTTTAAAATTCTTTAAAAGATTTTATTTATTTATTTATCACAAATAGGCAGAGAGGAAGGCAGGGTCGGGGGTGGGGGGAAGCAGGCTCCCCACCAATCCGAGAGCCCGATGTGGGGCTCAATCCCAACACCCTGAGATCATGACCTGAGCCAAAGGCAGAGGCTTAACCTACTAAGCCTTTAGGCACCCCTAAAGATTTTATTTGACAGAGAAAGAGAGAGTGAAAGAGGGAACATAAAAAGGGGGAGTGGGAGAGGGAGAAGCAGGCTTCCCATGGAGCAGGGATCCTGATGCGGGACTCGATACCACCACCCTGGAATCATGATCTGAGCCAAAGGCAGACGCTTAACGACTGAGCCATGCAGGCGCCCTAAACTTTGTTTTCATCAAAACTTTGGAGCTAAGGTTTTACCTCATTTGATTCATTGCAAATAAAAACGCTGCCAGCTAACCGCTTTGGCAAAGTCAGTCGTCAATGTCAAAACAATTAGCAAATCAGACTTTGTGTCAAAAAAGAAGTGTGGTTCCTTTTGCAATGCTGCTGAGCACACTAGGAATGAGCATACATCCCATAATACCTCTCTGGCTTCTGCATTCTAGCTCTACAGAGAGAGTTGAGTAAAGTGATGAGGGCCAGGAGTTGGCCATAAGGTGGTCTAGCTCCAGCATTTCTCCCAGACACCCTCTTTGCCAGGATCTTCGGAACTTTCCCCAGGAGAAATGCTTATCCACAGCTAAGGGTATGGATGTAAAATGAAAACTATCTGGGTGTTTCCCTTTGATTATTGCCGCATAGAGTTTTGACCCCACTGGGCATTGCACCATAGTAACCTACAGGACTGCCTGTCTGCCTTTTTGTTTTAAAGCAAGAAAAGAGAGATTATGAAAGGGGAGGCAGGGAAAGCTAATCAGCACAAAGACTAGACACAGACATTTGCTCCTGGGCAGATCTGTCTTAGAAAAGAGAACCAATGGGAGCTGAAAATCTGGAAATGAGCCCCTAAAAATAACGTGTATCCCCAAAGACAGCCAGCCTCCTTGACCCCCCAGGGTATGAATCCTCTGGTTGGAGGACCACTGAATTGTGGAATATTCACAATACCACTACACAGCATTTAAAATAAAAAACTAAACCTCTATTTATCAACACAACTCAAAGACATATGGTATGACCATGTTTCTATACATTGAAACATTCTCCAGAAAAAGGGAGTGGCACAGGTGGGTGGAATTGACAGGTATTTGCATGGAGATAAAGCAAGGCCCTGTTAACTCTAGAGCTCAAAGAAAGGCCTTTCTAGCCCCAGACAAGCTAACCCCTTCCAAGGAGACAGTATCTTCTCCACAGTTCAGGAGTGGCAAGAGGAGGCAGCCGGCCATTGATTCCAAGTCGCCCCTGCAGTCAGTGTCTTATGAGCCAAGGTACTGAGCCCTGATGAATTTCTTACCAGTGCCCAGTCCAGTTAATGTGCTCCGAATGCCTTCAATTCATGTAAATTAAAATTACTTTATTTCCATGTTTTAAGAACAAACACCTTCGAGAGAAACAAAGACTTACTTAAATTTAGCACAGATACTGGTGACTCTCTTACCTTATCTCTCTCTGGATGCTTTTAAAAATAAGGGACTTGCTTGACAGCGTGCAAGTCATTGCCATTGTTCCCATGCCTTCATGCCATCCCACGTGAGTGCCGCAGCTTGGGGTACTCAAGTACTTGGGGTACTTGGGGTACTTGGGGAGCTCACCTGGCAGCGAGGAGCGGGCCCCACCCAACCTTCTGCATACCTGGCCCTGCTGCAAGCAAGCATCCCCAGAATTCTCCAAATTGCATCTGCTCTCTCACCTGCTGCAAGGCGGATGTCGTTGTGGTTGCATTGAGAATCCACCACATTCTGTAAAAAATATCATTGGGGTCACAAAGCCTCCTTGGTAGGTTTCATATGTTGCCTTGGCATACCCCCCACCCTCTGTCGTGCTCTGTACAAAGGGGCCGCCACCCCCATGGCTGACACTTTTCTTAGCTGCAAGGCTGGAAGGCCTCCAAGCCAGCTGCAGTTCTCTTTCAGGTGACCAAGATGGCCGGCCTGGACTTGACTGTTTCCTTGCCACGCTCAGTCCTGTGGGTTAAGGGACAGCCCTGTGTCTACACAGCTAGGGACACACCGTACATGTGTACATCTACATGCCAGGGATGCCCTGCTGTGAGTCACAGTCGTAACCATCATTACAAAGCATTTTCCTTCCCCAGTCTCCCTCGTCTTCCCTCTGAAAATCTAACATGTAGTGAGCAAGTCCCCAGTACTGTAGACATATTGTGTCTACTACAGCCCACTTAAATGTCCATTAACAGGAAAACTAAATTCTGGAACACCCATAGAGAATTGCACCCACTGAGAAGAATGAGATAGATCTACATGTGCTGATAGGAAGAGCTTTCCTTCTTCTACTATTAGCTAAGAAAGGGAGGTTGCAAAAAATGCAGGTGTCATACAACCCCGTGTCAGTTGCTTGAGCAACCGACTCCTGCTCTCAGTTCACGTCATGATCTCAGGGTTGCGAGATAGAGCCCTGCCTCAGGCCCCGCACTCAGGGGGGAGTCTCCTGGAGATTCCTGGCATAGTCACAGTGGAAAACAGTATGGAGGTGCCTCAAAAAGTTAAAAATAGAATTATCCTATGTTCCAGTAATCAAATTACTGAGTATTTACCCAAAAAATTACAAAAACAGAGGCACCTGGGTGGTTCAGTCAGTTGAGTCTCTGACTCTTGATTTCCAGCCGGGTGATGGTCTTGGGGTCCTGGGATCGAGCCTCACGTTGGGCTTCAGGCTCAGTGGGGAGTCTGCTTGGGATTCTGTCTCTCCTTCTCCTTCAGACCCTCCGCCCAGTCATGCTTTCTTTCTCTCTAAAATAAATAAGCAAAATCTTTATAAAAAAATACAAAAACACTGGGGGTCCTGAGTGGCTCAGTGGGTTAAAGCCTCTGCCTTCGGCTCAGGTCGGATCCCAGGGTCGTGGGATTGAGCCCTGCATCGGGTTCTCTGCTCAACGGGGAGCCTGCTTCCCTTCCTCTCTCTCTGCCTGCCTTTCTGCCTACCTGTGATCTCTGTCTGTCAAATAAGTAAATAAAATATTTTTAAAAAATACAAAACCACTAATTCAAAGGGATACATGCACCCCTATGTTTATAGCAGCGTTATTAACAATAGCCAAATTATGGAAGCAGCCCAATGTCCGTCAACAGATGAATGGAAAAAGAAGATGTGGTGCATTTATACATGGATTATTATTCAACCACAAAAAGGAGTGAAATCTTACCATAGGCAATGACATGGATGGAGCTAGAGAGTATAATGCTGAGGGAAATAAATTAGAGAAAGACAAATACGATATGATTTCACTCATATGTGGAATTTAAGAAACAAAACTAATAAGCAAAAGAAAAAGAGAGAGGAAGAGAGAGAGAGGAACTAAGAAACAGACTCCTTTATAGAGAATACACTGGTGGTTACTGGAGGCGGGGCGGGTGAGGGTAATGGACAAAATAGGGGATGGGGATGAAGGGTGTGATGAATACTGGATGATGGATGGAAGGGCTGAACTGTGCACTGAAAATTAATATAACACTATATGTTAACTACACTGGAACTAAAATAAAATATGTTAAATGTTCCACCTAGGGGTAGGTACCTCAGATGATTTGAGAAGGCTGGGGAGCACACATTAAAATCAAAGTAATAGTAGTCATTTTTTAAAGCCCATCCACCACTTAAGTTCTACCAACACAGCTCAGCCCAAGTTATGTTATGACATGGCGGGGAGGGGTGTCTCACCAGTCCTCACCAGGCAAAATCCATGGGTGGGGCAGACACATGGAACAGATAATGCCACGTGGCTTGACTCTAGACTCAGGTAGCAACAGTGTGAGGTGTATTTGTTCTGGGATTCAAAGTGGAAAGGCTAGGGCACCCTGAAGTAATGAGAGGCGGGCATCCACTGGGGCTGGAAGGCTTCAGGATAGCAACACGGCAAGAAGGAAGGGGATATGATGCGCCAGAGCCTGAGAGAGAAGAGTGAAGGATGCTCCCAGGCATTCACCCAGGCTTCACACGGGTCCCCGGCCAGCACCTAAAGCCAAGGATAAAGAGGAATGACGTCTGTGTCCTACAGCACAGAAGCTGGCCGCCAGCCTTAAACAGAACGGAATTTCAGGCAAAGGGAACAGCAAGGACAGGAGCCCAGAGTTTAGACAGCTTCAAGTTCAGTGAGAATGGAAGGCCAGGGGCCTGGGCGGAGGCTAGGAGGAGCTAGCACCCAAAAGCTCTGAGTCAAGCCCTGTTTCAGCTTCCATCCTGTCTTGCAAGTCATAGAAGTCTGCAAGAGTGACCCTGTCAGATCCCCTTTAGGAGAATAATGATCATGGCAGGGTGGCTAAAGGTGTGGCCAAGAAAGGGACTCATGTGAAGGCTGTTGCAGCAGCCCCAAGAAAAAATCTTGAGGCTGTCGGGTGATGTGTGGCAGTGGGGAGGACTGGTGTGGCCGCCAGAGGACCTTTGGTCCCACACAAGGCAGGTGGCTGCTGCCCCATGGTCTTCTCCTTCCTGCTGAGCACCCAGACTACCCTGCGGAGTGGTGTGCAAGCCACCAACGCCTCTCCGTCCTCCGCCCTCAGCACCCGTCTTGCTAGAGCCATTATGAGTGACTACAAAGGAAGTGGACACTCTGCTTTCCTTACTCTCACCTTCTTCACCTCTTGTAAACTCTCCTTACCCTCTGTCTCTGCAGCCCCCACAAGAGAGCCTATTCCAAACGTCATTTGCGAGCCTCTGTCTTCGTCCTCAAGCCTGCAGTTTTAACCGTCCCCAGCGGCCCTAGAAGCCCGCTTCGACGGCCCAGGCCCAGATCATGGACCCTAGTCTGCTCCCTGGGCTGGAAGGTGGTAACCGCGAAAAAGAGGGCGACTCTCCCCTGCGGGGCTTCGGATGACATCACATCCTCCGAACTCGAAATCTGGCTCCTCCGCTGGCCCAAGGGCGTGACTTGCCCCCTCCGCGTCCCACCCGCTCCAGCGCGCGTCGGTACGCGTCGTGCAGCGCAGAGCGCGCCATGGCCTCCTGGGTGACCCCCCTGCTCCTGCCGCTGGCCCTGCTGCTCCGTGAGTTAGCGACCCTTGGGGAGGGCGGGGGACGGGACAGACGAGGAGCGCGGGGTTCCCGGCTCAGCCTCGATGCCTGCCGCCCGCAGATGCCGTCGCGGCCGCCGGGCCGAGCCAGTTCCGCATGTCGCCGGCGAAGGTGGTCGGACAGCTGGGAGGGAAAGTGGAGCTGCAGTGCGAGGTGCTGCTGCCCTCCGCGGCGCCGGGCTGTTCCTGGCTCCTCCAGAAGAACGAACCTGCCGCCCGCCCCGTCTTCCTCATGTACCTCTCCCAATCCCGGACCAAAGTGGCCGACGGACTGGACACCGAACAGATTTCGGGCAAGAAGATCCGTGACACCCTCTACAGCCTCACCCTGCGCCGCTTCCGCAAGGAGGACGAAGGCTACTATTTCTGCTCCGTCCTGAGCAATTCGGTGCTGTACTTCAGCTCCTTCGTGCCGGTCTTCCTGCCAGGTCCGGGCGCCCGGGGCGCGGCACCTCTCGGTGTGGGGTTTAGGGCTCACCTATGAACCCGTTTTTTTTTTTTTCATACGGAGCCCCGCTTTTGAGCCTCTTAGCGCCCTTGGGGGGCGTGGGGGCTACTTAATACTGCTTCCATTTCACAGACAAGGGAACTGAGGCCAAGGTGCGGCTGGGTAGGGGCTGAAGATGGCTTCTTAGGTCCCGCGGATTTGGGCTTGAGTTCGGGTGCTTGTCTGCCCCTGGACAGTTCCTTAAATTCTGTGAGCCTGCGTTTGGCTACCAACCCAAGCCCTCAAGCCTGCAGGTTGAGCCCTGGAGAGAGGCTGGGAGACCGGGAGCGGGCTCCTGCGTTCCTGTCCGAGGCGCCAGGTGTGCTCGGCCCCGCCCGGGACGCAGCAGGCTACCGCGCGCGCGGCGAAGGGGAGAGCGCGAATCCTGGAGGTCCCCAATCCATCTCCTCTCTCTGAGTGCAGAGGTCGGCGCGGGCGAAGGAGGCGCCCCGTTGGGCAAAGGCGCGCGAAGCCGTGCGGAGGGTTAGTGTCAATGTCCCCTGTCCGACTCCAACCACGCTCTGTTTCTCCCGCAGTCAAGCCCACCCCTACGCCCGCACCGCGATTACCCACGAGGGCGCCCACCAACACGTCGCAGCCGGTGTCTCAGCGCCCCGGGATCTGCCGGCCGGCGGCGGGCAAGCCAGGTGAGACCCGCGCAGGGGTCCCGGGACCGAGACCCGCGCAGGGGTCCCGGGACCGGGACCCGCCAGGGGCGGTGCGGGTAGGGGGCGCGGGGGTGGGGGAGAGCCCCCACCGGGCTCAGCCCTGATCGTGGAGATAGAGCCAAAACCTGTTCAAGTGGTGGGGAAACCGAGACCGGACCCGAGGGACAGGCCCGAGCTGGGGGTGTGGGTTAGAGAATCCCGGCCAGTTCCTAAACGTCGGCGTCTTCGGTGTCTTCAGTGGAAAAAAGTGTGCTTGGCTTTGCCTGTGAAATCTACATCTGGGCACCGCTGGCTGGGACCTGCGCGGTCCTTCTACTGTCACTGGTCATCACCGTCATCTGCAACCATAGTAAGTTCTAGGGCCGCTCGGAGTGGCAGGGGAAGGGGGGCGGGGAAGGTTTGCTCCACTTCCTCCTGCGCGGCTTGCTCCAGGCTGCTTGCCCCGAGATAGGATGGTTTCTGGAACCTGAGCTGTACTGTAGGCACAGCCCATTTCTTTCCTGGAGACAGAACTCGTGAAACCCCTTCCCACTCCTCTTTCCACTCTCTGGGGCGTTCTTAGGGAGACAGAGCCCTTATTCCAGGATGGACAGGAGCATTGTGTTCCATTGGCCAAGGAGAAGGAGGTAGAGAGTGCAGTTTCTGGCTTATTACACCCACCCCCGGACCCCCTACACCCCCCCCCCCCCCCCCCCCCCCGGCAGAGAGTGTGCCCCTGTGGCCCTCAGACTAGTGCTCAGGAAGACTGGATCAAAACCGTGACTTGTTGAGATTTACCCTCGGCCACCTCTCAGTGAACCCCTACTACTTTGGGTCCCACTGTAGGTGACTGTACTAACCTATCTTAGCCCACATGTGTATTTGCAGTGCTTTTAAAATTGATGAGAAGAGGGATGGAAAAGCAGCTCTTACTTGGTTTTCAAGAGTTATAGTTCTAAGGAAATAGGAAAAGGGAAGGAGGAAGTAAATCAATTTGGGGACTATTGGCGGTGGTGAGGCAGTCATTTTACTTCTTCTTTTTCTTATCCAGGGAACAGAAGACGGGTTTGCAAATGTCCCAGGTGAGTCTTATAACCCATAGGGCTGCTAACACTGGCCAGCCCTCTGCACAGGTCCTAGCTGCCCAAGCAGCCTTTGGTGGGAACCTTTCCCAGAGAGAGGCCATGGAGAATTCTGGGGGCAGGGAGTCAGCACAGTTTCTGAGCAAAGGGCGGCACAAGGCTGGCAAGGTGAGGAAATGGGAGGCACGGCCTGGGCTCATGGGGAGAACAGTACGACTTCTATAAGTCTCCATATTCTCTGACCTGGCTCCAAAAATCCCAGACAGGATTCCCCCTATTAGTCCTAGTTCTCCACAGCCTTGAGGTCTCTTTACCTGGATGATTCCAACTGAGTTTTATTGTTTTCTTAAGAAAACTTTTTTTCTATTGTTTGTTCTAGATTTTTGAGTGATTAGTGTTTTTAAGAGCCAGTCTTTCATTGGAGAACCAAATAAGCAATGGCTTAGGCTCCTAATTTCCCTGTGTCAGTGTAGTGCCTTGATCTACCACCAAGGACTAGAAGGGAAACAGAGGCAGGAGCAGTTAGCTATCTGGCAGCCCAAGTGACTCCCCGATCCAATTCCAACCCGTGATCATTCTGAGATGATCAGGAAAAAAAAAACAAAAAACAAAAACAAAGACCAGTGAGTGGGAAGAGAAGTCTCAGTCTTTTCTGTCCTTTGAACTTAGGCTGAGGCAGCCTGTGCTAACATCTAACTGACCCCACTCTGGCCCTGCACCATGATGGGGGTTACACGCAGGTTCTCTCTTCTCCAGCAACCGCATGTGATAGATGCCACAGTCCCATCTCACAGCTGAGCAGCTCAGATCAGGAAATCTACCCAACCCTGCAGAGATGTGATGACTCTCAGATTATCAAAATAATACACCATTTAATAAAAGCCTACAGAGTACCAGTTCCTTGTTTTATATATATTTTTATTATTTATTTATTTAAATATTTTATTTATTCGACAGAGATTGCAAGTAGGCAGAGAGGCAGGCAGAGAGAGAGAGAGGGTAGGGGGGAGAAGCAGGCTCCCTGCTGAGCAGAGAGCCCGATGTGGGGCTTGATCCCAGGACCCTGAGATCATGACCCAAGCCAAAGGCAGAGGCTTTAACCCACTGAGCCACCCAGGCACCCCTATTATTTCTTTTTAAATATCAAGTTTCATAACAATCTTTCAAGTAGTTACCATGATCACCACTTTTTCAGATGAGGAAACTGACGGTTAGGACATTTAGTGACTCGTCTAAGGCCACACTGATGCCAAATAGCAGAGCTCAGACTTCTCTATCCAAGCTCAGGCTCCTTCCTGCTTGGGGGATGGGAATGTTTAAGGATAATCAGTTCCTTTCAGTGGATGAAAATAGTTCAAATTTTATACCTAGGGTTTGCATTTCCCACTCCTTGGTGTCTCTCTGCAGGAAGACAATTCTAATATCTCATATAATGTTATTTTCAAAAATATGTATCAGTATTTTTAACAACGGAAATGTAATGAATATATTGTAATAAATTGTAATAATGTATTCTAATGCCTGTATTATGAACGGTGTAACAAGGGGGACAAAGACCCTTTAAAAACAGAAAAAGATTTTTAGCATTTGCAAGTACTTGGGGTGCAGTTGGGAGCTTTGGCAGGAGAATCATCCCTTATCTTTAAGTTCTCTGAAAATTCTCATTTTGAAATGAACCAAGAACAAAACCCTGCCCTTGGAATACAAAGCTACGCGGAGTGAACATATCTGAGGGACCCACATGCCTGAGTTAACACACTCAGTAATGACCGAGAGCAGCTCAGCTTCCAGAGAGGTTTGGAGGATGGTGTGCGTAGACCTGACATTCACGATGAATCAGCCCATTCAGGAGGTGTTAGCCCAGTCCTGAATTAACACACATTTTTAGTGGGACATCAAATTTGAGTTGTCTGTGTTGTCTGTATGCGATAAAGTAGCTCTACTTGGCTGATGGTGGTCATTTGCTCACATCCTTCTGGGGGACCGAGAATCAGCTCAACTGGTAACTTCGGTCATCAGGCACCTGACAAAGGCTCCCGGAAGCCAGACTAACTGGACTCCGATCCTGGCTCCATCACCTCCTCATTATGTTAGAACTTGGGCAAGTTCTCTCATCTATTTCCCAGTGGCCTCCCCACCGCCCCCGGGTTGCTGTGACAGCAAGATGGCAAACGTAAGGCACTTGACACTTTCTGACATCATTCACTCAGTCCCACGCTGGTATTCCAGGGACAAGTTCGCAGACCCTGCAGGGGCTGGGAGGCTGGGGCGGGCAGGCCAGATGTGGATGGAGGCAGTTAGCGCACTTTGGGGGCTCTTGCTGCAATCATGGTCTGCCTCTCTTTCAGGCCAATGCCCAGACAAGGAGGACCAGGAGGCAAGCCCAGCCCTTCAGAGAAATACGTCTAACATGGAGATGGACCCTGTGCAACAGCCACTACAAGACCGAACAGAATTCTCTCTGTGAGAACAGCAACAGTCCTTCCTTCCTTATATATCCATTCTCATTATTATTTTTGTGGGGGTGGGGTGGGAAGGGTGACTTCTTCTTATGTGTTTTCCTTGGTTGACACAAAACAAGACTGTACGTCTACAGTACACCACAAGGGCTCTGATACCATTGTGTGCTCCCACTGGGGCGAAGGGTGGGAAGGCCAGGGCTACCGCGAGCCGTGTTCTCAGAATCTGGTGGTTTGAGCTGGGGTGGTGGTGGTGGGGGGGGGTTTGCTCAGCATGATGCGGTCCAGACCTCTTTGGTTGACATTCAGGGATGGGGAGCAGCTTGAGCAGAGTCACAGCAAGTCTCAGGGCTCTTTTTCCAGCCATTCAGGTCTTTCTTCTGGAGGTGTCTGTCTCAGTGTGGGGGTGCTGTGTCTCAAACCCTAGGAGCACAGGTGATTTCTTGAGCAGCAGCGCTAGGACCACAACTGCACCCACAGCCCTAAGGGGGTTCTAGGAGAACTTCTGCCTTTCACAGAGTTCTCTAAGGTGGTTGAATCCTATCAGACTTTTTTTTTTAATAACGACATGTGGAACTCCATGGAGTGGGAAGTCCTCAACGAAAGTGGAAGGGGTAAGCTGAATCCTGGAAAATGAGAAACTCCACCTTTAAAGACAATCTGTGGGAACTCCCCCGTGGAGGCCGAATTGCTCTCCCAGCCCCCCGCAGTGCAGAGGGGCCTGTGAAAGAGGAGAGACCACCCTGTGACAATCATGATCTGAGCATCAGCACAGTGGAATGGCAGTCCTCTTGAGCCTCTGAACACCGTATCCGCTCGTGCCCCTGGAACATCATGACTTCTGATGGTGCGGAAAGGCAGAATGGTTACAGAGCTGCCAGCACCGGCCCTGGCCTCCCCTCGACCGGCAGATGAGGGGCTGGGACCGGAGACACTCTGGTGAGGAGGCGGACAGCCAAACCGGCTGCCCTCCACACGCGTGTTTCCTCTCGTCCGGAGTTGAACAAGAACTGAGTCCTCACTGGAAGAAAAAATTCAAATGAGGAAGTAAAAATCACCCATAATTCTTTACCTCAGGTGTAATCCATTGTTAATAGCGTGGTGTACATTCTTCCTGATGATTTTCTGTGCATAAATGTGAAGTATATACTTCTGACTTTAAAAAAATGCAATTGCTCTGCTTTTTATAAATGGCTTTAATAAAAAACATTGATGGCATCGGTTTTGTTTTGTTTTTGTGTTTTTTTTTTAATAAACATATAGTGTATTATTAGCCACAGGGGTACAGGACTGTGAATAGCCAGGTTTACACACTTCACAGCACTCACCATAGCACATACCCTCCACAATGTCCATAACCCAACCACCCTGTCTCTACCTCCCTACCCCCGGCAACCCCCAGTTTGTTTTGTGAGATTAAGAGTCTTTTATGGTTTGTCTCCCTCCGGATCCCATCTTGTTTCATTTATTCTTCTCCTACTCCCCAAACCATCCGCATTGTATCTCCACTTCCTCATATCAGGGAGATCATATGATAGTTGTCTTTCTCCGATTGACTTATTTCGCTAAGCATGATACCCTGTAGTTCCATCCACATCATTGCAAATGGCGAGATTTCATTTCTTTTGATGGCTGCATAGTATTTCATTGAATATATATATATACCACATCTTCTTTATCCATTCATCTGTTGACGGTTATCTAGGTTCTTTCCATAGTTTGGCTATTGTAGACATTGCTGATATAAACATTCGGGTGCACGTGCCCCTTCGGATCACTACATTTGTATCTTT
Source organism: Mustela erminea (assembly GCF_009829155.1). Taxonomy (NCBI): domain Eukaryota; kingdom Metazoa; phylum Chordata; class Mammalia; order Carnivora; family Mustelidae; genus Mustela; species Mustela erminea. Next base: position 102,494,118 of record NC_045620.1, on the reverse strand, counting down.
AGGGTAAATACCCAGTAGTGCAATTGCTGGATCATAGGGTAGCTCTATTTTCAACTTTTTGAGGAACCTCCACACTGTTTTCCAGAGTGGCTGCACCAGCTTGTATTCCCACCAACAGTGTAGGAGGGTTCCCTTTCTCCGCATCCTCACCAGCATCTGTCATTTCCTGACTTGTTAATTTTAGGATGGCATTGTTTTTAATGACAAAATAGCACACCATTTTTTAGTGTGCCAACTTTTATTTATTACTCAGCATTTAATTTTCCAGTTTCCAGTGTTTCATTACTCTAATACCACTGCCAAAACTTTGGCACGTGTGTGCCTTTAGGATATCTTTAGGATAAAACCCTAAATGTAAAATTATTAGGCCAGTCACTACTTTCACTGTGGACTCCCCGTTTTCCCATCAGCTAGAACTGATTAGCCTCTCCTGACACCACCTTGTCTGTTGTTCTTTCGTGGTAATGCATAAGCTGATACTTCTCTCGTAATAAATCACAAAATCTTCACCCTTGTTGAGGTAAAATATACATATACTGAAAAGTCCCCAAATCCTAAGTGCACAGCAGCTCCAAGACATCATCAAGCAAACACACTCACATAGCCAGCACCGGGTCAAGAGAGAACTTTCCCTGCCCTGAAACTGCCTTTTGCAATCTTCACTTTTAAAAACCAAGACACTTTTAAAGAACAGAAGTTTAGAGGAAAAAGTGTCTCAAGTGTGAAAAAGCAGAAGTGAAAGCTAAGAAAGTTCCCATGAGACCAAGTCTTGCCCTTGGCCCCTTCCTCCCCAAACCAATCCAGCGACAGAACCAGGAGCCACTGCAGGGACTGAGACCCAGTTTAGAGCAGGCTCCAGGGCTCTGAGGCTGCCTGTCCCTGGGTTTCCTGAGAGGGGGGACAAGGAACATCTTGCTTGCTTATGCGAGACACTTGAGAGGATGGCTGTGGAAGGCCAATCTTAAAGAACCCGGGCTAGCATGAACAGAGGAAAGGGGCTTTTCCTCTTTAACTTGCAACACAGCTAATGAGTGGCTGGGAAGCCACCCTGCGGAGGCTCAGAAAGGGTGGAATACTTACTGATTTTCTCATACCCCCAAAGAAGTTTCACTTGCCATAACTAAAAAGGTAAACACTATTTTGGAGATTAAAAATATCGACATGGTGGGTGGGGGGCGCCTGGGTGGCTCAGTTGGTTGGGTGTCCGACTCTTGATCTCAGCTCAGGGTCGTGAGTTCAAGCCCTGTGCTGGGCTCCACGCTCAGCGTGGAGGCTACTTAAAAAACAAAACAAAACAAAAAACAACAACTAAATAGAGAAAGGAATTCATCAGAGTTGGCCCTCAGATCCAGGGAGAAAACAGAAAAACAGGCTGCAGGCTGAGGCTGAAAACATGAAAGGTGGCTGTGAATTTAGGCTCAGGGCTTGCTGGTGACCACAAACATCCAACTGTTCATTCTGCACACGCGGAAAGAGCACCTGACAGTTCAAAGCTGGCAGACTCAAGTCCAAGTCATATTTCACTTGCCGGCTTCTAGCCTGAGCACTGACTCTACAAATTTCCCCATGAGCAAGATGCCCACGACCCTGAGAAACAGGAATTAGAGAAATGACTTCTCTATCATGCAGTTAGCTTGGTGGTTCAGTGAATAAATATCCATTCATTCAACAAAAAACATATTCCCTTTGTGGAAGAAAGAAACCAGAGAACATTGTCGTTTGTTTCTCCAGTTGCGACACTGCCCTTTGAAGAACCCATGCCACACTTGAACATCCCCCATGACTCTTCAACCAGCGGCATGGGGAGAAGTCTCTTTTCCACCAGCAAGAAGCCACCCCTCTGTCCAGCCCAGGGCTGTGTTTAAATATCTCCCATATCCCCCCACCATCGCCGCCCTAATATTGTGACCACCAGGGGCAGGCAACACTTACTCTGCTCCTAAAGGCAGGCTTGAGATATGTTTCTCCACCAAAGGAACTGACGGACGCCACAAGTGCCTACGATTAGGTTGAATGCAGAGTTCTGAAAGCAGCTTCCTGGCCTTGTGTTCTCTAGCAAGTGACTTCAGGTCTCAAAACCTTGGTTTCCCCACTTGTAACGTGGGGGTAATGATAATCCCGACCTCAAAGGGTTGTTGGGAAGAATATATGAGTTTATATGTATTTTTAAGTGCTAGAAGAGCTCCTGGAACACAGTAACCAACCGTATACTGAAAACAACGTACTGCATTTTTTCAAAACCAGCATAGAACCCATTACACTCAGAATGCAGCCAATTCTGTCTGATTCCCCCAATTTCTATTCTCAGAAAGAGTAATCATTTCTGACAGAAACACATTGTGCATACACCCAGGGATCTCAGCCTCCCAGTGCTAAGAAAGACAACCCTTCACACACATCTCACCTTGAGAGAGCTCAGTCCCAGATACACACAGCCTTGGCTCTGTCACTGAAGCTCCCATCAGCCTCACATGCTGAGGGCCAGCCCCCCAGGTCCCCCAATGCCCTCCTGCAAGAGAGCTCTACCATCCTCAGAGCAGCTGGATAAGGCTTGCAGAGTAGAAGCATGAGCTCTACTATCTGTCCTCTCAGCACCTCCTGAGGTCCCCATCCCTTCGGACAACCCCCCTCTGCTGCTCTCCCTTAGATGGTTGTGATCTGTAGGTGTCATTTGTTCTTATGTTCCAGTGACTTAAATAAAAAACCAGGTACCAGTTATTTAGCACTCATCATGGGCTCAGCACCTCATGTGGGCTTCAGCAGAACCCTGAAGTAGGAACAATTACCATTCTTCTTTACAGATGAAAAGACTAAGGCATCGGAAGTTCTGAACGTTTGCCCAAGATCACTCTAGAGCCTGGTGATGGGCTCATGATTGGAGCTCAGGTCTAACCCCACAGACCAAATGCCTAGCCGCTCTGCTCTTTAACTGAAGCACAGCAGACACACAACAGGACACACAACGGTACAACATAGGGATTCGACAATGGTGTGCATCACGCTGCGCCGCCACAAGTGTAAGCACCCAAAACCAGTTTTTACACCTATGCAGCCCAAGGTACAAAACAAAGTCACCATCTGCTGTGAAATCAAACAAATAGGATCCTGTCTGAAGTCAGGGTGAGGGCCTGCTTCTAACACGAATACCACGAGGGGCCAAGAAATGCAACTCAAGGAGGTGGTTCCGTGACTGCTACCTCCTCATTTGTGTCATGTCTCGGGGAGGTGGAAGGCTGCACTGATGGCTGATGCCAGTGGCTTAATTCCTTTATGTGAGCGAAATTTCATCTGTCTCCTGGCTCCAAGGCACGGGCAAGCGTGGTAGAGACTGCAGGTTGTTTTTCCAACTGTTCTCCCGTTCTTCCTTACCAGCAGAACCCTTACTGTACTACAGGTGGCACTGTGCCCAGACATTTCCCAGACTTCCCTGCAGCCAAGTGTGGCTAGTAAGTCATTGAATGGAGCTTCCGGGAAAGACTGTTCAAAAGAGCTTACTCAATGGGAAGCTGCTTCTTTCCCCACTCCCTTCCTCTTCCTCCTCCCTGCCTGGATCATGGTTACAACTAACAAAGAGGTGCAACAGGCCACACGTGAAGGTTGTGCAAACGGACAGGAGCCCAGGCCCCTGACAGCACGAAGCCACCCTAAAAACCCTGGACTGCCTAGCTCTCACAGGCGGCTGACTGCTATCTGCTAGTAAAGTCAAAGGCCATCCGCCCAGATTTCCTGATCTTCTCAAAGCTTGCAGGATAACTTAATAAATTCCTGTGAAATTCCTCTTTAGCGCTGATTAGCTCACTGATCTAAAACAACTAAAAGCAGCATGGTCTTAAAAATGAACAGAAACCTGAAATGGGTTTCTAACCTGTTCAGAAGGGGGAAAAGCTCCCGAAATGATTAGTCCTGAACACTGACAAATAACAGGCTTCCTTTTGAAGAACACTTTTCTTTTAGAGGGGAAACAACATCAAAGCCCTTTACTTGCACAGCAGCCCTTGCAAAGTGGCTGAATGCAGTCCTCAAATGGAGTTAAAAAGACCCCTCCTGGCTAGAAATTGGCAGAAAATCACACAACCCACATGGTATAGAAATCAACAGGAGGAGAGTGTGAGGTTAGAAAGTCACCCTTCCGGGGACACCTGGGTGACTCAGTCGGTTAAGCATCTGCCTCCAGCTCAGGTCCTGACCCCAGGATCCTAGGATAGAGCCTGCGTTGGGCTCCCTGCTCAGTGTGGGGTCTGCCTCTCCCCCACCACTTGTGCTCTCATGCACGCATGCTCTCAAATAAAGTCTTAAAAAAAAAAAAAGTCACTGTTCTAGAAAATGGAGACAACAGAAGACTTGGGAATATATTTTAGAACATCAGATCAAGGAAGCTCAAAACTCGAGACCCCACCCTATTGGTTCTCTGAATTGCAGAAAGGTTCAGAGCACTAACATTTTAGGATAAAAACTTCTCTTGCTAGATTTCCATTGTATTTCTCACTCTTACATTATCTTGGTCCTTACTGAGTAGAGACCAAGTCTGTCTTGTTCAGAATACTGTTCAGGACCTGCGATATTCAACATTCACTTCACCTACTGTCTTGGCCTGCTCTGCTCTAACCTCATCCCCTCCCCAACCACATCTGCTACTAAGCAAGAGTGGACCTTAAAAATACCCAACTTATTCTTATCTCCATTCTTTTCCCTCCCATCATCCTCTGGTAATGAGGATACCGATGGAAACTAACCTCACTACAAGGGCCTTGGTGCTTGTGCTCCACTTTTCTCTATCAGCAATTCCTAAGCTCCAGGATACCAAGTAGCTTGTTTTCTCTCAGTGCCTGGAACTTAGGAAAAAAAAAAAAAAATCCCACGTTGAATGATCAAAGGTGCCATACCATGGTATGTTAAATGTTTTCTGCATTTAACATACACACATCTGTTTGAGTTATTAAATAAAAGGATTCTAAGCAGTACTTAGCACGAAGCACCTTGACTTTCCCAAGGAAACTCAAAATGCCGACGTACAGGAGCTCTTGCTTAGACAATACTTAATGTTTAGGTATGTTATATTTGTTAGTATAGGGGACTCATAGGAGTGTAAGAAACTCTCCCCCATAAGGAAAGGTTTTTTTGGGAAAGTATTTTTTTTTAAAAGAATGAATAAAACACTTTCTATCAAACATATCTTGACAGAGACTTCAAAGTAGCTTTGTGAATGGATTCTACCATTGTCCCCTAATGCAAAGTTTTAAAATTTCATTCATTCATATTTTACTTTTTTAAGTATTTTATCAGAGAGAGAGAGAGCGAGCGAGCGAGCACAAACAGGGGGAGTGACAGGCAGTCGAAGAAGCAGGCTTCCCACTGAGCAAGAAGCCTGCTGTGGGACTCCATCCCAGCATCCTGGGATCATGACCTGAGCCTAAGACAGATGCTTAGCAGACTGAGCCACCCGGGTGTCCCAATGCAAGGTTTTTTTGCACTGTGGCTCTCGACTCATTAGCAGGTCATAAAATTAGAGTCTTGATGAACATTAACAAATTGAAAATATTAGTGTTATAACACATTAGAAGCATTCATTTTGTAAAACGTGCTTCAGAACTGTAAACTTTGTGTATACGGTGATGAGAGTTTCTTACTGGTTGCCATAAAACAAAGTCAGGTAGGTCCTCTGTGAAGTGACCTTTCTGTCTGCTAGGATACTATCACCAAAGCCTCTACCAGGGGGTGGCTACTGTTTGGTCTAAACGTGCATTTGCAATCTTTACCTTGCCATTACAAAAATCCATTATTTTATATCCTTGGTGATCGTCCTTGCCCATTTTGGTAGGGAGGGGATGGGAAACAAATTTTGCCATGCTGCAAATACAACACCCCTTCAAACACCTGGATGCTTAAAGAAATGCACTGGTGTTAAAAATCACAGTCCTAAAACAGAGTTCAAAGCACACTAAATTTAAATTTTCTTGATGACTCAGGACTTAGTCATCAAGGGTAAATTTTGTTCAGTAGATGTGATCCTCACCTGTCCCTGAAGAGGGAGGGTACTTCACTTAATAGGGAGGCCTCTTATCCAAGAGGCCCCTTATAAGGGAAGCCAGTTTTCTCACAAGCATGCAGATTCGGATTCAGCCGATCTGAGCTGAGGCCTGAGGTTCTGCATTTCTTGCAAGCTCTTGGGTGATGCTGCTGCTGCTGAGATCACACTTTTGAGTCCTAGAGAGCCCCAAATGCTGCAGGGATAGCTGGTGAGGTCTTTGGCCAGGACGGCCAGGCCTCATGTCTACCACCGCAGCCCACTAGCTCCAAATGCAACTGGGTGGTTCCCACACTTGTTCCCAAGTAGGAAACACTCTAAAATGTCAGATAAGAATGAGTCTAAAAAATACATACAAAAGCAGCACAAACAGATCCTGGGTCTCCACCATGTTAGCTTGTCACTAAACGGATCGACAACTCAGTCTGGCGTTCTCCCAGCCAATGCCGAACGTAGGTGTCCCACTCCACCAGCAGCCCAAGGACAGTGGCCCCAGGTCGCCTCTTCCCAGAGGAGACACTGGCACCCCAGCCCGAGAGTCCCAGCCAGCCAGAGGGCGCAGCACAGGGTGCAGGAGCCTGTCCACACGAATGCAATCCCCTCCTAGCGACCAGGGATGGTGTTCCCCCTCCCCCACCTCTCCTTCCACTGCTGGTGGCACAGACACAGGATGTGCTGGTGGCACAGACACAGGATAGGATGGAGACAAAGAGCTTTTTAAAATTCTTGACTCAGACCCTTAGCAAATACAGGCAGCAATGTTCTCTTCTTACCACTGATACCTCCAGACTCCCTCCCCCGTACCTCTGTGACCTGTCACGTTTACACAGACTGGTTCCACAAAACACTTTTTAAATGTGCATTTCTTTAATTTTTAAAAATATACACAGGAGAAGCCATGTGTTTTACATAGGAATACACACATTAACAAAGCATTTGTTATAGTTTTCCAAAAACTCTATTATATCAGTCTGAAATTTATAAATTAGGTATATCAGAACTTTTTAAGTCAAAATGAAGTCCCTGAAACTACTTGATATGGTGGACTTTGTCCAAAATCAAATGAACAGAGAATATGAATATGGTTTGTGTTAAATAAGGTTTATTGTTAGCTTTATTGCCTATAGTCTATAAGATGCAACTTTATTGTGCCTTTGCAAACAGGATACATTTCTTAAAAAACTGATCAAAATTTTCCATACATATAGCTCTATATGATAGATTACAGTGCAACACTATTCTTGTTACATAATTATAGAAATACTATAGAACCCAAGAGCACAGCGTAAGCAAAAGAAATACAATCCTGAGCCATCTGAACAAGATGATTTGATGAATCCTTTTAGTGTAAGTTTAGAAAACACGGACGAGGGGAAAAAAAATACATGCACGCTGCAGTCGTGAGCAAAATACACTAAATGCCTGTTCCTTGCTGGACACAGGTGGGGGGGGGACGGTGAGTCTCAGACACATGCACGCTCACTCACACGCCCGTTTTCTTCTGCTTCCCTCCCATCCCCGCTACATTCACTCCCACCCCTTCCCAAAAGAAAAGATCAGGCACTAAATCCTAGTGAACCCCACATCTGCCTTGCTGGAGAACGTGAAGTGACTGCTGAAGTAAGAGTGTAAGTCCTCGCCCACAACATGAAACAAAGCATGTGCTGTAAGCCCATTCCAGCTGCTGCTGCCTCTTTGGAAGTAAACGAAGCATATGCTCACTACAGCTTAGCACTGTAGAGGGAAACATCTTGAAAACAAATCTTTGTTTTCTCTTCCTATCTCTTGAAGTAAAATCAACAGCGGAAAATTCACCCTAAAACTAATCGCCTCATCTGCTATTAAAATACATTTGTCATTCTATTTTTGGTATCTATTCAATTATAGCTCAGTAAAAACAGTTCATGCAGTTTGTACCTGCTTATGGTAAACACTATTGTACCACCATAAAGCCCACCCCAGCCGGACAGGCGTATGGAGCCCCAAGCCTTCCAAGTATGCGTTCCTTGCCAACATTCCCTCAAGACCACAGCATTCTAGTGTTACCAAGGATAATGTACGTAGAGTTAAGTAATGAAAGGTATTTGGTTTGCGTCTTCACCTTACATATCCTAGTGATGAAATTAACCAAACCATGCCTTCCCTGAAAATAACCTGAGTCTGCTGACTAAGCAAACTGACCAGTTTGACCGTCAGTCCGCTAATCAGAAGTTGAGCTGGAAAACCAGAGGGCTAATGTCTACCAGCAGCTTGTCTTGTGCGAATAACCAAGAGTCCTTGGTTTCTGCAGTATCTGTTGTCCCAAAGGCTGAACCACTGAGGTGGAAATAACTCACAGCATAAAGAATACTGAACAAAACTACAGGCCTGTGGGACTACCTGGAGAGAAAAAGGATCCTCATTCCCCACATAATTTGGTGTGGGGTTTAGTGTCTCTGTATACATCAGCTGCTACAGAAAAATCAAAAGATTAACTTCATACCTTTCTTATTTTCAATTAAATGCTCATACACTCATAAAATACTCATACACCCTATGAATATGAGGTGGCTCTTCAACATTTTTTAAAATCAAGAGGCACCAATACCCGTTCATTTATGTATTAGAAGTCTCACATAATCACCACCAAAACAACAGAAATGGTATTTGTGATGATCACACGAAGGAGAAAAAAGACTGAAAGACAAACTTAGCCACTGTCCTTCAGGTTGTACTTGAAAGCACAGGCGCTCTGGCTAAATCAGAATATAAGGTTCTAATAAGGTTTTATTGGTTTAGCATAGTCCCATGGCCTTCGTCCACGACTGATAAATGGAATGGTTCCTAAGGAAGCTGAGGAAACCACTCTGAAACTCTGTTTGCAATGTGTATTATTATAATGAGTCTGACTCTAAAAAAACCTTGGCTCTATCACGATCTTTTGCACACGGAGGCAGGGCATGACAAGGAGCACCCTCCCGCACCGCGGACACACACAGCCTCAGCGACAAGGTCCTGACACCACTCCTGAAGGTGTTTCTAGAGCAGAAAGGACAACATGTTGTATTTCAGCATCTTTGGTTAAGGTCTGGCCTTTTCAAACCCACCTTTCCTTCACATTTTCCCACCAATGTTTTAAGTCCATGCATTCAGTTAAAGGTCACAAGACATAATTTTCATGTTAAGTTGTCAAATCAAGAGTTTCCAATTTCTGGCCCTATCCTGCCGAGTAGACTACAAGGACCTTACATAAGAAACTCCAAAATCAAACGCTTCAGTTAAAAGCATGCTCTTTTTAAAGTTTCAGGAGCTGCACAGAAAACTGTCAACAGGATTCCCAACACTGGGAGATGGACAAAGCAGAGTTCTGGCTTTTGTTTTGGCCTTCAAAGTGGCCTGAGCCGACCATGTGAGGTGTCTGGCCCCCAAAATATTTACCACCAGCCTCTTGTGCGACATCTGTGTTGTACAAATCTTACGTGAAGCCTAAATGTTTCGTAAGTGTTAGAGGTGGAAAGGTGAGAATAAGTTGTGAGTAAAGCTAAATCTGGCCCAGTGAGAAAAAAAGTAGTTTAAAAAAAAGGTACTCTGGATTGTAACTCAAAGGGAAATATAGGTCATAAACCAGGTTTACATCCTCAGCCAGAGTTGCCTGGAATTCTCTACCTTCTCTTACGGAGTCCAAGGAGCTTCTCTCTGCTCTCTGCCTTCACTGCTTTAATGGAGAGAGCAGGTTTAGGGAGGGTTCCAAGAGGAAAGCCGAAACACAGAGCTAGAGTCCTGGTGGGGCCAACAAGACAGAGGTCAGACAGAGCAACACTCTGAGCAGGCCAGCCGCCATTCCCGGCCAACCAACCTCACGCAACGTAGCACTCGGAGGGAGTCTGACCACACAGAGCAGTCAAGCAGGGCTTTCCTGCAGCACCCCTTTCCTTTGAGACAAATCCCTCCTCTCCCAGATATACAGTTCAGGACAAACCATGCAGGCCGGTGTATGACTGCACACGCTGACACTTTCGAGGGAACTCAGCACCAAACCTGTTTTCTCCCTCCCTGCAAAAGAAATCAATCTGCAGTTTAAAATGCAAAGTGTTACGGTCCTCTTTCCTTCTGCATTTTCTTCTTTCTTTGTTTTCTCATCAAGTTTTCCGACATTGATGTTTAGTTCCAAGTCAGATGAAATAAAGTTGCAAAATATTTGGTGATGTCCGTATAACATTCTTCTTATAATGAAGTGACTTAACAGGTGTAAGTCAGATGTCCTTTCCATGTAGTTCGTTCATCATACAGAGAAAGACTCTTACACATGGCTATTTCTGGACAGTGCATTAAATGAAGATACCTCACAAGAGAAAAGATCATCATCTGTATCCATTAGAGTAATATACAGATTCACAGCCAATGAGATGATACACTTTGCAGAAGAGAGGCATTGAACAGTATACTATTCAAATACAAAAACAGCAATAAACATATTCTGCACTACAGAAAATATGCTAACTTCTAACTTTAAGGATTTAAAGTAATGAGTCTGGTAACTGCATTTTAGGACTGGAACATGCTTCTTTCCTTCCAGATACACAATGTTTGATGCTGGTGCACATATATACACACACAAACAACACTGTGTCTGCGATGATATACAAATGAAACAGACAGCCAAGTCCTGAAGGTAGATTTCAGAGAATAGGGCTACCAAGACCAAGAGAGCAAATATTAACTTAAGAACACCTCTAACTTCAGAATTTCATTTTATTGAACACACTTTTAAAACAAGCACCTCTTGGCAATAAAAGCAAAGAAACAAGAGTACTCCTTCCACTCTGTTCTAGTGGAAGACTTCTCACACCAACCTGCTAAATTCACGATGGAATTTGAAACAGGCAGCCCGCTGGGGCTACAAGCAGAGCTCAAATGCAGGTCTGCTGACTTCTCGGTGAGAGCTGGAGCAGAGGAAAACATCAAAAAGCAAATTGGGAATCTATCACAGCTTTCTTCCTTAAGCAAAAAAAATGCAAATTAGTTTTATAACCACAATTCAATTTTTCAAACTTTTTCTGAAGAATTTTCATTTAATTATGTATACATAACAGGAAGTAAAACTTTTTCACAAACATTCTCAAACCTTACAATTATCAAGAAATGACAAAAGTAAAAGCAGGAGAAATATTAAACACATGGCAGGGAGGTTGATTTCTGTTTCTGCTCTTAAAAAGTAAAAAAATCACCATATAATTAAGTACAAAAACCTGCATTGAATGACAACTGCTGGTGTATTTACTTGATCAAAAATGAAGACCAAGAATATAATAAAGCCCTATGATAATATTCATCTGGAGCACTCCCCTCAGTGTGTGTACACTAAAATGTTGGCAAAGTTTCTGGAGCATTAGCTTATATAAACACGGGAGTCCTCAGTTAGCTGCATTAAATGGAACGTTCTCTTCTGAAATGCGCCACAATTCAGTTTCACTTACAAATTGCAAATTAAAGTTATTTCTTCAGAAAAATATCTGTTTGGCATCTCCTGGACTCTGTTCCATCGGACAATATGGACATTTTAATCTAAAGACAAGAAGAAAATACTGAATCAAGGAACAGGATCAGTACCGAGCATTCAATTTTCATCTATAGAATATCTCTAACAATTACTTACATACACACACACACACATACACACACACGCACAAATCTGTATTTTGTTCTGAGGGTTAATTATGTTTTCCCCTAATATAACAGCCAAACTCTGAAGGGTCACAAATAAACACCAATCAAGCCAGACACTAAACTGAAGGCTCCTCTTTAGTAGATATTAGTGAAAACTGTTTTGTAAACAAGACAAAGACAATGGTTTTGAAAACTGCTTTTGTGGTTTTAAAAGTCAATCCAATTCTTCCCCTCCAAAGTTCAGTTTCTTCCTGTCTTTACAGGAATTTCAAATGTACTGGTGACACAAGGCAGTCAAGTGCAGCAAATGTGACCCAAGCTGTGGCGTCAACAAGTCACGGAGCCTGTGGAGGGCATGCACAGAGTGGCATACTCCAGGCCCATCCGGCTGCACCAGAAGGGCTGCTGCACGGTCTGGGAAGGGCACAGGGAGCTTCGTTACATGCCAGGACCTTCTTTCAAAAAAAAGACCTTACCATACCAGGTCTGAAATGAACTCCAATGAAAAAACGTTCAAACTACCTAAGCTAGAAATAGGCTTTTGAGACTTTTAATTTTTTTTTAATAAGGTGTGCCCATTATGGGTATAAAACTTATAAATGTATATACTCTTCTAATTAGCAATTCCAATTCTACAGTTTACATATCACACGTAGATAAAATATTTCACTTTATAACAACAGAAGTTAAAGTTTCATTGGTAAGGAATTATCACATTTCCATACAGTAGACTACCATGCAGGTAAAAAACAATGGGGGCTCTCACTGTAGCATGTAAAAGACCTCCAAGATATACCATCAAGTAGAAAAAACAAAGTTTAGAACCATATATGGTGTGTTACATTTCATGTAAAGGCAGGGGGAACAACGACAATGTACTGCCTACCCCAAAAGTTAAGATCAAAAAACATGCTTGTAAATCTAATCATCAAATTTATGAATAAAAAGACTGACAAAAAAAAAAAAAATCAGATACAACCTCCCACTAAGTTCCAGAAGAAAAATGTTTTTAACCAACATTTAAAAAGTCAGACACTTACTTGCTACCATTAAACATTTTATTCAGAGCATCTCTTGATATAATATGACCACAGACCAATTTCATGGGTGGATTGTTATCTGTTGTTTGCTGACGAAGAATGGGACAGGCAAATATAGAGTGATACCAGCACTTTTTACCAAGGTCCACTTCAATCTTAAAAACAGTAAAAAACCTCAAGTTATATTTCAGAAAACATGTTAATATGCACTGGGCAGCAAAAACATCAGTCTACTCATCTAAATTTAACTTTTTAAGCACTCTTACCTCAAAGAAGGATAGTTTTAGGGATCCAAGTTTTACTTCATAATCTTAATTAACCTTCAAAATTATTTATAACACTACTTTACAAACCAAATGCTCATGTTTGAGGCGTCAAAGGGAAGGCAATGCTCTAGAAGTTAAACACTCTTGAAAACATGGCAGGATATACCCTAAGAGCAAAACCCACCAGAAACCCTGTTTTGTAGCACACTTAGCTAGGTGATAAAAATTCAGTGTAATAGTAATTCCTTTAAAGGCAGACTAGACAAGGTTTACTTTTGTGTAAACTTCAGATCTGAGTTTCTCATGTTTTGTGTTTAATGGTCCTGAGAAACCAGTTGAAACAAGAACTCGAAGCTCAAGTTCAGGAAGACCTTTTACAATCTGTCCTTCAGAGCCCATGGCAAGTGTATCAATTATTTCCCTTCACACTGAACAAAACAAACAAAAGCTCTATAAATGTCAGTTCTTTGTTTCCTTTCCTTCTAAAATGGTTGTATCAATATAAAGTCTATTACCCAGACTCTTTCAAGAAAGCTGACAAAGTGTAACAGAATAATCCTGAGAAAAAAATGGCCAGATCATCACCCCCTCATTGCCTTACTACCCTGACACATAAGCTTCATAGGCGAATTCAGATTTCAGTACGCTCTATGCCAGTGCCAAATGTTAGAGATGCCCATAATGTAGCTGGGAAACTGCCAGACTTGCAGGCACCTGCTTCAGCAAATCAAGTGAAGGCTCAAGTCCTTCTCACTTGTTCAAACGAGCAGCCATGAAGCAGGGGTACTGCCAGTATCCTGCCCACACCCAGCACTGGGAATGCACCTGTGTCTTCAATCAAAACAGATCTTCAACGAGAAGCTGGGGCAACCAAATGACAGTTACCAGCTGGAAGGTAACTGCAGATAAACCTGTGCACAGGTGTGGCAGAAAAGCAGCAAAAAACCCAATGCATATATAGCCTATTAGGATCTCTGACACAAGCACGACAGGCATGAGAATTCTAGGCAGAGTTTCAGTGCCTACTGTCAGAGGTCTGGTGGAAACTCACATGCAGTGACCTTTGTCACTCCGTGCCATGACTACTAGGGCAGCAAAACTGGAGTACCTACTAATGTGTCCCATGTTATCCTAAGCATATCAATGTTATCTCTAGTCTTTAATAGTCCCATAAAGAGAAGGATGGTCCCCATTTTAAAGATGGACCAACTACTGTTAAGAGAAGTAGTAGAGCTGGCAAGTGATCCGAGCTGATGTTTAAAATCATGGTCTGTTCCATGAGCAGCAGTGGACACACAGCACAGGAAGGCCACTGATGACTGCAGGTGTCCCACGGATAACCTTTAACAGCTATGTTCTATTTTAATAAGTACAAATCCATAACCTCACAAATATCAATGCCTAAGACAAAAATAAATTTAACCAACTGACCTCACTGCTTTTATATTTTAAAAGAATCCCAGTGTAAGTGGTCTGTCCACTACACTAGAGAACGTATTTGCAAGCTACAGTGTACACCCCCCCAACACACGGGAGGTCTTCCTTCCTGTGCGTGCACTGCCACTTTAAGTCAACATTTTATTATTTTTTTCCCAAGTCAGAATTTTAAAAAAAGCAAACTCAGTGCTTCCAAAATGTACTGGCTTCCCATTTCTATTGTTTAATCATGTCTACACATAAACGAATCCTGGCTGAACGACTACAATGCTGCTCTCTGGTTAAAAGGCAAAACAAGCATTTTAAACTCTTACTTAACATTTAAGTCCTTCTAATGGCAGGAGAAAATAAACAACCGATAGAACTGTAACTCACGGGCAATTCATCTTTCTGGTTCCAAACTCCAGTGCACTGCCTCTGTTCAATCACAGCTTTGATATTAATTAAAGCCGGCAGCGCCACACAACCTGCTGAGAAACTGGGAGAGCAGAAGAGGACGTGTCAGTGCCAGGCCAGGTGGCAGACAGCCTGGTCCCAGGAAATGTCAGTTCTTCCAGACTCCATGTGCCGAGGGCCCTGGCCATTAGACAGGGCATAGGGCCCTCTGCTTTGCTGAATTAGCACCCCAAAAAAAGCTTTACATTTTACAAAACCACCAGATTCAACAGGCTCTGCTTATCAGTCATGAATGACTTTCTTTTTTTTTTTTTTTTTTTTAAGATTTTATTTATTTATTTGACAGACAGAGATCACAAGTAGGCAGAGAGGCAGGCAGAGGCGGGGGAAGACGGAAAGCAGGCTCCCTGCTGAGCAGAGAGCCTGACACAGGGCTCGATCCCAGGACCCTGGGATCATGACCTGAGCCGAAGGCAGAGGCTTTAACCTACTGAGCCACCCATGAATGACTTTCTGACACTGTTTTTGCACACAGACTAGGATAGCCCTGTCCACGGCAGAAGTGCTCATTTCTCAGATCTGGAAGCACTGGCAGCCAACTCTCAGCGGAGCCCCTCTTCAGGACCATCGTCACTTGAAGCAAGCCACCCGACACGGTCGCATGTGATGGCTGCACCGCGTGAGGACACACAAGCCCAGCTCTGTTGCCCCAACTGGGGATAATTCCACAGGCCCACCATAGCTCCAGAGCTCTCCACGGAGGGGCATCACAGTTAAACTTACCCTCTGCCCAATCCTGCTGCTTTTATTTCCCCACCGGGGCCGATCCTAAACCCCTGCACGTCAGTCTCCACCACGGCACAATCTGTTCCCCCCAGGACCTGGCCTGCGGCTGGTCACACAGTGTAATTAACTGCCTCAGTGTCCCCTGTGCTCAGGTGGAACAGCTGGTGGGACGCAGACTGCACCTTACCCATTTCTGGAGCCCACATGATACTTGGTACATAGCAGGGATTTGAAAACACTTGAGGAATTAAATAAATAGGAGAGAGCTAAAGAAGTTATTTTCTTAAAACAGGCTCATAAACTTCTTGGCTTCAGGACCCACTTACATGCTTTGATATTAAGAATCTTCAAAAGACACTTGTTTTTGTGGGTTATAACTACCGTTATTATATCAGGAATTATAATCAAGAAATTTTCAAAATATCAATTCATTTAAAATAATATATTACATGTTTTAAGTAACATTCTTACCCCCCCCAAAACTTCTATATTTTCCAAACCAAAAATAAATTTGTTAGAAGACTGGCACTGCTTTACATTTTTAACAAATCTCTTTAATGCCTAGCTTGATAGAAGACAGATGGATTCCTATCTTTTCTGCAATCTGCTGCAGGGTGCTCTTTCGATTGAAGTAAACGGGAAAGGAAAATCTAGCTTTAAACAGATATATGGTAATTTAATTGCCTTTCGGATAATTGTGATAATACCCCTTTAATGCCACACCAAAACTCAACAAGGAAGAGTTTCTTAAGTTTAGTTGCAAAGTGGAATCTGAATCCTTATCATCGAATCTTTCTGTTCCTTGCCACATAAAACTCCAATTGGCTGTCTCATACTGTGAATGAATCTTCTACTCATGCAAGACTTTGTAAGATCTCAGTGAATTAAGATCTTCTAAGTGTTAACACATTTCATTATACAATATCCAAAAACTCAAATTCATAATATCACCAATTCCATCAGCAAAGCTGTCAAGCCCACAGTGGCAGGTACAAGTTTCCCAAAATTTCTTTTGTAGCTTAAACTCATGAATTTAAAAGATACAAAAAGACAGTTGCTTTCCTTGACATGATTCTCTTCCTACATGTGGAAAAATATCTGCCAAAAACCCAAGTGTAATTAACCCTAGTTTATCTTTTAGTGATTCTTTCAAGTAAGAACTCTTACATTAAAAAAAAAAAAAGCAAAACTAGTTTATTGGCTCATAAAACTCAAAAAAACATACAGGTGTTTTCTTTCTTTTTAAGATTTTTTTTTTCAAGATTTTATTTATTCACTTGATAGATAGAGATCACAAGTAGGCAGAAAGGCAGGCGGCGGGGGGCGCGGGCAGGGAAGCAGGCTCCCACTGAGCAGAAAGCCCTATGTGGGGCTCGATCCCAAGACCAAGGGATCATGACCTGAGCTGAAGGCAGAGTCTTTAACCCACTGAGTCACCCAGGTGCCACATATACAGGTGTTTTCTAAGACAAGCATGATACTTTGGCTTGAAGGGCTTTATGAGAACTTCCCACTTTGTAACATGGACTATAATAAATAAATAAAATCTTAAAAAAAAAAAAAGATGTGTACTTAAAGGTCAGAATGTAAAAAAACCAATCATTTTTTAAAGAACAGTGTTAAGTAAAGCTAGCTAGTGTGTCTTCAACTGCAAGTGTGTGGCAGAGTACAATGTGTGAGAGATACAGTGAGTCCTTCCGGACTTTGGGACCACTGCACTGATCTGGCTAAGGTGCAAGCAGTTCAAACCACTATTATTTCTGCATCATCTTTGCAAATGTCAACACAGTGGAAAAGGATGTCAGGGACAACCAGAGGTTCAGGGATCACACTGCTCTGAAACTGTTTTCCTGCCAACTGTGATGATCTCTTGAAATACCAACTATACTCTTCCTCAGAAAGACAAATGTTCTCTTCAGGTTTAACATCAAGAACTAGACAAGAAATTAACGAAAACCAACACAAAGCAATGCGTATTCCAAGAGCATGACCAATCTGCATACCTGACGCTGAGCGGGGACTCCACCGAGAGCCCCAGGAGGGCGCAGGCATCCCGTGTGAAGATGTCGCAGATGTCAGCCCACTGGTTTGCATCAAGTAGGTGAACATACGGTGAGTTCTCAATCCCTTGTCTCAGGTACACAAGGCTTCCCATCAAAACCTGAATGTCTACGCAAGAACAGCAGCAACTTGTAAGTGCGAATGATCACACCTGAAATGGGGGCTGGATTGGGGGTAGGAGGCTGAGAAAGGCAAAATTCCCCCAACTGACAGAGCCTAAATCACTAATGATGTCTTTTTAAAATTCTCATCCTTAAGCTGGGTTTCTCCCTTCAATGAGAGAAAGGGGACGAAAACAAAGCACTAAATATGAACCTCAAGTTACTTTATTGTTTTTTCTTTTTTTTTAAGATTTTATTTATTTACTTGACAGAGAGTAAGAGAGCACAAGCAGGCAGAGCAGCAGAGAGAGAGGGACAAGCAGGCTCCCCATTGAGCAGGGAGCCTGTTGCGGAGCTCAATCCCAGGACCCTGGGATCATAACCTAAACTGAAGGCAGTCGCTTAACCAACTGAGCCATCCAGGCGCCCCTCAAGTTACTTTATTCTTATACAGAGCACAGTATAACTACCATTGTCTAGAGCAGTAAAACTGATAAAACTCATAAAGTAGGCCACACTGATCTCTGGCCATAGAACTGGTCAGAAGACCAGTATTCTCACACCGGCGCTCAGTGTCACTGGTGCCACCCTGGTGCACCCTCAGACACTTTGTGGGGCAGTAACAGCAACATGGGAGGTGACTCTGCTCTTTCTCATATCTCTTACAGATGGAATCCCAAAAATGCAATGTCTCTTTTATCCAAGAGGCATCAATGTTTTACTTTTTTTTTGTTCTAGGTTCCCCCTCAGACCTTTTTCCAAAGTGATTATCATCTACAATTGTTTCAGTTCATTAGCAAATACCTATCACATCTCCTTAAAATAAACTTAAATCCCAGTAGTGGCTATAGGTCTGTTCCAAATATCAAAAACATTCAGGGTCCCTGGGTGGCTCAGTCTGACTCGATTTCAGCTCAGGTCTCGATCTCAGGGTTCTGAGCTCTACAGAGCTCTCAGGGTTGGGCTCTACATCCAAACAAACACAAAAACAAATATCAAAAACCTCTGACTGCAGACTCACCTTTCTGATGATTTAGGGCAAATGGCTGAAAATTTTTAGCGTATTGTAATGCTTCTCGCTGATTTGTAGTTCCACCCATTAATAAGCTAATAAAATACAGTCTGTGTAGTTTAAATTCCAAGGAGCTGTTTTGGGCTATAAGCATCTCTCGGTTTGAAACTGCCCATCTAAAGAAAAAGCAGAAAAGATTTTAATGCAATTAAGAGCATAGGCAAGTGTTAAAAACTCTTTGAAACCTAGCAATACAATAAAAGGGTTTGGTCTGCCATCTTGTGGAAATCAGTGGTAATTATCAACCCCCAGCCCAGAAACTTGTAAAGAAAATAAACAGAACTACACCCAAAGAGGCACTTCAGCCAGTAAAATCAAGAAAAAAATATTAAGTCAGATGACAATTACATATTTAGTAAGGTTTTACACGAAGACAAAACTGACTCTGATGAGTCACATGGCATTTTTGGCACTATACAAGGGCACACTTTGAAGCAGGTTTTAGCCATGAGATTCACTACTACTCAATTGCCCATATCCACTACTCTTTTCCTGTTAAACTTGGCATAGTTATAAATGGATCACAAGACTCTGAATGGGAACCATCTATTTTTAGATTTTTGTTGGGTGCAACATTTTGTGCCACACTTTGAGATTAAAAACAGCAAACACTGGTATTTGCCTCAAGGTGCTTTCAGTCCAGATTTTTGCTTTCAGGCACATAAAACTACATATATATGTGCCAAAATGATTTGTACCAACAGTGCTAATGAGGGAAAGAACAACGTTCCATTCTGAATGATCTAAAGTACAGGAACTCGGGCCTCTATAGTTGGGATAACCAATCTTGAGCTGGGACTACCACTCCAGGTGGGCGCTAGAGCAGAAATGTACCCCAGGCCAGCTGTTAAAATCAACTTTGCAACCAAGTGGTAAGGAAACATGACTTTATTTCTGTAAACATACTAAGATGTAGAAGCTCTTATTATCATATTCTCCTTTAATCTGACCTTTAGTTGGACAAACAGTCCCCACCTAACCCATTTCATCAAGGATCGTTGGAACCTGTCTTGGCATGAATATAAACTTGGAGTAGCTTTCTACAAATGACGAAAGTACAATGTCTCTGGCTATTCATAATGGATCATCTGGCTGGGATTGGACCTCACAGAGCCGTACTTTTACAAGATCCTACCCTAAGGGCTGCACATGCAACATGAATATTCTGATCAACTTGTGGATGTATCCACATCTTAGAGTCCAATCATGAAGCTTTTCCAACCTAAAAAAGTGACTGTTAAAAAGATTCATCACCTGGACTTTGGAAATATTTATTTAAATGTAAGTAAGGCTTGAATCGTTACCCAGCACTAACACAAACACAGTCAAGCTGGAACACCAACTCTGGGGTAAATCTTGCCAACACCAACAAGGTACTTTGGGCAGCAATCTTTCATGAATGCCCAACACCAACCATCAGTACCAAAGGTACTGTGCTACTTTGTCAGGCAACTTCTTGACTTCCAGTTCCAAGGAGTACGTTTATTTATTTATTTTTAATTTAATTCCAGTAGAGTTAACATACAGTGTTATACTAGTTTCATGTGTACAGTGTAATGATTCAGCAATCCCACATCACCTGGTGTTCATCTCGACAAGAGCCCTCCTCAATCCCCATCACTTAGTTCACCCACCCCCCACCCACCCCCCTATGGTAACCATCACTTCTCTCTCTATAGCTAAGAGTCTGTTTTTTGGTTTGTCTCTTTCTCCTCTGCCTGTATTCATAAATTCTCGAGTGAAAACACATGATACTTGTTTTTCTCTGACTTACTTAAAGCATTATACCCTCTAGCTCCATCCATGTCGTCACACAAGGCAAGATTTCATTCATTCTTTTTATGGCCGAATAATATTCCATTATGAATATATACCACATCTTCTTTATCTATTCATCTATCAACAGACACTTGGACCAAGGAGTACATTTAAATCAGGTTACTTACCAAAAGTTCATCCCACTCCCTCTCATTCATAAAAGCAGGAGTATGTTTTCCTACTAACAAGTAAGGAGAGGCAGCAAGCTTTTTCTTTTTTGTTTTTGATATTAAATACATGTGTAAGATAGAGCAAAAGAAGGGAGCTAACAGAGTAACTACAAATTTTAATAAACAGAGAAAGCCAGCAAAGAAAGGGCAAAGTCCTTAAGTGGGTAATTCACAGAGGAAGAAAATCTATTTCACCTTTCCTAGACAGATTTTCAGGATATGATATTACAGGGGGGGGAAGTTACGATATGCAGAAAAAATTAACTTCAAGTTGCCAGAATTTTTCACAGTAATGACTCCAGAGAAGCTGGATTGCACACATTATTTACCAACTGCTATGGCACAGACTACAACAACTGAACAGGGCACCAACTATTAGAGCAGCACCAGGAAGCTAGAAACAACGGGAGGGCACACTGCTGAGTAATAGCTAACAGCCATGCAGAGGACAGTGATTTAACATACAGCCTATGCTGTCCTATGTTTTCTAAATTTTCTACAATGAACATATATTACTTTTATAATTAAGAAGGTAATGATTTTTAAGCAAATGCAAAAGTAAACAAAAGTTCTTCCTTTTTTTTCATTGGAGCTTACTGAGTAATTGCAAATTACATTTCCTAAAAGTAATTCAAGCCAAGAATTATGAATTTAAGCTCTGCAAACTCTAGCTATATGTAACCCCTTTAACTTGCAGAGTTTACTTAGACAATGCAGTTCCTAATTCATCACTTATTTTTACCCACCTTCAAATTTAGCTATAAACAAGGCTACAAAATAATCGGAAAAAACTAACACGGCTAGTTCCTGACCTCCACCCCCACCATGAGAATTTTAGGAAAGTAAACAGATTATTTCATCACAAAAAGGAGTTGGAGGAGTATGGGGAGAATGCAAAATCCAAATTCAAGAATATAAGTTATCATGTGTTTCTTAAATCATATTTCTTGACTTTCTATCCTTAAACAATGAATTATCTTCACTGAACTTCTGAATATTACACTAAGCCTAAATCTCACAAAGCAAGGGATTAGATTAACGATTTCTAAGCTTCTCCCTTTCTGGCAAAGTGTCATCTTCTAAACTAAGGATCTCTGCCCCCAAACATGTAAGCACATGTAAATAAGGACTAAGGGAAAAACCTGGTGTTATGGCACCTCTCCCTCATACTCCAAGACTGTACCCCCAGGTACCCAATTCGTTGGCCACAGCCAACTGGCGAGGTAAACATGGATTTTAAAGTCACACTCTTGGGGCGCCTGGGTGGCTCAATGGCTTAAGCCTCTGCCTTCGGCTCAGGTCATGATCTCAGAGTCCTGGGATCGAGCCCTGCATTGGGCTCTCTGCTCAGCGGGGAGCCTGCTTCCTCCTCTCTCTCTCTGCCTACCTCTCCGCCTACTTGTGATCTCTGTCAAATAAATACATACATACATACATACATACATACATACATACATAACTGTTGCCTATAAGCAGTTCATCTATCCCTTATATCCTTTCTGATCACTTCACAATCCTGTATCTTTTGTTCTTTCAGTTCTTGATGGTTGCCTTCCTGACAATCATAACACCTGCCTTAACTGGTCTTTGAAACCTGGGTACAAATTTCGCAGCAGCATTTTTATTCACACCAGCAGCCTCCCCAGGGAGCTAAACATTAGTCAATTCGTGATGACTTCTGAAATGATGAAACCATCTTTGGCAGTAAAGTTCTTCACTCTCCTTGTAATCACTGTTTTCTTTCAAGGAGGCAACTAACTTCAACACAATCTGAATGTTAGCCAAACTGATGGAGGCTTTTTTTTTTCTTAAACAATCTTCAATCCAAACTAGTAGTAAATGTTCTGTTTACATCACAGGCAGCTTTCTGTTCCTTGTGCAATTTAAATTAAAAGATGTCAAAGTGCCTCTACCTTGGTTTTTATATTCATTGGGCTTTTTCAATATGGCTTATATCATAACTTCATGTAGGTCTACGTCTCATCCTAGTTTCACCCGACCACTGTCATTTTCCAAATCTTTCTAATCACATTCAATTTCACTTCTAGCAATTCATCTTTGTTGACCAAGCTCCTCTTTCAACTATCCATTTCTGTAATATATTGTGGGTTCACCTCTAGGAGATGAGCAGGCAAGACAACTACACACTTGTTGTCTGAGGGTAACAGGTGCTCAGTGACCAATCATGGACAGACCCGGAAAAAAGTGATGTGGTTGGCTGAGAGCATGATGCACATCTGTTATTTAGGCAGTGATCTGTGGACCCCAAAGCTGGGAGGACACTTGTAGTTTATGCAATTACCTACAGTTAATATACTGTGGTAACTGAAACCTGAACCTTTTTGTTGGGGGGAACTAGTATTATTTACCTCAAATGTGGTAAATGAAATCCAGGCATACTGAAATTGTACAGAGACGAAAATCCATAAGCTCAAGAGAGAAGACAGAGGGGGAGAAAGAACATTTCACAGGGAGAAGGTTACTCTCTAGACACCAGGAAGGCCCAGAGCAGCATCACAGAGACAGATGCAATGACTGAGGAACTCAGCAAGTCCATGTGTCCATGGCACCACTCTTAAAGAATAAGAAAGAAAACCAGATTAGTTTTCTTTTTCTCACCAAGATCCCTGTCCCTCCACTTTTCTTTCTGAGAGGAAGAGAGCTCGGATGGAAAACCAAGAGGTTTATGCCAGGAGGGGAAGTTATGCAACAGAAGGGTGGGTGTCGAGGGAGAAAGCAATGGTTGGCCAACAGGATGATCTAGAGGCGTTTGTCATGTGGTGTGAAGAATTACAGGAGGAAAATAGCCATGCTGAGAATAGAACGGAGATAGAGGCACTGGCCAAGAAAAACACACACAACACATACAGATAACCTGATCTAGAAACTTTCATAACCACTGAGTGACGTGTCCAGGTGAATTAAAGCTAGTCTAGATAGAAGACCTGTTTGCTTTATGACATTAGAAGCCATGATTCTACCTCCCAATGTAGGGGCTGGTTAATTTTTACAAAAGCAAAATCAGACAAAAAGTGAGCAGTTGAGAACAGAGTTGAAAACCTCAAGGCCCAGGCTCAATTACCACATTTTTAAAACATTCCTAAATAATCTCTCCCATCCACAGAACTCTAGATGTCCTTTCTCTGAACTTCTCACATGACTCATCTCACAATCTACTTGATAGGACAGCTTCTGGTCTTCTATATGGCAGGCACTCAGGCTTGCTCATCTTGGCACACCCCTTCCTTTGAAG
Organism: Mustela erminea; assembly: GCF_009829155.1. Classification (NCBI taxonomy): domain Eukaryota; kingdom Metazoa; phylum Chordata; class Mammalia; order Carnivora; family Mustelidae; genus Mustela; species Mustela erminea. The sequence goes on along the minus strand of NC_045620.1, from coordinate 102,470,047 downwards.
GGGGAATACTGACAAAGAGTACAGGTTAGTAGAATCAACTATGCATGGACTTCAGTCTCAGCTCTGCAGTGTGAATTTGGGCAATGTGTTACTCAATTCTCTAAAATCTGTTTCCTTACTGTAAAATGGGGGGACCTCAAAAGGGTTGTGGGCATCAAATGAGGGTGCTAGTTTAAAGCACTGAGCATGGGGACAAGCACAAACAGATATTCAATAAGCTGCTTAATTTGTATTTACTGAAGGGATGAACTCTAATGGTTCTTCAAAGTCATTATTTTTAATAAGAAATTTATACATAAAATACAAGAATTATTTGGGCACTTCCATGTAATATTCAGTGCTCTTCTGATTTTTATAGGACCAACTGTGTGAGAATACGATGATATGCATTTAATTGTCTTCAAAAAATTGTCAGGTTTTATTTATTTATTTGACAGGGAGGGACAGAGAGAGCACAAGCCGGGGGGGGGGGGGGCAGGCAGAGGGAGAAGCAGGCTCCAAGAAGCCTGACAAGGGACTCGATCCTAGGACCCTGGGATCATGACCTGACCTGAAGGCAGATGCCTAACCGATGGAGCCATCCAGGTGTCCCAAAATTTGTCAAGTTTTTGTAGCTAGAAGTTCACACTGAATATTTGGGTATTTAATTCGCTGAGCAGGAATAAAGGGTAGAAGACAGTCACAGGCTTAATTAAACTGGTACTAACCAAATCCAAATAGTACAAGCACAGGAAACTACGAAAGCGTGAAATATAACTGGCCCCCAAAACTTAACCCGCTGTCTATAAAGCAACAGAAGACACATGACCAAGACACATAAAAAACTAGTGGAAATATTAAGGAATAGAGTGCTGTATTCTGGATAATGGCATTTCCAGAAGAAAACTTATAATTTTTAATTTTTAAAAGAAAACAACTAGCATGATACCACAACCAACAAGTTAACTAAAACATTCAAATGAATTATAACATCACTGTCTTTTTTTTTTTTAATTCTGCTCCCAAATATCCAATGTGTCCAATGAGAGCACCATCATTTTAGAACTATTTCTTGTTTAAAGAAACACTGTAGGAAGGTCACTAATGTCACAATTACCTCTGTTCACTGCATTCTCTAATAAAGAGATCTTTTGTGCCTCTTCCGTAAAAAGACCTCAAAACAATACTACTGACTTTGGTGACTAAGTTAGAAGCAACCCACATCCACACAATTATCCCACAAAGCATTAAGCATTAATTATCTTAACTGCCAGGCCTCTGAAAAGACTTGGCATATTGTTAGCTCCATATTTAGAATTCCCATGTTATTCCAAAAATAATTAAAACAAGATCCCACCTCCACAGTTAGCTGTTGTCCCGCAGGAACCTAGCTGACAGCCTCATCTGTTTACCCCTCTCCTCTCATAATTTTGCCAATCTGGGTCGGTGTCTATTTCTGGTAATAATGAAATAAAAATACCTCTTGTCAATGCCCACAGATACTCCACTACAACCTTTCACTGTATTTTAAAGGGTTCACAAATATATTCTTTTTCTGGTCTCCTTTAGGGGCATATTCAGGGAGGAGGGGGAATTCTGGGAAATGAATGACGTTTCTTTACTCCACAGATGTGGACTTAGCTGAATGTTACTGGTGACCAAGTCAAGTGCTTAAAAAATTCAGAGAACGGCAAAAAATGACAAAAATCAAAGTTCAGCCAAAAGAGTTAGAATCCTGTAACTTTGCTTTAGAGACCAAAAAAGAATGGCTAACATTTCATTTCGGAGATATTTTCAAATGGCAGTTTCTCAGGTACGGATTGAGTCCATCACTGGAACTACAAACATTTTACTCACCTCAGAACTGGTGTGAATCTCTGTTCTTCTTACATACTATTTTAAAAACAACACAGACTATAGTATTACACCTTTGGGTCTACTTAAGAAAACAACACACATGCATTTCTAACCTGAGCCTCTCAGTAGTGCAGCATCCAGTAAGAGTCTCTAACAGCTTTATGAGGCAAGGGGCCGCCATACTGGACAGCGCAGGTCTACACATTAGTGTTGTTGTTGTTTTTTATTTAATAAAAAGTACTTAAATATGGGGCACCTATGGGCTCAGTCAGTTAAGTATCTGACTCTTGATATCGGCTCAGGTCATGATCTCAGGGTTGTGGGATCAAGCCCCGAGTCAGGCTCTGCACTGGGTGCAGAGTTGGCTTGGGATTCTCTCTCCCACTCCCCCAACTCACATACTAAAATAAAATAAATAAATCTTTTTGCAAAAAAGTACTTAAATATGACATGCATTATTTACCGCTAATTTCCTACCATAAACCCAAAAGGTTTTACGACCTAAATCAACCTAAAAAAGAGATCAGCACTTTACAAACCAACTCCAGACTTTTTCCTTTTGGTTCCCATTCCTGGCCTACTTCAGCTCCTTATTCTTTTAAACACTTAACCTCAGGGACAGTTGGTTTCATTTTGCTCTTCTTTTTAAGAAGATTCCCAATTCCTCTACAGTTACGGTTCACCCACTCATTTTCAATATGCTCAAGTCCTTGGTGAGGATAAACCCTACTCCTCCTGAAGAATACCTATTGTGTTAGAACTGTATATAAACTTTTGCTAGCAATAAACACAAAACAGATAACAGAAAATGATATTATCACCCTATGTATTTCTTCCCTTTTGGCCTTTATAGTCCACTGAGCTTTCTTTTGTATCCTTTCCACTGGGTACTTCTCTCCATTTTTAATCAGCTTCTTTTTAATACTGGAGCTCCTTCTCCACCACACTTAGTGAATGGGCACCGCGAGTTAAAAATGTATGCCTCAACTTACCTCTTCTGCCTTTTCAGAATTAACAACTGAACAAAACAAAACAAAATGAACAAAAACAAAAACTTAGACTCTGGGAAATAATCCAACTTGTTCAAAACTTTGATTACTTTTCTCCAATGGTGTATCTATTGGAGCCTTCTTTCTTCTGTGGTTCTATGTGGCTATTAAAAAAATGCCTGAGTCAGCAAGACTGCCCACCTACTGGAAGCCAAAACTAAAAACAAAAAAACAGACAGCTTAATCACTGTCACTCTCATTTCCAGTGACAGTCAAGGCTCTCTGATCAGGTACCACAGCTTGCTCCCTTCATCTTCATTTTCTAAAACCTTTCTACATATATAAACTGTGTTTTCTTCGCTGATACTACAATTTCTTTAAGTCTGGCAAACATTCTCTTCTCCTAAGATCCAACATTCACACCACAAAGAGACCACAGTACAATGGAAAGCTCATGCCACATCCCTCTGTGGTTTTTATTTCTAGCCCCCCACCCCACCCCAGTCACCCAGTCACTAGGCTTGGAGATGGGAGTCCTCTCATTTTTCAATAGCCTGCCTGATACCGTTCATGGCCTGTCTAATCTAAAATCCTTCTGTGGTCTAAACTAACAAGATTATCTCTATCTCCTCTGAAAAATTATTTTAATGTCACTCTCTTTCTCATAACCATTCAGTCATCTTCTATTCCCTCAGAGCATTCTACCAAGGCTTTCCAAACAGGAGTGCTAGGAGGCCCCTGGGCCTGCTTCTCAGTGTTGAAAAACCACGTTTCCAAGTCTGCAAGCCAGATCCTAGGCTATGGCAAATCCACCAAGATAATACTACTCTTTGAAACACCTTTAGGAAGGCAACCAACTGGCTTCTCCTGAAGATAGAGAGCACTTTCAAAATGTCAGTAATGGCACATGTCTACAAAGACATAATAATTTATCTTTATTCTCTCATTGAACTAGTTACTTTTGGCTTTACAGTTCTATCTACCCATGAAGGACGGGGGTCATGTCTGTTCCAAGTTCTTCTTCAAACTATTCCACCATTTATTGAAGTATGGAATAAGCTATCTAAGTATGTACCACACTAGGTGCCAAGAAGAACTGAAAAAATAGATAATGCAATCTGGATGAGAAGAAAAATCTGTACACAAACTCAGAAATATAAGGGGCAGGAACAAAAGAGTAGGCTGTGTCCTAACTAGATCTGTGTATATAATTAGCTGTTCTGCCACTTCTCTCTGCCTTAACACCATTCTTTTCTGCCTTCTTTCCACTGTCTACTACTTGTAAATGATAGTTAATGCTCTCCAAAGTTCTCCCATGGCCTCTCTCCATACCAATTTCTATGGTTGGCCCCTGCCTCCTTAACGGCCTAGCCTGCCTTGTGGAACTGCTGCAGCCCCTCCTGGGGGTTCCAGGATCTGCCTCCCAGGATGTGTCAGCAGAAGGTGCCAAACAAGTGAAAGATACTCTCTGCCTTGTATCTGACCCAGAATTCTCCAAACTGATGTCCCATATTTTTCAACTTTGGTTACAAGCTGAATGAAGTGAATTCTCTATACCTTGCACATTAAGGATACTGAGGAAATACCTGCTTTGTATCTACCAGTAATGGGCAAGAACTGGAAAAGTCTGAGTTGCTGTAAGAGACATTTCTATTAAGCTATCATTTCAAAACGTTGGTTCTGTAGAACTCCAATTTTGTGGGTTTTAGTGTTTGGGGGAATGGGAACAAGAATAAAAATTCTTTGGTCAAATACACATGGGAATCAAGAGTTTGGCCAAGTTAAATGAGTCTCTTTAGGATTGCTGATGAACCCTGGAATGTGCTAAAGTCTCTTGGAGAAGAACATTCAGGGGACATCATGTGAAGCATTTTTCATGTGACCTTTTGATTCCATATCCTTTTCTTCCACAAAGCACTTCCAGGCCTCGATCCCTCCTCTGTAAAATGAGTACTTATTTCATAGGGTTATAATGAGGATTTAATAAGTTAATACATGTAAAATGATGAGAACAATGCTAAGTACATAATAAGCACTCAAGAAGAGTTGACTATAACTGCCACTACATTTCCCATGCTGACACTATTTAATATGCCAATATTCCCACTTTTTTTCAAAAACTGAAAAAGTGTTATAAATTTTCTTCATTCCAGAGCCCCACATCGGGCTCTCTGCTCTGCGAGGAGCCTGCTTCCTCCTCTCTGCCTGCCTCTCTGCCTACTTGTGATCTCTGTCTGTCAAATAAATACAATAAAATCTTAAAAATAAATAAATAAATAAATTTTCTTCATTCCAAAAGGAAAAAGCCTTGAGTACTTTGAGAGCTGAGGTGGTCTAAATGCTCAGCACAGTCTCTGGCACATAATAAGTACTCAATAAAAGTTTGATGAGCCTGAGAAATTGTGGATAAATGACTATTACCTTGAACAGCTCAAATATATTTCCAAATCACTACAAACTACTGGGAAACCCATACATTTCTCTGTTTAGGATCCCTCACTCTTCTCTATAGATGTTTAATCGTATAGGTGAATATGAAAATAGATAGAAGAGTGGTTGGTTGCCATATTCTGTTTAAGAGTTATCAGTGGTACTTGGCAGAATTTAATCCCCCAAAGTACGTCAAAATCTAACATCTGTTAACAAAATAAAATAAAATAAAAAAACTGTAAAGGTAATGTGCATCATACACAATGATACTACTATTTGAGGTTTTGTTTAAAATTAACATATAATGTATTATTAGCCCCAGGGGTACAGGTCTGTGAATCACCAGGTTTACACATTTCACAGCACTCACCATAGCACATACCCTCCCCAATGTCCATAAGCCAGCCACCCTATCCCTCCCCCCGCTCCCCCCAGCAACCCTCAGTTTGTTTCCTGAGATTAAGAGTCTCTTGCGGTTTGTCTCCGATTTGTCTCCCTCTCCGGTCCCATCTTGTTTCATTTTTTCCCCTCCCTTCCCCCCACGACCCCCCACCTCTCCTCTCAAATTCCTCTTATCAAAGAGATCATATGGTAACTGCCTTTCTCTGACTGACTTATTTCATTTAGCATAGTATCCTCTAGTTCCATCCACATATTTGACATCTTTTAAAGCTACAGTACCTACTTGTCTCACCTTTATAATTTATACAGGAATTTATCATTTATAAACTTATACAGGAATCTATCTCTCCATGTTCATCTGAGTTAGTTTCAGAACTTTGAAAACTTTTTAAGAAGTGATAAATGATCAGAAAGAAACTAAGCTACGAAGAATTAAATCGGTTAATGGAAGAAAAAATTGGTGCATTTTATAAAAATCAACAAGGATCTTCCCAACTATTTTTTTTCCAGAAAACAATGATCTCAAATACTTCTAATTTTAAAATACCAGAATTCTATCGCTAGAACCTCACACCAGTGTCACTATTCCTATCACCCAGTTTCTTTCCTTTATTTTATGAGTTTCTCTTTCTTTCTTCTTTAAAACCTGGTAATCCTCACATTAAAAAATTCTAGGACAGGGGTCGGCAAATTATGGCCAAGATCCAAATATGGCTTGCTGCCCATTTTATACACCAGATGGCCAACATGGGTTTTTTGGGTTTTGTTGTTGTTTTGTTTTGTTTTTTTACATTTTTAAAGGGCTACAAAATAAATCAAAGAAGAATATGCGGCAGAGATCCTATGTGGCTCACAAAACCCAAAATATTTACTCTGGCCTTTTACAAAAAACTCTGCCGATCCTGCTCTAGGGTACCACAGTTTACTCAGTAATTCAAGATAATTCATAATAATAGCAAGTTCATAATGCATCATTACATTTTACAGTGACAACTAGCACAAAACTCCTTCATAACAATATTTGCAGTCTTCATGCATATCATTTAGTTCCAATAACCAATTAAGTTGTTTTTTTAAAATGCTAGCATAGAACCCCACAAAGTACGGAAGTTCAAGTATCAAACTCAGACCACCCGAATGATAGTACTTCCCGTTATAATGCTAGTCTAAAGTAGTAGAATAAGCTTGGATATAGGAAACCTCTTTCCTCTCTTGGGAACTCAGATCAACTGATAAAGAAAGCTCAAACCATTTTCTCCTATTTGTACATCCTCCATTCTTACTTAGTTAAAAGGAAGAAAATATTTCTCCCTTGCTTTTCTCTGAAGTCTCTGAAAGTGAGTGGTATAGATTTATGTACATATGTACGTACGCATATATATGTGTATCTCAAAATCTCAAATGTATTTTCTAATTAGGTTTTCTTATAAAGAGTTCTCCCCAAATACTCAAAAGAAAACAAACACAGAACTTACTCCAGAGCAGGTCTCAGAACTCTGACTTTTAATGCTTCTAATATTCGATTTAACTCCACAAATGGTTCTTTCTGACTTGGGTCTACAGAAAGACCAGATTCCTGAAAAAAATAGAATGATCTTTTGTTAGCAGTAATAAGGTAAAGAGATATGGTAAAAACATATTCTAAATTATAAAATATGGGTTGGATATGGGTTGAGCCATTAAAAATAATTTTTTAACATGTATTTCTATGGTACAGACTAATGACTGAGCCCTACCATCATTCTTTCCAATAGCAATAGAATCCTTATGTATTCCATACAAAGTTAAGTACGTAACCGTATGGAATAAAGCTGTGTATGACTTTGTGAGAGTAAATTCTGGGCAGTGAAACATAAACATGTACTCTTAGCCCCTTTCTGGAATACCAAAAGGTGCAGCTAGATTTCTGGCTGCTGTCCTGGATCATAAGGACAGTGGACACCTAAGGAACAGCAGAGCTACAAGGAAGCTAGGGCCCTGAAAGCCTCCTGCAGCACAGCTACTATATATGCTATGAATGGCTCACCACCACCTATTTCTTTGCAAGAGAAACAAACTTTTTTTTTTTTTTTTTAAAGTCACTGGTATTTTGGGTCTTTGTTACTTATAAATAAACTTAATCCTAATTGACATAACTCCTTTCAGGAAATTTACAAGGAAACATACAAAATTCGGTAAGGTACAGAGAAAGACCTGAGTTACTGTTTTTCTGAATTGTTTAAAATAGAAGGTGTGCCTGGCTGGCTCAGTTGGTAGAGCATTCAACTCTTGATCTTGGGGTTGTGAGTTTGAGACCCACACTGGCTATACAGAGATTACATAAAAATAAAATATTTTAAAAAATAAAAAATAAAATAAAATAGAAAAGGCTTAAAGGTTTGGTTTACAGATTAGCTTTAAACTATTTTATCTTTATAGTCCTTCATTCTTCTAAATGGAAAACACAATAGTTCATGGTGGCTTAGAACAGAGTCTGAGGATGTCAATTTGGGACTGAATCCTAGTTCCTTCGCTAAGGAACCTGTATGGTCTTGGGCGAAACCACTTCTCCAGACCTCAGCTTCCTTATCTACAGAATGGAAGAAATTTCTAGCAACTTCTACCTCACAGGATTGTGGTGAGGAATAAAGGCAGGGATTGGCTTGTGGACTCAATACACGGTAGCTGCCCCCATTACGACTAGGTGATCCTGGTAAACTATTCTGAGATCCCTAAGCTCATGTCTACTAGCAATAAAAGACAAAAGCTGCTCACCTTCAGTAAATTTTAATTTAAAACTCATTTGATACACAAAATGCTACAATTTGGGCCAGATTCTTTTCTTCTCTGCTATCCTACCCTCCCTATTTAAAAGAGGAAATGGAGAGAGTAGTATCACTTTTGACCCCTTGGTTGATGAGCTGGGATCAATGTGATAGGGCAGGAATAAGGAAAAAACAATTCAAATAAGAAGTTTTAGGACTGTCGTTTTCACCAATTAAAAAAAAAAAAAAGACCTCCTAGTAAAATGAGGTCAGGATACTTAAAATATTAAAAATCTATCCACAGCCAGAAGAAGATTCAAAGACTCCAAGGAACCCCGTCGTTTCTGTTTCATCTCCTCACATGCCGGCACACAGTTACCTGGCAGAGCTCTTCAGCTACATCCAGCATTCCTTGTCGAAAGAAGTGCTCCACCATCACCTCATTGAGAAGCCTCTGACTGTCTGCCTGCCAGCAGCCATCTATTCCCACACTGCTAATGTCAGAATCAAAATTCTGAAAGAAAAAAAAAGAAAAAAGAAAAAAGAAAATGATTCATGAGTTGACTAGGATATATCACTTCATATGATTTTCACCCAACCTAACAGAAAAAGTGCCCTTTGTTTCACTCAAATATCCACAGTAAGGACCCAATTCAAATCATCTGCAGCCTATGAAAGAAGTTGTTTTTCCACTGCTCTTTTCTAAAACTTATCACTCTCATTGATTGATCATTGTTAGAAGAGTAAAGGAGTACATTTTCAGAGGGTATTTTGGGAAAATATATACACTGAATGATTTCTGTGAATAAATTGGTTTCTACACAATACAGTAATATTTTCAGGTGTACAGTGCTACCTATAAAAACATATTCAATGCAGCACTGTCTAACTGGAAAAGAGAGAAAACCCCTACGTCCAACATAGGATTAAATAATCAAGGCACAGCCCAACAACCATCATGCCAAGGTAGAGGTTGGGGGTGGGAGACTGGCCAGGTAATTAGGAGAGCAGGCTCTGAGGCTAATCTACCTGGGTTTGAATCCTGGTTCTCTAACTAGCTCTGTGATCTTGGCCAAATCAGTCAAGGTCTTTGAGACTTACCTTCCTTATCTTAAGTGGAGAAAATAACAATACCTTCCTATTATGGGCTGCATCTTAAAATTCCCATGTTGAAGTCCTAATTCCCAGTACCTCATTAAAGTAATATGAGGTCATTATGGTGGGCCCTAATCCAACAGGACTGGTATCCTTATAAAAAGAGAAAATTAGGACACAGTAAGTACAGAAGAAAGACCCATGTGTTATGGACTGAATATCTATATGTAATCCCCCCCTCCCCCCACACACACTCTTCAAATTCCTACGCTGAAGCCCTAACCACCAATGTGGCCATATTTGGAGATGGTCTGTGAGGAGGAGATAAAGGTTAAATGAAGCCATAAAGGTGTGGCCCTAATCCAGTAGTGCCCATGCTCTTATAAGACAAGAGAAAAACACCAGAGTGTTCTCTCTCTCTCTATCCTGTAAGGACACAGTGAGAAAGCAGTCATTTATAAGCCAGGAAGGAGGTTGTCTGCCCTCAATAGGAAATGAATTGGCCAGCACCTTGATCTTGGACTTCCCAACCTCCAGAACTGTGCAAAAAATAAGTTTCTATTATTTAAACAACCTATGGTATTTTGTTTTGGCAGCTCAAACAGACTAAGACCCCATGTGAAGATACCAGAAGATGGTTATCTACCAGACAAGAAGACAGACCTCAGAAGAAACCAACCCTGCCAACACCTTGATCTTGAACTTCTAATCTCCACAGCTGTGGAGAAATAAAGGTCTGTTTAAGCCACCCAGTCTGTGGCATTTTGTTATAGCAGCCCTAGCAAATTAATATACTCCTTTATTGGTTAAATGAAATGGTAGTTGCTACTATTCTAATATTACTATTCATAAGGAAAAAGTGAGGTTCATTATTATATATCTACTAATATGGAAAAATGGCCATGACATTTTCAGTGAAAAAAAGTTAAGTTTTACAAAATTATGACCCCATTTTTGTTTTTTTAAAAAGGGAACACTTGCAATGGTTAGGAGAAAATCCAAAAGAATATACATTAAAGTATTAACAGAGATTATCACTGGAGATTACCACTTTCCACATAAGGAGTAAATATTTCTTTTATGATAAACTAGATTTTTTTAAAAACACCTATGTAAAGAGTTCCAATTTGGGTAGAGTATGTAAGCACATTCCACCTTATCTGTCCCACTGAATGCAGTTATAAAATCAGGACAGAATGAAGGCAGCAGCAGCTATTTGAGGTCACTTAAAAAGTGATTATAGATCTTCCTCTACTTATGATGGGGTTAAATCCTGGTAAATATAATGTAAACTGAAAATAACATAAACTGAAAATGCATTTAATATAGCTACCCTACTGAACACCCTAGCTTAGCCTAGTCTATCTTAAACATGCTCAGAATGCTTACATTAGCCTACAGTTGGGTAAAAATCATCTAACACAAAACCCTTTTTACAACAAAGTACTGACTATCTCATGTAATCTATTCAATACTGTAATGAAAGTGAAAACCAGAACGGGGATATGAACATAAAATGGTTCTAAGTGTACTGGTTGTCTACCCTTGGAATCACATGGCTGACTGGGAGGTGCAGCTCAGTGCTGCTGCCCAGCATTCACAAGAGTAACAGACACAGTATTGCCAGTCCTGAAAAAGATCAAAATTCAAAATTTCAAGTGCAGTTTCTACCAAATGCATATCGCTTTCACACCATCATAAAAGAAAAGAAAATTGTAAGTTAAATCATCCCAAATTGGGGGCCATCTACAGTATTAAGTGAATTGGAAAGTGGGTCACAGGACTTGTGGTGAGTTTACTACTTTTCTCTCTAATACCTCTCAGCCTGGATGCAATACAGCCAAAACACAGAACTAGGCATCCAGAATGTGGACAGAGAGTTCCAGGGGAAGCCCTCTAGTTCTAGCATGAGAAACAGTAATGGGTTTCTCCTATCACCCAGAGAGGAAGGGAAATCACATGGTTTTCCCCTCCATTTTCTTGCACCTCTAGCTCAACGCAGTCTGATGTACATTAGTTTTTTATTGCAACTTAAATCAACACAATTTTATTATCTCACAGCCTGACAGATCAGAAGACCAACGGGCTCACACCGTTTCTCTGCTCCAGGTCCCAAAAAGCTGAAATCAAGGTTTCATTGACCTAGGCTCTTATCTGGAGACTACAACATGAATCTGCCTCCAGGCTCATTCAGGCTGTTGCAGAATGCAGTTCCATGCAGTTTTAAGACCAGGGTCCTTGTTTCCTAACTGGCTGTAGGGGTTGTTCTCAGCTTCTAGAAGCCACTCACATTCCCTTGCTCACGGCCCCATCTATCTTCAAAAGCCAACAACAGAGGTGACATCCCTCACACTCTGAATCTGCTTTCTCTCTACCAACCTCTACTGTTTTTAAGGGCTCCTGTAAATTATTCCAGGCTCACCTAGATAATGTCCCTATTTTAAGATCGACTGCTTAGTAACCTTAATTATACCTGCAAAGTCCCTTCAAAGAAGTAACCAGTCTACTACAGCAGGCAACCTAAAACTCAGGGAGTTCTTCCTCTCCAATTAGAGGAGTTGTGGTCCCAAGAAGGGGAAAAAACCTCTACTGCATCTTTGCTTTCTGTCCTTCCATCACCTAGCCCCACATACAGGTATAGTCACAGTAAATGTACAGAAGAGTAGGGTAAACAAGGCCCCAGTTTTCTGGCCAAATGACCAAAAAAGTGGCCCTGGAGAACCCTAAAGTCCCAGTGAGATCACTGAGAGGGAAGAATTCAGAAAGGTGACCCTTTAAGTCGTTTATGAACTCCTGGGCTCACTCTCCAGTTGCACATGCATGGGCTGACCCTAAGCAACATACCAGACCCTAAAAACTGAACTAGGGGACAGAACTAGATTCCAGGTGCCAGAATGGCCACTGGTTGGCACACAAACAAGACATTTCTGAATAGCTTGAACACTGAAACCACAATTCACAGAAGACTGATCAGAACTCGTAGCCTGAACTCAACCAGGTTAATTGTCTGCTAAAAGAGAAATATCAACATTCTCCATAGTATTTAAACAAGACCCTGAGTCTTCTAACATAATACAGGTGACTCTTGAACAATTTGGGTTTGAACACAGATCCACTGCCACAGGAATTTTTTTCCTGAAGAATACACTACAGTACTGTATATGTATTTTCTCTTATGATTTTCTTAACAACATCTTCTTTTCTCTAGCTTACTTTATTCTAAGACTACAGTATATAACAAATATACAAAATATGTGTTTATCAACTGTTTGTCATCAGTAAGGTTTCCACCCAACAGTAAGTTATCAGTAGTTAAGTTTTGGGGGAGTCAAAAGTTTAATGTGGATTTTCAACTGTGCAGGGTATTGTTCCAGCATCAATTGTATTAAAAATGTCCAAGATACAATCCAAAATCATCTGGCAAAGAACCAAGAAAATCTCATATGTGAATAGATGGTTCAATAGACATCAATGCCAAGATGACAAAGATACTTGAAATCATTTTTCTTTTTTTAAGATTTTATTTATTTAACTGTGAGAGAGAGAGAGCAAGAGCAGGAGGAGTGGGAGAGGGAGAAGCAGACTCCCTGTCGAGCAGGCAGCCTGACATGGAGCTCAATCCCAGGACTCTGGGATCATGACCGGAGCCGAAGGCAGATGCCCAACTGACTGAGCCACCCAGGCACCCCCATTAAACACTTTAAAGTTTTAAAACTGCTTTATAAAGGAAGAGCAAACTTTCAAACAAAAGACAGAAAGTCTGAACAAAGACAGAAGACACAGTAATCAAAAGAAAAAACTCGTTGAATGGACTCAGTACAGAATGGAGGTGAAAAAGTCAGTATCAACAGAAATGATCTAATCGAAACATTAATAAAATAGACTGGAAAAAATGAACAGAGCCTCACAGACCCACAGGACAAGACATCTAACATGCATGTCATCCCAGTACCAGAAGGAAAAGAGAGAGTAATGGAGAAAAAATAAAGAATATTTCTTGAACTTAGCAAAAGACATAAGCCTACAGATTCAAGAAGCTCAGCACCTTGTAAAAGGAAAAACTCAAAGAAATCCACACCCAGACACCTCAGAAGCAAACTGCTGAAAACTAAAGACGAAGAAAAAAAATCTTGCAAGTGGCTAGAGAAAAGTGATGCATTGCTTATAGAATTCTCCACAGAAACCATGGAGACGAGAAAGAAATTACTCAACATTTTTCAAGTGCTAAAAGAATGGTCCCAGAATTTTATGTCAAGTAAAAATATTCTGTACAAATGAAGATGAAATAAAAACATTCTCAGATGAAAGATGAATTTGTTGCGAGAAGACCTGCTCTCAAAGAACTGCTCTAAATTCTTCAAACAGGAAGGAAATGATACCAGAAGTAAATTCTGAACATCAAGAGTGAAGAAAGCACAAGTTTACCTTGTGGTCTAAAAGCTTTCCCTAATCAGATACCGCATCACACCTGTCAGAATGGCTAAAATTAACAACACAAGAAACAAAGGTGTTGGCGAGGATGCAGAGAAAGGGGAACCCTCTTACACTGTTGGCGGGAATATAAACTGATGGAGCCACTCTGGAGAACCACTGGAGGTTTTTTAAAAAGTTAAAATAGAACTGCCCTACAATCCAGTAACTGCACTAGTAAGTATTTACCCAAAGGATACAAAAATACAGATTCAAAGGGGTACATGCACCCTGATGTTTATAGCAGTATTATCAACAATAGCCAAACTATGAAGAGGGCCCACGTGTGATAGATATGTGGTATATATACATAATGGACTACTACTAAGGCACCAAAAAGAATGAAATCTTGCCATTGGCAACAACATGGATGGAGCTAGAGTGAAGCCAGTCAGTCAGAAAAAGATAAATACCATATGCTCTCACTCATACGTGGACTTTAAGAAAACAGATGAACATATGGGAAGGGGGAAAAGAAAAAAAGGAGAGAGGGAAACAAGTCACTAGTGACTCTTAGTGGCAGAGAACAAAGTGAGGGTTGATGGAGGAAGGTGAGTGATGGGCTAGATAGGTGATGGGTATTAAAGAGGTCACTTGTGATGAGAACCAGGTGTCATATGTAAGTGATAAATAAATTTCTACTCCAGAAATCAATAGTGAACAAATGTTAACTAATACAATTTAAATAAAATAAAGTAAAATGAAATAAAAAATAAAAGCCTTCCCTAACAAATTTTACTTTCACTCCCTAAATCTTACATTGGCATTACCCCCAATAAATTTCCTGTATTTTTTAAGCATGCAAATTTAATGAGACTAGACTGTTTAGATTTAACTGATATTACAATCCTAAGTAATCACTGCTTAACTCAAACCAAGAAACATAAGATTATTTTATAGCACATAAAAAAACAGGCAGAAACTGCTAAGCATTCACCATTTACAGTTACCATAATGCAGGAGAGTTCTCCTCTCCAAAATTGAGCACATTTTTCTTTAAAGAGCTATCTACCCTTATTTTGGATGTCAAGCCAACAGCCTAAAACAAAACACATATAGTAAGATTCAGAATTACTCAGACAAAAAACAAAAATGAACAAGCAAAATTACTGTCTGAGTCTTAAATTTTTATTTACTTGCTTTTTATAGACCTCCTTCTTGGTCTAGTGGTCTAGTACTAAAGAATATTAGTAACACAAATTCCTAGATGCTAAAGCAATAGCTTCTACACACATACTAAACAGGCTATCTCTAGCCCTGAAGAAAATGCCAAAACTGCTTGCATTAGGCTAATTTCAAATCAGATTATCAGATTCTGCCTGTTGAGAGATGACTTTATAACAGTACACCAATGCTTCTGAATAGATTATTATATCTTTATGCCATCCATGCCCACTAGAGCACTGGAAATGGAAATGGTGCTACTACATTCGTCTTCCAGACTAGAGCAGAGGCCGTAAGGGTGACGATGGCATAGACACTGTACCATATTTTCTGCCCCAGACAAATGACCATTCAAATGAATAAATGAATTGTTATCTGAAGATGACACAATTTATAACAAACTCCAGAATCTTCCTTATTTCTCTAAATGTCTAAGTGTACCCTACAAGCAAGAATCATTCAGACTATGTAAGATTCCTCACTGCTCTATCGACCTCATTCAATTCAAACATAGCTTTCAGATTTTCACTTACTCATTCAATAATTATTCTCCAATCCCATCAACTCCCAACAAATTTATAAGTTGTCTGTTCTGCAGGAAAGAAATGAAGCAACATTGGAAGTTGTCATCTCAAAGGACAGACCATGTTAAAAGAGACTTATTTTATTTGGCAGTATAGATTAAGTCCAAATTTTAATAACTACCATCAGATAGTAACTGCTCAAGGAAAGAATTCCTTCAAATCTTCCCTTACTATATATTAAAAAAATTAATTTTGACTATCTGAAAATGTTAAAATGTAAGAGTTAAATATTTAAAAAAATTTAAAGTCTTACTATGTTCCTCATGTACCTTTATTTCCAAAAGGTACATCCTAAGTCACTGCTACATGGGCAAGGAAAAAACTCAAACACCTTAAGCTCAGGATATCTTTACTACGTTAAATTCTATAGCTTATTCGACAGTCTTGGAAAATATAACTAAATAGGAATAAGCAACGCATTAGATGAAATTTTCTGAGCTCCCTTCTACCATTCTGGATTTCCAGTTTAAATTACCAGGGTAGAAAAATAAACTACTTTCACAGCTTATTTTCTGCTCACATATAGTAAAAATTAAAAGTTAAAATTGTATAAAGAGGTTGAGGAAATGCAGCATAGTGCTAGAACTCCTTTTGTTATAACTGTATGTTCTTACTGTTGCATCAGTGCTAGGATCAGTTCCAGCTTCTGTTGCTAGGTGACCAAACTCGTTTGCATGGCTGCAGGAAATAAGCAGCATTGCAAACAAGCCAAGAAGTGGCTAATAAAAAGAAATACCTATTATTAGTACTTCTGTCTTACTGTACTTTTTTCCTTTAACATTTTTAAAGAAAAAACTTGAAAAGATGTTCTTAAATGTGAAAGCAGGATTCAAGCAAGAATCAAGAGCAAAAGAGCACGCATTCAAGGGTGTGTCTGCCTGACAAGGATGTTATAGCTTAGAAAGAAATTCAAGAATACATTAATTCATACGCTATCTTATGTATGTACTTTCAATGCCACTTATATTTTTGATTATTTTAAGTTAAAAAATCTGGTAGCTGAAGGGTGCCCGGGGGCGTTCAGCTGGTTAAGCGTCTGACTCTTGGTTTTGGCTCAGGTCGTGATCTCAGAGTCATGAGATCAAGCCCCCTCATCTGTCTGTGCTCCGTGTGGAATCTACTTGAGATTCTCTTCCTCTCCCATCTCCCAAATAAAATCTGGAAGGTGAGACAGAGAAGGAGTAAATAACTTTAATAAAACATTATGAAACTATGGAATCTAAACAGAAAATCCTATCTCCTTGGATACATCATGAACATGCTGACAAACTGGTCAGTTTGAGGACTGGCTTTGACTGTTCACCATCCAAAACAAAAAACTTCTGGAATAGTTAATGAAATTGTAATTTTTTTTTTAGTAGGCTCCATGCCCACCCTGGTGCCCATGGTGCCCAAATACAACCCTGAGATCAAGACTGAGCTGAGATCAAGAGTCGGACACTTAACTGACAAAGCCAAGGCACCCCTGAGGCACCCCTGAAATTATTCTTGACCAGACAGTGGTAACAATACATGATAAAATTCAGTATTTCTTTTAATTCTTAAGTAACAACTCTTTATTTATTTTTTTTTAAAGATTTTATTTATTTATTTGACAGAGAGACATCACAAGTAGGCAGAGAGGCAGACAGAGAGAGAGAGAGGAGGAAGCAGGCTCCCTGCTGAGCAGAGAGCCCGATGCGGGACTCGATCCCAGGACCCTGAGACCATGACCCGAGCTGAAGGCAGCGGCTTAACCCACTGAGCCACCCAGGTGCCCCAAGTAACAACTCTTTAAAAAAACAAAAAAAAACAAACTCTCCCACCTACTTTTGAAGGGAAATTTGTGTATGAACCCAAAAATGTGCTATTGTTGCACCTGCTAAGCGTCCAGTTAATCTGGTTTGCAGTGAGGGACAGAGACAGACCACAAAGGATACTTAACAGGGAATTAAGAAACCTGGATTCTGGTTCCACTCAGTCTGGGAAAAGATACCTACTTTATATACATACATACATACATACTTAACATACATCCAAAAGAGGTGTGGTTTTTTAAAAATTCCTCCCAATATTAGGATAAAATAATCAAGATTCCTCCCAAACAGCAATAAAGACAAACCACATAACTGGGGGGGGCGGGGGGACAAAAAATGAGCAAGAAATTCACTAAAGGGAGAAATTCTGAGAGTAAAAAACTTGGAAAGATGCTCAATCCCAAAGATGATGATGGAAATGCAAATTTACACAACTAACTAAATTAATCAGATGGCTGTGAAATATTCCAAAATATTTTAAGTCTGATAATACCAAGTGTAGGTGAGAACTGAGAAAAGAGAACTGTTGTTTAATACATGTTTGGTAGGACAGTAATTTACTATAAGCCCTTCAGGGAAAAATTTAACAAACCTAGTAGAGCCGATTATGAGGCACATGGTCTCAAATGAAATAATCCATATTTGGGCATATACCAGCCAGTGGTGCCTTGCAAACTATGGCTGGAAAATAAATTCAGTAGTGTGTCATAATCAGCATTTGTAGATGCATTTCTAGATGGAGATGCTACCTTCTAAAACGTTCCATTCTGTCTTCTGTATGATATTCATACTCTTATGACGGTTTTCAAAGTTAAAAAAGACAGGCAGGCTGTAATCTAACTACCTGTCACATTTGCATCCTTACCCCTGACAATTATTTTACATATTATTTCACATACCCTTCTGCTCTGGTCAATCTGCTGTCCCAACTGCCTCCTTATCTGAACAGATGGCAGATTATTTGAGGAACTACTTTACTAATTTTCCCAAAGATGGCACATACCTCTTCCTACTCTAGATGCATAGGAGAGACATGCATGGGATGCCCAAGAGCACTCACCAGTTGTTAATTCTCTCAAGGAACTCCAGTTGAGGAAGTTTCTTCAAAGTCATAAAATCTTAAGTATTTACTCAGTTCCTCCATCTGCTTTCCAGTTCTTTGATCAAAGTTTTCACATCTGTATCTGTAGACAATCATCCCTATCTTAGCAAGTGTTGCTAAAGACTAACTAAATATTGTACATCAAAATATCTACTGGGACTTAGCCACAGTAAGCTTTCAGTACAACAGTAGCTGAATTGGAGAACCAGGCCTTGCCATCAAATCTTCTGATTCCGCATTGAAAAGAGTCTTCATTTTAGAAAACATTAAACAAAAAACATTAATGGGGCATTAAAAACAAATTCATTCATTTAAAAATCACCTGAATACAATTACACACTGTATTAGGTGGCACAACTTAATGGGTATAAGGTCCTTTTTCCCTCTCAAACCAAACCTGACTTGGGTGTTGGATCAAGTAAGCTATTACACCTGCTAGCCTCAGGCAAAAGTGGGCCCATACCACCTCCAGGCCCAGTGGGATTCTCTGATCCTATCCTAAGATGAGACCTGATTGCAAAGGTCTACGCTTTCTTCTGTGAACTAGACTATAATGCAAACAATTATCATTATCAACTAAAGAATGTCATTTCATTCTGCTCAGAGCAGAGTAAGAACAGCATAGGCCCAGAGCTTAGAGCTAATCATGTTGTGTAACAGATGGCAAAGAAAACAGAACTTAACTCATCTTTTCTTTTGAGAATGATCTTTAGACTGAAAAAGACAAAACCAATATTGTTTCACAAAAACTGGAGCCCGATAAAAGTGAAGAGACCCAGACAGCATCTAGCTGCTTGTATGAGTCAGGACTCTTGGTTCCTACAAACAGAAATCTCCTTTGCCCAAACCCTGGATTTGAGGAAAGGCTCAGGTAACCAGGGGTAGCTGAACCTCGAAGGATGTTCCCTCCCCACCTCTTGCCTCTACTTCTCTCTGAAGAATTTTGTTTTCCACAACAGACCACATTCTTTCAGGGGCTACTAATCACTTCTAGGCATACATATTCCCAGCCCTTCTTCCCATAAGAGCTCTAAAGAGAAAGATCCTAAGAGAGGACTTTGAGGTACTCACCCTGGAGCAAAGAACTGTGCCTAAGCCTGGGTAGGTCAGATCATCCCCAGACCATGTAACTGTGGCCAAACCCAGTAGGTATTGAGAATGTAGCTGTTCTTAGTCCAAATCACATAATTTTAAAACAACACCTTCCATCTTGACTGCAAAGATAGGAGACCTTTACTAAATGCCTCGCAAAAATTTAGACACCTAGTCTACTGCATTTTCTTGGATTACTCGCTAGCAGTTCAGAGAAGAGTTAGTTTGAACATGCTTTATTTTATTCTTAGGGAATATATTCCTGGCTTTTTATCATTGTTGTCTTTTTTATAACTTTGTTAACCATTCCTTTTCAGTAATTCTAAAAATTCAATACTCAAAGTATATTATCAATTTCTCTGTCTATATTTCAGAACTCAACTTAGCTCTTTTTTTTTAATCAGAGTGTATTTTTTATTTCTAGTCATTTCAATTTCCTTTTCCCTTCATTAACAGTAACATCTCTCTACTATATAAAGATTTATATATTACATAATAACAGAAGTTTAGAGCTAGTATATACCTGATCTCACCCACTCTGTATCTCAGCTACTATTTAAGGCCAAATCCAACACCTTTTCTCCCATTGGTATTTTCTTCTCTTCTTATACCCCCGTCATACCTACATAAAAGGCAGTTCCAGATGGCTCACCCATAACTATCTTAAATATTCTATATTTTGCTTTTTATGGCATTACTCCATTTTTTAACAGTCAGCATTTTAACTCACCCATGTAGATGCTCCATCTACTGGCAGAAGATCAGTTTAGGCTGACGTTTTTTTAAAAACTATTTTTAATACTTATTTCCCCCCTTAAAGCACTACCAGCCCTGCAATGGCCTGACTTCCTAGTGTAGCACTCATGAGTGAGATCTTTTTCCACTGATTTACCACTTCGAAGCTGTTCACCTGGGGTATGTTACTTAATATCTAAGTCTTAAAATGGTAATAATGTACCTACAGCATGTAATATAAATATCTGTACAGCACCCAGCTCAACAGTCAGAGCACGGTCAACACTCAGTAAGTGGCAGCTATTATCTTCCTCCCTCTGACTTCCTCTTAGTCTAATTTCATCCTATTTAATGAGGTCATGCAAATTCTCAACTGCTTATATCATTCACTCCCTTTTTCCCTAACCTCCTTTAATCAAATCCTTAGGCCTTCCATCAACCCTATTCTTGATAAGGCAGCTAATCCAAGAGAGCCAGTCCCTGAGGGTCTTTCACAGGTATCCAGCATCTCTCAGTTGTTCAGCCTCTTTCTCAGTACTACAGAAAACCACATCTCAATCTGCTGTCTGAAATCTTGCCTGTTCTTCCAAGTCAAATATTTTTGAAGATTTTATTTATTTATTTATTTATTTATTTAGAGCATGTGTGTGGGCAGGGGAAAGGGCAGAGGGGGAGAAAGAGGAAGAGAGAAGAGAGAAGCAGATTCCACACTGAGCACGACCCCAAAGATCACAACGTGAACTAAAAGCAAGAGTCGGACACTTAACTAACTGAGCCACCCCAGTGCCACCAAAGTCAAATTTAAGAGACTAACTCCCCAACACTTAAAGAGCACAATGATCTTCCCTTTACTTCACAAATAAATAGAGTGAATCCCATGCGAATTTATCTTACGTTGCTTCAGAATTTTCCCGGCTCTTTCATGTGTACGAGTAGCATTCTTACATGACCGAACTAGACCATACTCTTCTAAAGAATATGGCCTATGTATTTTGCTTTCAACTATCCCAAAACAATGTCTAAATTTAGACAGTTTAAAATCTTAGCCCTATTTATTTCAACATACACACATATGCATTTAAAGCAGTAATGATTTTATTGACTTCTTACTTAGGAAGAAGTAAACTCAAGAAAACTCAGAAGACTTAAACACTAAAGTAAAAGCCCTAAGCAGGAGAGAATTCTAGATGTTTTTAACATGGGAGAGGAAATTTAAAATAGGCCAACACATTGTTTTTACTAAAAATAATCTGCCACAGAACCCAATATCTGATATTATTTATTTTAAATAGTGATCATACTATGGGCCTCTGAAAACAGTCAACACATTAAGGCAGAAATCTTCAATAATTTTTTATGTTCACAAAACTAAAAGCCAGAAAGTGCCTTGGCTAACACCACAAACCTCTTTTCTGCTTACATTAAATGATGACTAAAGAACTTTAAAAGAAGCATTAAAACATTAAAGGACAAAAAAATCATTAAGCGTGTCAAAAATTCACTACTGTTCCTCACTCAAAACCAGCCTCTCATAAAGGAATCACCAGCGTCTTTGCCCTTCTCTTGGCAGGGTGGGAACATAGATCCACAACAGGGTGCTGCTCACAGGCTGCTGGACAGCATTCCAGTTTATTACTCAAGTCCGTTTGTGGGACTTAAAGGCCTGGGCCACAATGGCTTCAGCTTCATCCTGTCTGCTCACATCAGCCCACAGGAGTCCACCCAGCCTGGTCACAACAGGTGGCCCTGGAAGCTTGTACAAATTTTCCAGGTCCAGACTACAAGTCAGTGGAATCTTATATGACAACAGCCTACACAGAATTCCTCAAGTATGTGAAAAGCACAGTGTCTAGGTAGTTCTAGTGGGGTAATAGCTTCCTGTTACAGCTCCGGGTAAACAGATGCTCCTACCCCAGAAAAGAGGGAGGTAGGAAGGGAGAACACACACTGAAAGATGGTAGAGAACAGAGTTAAAAGATCCAGGCTTTCTTCTGTGTCCCAGAACCATAATTCAACAAACACTTACCAGTACCAACTTAACAATGTAGTTTCATAGGATGGATCAGAAGAATCTGGAATCCAGGTCACCTAGAACCTAAACTACTTTCACAGCAACATAAAACCACACACAAAAAACTTTTTACTTAAAAAAGCCCTTATTACTTAACATGACAAAAATGTCCTCAAAAGAGGAATGAGTAAATTAAAATACATAATTAGGAACACTCACCTCAAACATACCCTCACCAAAAAAGCCAGAACGTAGATTACTCATTATGCATTCCCTTGGTATCCATTCCCAAAGGAATTCTTCTGTTTCTAGCACCAAATATATTTAAATGCTTTGTCTCAAAGATTAGCCAAAATATCTGACAACAATTATGAATATTTATAAAGACGTGCTAGATCAGGAAGACATGCTTTGCAAGTCACCATTAGTTAGGTGGATAAGAGTAAAAAGAAGGTTCTAATAATCTGACAGGGGGACACACGGTTACCTATCAGTGATAGAACACAAATCTGGTGAATTGCTGGCGCCCATGCTCTAGATCCTAGTAGCCAGCAGTCCACACACTTGAGATATGGCTACTGCCATCCTCACCTCTCTCGAATCTGGGATCTCTCCTCCGATACTTTCTCTGATTAGCTGCCATGAAAACTTCAATTCTTCCCACTATCATGGCATTTTCTGGTCTTGCTGTCCCCACTCTCTGTCATTAACTACAAGCAGTCTGATGGTCAAGCAGATGCCTTCTGTTACCTCCAAGGGCTTCAACCATCAAAATCACCAGATTGCCTTGGTCACTGTCAATCATCAAAACCTGAAGCTTCGTAGATACCACCTAGAGCAGCTGAAGGTCCCTCACCCACAGTGACTTAAGACCCTCTCTAAAGTGCCCCACCATCATTCCAGTGAGCCCTTAAGCTAGTATATACCACCTGAGGTTTCCAATGCCATAGGCCCCAGAAGGCCCCAAAGCCACTTCCAAAGCTATGTGCACTCTCTTGGGGTCACCAAACAGGCAGCACAATATCAAAGTTCTTTCAGAGAATACACAATGCTTTCCCAGCCTTTGCTAGCAAATGCCATCACTAATCCAAATATGGTGTTGCTGCTGCCAGAACTACTTCTCAAACCTCTTTTGCCAAGTTGAAACCCTCAGCATTATGGGAATGGTGAAAGCTCTCTGAAAGGTCACTAACACTTCTGTAAACCACAGCTACCCAAACAATCCTTAGAGCCCCTGCCACACACAGTCTGGCTACACTGTACCTGACAAGTTAACAAAACCTCCTTAGAAGCAGATAGTTCTGCCTTAGACTGCCTCGAGTCTAGCCCTTCAAGACTACTGCTCTACAGGGTAATTTCTAAAAGGTAAGCTTGCCCATGAGTTAGACAAAGTCACCCCCTGGATTCCATGAGTTTCTGTTTACATCATAGCTACTAGTTCTCCTACATTCTGACTAAGAAGCAAATCTTAGGGCTGGTTTTGCTTTTACAAAGAGCTCTCCCAAAAGTTCTTCCTACCTTCCCACAAGTTTACAATGTGTCAAAAAAAAAATCCATTAAAAAATAAATCCATAAACAATTACAAATTCTCCAATGGCTGATGTAGTCAGAGGTATCACACAGTAACCTTAGGCCCTGTCTCTTAGGCTACACTATGAACTCCAAAGGCAAAACTGGCCCAGTGCTAAAAATAACCACTTATAAGTAAACCACTAAGTCACAGATTCAAGAGATGTCACCAGAACAATCGCCCAACAGAAGTGCACTGGCCCTGCAACTAGCAACCAACCCACTCACTCACACAGAAAGCAACAATGGAGAAAAGCAACTAGCATGTACACAGGAAGACAACAGTTAGGATGATGCAAGGTTGTTATCCTAATAACCCCACAAGAGAGACAGTCACTGCCAATGAACTATTCAGGAAGTAGGAAGTTACTTCTGTAAACACACTCCCTCAGAGGAGTTAAAATTTCTTTGGAAATTTACTCACCTTGATACAAGGAACTGTAGTCATATAAATAAATGTTTTTATTTTTGTTTTTTTAAATAGCAAAAGATAACTTTAAGAGTAATATAATAAAACCAAATCTGAAAAAGTTAAAGCCAGGATGAAAGGACTAGCATAAAAGAATTATTATCAAAGCAGTGCTAGGAGAAGACGGATGATGTTAAAAAAAATCCCAGACAATTCCTTCAACACCATACCTTATCAATGGCTTTTCCAACACGAGAAACACTGCTGTGGATGTCTTTGTGGTCTGAGGCCAATTTTTGAACAGTGTCCTTTATTCTCTTACAGCATTGTGTCAAAACAAGTGAAAGTGTCCCTGATAATTCAGCATCTTGGCCTATAAAAAAATTAGGAAAGAAATAAAGAGAAAGACTGGTTACTGACAAAAGCAAACCCAAAGATGGCAAATTTCAAACAGGCCATTTAGAACATGAAAGTTGGAAGAAAAGTGAAGAAAAACAAATATCTGCTTTGAAGCAGATGGTCACATTCATAGATAACATTTTTCAAGTGAATGCTAAGAAAGTTATCTTAATTTATTTTTTGGAATAAATAAGAAAACTTTACTATGAAATAAGCCACTTTTGTAATTACCAAAATAGCACAGACGGTGAATGATACTGCCAAGGCATTTTTCAGAAAATATGTCTTACTGAATAAACTCAGTTATCCCATCCACTTAAGCTGTTCAAGTCATTCTCAATACATTTTCATTGTTATTCAATTTCCTAAAAGAGAGATTTAGTCTAAATGCTTTATATTCTATATAAAGAAATAGAAAAGAACACCCAACAAACTTCCGTGGATACCATGTTGAAAGAGCGGACACAGCAGAAAGAGTTAACATATCCCCATCTATAGGCACAGTGAGCCATTCTTATCAGGGTTCCCCACCACCCTAACTGGTAAGAGTGGCTCACTATTCCTAAACTGTACAATGAGGCTCATGCTGAATTCCTGCTTTCCTTTTGAGACTCTGGAATTTTAGTATGTGCTACGCTGACGGTGCCTATATGATCAGTCCCCAGTGAACACGCTGAGCACTATGACTCTGATGAGCTTCCCTGGTAGACAACACTTCACACTTGTTACAATTTGATGCTGGAGGAATTAAATGTGCCCTGCTTGTGTGACTGACAATCTGCTGAGAGAAAACTCTTGGAAATTTTCTCCTGCTTCCTCTGCACTTTGCCACATGAGCCTTTCCCCTTGGCCGATTTTGCTTTGTGTCCTTTTTGCAGTAGTAAATCTTAGCCATGAGTGTGACTACATGCTGATTCCTGTGCATCCTCCTAGTGATCAATGGAACATAAAGGTGGTCTTGGGGACCTTGATACACACGATAAATCAACTGAAAGTTACCACAGTTTATATCATCTTTCCCAGCGCTACCTCCTCAGGAAAAGGAGAGGAGAAGAAGGTGGGAGAAGAGTGAACATTTGTTAATTACCTCATACATCTACATATCCCCACCTGTGAGCAACAGGTCTGGCTTCTGAACTACTAACTATGATACAGCAGTGGTTCTTAAACTCAAATTTACATCAGAATCACCTGCAGGTCTAAGTTAAAACAAAGGAGTTGGACCTCCATCCTCTGTATCTAATTCAAGAGGTCTGGGATGGGGCTGAAGAATCTGAACAAGAACCACCCAAAATGAAAACAGCCCTAGAATGTCCATTCATCCAACAAATACTTATTGAGCAAGATACCTTCTGGTGAACAACACAAAATAAGTCAATTATATACAGTAGAACAAAAGAGAATATATTCTATGGGGGGTGGGGAACACTGTAAAAGAGATGGGGAGTGTATGTGAGCTGAACAATTACAATCTTAAACACAGTGGATAGGACAGACCTCACTGAGAAAGTGATATCCGAGCAGACTTGAAATAAATGAGGGAACCAGCCATGGGGCTACTATGGGGATGAAGGGTGGCAGAATTTGCCACTCCAAAATATGCTTCTTTGCCATAAGGACTATTTTGAACATATTATTATGAGAAACAGCAGATACAGGAAAAGTTCTAAAAACAGAGCAGAAGTCACCCTTTTGTAAGGGAAATTTACAATTATGAGGGAAATTCCATTCATAAGTCTCCCTCTCTACCCACATAGAGAAGAATGGCTCTAAATCGTAAGAAACTTATCAGTGAAGAAGGTTCAGACTTATATTTGCATAACAAACTTTACTTTTGTTTACTGTGCATTTCCTGATAAACTGGCTTCCCCACCTTTCTTTGATCTTTAGCTAAAGATAGTAGTTAAGCTTGAACTCTAAACCACTTCTTTGAGCTACTCACTTTTCTCTGAGAACCTCCCATGTTATACATAAAGTATACATGTTAATAAACTGTTTTTCTCTTGTTAATCTGCCTTTTATTACAGGGGTCTCAGTCAAGAACTCCCAAGATTAAAAAGAAAAAGTATTTCTTCTCCCTTTCAGGGGGAAAGCATTTCAGGCTGAGAGGAAAAAAGCCCTTACAAGAATATACCAAGATTATTTAAAGAATAGCCCAAAAGCCAGTTTGGCTAAAGCAGATGTCTGGCAAAGAAAAACAGGAGAAGAAAAAGTGTAAGAGATAATGGGGGTCCTGATCTTGCAGGGCCTTTCTGGCACTGTAAAGACTTTAACTTTTATTCTGCATGAAAGGGTACCACTGCAAGGTTTTGAGCAGAGAAGGTACATAAACTGACACATTTTAGTATGGTCTTTCTGACTCAAGACAGGAATACAAGAACAGAAGCAGGAAGAGAAGTTAGGAAGCTATGGCAGCAATCCAGATAAGAGGGCAGAGGCTCAGCCACTGGGTGTAAGATGCGGAGGTGGTAAGAAGTGCCTGGATTCTGGATATATTCTGAGGGCAAAGCCAATAGGATTTCCTGACTGAGTATGAAGGAAGAGAAGGACTCCCAGATGATTCCAAACTTGTTTTTTTTTTTTAGTTTAAGTCAAGTAGAAAGATGGAATTGTCTTAAATTAGAATGATAAAGATTAAAAGCTGAGCAGGTATGAGAGGAAGGAAGAGATAAGGAGTTCAGTTTGGGGCTTGTTAAATTTGATATGTAAGTAGTCACTTCAGCGCACATGTGGAATGTGTTAGATTTATAAGCCTGGAGTTCAAGAGCAAACACAGGGCTGGATATATAAATTTGTGAGTCACTGGCATGTAGGTGACGCTTCAAGCCATGACGTGGCTGGGTGGCTCAGTCAGTTGAGCATCCAAGTCTTTGTTTTGGCTCAGGTCATGATTTTATGGGTCCTGGGATCAAGACCCATGTTGGGCTTTGAGCTCAGTGATGAGTCTGCTTGAGATTCTCTCTCCCTCCCCCTTTGTCCCCCCCTCCCTGCACTCTCTTGCACTCTCTTTCTAAAACAAATATTTAAAAAAAAAATAAAGCCATGAGGCTAAATGAAGACATCAAAAGAGTCAGTACAAACAAAAAAGTGATAAAATCACAAACAAAAAAGTGATAAAAAAGTGATAAAATATGGGAGTAACCAACTGTGTTAAGTGCTCTGCTATGTCAACTAAGATATAGACTGAGAAGAGACCACTGGATTTAAAATGTGGAAGTTATGAGTGCTCATGACAGAACAGTTTCTCTACAGTTTGAAGAAAAAAAAAAAAAAAACCAGGAAGTTGTAGGGACTGTGAAGAGGGAATATAAGTCTAGTTCAGTGACAACCACTGGGAGATGTAAAAAGATAAGCAAACAGAAGATAGATAAAAAGTACCATAAAATACCCAATACAATATGATGTAACCAAAAAAAAACACAAAAAACAAAAAACAAAAAAACCCTGTCCTCTTCTCTAGATACAATTGCACAAAGTATGTTTCAGGTGCTTCCAACTTCTAATAACATAATTTAGGCTAAGAGAAGACTTGCTAATTCAGGAAAAATTTCAAAATCTCTATAAAAGGTATTCCATACATACTTTGAGCCAAATGAATCTAACTGCTTCAGTAGCTCTACTCTGGTCATTTCTGTATCTAAACCTTACCTAACCTCAATACCTTCATCTCCTCTATGAACCGCCCTGCTCACAGATTTACTTAGTCTTCTCAATTCCTAATGAATTCTGTTCTCTCCACCTTTCCTCTAGCACCTAATTGAATCCCACTCAACAATATCATGTATCATTCCATGACCAGTATCAATTAGATATATATAAGTCCTGAGCAAAGACAGGTTCTTATTCTAAACTAAATAGTCCAGTCTTATCACATGCCTTGCATAGTTTTTTCTTTCTTTTTTTTTTTTAAGATTTTACTTATTTATTTGACAGAAAGACACAACAAGAGAGGGAGGAGTATGAGAGGGAGGAGTACGAGAGGGAAAAGCCAGCTTCCAGCTGAGCAGGGAGCCTGATGTGGGGCTCAATCTCAGGATCCTGCAATCATGACCTGAGCCGAAGGCAGATGCTTAAGGACTGAGCCATCCAGGCGCCTCGTCTTGCACAGTTTCATATACTATTAATATAAGTATGTGGATTGACAATAACTAAAGCAAGGAAAGAACAGTTAAAAAGAATGCCATATTTAACAAATGGTGCTGGAATAAGCAGATACCCACATGCAAAAGAATCATACCATATAAAAAAATTAACTCAAAATGGAATGAACACCTAAAGGTAAGAGCCAAAACTATCAAATTCTTAGAAGAACGTGGGTATATTCTCAACCTTGTTTTGGACAATGGTTTCTTAGGCATGATACCAAAAGCACAAGTAACAAAAATAAATAAATAGGTAGAGAGATAAATAAATAACTCCTAGAATGACAGAAAATATTTGCAACTCATATGTCAGGTAAGGGTCTAATATCCAGAATGTACAAAGAACTGTTACAATCTAACAAGACAACCCCATTTAAAAATGAGCAGGGGCAACTGGGTGACTCAGTCAGTTAAATGTCTGACTCTTTGATTTCGGCTCAGGTCATGATCTCTGGGTCCTGGGATCAAGCCCCATGTGGGGCTCTGCACTCAGCATGGAAATCTGCTTGCCCATCTCTCTGTGCTTTTCCGCCTGCTCACTTGTGCATTTGCACAAATAAATTCTTAAAAAATAAAAATGGACAAAGAATTTGAACATTTTTTTCCCCAAAGAGGAAAGGCAAACAACCAATAAACACAGGAAAAGATGTCCAACATTATTAGTCAAAAGAAAAATGCAAATCAAAACTACAAAGAGAAACTACTTCACACCCACTGGGATAGCTATAATGAAAACAATGGACAACAAAAAGAGTCGGAGAGGATGCGGAGAATTTAGAACCCTCACACATTGCTGGTGGGATGTCATATGGTGCAGTGGCTGAAGAAAACAATCTGACAGTTCCTCAGAAATAACATATAATAACATAATAACCATATGATACAGGAATTCTACTGCTAGGTACATACCTGAGAGAAATGAAAACACATGTCCACACACAAACTTGTATAGGAATGTTCACAGCAGCATTATTCATAATAGCCAAAAAGTGGAAACAATCCCAATGTCCAAAAGGTGACTGGATAAATGTGGCATAGCCACACAATGGAATATTTATTCAGCCATAAAAAGGAACGAAGCACTGATACATGCTAAACACAGACGAACCTTGAAAAGACTGTGTTGACTGGAATGAGCCAGATACAAAAGGCCGTAAGTGTATGATTCACTTACACGGACTCTCTAAATCCAAAGACAGTAGTAGATTCACAGGGGCCAGAGAGGCTAGCAAAGGGTAGAATTGAGAGTGACTGTTAATAAGTATGAGGTTTCTTTGGGAGTGATGAAAATGTTCTGGGATTAGATAATGGTTATGGCCACACATTTCTGAATATATTAAAAGCTAGTGAATCACAGCCTTTAAAAGGGTGACTTCTATGGTATGTGAGCAATTTCTCAATTTTAAAAATCTTAAAAATGCAAGCCATAAGTCCTATCCATCCTAGCATGTTTGTTTCTACAGTCAGTAGACAACAAAGTAAACACAAGGTTAAAGAACAAAAAAGCAGAGGCCAACCTGGAGGACAGAGGTCATCTGGAATTTACTAACTGAACTTCCACAACCCAACCTTGAAATTCATGGTATTTTCAAATCTCAGCAACTTAAATGTCTGAAATTTGGTGCTGCTGTCATTTCTTCAAGACCCTACACTTTTTGGTCTTCAAGTTTAATAAGGACAGATTCTAGTAGTGGAAGGTCAATTAATTAACATTGAGAGTTCTCAGTATGCCCCAAGGAAAAATAATTTCTACAATGTATTTGGAAGTATAAGAAAAGTATAATGGAATAATCTGAAAGAGAACCCCGGGAAAGCCCTGTTCAAAGAGAAAGATCCCACTAATGCATTTTCAAATGGATTTAGTGGAAAGCGGCCAAAGGTAAAAACAGGTTTAGAAATCACTCTAACAATCAAACTGAGTGAGACCAAACCTCTAAGTCCTAAAGGGAGAGTTCTAATGTTCTTCTGATTTCTCTGTCTGAAAACAAAACCCACTTCTAGAAGAACCTTTCTGTGAAAAAAATCTAAAAGGATTCAGTTCTTAGAAATAAAGTTGGGGAATTACTAACAGCCTTCTCTGCCATAACTAAACTAGATGTGAGGTAAATGTTAGAATCCTAGTTGGCCACAGTGGTGATCACTTTTTACCCAGGATGAAGTCCTATGACAACGGCGTCTTTTTTTTTTTTTTTTTTTTTTCCCTAGAGGAAGAGAGAGAGCAAAAGGGAGTGGGGTGGTGGTGGAGCATCCCAAACAGGCTCCATGCCCAGCATGGAAACCAACATAGAGCTGGATCTCACAACCCTGAGATCATGACTGAGATCATTACCTGAGTTGAAACTAAGAGTCTGAGCCACCCAGGAGCCCCCAGCTGTGTCTTTCAATGCAATAAACCTCCCTAGACTCACGACCTATCATACATGACCATGAAAGGAATAGTTCTGAGGCAGTGTTTATCCATACAGTGACCACACGTACTTTTCAAGTTGGCCTTTTTTTTTTTTTTAATTATTTATTGATTTATTTATTTAAGAGCAAGAGAGCGTGAGTAGAGCACAAGTCAGGGGAAGTGGCAGAGGGAGAAGCAGACTCCACTGAGCAGGGAGTCCACTGCAGGGTTCAATGCCAGGATCCTGGGATCATGACCTGGACCAAAGGCAGATGCTTAACCGACTAAGAAACCCAGGTGCCCTAAAGATTGTGGGTTGTTTTTGTTTGTTTTTTTGTTTTTTTTTTTTAAGAGTAGTTTTAGGTTTACAACAAAACTGACAGAGGTACAGTACAGAGATTCCCATATACCTACTACCCCCTCACAACAAGCACAGCCTCTCCCATTATCAATATCACCCCCCAGAACGGTACTTTTTTTTTTTTTTAAACCAAGGATGAGCCTACACTGACACATCATTTATCACCCAAAGTCCGTAGTTACCTGAGAGTTCACCCTTGGTGCTGCACCATGGATTCTGACAAATGGGTAACAGCATAAATCACTACAGTATCTAACAGAGTCTTG
The DNA here is from genome assembly GCF_009829155.1 of Mustela erminea. NCBI lineage: Eukaryota > Metazoa > Chordata > Mammalia > Carnivora > Mustelidae > Mustela > Mustela erminea. Next base: position 102,438,062 of record NC_045620.1, on the reverse strand, counting down.
TCACAGCCCTAAAAATCCTCTGTGCTCTCCCTATCCATCTTTCTCCTCCACCTCACCCACCACAACCACTGATCCTTTTGTCTCCATAGTTCTGCCTTCCTCAGAATGCTGTATAGTCAGAATCCTATAGCATGTAGCATTTTCAGATTGCCTTTTTTCATCTGAGTTAACTCCTAAAGCATTTCTTTAGAGAGCCCGGCTAACACTTCAAGCTCTGCCCTAGAGCTTCGCTGCCTAGCCATTTCAGGATCTATGTCCATTAGTGTCAAAGAAACAATAAATTGTTTATTTCCATAGCATTCTGGATTTCTCTATCGGAGTTTCACACTTGATTACAAATATTTGTCTTACCACCCTCATGAAATTACTTGAAGACAGGCAATATCATTGTTTAATCTTCAGTGTTTAGGCTCCACGCCCAATGTGGGGCTTGACCTCATGACCCCCAGATCGAGAGTCACGTGCTCTACTGACTGAGCCACCCAAGGGACCCTAGTAAATTACATATTCTCATTTTCAAGCCCCGCACTGGAGACTATGACACTACCAACACCCTGAACCAACACCCTCTGACTGACAGCAGTTTCACACTCAGCAGCTCACTGATCTTCTACGCACTTCCAGGATATCTCATGTGTACTACACAAAGCATTATGGCCTAAATTTTTCAAATACCAAATAAATAATACACACACGTGTACGCGCACACACACACACACATACCAATGTCCAAATAAAACACACTCATAGAATAGCGTCCCCCCAGTAATGAGTCACTTCCCTTTTCCAAATAATAACCATTTCCTCCTTTCAAATATCTTAAATATATAGGTAAAGACTGGGGGAAGAAAATTAACAGGCTTGTGTTTTGAGCAGTTTCTGTGTTTGTAAAACAAAACTATGCCAAGATGTGTAAAAAACAAAACAAAACAAAACAAAAAAACATGAAATACATTTCAACTTTAGTACATAATGTGTTTCTATAAAATTATACCCCAAGTCAGAATGTAGGAAGATAGAACAAACTTACACAATATAAGGAGTGCCCAACTCCCACACAAGGAAAAATTACAAAATTCCTAATCATACCTTGGTTTTATAAATAACTTTGCAATACAGCTGTATCATTTTTTACATTTGTTCAATTATTTTCCTTCATAATCACATGGCTTAATACAACCATATGTCCAATTATGTGACAAGATTTACTCACCATTTTGGCTCATCTAACATAATCGAGACAAAGATATTAAGACTGAAAACTATGTTCTCATCCTTACTCAGTGTTCGCATTTGCAATTTTGTTTGCCACTTATTTTTAGGCTATCAGAAGGGAAGAAAACCCTCAAATAATTGCACACACTATTAAAGAAAGATAATACTGCTCAAACTAAACAGCTGGTTGGTAGGCAGCACTATAATGGTGTAGCTTGATACATCTGCTCATGGACAGATAATCAAAAGTTCTAACCTGGCCTGTAAGAGGCAGTTTAAACATGTCAATTATACCATGAGTACACGCTGCCTAAGAGTCAACCACATGAGAGATGAGACCCCTATAATTAAGAAAACTCTATAAAAAATGGGAGGCACAACACAGAAAGGTGATTACCATGATGATTATTATTCAGATGTCCAAACTGGCTGAAAACATCACCAGAATATTCTAGGTAGAAGCAAAGAGTAGCATTCCCTAGAAATCACTAAGACCTGACTTAACAATCTTATGAATATCATGGATAATTTTAAATATCTAAGTTTACAAATATTACACATACTGCACTTGAGCTCTTCTGCATTATTAAAAGTTAACTCCACTTCATAAAATGGACAGAGATCTTAAATTTGGAAATAAGTAGAAAACAAAATGGCATGCAAGTTTTGAAGTGAAAGCAAAAAAATCCATTAAGTAAACATAATTCTAACTACACCTAAATGAAAACCGAGGCCTCCTAGAGGTATATCCAGAATTTCTAGATTAATTCCTTAAAAAAAAAAAAAAAAAAGTTAAAATAGAAGTCAAAGGAAGGCTGTAAGGGGAAAAAGAATTCTACATTATCCCACTCTTTCTAAGAGGGGAGAGCCAGAGGGAGAGAGAGAATCTTAAGCAGGCTCTCCAGCCCCCACCTTAACCAGACACAGGGCTTAATTTCACCATGCTGAGATCAGGACCTGAGCTGAAATCAAGAGTCAGACACGTAACTGACTGAGCCACCCTGGCACCCTTATCCCACTCTTACATTTTTATAAATTTTATTATTTTAAAATAAATAAAATGAGACTAGACAAAGACAAAACAGGGGCAAAAAGACTAAAGTCAAAAGGAAGGGAGAACCATGATTTAGAGTCAGTTTACTGAGTGCTGAATGCCTCTGTTGGCAGTGTTCAGGGTACAGATCAAGTATGTTACATAGATTAAGAAATTCAGGAGGAATAAAAGAAGACAAAGAATCAAAGGGTCTAAGACTGATTCTAAAGAAGTCACTGGCAAGGTGAACACAGAAAAGACTGCAAAACATTAAAATAGAAAAACTTGAAAAGGTTAAGGTTCGTATTAAAAAATAATAATAAAAGGACTGTCTCATACGGTGAGTGGCAAATTAAATTGTGGCCTGTTGGAGTTTGGGGCTTCTTAGGAGCTACTTCAGCACCTAGGACACAGGAGCTGCTCAACAGAGATTCACTTAGAGGAGGAAGAAAAAGGAACAAATACAACGCACTCGTTTTTTCTAGGGGCAGTAGTAAATCACTGAAAACAAAACAAACTCTTTTCAGTATATTAATAGGTGGTAAATCTACAAAGCACAGTATTTTGGGGCTAACCCCTGACCTTCCAGAACAGAGCGCAGATTCAGACAGGTGTGTTCCAATCCAAAGCACCAAATCACAGCCTAGGGTGCTGCAAAACCAACCATAAGGGGAAAAAAGAAAGAAAGTTTCTATTTAAAAGCTAACTTACATGGTACAGACTAATAGTGCTCCTAGAGTAGAGAGCTAGACCAAAATGACTGGCACAGGGAAGAAAGGGAAGGCTTCAAAAATACACGATGAGACAAGAACGGAGAGAGATGACAGAAGAAAAAGAGGACACATAGCACCAGCTTTCCAATGTCTGCAAGACAGTCCCACTTTAGAGAGTCTATTCATTCCCTTCAAATTCAAAATATAGAGAATTAATCTCGAGCTATCTCCTTCTGTATCTCTGAAATGAATGGCTGAATCAGGTAAGGTTTCTTTTAGTCTTTAAATGTAAATTTCAGACTTACAAATCAAACTCAGATTTCTACCTTCCCCTCTCAGAAACTTATTTTCTTCCTGGTTCTGTAATTGTCTACCTGTCACTCATGCTCAAACCTTAGATTAAGCTTTGATTTTTATGATGCTTCTCTCCCATCCTGCCAGACTACATCCACACACCACGTCCTGGTAACTCCTTCCCTCAGGAGATCCCATGCATGGGTCCCTGTACATTTCTACCACCACTACCCAAAGACAGGTCCCTCTTTCATCAGGTCTAAGCTGACGCTTAACTAGTCATCTTGCCTCTAGACAAATCGCACTCCCAACTCCAATCAACCTAAATGCTGCTAAATGGTCTCAAGATAATGTCCCTGTCCAGTCCCTGTTCAAAATGTACTCCCCACCCAAGTCATTCCACATCTTCCCAGTCTACTATTTTCCCTGTGACTCTATAAACCCTGATTCCAATTTAATTTTAATTCATCTATCCTACTTCTCTCTGCTCTGGTCCTTCCCTCTTCCCAGAATGCCTCCTGTATTCTTACTCCTCTGCACCTTTGTTCTTTGCCAACCACCACTGCTGGCACCCCATCTTATCTTCCTACTGTCCCAATTCAATCTCTGTTACTGAAACTTGACAGGTTAGAGAGCTCTGTCTCAAATCCCACCCCTTCTTGCCTGTACCACTCAGTCAGCATTGGCCCTATCTACATGGCCTTCCATTACCAGGTACCGTTACTTAAAAACACACCAGTGGCATCTCCCTAACTGGACAGAAAGTTATTAGAGCGTGAGAACGATTGCTTGCCCTTTGTTAATTCCCACAAGATCTTGCCTAGTTCTACACTTAATTGCCAATTAATAACTATTGACCAAGTGCTCTGAAGTTCAATTGAAATCACACACACACACACACACACACACACACACACACCCCTCAGCAGTTCTTTCTAAGGAAGGGATTCTTCTTTCCTATTTCCCTGAACTGTTAGTATTTGTACCAACCAGAAGCACTGCTATTTATACTGTGCCATGGCCATGGCTTTCCTCCCCCTCCCAAATATAAAAGTCTGGTCTCATTATCCAACTAAAGTTTCTTGAAGACTGTATTTATGTCTTTGGAATATTCCCTATGGTATTAGGCAGACCACAGGGCACAGAATGGTAACTAACATACACCAGTATAATAGATACCTAACATTCAAAAGTGTTTCCATAGTTCTTAACTGCTGCTTGAAGGCACAGACTTTAAAAAAAATAAAAAAACAAAAAAGACAGAGACATTAAAAATAACAAATATACATTGTTTTCAGATTTTAAAGCCAGTTTCCATCTACTACTTACTAATTTCATTCCCATAATTCTGTGATATAAGTTACAAGTTTATTGAAGAGGAAAGAGGTTAAACAAGATAACAGAACAAGTAAAGTGGCAGAGCAAGGACTCAAACTCAGACCTCCTGAGCTCAAGGACAAAATTTTGTGGTCTGCTCTCCAAGTGGGAGACTAATCTTCTTATCTCCCTAACTAGTCTCCATGTTCCTGAAGGGCTGAAGTCATGTATAATGTTTCTTTTAAGACATTCCTTACCTCCTCCTGAATACCTTCATGTAATCGATAATGAGATATTAAATCTAGATGGATCCCACAGACACAGCAAACTCATCAAAGATAATATACAGCCAGATGCTGTAACACAAAATGAGAAGAAAGTATTCAGGCTCAATCTTAAGTGTTAAAGACTTTGCAGTATAGCTTTACGGACTTCCAGAACAATGTTTTTTAAGAACCATTCTGAGCTGAGCCATAAAACTCACCAAACCCAAATACGGTGACAGTGTTATTTCTAAAAGTCTCAAGTCCTGCTGCAGATTCTGGTGTCTGTTCTCTGTTCTCTGAGGGATTAAACTAGCATCTAATCTAAAAGACCAGGCATTTCTGCCATTCTACAAACAATGCCCAGTTTAGAAAGCATCATGGCCCCGATACCTATCAACTTCTAGGGATTACCTGGAGCACAATGGGACTCCAGTAGGTAGCTCAGGACCAGAGCCCTCTGTAATTCTCCCCTATATCACATTTTGGGGTCACTTTCAAAGATTTTATAGCTGAAGAAGCAGGACCCCAAATAAAACAAGTCAGTTTTATCATCCCAAGTGAAGAGTTTACCAAAACGTGATTTTCACTATCCTAACAACTAAGAGACTAAGACTGAAAGAAGGGAAATTTCTTTAAGTACCCTAGTATCATATCATAGAAGTCTTGGCAAGTTCCTCCTTCACCAATATTATTATGCAGAGTTAGAAACAATGTAAAAGATAAAATAACCTTAGTAAAATGATTTTACTATGCCAAGCACACAAGCAACTTCAAGTAACTTCCCAAAGGTAACATGAACCAAATTGTATTTTTTTTTTTGTCTCCAAATCAAGCTGCACTCACAACTCAGTATTTGAGTCGTAAGAATGTTATAGTTAGGAGGCTAGGCAAAAACTGAGAAATAAAGGTTGGGATGGTCAAGAAAACATCTCAAAGGGGCACCTGGGTGGTTCAGTGGGTTAAAGCCTCTGCCTTCAGCTAGGGTCATGATCCCAGGGTCCTGGGATTGAGCCCCACAACAGGCTCTCTGCTCAGCAGGGAGCCTGCTTCCTCCTCTCTGCCTGCTTCTCTGACTACTTGTGATCTCTATCTGTCAAATAAATAAATAAAATCTTAAAAAAAGAAAGAAAGAAAGAAAGAAAACGCCTCAAAGAACATTGTTTTGGTGTAACTTGTAGCTGCTCAATTATAATAGACATCTATCACTTTCGTCTGGGTACAAGTTTTCCTTTCTAGAACTCTCTCCTCTCTATAATCACATGGCCGTACATCTCCTGACATGGCCAAAGTGTGTAGCCCCAAGGTAGCCAATGGACTCCATGCCCTGACCTCAGTTACTGATTCAGCGAGATGATTATGACCCCAAACCAAGACAGCACAGGATACTCCCTGGTAATTTTATGTTTGAAAATACAGAAAAAAAAGGCATGTTCCTGTCTTTGGGATCACTAGCAATATAAGAATGATAATGAACCCCCCTGACCATCTTAGTTCCATGTGGAAAAAGCTCCTCTAAGAATGAAGCCAACCAGGGAAAGCACAGCTGAGTGAGGAAGAGAAAAAGATCAGTCCTTAAACATCCTCTCTGCTTCTGGAGCCGGCTGGCCTTACCTCAGCCTATTTAGTAGTGAATCAATGAAGTCCATTTTAATTAAAACTATTCTGCCACCTGCAATCAAAAGAATCCTGAGTAATATAGTAGTCTGAATGAATAAGATGCCAAATAACAAAAAATTGCCTCCTAAAAGAGCCTGGAAAGGAATGGCTGACAAAGTTAAATCAGCTTCTAAACCTAACTGGAAATGCATACACTAACCTATTACTCTCACCATCTAAAACAGCCCAAGTAGCTTGCTAACTCGTCTATTCTTCTCTTGGGGTATTTCAACAATGACTGTTATCCACCCAAACTTTTCTGACGTACTACTTATCTGCTACTTTCCAGACTAGATGTTAAATGTAGATACCAAATTTTATTCAATTCAAAATTTAAAGTCTTTCTTCTTTCTAAAACTAATGATGTACTATCCAGTGGCTAACATAATAATAATAGTAAAAAGTAAAATAAATAAATAAGTCCTTCTTTTCTCTCTCAATAGTGTCTTGTTAATATTTAGCAGAAAGTTTCATTGGCAACTGAACACCAGATATTGAAGCCTACTCCAACTATAACAAACAATAAGGTTGAATAAGCAAACCACTGGTCTACCAAACCCTGATCCTTTAATATTCACTAAAGGATGAATATACATTCAAGCATGGTAGGCTGTGAAAAGAACAAGGATTCATATATATAAATAAGCATACTTTTCACTAAGTATATATACTATATACAACTCAAATTCTATAATGAAGAGTTATACATACCATATGACTCTGAATCTGTTTTCTGTCTACTGATAAAAACCATACCACAGAAATTAATTTAAAACGTGGCCACAATTTGCTTTCTCTTCCATGCTTAATTGCCTATTTACCTTGTCATTTGTTACCTTCAAATTTTAAAAACTGGAAGCAGTTGTGCAACGAGTAACTAAATTCTCCTTGATTCACCAAAGAAAGATGGAGGATTATGGTTTAAATGAGTTTTACGACTGGCAGTCAGACCACAAAACACACAAAAAACGGAGTTTTGGAAACTAATGCATGTGTTGATCACTCCTACAAATTAAGCTGTCTTTACCAACTTGTAAATTGCAATAATACTAAACCTACATCGAAGTAAGTAGAACTATATGTCCAATGCCTCAAAGTAAAAATGAATAGTGAGAAATTATTATTTACCTGATTTTTCTTAAAAGTTTTCCTGGAGGCTAGCATCTTTGTGAAGTGGACAACTAGGTGGCCCATAAATAAGAAAGAGTAAAAGGGAGACTTCTTACTGGGTATCCTTTTTCTGTCATTTTAATTTATACCATCTGAACGAATTTTCTACTCCAAACAAAATTTAAATTTACAAAATTCATTTTAAAAAATTCACTGAGAATCATTTTCAGAAACTACAATACAGGGGAACCAGTGGGCTCAGTCAGTTAGGCATCTGCCTTTGGCTCAGGTCATGATCCCAGGGTCCTAGGATCAAGCCCCGCATCAGGGAGCCCTGCACTGCTTCTCCCTCTCCCTCTGCCTGCCTCTCCCCCTGCATGCACACACACACTCTCTCTCTCAAATAAATAGTCTTTAAAAAAATACAATACTACTCCCTATAATAGCCTAAAAATAAGTTTTTTAAAAGGAGGCTCCATACCTAGCATGGGCCTTGCACTCACCACCCTGAGATGAAGACCTGAGCTGAGATCAAGAGTTGGACACTTAACTAACTGAGCCACCCAGGGGCCCTTAGCTTAGAAATCACATTTTTTTTCTTTTTTTAAAAATTATTTTTATTAACATATAATGTATTATTTGCCCCAGGGGTACAGGTCTGTGAATCGCTGGGCTTACATATTTCACAGCACTCATCACATCACATACCCTCCCCCAGGTCCATAACCCAACCACCCTCTCCCTACTCCCCTTCGCCTACAATCCTCAGTTTGTTTTGTGAGATTAAGAGTATATTATGGTTTCTCTCCCTCCCGATCCAATCTTGTTTCATTTTTTCCCTTCCCTACCCCCAAGCTTCCACCTTCCCTCTCAAATTCCTCGTGTATCAGGGAAATCACATGATAACTGTCTTTCTCTGATTGACTTATTTCACTCTGCTTAATACCCTCTAGTTCCATCTACATCCTTGCAAATGGCAAGATTTCAGAGAAATCACTTTTAAAAAATACTGCATACCCTTGACTCCTACAAAAATTGTAATTTTCCCAATACTTGTCAAACATGTCATAAATGCTATCCTATTGTTTCAGTCTAATCTCCATTTACCAAATGTAAAATTAGAATATCAGCAATACGTGATATATAGTTCTTTTCTGTTCTCCCTCCCACCACAGAGGTGCTAATGGGAAACAATAGGGAAAAAAATATGCTAAAAAGCATATAAACAATCACAAGTCAAATCAGGAACATTTATCCATACTATCTGCCTGTTAACTGAGGGTCACCCAAGGTGTGGTTCCCACAACACTGATGTGAATAGTGATTTTAGCTGTATGTAAAATAATATTTTAATAGTTATGAATTTGCTTTTAATAGTTTATTATACCTAATACACCAAACTTACGATTTCACAGATATCAGTGCCTATCATAAGGATAAATCTACTTAAGTGAAATCATGAATCCATCTGAAAAAATAAGAGCACACATGCATGAGTGAAATGTGAGAAGCACTAGCACCTTACCCAAATTGATCAAGGGCACATAGGAATGATCACCAAACAGCATCAACCATACAGAATCTTAAATCAGACTAAACTTCATGTGCACATGGAAACTCCCTGAAAAGGTGGTACAACTAAGTGACGACTAAGTGCTCTCCTCCTTCCTAAGAGTTAAGAAAATTAAGTGAACCTGAAGTTTAATCAGAGTAACTAAAGGTAAGACTCAGAGATTGGTACAATCCTTGAATTTCTGGCAAATTAAGCTTAAAAATGGTATCCCTTTCCCAGCCCAAACACCTCAGCACAGACCTTTCATTAACTGTGGACAGTCATCTCTAATCCCTTTTACCTCAGATCAGGCTCCGGATCACTCTCCCATCATCCAATCTACCACCCTAAGGTTTCCCAGACAAACCTTAGGCCTTAAAGACCTTAAACCTTGGACCTGAAGAAAGCCGTTAAGTCAGTCTCCAGAAGAGGAATGAATCAGGCTTCCACAGAACTTCTGTTTAGTATTTTCTGTGATTCTTTACTGCCCCTTTGCTCTGCTACGCTGCCCCTTTATCACCAAACCTCCATGCCTCGCTATGACTTAGTCAAAGCCTGCATTCTGACAAAGGTATTTGAATTAAGAAAAATGCATTTTTAATGAAATAATTAGGGTAAGTTTATATGAAAGAATTTCAGGCTACATAGAGGCAATTCAGAGCAGATGAAAGAAATGTTAGGGCTCACTACAGGACTACTTCCAGGCCAGTTGCCAGGCGAGCCCCCTTTGAGCATTTTCACAATCTGGAATAAAAGTAGTTAGAGTGGAAATGGGTTGTCAACAGGCTTACCAACTAATCTTCATTTACGTATGATGTTTCCACCACAAACTATTCTAACTGTCCTCATTTAGTATAGTCCTTCACTCACTTTAGAAAAAAGATATTTCGGGCGCCTGGGTTGCTCAGTCGTTAAGCAACTGCCTTCAGCTCAGGTCATGATCCCAGGGTCCTAGGATTGAGCCCTGCACCGGGCTCAGCGGGAAGCCTGCTTCTCCCTCTCCCACTCCCCCTGCTTGTGTACCTCCCCGCCCGACTCTGCTAAATAAGTAAAATCTTAAAAAAAAAAAAAAATAGAAAAGAGATATTTAAACATAAGAAAATGTAATTCATTCCCCAAAACTGATTTCCTGACCCTAGCTAAAAAGAAACTTCTGAATCAGGCAGTTACTCACCATCAGTATGATGCCATGTTGGAGAGCTATACAGTTCCCAAGATTCTACTTTATTCACATCACATTCTTACAAGACTATTACCACAAATAACCCCAGAGAATGAGATCCAAACCCCTGACAGATGGCCCCAAATGGAGCCCCTCTCTCAAGTCAAAGGAGCCTACAAGATCAACTGCCCAAACAAGCACATTCAAACTTGAAAATGGAGCTCCAAACTCAGATTTCAGGAGACACAACTCTAGGAAGGGTATATTTAAAATACAAATGTAATACCCACCACATTGCTGGCAAAGAACATTAGAAATTATCTGCTTTGAAAATTACCATAACCTAGATGACAAACCATGATGTTTGCCTCCACACATAAGAACACCCTAAGAGAAAAGAATTTACTTGGGAAACTAGACCTGGCACTTCTGGTATTTATTTTTCTTTCACATTTCATAACTGCCTTTAGTCTCTTGATCCTATTATTTAAGAATTAAAGAAAATCAAAGAAATACCAATATCAAACTGCAATGTGGTAGACCAGAAGGTAAAAAATAGGAGGCTGAGAAAGAAACATGCAATTCACCAAGTCAGATCATTTGAATAGCATTACGTTATCCGTGGCTAATACCCACACACCATATATTCCTTGCAAAGTTCCCCGATACCCAGCAAAAACAATTTGTCTAAAGCAAACTCATGCTTCAGCGATTTCTGGCAATTATTTTATCCATCGGAGATGAGCCCCAAGTTTCCTAAAATGAGGCTTGCAATCACACTTCCCCCATCAACTAATACCCCCTGCTCTCGTATAAGAAGGTATTTTACTTTCCATATTCTCTCATATTCTGCCTATCCAACCCCTCAATCTCTGACCTGGTCCCTAAAAAGGATATGCTCCTTCCACCTCTTCAAGTCTAGACCTTCACTCATTCTTTTCCTTTTAGCCTTGAACAAGATATAGATTTCCTGGAGCGGAAGGGTGGGTGGACAGGCAGGCAGAGACAGAGGGACAGAGACACACACCCACCCACACACACATTCTCCACACACATACACACACCTCCTACCCCTGTACTTAAACAGCCTTATGCCTCCTTACACTTCAGTTTGCATATTTTTCTTAATTCCCACTAACTGAGTCTATTTTAACTCCATGAAGCTGTAAGCAGAGGGTCACTGACTCCCAACCAGCTAACCAACTTCTCTTTTCCTAAGCTCCTGCCTTTTCTGTTTCGGCTGGTTCCTCCATGGCCCTCCACTCTCCAAGAGGAGGTTTCAGGTGTGGTTAGACCCTACATTGTTCCCTCCTTACAGCCTATAGGATCTCCTTCACTCTCCTCAGTAGAAATTATACTAGGAAACCATCTGAGACCTTACTTTTCCCCCAAATTCAAACTGCATCTTTAGCCACCAGTACACATAGCCCTTCAGCTTTATCTTGCATGCCCAAAAACCAAATTCACCAGAGCGTTCTCAGGATTCCCATCCAACTCCACCTCCGCTTCCCCTTCACAGGCAGCCATCCAGGTCTGCTTATTTTTCCATATTAATATTCTAACTCCTACTCCCACTACGGTTGCAGGCTTGCTTCTTCCCCAGAGCTCAAAAGTGACTGCCATGTTCAGAATAGTATGTTTTAAGACTCCCTTATTCCCCACCAAAAGGCGTCTGGGAAGAAAGGTGTAGGAGGAGAAAGAGAAGAGGGGAGAAGCTCCAATGAGGCCCTGCCTTCACCTCACCTGCCAAAGTAACCGCATTTCACCCCAGCTACCAAACTTTCCTTTGCATAAACTGCTGTTCAGCCTAGGAGCTTGAGAAGGCTTCCCCAACTTGAACAAATCCATTAAATAAAGTCTTTTCTTTCTTGATCAGGAGGAATCACCACTATGAATACATTAATCTGAGGATACCAGACCTTCAAATGTTACTAAAAAAACAAAACCAAAACCCCTTCCCAACCAGCTTCCACAAGTTAACCTCAGCAGAGCATCTGCCCCCAGGTCCTCAGGCAATCATGAAATAATCGAGGTAAAGCACCTTCTATAAAAAATCTGTCTCCTGAAAGAAAAACAGGTAAAAACTTGGCCAGGTAAGGCAAGTAACTAACTACTTGTGCCACAATTTGCTTCAGGAAAGTTGCCTGTTCTTCCTCAGGCTACACCAGGAGAGCTGAACATTTCGATTCAGATGGTTTCCTAGGAATCATGTCTGTGAGGCTGCGGAGTTGAGGAAGAGCTGCTTCCACACAGCAGTCAAATCGTGAAGTTGCAGCAGCGGCTGTTCTGTTAACCCACAGCTAAGAATAACACTCGACTTTCTAATTTAAAAAAAGAACGGAAAGAAGAAAAAAAGAAAGACTTGGAAAGTCAGTCCCCGGGCCAAGGATCTGGGGCAGGAGAGAAAGAAAGGGGCTTCCTGCACTGACCCTCTTAACGCCCAGACCCTCCCGTCCAACGCAATCAGCGCACCTTCAGCCCGCAGGGACCAGAAAGCACCGGGCCGGGCGGGGGCGAGGGGCGCCCACTCCCGGGCGGCGGCAGTTTGCAGGTGCCACCGACCGGCCCCCACGCACGTTTAACCCGGCTGGAACCCGTGGTTCCGGGCTCGGTTTCCGGGTGGATCGCGCTCACTCTTAATCGACAACGAAGTAGGTACAGCTTCGAGGCAAATCGAGAGGAGGAAAAGTCACAGGAGGCTGGGGCGGGGGAGGGGGTCTCCGCACCTCGGGGGAGGCGCGGGGACACTCCTGCTGGCCCGCCGTGGCCCGAGGGGCCGGGCCCTGCCCCGCGCGCCCACCCGGGCCGCCCTACCGTGGCTCTGCAGGATCTCGTGCTTGAGGCCGCCCGTATAGTCGATGAGCTCCTCCAGGCCGCGCTCGCACAGCTGCCCGTAGCCCGAGAACTTGTGCAGCACCTTCTCCAGCTCGCGCTCCACCGTCACGCACTGATCCATCCCGGAGGCGGCGGCGGCGGCGGCGGAGGCGCTCGGCTCCCTGGTGCCCGGGTGTCCGCAGCCGTTCGGCCCGGGCCCGGCCGAGGCCGCGTCCTGCTCCTCGTCCCCCAGGCGGGCGGCGCGGGTGGCTGAGGCGGCCGAGACAGCGGGCGCGCTAGCCGCGGCGCCGGGGGAGCCCCGCGCAGCCCGTGCCCGCCTGCCCCATGCCCCCCCGGCCCCCGGACACTGGCCGCCGCTCCCGCTCGCTCTCCCCACCCGGTCCCGCGCCCCTGGTCCTCACTCGCCGCGTTCGGCTGCCCGCGGCGGCGCCGCCGATTGTTTTTGTTTTCACGGGAACCGACCGATGACCTGGTTCTCCCGGGCGGCACCAAGCGCCGCCGACCCGAGGGGGGGGGGGCAGCCACCCCAGCAAGGGAAAGAGGCGGCGCGGGCCGTACCAAGCGCGCCCTCGAGGGGGAGCAGCCTGGCGAGAGCGGGCGGAGGAACGCGACAGCAGTGCGAGCGCGCCGCCGCTCTAAAGGTGTGGGCAGTACCATGCGGGAAGCGTGCAAGGGAGAGGGCGAGGGTGGAGCAAGAACCCAATTGGTCCGAGGAGCTAAATAGGGAACTTTAGAGACTGCCCCGGCGCTCGGAGAGCGCTACAACTACGCTCTCCGTAAACAAGAGGGTGGAAACCGTCCCTAACCACTCCGCCCAGAAACGGGGGGAAAGAACCAATGGGCGCGGGGAATACGTAAGGAACCAACGTTCTCCAATCCCTGACCGAGGCGTAAACCTTCAGCCAATCGGAGTCTAGGGGCCAAACCAACAGTCTCGCTGTTGGAGGGGGTGACTTAGAGTGCATACTGGGAAGCAAGTTATTTCTGGAAAGCCGTGAGGAAAAACAAGGCAGAGATGAAAAGGTGTGTTCTCTATAGGAGTGCGCCCTGGTCCTAACTGATGTCATCTCCCTATTACTCCTGAGACTAGTGTCATTCCGAAGTTTTGAAAGACGGACTCGCCGCCCCAGACGAAAAACCAAGCCCGGCGGGGCGGATAGTGCCGCGGGAGGGGTTCGCCGACGAGAATTCCAGGCGGGGGAGATCCTGGAGGGTGCGGGAGGAGAGCTGCTCCGAGCGGCGCGGGGCCCGGGCGGGGACGGGCCCGGTGCGACGGTCCGTGTCCCCGGGACGCTGGCGCCGCGGGGAGGTCACACTCCCCATCGGCCGCAGGCCTCAAGCCCCTTGGCTCCGGGGCTTGGAACCTCTCCCGACCGGTAGCTTCTCTCTACGCCACGTGCGGGCAGCTTTGCCCAATGGAAACCCGCGTGGGAGAGCGGCACAGCATGCCTCCTGCTCTCGGGAGCCCTATTCCATTGATCCGAATTAACTTACCTCCTTTGCGTAAACTCTTTCGGGACTGCCGTGGTGCCTCCAACCTTGGCCCATATCCCCTTGCTCACTAAGCTTCAGCTGCGCTAATGTTAGCTTTCCTGCAAAAGCCACATCAGTAATTGCCTCAGAGCCTCCGCACTTAGCCTTTCGTGGGCCTGGAAAACCCATCCACCTTTCTCATCCTGAAGTTCTGAGCTCACTAGTCCTCTCAGAGGGCCCTCCTCTGACCACACTAACAGAGCCTCTATCTTCCCGCACTCCTCCAGTGTCGTGTCATATTTATTATAATAATCATATCACCAGTTTTCTTATTTTAACACCATTTATTAAAAACTGAAGTGATCTGGTTCATTTATTCGTTTACTTTTCGGTAAATCTCCATAAATCTTTGCCTGTCTCATTCCGTGCCCGAGAGCGGTGCCTGGCGACATAGTAGCCTTTTTTTTTTTCTTTTTTTTTTTTTAAATTAAGGCTAAATCTTTTTGAGTCTCAATTTCCTTTTTTATAATTTGGAAATATATTCCAAATTTATAACATGGAAATAATTGCGAATAATAATACTTCATTGGATTCTTGGGAAATTAGTGAGATAATATATGTTAACATTCATAGCAAGCAGGGAGTAGTCACATGATTAAAGGTGGTGGTTGTTGCTAGTATTGTCTGTTCCCAGAAGTAAATCTGAGATGGTTGCCTAAAGTGGAATCGCCTTGGTCTAGTCCCCAGTCCTTTCATTCACGTGATTGTCAAGGGCTGCCCTAGCTGTTGGTGTAATAAATCTCCTTTCTCCTCCCCACCTAACCCATTTTCCTTTCTCCTCTTCCTCGGCAGATGGCCCTGATTGTTTTTTCACTGAGAAGATGAAAAAAATCCAGTTCCAGCGTCCTCCACCACTCTTAAAGTATTTCTGTCCCTACCATCCATTTCCGTTAACTGTTGTCAAGTACCTAAAGGACCAAGAGTCTCTTCCCCCTTCTAAGTTGCCAACCCTTGGCTTGCTGGCTTCATGTTACCTCCCTCCAGACCACCTGGGCGGGAGATGATCTTTTTTTATCCCTCCTCAAGCTGTTTCCCTTTTTCTCTCAGTCTCTTCACTGCCAGACTGCCCAAATATTTTATACTTTATCCTCCCTGATCTCCTTGATAAACTCATTCTTTTCTCAGTCTTGTTTTTTTTTTTTTCCTTGACCTCACTGCCACAGGAGAAAATTCTGACTCACTTTCATCTGTACAATTCTTCCTTGACATTGCCCTAGTATAGTTCAGCCACCCCTTCTCCCTTGCTGGCTCTCCTTATTAAGCCCTCTATGTGAGTGGGTGTTTGCTCCAGATTTTATCCTCAACCTCTCTTTTCCCTTTACCTGCTGTCCTGGGACAGCACTTTACAATCACCCGTCTCCAGCCTTGATCTGCCTCATAAGCTCTAGCTTTCCATTCTGTCTTACTAGTAAGACATTATCATACAAAGACTCATTACCTCTAGTCACCATGTCAAAAAAAAAGTTCACATTTCCTTTCAAAATTGACTTTCCTCCCTTTGACTCCTTTATTTTTATCAGCACTACCTTAACTCCCAGCTACAGCTGCTACTCCTCCATCCTTATCTTTTTTAAGATTTTATTTTTGAGTAATCTCTACACCCAACATGGGGCTCAAACTCACAACCCTAAGATCAAAAATCACATGCTCCATCAGCTAAAGCTGGATGCTCCTCCATACTCATCTTTAACTTACCTAAAGGACTCTCAAGAAGCCTTTATCAAATTCCTCAATTCTACTAACTTGTTTCCATTGCCACCCATCTACATCCTTCCTAAGATCGTTTTGCTAATTCAACTGCCTTCATTCACCCCAGAATCATTGGTGTTCCCCAGGATTTTGTCCTCAGCAGTATCCCTAGGGATGCAGATTGTCTTGTCCCTTTTTCATTCATCCTCCACATGGAGTCAGATATCAAGTTCTATTGAGTCTGACTTCCTCATGTCCTAATGAGGCTTTTTAACTTCTACATCCTCATCATCAGTACCTTGAAATATTTCCAAGATTATAATTGCTTCTCTTACCCCTACCGTGGCACCAAATAAATCTTCATTCCCTTCAAAAGATTGTTATAATTAAATGAGATAATCCATCTAAAGCACTCAACATAATGCCTGACACATGGTAAGAGCTATTATTATCCACTGATCAGAAATAATCATGCAAATATCAAATCATGTTGTACACCTGACACTAATGTAATGTTATATACCAATTATACCTCAGTTAAGAAAAAACTAATTACTCCCCATTACAAACAGCTTCAAATCATAACTCTCAGCTACATGGTCTCCCCAGTGTAGCAACCCATCATAATCCCCCATCCAAACTCCAGACACTTTCACATTTTCAGGGTGAAGTGAGCACAGTTCATATGTGCTTTTTCCTCTTCTGGAATGCCTTTCTTTGTCCAAAGCCATTCAAATCCTCCCCTTTCTCCAAGTAACAAGAGAAGTCATACTTTTTTGATACCTTCTAGATCTTGGCCTGCATTCTTCAATATGGTAAGTCACCAACTCTATGTAGCCTTTTAAATTAAATAAAATTAAAAATTAAAATCCTCAGTTGGGGGCGCCAGGGTGGCTCAGTGGGTTAAGCCGCTGCCTTCGGCTCAGGTCATGATCTCAGGGTCCTGGGATCGAGTCCCACATCGGGCTCTCTGCTCAGCAGGGAGTCTGCTTCCTCCTCTCTCTCTCTGCCTGCCTCTCTGCCTACTTGTAATCTCTCTGTGTCAAATAAATAAATAAAATATTTTAAAAAAGAAAAAAAATAATAAAATCCTCAGTTGTACAGACCACATTTCAAGTACTCATTAACCACATGTGACTAGTGGCTACTATGCTAAACAATCACTGAGAAGTTAATAACAGTTAGGTTACTAGCCATTCCTTGACCTGCTATAGGACTTCTCTGTGTTAAGTCATTTAATTCCAAAGTGCATAGTGCTCTCTTGGTTAACTTTTCTAGTTTGTTTACTCAATTAGATTGTTAGCTCCTAGATCTGGGGTGACTGTTCTTTTTCTCTCAGGGGATTTAACCAACATAGAAAAACTATTTTAGGTAATTGTTAAAGGAAAGAGCATAGTAATAGAAGAGACTTCAGAACACCTGACTGGCTCAGTAGTTAGAATGGGGGACTCTTGATCTCAAGGTTATAAGTTTGAGCCCCGTGTTGAGTCTAGAGATTACTTAAAATCTTAAAAAGAGAGAGAGAGAAGAGGTTTTCAATTTAACAGAGTAGGAAAAAGTAGTGCTTGTTAGGGCAGAGATCTTTATGCTCCCTCTTTAGTTTGTATTGGCCCTGCCTATCTAGTGCATGATTGCTCTAAGCTCCTACCTTGATTTCCCAGAGGAGGGTCTCTAGAAGCAAAAGGGGGGGAAAAATCAGTTTTCAGAACAACCACAAATTGTTGTATTTTCACTATACAACAAAAAATTCACACACAAACACAGAACCACACTCCAGTATCAAATGGGCTCCCCCATATTCTGTTCAATCTGGAGAACCTCTCAATTTGTAATCATTCTGGACTTTGCTCTGGTCCTTCCCTTAACTTTAAGTTCAATTCTTTGTAACATTTAACCAATATTAATTGGAAGAAAGGAAAGAGGAAACCCTTTGTCTTCTGACTAAAATGCACATTCATCATAAGGCAATTAGAAAAAAGGGATGCCTGGGTGGCTCAGTCAGTTAAGCCTCTATCTTCAGCTCAGGTCATGATCCCAGGGTCCTGGGATGGAGTACCACGTCAGGCTCTTGGTCCAGCAGGGAGCCTACTTCTCTCTCTGCCTCTGCCTGCTACTCTGCCTGCTTGTGCTCTCTCTCTCTCTCTGACAAATAAATAAATAAAATCTTAAAAAAAAAAAAAAGAAAGAAAGAAAAAAGAAACAGTACATAAAGAAGTAAAAATCTCATGAAACCCCAGAATCCAGAAAAAATGGATTTTAACATTTGGGGTGAATTTCCAGAGTTTTTCCTGTGTATACACATATACCCATATGTGCATTTTCATAAAAGATAGCTCTTTTTATGTACATTTTGTAAACTGTTGTTGTTCACTTAACAACTTTTCTCTAACAACAACAAAAAAAAGTCTTTAGAACTGTTTGTTTGTTTGTTTGTTTGTTTGTTTTAAAGAAATCTCTACACCCAGTGTGGGGCTCGAACTCACAACCCCAAAATCAGGAAGCACATGCTTTTCTGACTGAGCCAACCAGGCACCCCTAGAACTGCTTTGGACATCCTTTGAAATGCTTAATAGCTGTTGCACATTACTAGAACTTAGCACTCACCCTTATACAACATATTGCATATTTATACTTTTTACTTTCATTTATTCTTAGAAATCTGAAACTACACAGAGGGAAGATAGAAAAACTCAAAATTTCATCGTTCAGATTTGATAATCAATTTTTAAAAAACAGCCTTAAAAATGTACTTTTATGCAAAATATACTCTTGATAAGACTAAAAAAGACTTTATTAAAAAAGACCTTGTGGAAAAGAGCTTATTAATTTACGACTGTTCTAGCTCACAGCTAATATAAAATAAGAGTGAACTGAAAAAATGTGTAATGAAATACTGGATTACAAAATATATTCCTTCTCATCACTTAAAAAAGTCAGTTTTCATCATTTTCAAACAAAACAAAATCTCCATACTTTTCTGGAAATTGTTACTAAGACTGGTTTAACAAATGAGGAAAAGTACAACTTTAAGCAAAAATATTGTCGTGAATGTTTTCATTTATGTCTCCTGTGTGGTTTGGGGCAGACTGCACCTAAATGCAGAGTGTAATCTGCATTTAAGTGGCCATCAAGCTACCCCTTAGAGATTTCTATGAGGATGATATGCAGACATTGTCATCATATATAGTCCCAACCTGTAGGGAAGTATTTATACCTTTTGGACCTGTTCCCCACGTCCCCAGGTTTTATGGACCCAAATCTTTTCCTTTCTGGAATCTGGGGTGTCTTCCTATAGTTTATTTCATGCTCACTCTTTTGTGTGCTTTACTAGGTGCAGCAAGAAGGGTGGTAATTCTGAAGTAATTCTTTCAACCCTTCCCAACCCAAGTTTCCTTGTCTATAAAATGAGAAGCTTGAAATAGATGATATTTTAGGTCCTTCCAGTTTTAAAATGATAGAGATGCCAATGTTTATTAAGTAACATGTGAGGTGTGACACAACCAAACAGGAATGAACAGATGCACCCTCTCTGCTTTTGAAAGCTTTGAGTCTGAATCATTATTTCCTCATGGAAATGCAGTGTTGTTTTGGTTTGGGGTTTTGTTTTGTTTTGTTTTGCTTATTTATCCCTAATTATAATAATAGCTACTTGTATTTATTGAGTGCTTACAGTATGCCAGACGTTTTGCTTTAAATGTGTCATTATCCAAAGCAACCTTTTGAAGTAAATAGTTGTTCCCATTTTACAGATGAAGAAGCTGAGGTATTGAGGGGTTAAGTAATTTCTCCGACATTACACAAATAAGGCATGGTAGAGCTAGAATTTGAATTTGAATCTGACTCTCTAACTCACAAGCCACTAACCCTCAAAAAGGCAAAATTATGCTTTGTGATTACTTGTTAAGCATAGGATTTCTACTAGAACAGAAGATTATTTACCCTAGGTAGTGTGGTTTGGTATCAGGAGCTCAGGGCTAAGATTCACAAAAATTATAACACTTATACTTACCAGCTTTTCAACCTTAGGCAAGAACCTTAACCAAACAGACTTTATTTTTTGTTAAGATTGTATTTATTTATTTGCAGACAGAGATCTCAAGTAGGCAGAGAGGCAGGCAGAGAGAGAGGAGGAAGCAGGCTCCCTGCTGAGTAGTGAGCCCCATGTGGGACTAGATCCCAGGACCCTGGGATCGTGATGTGAGCTGAAGGCAGAGGCTTTAACCCACTGACCCACCCAGGCGCCCCAGACTTTATTTTTTTAAAATAACAATATCTACTCCACCTACCTTGCAACATTGTTGAGAGTAATGTATACATATATATTTATAAAGTAATATGAATATGCTTTATATAATAAATGTATATATTTAATTAGTAAATATATAAGAGCATTATGTATATACATTATATATGCAAAGTGCTCTATAAATCTTTAAGCCCTATAAAAACTTAGGGTGCTCTTACTTCCTCTTACTATGTATGAATTTGAGTCATCTGTTTATGGATCTTTCTGTGCATCTGTTCAGTGCAGAGTCTAGGTTGTAAATTGCTAAAATACAAGATTCATGACTTTTGACAACCTGGGGCGATTCCAGGTAGTAAACTAAACTAATGTTTAAAAATGGCCTTTTAAGGAGACTTCCAGTTCAACTAAGATGAAGTAATCCCATTCTTTTAGGTTGTCCCTAAAAAGCCCTAGACATAGTACAAAAAACAAGCATAGTAATACTTTGGAAGAAGGAAGGAAGTTGGGCTACATCAGAATCTGGAGACTTGAGTGACATGATGGTAAATTTCCAGGTTTCCTTATTTCTTCTCATATCTCAGGGCAATGCAAAATCCTCCAACCCACCAGTACAAACAGGCACAGATAATAAAAGCTCAAAGAAAAGTCTGCTTTTCCTACCCAAAGGATGGAAAAAAGAATGACCCAGCAATGGAAAGCTTATTGGCAATTCTGTTTTACTCCAGCCAACTACAGAAAAACTGCACCCTCTAATCACAGCATGGTTTCAGCAGAGCTGAGCAAGGAGTTAATTTTCCATTCAACCTTCCCTAATCCATGTACATGGGAGGCAGCATTCCAATTCCCCTGCAGAATGGTTTTGGCAGGACTGGAGTAGGGAGCTGACCTTCCATCTTCTGCCTGGTAAAAGCAGGTGGTGCTCCAGTTCCCCCAGCAGGTGGTATCAGCAGATTGAGAGAGGAACTGAGTTTATACCCTTGCTCAGATGCAATAGACAGAGGGAGTTGGCACCCCACTTTCACTGTGAAGTTGTTAGTGGAGTAAGGGGGGAGCTGGACTTCCACCACACCCATTTGCAACAAGACAGGGTGAGTCAGTGCTCCACTTTTGCCAGGTGGTGTTGGCTGGGCCCAGAGAGAAGTTAAACATACATACCCAGCAGCCCATGTGCTAAATCTCAACAGGAGACTTCCTGCTTTAAAAATAAATAAATGACTGATTGATGGATTGATTGATTAAATAGGATCCAGACCTTCATAATCTAATATCTAAAATGTCCAAGATGCCAAAAAATCACTAATCCAAGAACCAAGAAAATCACAACATGCATGAGAAAAGATAATCAACAGATTCCAATAATGAAATGAATCAAATGTTGGAATTGTCTGATAATTGTGTTAAAGCAGCAATCATGAAAATACTTCATCAATCATTTACAAATACTCTGAAACAAATTAGAAATGAATACTTCAAGAAAGAAATAGAAATTACCAAAAAAAAAAAAAAAAGGAAATAATAGAACTGAAAAATACATAAGTAAAATTAAAAACCTACCCTAAGGGCTCAATAATAGAGTGAAGATAACAGATGATAGAATCATTGAACTTGAGGAACAGACCAGTGGAACTTACTCAAGTTGAACTGGAGAAAATTTTCTGAAATAAAATGAAAGGAATCTCAGAGACTATGGGATATTTAAAAAAAAAAAAAAAGTAACAATCATATCACTGTAGTCACTGGAAGAGAATGACAGAAGAACTGAAAAAATATTGAAAGAAATAGTAACTGAAAACTTCCCTAACTTGGCAAAAGACATTCACCTGCAAATTCAAGAAATTAAATCGCAAAAAAGACAAGCCCAAAGAAACCCACTTCAAAATATGCAACAATTAAATTTCTGAAAACTAAACACAAAGAAAGTATTTTGAAAGCAGCCAGTGACAAATGACAGTACTTATAGGGGAACACCAATATGAATCACCTAATGTCCTGTGTAGGCCAAAAGGAAGTAGCACAATATTTTTCAAGTATTAAAAGAATTGTCAGGGCACCTGGGTGGCTCAGTGGGTTAAAGCCTCGCCTTCGGCTCAGGTCATGATCCCAGTGCCCTTGGATCTAGCCCCACAGCAGGCTCTCTGCTCTGCGGGGAGCCTGCTTCCTCCTGTCTCTCTGCCTGCCTCTCTGCCTAGTTGTGATTTCTCTCTGTCAAATAAATAAAATATTAAAAAAAAAAAAGAATTGCCAACCAAGAATCCTGTGTCCAGTGAAATATTCTTCAGTGATAAAAAGGAAATCAAGAAATTCTCAGATGAAGGCAAACCGAGGGAATTTGTCACACCAAAAAGCATTTTTTTAAGTGGACTCCACACCCAGCTTTTTTTTGTTTTTTTAATTTGACTCCATGGGGCTTGAACTTATAAACCCTGAGATCAAGACTTGAGCTGAGATCAAGAGTGAAACACTTAACCAGCTGAGCCACA
Organism: Mustela erminea; assembly: GCF_009829155.1. NCBI lineage: Eukaryota > Metazoa > Chordata > Mammalia > Carnivora > Mustelidae > Mustela > Mustela erminea. The sequence continues at coordinate 102,414,961 of NC_045620.1, read as the reverse complement.
CAGGTACCAAGCATATTTTCTAAACTGAAAGAAAATGATAAAAGGGGCACCTGGGTGGCTCAGTGGGTTAAAGCCTCTGACTTCAGCTCAGGTCATGATCCCACGGTCCTGGGATCGAGCCCCACATCGGGGTCTTTGCTCAGCAGGGAGCCTGCTTCCTCCTCTCTCTCTGCCTGCCTCTCTGTCTACTTGTGATCTCTGTCTGTGAAATAAATAAATAAAATCTTAAAAAAAAAAGAGTCATGAAAGAAAATGATAAAAAAATAAAAGGAAATTTGGAACATCAGGAAGAAAGAACACAATAAGCGAAAATATTGGTATATACAACAGACTCTTTTTCTTCTTAAGTTTTATAAATTTCTAAAATGATAGTTGAAGCAAAAATTATAACACTATATTGTTCTAAATGTATGTAAAAATGTAAATAAATATCTAAATGTATGTAAATAGACAATTATACTATAAACAGGAAAGAGAGAGAGATAAAGGAAGTTAACGTTTCTATATTTAATGTGAACTGGTAAAGCAATGATACTACTATAGTAGACTATGATATATATACATAATGTAATACCTAGAGCAACCAAAAAAAACTATACAACAGGTAAAATTTAAAAGTACCACAGATAAGGGGGAAGTGGGGAATTATTCTTTAAGTGGTACAGGATTTCTGTTTGAGGTGAAAGATTCCAGAAATGGATAGCTGTGATGTTTACACAACATTGTGAATGTACTTAATGCTCCTGAATTATACACTTAGAAATGTTTAAAAATGGTAAATTTTATGTTGTGCTTATTTTACCAAAATGGAAAAAAATATGTAAGTTAAAAAAAATAGAAATGGTAATCAATTTTGCAATATGTAATTGTATCAAATCAAACCATTGTACACCTTAAACTTACACAGTGTTATATGTCAATTGAATCTCAATAAAGCTGGGGGAAAACACTATAAATAAAATAGAATTTTCAAAACAATTTTCAAAAATCTTCAAGTAACTCACAGGATGGCAGGAAAAAGAAACTACAGATGGAAAACAAAGAGTACACAGAGAAAATAAATAAAACAGCACACTGAAGTTGTAACATATCAATAATTACATAAAATATTAACAGCCTAAATATGCCACTTAAAGTTAAAATTGGGGGGTGCCTGGGCTGGCTCAGTGGGTTAAAGCCTCTGCCTTCGCCTCAGGTTGTAATCCCAGTGTCCTGCTATCCAGCCCCGTGTCAGGCTCTCTTCTCTGCAGGGAGCCTGCTTCCTCCCCTCTCTCTCTGCCTGTCTCTCTGCCTACTTGTGATTTCTTTCTCTCTCTGTCAAGTAAATAAAATCTTTTAAAAAAAGTTTTAAAATTGGCAGAATGAATTTAAAACCATGGCCTAATTATATGATGTCTACAATAAGCTCATTTCAAATATAATGATACAGGCAATGAAAGGGATTTAAGAAGATCTAGCACACAAACATTAATTAAAGGAAAACATGAGTGGCTGACATTATATTAATTTTACATAAAGAAGACCTAAGAGCAAAGAAAATTATTAAAGATAGAGATGGCCACATTGTGATAAAAATGTCAGTCCACCAAGATGGCATGGCAATTCAAAATAGGTATGCACCAGACAAGAGAGCTGCAAACAAAATGTGAAACAAAAACTGAAAGAACTAGAAGAAATAGACAAATCCACAATAATAGTTGGAAACTTCAACACCCCTTTCTCAGCAACTGATGGAACAACTAGCCAAAAAATCAGCAAGGATATAAAAGAGCTCAACGCCAACAACCAGCAGGATCTTGTCTTTATGTATTGAATACTTGACCCAATAACAGCAAAATACACATGCTCAAAATACAAGTGCTCATGGACATATACCAAGATAGATAATTTCCTGAATCATAAAACAATTCTCACTTAAACAAATCATACTAAGCATGTCATCCAAGCACAATGGATTCAAACTAGAAATAAATAACAGAAAGGTAATAGGAAAATATCCAAACATTTGGAATTAACACATTTCTTAAGAATGCATGGGTCAAAGAGAAAGTCTCACCTGAAGAGACTCAGAAAATGAGTGCAAAACAGACTCAAAGCAAGCAGAGTAAAGAAATAATAAACATAAAAGCAGACAGCAATAAAATTGAAAATAGGAAAACAACAGAGAAAATCTGTAAAAGGAAATTAATCTCTATCAAGATTGACAAAGTATAAAAGAAGACACTAATTAGAAATACCAGGAATGAAACAGGGAATATCACAATAGACCCTGCAGACATCAAAAAGATAACAAGGAAATACTACTACAATTCTATATATATAAATTCAACAAGTTATATGAACTAGTTTCCCAAAAAACACCCAACTACTACAACTCGCTCAATATGAAATAGGTTATTTGAAAGGTCCTAAGGCTATTAAGGAAATTGAATCCATAATTTTGAAACTCTCAAAAAAGAAATCTCTAGACTCACATAGTTTCCCTGGAGATTCTGCCAAACCTTTCAGGGCCAATTAACACCCAATTCTGTACAGTCTCTTTCAGTTGAAAATATGAGAGACTACTTTCCAGTTCATTCTCTGAAACTAGTCTTACCCTGATACCAAAACCAGATAATGCTGGTAAGCCAAAAGAAAACTATGGGTCAATCTATCTCATGAACTTAGTTGTAAAAATACAGAATCATAAACTGATTTCTGCAATATATAAAAAGATTTATATATCATAATGTAGAGGGTTTTATTTCAGGAATGCATGGCTGGTTCAATGTTCAAAAGCAAAATGTAATCGATCATATCAACAGGCTAAAGGAGAAAAATCATATGAACATATCAATTGTTGCAGAAAAGGCATTTGATAACATCCATTCATGATTAAAAGCCTTAGTAAACTAGGAATAAGGTAATACTCCTCAACTTGTTAAAGAATATCTACAAAAACTTACAGTTAACATCATAAATACTGGTGCTATCCCAATTGCTTTTCCCTATGATGTCCTGGCGTGTCTACTCTCACTACCTAGTGAAGTAGCAGGAAGTTTTAGCCAGTTCAGTAAAGCAAGAAAAAGAAAAGGCATGACCTACAGATTGGAAAGGAGGAAATAATGTTGTCCCTATTTACCGATGACATTAGTGGTTATGTAGAAAATTCCAAGGAATCTGTACACACACACACATACACACACACAATCCCAGAACTTAATAAATGAGTTCAGCAAGATGCAAGGTGCAAGATTAACACACAAAACCAATTACATTTTTATATGATAACAACATTAGTTGAGGAAACTGAAATTAAAAACATAATATTTATAATTGCTCCAAAGAAAAATGCATAGGTATAAATCTTATGAAACATATTCAAGATCTGTATTCTGAAAATCACAAAATACTGATGAAAGAAAGAAAAGAATACCTAAATAAATGGACAAATATACTGTGTTCATGATTTGGAAGACGCAGTACAGTAAAGATGTCAATTGTCCCCAGATTGATTGCTATGGATTTAGTGGAATTGTAATCAAAATCTCAGTAAGGTATTTTATAACGTATGCAATTTTACTATAAAATTTATGTGTAAAGGTACAGGAACTCTAATAACTAAAACAATTTTTTTTAATTTTCAGCATAACAGTATTCATTATTTTTTCACCACACCCAGTGCTCCATGCAATCCGTGCCCTCTCCACCTGGTACCCCAACTTCCCAACCCCCCGCCACTTCAAACCCCTCATATTGTTTTTCAGAGTCCACAGTCTCTCATGGTTCACCTCCCCTTCCAATTTCCCCCAACTCCCTTCTCCTCTCTAACTCCCCATGTCCTCCATGCTATTTGTTATGCAGCCTCTTTGGAGAACAGTGTGGAGATTCCTCAAGAAATTAAAAATAGAACTTCCCTATGACCCTGCAATTGCACTCCTGGGTATTTACCCCAAAAATACAGATGTCATGAAAAGAAGGGCCATCTATACCCCAGTGTTTATAGCAGCAATGGCCATGGTCGCCAAACTGTGGAAAGAATCAACATGTCCTTTAACGGACGAATGGATAAGGAAAATGTGGTTCATATACACTATGGAATGTTATGCCTCCATCAGAAAGGATGAATACCAACTTTTGTAGCAACATGGACGGGGCTGGAAGAGATTATGCTGAGTGAAATAGGTCAAGGAGAGAGAGTCAATTACCATATGGTTTCACTTATTTGTGGAGCATAACAAATAGCATAAAACAAATTTTAAAAAGAATAAAATAGGAGGAATCATTCTATCTAGTTAAAATCTCAATATATATTGACAGTGGTACTGTATGGTATTGGCCCAATAGAATAGAAGAGCCGAATAGAATAGAGAACCCAGAAATAAGCTGACAGAAATATGCTCAAGTGATTTTAACAAAGATGCAAAAGAAATCAATAGAGGAAGGATAGCCTTTTCAAGAAATAAGGTCATCAAGTAATTGGGTGTTCATGGGCGGCGAGGGGTGGGGGGAAGAAACAACATTAAGTCTCACACTTTTTCCAAAATTATCTCAAAATAGATTACTGACTTAGATGTTCAACGGGTAAAGTAAAATGTAAAGCTTTAAAAAGTAGGCAAAAATTGAGGCACCTGGGTGGCTCAGTAGGTTAAGCATCTGTTTTCAGCTCCGGTCATGATCCCAGCATCGTGGGATGGAGTCCTGCACTGGGTTCCCAGCTCAATGGGGAGCCTGGTTCTCCCTCTCCCTACCACTTCCCCTGCTTGTACTCTTTCTCTCTCTGTCATATAAATAAATAAAATCTTAAAAAGAAACTTTAAAAAATGGACAAAAATTTTTAAAAATGGACAAAAATCATTGGGACTTAGAGCTAAGCAAAGAATTTTCAGATTTGACACCAAAAACACAGTCCATAAAATGAAAAATTGATTAGTTGAACCTCATCAGAATTGAGAACTTGTGCTCTGTGAAAGATCCTGTAAAGAGAATGGAAAAGGCAAAGCTTAGACAGAGAAAACTGTAGATCTGCCAAAGCTCATGTATCTAGAATATATAAAGAACTCTCAAAATTCAATAGTAAAAACCTAAACAATCTAATCAGAAAAAAAGGCAAAGGATGTGAACATACTTACCACTGAAGATGGTATACAGATGGCAAATAAGCACATAAAAAGCTTACCAACAATCATTAGCAATTAGCAAAATAAGAATTTAAACAATAATGAGGTATCACTACACACCTGTCAAGATGGCTACAATAAAGCGTAGTGATATACCAAATAGGTAGGGATGCAGAGAAACTGGATCACTCATACATTGCTGGTGGGGATGTAAAAAGATGCAGCCATTTTGGAGCAGAGTGTGGCAGTTTTATACAAAACTGCACATGCACTTGCCATATATAACCCAGAAAGTGCACTTTGGGGCATTTATGCCAGAGAAATGAGAATTTATGTTCACACAAAAACCTGTACACAAACGTTCACAGACGTTTTATTTGTGATAGCCCTAAATAGGAAACAGCACCAAGGTCCTTCACCAGGTGACTGGTTTAAAAAAAACTGGTACAGTCATACCAGAGAGTACTACTCAGCGATAAAAAGGAATGAACTAATACGCAGTGCCTGGATGAATCTTAGGGGAATTACACTGAGTGGAAGAAAAAAGCCAGTCTCAAAACTTTCTGTTTATATCACATTCTTGAATAATGAAATTATAGAGATGAAGAAGAGATTGAAAATTGCCAGGGATTGGGGATAGTAGCAGGGACAGGCTGGCTGTGGCTGCAAAAGAGTAACATGAGGGATCTTTGTGATGGAACTCTTCTGTATCTTGATTGTGGTGGCCATGCAATTCTAATATGTAATAAAATTGCATCAAAGTTTGTGTGAACACACACACAAGTGCATGTGGAACTGGTGAAAACAATAAACTCAATGAAGTGTATACCAATGTGAATTTTCTCGGTGCAATATTGCACTATGCAGGAACTCTCTGCGTGTGAATCTCCAGTTGTCTCAAAAAGTTTTTTTTTTTTTTTTTTGAAGATTTTATTTATTTATTTGTCAGAAAGAGAGAGCACAAGCAGGCAGAGGCAGGGAGAGGCAGAGAAAGCAGGCTCCCCACTGAGCAAGGAGCCTGATTCAGGACTCGATCCCAGGACCCTGGTATCATGACCTGAGCCAAAGGCAGCCAGCTTAACCAACTGAGTCACCCAGGCATCCCAAAAAGGTTTTTTTGGTTTTTTTTTTTAATTGGCCTTTTGAGGATAATTATGATAATGAAGGGGGAAGGGCAACCACTCCTATGTCCAAAATTATTATAGCTACAGTCACTTCTCTTTGTTTTTAGGGTAACCTGGTTTACTTTTTCTAGTGATTAATTCCAACTTATGTTTAATCCCCTTTTTTCTCTCCTCTCCATTTTTCTTGTCAAATAATCAATAGGTTATTTTGGTCTGATGCAAGATTATTTAGAGTTACATTTCAGTATAGAGATTTGTGTTTCTCAAACCTACGACTGGTCTTCCTCATCATCCCAAGGGCAGGGAGAGCATTATGGATTTTGGATACTCTCTGGTGGACAGCACATAAAATGTGTGTAAGGAGCGTGCTTTTGTTGCTTCAAAAGACAAATGCCCCCATTACAAATCCTCTAAATCACCTTGTATGTTGAAATGAGTGGGGAGGTTTTTCTGCTCAACTCATTCAAAGCTGCCTTTGCCCTTGGTTGAGAATTAGGCATTACTCTTTTCTAAAAAGAGTTGTGGCTTATTAGAATTCAGAGAGTATAGTGTTTACCAATAGAAATAAAGGTCAGAATTTGAAGAAGACCACATAAGTGATTACGAACATCTGAAAGGAAAAGTAGCATATGTCCTTGGCAAGTACAGTGTTTTTTGTAGCACCCACACCTTAGCATATGCTATTCCATCTGTCTGGAGTGCCTTCTTTCCATGTTTCAAATTTTGCTTAGGTGTCTGTGAATCCTTCAGAGCCCTTTATCCTACAGATAAATGATAATTTACTATGCTGTACTATTTCTTTTTTTTAAAGATTTTATTTATTTATTTGACACACAGAGAGAGAAATCACAAGTAGGCAGAGAGGCAGGCAGAGAGAGAGGGGGAAGCAGGCCAGGCTCTCTGCTGATACGGGACTTGATCCCAGGACCCTGAGATCATGACCTGAGTCAAAGGCAGAAGCTTAACCCACTGAGCCACCCAGGCACCCTGTGTACTATTTCTATGAAGAATATATAATTCTATTATGATATATAAGATGGAAAGAAACAGTACAATATAGTGATTAAAAACTTAAACTCTTAAAAAAAGAAATAAAGAAAAGAACTTTCTGACACCAAACTGAGTTTGAATCCCAGCTCCACTGGCTGTCTGACAGTGAGAAAGTTATTTAATCTCTTGTTCCCTCAATTTCCTCATCTGTAAAATGGCAATAGTAATAATACTTCATAGATTTATTGTAAGGATTAAATTAATATATGTAAAATGCTTGGAAAGATACCTGGCATATAATAAGCACTACATAAGTATTAACTCTTCTCTTTATTTTTATGTTTATTTCACTTAATTAGACCATAAACTACTTAAAGGCAGTATAAATTATCTATTGCTATATTTGAATTATTACAAAATTAATGACTAAAACAGCAAACATTATCTCATGGTTTTTGTGGGTCAAAAATCCAGGATCACTTAGTTGAGTCCTCTGGTTCAGGGTTTCTTACAAGACTGCAATCTGGCTGTTACCTAGGCTAGTTATCGGAAGGCTCAGCTAAGGAAGGATCACACGGTTGCCGGCAGGTTTAAATTCCTCATGGATTATTGGACTGAGACCCCAGCTGCTCAGAGGCTACCCTCAGTTTCTTGCCAGTGGGCCTCTCCATAAGGTAGCTCACAAAAAGCTGGCTTCCGTCGAATGAACAAGCAGGAGAGGTTGAACAGGACAGAAGTCACCCTATTTTAATAAGCTCACCTCATCCCTCACCTTTCCTGCATTCTGTTAGAAATGAGTCACTAGGTCCAGCCCACAGTAAAGGCGAAGGGATTATATAAGAGCAAGAATAGAGGAGGCAGGATCATTAGGAGCCATGTTAGAGGCTGCTTCCCAATTACTCCCATTATTCTCATTCCTCCCACATGCAAAATATACTCATTAGCTCCCAAAGTTCCCAAAAGTCTCATTTCAGTACAGGTAGGGACTATATCTTTCTTTCTTTCTTTCTTTCTTTTTTAAGATTATTTATTTATTTGACAGAGAGGCACAGCGAGAGAGAGGGAACACAAGCAGGGGAAGTAGGAGAGGGGGAAACAGGTCTCCTGCTGAGCAGGGAGCCCAATGCAGGGCTCAGTCCCAGGACTCTGGGTCGACCTGAGCTGAAGGTAGAAATTTAATGACTGAGCCACCCAGGCAGGGACTGTATCTTATTCATATTTGTAACTACAGCCACTTTTTTTTTTTTTTTTTACTGATTTGATCAAAGGAAAAAGGGTAATACACTTCTTTGTAATGAAAGAAGAGAGTCTTGGGGCGCCTAGGTGGCTCAGTGGGTTAAACTGCTGCCTTCGGCTCAGGTCATGATCTCAGGGCCCTGGGATCGAGTCCCGCATCGGGCTCTCTGCTCAGCAGGGGGCCTGCTTCCCTCTCTCTCTCTGCCTGCCTCTCCATCTACTTGTGATTTCTCTCTGCCAAATAAATACATAAAATAAAAAAAATTAAAAATTAAAAATTAAAAAAAAAAGAAGAGAGTCTTATATCACTAAAACTTAAGCTATACAAATAAAATTCTATAAATAAAAATGTAATAAAGAACAAGATTTTGGGGGGCATCTGGGTGACTCGGTTAAGTTCTGACTCTTGATTTTGGCTCGGGTCATGATCTCATGGGTGATGAGATTGAGCCCTGCATCAGGCTCCATGCTCAATGGGGCATCTTATTGAGATTCTTTCTCTCCGTCTCTCCTCACCCCTCTCCCTGACTCACTCTCTTCCTTTCTCTCTCTCTCAAATAAATAAATAAATCTTTAAAAAAAAAATAAAGAACAAGATTTCTCTTATTATTATTTTGAATGCCCTGAAATTTTTGGAGAATTTAATAACTACACAGATTTTAAGGATTCATCATTTTATTTCATTTCCATGTTTGGTTTGATTGTAAATATATTTCAAGAAATTAGAAGTCAAAACCTAATCTTGCATCTTAAATTTCTTTTTTTTTTTTTTAAAGATTTTATTTATTTATTTGACAGAGAGAGATCACAAGTAGGCAGAGAGGCAGGCAGAGAGAGAGAGAGGAGGAAGCAGGCTCCCTGCTGAGCAGAGAGCCCGATGCGGGACTCGATCCCAGGACCCTGAGATCATGACCTGAGCCGAAGGCAGCGGCTTAACCCACTGAGCCACCCAGGCGCCCCTTGCATCTTAAATTTCTATAAGCTCATCCATATATTGTTTATCTTCTCTGTTTGCAGTTGGATTCATGATAGCAAGGAATATAGATATTTTAAGCTTCTTTTTTCAAATCAGCACCTAATCGTGGATGTCCAATAAGGTAAATACCAACACAGCATTGCATTGAAATAGAACTTTTCTCATCCAGCCATATCTAGGACACGTCTTCATGCTCTAACTATAGGTGCATTTGGGAAGGAACACAGTAGGTATATGCCATACCATGTGACTCTTTGTCTCTATCCCTCTTCTTATCATCCACATTTTTCTGAGGCATAAGCAAAAGCCACAGAACCAACTGCCTTGTCCTGGAGCCTTTCCTTTGACCCTCAGCAGCCTTTTGGAGCAGGACATTTGGAGAAGGGACAGGGGAAGGGGATTTTTTTATGAAGAGCTGGATTCAACGTCATGAGGAAAACCAAAGGAGTTGAACCTGGAGGCAACAAGGTGTATGTTTGGATGGCAAAATAATTAAAATCAATTTTCTTGTTCCCAGTCCAGTGGGCCAGAAAGCACATTTTTCTCTTTAAAAACTATGGGATTTTAACTTAAGTTTTTAGATTTAAGTTATCTAAATAACAGGAGGTTTTCGAACTACTTCATTTATCAGGCTAAAGATCCTGGTACCCTGTTCTTATTTATTCCCTCCCCCAAAAAGTTATTAAAAAAAAAAAACAAAAACCTGTAAGGATCTTTAGGATACTAGTATTATTTTTCATGAGAAACTATGAAAGATATTATTCACAAAAAAAAAAAAAATCAAACAAGGTTTAAAAAAAAAATAGTCTGTCCATGAGCCACCAGTCTCCTGAAATAACGTTTCTAGGGATCTCCTTGCACGGCCCACTTATTAAATCTAGTAAACTTTCTTATGCTGCTCACTACTGACCTGTTTATTCTCAGAACTACTTCCTAACACGAACTTTCAGTTCTGTTCTAAATCAGTCTCCGCCTTTCCTCTGTTCACACTGTTGTTCCTGTCCCCATCCCTCTGCTAATCTAATGCCCTTCTCTCAATCCCCTAAAGTCTGATCCTATGCCTCAGAGCCCAGATGATTTTTCTTCAAAGCCCCCCCACATCATGAGAGCTGTCCTCTAGACAGAATGTTCAGTGCTTAATTTGTTTCCTAACCAAATACCTCTTTTTAGTTAACATATAACCTTTTCATGAGTGAGCACCTATCATAAAGCTGTACCCTCAGGATATTTGTTATGCAATTTTAGACCTTTGGAGATGAATGGGTTATAAAGTATCCGTTATTCCCACAGATGCTGTATAGTGCTACCAAATGGTGGTAAACAGTGCTGCATATTCTTGACATTGAAAGGTCCAGGAGCTGAAGAATACGTTTTTCCTGAATTAAATACTGGGTTTCTACATGACCTCATATCAAATCAGACTTTCAAATCAGAGTAACTAAATAAACTAAAACAACTTGCAATTTCATGTTGCCTAAAGGCGGTATATCTTTAGAGCATGTGTGTGTGATCTGTATGTTTGTATTTCATGATATATGTGGATTCTTTTCCTCATGGTTTTTATTTCTAAACCTCTTTAACTTTCAAATTTTCCTGAATACTGACTAAAACTAAGTCCTTTTCTGGTCAGTTTGTCAAGTTTGCTACTTTTTCTGGCAAGAATTTTATGCAGCTACTCCTGAGGTTCGGAAGTTAACAGCTTACATGCTTCTGAACTAAATTGCACTAAGAGTGACAGGTTTTTTTCACCCTTCCTTGGGCGGCTTCTCACATAATTTTCCAATCTCTCTAACTTTGTTCTCCGTCTATTTCTCCATATAAAATACGCAGAACACATTTATAGTCAGCAGCCAAAATTGCTTGTCTATTTTCCACCAAACAGAAGATAGTACTAAGCCAATTAGGAAAATCCATCTTAATTTTACCTTCTCCCATGGCCATCTCAGGCAGGGAGCCAATTAGCCAATTTGGCAATTTTTATTTACTGACCTAAGTTACCAATTTAACAACTTTTGCCAGTTTCCCCTGGCAAATGTGTGTGTGTGTGTGTGTGTGTGTGTGTGTGTGTGTGTGTATCTTGGTTCAGTAGTTTGCTTCATGTTAAATTTAAAGTGACAGTCTCCCTTTCAGAGGAAGAGAAAAATAGCTGGTTTTATCACATTCCATGACTAAATTGTAGGTTTCTCTTTAATTTTCTCTTTCTTGCACCCCTCCCAACTTAGCACAAGTGTTTAAGTAGTACAGTAGTACTGAATTAATATTCTGTTTGTAATACAAAAATTGTAATATGTCAGAGTACTGACTATTACAAAAAGTTCTAGGGGCAGCTGGCTGGCTCAGTTGGTAGAGCATGCAACTCTGATGTCAGGGCTGTAAGTTTGGGCCCCACATTCGATATAGAGATTACTTAAAAAACAAAATCTTCTAAAAAAAACTTTTTAGGTGTCTTCTCCTATATTAATTAATGTTAACCATAATTCTATAAATTTCATTTGCTCTAAATGAAATTTTTAATTTTTAGACTAATGTATAATTAGCAATTGGGCAAATTACATTTTAAATATCTGATAATGAGGGTTCAAGACAGTGACATTCTTTAATTTCTTAACACTTTGCCCTATACACACAAAAAAAGGAGAAAAAGCTGTCTCTCAGACAACCCATGTTCTTGCTATGATCTGAGCCCCAGTTCTTTCTTTAGACTTAATGGAGTGCCTAAAAATAAAAATTAATTAACGGAGTGCCTAGAATCCATGACTCAACGTAGAATAGAAGAAGTGATAAAACATTGATCCAACAACTCCCAAGAATGAAAACTCTTTAACAGTTTCTTGGGCTGGTCTTCCTCTCTCCAAAATCCAACCCTTTGAACCCAGAATTAGTTGAGAATAAATGTCATGATAGAGTTGTTATATTGGTTTTCTATTGCTGCATAGCAAATTATCCCCAAACTTAGCACCTTAAAACAACAAACATTAGTTATCTCACATAGTTTCTGAGGTTTAAAAATCCAAGAGTGGCTTACCTGGGTTGTTCTTGCTCAGCATCTGAAAAACATGATTCTTCTAAATACATACGTAGAATTGCAAACAAGGAGGGGTGCCTGAGTGGCTCAGTGGGTTAAGTGTCTGCCCTCACCTCAGGTCATGATTCCATGTTCCTGGGATCCAGGCACTCATTGGGCTCCCTGCTCAGTGTGGAACCTGCTTCTCCCTCTCCTTCTGGCTTGCACTCTCTTGCTATCTCTGTCTCTGTCTCTCAAATAAGTGAATAAAATCTTTAAAAAAAAAAGAATTGTAAACAAGCACACTTAATTTTACATGAATGTTACACCCAGTCAGAATGTATCATGTGTTTCATTGTCATTTCAATTGATTTCTGGTCTTTTAAAATTGAAGTATAATTAACATACAATGTCATATTAGTTTCAGGTGTACGAAGTGTTGATTCAACAATTCTATATCTTTTTCAGTGCTCACTGTGATAAGTATAGTTGCCATCTATCACTACACATTATTGCAATATTATTAACTATATTCCCTTGGCTGTACTTTTCATCTCTGTGACATATTTATTTTATAACTGGAAGTTTGTACCTCTTACCCTCTTTATCTATCTCATCCTCTCCCCCCTCCACCTACTTCCCTTCTGGCAAACACCAGTTTGTTCTCTGCATTTAAGAGTTTGTGTTTGTTTGTTCATTTCTGTTTTTTAGATTCCACATAAAGTGAATTCTTATGGAATTTGGCTTTCTCTGACTTATTTAACTTAGTATAATACCTTCTAGGTCTATTCATGTTGTCACAAATGGCAAGATCTCATTCTTTTTTTTTTTTTTTTTTTGGCTGAGTAATACTCCGGTGTATGTATATTACACATCTTTATCCATTCATCTATCAATGGACACTTGGGTTGCTTCTGTATCTTGACTGTTGTAAAGAATGTGGCAATAAATATATGGGTGCATTTATCTTTTTGAATTTTTTTAATTTTCTTTGGGTAAATACCCAGTAAAGGAATTAATGGATTGTATAATATTTCTATTTTTAATTTTTTGAGGAATCTGCATACTGTTTTCTACAGTGACTGCACCAATTTACATTCCCACGAACAGTGTATGAGAGTCCCTTATTCTCCACATCCTTCCCAACACTTGTTATTTCTTATCTTTTTGATAGTAACCATGAAACCATCATCACAATGCACACAGTGAGTGCAGTCATCACCCCCAAAAGGTTCTTGTACCCCTTGATAATCTCTCTCTCCTACACTGCCCTACCTTCTGTCCATCTACATGATCTAATTTTTGCTATTATAAATTACTTTGCTATTCTAGAGCTTTATGTAGATGGACTTATATAGTATGTACTCTTTTGTCTGGCCTCTTTGCATAATTATTTTGAGATTAATCCATGTTATAGCATATATGAATAGTTCATCCATTTTTATTGCTTAGTAGTGTTCCATTATATGGATATACCACAATGTGTTATCCATCCACCCATTGATGGACATTTGGGTCATTTCTAGTTTGACAATATTAACAAATAAAGCTGTTATATTTGTGTGCAAGTTATTGTATGGAGGTATACTTTAATTTCTCTAGGGTAAATACCTAGAAATAAAACGGATGGGTTATATAGTAAGTATATATTTAAATTTTAAGAAAGTGCCAACCTGAAAAAGTGGTTGTACCATTTTTCATTCCTAGCTCCACATCTTTCCTCCACATCCTTACCAACACTTGGTGTGAACACTTTTCTAAATTTAAAACATTCTATTGGGGTATAGAAGTGTCTTACTGTGGTTTTTAGTTTGCATTTCTTTAATGACCAATGATTTTGAGCATCTTTTCATATGCTTATTTGCCATCTTTGGGTCTTTGGTGGTGAAGTATCTTCTTTTGCCCATTTCTATGTCAGATTGTCAGATTTTTTTTTAAGATTATGTATTTATTTGAGAGATTATGTATTTATGTATTTTATATAAAATTATTTATTTATTTATTTTATTTATTTGATTATGTATTTATTTACAAGTGGGAAGAGGAGAGGGAGAGAGAGAAGCAGAGTCCCTGCTGAGCAGGGAGCCCAACATGAGACTTGATCCAACTGAGCCATCCAGGCACTCCTCAGATTTTCGGATTTTTTAAAACTTTAATGGTTTTGAGAGTATTTATATATCCTAGACTCAAGTTCCTAGCAATTATAGTGCCTATATCATTTATTTCTTATCTCTCAGGGATCACTGCCCATGGTACAGTGTTGAAAACTATTGTTTCAAATATTTTGTCTGATTCTGTTGTTGTTTCAGGTAGGAGGATAAATCCATTTGCCATTGCTCCATGTTGGCCAAAAGCTCAAGTCCATTAATCTTTTATAAAAGCAACACAAAAACCTTAAATAAGGTTAAATTTTACAGAGAATTCTATGTGATTTTAAAATAATTAGTAATTTGAGAGTACCAGTTTATATGAGGAAATGGTAAAAATTACCTTCAAAAGAATTCTATTCAGGGAGAAAGTCCAGAAATAATAACGGAATATTTTTAACAATGAAAATCCTAGACAAAATATTTAAAAATCTTTGGGATAGAGCCAAAAACAAATATAAATATTGTTTTAAAAGCTTACATTGACCCAAAAAGAGAAAAGAAAAATGAAAAGAAGACTGAGAAGATACAGTAATAAATTTAAAAATACAAGTATAGTATGAGAAAGTGATAACTGGGGCACCTGGGTGGCTTTAGGCCTCTGCCTTTGGCTCAGGTCATGATCCCAGGGTCCTACAGTCAAGCCCAAGTCAGGCTCTCTGCTCAGCAGGGAGCCTGCTTCTCCCTGTCCCTCTGCCTGCTTCTCCCTCTGCTTGTGCAGTCTCTCTCTCTCTCTCTCTCGCTCTGTCCAATAAATGAATAAATTTTTTTTAAAAAAAGGAAAGTGATAACTTAGTATGAAAAATAAAACTCCAAATTAACTCTGATTAAAATGCAAGTAAACCACCAGCCCAACTAATTTTTTTCAAGATTTTATTTATTTATTCATGAAAGACAGAGAGAGAGAAAGGCAGAGGCAGAGGGAGAAGCAAGCTACTTGCAGAGCAGGGACTCTGATATGGGACTCCATCCCAGGGCCTTGGGATCATGACCTGAGACAAAGGCAGACACTTAACCAACTGAGCCACCCAAGCGCCCCAGCTCAACTAATCTTTAGAAGGCACAGAAAGTACATAAATTAGGAAGACCCAAATGAGAAAGAAGATATTGCACTGATAAACATACATAAGGAAATGATGTAGCCAAAATATTACTTAATAGTTATCATTGGGGGATGGGATTATAGGTAACTTTTATTTATCTCTTTCTATGCCGGGTGGATGTGTGTTTTATATTTTTTGCAAAGAACATATGCTACTTTGTATAGAAGCAGCGTTTGGGAAAAAAATTATGCAACAACCATATTTAGAAAACTTAAAGTGAAAGAAAGAAAAAAATATAATGTATCCAGTTGATTGACCAAAGGAGAAATTGGAGTAGCCAATAAAAAGGTTGAAAGATGTTCAACCTCACTATTAATAAGCAGAGCACAAAATAAAACAATGTAAGACCATTTTACATCTTTGGGTTTGCGTAAGTTAATAAACCTGATAATGTGATGTGTTGGCAAGGATATGAAAGCCTAGAATTCTCATATTCTGCTAGCAACAGTGTAGACTGGTAATGACATATCTTGATTCCCTAGGAAACAGGTTCTGAGACAGAAATCTGTATAAGGGGTTATTGGGGCATGTGCTTGGGAAAAACTCTTGTAAAGAAGGAGAAAAGTAGCATTCAGCAGAGGAAGAAGTTGAGCCACTATTCAATTGCAAAAGAGGCCTCAGCTAAAACCATTGGGGATTTTGGAAGCTAGAGTGGCCCCAAGGCAAGGGGGCAGGACTTTGTATTTTTGTGTGGACCAGTTATTAGATATGGGCTATTCCTGAAGAGGGGACATAATCCTGGGTGAGGTGACTCTTTTCAGTCAGGGATAATTTCTAGAGAGAGACTCAACTATAAGCCATTAGCATGAAACAGTAGCTGAGGCAATGAGCACCTTGGTCCTCCAGGGGTTCTGGGCAGAACTGCACAGAATCCACGATAGGTACTGTTGGGTCCATGGTCAAAGGATCAAGACTGATACCAAGCGAAGGTCAAGCAAAGCTTTATTTCGCGCCAAGCATCGAGAATCAAACTGACCAGTCAGGGCCGTCTCTTGCAAAGAGGCAACCCCTCCCAGCCTCACAGACTAATCTTTATAGAGTAAAGGTCATGTGGTTGAGCCTGGCCACACACAGGTGGCCAATTGAATTACAATTCACCCCATGTAGCTATTTGAACTAGCCTATCACCTTGGTCAGAATTGGTGCCCAAAAGGCAGGGCCCACATTCTTGGGTGGTTAGGGAGGTGTTTTCATGATGATTGGATGTCTCCACCTGGCTTGACTCATCCTTGTATTCTGGCCTCTGTTACCTCCCCCTGACCTGACATGTCCTGGTATATGGGCTCTGTTATCAGGGACTGGTCAGTCATATTTTACTGGTTTCCCAGACTTGTTTCTAAGTAAGTTCCTCTGGGGAGACAGGGTCAATCTAAGTTTACTGCATATACAACAAAATCGCTCGCTCTGGCTAAGTAGGCCCTTACAGTACTATGTTACCCTAGATAAAAGCCTCCAAAATTTGTGCACACCCTAATCCCAGGAACCTGTGACTATAAACCTGTGAATATATTGCCTTATGTGGTAAAAAAGAATTTGCAGATGTGGTTAATTTAAGGATTTTGAGATGGGGAGATTATACCAGATTATTTGAACAAGCCCTCTGTAATCATGAGGGCCCTTATAAGAAGAGGCCAGAGAATGAGGGTGAGTAGTAAGATATGTGACAATGGAAGCAAGAGGCTGTAGAGGTGTAAGGAAGGAGCCACCAGCTGAGGAATGCAAGCAACCTCTAAAAGCTGAAAAAGGCCAGGAAACATATTCACCCCTGAAGCCTCCAGAAGGAATACAGCCCTGCCAACACCTTGACTCCAGACTTCTGGCTTCCAATACTATAAGAGAATACATTTGTGTTTTAACCTACTTAGTTTGTCATGATTCGTAACAGTGGCAATGGGAAAATAATATAATTACCATCAATCAGACACCAATTTATCAATATCTAATAGAGTTTGGACATATACATATTCTATGATCAGAAATCTTTTTTTTTCCTTCTCCATTTCCCTTTCCTGCTCCATCCTTCAAAATGCCACCAAAAGTATATTGCTAAAATACATTTCATTCCTTTCTGCAAACATCTTCTGTGCTTATCCACCTCCTGTATCACACCTGCTCTGGCATTTGATTCTGTCATTGTCTGCAACAAAACCCTTTTAGGCACTCTGTTCTGCAGCTATATCCTTGTAACAAGTGCTCATTCCTGAATAGCACACTTTCATGATTTGAAGTCGTAGTGGGACTTCAACACTACCTGAGAAGCACAGGAGGAGGAGAATACAGGGATAGGATTGGTGAAACCAAAGAAGCTGCTGTCCTGTGAGGGTGGCACACCAGGCATGTTTGTCAGTTGTCCTTGTCTGACACTGAGGCATTTCTGGATGAGGGTGTGGCCATGTACCAGGATTCAATCAAGCACATTAGTATGCAGGGCCTAAATCTAGTCCCAAATGAGACCTTCTGCTCAAAGCAGGAGCCTGGCTAAGACATAGGAGATGCTTTCTTTCCCTGAGCCCTTGAGCTAGCACTACATCCAGAGATTTCATCTCTTCTACCTCTCTGATCTCATCTTTTACCCTTACACCTTCTACCCTTACACCTTTCCCACCTTGCTGGCTTTCATGTACTGCCTCCAATATGCAATGTTTATTCCTGCCTCAGGACCTTGGCACTTGCCGTAGCCTCTGCCTAGAATGCTCTTCTCCTATATAATTTTATTTTATTTTTTTAAAAGATTTTATTTATTTATTTGACAGAGATCACAAGGAGGCAGAGAGGCAGGCAGAGAGAGAGAAAGGGAAGCAGGGTCCCTAGTGAGCCGAGAGCCTGAGGTGGGGCTCAATTCCAGGACCCTGAGATCATGACCTGAGCTGAAGGCAGAGGCTTTAACCCACTGCACCACCTAGGCGCCCCTCCTATATAATTTTAAAATACACATAATATAAAAGTCACCATTTTTTTAAAAGATTTTATTTATTTATTTGACAGACAGAATTCACGAGTAGGCAGAGAGGCAGGCAGAGAGAGAGGAAGGGAAGCAGGCTCCCTGCTGAGCAGAGAGCCCAATGTGGGGCTCAATCCCAAGACCCTGAGATCATGACCTGAGCTGAAGGCAGAGGCTTTAACCCACTGAGCCACCCAAGCACCCCCAAAAGTCACCATTTTAACAGCTTTAAAGTGTACAAATCAGGAGCATTTGGTACATTCACAATGTTGTACAATTCACCACTAGAAAATTCCAGACAATTTCCTCACTCTAAAAAGAAATCCTGTACCCACTAAGCAACCATTCTCTATATCTCTTCTCCACAGATCCTGACAACTGTAAATATGCTTTCTGTCTCTATGGATTTTATTTCATATAAATGTAATCATATGATACATGGCCTTTTGTAAATGGCTTTGTTCACTTAACAAAACGTTTTCAGAGTTCATCCATATTGTAACATGTATTAATACTCCATTCCTTTTGATGGCTGAATTATATTCTATTGTATAGATATATCACATTTTGTTTATTCATTCCTCAGTTGATGAATAGTTGAGTTGCCTCTGTCTTTTGGCTATCATGAATAGTACTGCTATGAACATTCAGGTACAAGTTTCTGAATGAACACCTATTTTCAGTTCTTTTGGGTATATACCCAGGAGTGGAATTTCTGGGTTGTATGGCAATTCTATTTTCAACTTATTGAAGAATTGTGAACTCTTTTTTGTAGAAGCTGCACCATTTTACATTCCACCAGCAATGTATAAGGACTCCACTTTACCTGTATCCTTGGCCAACACTTGTTATTTTCCCAACACTTGTTATTTTCTTGTTGTTTTTTGTTGTTTCTTTTTTTAAATTATTGTTATAGCCATCGCACCATGTGTGAAGTGGTATCACATTGTGGTTTTAATTTGCATTTCCCTAATGACTAATGACATTAAGCATCGTTACATGTGCTTATTGGCCATTTGTATATCTTCTTTGGAAAAATGCCCATTCTGAAGTGTTTTTCAACACCATCAAACAATTTGATTCTCAGCAGATGCTCACAAAGTGTCCTACAAATTTAACTCAATTCTGACACTCTCTACCTGGATAGAGCATCAAATCTCACAGGCTCAGTTGCACAAGACTGCTCCCCCCATCAGATACCAACTGTAAGTCCAGAGGTTCCCACAACCCCCACTTCCAGTTCCGTCATTTGTTAGAACAGCTTGCAGAGCTCAGGGAAACATTAATTTGGGTTTATCAGCATATTATAAGGATATTATAAAGGATAAAGATCAACAGCCAGATGAAGAGGTTCATAGAGCAAAGACCTGAGGGGTCCCATGCGCAGGAGCTTTTGTCCCTGTGATGTAGCATGTGCCACACTCCAGCATGTGGATCCCTTCAGTAACAGAAGCTCATCAAATTATATGTTCAAGAGTTTTTATAGAACTTTATCTGCAGATCCTCCATGCTCCACACTCCCATGCCCCATGCTGTCCCTTCCCCAAGGTTGGTAGATGGAACTGAACGTTCCAACTTTCTAATCACTTCTGTCTTTCTGGCGATCAGTCCCAACCTGAGGCTATCTAGGGGCTCCACCCTTATTATCTCATTAGCATAAACTCCAGTGTGCTTTAAAGGGATGCTTTATGAATATCAAAAGACACTCCTATTACTCGGGAAATTTCCAGGGTTTTAGATGCTTTGTACCTGGAACCCAGAGCAAACTCCAGATATATTTCTTATGATATCACTATTTATGCATTTGCCCATTTTTTAATTGGGTTGGTTGTCTATTTTTTGTTAAATTATAAGTGTTTATGTATTCTGGATACTAGATCTTTATCAGATATATGATTTGCAAATATTTTCTCCCTTTCTATGGGTTTTTGTGTGTGTGTGTGAAATCTACTTTATGTATTTTTTTCTTTTGTTGCTTGTGCCTTTGGTGTTATATCTAGAATCCATTGCCAAATTGAGGTCATGAAATTTTATCCCTATATTTTCTTCTAATAGTTTTATAGGCCTATCTCTTATATTTAGGTCTTTGGTACATTTTGAGTCAGTTTTTGAAGGTACTGTGAGTAAAGTGTTCAACTTTTGCATGTGGATATCCAGTTTTCTCGGCACCATTTGTTGAAGATGATGCCGCAGGCCGGGTCCAAGGACATGGTGGGAACAGAGAGATTCCTTCAGGACCCTCCAATAGAGTAGATGGAGATAAGATGTGAGCAAGCAGAAGGTGAATGCAGAGTTTATTGAAGATATAGAGAGGGAAGATAACACAGAGCATCCAGGAGACTCAGAAAGGAAAGGAGCATGAGTCTTATCTTTGTTCAGGGCCTGGGTTTTTTAAAATTGAGAATGGTGATCTGGTGTGGTGATCTGGTGCACAGGCATCCAGGAACTGGTTAGAATAAAGACAGGGCCTAGGAGCCAGGAGGCCATGGCATCAAGTTGGCTAGCTCTGGTGGTCTGAAATATGCTGCTTTCTTCATCTAGTCATTCTCACATGGTCCTTCCTTAGATGTTATCTATTCTAGAGAAATCATTAATTCCTCATCCCTTGCAAGGAGGACATACGCTACTTGCGTTAAGAAGGCACATATGGAGTGCAGTGGGATATAGGTCCTAGCAAGAATAGAAGCAGGAAAAGGAGCAAAAAGATTTTTATGGCGTCCTTCAGTTTCCCTGTCTTAAAGAGACTGCTCTTTTCCCAGTTGTGAATTATCTTGTCACCTTCGTTGAAAATCAATTGACCGTAGATGTGTGGGTTTTTTTTTTTTTAAGATTTTATTTATTTATTTGACAGACGGAGATCACAAGCAGGCAGAGAGGCAGGCAGAGAGAGAGGAGGAAGCAGGCTCCCCGTTGAGCAGATGGGATGCAGAGCTTGATCCCAGGACCCTGGGATCATGACCGGAGCTAAAGGCAGAGGCTTTAACCCACTGAGCCACCCAGGCGCCCCAGATGTGTGGGTTTTGACTAGAATTCTATGGTTGGAATAATAGCCTCTAAAGTGAGTGTATGCACACCTAAAAGTATTCAAAATGATCTAGTAGGTTACAGAAGGAAATGATTTAAACTGTATTTTTATTTAATATGTAATATATAACTTATGTAATATGTAATTTGATTAAATATATATCCATAAACAACAAATTAAACTCCTTAATGTTTACCTTATCGTTTAACACTGTGATACACTTTTCTTTCTATATATCATGAACTATCACAGTGCATTTACTATAGGATATCATGAACATGTTTAATTTTACTTAAAAAAGTGTTAAAGGATAAGGCCTATACAATACTTTGTATTGATATGGGAAGACACAAGGCCACTTTTTGGTACCACAGAGAGAGTTCACTAGCAGTCTTTCTCAATCTTTTCTCTCTGGAGGAATTCTTGAAATAATTTTCAGGTCTCAGAGGACCTCTGTATAAAAATTATTTTACCTGCAGTTCATAGTACATTAGCATGATCAGTAAATTATGATATAAAGATTCAATGATAATATCCAGTGTTGTTCTGAGTAGAGAATGATCTATATATTTTTGAGGATCTGTTTATTTTGGTGAACTAATTAGCCTACACTTTTGTGTCATTCCTCCTCCTGATAAAAGATATTAACTCATAATACCTGCTTGATTTTTTTAAACTTGTCTGTGTAGATCTGAAATTCTTATCACAAATTCCTACTAAATGAGAGTCTAATGAGGTTGGTATGTGGTATATGATGTATGCAAGTGGAGTTATTTTCCTTATTTACCATTAAAATATCTTTTTAGCCATCTATTCTTGAAAAAGAATCAGATAGTTAAGATTAGCTTACCTTTCTTGACATTTATTTCTTTATTGCCTTGTCATATATATTTCAAACTCACAAGGCAAATATAATACAGTTTTGTTAAGGAACTGGCTTAAGACAAAATGAAACTTAATTTTTTTAAAGGGAAAAGAAGTAGATTTAATTTACACAAAGGCTATAAATAGATTTTAATTAATGTTATTTACAATGTGAAATTTATTGACAATGTTGAAAAGAAAAGCTACTAAAGCCATAAAACAAGCAATAGGAATAAAAATATGGCCTAAGACCATGTAAAAGCATTTCCTTAATGACCTGCATGATCAGGCTCCCATTGCAAAATCACAAAATTACTATAGACATGTGTTACTTCTTGATCTCTTTTATCAGACTACTATAAAAGAATTTAAAGTATTCTTTTTGAAACTAAAACTAAAGAATGGAATTTACATTTTTATTAAAACCTATGCTTGTTTTTTGTTGGTCCGACACAAAGATTTCATTTTTAACTGAAAAAGACAAATTCTGATGCTTGTTAAATAAGAAAAAAAAACTTACTAACGTATTTTAAAAAGTTAAACTCTTCAGCAAAATGTCCGTTGCTTTCCCTTGAATAACAGGATCCTGCTTTTGCACAGAAATTCAAAACTTGTCCAGAGGCAGATCAGTAAATCTCGTTTTGGGATTGCAGCTCACAAAGTCCTTCTCTCAAAGTCCTATTTCCAGGCTGACCAGAAGCTTCAGTATCATTATCCAAGTCACTACCTTGTGGTGACAGGAAGGGAACATACCATCACAGTGGTTCTGTGGTATTCAATAAGATGTGAGATTTGAAAAAGCCCTTCTCACCTTAAAACCCAAACAACAGTGGAGACATGTCAGGATTTCCTTTTGCAACATAATTTAACAAAAGAGTCCATTTCTTTTAAATCCAAGAATCTTGCCAGTTGAGGTCAAAACATTTTCTCCGAGCTTTTGGTTTACTTTTTTTTAATCCAAAACTCCTCCTGAGAATTCTTCCTCTGCTAAACAAGCAGATTTCTCTTTGTAACAGATTTATGCACGCTTTAACCTGGGTGTTCACACCATTTAAAAAACATTCTCCTGTGAATTGTTCTGTCCTTAATAAAGTTGACATTTTGGTCACATCATCTGGACTTTTAACATTTCTTCATTAACAGGCTTCAACACCAGCACCTCTCTGTGAAGAAAACAGTGTGCTGTGAACAAAGTCAGATTTACCTCGTTCATTAGAGGTAATGAATGGCTCTCCTGGAGCCAATTATTGGTGGGCCCTGTCAGTACAGATGTCCACAATCTTCCTCCAAGGACAGATCTTTTAATTTCCAATGAAGACTGAACATTAAATGTTATCTTGGTCTTAATTTGTTTGCATAGTTCTTTGCAACAGAAAAGCAAAAAACAACAACAACAAAACAAGTTCTCAATTTTCACAAATCTTAACAAATGTTATAAGACATTTAGTGGTAAATTCTGTTGATTCATCAACCTCTATAGAAAAGCAATTGTTCAACTTATTACACAAAACTTGTTTGGCATAATGTTACATGTCAACAGTATGTTGACTGAATGGGCTGCTAGCGAGTAACATTTTCATGGTCATACTACATCTTATCCTACCATTTTACTTCTCTAATTTTACACACTGGAATTATTAGGTTCCCACCAACTGGATGCCTTTTACTTTCTGGATAATAAATAAGTGCTATTAAATAGTTTGCTTCCTGACCCTTGTCACTGATTACGACTTTTTTAAAAATAAGAACTTTACTCTCGTGTTGCGATGTGCACTGGGTGTTAATACATAACTAATGAATCATTGAACACCACATCAAAAACTAATGATGTACTATACAATGGTTAACTGAACATAATTTTAAAAAGATACATTTTTTTACAATTTCCCTCTGAAACTATAAGACAATAAGTCTGTTGTTGTCTTAAAAAAAAAAAAAGAACTTACTCTGCTTTGAGATCTTAATAGCCATTTAAAATACTTGCCAAATGACTCTGATTTAGAGCTGTCTTTGCAATCTAGGGGGTGACATTGCTTAATGTATAAGTTGTTTAATATACACAATGCACAAAGTAATAGAACAGCTTGGATTACCAGACTCCCTTGTCTCCGAGTGCAATGAGGTGCCTCAAAAAGAAGGGCCTCAAAAGATTGGAACACTTCATCATTAACTGTATTAGAGGGATCTATAGATGTAAACCCAGAATTGTTCTCTTCCATCTCACCCCTTGTCTTTAAAAATCACCATGTTGTTGGGAGATTACATATATATAACACTTTATATATATGTGGTGGAATATTATTCAGCCATCATAAAAGATGAGATCTTACCATTTACATTGATGTGGATGGAAATGCAGGATATGGTATTATATTGAGTGAAATAAGTCAATCAGAAAGATAATTACCATAAGATCTCACTCATATGTGGAATTTAAGAAACAAACATAGGATCATAGGGGAAAGGAGAGAAAAATAAAATAAAATGAAATCAGAGAAGGAGACAAACCATAAGAGACTCTTAACCATGGGAAACAAACTGAGGGTTACTGGAGGGGAGGTGGGTGAAGGGATGGGGTAATAAGGTGATAGATATTAAAGAGGGCATGTGGTATAATGAGCACCAGGTATTATATACAACTGATGAATTACTGAACTCTACATATGACATTAATTATATACTATATGTTAATGGATTTTTTTTTTAAGATTTTATTTATTTATTTGACAGAGAGAGATCACAAGCAGGCAGACAGGCAGGCGGGGGGGAGGGGGGCGGAAGCAGGCTCCCTGCTGAGCAGAGAGCTAGACCCTGAGATCATGACCTGAGCTGAAGGCAGAGGCTTAACCCACTGAGCCACCCAGGAGCCCCAAGCTAATTGAATTTAAGTAAAATAAGTTAAAAAAAATTTTTTTAAATAAAAATGACCATGTTGGACAACCACAAATGTTTAAAAAAACAAACACTGGGGTACCTGGGTGACTCAGTCAGTTAAACGTCTGACTTCAGCTTGGGTCATGATCTTGGGTTACTGGGATAGAGCCCCGTGTTGGGCTCCCTGCTCAGTGGGGAGTCTGTTTGTCCCTCTCCCTTTGCCCCGACCCACCTATTCCAGGGTAGGAAGAAAGACCAAAATTCAAGTACAAACTGCTCTCACTCTTTCTTTTTAGGACACCTACAAGTTGCCAGAACTCTTACATGCTCCTAATGGGACTTGGTGGGGAGGAGTTCTCCATCTCCAATGAAAATGGGTTTTTGCCAACTCTGGCAAATGGGGGATGAGCAAATTTTGTTTGATATTGGAACACTAAAGAGTATAACATTTCTTGCCATTCAGGTGTTACAGAGCAAATTCTTACCCCTTCCATGAAGATTTTACTACATTAATCTTATGTTTAAAATTCTATAGTGAAGGGGCGCCTGGGTGGCTCCTGAAGTTTTCCCAAATCTCACAAATCACAATGGAAGATTATGTTCTTGGGAAATTAAACAGGCACTTTAAAATTAAACTGTAGGGGCCCCTGGGTGGCTCAGTGGGTTAAAGCCTCTGCCTTCGGCTCAGGTCATGATCCCAGGCTCCCGGGATCGAGTCCCGCATCGGGCTCTTGGCTTGGCAGGGAGCCAGCTTCCTCCTCTCTCTCTGCCTGCCTCTCTGCCTACTTGTGATCTCTCTCTGTCAAATAAATAAATAAAATCTTTTAAAAAATTAAACTGTAATTAGCTGTTTAATAAGTCAGAAAGTGTCTTGGTTTTTATTCAATATGGCAAAAGGCAGACTCTATATGTTAGGGAAAAATCATTTGGAAGAGCTGTTATTTGACAGTTTTGACTTAAAAATGGCATTTCAGGGGTGCCTGGGTGGCTCAGTCAGTTAAGTGTCCAACTCTTGATTTCCACTTGGGTCATGATCTCAGGGTCATAGGATCAAGCCCCATGCTAGGCTCCACACTCAGGGTGGAGTTGGCTCCAGATTCTCTCTCTCCCTTTCACACTGTTCCCTCCTCCATTTGCTCACTAGTTCGCTCTCTCTTTCTCAAATAAATAAACAAAATCTTTAAAATGGCATTTAATATAGGTAATCTAATAGATTTGATTTTAAATAAAACTTTCCCCTACCTCTTTGGTTTCTTTTTTTTTTTTTTTAAGATTTTATTTATTTATTTGAGAGAGGAGGAGAGAGCATGAGAAGGGAGAAGCAACCTCCTCAAAGAGCTGGGAGCCTGATGTGGGACTCGATCCCAGAACTCCAGGATCATGACCTGAGCTGAAGGCGGTGGCTTAACCAACTGAGCCATCCAGGCACCCTGTCCTCTTTGGTTTCTTATAGGATTCTTTCTTTAATAACCAACAAGCATAGCATTTAGTGACCTATTATCTTTTATTCCAATACTTCCCATCATTATATTAACCTTGTATGAATCTAAAGCTT
Organism: Mustela erminea; assembly: GCF_009829155.1. NCBI lineage: Eukaryota > Metazoa > Chordata > Mammalia > Carnivora > Mustelidae > Mustela > Mustela erminea. The sequence goes on along the minus strand of NC_045620.1, from coordinate 102,388,023 downwards.
ACTAGGTTTATAACTGTCTTTTATTTCCATATTATACATAGCTCTTACTCAACAGTGTAAGACCTTCTTTGACTTCCTCCTTCTTTGACTATCTCCTTCTTTGACTATCTCCACCATCATTATCATTAGCACAATCTGTAAATATTCTTATCAACTTTACAAATCTACTGCTTTGATAGGCAAAGCATGAAATCACTCAGACATTTCAGCGGGTGCTGCTTCCAACAATGTTTTTCCTGCTCTGCTTACTAGTTCTAAATGAGGCTATAACAACAGTAGTTGGTGCATGTCAAATATCATGTTCAGGTTAGAAACCTGTGCTGAAGTTCTCCTCTTGCAGATGCACTCTCCATCCCCAGCAGGGAGCATGCCCTCAAACTTCTCTGGGCCCTCTACCAAAGAATTCAGTGACCAAGCCGAAGAAAAGAAAACCAGCCCAGTTAGAAAATGTTTGGATAAGGAATCTGATTGTTCTGGCTGAGGTCATATGCCTATCCCTGAACCATCATTGTGGCCAGAGGGATGGAATAATATTATTGCCCAAGCACCAGGTTATTAACAGAAGAAACTTGGAAGGCAAAGGTATCCTGAATAGATAAGAACACTAAATACTATTCCATGTTGAATTGGAAGATTCCCCTACCTTCCCCTTTATCTTCTGGGGTTTGTTTTACCTCTTCTGCTATATAAATACATGTTATATAAATAAGTTTGATCTCTTTTTCATAAGAAAACCTTCAAATATGTTAACAGTGCATGTGTTTCCTTTGTTTCTTCCCTTTTCCAACCAGTGACCCCCCTGCTGGTTTCCCCCGGGCATCTAGCCATTCCTTCTTCCCCCTCTGGACTTTCTACCCTTGATGTTGCCTTGCCCTACCCTAAGATGTTGGCCCTTTTCTTCACTGTGCACATTCTCGCTGAGTTAATTAGCATTGCCCACTGCTCTATCATTAGCACACAGCAGCATTTCCTGTGCTTCCGACTCTCTCTGACTCTCTTCTAACAGGATTTACCCAAGTTTCATTTAAAATCTTGCAACACCCACCCTTAGGAATTTTATAAATTATTTCATCATTTGAAATAATTAGGATTTTATTTGCCTACAGGTAAAAGACAGTTGGTATCTTAGTCCATCCAGGTTGCTATAACAAAAAAATATCATAGATGGGGTGTCTTAAACAACAAACATTTATTTCTCACTGTTCTGGAAGCTGAGAAGTCCAATATTAAGATGGGGCCAGACCTCCCTGAAGTCTCTTTGTTCTTCCGTAAAAAAAATATATTGATTAAAGCAATTTACAAGATCAACAGCAAAGATACAGTATTGATTTCTTTGCCTTTCCTTGAGTAGGATTTTCCTTTTTTCTATTTCTTCTATTTTTATCCATTGTTTAATGTTTCAAGCTCCCCAGCCCTGGAGAAATCCATCTGCCTAGCCCTGATTGCTGTGAGCTGCCTACTCTAATCCCAGCAGAAAGCAACTCTATTTGCATTGTATGTGGCTGTTCATAGATAAAAAAAGGACATACTAATAATACATGAGTCTTCTTTTATGGAGCTTGTCTTAAAGTGATAGTATGTGCACTAACAGTGGGAGTTGTAAATTGGTGCTATTTCTTTGAAGGGCAATTTGGAAAATGTATCAAAACATCTTTTAAATGTTCATCACCTTTTAAGAGAATTTATCCTGATTTGTAGAATCATGTGGTAGAATCAAAGAGGTCAGCAAAGTCTTGTTTGGAATCTCAAATAATTGGAAATTTCTAAAATTAGGGGATCGATGAAATAGATAATTGTATATCCATACAAGTATTAATGATGTTGCAGAAATGCACCAACTAAAATGAAAAAAAATTCAGACTATATTGCTAAGTGAAGGAAACTATTTTAAAAAGTATATGTGGATCTATTATCCCATTTTTTTTTCTTTTAAGAATGTGTAGAAAAAGTTCTGGAAGGACTTCCACCAAGACATTAATAAATAGGTGGGATTATGAAACTATGATTATGATTTTCTCTGCTTACTTGCTCATGTTTTTCTATTTTACTTTGAAGACCACAAATTACTTGTGCAATCAAAGACAACAATAAACGATGTTTTGATTGCTGGAAGAGTTATGTGAAAAGTTAATGACCCTGCCAAGAGGTCTAGCATCACCTGCCCCTCCCAGGCCAGCTAAAGTAGGAGTATTCCACTGTAGGTCTGGCCTTCTGGCAAAGGGAGATACATCTTCAAAAACCAGTCTTTGCATTTCACACCCTGACCATCAAGCAACTGCAGAACTATCAGGAATTACAGGTTTCACAACTGGAAGCTCTGACACAGACAATTTTGCCCAAATTTCAACATATTTGCCTGTTTGTTTAAGGAATGAAGACTTCAAACTTCATTCACTGTCTCCAGAATTAACTAGTATTTTGTCAAAATTTGGTACTGTTTCCATAAAAAAAAAAGAGCTTTCCATATTTAACTTCTCTAAGATACACAGCAAAATTGGCAAAGCATCCCATACATCCTAAATTCTCTCAATTACAGCTTCAGTCTACATGGTTTTGGGATTATTATTGCCCTACTATAAAACTGTTATCATTATCAATCACATTATTGAGTACATACAACACACTAGTCACCACACTATATAATATTAAACGTATTATTTAATTTGACTTCCCAACCTACTTTAAAGCACATGCTTTTATTACCATGTAAAATATATAACAATATATATGTGTATAATTTGTAATTATTAGCCCTTGTGGTAGACAAGTATAAAATGGATAACCCAGGATTTCTCTTCCTATTTCCTAACAACACCCTGGAAATTGGGAATGATGAGAGCATCTATTCATAGGATGGTAATGAGCTTTATATAAGTGAATATATGACCATCACAAATAAAGCTGCTATACACATTCATTTCCAAGGCTTTGTATGGATATGTATTCTCTTGGGAACATAAATGAGTAGAATGGCTGGTTCATATTGGTATATGTTTAACTTTTTTTTTTTTAAGATTTTATTTATTTATTTGACAAACAGAGGGAGAGATCACAAGTAAGCAGATAGGCAGAGAAAGGGGGAAGCAAGCTCCCTGCTGAGCAGAGAGCCTGATGCAGGGCTCAATCCCAGGACCCTGAGATCATGACCTGAGCTGAAGGCAGAGACTTTAACCCATTGAGCCAGCAAGGTGCGCCCTATGTTTAACTTTTTAAAATAATCTGCCAGATGGTTTCTCCAAAGTTGACATACCATTTTATATCCTCATCAACAATGTGGGAGTTGAAGTTCCTTATATTGTCATCAACACTTGGAATAAGTGATTTTAGCCATTCTAGTGAGTATGTAGTAACATCTCATTGATATTAATTTATAGTTTCCTAGTAGCTAATGATGCTGAGCACCTTTTCATATATGTATTTGCCAGCTATATATCTTCTTTAAGTGTCTGTTCAAATCTTTTGCCAACTTATCATGGGTTATGGTTTGCTTATAACTGAGTTTTTAAAATTTTTGTATATTCTGGATCTAAGTCTTCTATCAGATATGATTTAAAAATATTTTATTTGTGGATACTCCTTTTATTCTCTTAACACTGTCTTTTGAAGAATAGAAATGTTAAATTTTGACCAAGTCTAATCTACTAATTTTTTAAAAAATTTATTTGACAGATCACAAGTAGGCAGAGAGGCAGGCAGAGAGAGAGAGAGGAGGAAACAGGCTCCCTGCTGAACAGAGAGCCGAATGCGGGGCTTGATGCAGGGCTCGATCCCAGGACCCTGGGATCATGACCTGAGCCGAAGGCAGAGGCTTTAACCCACTGAGCCACCCAGGCACCCCAAATCTATTAATTTTTTAATGAACTGTACTTTTGGTAGCAACTCTAAGAAATCTTTATCTAAACCATTGCCACAAATATTGTCTCATATATTTTCTTTTAAAAGTCTTATAGTTTCAGGGGGTACCTGGGTGGCTCATTTGGATGAACATCCAACCCTTGATTTTAACTCTGATCATGGTCTTAGGGTCATGGAATTGAGCCCTGGGTTGGGCTCCATACTCAGCAGGGAGTCTGCTTGGGATTTTCCCTCTTCCTCTTCCTCTGCTCTTCCTTCTGCTTGTTCTCTCTCTCTCTCTCAAAAATAATAACTAAATAAATCTTTAAAAAATTTCATAGTTTCAGATCTAAGATCTATTTTGAGTAAATTTTTGTATATAGCACAGATATGGACAGAAGTATACTTTATTTAGATTTCTTTGTATATTGATACCCAGTTGTTCCAGTACCATTTAAAAACACTAAATTTTCTTGCACCTTTGTAAAAAATCAGTTTCCTGTATACATATGGTTTATTGGTGGACTTTATTGTTTCATGGATATTTTTCTACTTTTGTACTAATACTACACTTTCATCTTACAATAATTTTTGAAATCAGTGTAAGTTTTTAATCTTCTACTTTTTCAATCATGTTTTCACTTTTTTAGGTCCTTTTCATTTTCAATAAACATATAATGTATTTTTATCCCCAGGGGTACAGGTCTGTGAATCTCCAGGTCTACACATTTCACAGCACTCATCATAGCACATACCCTCTCCAATGTCCATATCCCCACCACCCTCTCCCATCCCCCCTTCTGCCCAGCAACCCTTAGTCTGTTTTTTGAGATTGAGTCTTTTATGGTTTTTCTCCCTCCCAATCCCATCTTCTTTCATCTTCTCTTTTCCTACCTCCCAAACCCCCCATGTTGCATCTCCACTTCCTCATATCAGGGAGATCATATGATAGTTGTCTTTCTCCGATTGACTTATTTTGCTAAGCATAATACCCTCTAGTTCCATCCACATCGTCGCAAACGGCAAGATTTCATTTCTTTCGATGGCTGCATAGTATTCCATTGTGTATATATACCACCTCTTCTTTATCCATTCATCTGTTGATGGACACCTAGGTTCTTTCCATAGTTTGGCTATTGTGGACATGCTGCTATAAACATTTGGGTGCACATGCCCCTTTGGATCACTACATTTGTATGTTTAGGGTAAATACCCAGTAGTGCAATTACTGGGTCATAGGGTAGCTCTATTTTCAACTTTTTGAGGAACCTCCATGCTGTTTTCCAGAGTGGTTGCACCAACTTGCATTCCCACCAACAGTGTAGGAGGGTTCCCATTTCTCCGAATCCTTGCCAGCATCTGTCATTTCCTGACCTGTTAATTTTAGCCATTCTTACTGTGTGAGGTGGTATCTCATTGTGGTTTTTATTTGTATTTCTCTAATGCCGAGTGATGTAGAGCACTTTTTCATGTGTCTGTTGGTCATCTGGATGTCTTCTTTGCAGAAATGTCTGTTCATGTCCTCTGCCCATTTCTTGATTAGATTATTTGTTCTTTGGGTGTTGAGTTTGCTAAGCTCTTTATAGATTTTGGATACTAGCCGTTTACCTGATATGTCATTTGCAAACATCTTCTCCCATTCTGTCAGTTGTCTTTTGGTTTTTTAACGGTTTCCTTTGCTGTGCAAAAGTTTTTGATCTTGATGAAATCCCAATAATTCATTTTTGCCCTTGCTTCTGTTGCCTTTGGCAATGTTCCTAGGAAAAAGTTGCTGTGGTTGAGGTCAAAGAGGTTGCTGCCTGTGTTCTCCTCAAGGATTTTGATGGATTCCTTTCTCACATTAAAATCTTTCATCCATTTTGAGTCTATTTTCGTGTGTGGTGTAAGGAAATAGTCCAATTTCATTTTTCTGCATGTGGCTGTCCAATTTTCCCAGCACCATTTGTTGAAGAGGCTGTCTCTTTTTCATTGGACATTCCTTCCTGCTTTGTCGAAGATTAATTGACCATAGAGTTAACGGTCTATTTCTGGACTCTCTATTCTGTTCCATTGATCTATGTGTCTTTTTGTGCCAGTACCATACTGTCTTGAGGATGACAGCTTTGTAATAGAGCTTGAAGTCTGGAACTGTGATGCCACCAACTTTGGCTTTTGTGATGCCACCAACTTTGGCTTTCTTTTTCAATATTCCTTTGGCTATTCGAGGTCTTTTCTGGTTCCATATAAATTTTGGGATTATTTGTTCTATTTCTTTGAAAAAAATGGATGGGATTTTGATAGGGATTGCATTAAATGTGTAGATTACTTTAGGTAGAATAGACATTTGCACAATATTTATTCTTCCAATCCAGGAGCATGGAACATTTTTCCATTTCTTTGTGTCTTCCTCAATTTCTTTCATGAGTACTTTATAGTTTTCTGAGTATAGATTCTTTGGCTCTTTGGTTAGTTTATTCCCAGGTATCTTATGGTTTTGGGTGCAATTGTAAATGGGATTGACTCCTTAATTTCTCTTTCTTCTGTCTTGTTGTTAGTGTAAAGAAACAAAAGTAATTTCTGTGCATTTACTTTATATCCTGACACTTTACTGAATTCCTGTACAAGTTCTAGCAGTTTTGGAGTGGAACCTTTTGGGTTTTCCACATATCATCTGCGAAGAGTGATAGTTTGACTTCTTCTTTGCAATTTGGATGCCTTTAATTTCTTTTTGTTGTCTGATTGCTGAGGTTAGGACTTCTAGTACTATGTTGAATAGCAGTGGTGATAATGGACATCCCTGCCATGTTCCTGACCTTAGTGGAAAAGCTTTCAGTTTTTCTCCATTGAGAATGATATTTGCAGTGGGTTTTTCGTAGATGGCTTTGATAATATTGAGGTATGTGCCCTCTCAATAATATTGAGGTAGTTTATATGTCTCTAGAAATGTATCCATTTCTTCCAGATTGTCGAATTTGTTGGCGTAGAGTTGCTCATAGTATGTTCTTATAATTGTTTGTATTTCTTTGGTGTTGGTTGTGATCTCTCCCTTTCATTCATGATTTTATTTGTGTCCTTTCTCTTTTCTTTTTGATAAGTCTGGCCAGGGGTTTGTCAATCTTATTAATTCATTCAAAGAACCAGCTCCTAGTTTTGTTGATTTGTTCTATTGTTTTTTTAGTTTCTATTTCATTGATTTCTGTTCTGATCTTTGTGATTTCTCTTCTCCTGCTGGGTTTAGGCTTTCTTTCTTGTTCTTTCTCCAGCTCCTTTAGGTGTAGGGTTAGGTTGTGTATTTGAGACCTTTCTTGTTTCTTGAGAAAGGCTTGTACCGCTATATATTTTCCTCTCAGGACTGCCTTTGTTGTGTCCCACAGATTTTGAACTGTTGTGTTTTCCTTATCATTTGTTTCCATGAACTTTTTCAATTCTTCTTTAATCCCCTGGTTGACCAATTCATTTTTTAGAAGGATGCTGTTTAGTCTCCATGTATTTGGGTTCTTCCAAATTTCCTCTTGTGATTAAGTTCTAGCTTCAGAGCATTGTGGTCTGAAAATATGCAGGGAATGATCCCAATCTTTTGATACTGGTTGAGACCTGATTTATGACCCAGGATGTGGTCTATTCTGGAGAATGTTCCATGTGCACTAGAGAAGAACGTGTATTCTGATATTTTGGGATGGAATGTTCTGAATATATCTGTGATGTCCACCTGGTCCAGTGTGCCATTTAAGACCTTTATTTCCTTGTTGATCTTTTGTTTAGATGATGTGTCCATTTCAGTGAGGGGAGTGTTAAAGTCCCCTACTATTATTGTATTATTGTTGATGTATTTCTTTGATTTTGTTACTAATTGGTTTATATAGTTGGCTGCTCCCATGTTAGGGGCATAGATATTTAAAATTGTTAGGTCTTCTTGTTGGACAGACCCTTTGAGTATGATAGAGTGTCCTTCCTCATCTCTTATTATAGTCTTTGGCTTAAAATCTAATTGATCTGATATAAGGATTGCCACCCCAGCTTTCTTTTGATGTCCATTAGCATGGTACATTGTTTTCCACCCCCTCACTTTAAATCTGGAGGTGTCTTTGGTTCTAAAATGAGTTTCTTGTAGGCAGCATATTGATGGGTTTTGTTTTTTTATCCATTCTGATACCCCGTGTCTTTTGATTGGGGCATTTAGCCCATTAACATTCAGGGCAACCATTGAGAGATATGAATTTAGTGCCATTGTATTGCCTGTAAGGTGACTGTTAATGTATATTGTCTCTGTTTCTTTCTGATCTACTACTTTTAGGGTCTCTCTTTGCTTAGAGGACCCCTTTCAATATTTCCTGTAGAGCTGGTTTGGTGTTTGCAAATTCTTTCAGTTTTTGTTTGTCCTGAAAGCTTTTTATCTCTCCTTCTATTTTCAATGATAGCCTAGCTGGATATAGTATTCTTGGTTGCATGTTTTTCTCATTTAGTGCTCTGAATATATCATGCCAGTTCTTTCTGGCCTTCCAGGTCTCTGTGGATGAGTCTGCTGCCAATCTAATATTTTTACCATTGTATGTTACAGACTTCTTTTCCCGGGCTGCTTTCAGGATTTTCTCTTTGTCGCTAAGACTTGTAAATTTTACTATCAGGTGACGGGGTGTGGACCTATTTTTATTGATTTTGAGGGGCATTCTTTGCATCTCCTGGATTTTGATGTTTGTTTCCTTTGCCATATTAGGGAAATTCTCTACAATAATTCTCTCCAATGTACCTTCTGCTCCCCTCTCTCTTTCTTCTTCTTCTGGAATCCCAATTATTCTAATGTTGTGTCGTCTTATGGTGTCGCTTATCTCTCGAATTCTCTCCTCGTGGTCCAGTATTTGTTTGTCTCTCTTTTGCTCAGCTTCTTTATACTCTGTCATTTGGTCTTCTATGTCACTAATTCTTTCTTCTGCCTCATTTATCCGAACAGTAAGGGCTTCCATTTTTGATGCACCTCATTAATTGCTTTTTTAATTTCAACTTGGTTAGATTTTAGTTTTTTTTGTTTCTCCAGAAAGGGCTTTTATCTCTCTGGAGAGTGTTTCTCTAATATCTTCTATGCCTTTTTCAAGCCTGGCTAGAACCTTGAGAATCGATTCTTAACTCTAGATCTGTCATATTACCAGTGTCCGTACTGATTAGGTCCCCAGCCTTCAGTACTGCCTCTTGTTCTTTTTTTTGTGGTGAGTTTTTCTGCCTTGTCATTTTGTCCAGATAAGATTTGCTTTCTCCTCTGAAATTCCGCTGTTCTCCTTGGTAAGTGAAGTTGGTCTTGGCTGGGTTTCTTGTTGATCTTCTGGGGGAGGGGCCTGTTGTAGTGATTCTCGAGTGTCTTTGCCAGAGGCGGAATTGCCCCACCCTTATTGGGGGCCAGGCTAAGTAATCCGCTTGGGTTCGCATTTGGGAGCTTTTGTTCCCTGAACGCTTTCCTTAGATTTCCGGAGGACGGGAATGATAATGGTGGTTTCCCAATCTCCAGCCCAGAGTAGCCGAGAGCTCAGGGTCCCGCTTCTCAGTGCACACTCAGAGAAAAGTGCCCAATCGCTCCTGTCTCCCTGGCTTCTGGTCGCACTTGGAGAAAAGCGCTCCGTCGCTTAGGTCTCCCTGGCTTCCAGCCACATGCTTGGAGAAAAGTGCTCAGTCACTCTGTCTCTCTGGACTCTGGCCGCGCTCTGAGCTAACCCAGCCTGTGCCCAGTTCACGGTAACCCTGAGCTGAGAGCTCACTCCTCGGCTTTGTCACTGTAGCCAGCTTCCCCGCTCTAATACCTTCCAGCTCTGCGACACTCAGACACCCCTGGTCCTTCTGTGACCCCACGGGACCTGGAGTTAGGCTGACCCCACGTGGGCTTCCCCCTGGTTTAGCCTCTGGAGCAATGTCCCTCAGTGGAGCAGACTTTTAAAAGTCCTGATTTTGTGCTCCATTGTTCCGCCGCTTGCTGGGAGCCGGTCCCTCCCCCTGCCATCTATCTTCCCATCACTCTGGATTCACTTCTTCGCTGGTCCTATCTTTCAGAAAGTGATTGATTTTCTGTTGCTCTTGTTCTCTTGTTCTGTTGCTCTTGTTGCTCTTCTTCTCTTCGATTTCCCGTTGGATTTGTAGGTGTTCACAATGGTTAGATAACTATCTAGCGATCCCCTGCTACCTGATGTCATCTCAGCCTGCTACTTCTCCACCATCTTGACTCCTCCTCTCCTTTTCATCTTCATATGAATTTTAGAATCAGTTTGTCAATTTCTACAAAAAGTCTGATGGGATTTGCATTAAGATTTCATTAAAACTATAGAACAATTTTGGGAGAAATGATATCATAATATTGAGTCTTCTGAGCCATGAACACAGTATATCCATTTTATTAATTTCTTTAATTTCTCTCAGTGATGTATTATCATTTTCAGTGTACAAATCTTTCATATCTTTTGTCAGTTATCTCTATTCAATACTTTTATGTTATTATAAATGGTAATTTTTTATTTCAGTTTTCAATTGTTTATTGCCAGTATAAAGGACAATAATTTATTTTGTCTGTTGGTCTTATACAACCTTGCAGAACTCATATATTCTAAACCCATAATGGAATTGGGAGATTCTTTTGAATTTCCCACATAGACGCTCATATCTCAAATAAAAATAGTTTTACTTCTTCCTGCCCAATCTGGATGCCTTTCTAAAAAGATTTATTTATTTATTTTGGGGAGGGGCGAGTTAGAGAGTCTTAAGCAGACTCTGCATTGAGCACAGAGCTGGACATGGGGCTCAATCTCACAAACCTGGGATCACAACCTGAGCTGAAAGGAATAGTCCACCTCGTAACCAACTGTGCCACCCAGATGCCCCTGATGCTTTTTATTTCTTTTTTGTGCCTTATTGCACTGGCTAGAATCTCGCATAATGTTAAATAGAGAGGGGGGAAAAAAGCATTCAGTCTTTTCTTTCTTTCTTTCTTTCTTTCTTTTTTTGTATTCAGTCTTTTACCATTAAGTGTATTACGGGGTTTTTTGTTGTTGTTGTTGTTTTTATAGATGCCCTTCATCACGTGGAGGAGGTTCCCTTCTATCTCTTATTTGCTGTATTCTTGGGAGTTAATGTTAGATTTTGTCAAATGCTTCTCCTGCATCTACTTAGATAATCATATGACTTTTTTTTTTTAGTTTATTAATAAGGCAAATTATATTGACTTATTTTCAAGTATTAAATGAACCTGGCACTCCTGGGGTAAGTTCCACTTGCTCACCATGTATTGTCTTTTTAATTCTTTGTTGGTTTGAATCACTAAGATTTTGTTTAGAATTTTTACATGTGTGTTTATAAGGGATATTGTTATGTGGTTTTCTTCTGTAAAGTCTTTCTTTACCAGAGAAGAGTTTTTATAATACTATTTCTTTCTTAAATATTTGGTAGAATTCCCCAATGAAGCAATTTGGACCTGGAGTTTTCTTTGTGGAAAGATTTTTTAACAGCAGATTCAATTTCTTTAACAGATATGGGCTACTCAGCCCATCTATTTCTTCTTGAATAAACTTTAGTAGTTTGTGTCATTCAAGGAATTTGATCATTTCTTCTAAGTGTTTTAATTTATTTACAAAAAGTTTTTTTTTAAGATTTTATTTATTTAACAGACAGAGATCACAAGTAGGCAGAGAGGCAGGCAGAGAGAGGAGGAAGCAGGCTCCCCACCGAGCAGAGAGCCTGATGCGGGGCTTGATCCAAGGACCCTGGGATCATGACCTGAGCTGAAGGCAAAGGCTCTAACCCACTGAGCCACCCAGGCGCCCCACAAAAAAGATTTTTATAATAATCCCTGTTTATCCTTTAATATAATCTGTAAAGTATGTTGTGATGTCACCTTTCTTTATGCTGTTGTTGTCTTACATTTGCTAATACATCTGGTATAAGCCCCATAATGCATTTTTATTATTATTTCATCATTATTTTCATTAGAAAGTAAGTTTTCTTTTCTTTTTTTTTATTCATTTACTTACTTATTTATTTATTTATTTGAAAGAGAGAGAGAAAGAGATAGTGATAGAGATAACGAGAGAGAGAACACACAGGGAGGAGAGGGAGAAACAGGTTCCCACTGAGCATGAAACCCAATGTAGGTCTCAATCCCAGGACCGCAGCACGATGACCTGAGCTGAAGGCAGATGTCCAGCCAACTGAGCCACACAGGTGCCCCATACGTTCTCTTTTAAAGAGACCTAATAAGAAAATGTGATATGTTTACCATACAGTTGCCATTTCTAGTGCTTTTTTTTTTTAAGATTTTATTTATTTATTTGACAGAGAGAGGTCACAAGTAGGCAGAGAGGCAGGCAGAGAGAGAGAGGAGGAAGCAGGCTCCCTCCTGAGCAGAGAGCCCGATGCGGGACTCGATCCCAGGACCCTGAGATCATGACCTGAGCCGAAGGCAGTGGCCCAACCCACTGAGCCACCCAGGCACCCATCCAGTGCTTTTTACTCCTTTGTGTAGATCTATATTTCCATCTGGTATTATTTTTCTTCTTGTTTTAGGATTTTCTTTAACATTTCTTTCTTTCTTTTTCAGTGTACTTTCTTCTTTTTTATTTTTTGTTGTTTCATATACAGTGTACTTTCTTTTTTATTGCAGTTTCAAGTTTTATTAAAATTACAGTTAGTTAACATATAGTGTAATATTAGATCCAAGAGTAGAATTTAGGGGGCACCTGGGTGGCTCAGTGGGTTAAGCCTCTGCCTTCAGCTCAGGTCCTGATCTCAGGGTCCTGGGATCCAACCCCACGTTGGGCTTTCCACTCCATGGGGAGCCAGCTTCCCCACCTAACCCTCTGTCTGCCTCTCTGCCTATTTGTGATCTCTGTCTGTCAAATAAATAAATAAATAAAATCTTTAAAAAAAAAAAAGAGTAGAATTTAGTGATTCATTATTACATATAACACCCAGTGCTCATCACAACTGCCCTCCTTAATACCCATCACCCATTTAACCCATCTTTCCACGCACCTCCCCTCCAGCTACCCTCAGTTTGATCTCTATAGTTGAGTCTGCTTTATGTTTTGCCTCTCTCTTTTTTCCTCCTATGTTCATCTGTTTTGTTTCTTAAATTCCACATATGAGTGAAATGATATAGTATTTGCCTTTCTCTGACTGACTTATTTTGTTTAGCATGATACACTCTAGTTCCATTTGTGTCGTTGCAAATAGCAATATTTCCTTTTTTTTAAGATTTCATTATTTTTTATAGTTGAGTGGTATATATACATATACATATATATACATATATATATATGTATATATATGTATATGTATATATACCACTCAACTATAAAAAATAATGAAATATATATATACATATATATATGTATATATACCACTTCTTCTTTATTCATCAGTCAATGGACATTTGGGCTCCTTCCTCATCCTGGCTATTGTTGATAATGCTGCTATAAACATCAGGGTGCATTTATCCCATTAGATCACTATTTCTGTATCCTTTGGGCAAATACCCACTGGTACAATAGCTGGATTCATGGGTAGTTCTATTTTTAACTTTTTGACTAATCTCCACACTGTTTTTCAGAGTGGTTATATCAGTTTGCATTCCCACCAACAATGTAAGAGGGTTTTCCCTTTCTCTGCATCCTCACCAAAATATATTGTTCCCTGTGTTGAGCATGTTTTCATGTGTCTATTAGCCATCTTTATGTCTTCTTTGTGAAGATGTCTATTCATGTCTTCTCCCCATTTTTAACTGGATTATTTGTTTTTTGGGGTATTAAGCTTAATAAGTTCTTTATAGATTTTGGATACTAACCTTTTATCAGATATGTCATTGAAGCAAATATCTTCTTCCGTTCTAAAGGTTGCCTTTTTAATTTTGTTGATTGTTCCATTCACCGTGCAGAAGCCTTCCTTGATGAAGTCCCTATAGTTCATTTTTGTTTTTGTTTCCCTTGCCTCAGGAGATGTATTTAGTAAGAAGTTGCTATGGAAGATATCAAAGAGGTTCTTCTGTGTTCTTCTCTAGAATTTTCATGGTTTCCTGTCTCACATTTAGGTCTTTAATCCATTTTGAACTTATTTTTGTGTATGGTTTAGAAAGTGGTCCAGTTTCATTCTTCTGCATGTCCGGTTGTCCGGTTTTCCCAACACCATTTTTTAAAGATACTGTCTTTTTTCCATTGGATATTCTTTCCTGCTTTGTCAAAGAGTCGTTGACCATAGAGTTGGTTGTGGATCTGTTTCTGGGTTCTCTACTCTTTCTTATTGATCTATATGTCTGTGTTTGTGCCAGTACTATACAGTCTTGATCACCACAGCTTTGTAATATAACTTGAAGTCCAGAATTGTGATGCCTCCAGCTTTGCTTTTCTTTTTCAAGTTTGCTTTGGCCATGCAGGGTCTTTTGCGGTTCCATACAAGTTTTAGGATTGTATTCTAGCTCTGTGAAAAATGCTGGTGGTATTTTAATAAGGATTGCATTAAATGTGTAGGTTGCTCATAATATAGACATTTTAACAGTATTTGTTCTTCCAATCCATGAGCATGGGATATTTTTCCATTTCTTTGTGCCCTTTTCAGTTTCTTTCATAAGTGTTCTATAGTTTTCAGAGTACAGATTATTTTTGTCTTTGGTTAGGTTTATTTCTAGGTATCTTATGATACCTAGGTTTTGATGCAGTTGTAAATGGGATCAATTCCTTGATTTCTTTCTGTTGCTTCATTATTGGTATATAGAAATGCAACAAATTTCTGTACATTAATTTTTTTATCCTGCACCATTATTGAATTTGTACATCAGTTCTAGCAATTTTTTTGGTGAAGTCTTTCAGGTTTCTCCAAAAGTATCATGTCATCCACAAATACTGAAAGTTTGACTTCTTCCTTGCCGATTTGGCTTTTTGGGTTCCTTGCCTTTCATTTCTTTCTGTTGTCTGATTGCTGGAACTAGAACTTCCAGTACTATGTTAATTGACAGTGGTGATAATAGACATCCCTTTCTTGTTCCTGACCTTAGAGGAAAAGCTCTCAGTTCTTCATTGAGTATAATATTAGCTGTGGGTCTTTCCTATATAGCCTTTCTGATGTTGAGGTATGTTCTCTTTATCCCTACTTTGTTAAGATTTTTTTCAAATATTTTATTTATTTATTTGAGAGTGAGTAAGAGAAAGAGAGAGCATGATCTGGGAGAGAGGCAGAGGGAGAAGGAGAATCAGACTCCCACTGAGCTCTCAGAGAGACCAATGTGGGGCTCAATCCTAGGACACTGGGATCATGACCTGAGCTGAAGAAAGATGCTTAACCAACTGTGCCACCCAGGCACCCCTAAGTGTTTTTTATTAAGAATGGATGCAGTACTTTGTCAAATGCTTTTTCTGCATCTATTCAGAGGATCATATGGTTCTTAACTTTTCTTTTATTAATGTGCTGTAGAATGTTGATTGATTTACAAATATTGAACCACCCTTGTAACCCAGGAATAAATCTCACTTGATTGTGGTGAATGATTTTTTTTTTAAGGTACTGTTGGATTAGATTCACTAATATTTGCCTGAGAATTTTTGCATCCATGTTCATCAAGGATATTGGCCTGTAATTATCTTTTTTAGTAGTGTCTTAGTCTGATTTTGGAATCAAGGTCATACTGGCCTTCTAGGATGAGATTGGAAGTTTTCCTTCCATTTCTATTTTTTGTAACAATTTGAGAAGAATAGGTATTAACACTTCTTTAAATGTAGAATTCCCCTGGGAAGCTATATGGCCCTGGAATTCTGTTTGTTGGGATATTTTTTATTACTAATTCAATTTCTTTGCTGGTTATCAGTCCTTTCAACTTTTCTATTTCTTCCTGTTTCAGTTTTGATAGTGTATATGTTTATAGAAATTTATCCATTTCTTCAAGATTGCCCAATTTTTGGCATATAATTTTTCATAATATTCTCTTATAATTGTATTTTTGTGCTGTTGCTTGTGATCTCTCCTCTCTCATTTGTGATTTTATTTATTTGTGACCTTTCTATTTTCTTTTTTATAAGTCTGGTTAGGGGTTTATCAATTTTATTAATTTTTTCAAAGAATCAGCTCCTGGTTTCATTGATCAGTTCTACTGCTTTTTGTTTTTTAATTTTCTATATCATTTTTTTCTGCTCTAATCTTTATTATTGCCCTTCTTCTGCTGGTGTTAGGCTTCATTGTTGATCTTTTTTCTAGCTCCTCTAGGTCTAAGGTTAGGTTGCGTAGTATTTGAGATGTTTCTTGCTTCTTGAGGTAGGCCTGTATTCCTATATACCTCCCTTTTAAGACTGTGTTTGCTGCACCCCAAAGGTTTTGGATGGTAATGCTTTCATTTTCATTTGTTTCCGTGTACTTTTTAATTTCTTCTTTAATCTCCTGGTTGACCCATTTATTCTTTAGTAAGATGTTCTTTAAACTTTATGTATTTGTGGTCTTTCCAAATATTTTCTTATGGTGGACTTCAAGTTTCATAGCATTGTGGTCTGAAAATATGCATGGCTGATTTCAGTCTTTTTGCACTTTGAGGCCTGATTTGTGACCTAGAATGTGATCTATTCTGAAGAATGTCCCAAGTGCCCTCAAAAAGAACATGTATTCTGCTGCTTTAGGATGAAATGTTCTGAATACATCTACTAAGTCCATCTAGACCAGTGTGTCATTCAAAGCCATTGTTTCCTTGTTGATTTTCTGCTTCAGTGGTCTTCCGTTGCTGTAAGTGGGATGTTAAAGTACCCTACTATTATTGTATTATTATCAATAAGTTCTTTTTTTTATATCAGTAAGTTCTTTTATGTTTGTTATTGTTTTATATATTTGGGTGCTCCCAAGTTGGGGGTGTAGATACTTACAATTGTTAGATTTTCTTGTTGGATAGACACTTTTATTGTGGTATAGTGCTCTTCAGCATCTCTTGCTATGGTCTTTGTTTTAAAATCTAGTTTGTCTAGTATGACTGCTCTGGTTTTCTTTTGATGTCCATTTGCATGATAAATAGTTCTCCATGCCCTCGCTGTCAATCTGTAGGTGTCTTTAGGTAAAATGAGTCTCTTGTATGCAGCATATAGATGGATCTTGTTTTTTTCTTTCAATCCATTTTGACACCTTATGTGTTTTGATTGGAGCATTTAGTGCATTTACATTCAGAGTAATTACTGATAGATATAAATTTAGTGCCATTTTGTTACTTGTTTTGTCATTGTTTCTAGGGATTTTCCCTATTCCTTTCCACTCTTTGTCAGTTTTGGTCTTTATTTCCTAGTCAAAGAGTCCCCTTTAGTATTTCCTTAAGGCTGGTTTTGTAGTCATGAATTCCTTTAGCTTTTGTTTGTTTGGGAAACTCTTTTATCTGTCCTTCTATTCTTAATGACAGCCTTGCTGTAGAGTATTCTTGGCTGCATGATTTTTCTCATTCAACACATTAAATATACCATGCCACTTTCTTCTGGCCTGCTAAGTTTCTGTGGAAAGATCTGCTGTTAACCTTATTTGTCTTCCCTTGTAAGCTAGGGACTTCTTTCATCTTGTTGCTTTTAGGATTTTTTTCTATGTCTCTGTATTTTGCAAATTTAACTAAAATATGTCTGAGTGTTGACCTGCTTTTATTGGTTTTGATGGACATATTCTGTGCCTCCGGGATTTGGATGTCTGTTTCCCTCTCCAGATTAGGAACATTTTCAGCTATAATTTTCTTATATAAACCTCCTGCACCCTTTTCCCTCTTTTCTTCTTCTGGAACTCCTAAGACACAAATCTTATTATACTTTATGGATTCACTAAGTTCCCTAAGCCTACAGTCATGATCTAATATTTCTCTTTCCCTCTTCTTTTCAGCCTCATTATTTTCCATAATTTAATCTTCTGTATCACTTATTCATGCCTCAGCTTCTTCTGTCTTTGTGGTCATTACAGCCAGTTGGTTTCAAATCTTGGTTATTGCATTTTTTTTTCAGCCTGCCTAGTTCTTAGGTCTTTTATCTCTGTGGTAAGAAACTCCCTGGTGTCTTCTGTGCTTTTCTCAAGCCCAGGTAGTATCCTTATGATTGTTGCTTTAAATTCTGGATCAGGCATATTACATATTATATGTATAATATTGCATATAATAATTGTATATATATATATATGTGTGTGTGTGTGTGTGTGTGTGTGTGTGTGTGTGTGTATATATATATATATGAAATATTACATATTATATCTGTTTCAGTTAAATCCCAGGCTGTAACCTTTTCCTGTTCCTTCTTTTGGATGAATTCCTCTGTCTTTGCATTTCATTTAGGTCTCTGTCTTCTTCTGTGTGTTAGGAAAGCTTGTTATGTTTCCAGCTCCTGGGAGTAATGGTTTTATGAAGAAGAGGTCATATACTGGCCAGGGCCTGGCACTTCAGGAAGTGTCTCTGGTATATGCTGTGTGCACTCTGCTGCTGTGTTTTGGCTGCTGTTTCCCTCAGGTCAGTCCTCTGAAGAGTTTCTTCTTGACTGCAGTGGGAGTGTTAGGACCTTGGCCAGAAAATGGCAGGTTTTAACTAGGTGTGCTCTGGTCTGTTTGTTAAAAGAGACCTGATGCTACTTCCACTGCAGCTGAAACACTGCAGAACTCTATGGTCAGTGGATGTGGTGTGTGTGGATGGTTGTACTGGTTTTCTGGGGGGAGGAGCCTGTTGCACTGGTTCTCAGGCACACTTGCTAGAAAAAAAGCAGTACCAGCAGAGCAGTGGGGCAGGCTTGGGTTAAGCAGTTTAGGCCACCACTGTTGGCGCTGTGCTGTTTACTCAAGTTGGTTTATGCTGAGGGGTGAGGGAGAGAAATGGCACCAGCCAGCTCCCTCATTCCTGGGGAGGGAAGTTAGCACTGGCTGCTGTCTGAAAGTCTTCCCATAAGAATGAACATTCTCTCCTCATGTGTCCCAGGTGTTCCTCTGACCACTGCCTCCACCCTGTCTGTGTCCAGGCCATCTGCCCAGTCTGGCAGAATAGGACACCTTGGGCTCTATCCTGGGCAAGCCAGCTGAGTTTTAAAACTTCAAACTAGGGACCTGGTGTGGCAAGGACCCAACACAGGTCCTCTGCAGGAAGGTCTTGCCATGCTGGGACTGATGTATGTTTGTTCAAGAAGGGCAATTGCACCAAAGCACAGGAGTGTGGAATTTGGAGTAAAGCACAGCAAAGAGCCAGTGTCCGGGTTAGCTTCCCTCAGCAGATATCTCAGCACCTATGCTTTGGGTCAGGGAGGGAAATGGCACCCACCAGCTTTTTTGTCCCTGGAGAGGCAATGCCACTTCTCCCAGATGTGCTCCAAGAAAGGGAAACTATCTCTTCCAGTGCATCTTAGGGGATCATTGGATTGAGCCATCTGCCTCAGGGCTGTCTGCCCTCCTTCTCCACAGGAGCACTGCAGTGTCCTCAGGGCTCCACACTGGCCACCAGGGACTTCTAAAACTCCAGGCTTTGAGCCCTGCTGCTTATAAAAACTCACAAAAATCAGCCTCTCTGGTTTTCCCAGTCAGTGGCTTTAGGTAAGTGGTTTTTTGTGTGATCCCCTATGCAGTCCTCTTTCTCTCTCTCTGTCTCTATCTGTTTCTCCCTCCACCCCCAACCATGACCGGGGCTCCCATACCCTCCATAGGCCAAATAATATTCCGTTGTGGATATATGCCACATCTTCTTTTTCCATTCACCTATTGATGGACACTTAGGTTACTTCTGTATCTTGGCTATTGTAAATAATGCTGAAATGAACATAGTGGTGCATATTCCTTTTTGAATTAGTGTTTTCATTTTCTTAGAGTAATTACCCAGTAGTGGAATAACTGGATCATATGGTATTTCTATTTTTAATTTTTTGAGAAACCTCCATACTGTTTTCTACAGTGGGCACAGCAGTTTGCATTCCCACCAGCAGCGCATGAGGGTTCCTTTTTCTCTACATCCTTTCCAACACTTGTTTCTTGTGTTTTTTATTTTAGCCATTCTGAAAAGGTGTGATGTTCTAGCTCATTGCACCTTTTGCTTTACATTTCTTTGGCAATTTGTGATGTTGAGCTTCTTTTCATGTGTCTGTTGGCCATCTGTATATCTTCTGTGGAGAAATGTCTGTTCATGTCTCCTGCCCATTTTTTATTTTGGCTTATTTGGGGTTTCTCTGGTGTTGAGTTGCATAATTTTTTTTAATGTATTTTGGATACTAACCCTTTATCAGATATGTCATTTGCAAATATTATCTCATATTCAATAGGTGTCTTTTAGTTTTATTTCCTTTGCTATGCAAAAGCTTTTTATTTTTATGTAATCCTAATAGTTTATTTTTGCTTTTGTTTCCCTTGCCTCAAAACATATCTAGAAAAATGTTGCTATAGTCAATGTCAAAGTAGGAGCACTGTCTGTGCTCTCCTAGTATTTTTATGGTTTCAAGTATCACATCGATACTTGAATCTTCAATCCATTTTGAGTTTATTTCTGTGTATGATGTAAGAAAGTGGTCCAGTTTCATTCTTTTGCATATAGTTGTCTAGTTTTCCCAACACCATTTGTTGAAGAGACATCTTTTTCCCATTGCTTTTTCTTGACTCCCTCATCAAAGATTAATTGACTAAATAATCATGGGTTTATTTGGGGGCTTTCTATTATGTTCTATTGGTCTATTTGGTGTTGGGTTTTTTTGGTGCCAGTACCAAACTGTTATGATTAATTATAGTTTTGTAGTGTATCTTGAAATCTGGGATTTTGATACCTCCAGTTTTGGGGGGTGGGGGATTTTTTGTTTATTTGTTTTATCAGTACTGCTTTGGCTACTCAGGATCTTTTGTAATTCAATATAAATTTTAGAATTTTTTGTTCTATCCTGTGAAAAATGCTGTTGGTTTTTTCATAGGGATTGCATTAAATCAGTAGATTGCTTTGGGTAATATGAACATTTGAACAGTATTTTATCTCCCAGTCCATGAGCATGGAATGTCTTTTCATTTGTTTACATCATCTTCAATTTCTTTCATAAATGTTTTATAGTCTTAGAGTACAGTTCTTTCATCTCCTTGATTAAGTTTGTCCCTAGGTATTTTATTATTTTTGGTGTAGTTGGAAATGGGGTAGTTTTATTAACTTCTCTTTCTGCTATTTCATTATTAGTGTATAGAAATGCAACAGATTTCTGTATGTTGATTGTATCCCGTGACTTTGCTGAATTCATTTTTTAGTTCTAGTAGTTTCTTGGTGGAATCTTTAGAGTTTTCTATGTGTATATAATATCATGTCATCTGCAAATAGTCAAAGTTTTACTTCTTCCTTACCAGTACGGATGCCTTTTCTTTTTGTTATCAGATTGCTGTGGCTAGGACTTCAGTACTGTGTTTAATAAGTGGTAGAAATGAACATCTTTGTCTTGTTCCTGATCTTAGGGGGAAAGCTCTCAGTTTTTACCCATTGAGTAGCTTTTCCCCATGGAGTATGAGAGTAGATGTGGGGTTTTCAATCTTTTTGAATTTGTTGAGATTTGTTTTGTGACCTAATAGGTGATGTATTCTAGAGAATGTTTCATGTGCACTTGAAAAGTATGTGTATTCTGTTGTTTTAGGATAGAATCTGTTCTGAATGATCCATGTGTCATTCAAAGCCACTGTTTCCATGTTTATTTTCTGTTTGGTGGTCTATCCATCAGTATAATTGGGCTGTTAAAGTCCCCTACTATCATGGCATCATTATCAATTAGTTCTTTTATGTTTGTTATTAGCTGCTTTATGTATTTTGATTTCATATGTTGGATGCATAAATATTTATAAGTGTTATATTTTTTGTTGAATCATTTCCTTTATGATTTATAGTGTTCTTCTTCTCTCTTCTTACAGATTTTGTTTTGAAGTTTATTTTGTCTGATAAAAGTATTGGTACCCTGGCTTACTTTGCACTTCCATTTGTATGATAAATGCTCTTCTATCCATTCACTTTCAATCTGCATGTATCTTTAGGCCTGAAATGAGTCTCTACTAGGCAGCATATAGAAGGCTTTTACTTTTTTATCCATCTGTCTCTCCATGTCTTTTGATTAGAAAGTTCAGAACATTTACACTTAAAGTCTTTACTGATAGGTATGTACTTATTGGCATTTTGTTGATTGTTTTGTGTTTTTTTTCCCCTAGTTTTTCCTTTCTTTCTTCCTTTGCTGTCTTATCTCAGTTTGCTGGCTTTCTTTAGTGATATGCTTAAATTCCTTTCTCTTCATTTTTTACATATCTATTACTGGTTTTTTTTATTTGTAGTTACCATTAAGTTTGTATATAACATCTTCTGCATATAGCAGTCTATACTGAGTTGACTCCATTATTTCTCCCCTTACACACACACACACACACACACACACACACTTTAGGTGTATGATGTCCTACTTTATATCCTTTTATTTTGTCAATCCCTTGATGGATTTTTTATAGATAAACGTATTTTTATTGCTTTTATGCTTCTTGCTTTTCTTACTCCTACTTATGGTCTTTTCTTTCCACACTTTTCCTATGGGGTTTCCCTTGTATGTAACTATTTTCTTGTCTCTTACTCTTTTACAATTCTCTCCGTATCACTACTTTTTATTATTTTAATTACTATTTGTCTTGGCATGGACCTCCTTGGGTTGATTTTGTTCGGGTCTCTCTGTGTCTCTTAGATCTAGATTCTGTTTCCTCCCCTGGTCTTGGGAAGTTTTCAGCTATTATTTCTTCAAATAAGTTTTTTGCCTCTTTTTCTCTCTTCTCCTTCTAGGATCCCTATAATGCAAGTGTTATTATGCTCCTTGGTGTCACTGAGTTCCCTAAGTCTGTTTTCGCTCTATTATTATTTTTTCTCTCTCCTATTCAGCTTAATTGCTTTCCATTACTCTGTCCTCCAGATTGCTGATCCATTCTTCTGCTTCCTCTAGTCTACTATTTGTTCCATCTAGTATTCTTAGTTTCATTTGTTGAGTTCTTCATCTCTGATTGGTTTTTTATTATGTGTTCTATCTCTTTGTTAAGAGTCTCACTGAGGTCCTCCACTCTCTTCTCAAGTCCACTGAGTCTTTATGGCCATTACTTTAAATTTTCTATCAGGCATATTACTTATATCCATTTTGTTTAGGTTTCTTGCTGGGGTTTTTTCCTGTTCTTTCATTTGGGACATAGTCCGTTGCCTCCTCATTTTGTCTCACTCCCTGTGTCTGTTTCTATGTGTTAAGAAAGTCAGCTACATCTTCTGATTTTGAAAGTAGTGGCTTTTCAAAGAAGAGGTCATGTAGTGCCCTGTGGTGCAGTTAGTTTCTCCTGTTCACCAGAACCTGGTGCTTCAGGGGTATCTCTTATGCATGTTGCATGCATCCTACTGTTGTGGCTGAGCTGCTTTTACCTTCATCCCAGTCATGTACAATGGCTTTCTTTAACTGTTGTGGGCAGGATTTGGTCCCTATGTTGTTATTGGGCCAGTCTGGGGCTGCCTTGTGTTTGAGTTGAGCCAGATCAAATGTTTGCCCGAGATGCAGTAGCATTAAACTCCAGGGCACTTTCCCTTGATAAGCTTTCATTGGTGAGTGGGCCCTGCAGTCATATCAGATGTCTGCCCCCAGCCCACTGTGGGGACCTCAGTTGGACTGGTGCATATGGTTATCTTTCCCCCTTCCCAGGATAGAAGTCACTTTGGAGTGGTGCTGGCCCCACTGGTGCTGCTTGCCCACTGCTAGGTTTGTGGCACCATTTTGGATGAGCTCAATCCATATATAGGAAAGGATAGGTCCACAGGAGAACATGATGGGAAGAGCCAGCAGTGCTGGCAAGGTTTGTGCTGGCCTGCCCAAAGCTCCTGTCAATACCACCAGGTTGGGGGCAGCTGGGTGGCTCAGTGGGTTAAGCCTCTGCCTTTGGCTCAGGTCATGGTCCCAGGGTGCTGGGATCGAGCCCCGCATCGGGCTTTCTGTTCAGCGGGGAGCCTACTTCCTCCTCTCTCTGCCTGCCTCTCTGCCTACTTGTGATTTCTCTCTCTGTCCAATAAATAAATAAAATCTTTAAAAAAAAAAAAAAAAAAAGACCACCAGGTTGGAGATGGCAAATCCACAGAAGCACACAGGCAGAGCAAGCGGTGTTAGCAAGTAGGTGGAGAGTGTTGTCCCTGGGCTTGTTCTTGCAAGTGTCCATTTGTCCAGGCTGTGGGTTGAGGGAGGGAAATGGCACCCCCATCTCCTTTGTTCCTAAGATGTCTCCCAACAATCCCTGCTCCTCCAGCACACCTCTGAGATTAGTAAACAAATCCCCTCCCTACAACCCAGGAGTTTTTTGAACTGCTGCCTACACTGTATTGCCCCAGGGCTGTTTGTTGTGCTGTCTCTTTAAGAGTGGGGACTAGGTTTCCTATCTCCCTCCAGCTCTCTCAGATCCCAGCATGCTGATTTTTAAAGATCTAGGTGTTAGACCCTCCTAATAGTGAGAATTTGCAAAATTTGGCTCTTCTGGTTTTCAAAAGCAAATCTTACAGAGGTTCATATTTCCTATGCCCAGGTGCCTGGGATGTCTATTTCTTCCCCCTCATCTTCCCAACTATATCTCCACCCTTCTTACCCTCTTCAGTGTGTGTTCTCTACATTTAGCTATGAAGAGTCTGTCTGCCATTCTTTGGGTCATTTTCTGGGTTATTTACACTGATGTGGGTGCTATCTAGTTATATGCATGGAATGAGCTTAGGGTCCTTCTACTCTGCAATCTTCTCTGGAACCCTCCTTTTTCTTTTTTAAAATTCAACTTTACTCTCTGTATTTCATTTGAATAGTTTCTAGTGCTGGGTCTTCACATTTACTAATCTTATTTCAGTCATGTCTTATCTGCCATTGATCACATCCAATGTATTTTCCATTCTAGACACTGTAGCTTTCAACTCTATAATTTCAGTTTGGATGGTTTTCTGTCTTCATGTTCCTACTTAAATTTTGAACATGTAGGATACAGTTATAATAACTTTTAATTTAGTTGATTGCTTATTCTAACAGCTGTGTCAGTTCCAGTTCATTTTTTATTGATTTTCCTCCTCATTTCAAGACACATTTTCCTGCTTCTTTGCATGTCTGGCAATCTTTGATTGGATTACAGACATTGGAAATTTCATCTTTTTGGGAGATAGATTTTTCTTAAGACTTTATCTTTTTTAGAGCAATTTTAAGTTTACAGCAATATTGGGTGGTACCAAGATCTCATATGCATAAGATATGCATATTTCCTCACATGCTAAATTCCCTCATTTTCAACATCACTCACCAAAATGGTACATTTACCAAGGATGGATCTACATTGACACATAATCACCCAAAGTCCATAGTTTACCTTGTTTCACTTTTCATGTACATTTTATGGGTTTGGATAGAAGTATAATGACACACATCCATCACCATATTATACAGAGTATTTTCACTGCCCTAAAAATCCTCTGTCCTCTGCTTACTCATTTCCCCTCCTCAGTCCCTTTCCCAGGTGAATATTTTTGATCCCTACAAATATTCTTAAGCTTTGTTTTGGGATGCAGTTACATTAATTTTTAAAATTTAATATTTTTAGGAACGCCTGGGTGGCTCAGTCGGTTGGGCTGCTGCCTTCGGCTTGGGTCATGATCCTGGGGTCCTGGGATCGAGTCCTGCATCAGACTCCTTGTGCGGGGAGCCTGCTTCTCTCTCTGCCTCTGCCTGCCACTCTGTCTGCCTGTGCTCTCTCTTTGACAATAAATAAATTTTTTAAAAAATTAATATTTTGGGGTCTTACTTTCATGATTTGTCAGGTGGGACCAGACCACTGCTTAGTTTGCCCCAGTTTGGAGGTAAGTATTCCCCTATTGAGGTAACATCCTTCTTTGTATGCTACCCACTGCCCTGTAAATCATTATTTTTTCAGTTTGGCAGGTGGAAAGAGGCTGTTCTTGGTGGAAAATGCCAGTCACTGTTACCAGCAATCTCTATGGGTGGTTCTTTACCTGACTTTGGGTACTTCCCTAAGACACATGTGCTGATCTATAATCAAGGGGATTATTATGAAAATTTTCAGAGTAGTCTTTCTGTGAAACTTCCTCCTCTCTGATACTCTATCCTGCAAACTGTAACCCCCTTGGTCTTCATGAATCAGCTTCATCTTCTCAATTCAAACACACCACTGACCTCTCCCTGGGCTTCTCCTCCTTGTCATTGCCTTGAAACTCTCCCCATACAGCAAGTTGAGACAAGAAGCATCCCATATATACACAATTGTATAACTAAATAATTAAGGATATATAAGTAGTTCAGAGGCATGGATTTAGCCAAGAATGGGTTTGAGAAAAGGGGATTGTCAGCATGGGCTGAAGAAGCGGCTTGTGGCTTGAATGACACTGGGCTTGAGCTAATCTCAGTAGAGGAAGAAGCAGGCCTGGGAGCAACTTCAGGAGAGGTTATCTCCTAGTGGGTAATACCATTACCTGAGATTCTAGTGACAGAAGAAGCAGCAAGATGGGGACATGAAGTAGCTTTGTGGAAAGGAAAAGAGTTAACAATTTAAGAATGATTCTAAACTGGAAAAATGGTGAACAGAGGAAGATATTCCAAAGAAATAGTTTGAAGAAATGCTAATGTGTGGGAAAGTAAAGGTGAATGTAAAAAGGAGATCAGGTATGAGAGATATTTCCAAAGAAGGCTCTATGGAACTGGGTGTTCCATTTAAACTCAGATAGATCATGGTTTGAATCCTGTCTCTACTTCTTACTACCTCTGTGATTCTCTCAAGTTACTTTCCTGATTTATAAAATAAAAGCATATCTTGTTCTAAAACCTGAAAACAGCCCCAGGCCTTCTTGGTCATCAAAGTTCTTATCAAAACACAGATTATGCTCGGTTCATAGGATTTGGCTCTGTTAGGCACCAGGAAATTTCTGGAGTAAATAATACAGAGCTATTAAACCCTTACATTTATTCAACAGATACTTAAACCAGGTATCATTCTAGCTGTTGGAGATAGAGCAGAGAACAAATCAGGCAATAGCTCTACCATTTAAGAGTTTACATTCTATAAATGAAACAAGATGGGATGGGGTAGGAGACAAACCATAAGAGACTCTTTTTTTTTTTTTTAAAGATTTTATTTATTTATTTGACAGAGAGAGATCACAAGTAGGCAGAGAGAGAGGAAGGGAAGCAGGCTCTCCGCTGATCAGAGAGCCCGATGCGGGACTCGATCCCAGGACCCTGAGATCATGACCTGAGCTGAAGGCAGCGGCTTAACCCACTGAGCCACCCAGGCGCCCCCATAAGAGACTCTTAATGTCACAAAACAAACTGAGGGTTGCCAGGGGAGGGGGAAAGGGAGAGGGTGGTGGGGTTATGGACATTGGGAAAGGTATGTGCTATGAAGTGTGTAAACCTGGCCATTCACAGACCTGTACCCCTGGGGCTAATAATACATTATATGTTAATAAAATTTTTTTTAATTATTAAAAAAAAGAGTTTACATTCTAGTTGTGGGATGTCAGATAATGTGTTAGTAAATTAGAGATGATAATAAACACTATGGCAGAAAGAAAATAGGGTACTATATTAGAAAGTGACTTGGGAAAGAGGCAGAGCAGGAAGAAAGTTACTTCAGCCAGGATGGTTAGGAAAGGCTTCTCTAATGAGGTAACACTTGAGCTGAGTTATGAAGGATAAGACGGAGCCAGCTATATGTATTAGTTACCTATTGCTGCATAACAAACTACCTCAAAACTTAGCAGCTTTAAACAATTAATGTTTATTGCCTCATGGTTTCTTTGGGTTGATGATCAGGGTGTGGCTTGGCTGGGTGTCTGTGACTTGGCCTTTCACAAAACTAAAATCCAGATATTAACTGGGCATGCAATCAACTCAAGGATCTACTAGGGAAGGATCAGCTTACAACCTCACACAAATGGCTGCTGGCAGCATTATGTCCTTGATGGCAACTGGCCTGAGATATCAGTTGCTTGCCAAATGGGACTGTCTCTAGGGAAGTTCACAATAGGCATCTAGCTTCCTTCAAAGCAAGGCAGTAACAGAATGAGAAAGAGTGCACCCTGAATGGGAACCACCTTCTCTTCATAACCCATCACCTCTACTGCATTCTGCTTGCCAAAAGCAAGTCACTAGATACAATGCATACTCTAGGGCAGGGTATTACACAAAGGTATGAATACTAGGAGGCAGGAATGGTCAAGGTCATCTCAGAGGCTGCCTATCACACCATGGAAAGAACTGGGAAAGAGTGTTTAAGGCAGAAGAAAGAGAAAATGCAATGGTCCTGAGTGGGAGACATCCTACTAGTGTTTGAGGAAGCCAATGGAGGTAGAATGGACTAAATCAAATTAAAACAAAAGAAGTCGTAGGATATTGGGTAGTCAGAAGGCACACCATGCAGGGCTGAAAAGAAGATTTGATTTTATTCTAAGTGCAGTGGGGAGCCAGTGAAGTGTTTTAAGTAAGGAAGTCAGCAATGCATTCCAACTACTTAACATTTTCCAGAGCTCTATGGTAGATGTGGCCCCAACAGAATTTGATGGAGCAAATGTAGTGGGTGAAGGAAAGGATCTCTTCTGCTAAAAAAAAAAAAAAAAAAAAAAAGTCACAGTGACACCTAAGTACCTATTCAGCTAAGTATAAAGACTTTAGGATCCTAATAAAATATTCTCAAGCTATCCTTCCAGCCTATCTCCTACTACTCCCCTAACCTCCAGTCAAAGTGAAGTTTCTTGAGCATATACTATGCTTTCCTGTCTTGAGCTTATGCCATTTCCTCTGCCTGGGGGTCTGTCTCTACCATCTCTACCTGTCAAACTTAAACACTTTTTGTCAAGACCCTTCTTGAGCGCCACCTCCTATGTGAAGCCTTTCCTGATTGTTTTCTTCTTTCAGTTCCCCTCTGTTCTTTGTTTAATCCACTTTGGGATTTTACCATGTCTTTTCTGTTATCAGTTGTTCATTTCTAACTTGTAAGTTCTTTGAGATCAAGACCTCTGCTTTCTTTATTTCTGTAGCCTGCACTACCCAGAGCCTTAATAATCAGTATTCAACTGATTCTTAAACAAATTCTAGTCAACCTGAATTAAACTGGGAACTTGATGATTACAGCACCTTTAGTTGACCAAGAGGGCTTCCTGAGAAATAAGATTTTCTCTTTGGTCTATATTAAGTTATAATTTTCCTATTACAACTCACAAGTCCTACATGGTACGTTCTTTGACTATAATGGAATTATTATAGATTATTGTAATTATTATTAATTATTAGATATTAATAAAAGACATTTTTCTTAGAGAAACCTCCAAATATTTGGAAACAAAATAGCACATTTCTAAATAACACATGGGTGAAAGAAAGAATTAAAGGGGTAATTGAAATATATTTTGAGCTGATAAAAATAAAAACATAACAAGTGAGAATTTGTAGGATGCTACTAAGGAAGTTTTGAGGAGGAAATTTATAACAGCCAACACCTGTATTAGAATAGAAGAAAGATTTCAAATCAATAACCTTGAAACATATGCATGCATGAGTGCGTGACACACACACACACACAGAGAGCAAATTAAACTAAAAGTAAGCAAAAAAAGAGAAAAATAGTAAGTATCAAAATATAAATCAATAAAATAGAAAACAATAGAGGAATCAATAGAACAAAAGCTGCTTCTTTGAGAAAATCAATAAAGATAAAACACTGTGAGACTTATAAGAGGAAAAAGAAGACACAAATGACAAATAACAAGAACAAGATAGGTGACATCACTTCAGATTCTACACATATAAAAGGACAATAGGGATTATTATAAACAACTCTATGTCAGTAAGTATGACAACTAAGATAAACAGTTTCCTTGAATTATAAAAATGATCAGAGCTCACTCAAGAAGAGATAAATGTCTCTACCTATATTCCTTATATCCATTTAGGAAAACGGGATACATCAAAACGTCCTCCAAAGAAACTTTAGGCTGATATGACTTCATGAGTAAGTTCTAGAAAACACTTAAGGAAGAAATAATGCCAATTCTACACAAACTCTTCCAAAAATAGCAAAGCGAGGAGAATAGTTCCCAACTCATTCTAGGAAGCCAGGATAAGTTAGTACCTTTAAAACGAAACAAGACAAAGTCATTATAAGAAAAGAATACTATAAACCATAATCCCTCATGAGCAAAAATTCTGTACAAAATGTATAACAAATTGAATTCAACACTGTATACATATATATTTTTAACACTGTATTAAAGAGATAAGATATCAGGTGACCAAATAAATTTATTTCTGGAGTGCAAGTTTGAAAATCAGTCAATATACTTCAGCATACAAATTAAAAATAAAAATCATGTGCTTATCTGAATAAATGTCAAAAAAGCACTTAACATCTAACATTCGTTCCTGATAAATACTCTCAGTAAACTAAAATTAAAAGGGAGTTTCCTCAACTTCAGAAAGGTCATCTAAAGAAACCTACAATTACCATCATACTTGATGGTTAAAACCTAAATACTTCCTCCATAAGATCAAAAACTGGAAAGAATGTCTGCTTTTATTACTTTAATCCAACACTCTTACTAGTAGTTCTAGCCAGTGCAATCAGGAAAGAAAAAAAGGCATTCAGATTCAAAAGGAAGAATTCAAACTATTTTTGTTTGCAGGTGACATGATCATTTATGTAGAAAATATGATGGAATCTTTTTCAAAAAAGCTATTAGAACTAATAACTGAGGGGCACAGTGATTGGTTAAGTGTGACTCAGTTGATTGTCTTCCTTTGGCTCAGGTCATAATTTCAGTATCCTGGGATTGAGCCCCACATCTGGCTCCCTGCTTGGTGGAGAATCTGCTTCTCCCTCTCCCTCTGCCCCCCTCCCACTCATGCTCTCTCTCTCCTCCTCTCTCTCTCTCAAATAAATAAATAAAAATATTTTCTTTTCTTTTTTTTAAGATTTTATTTATTTATTTGACAGAGAGAGATCACAAGTAGGCAGAGAGGCAGGCAGAGAGAGAGGAGGAAGCAGGCTCCCTGCCGAGCAGAGAGCCCGATGAGGGACTCAATCCCAGGACCCTGAGATCATGACCTGAGCTGAAGGCAGAGGCTTACCCACTGAGCCACCCAGGTGCCCCCCAATTTTTTTTTTTTAAGAAATAATAACTGAGATCAGTAAAGTTGCAGGTTACAAGATCAATATAAAAAATCAATTCTGGGGTGCCTACGTGGCACAATTGGTTAAGCCTCTGCCTTTGGCTCAGGTCATGGTCTCAGGGTCCTGAGATCGAGCCCCGCCTCGGGCTCTCTGCTCAGTGGGAAGCCTGCTTCCCCCTCTCTCTGCCTGCCCCTTGGCTCACTTGTGATCTCTCTCTGTCAAATAAGTGAAAAAACTCTTTAAAAAAAAAATTCCATTTCTCAGTACTGGCAACAAGTAATCAGAAATTTGAATAGAAAAACATTACCAGGGGCATCTGAATGGCTCAGTGGGTTAAGCCTCTGCCTTCGGCTCAGGTTGTGATCTTAGGGTCCTGGGATGGAACCCCACATCGGGCTCTCTGCTCAGCGGAGAGCCTGCTTCCCCCCTCTCTGCCTGCCTCTCTGCCTGCTTGTGATCTCTCTATCAATAAATAAATAAAATCTTTTTAAAAAGAAGAAAAAGAAAAAGAAGAAAAACATTACCATATATAATAACATAAAAATATGAACTATTTAGAGATAAACTTGAAAATGAAGTGAAAGACTTGTACACTAAAACTATAAAATATGGCTGAAAGAAATTAAAGAAAACCTAAATGAAGGGAAGGGTATACCTTGCTCATGGATCAGAAAACTCAATATCATAAAGATGTCAACTGCCTTCAGATGAATCTGTAGATTCAATACAATGCTAGTCAAATTCCCAGTTGGATTTTTTTGTAGAAGCTGATTATAAATAGCTGATTATAAAATTTTTATGGAAATCCAAAGAATCTAGAATAGCCACACCACTCTGAAAAAGACAAATTTGGAAGTGTAACACTGATTTTAAGAATTATTATGGGGCACCCGGGTGGCTCAGTCAGTTGAGTATCCAACTCTTGATTTCAGCTCAGGTCATGATCTCATTGTCATGGGATTGAGCCCCATATTGGGCTCCAAGCTCAGAAGGGAGTCTGTTTCTCTTTCTCTCTCTCCCTCTGCACCTGCCCCCACTTGCACACACATGCTTGCTAGCTCTCTCTGTCTCTCAAATAAATAAATCTTTAAAAAAGAAGTTATTATAAAGTTACACTAATGAAAATAGTGCAATATTGATGCCTGGGTAGCCCAGTCAGTTAAGCATCTGTCTTTGGCTCAGGTCATGATCCTAGTGTCCTGGGATCAAGTCCCGCATCAGGCTTCCCGCTCAGTGGAAATCTTGCTTCTCTCTCTGCCTGCTTCTCCCTCTGCCTGCCACACCCCCACCTTGTCTGTGTACTCTTTTTCTGTCTAAAAAATAAATAAAATCTACAAAAAAGTACAATTTTAGTGTAAGTTTAGAAAAATAAATCAATGGAACAAAATAGAAAGTCCAGAAATAAACCCATACGTATACCTGGACAACTGATTTTTGACAGAGGTACAATGATAATACAAAAGAGAAAAGATAGTCTTTTCAAAAAATTGTGCAAGAACAAGTGCATACACATATGAAAAGTAGGAACTTAGATCTGTATCTCACACCTCTATGCAAAATTTAACTCAAAATGGACCTAAATGTACGGACGCCTTGGTGGCTCAGTTGGCTAAGTGTCTGCCTTTGACTCCATCATGATCCCAGAGTCCTGGAATCCAGTCCCACATTGGTCTCCCTGCTCAACAGGGGCATCTGCTTCTCCCTCTCCTTCTGTCCCTGCTCATGATCTCTCTCTTGCTCACTCTCTCTCTCTCAAATAAATAAATAAAATATTTTTTAAAAATGGACATATATAAATCTGTGAAACTTCTGGGAGAAAATAGAAGCAAATCTTTGTGATCTCAGGTTAAGCAAGGATTTCTTACATACAACAGCAAAAGCATAATTCATAAAAGAAGAAAACGATTAATTGGACTTGGTTAAATTAATAGCTTCTACTCTTTAAAAGACACTCTAGGGGACCTGGGTGGCTCCTTAAAGTCTCTGCCTTCAGCTTAGGTCATGATCCAGGGTCCTGGGATGGAGCCCCGCATCGGGCTCTCTGCTCAGCAGGGAGCCTGCTTCCTCTTCTCTCTCTGCCTGCCTCTCTGCCTACTTGTGATCTCTGTCTGTCAAATTTTTAAAATATTTTAAAAAATAAAAATGAAAAAATAAAAGACACTCTAAAGATAATGAAAAAGCAAGACACAGACTGGGAAAAAAAAATGTTTGCAAAACCTGCATCCGGGGATGCCTGGGTGGCTCCCGCATTGAGCCTCTTGCTCAGTGGGGAACCTGCTTCTCCCTTTTTCCCTGCTTGCATGCTCTCTCTCTCTCTGACAAATAAATAAATAAAATCCTTAAAAAAAGAAGTACATCTGATAAAGGATTTGTTCCAGAGTATATATTCTCAAAATTCAACAATAAGATAAACAAACCAATAAAAAAAAAACTGAATAAAACAGTTGAACTGACAATTTAAGACACATAGACAGCAAATAAACATAAGACAAAGATGCTCTATGTTTTTAGTCATTAGGGAAATGCAAATTAAGACCACAATGAAAAATAAGCCATAATGAATAACACTACATAGCTATTAGAATGGCTAAAACTAAAAAAAAAATTTACCGTACCAAGCTTGATGAGGATGTGGAAGAGCTGAAACTCTTGTGAACTTCTGGTGACAATGTCAATGTTGCACCCACCCAGGAAAACAATTTGGCAGTTTTTTAAGAAGCTGAACATATGATGAATATATGATCTTCCCAGTTCATTCATAGGTATTTATTTACTCAAGAGAAAAATAAATTTATGAGCACACAAAGACTTGAACACAAATGTTTACAGAAGCTTTATTTGTAATAGCCAAAATCTTGAAACAGCTTTAATCAGTAGGTAAACAATGACATATGTGGAATCCTACTCAGCATTAAAAAAGAGTGAACTATTGCTACGTATAACAACATGGATGAATCTTAAAATCATCATGCACAGTGAAAGAAACCAGCCATAAAAATGTACATATTATATGATTAAACTATAGAAAATTTAGAACTAATTGATAGTGACAGAAAAGCAACTGGTGGCTTCTTGGAGATGGGGACGAGGAGATATGGGAGGGAGGAATTATAAAGGTACAAGCAAAAACTTTTGGAGATGATAGATAGCTTCACTATCTTAATTGTAGTGATGATTTTACAGGTATATACATGTGTAAAAATTATGTACTTTATTTTTTTTAAGATTTTATCCATTTATTTGAGAGAGAAAGAGAGAGAACAAACATGAGGATGTGGGCAAGGCAGAGGGAGAGGGAGGATCAGACTCCTCACTGAGCAGGGAACCCAATGCCAGAACCTGAGATCATGACCTGAACCAAAGGCAGACACCTAAACAACTAAGCCCCCCAGGCACTCCAAAATTTTGTACTTTAAACATGTAGTTTATCGTAGACTCTCTATATAAGCTTTAGTAAAAATAAGTATGTATAAACTTCAGCTGTATATAAAATTATGCCTCTTTATTGAGTGTACCTGAGATATAATGAACTATACATATAAATTTCTTTTAAACTTGGACCCAGAAATGAACATGTCACTTCCTGTCATGTTTCACTGGCCAGTGAAAGTCACATGTCCACTCCTAACTCCAAAGGGCCAGGAAAGTGTGTTCTTACTATGTGCCTGGAAGGATAGAGTTGGCTATTTGTGTATATTCCTAATGACTACCATACTCAGCAGTAAGCATGCTGGTTTTTTTTTATAAATAGTATATGTGCTGCCTAAGCGAACACTGGTTTTTTATAAATAGAACACTTGTCCCAGTTGTTACGTAAGAGAATTCACATGCATTTGCAGAACCACCAAACAATAGTACACTTAGTAACCCTTACTCAAAAGTGCTGCTAATATTCAAACAGTTTGTTTGCAATGGGGAGGAACACAATTTAAATAAAATTGGACAAGTAACCCAGAACTTTTGCTACTAATTCTGAAATTAGTGCTTTTTAGAATCTAAGGAAATAAATGGAATTGGGAGAAAACGTGTACCACCATTTGGTCTAGCTTCTGTTTCCTAGCCATTTTTTTTTTTTTAAGATCGTATTTATTTATTTATTTATTTATTTATTTATTTATTTAAGAGAGAGAGAGAAAGAGCATGAGCAGGGCAGAGGGAGAAGCGGACTCCCCCCTGAGCAGGGAAGCTTTTATCCCCAGGTCCCTCAGATCATGACCTGGGCTGTAGGCAGACACTCAAGCAATTGAGCCACCCAGGTGCCATTCTAGTTGATTAAGTATAACAGAAGTCCTTTAAGACAAAATACAAAGGTGCCATTCTAGTTGATTAAGTATCAGGAGTCCTTTAAGACAAAGGAAGGGTCAGAGATTCCATTATGACAAATTCCTTTTCTTTCATTTATTCTCTTCACAGTTAAGAAATTGTTTCTCATGTCCAACTAAAAAAATTTTTTTTTCTAATTTAAACTAATTTCCTTTTGTTCTGATCTTACCAGTCACTTTGATGAACTGGTCTGACATATTAAAACAAACGCTCTATGGCATAGAAAAAGGTTAACATTCTTAATGTACTAAAAACTCTTGCACATCAGTATGCATAAAAGACAAACATTTTACTTATTTTTCTAACAACGTGGCAGACTGTTAATACAGCATGTATCTCATTTCACCAGGGCTTCTTTCTGTAAACACATTGAAATGCAGTGTCTGTTATATTATCCTCAGTATTTTGTATATAATTTTAAATATTTCTAATTTTTTAAAAGAAAAACATCCTAATTAAAAATTATCTAAGGGTACAGGAAATTCACAAGAGAAAAAATTATGTATATGAATAATAAACATAAGAGGTAAAGAAAGAAGTAATTTATTATTAAAAAGAAGTAATTAAGTCAAAATAGAAATTAGATGCCACTTCAAGTGTACAGTTGGAAAATACTTTTTAAAATGAAAATGTCCAGTATTATCAAGGGGATCACACCTATATTCACAGTAGGATCCTCAATTAGTACAAACGTCTTCATTGTGTGAGTGATGGGATTGAGCATATTTTCGATTTTCTTCTTTTTACTAATATACATCTTCTAAGTTTTTAAAAATAACCACATACCACATTATTAACAAAACAAACACTTTTCATTGAAAAGTGTTTTTAAAAAATTCTCTCTTATCCTTCTCTTCTCCACGTTCATCAATTCTGATTTCTTTCATCTTTTTATACAAGCCCTTCTTTGTTCTGAAATTGTATTTACCAAGATTTTCAGAACTTTCTTCATTTTCTCTATGTGCTTGATTCAATTGAGCTTACTTTCTAAAATATTCTACCATAACTGGTTTGAATTTTTGAAAAATGCTTTCCGGTTTCTCTTTTAAATAAAAAGCGTAGTCAGGCTGCCAGTTAGCTCAGCTGGTTAGAGCGTGCTGCTAATAATAAAGTTATATTTGCATTGCATTTCATCCATTTGCCAGACTGACATTTAAGAACGTGTCATACCATGTTCTTTTATCTAAAAGAATAGACTTATTAAGTACCTTTTAGGTGTTCTGATACTGTTAGAGCAGAGATGTATGGGTATCAGTGTATGTGAGTAAATATATATATATGTGTATGTCCATTTGTATAAAATATGTGCCAGTCACTGTTCTTAGTGCCTTCTAAGCTTGGCTTCACTAAGTACTCATAACAATCGGATGAGATTACTGTTATCATTTCTATTTAACAGATAAGGCTTCAAGGGGGGGCTATAATGTGCCAGAGAAGAGCTGGTAAGCTAAGCCTTGCAGATGGCATCCAGGAAAGGAAGCAGTTTATGCACAGAAATAAAACTATGTACAGGCAGCCTATGAGAAATGCCACAAATTTTTATCATTTTTTATCAGAAATGTAGAATTTTCTGGACCTTCGTTGACTTCAGTAAGTCTACCCCACACAATCGGCTTCCTGGGTGTGTGAACGAGCAGTTGCACAGGACCCCAAGTGCAGAAGGACCCTAAACACTTGGAGTTTATTCTGCAGTTGTCATCTTGAAATTCTAAGTAATTTTTCCTTTGAATTTGTGTTTTGTAAGTGAAATCTGATGAACATCAGAGCATGTGCCAAGACCTTGGAGCCTTCAGCTCACACGCGGTCTGCCTGCTGTCAGCTCCCCACCTCCTGGCACCCAGCTCCCCAGTCTCGTTGGCAGTCTGCTTTCTGTCACCTGGTGCCTGGAGCCCTGCCCACCTTCCCCTCACTTTCCCCCACCCCTCCCCAGGTCAGCATTTCCCTCTGTGAAGGGGGCAGCAACAGAGCTATTTCCACAGTATGAAAGAAGGTGTGGGGGGTGTCCATGTTCTGCTGTGGCCCTCTGCACCCAGTGGGGTCTTGGACTCAGGACCAGGAGGATTGGGGTTGGGCACGCTGAGGTGTTCTGAGACAAGGCTTGGCAGCAGCCATCCTTACCCAGGGTTGGCAGCACCACAACTATTTCGAGTGAGACTCTTAGGGGACAGGTCTCTTGCCCACCTCCAATCCAGGTACTGAGCAAGTCCCAGTGTTGAGGTTGCAATTGTTTCAGAGCCCACTGTCTGCTGCAGGGTCTAGGGCAGGAGGAAGGGAGTCTGGGTTCCTGTGAGGACCTGCGCTTACCCCATGAGTAGCCCTTGACCCAGGGAGAGTTAATTAAATGGCAAATCAAAAACACCATGACAGGTCAAGAAAGCCACCAGAAAAGAAAAGAAAAACTCTATAGTGTACACTTTTTTGAAGATGTATTTATTTGAGAGAGTACCCCTTCCCCACCTTCCACCCCCCTGGGTCAGGGAGAGGCAGAGGGAGAAGGAGAGAGAATCCTCAAGCGGACTTCTCCCTGAGTGCAGAGCTAGGTGGGGGACTTGATCCCATAACCCAGAAATCAAGAGTAAGCCGCTTAACCAACTGAGCCATTCAGGTGCCCCTCTATAGTACCTTTTAAGGATGACTTTTTCCTGCATTTTGAACAAGGAAGCATGCATTTTCATTTAGTACTGGGTGGGGGATGGTGGAGGGGGCTTGTACTTATGTAGTCAGCCCTGTCGGGCTCTAGTCAGACCCTATGTCATTGTAGCTTCAGGTGATCAGAAGAGGAATGGTTTTCTCCAGGAGGAAAGGTGACTTTCTATTTGCTTACTCCACCCTTATTTACCTTTGTCTTATGAGTGTTTATATAGAGCTTTACTGCTAGATGTTCCTGGGTTGGAAGATGAAATCTCTGGTGACTCTGGATGGCTGGCTGGCCCAGTAGTGGAGAAGGGCTGTTTATCATATGGACGGAAGTGTAGGGAGCAGCGCTCCCCCAGGGTGCATTCACTTCAGTGTCCTGCAGGTATCTCTCAGTGAAAAGAGGTTCCTTTTCTTTTTCTTTTTTCTTTCTTTCTTTTTTTTTTTTTTTTGAAGATTCCAGCGTGAGTGCCACGTAGGTCTCTGAGTATTGCTTTGGGACATCTTTTATTCCAGCAAATAATGGCCTTAACGCACTGGAAACCCAACTTACCAATGCCGTGGTGATAGTCACTAGGGTCATGTCCACACGGAGAGGGCAGGCTGGACAGTTCTCACAGTCATAGCAGGGGATGCTCCTGGTGAAGGCATTTGGGAAACTGCTTTTCTCATGGAAACAATGTAGTAGCTACAGGCCTAAAACCTTAATCTTAATGCTTCTCGTTTAATGAACGTAAATGCCATATTCAAATCAGCTGAAGTATGTAATAGTACCCTGTCCAACAGTAAGCTTTCAAAATGTGAATCATTTGGCCTGGCAATAAAGAAATAGATCATTTCAGTTATCTTTGCTTGGTTGTTTGACAATTGTTTGCTATGGGCAGAGAGGGGGAAAGCCCTCTCTGTCATCATCTCATACCAGAGCGAAGAGCTCCTAGGAGACATAGCTGAAGGTGAGCTGATCTAAGCCAACGGCTACCCATATCATCATTTTATTATTAGTTATGAATGAAATTAACATTTCTGTGCTGAAATGGGAAATATCAAATATGTTTATATGCTGGAGACAGACTTAAAGTGATTCCCTTACCTGCCTTGAATCTGTGCTTAGCAGGGTGTATCAATCAAACATAAGATGATAAATACCTAACCTACCCACATAGGACTTAAATTTCTAGCCTTTCTTTTAACCATTGCTAGCCATTTTTACCACCTTCCCCCCTCCCTTTTTCTTTTTTTAACCAAAATGTGTTCTTCATAATGGGGTTAGAGATCAAAGCAAAGAAAATGGGGGTTATTTCCTTTTCATAGGTCATTCTCCTTGTCCTCACCAGAAGGTAAATTGGTAAATGTTGGCATCACTTCTCCTATACTCCTTGTCTACCATTCTGAGCTTCTTGCAAGCCCCACTCTTGCTCCTCTGGCTCAGTGCAACTGATTGAGTCTCGGATTTAGAGATGTAGAGACAGAAAATAGAAACTTAAGAACAAATCCGAGGGGTCCCAGCCCTGCTGCAGTACAAAGGTCTCAGGGATGTTCTCTCCGTCATCTCTCTCCCTGGCTACCTAATCTTTTCAGGCTGGAGGCCATTTATGAGGGCCAGGCTTGAAAGAGGTATACATCCCTACTTGCCTTCCACTGCTCTCAATTCAGTCACTAACTACAAGAAAAGCTAAAAGCTGTTCTCTGTCTAGACTGCTGGTCAGAGGCCATGGTGTAGGGGACCTGTGTCACTACCTCTACCACACTAAACAGTTGGTGCCACAGAATTCCGGAAAGGTTCTGAAACTGGAAGCATGATATTTTGGAAGCCCAAGGTGGTGGGTAGGGCTGAAAACAGGAGGGCTTATGAAAAATTTCATGAGGTACAATTTGACCCTGTATAGCCAAGCACTTGCCCCTCTCTGACCCTATAAGAAGACGGGAGGTTTGTCTTCTGAAATGAACAGACTAGTTCTGGACTTAGAAATTCCTGTCATGGTCATATGAGGGAGATGAGGAACCCTAATGGTTGAGACTTGATATTCCCAGCCTCCTTCTCCCACTCAGTCCCAGGATGCTGATAACCATACCTGAAGTTTCCAGGCAGGATTTCTCTCTGAAGAAAACAAACAGCTGAGGAGAAAAATTTATAGATCCTCCTAGTGAAATGGCTGTAGCTTGGCCATTTACCCTTCAGTGAGCCCCACTCAAACTCAGAGAACTTTTCAGTACCTCCCATTTATGAATCTATGAACAAGGAGAGAGCCAGGGGTCACAAAGTAATTAAAGACAGCCTCTAAGGTGAAAGACTAAGTCCAAAATAAAGAGATCGAAAATGAACCCAAGTCTAAGAAGCAATGCAAAAAGCAAAAGAAAACTTAGGGGGGGAATTACTATTAATTAATATCTTCAGAGAGATATGAGAATGTATTGCATGCATTTCTTTAAAAAGGGGAACAGAGTGTTAC
This sequence comes from Mustela erminea, assembly GCF_009829155.1. NCBI lineage: Eukaryota > Metazoa > Chordata > Mammalia > Carnivora > Mustelidae > Mustela > Mustela erminea. The sequence goes on along the minus strand of NC_045620.1, from coordinate 102,347,671 downwards.
AGAAAAGTCACATCCCTGTGACAAGAAAGAACTTTTGAAAATTAAAAATAGGATAGACAAAATTAAGAATTCAGTAGAAGGGGTGAAAAATGAAGTTGAAAAAAAAAAAAAAAAACTCCCAGAAAGTAGAACAAAAGGCAAAAAGAGGAAAACTAGAGAAAGAAAAGAATAAAATTATAGGATCAATGTAGGAGTTTCAAAATCTCATTAACAGGAGTTCCAGAAAAGTGAGAAACAGAGGAAATTATCAAAGAATCTCACTGAACTGAAGGTAACGAGTGGCAACTCATATTCAAAGGGCCACTGGGCTCGACACAATGAAGGAGAGGAGACTTGCACTCAGGCACATCATCATAAAAGTCCAGAATACCAAGGATGAAAAGAAGAGTTGAGAGCTTACAGAGAGAAAACACAAGTCACAACAGAAGCCAGAAGTTTCAGAATTCTGAGCGGAAGGGATTTCTAATTTAGAATTATATGCTTGGCCAAGTTATCATTTAAACATGAAGGGTAACTGAAACCAATTCTTAAATGGCTCAAGAAAAAAAATGTATATACAATATAGAGAGCAAACATGGCAAAAACGTTAATTGGTGAATTGGTGAAGGGCATAAAGGAGGTTTTGGTAATATTCTTGCAAGTCTTCCCTAACTTTGAAAAAAGAAAAGAATGAGGCTAGAGTAAAAGAATTTTTAGATATGTAAGGTCTCTGAAGCTTATCTCAATGCCTGCTTTTTTAATAAGTCACTGCAGGATGAGATGTGTTCCATGCAAACAAAGAAGTGAAAGAACAAACATGCAACCATGGGATCAAGAAAACAGAATCTAACATAGAAGGGTTGTGAAAGGGGAGTCCTGGGATGAAGCTGCATATAGTCTGGAGAGGAGTTGGTCTAGCATGGAACAGGAAGACCCGGACAGAGGATTTAGTTCCAATAAAATATGGAATTGATACATTAACCATTTGACCTGTTTTGTAGTTCAGACAGAGAATTTGGGGATGAATAAATGGACAGAGCCATCGAAGATAGAACAAACCAAAATCTGAGTTAATTATTAACTCCAGGGAAAATGGACGATTGCACAAGAAAGGAAATATAAATGATGTGGTTCAGCCATCAACGAGATTTAGGTGGTCACATTAACATAGAAATGAATATAGAATATAATCACTTTGGGAATGAGAGAGGGAAATGGCGTGTGCGTGGAGGGCGTAAAAGAGATCATTCCTCATTTTCTGTAGTAAGAAATCAATAGATAATGTAACAAATGAAAAGATTAAGAAAAGTAGTAGAAACCACTAATTTGGAAATATAAAGAAAACATGAGAAAAATACTTCAAAGAATTGAAGGTCGTTTTCTCTGAGAAATGGTAGTTTTGTCCTAGTGGGTAGGGATAAACAGAGGATGTGTTTTTTCATAGATGGGGTTTGTTGGGATAGTCCCAGCTTACCCTTGTTAGTCTGGTATAATTTTATTACCATTGTCTTGCATTGCCTGGGTGGCTCAGTGGGTTAAGCCTCTGCCTTCGGCTCAGGTCATGATCTCAGGGTCCTGGGATTGAGCCCCACATTGGGCTCTCTGCTCAGCGAGGAGCCTGCTTCCCCCCTTTTCTCTCTCTCTGCCTGCCTCTCTGCCTACTTGTGATCTCTCTCTGTCAAATGAAAAAATAAAAATATTTTTAAAAATTTTATTACCATTGTCCCTTTCACTTTCAAAATTGTTCTGATTTGGATGAAGACTTGAAGTGTTATTTGACTTTTTTTGTTGTTGTTATTTGACTTTTCAAACTGTGTATAGGTGATACTTTGATAGAAGTAAAATAAAAAGTGAGAACTCTTTGGATCCTAAATAAAATAACCATATTCCATATTCCATCCAGCTCAGCCAAAGACTTTGATTTTTTTCCTCTAAAATTAATTCTTCATTTTAAATTAAATACAAGCAGGCTTCCAGTTATAGAATGAAGTCACAAGAATAAAAGGCACAGCACAGGGAGTATAGTCAATGATATTATAATAATGTTGTACGGTGACAGATGGTAGCTACACTTGTGGTGAGCATAGCATAACGTGTACAGAAGCTGAGTTACTATGTTGAATACCTGAAACTAATGGTTGTGTGTCAGCTATATTCAAATAAAAATTTTTAAATTATTTTTTAAAGATTTTATTTATTTGAGAGAGAGAGAGTATGAGCAGGTTGAGGGGCAGAGGGAGAGGCAGACCCCCTGCTGAGCTGGGAGCCCCATGCAGGGCCTGATCCTGGGACTCTGGAATCATGACCTGAGCCAAAAGCAGATGCTTAACCAACTGAGCCACTGAGGCGCCCCTCAAATACAAAATTTTTAAAAAAATAAATGAAAGTTATAAAAGAAAACAAATGATGAAATATATTCATTGAAACCCATAAAACCAGGAACTAGCTTCTATTTTTTTTCTATATTTTCATTTGTACCTCTAAATAGATTCTGCATTTTATATTACTTTTGAGAACTTGTATCTGTATTTTTCGTGTATTTCTGCTATTAGGTCTACAAGAGGTCTATATATTTTTTTTAATTTTTAAAAAATATTCAATTTTGGAAAGTTTCCCCTACTAGACTTCAAATAACCTGGCAACAAGATCCTGTTTGACTTCATCTCAGTAACAAAGCTCGGTGATTTGTCATAAATATTGCTTGAATAAAGGAATGAATGTAAAATATCTACCTACTTACATATAAGCAATATGTCTGTTTCAAAGCACTTTTTACACTCACTGCTTCATTTAATCCTTACAACTGCTTCATGGGATAAACATAGCATCCCATTTAGCAGATGAGAAAAATGAGTTCAGACAGATATTGTGATTTTCTGACAAGGTGATACAGCTAGTAGATACTAGGTGACACTGGATCAGGCCCACTAAAGATGGTTCCCATGTTCTTGCCACAATATCAAATGATAAGGATTTATGTCATCCCACAAATAAACAGAATCTGAGAAGCGAAATCAAGAACTCAGGTTAATAGCCTGGCTGTTAGAGAAACAGATTATGAAAACCAATGAATAATTCAAACATCCTTCTGTCAGACTGGTCTTTGAACAGAAATTATAATTAGTCTGCCCAGTTAGGCAACGTGGAAACTGAAATCACCCTCATGGAAAGACAGCCCACCCCTCAGAGTCTCAGAGAATAAATTCCTGCTGCAAACCTCCAGACCAGGGAAGCAGTCTTAATGGTTGTTTTTTAAAAACATATCTTAAAATTATAAAAATAATGCATGATTATTGCAGAAAAATAATGAAATAGAGATAAAACACAAAATTAAAGAATTTCAATTATCCAAATCCCATCATCTAAAAATGAACGTGGTTTACATTTCAGTGGATATATATCTCTACCTTTGTCTACTAACACAAAAAATAGGATTATATGATCCAAAATTTTTAGTAACCTGCTTTCCTTCTCCAAACACTCTCTCTTTTGGACATAGGTTCATGTCTACAGTCATTTGTCTATATGGTTCTTAGTAGCGGCTTAGTAGCTCACCATTTAGATTACTGTATTTGACTAGTCTTCTGTTGCGAGATATTTGGGTTGCTTGTTCTTACTCTTTTTTCCTATTATTAATAATTAATAATTATTTTTTCTATTATTTCTATTATTATTCTTTTACAGCAACAGCAAAATTCTGCACACACATCTCTGTGCACAAGTCCAATTATTTCCTCAGGACAACTTCCCCGAAGTGGGATTACTGGGCCAATCATCATGTATTTCAGGGCACCTTCTAACTCCTATTGTAAACTGCCCTTTGGAAAGTTGTACATCCTATTGAAAAAGGATGTAAATGCCTGTATCACTGTATCCCACCAGTCCTGTTCATTCTTTGATCAGTGCTGTAATCTTTTCTAAGAGCTTAACCAGGAAGGAACAAGGCAAGGGGACTGAGATCACAGGCAGATGAAACAAAAAGAAATGCCAAAAGAGTTATTTACTTCCTTCTTTGGAGTCCCTCCCACACTCTAGTATTTTTCCAGTTTGAAACTCTAGCCTGGATGGTTCCCTCCTCAGCTCACAGTCCAACTTTTATTTGATTTGGGGTCAGTCTCTCTTTACTAATAAGTACATTGCTTTGAGATGAGGGTTCACCTTATATGTCAAGATTTGGACAGTAACATTGCCCAGTCACAGGGTCACCTTGACATGCCTAAGGATTCCGAAATTTCAGAAACAATCTTGTTAGAATGAACTGTTTAATATAGCCTCCCATGTTGATTTGCCAGCCATGGAAACAAAGCCACATTAAAGCTAGTTAAGACACAGGAGCAGAGGCCTAGAGCTGGGTATGCATTCTTGTATCTGTTCCTCTGATTCTTCCTGCCTGCTCCCTTGGGCCCATCCCCTCCCAAGTTCTCCTCCACTAGATGGCCACTGAAATACCTTTGTGTGCTTTATTTTAAAGGGGTGCTGTTCTGAGGCTACATTCTCATGGTCCGTTTTTTTGGTTTCCATTTCTCATTTGCTCCATGATGGAAGATCACACCTTCATTCTTCCTAAAATTACACCCTCTCCCCTCCCTGGTTCAGGACATTTGACGGCTTTGCAGCTTTGCACAATTCCTGGGTCTTTTCTTTCCTGATCAAGGGAGCTGGTAGAAGCCAGCCTCCTCAGTTTAATTATGCAACCTCTTTCTCCCTCAAGACTGGTACAGGGTTTGACAGAAAAGAGTATGCTCCATGGAGGTTAAATACAGAACTGGATAGTGCATAGTCACCAACATCACTCTATATATGTTCCTCCTGCTAGCAGTGGCCACACTCAGGAAAGGTAACAAAAGAAAAGACATGTAAACTTTGCACAGGGACATATCAACACTCAGCCACGTTTGTCCTGGGAACTCACCGACCCAATACCCGGCTTTTAACACCCCTAACACTGAAGAGGGGGAGGAAAATTATAACCGGAGGGACAAGTGGGCCTGGTTCTAACTCCCGTTTTGGCCAAACCTCCTCCAATACACGTCGTGCACAAACTACATTCTCACTCGAGAAACGGAAAATCATTGTTTTCTACCCTCTCAAACCACAGGGCCCAAATTTTTCCACTGCACCAGGACCTAGCATGAACGTACTCATCTAGTTTTACCGATTTTAAGAGGATCATTAACTGCCCTATTTGTACGAAAAATACACAAAGTGACAGAGTACAAAGTCCAACCCTTAGCCCAAAATCATGTGCTGAACATCTTCAGGGCAAAAGGAAAGAGTGAAGAAGGCACCGGACAGGCAACTTTGGGAGTTGTTCTGAAGCCCAACGGAGGTTGCGGCCCCGCACCGCTTTCCAGACCCCTGCTTTAGCCGCCCGCTTCCCCCTCCACGCCCACTTGTCCCCAACGCGGCCCGGGCGAGCGCTCCATCGTGGCCCCGCCCCTTCCCCGCCCGAGGCCCCGCCCCGCCGCCGACGTCAGTTGTTATGTCTCGGCCCCGGCCGCGGCCCCAGCTGATCCTCCGCTCCCAAGGCGACTGCCGCGGCCTCGCGAGGTGGCGGGGGCGTAGGTGACGGCGGCCGAGGCCCGCGCCGCCCATTTGAGCGGGGCGGGCGCTCCGAGGCCAGGAAGCCGCCCCAGGGCCGCCCGGGGAGCCCTCTCAGGCCTGTTTTTGCTTTTCTTCTTCAGGACCGTCGGCCCGCGCGCCCTATTTCTCTCTGCAGAGACCGCGACGCCCCCTCCCGGGCCGGGCCGCGGTGCCCGCCCGCCCGCCCGCCTGAAAGGCGCCGCCCGCCGGCCTGAGAGAACCTGGAGCCGCCGCCGCGGTGCTCGCCGCGCCTTTCGCGGATCCTGGGCGGCCGGCGGGGCCTGGGGCCTGGGCTTCGGGCGCTGCGCTGCGGCGGCCGCTCCTCCCCGAGCTGGGCCCGGGGCCTGGCCGGGCGGAGCGCCTCGCTCTCCTGACTAGCCGCCGCCCGCCGCCGGTCGGCCCCAACCGCCTCCCGGGCTCCTTCCAGCCCCGGCCTCCCGCCAGAAGCCCGCTTCCTTTGTGGATCTGAATGATTTTGGGGGGGCCTCGTCCCTCCTCTTGAGATTACGGTGCTGGAAGGCCGACCCGCCACCTCGGTCAGTGCCCCCCGCCCGGGGAACGTCCCTCGTTTTGTTCCTCCCCGCCGGCCCTCCCGCGTCCCGCTCCTTTCGGTGTTTGATGGGCTTTTTCTAGTTTTTTCCCTTTTATTCTTCTCATCTCCTGACTGGAAGGCCGCGCGAGAGGCTCTGCGCCTGGGCCCCTCCTCCTCTTTTCCTCACCCCCGCACCGGGAGCCAAACCCCCAGCCCCGCGGCCGGCGATGGCGCGACAGTGAGGGCGGCGAGGCCGGACCACGCTGGGACAGTGCCCGCGCCCCGGCGGGCGTGAGCACCCACTCCCCCGCTCTGCGCCCCTCTTTTTCGTCTTCCGAGCTCTCTGTAAAGAGAGAAGACGCAGGGGAAGATGTGGCTGAAGCTATTCTTCCTGCTCCTCTATTTTCTGGTCCTGTTCGTCCTGGCCAGGTTTTTTGAGGCCATTGTGTGGTATGAAACTGGCATCTTGGCCACCCAGCTGGTGGATCCGGTGGCGCTGAGCTTCAAGAAGCTGAAGACCATTCTGGAGTGCCGGGGGTTGGGATATTCAGGGCTGCCCGAGAAGAAGGATGTCCGGGAGCTGGTGGAGAAGTCAGGCGAGTATCGGACGCCCCTGGGGTCCCCTCCACCGGGTGGAGGGGGTGACTTGGGCTTCCTCGTTCTTGCTGTTTCCTCCAGAATGAGACATTACCTAGAAGGGTTAAGCCGACTACTCCGAGAGCTGTCCAGGTTTTCTACCAAAAAAAAAAAAGTGAATCCAGTTTTGAGAAGAGGGCTGGAATTATTTGCCCGGGTGTTGCTGTGTCTTTTTAAGCTTTGTTTTTTAAATAACAGATATAAGTGCAAGTTCTTAACATTGTTTACTAAGAAACAATTTTTTTAAAATTAGAGACTGTCACCCAGTTGCAGGCAAACTAGAAAGCATTATTTGTCGGTTGAAATTCATAGGGATATAAGAAAAGGAAAACCCCAAAACGTTGTCTGTAGATAGCAGTATTTGTCAGGATAGTAATCATAGTGTAATGACAGGAGGAAAAAATGTTGGAATCTTTAATATCAAAGAGGCATTTAGGGCTAAGATTTAAATTTTAAATCATGAGTTTATAGAGAAAGTGTTAACTGTATACAGTATTAGCTTTTCATACTTTGTGGTGAAAATAAAGTGAATATGTTTTGTGAATGCCTACCTTGTTTTGTTTTGGAAGAGTTTATATTTCTGTCAGTGTTTAAAAAAATCTTTATGTCTTGATGTAAACTTTTATTTTTCCTTTTAGAAGTCGGATACAGCTGCATCAACTTAAATGGAATGAGAAATAGAATGGAAATAGCTAAGAGAATATTTAACATCTTAAGCAGTGTATTGTCAGTGATTGTTGGTTTGGGGGTAGGATTGAATAAGAAATATGTTAATTTTTTTTCACCCCTGGACAAAATATATCTTTGTTTAGGTAAATGTCTAGAAGGGGAATGTACTGTAACTTGAGAAAGACATTCTGGGTTGCTGTAGGAAGCAGTTGAAACTGATGGTTATCTTTATTGTTTCAAATATATCTGTCTGCTGTGTCCTTTACAGGATAGTTTTTTTCCTTATTTAGTACCCTGTAGCCATTAAGAATACTAACTTCAGACGACTTTAGCACTACATATTTGCAGGTTGAGGGTTGTCAAATTTGTATCTCACTACTGGAGTAGAGGAGGGAACCCTCTGTAGATGTGATGCTTTTTTTTTTTTTTTTTTTTTTTTTAAAGAAAACATAAAACCCATTTTTTTTCCTTGCCTCTTGTTTACTCACTGGTTTATGGTGACTTCTACCACAGGGGTGGGAGATGGGAAATGGAGTAAAGTAGATCTCTAATAAATTAATTTTCTAGGTTTAGAAGTATCAGAACTACCAAAGCCAAATCATTTCTTATGGTAAAAAAATTAGTAACACTTTTTTCTTTTGACTTTTATTTAGTGTTGCTTCCTTTGGGCCTAAAAATACTTGTCACTGTGGGTATACAAAGAATGTGCATATCATCTAAAGAATACACACAGCTCACAACAGTATGACTAGGATCACACATTTTATAGCAGAGAGGTCTTGGTGTAGCAATTTAACTTTATAATTGAAATGTTTGTTGTAAATGATTTTGCTGCAGTCATGCTTGTTTTTACATTAAGGCAAAAATTAATTTGACAGTAGTGTTTACTTTTTATTTGATGACACAAACTCTCAATTTACACTGTAAATTTGAGTATTAATGTGGAGGTTTTTTTTCTTACAGGTAATATTTTGTATCTAACCATCAAGTCTTAAAAGCCTTATGCTATTTTAAGCAAGTGATAATGGCAAATTCTATAAACCCATTTCTAAATCTTGTAAGTCAGAAGTATATAAATCATACTGTTTAAAAATTATTTGAAGCCCAGCATGTTACACACAAAACTAAATAATACCGTGATGGCTTTTTGGACTTAGCAGGAAATTAAGTAATTTCCTAACAGGTTATGTGATGACCCCACTAGAATATAAGCTCCATGAGAAGGTGGATTTTTGTCTGTTCATATTTGCCTGATACTAGTAGGTTCTTATGACATATTTACTGAGTGAATCTTAAATGGGTATATTCAGGTTCTACTTTTCTTTTCTATAGACTGAGATGAAAGTACTGTGATATGACTTTTAACAGTGTAAAATGGAATTAATTATTGAAGTTGGGAATGTAGATTTTTTTTTTTTTTAAGATTTTATTCATTTGAGGGAGAAGAAGCACAAGCAAGGGGAGAGGCAGAGGGAGAGAGAGAGAAGCAGACTCCCCACTGACCTGGAAGCTCATGACCTGAGCCCAAGGCAGACATTTAACCACTGAGCCACCCAGGTGCCCCGGGAATGTAGAATTTTTGAAATCTAACTGGTGTTATTTTTTTCATTTCTTCAGGTGACTTGATGGAAGGTGAGCTCTATTCTGCCCTCAAGGAAGAAGAAGCATCTGAATCCGTTTCTAGTACCAATTTCAGTGGTGAAATGCACTTCTATGAGCTTGTAGAAGACACAAAGGATGGCATCTGGCTGGTTCAGGTATAAGAAACAGTGAAAGAAGTAAAATTATTTTTTACCGGAATAGTATTCACTCGCCAGCTAGTGACACTTTTGTGGACCTGTGTCATTTTTCTTAAACATAAGTCAGCCCGCATAGGGAGGCTCCAATGACCTCTTAAAGAGGTTTTGCAGACCAAGGAAAATGAAAATTGAAGAGAGGGGAGAGAAAGCTTTGGGAAAACAGAGTTGACAAATCCATTGTAGTTGTTGGATCTTCATTAAAGTAAGAACTACACAGATATATTCCTTTTGTTGAGCTATTTGCACTGTTTCAGTTTTGGTTAACAGTTTTTAATTCAGTGATCCAAGTGGTTTTTGTATCTAAAGGAAGAACCTGGAAGTCAAAGTAAGAAAATCCTTCTATTGGGGAAATAGCCAACTTCGTGACTATAGAGGATGAGATATTGTGGGGAATGGTGGGGAGTGCTCATTACTCAGCTTGTGAAATTGATGAAATGATCATTTTAAACCCTAAATTCTTGTGATACCAAAACTGTGAAATTTAATTAGCATATTAGAGCTATGTAGAGCTATGAAGGGCCTAAAAAATAGTCTTTTATGCTTCACAGAGTGTGCTTTATATATCACTCATGGTAAATGAGTGGGCATACATTATCATTTATGGATTTTAATGCAAATTAGTCAGTATTGTATTGAACATGTAATTTCATAAATATTATTTAGGACAAGGCTAAAGTTAAATTTTTAAAAATATAAGATCACTTAAAGTAAAATATCAAATAAATTAACAGCATGATTTTCGCTAAAATTATGATTATTGAATCAGGATCAAATCCCAGGGCCCCAGATTTCTTGTCTAGTACTCTTGTCATTTCACTCTGGGGTTGGCTAAGTTAGATTCACAGCTTCTTCATATTTCTTTCTGAGGACAGTAATGTCAAAACATAGTAAAAAAAAGCTAGGAGTTCAGAGACCTTAGATGCAGATCTGGTCCTGTTGTAGATTTGCAATATAATTATGGATAGACAGATTTTGTCTTGTACCTGGCCTCAAATAAAACATAAAACATGTAAAGAGAGTGGAATAATACTGTACCTGGCCTCAAATAAAACATAAAACATGTAAAGAGAGTAGAATAATACTGTGGTCCACGGAGTTAAAGGTTAAAGAGTTGAGGTTTGGGAATTCTTCAGGTGATTACATAAGCTATTCATCACTTTCCTTGACATGCAGTCTTCCAATTGTGTTTGACCTTTTACCTGTCAAATAATCTAATTCTGTAATTTTTAAATTCAGCAAAGGGAGAACCTGGGAGGTTATGGGTAGTCTGTGCATTATCCATCAAATTCTAGTTTATTTCTCTGTCAATTAATTGTATTTGAAAAATAAACTAGCATCTCTAAAGCTTTAATTCATAAGTAAATAGTTATTCCATTTCCTTTCCCAGATATTTATATCTGATGGTCTGATCAAGAAAGACTTGTTGGCTTTGATAATTTTTAATTTTATTTACTGATACTGAGTTGAATAGCCTATCCCGTTTATCTGTATTCTCTATCTAAATGTTTCTCCATACGTTGAGTGATCCCATAAAGAATAATGATAAATAGATGCTGAACACCTTCCAAACTTGAAAAAGCCATGTCAAAGTTTAAATATTCTTTTGGTATGTAGGATTCTGCCTATAGACAATGAACACATTCTGGTTCACTAATTAACATATATTCTAGGCTTATAAATGATCTACTGTTTTTTAATGTTCTTTTTTTTTTTTTAAGACTTTTTAAAAGAATCTTTTATTTACTTATTTGAGAGAGAGAAAGAACATGCATAAGCAGGAGAGACTGGGCAGAAGGAAGGGGAGAAGCAGGCTCCCAGCTGAGCAGGGAGCCCAATGTGGGACTGGTTCCCAGGACCCTGAGAGTAACCTGAGCCAAAGGCACACATTTAACCCACTGAGCCACCCAGGCACCCTCACTGCTCTTTAATGTTCTATTAAAGATAACTGTCGGGGGGGCGCCTGGGTGGCTCAGTGGGTTAAGCCTCTGCCTTCAGCTCAGGTCATGATCTCAGGGTCCTGGGATCAAGCCCTGCATCAGGCTCTCTGCTCAGCAGGGAGCCTGCTTCCCCTCTCTCTCTGCCTATCTCTCTGCCTACTTGTGATCTCTCTCTCTCTGTCAAATAAATAAATAAAATCTTGAGGGGAAAAAAAAAGATAACGGTGGGGGCGTCAGGGTGACTCTTGGTTTCAGTTCAGGTCATGATCTCACAGTTGTGGAATCAAGCCCCTCATGTGAGCATGGAGCCTGCTTCACATTCTTTCTCCCTCTCCTCCTCTGCTTCTTCTTCTGCTCGCTCTCTCTCTCTCTCTCTCTCTCTCTCTTAAATAAATAAATAAAATCTAAAAAATAATAATACAGATAAACATAAATTAAACTCTGTTAATAGGTGACAAAATTCAACTAGTTTATTTAGCAGTTAGTTGTATGCCAGGCCCTGGAGATATACGAGGAACATACATCAGGCTAAGTCCCTGCTTTCTCAGGCACCTCACATTCCAGTTGGGAGAGGTATGCAATAAATAAGTAAATATTTAATATAGCATCAAGTTAGTGGAAAATACTAAGAAGAAGAATAAGGAGATAGAGAGTGGCAAAAAAATTCTGATAAAGGGACACCTGAATGAAATGTAGAACAAATAATGAATGATAGTGAATGTTAGCATTATAAATTCTAATCACTAAATTATTTTCCTCTAAAATATTTTTTAAGCCTCACAAGGTATTAGTAGTTGAAAAATGACTCCTAAGGAAAATGGAATATATTTATGTGGTTTTCCATGTGTTAATGATAGTAGGACATACATTTAATTTTTCTAATGACATTCAGTGTTTGCACTGATCACCAGTGTCTGGCTTGTGTCCCTTGGGGCCAGTCACTTACATCTGTCAGATGGCTGGCTTGGGTTAGAACAATCATCTCTGGCAGGACAACTGAGAAGACTGAGATTGAAACCCTGTCTTCTGGCATTCTGAAGTCACCAGCTAAGCTAATTAGCACAAACATTGGTTTTAGCTCTTAAGAGAGGGCTGTTGGTTTTTGTTTTTAAATTGAAAATGTCTGCTAGAAACAAGATAAGTATTCTCTCGGTTGCTTGTCATTCTTTCAGCTCAGGTCATATTTATGATAACTTTAAAAAATTTTCTTAGTGATTTGAATTATTCGTTTCTATTTACTTTAAAAGAACCTGACTAATTTCAGTTTGCTCTGTCATTTTTTAAAAAAATTTTTGGTCATGCATAGATCCTGGCCAGTTCAATCCTCCTTAGATTGCTTTTATTTTAGGTATGCTGTGTAAGAAATATTGAAGCACATCAGAGTTCTTTCCTTTCCTCCCATTTTTCTAATATTATTCCTTACTCCCATGAATTGTGGTTTTCTTTTGTATTTATTGAGAAAAAAATATATTTTTGCTATATGCTATGTATATTTGTTATATGCTAGATGGCATATAACTGATAATAAACACTTTAGATTTATAAATCATGTCATTGAAAGGATGTCTGGATTTGCTTATTTAGGGAAAATGTAACTTTAATAAATGGGTATATGACTTAGTTATTCTATCACGTGGTCATTTCATTTTTCTGGAATAGATTAGTAATCTGGGTTGATTATAGATTATAGATTGGTAACCCAGGTTGATTATCTTTTTTGGTGACACCACATGTGGAATTGTGATACTACACAAGAAAAATTGAATTTGTATAGTTTATTTAATTCTTCCTATATTTCTTATAATTTGTATCTTATGTGCAATTCATGCTTTTATTTTCTGCATGATACATGTTAATGGCCTTTTTATTTTTCTTTCTTAATTGTTTTAAGATGTATTAATGCTCATGAATTATCTTTACATTGAACCAGAGTATTAGGATGCTCCTTTTCATGTCAAGGTTTTCCATGTCTGTCCTGTATTCTCTGTAATATGAGGTGAAAAGAAAAGAGCTAATTTTAGTTTTCCAGGCAGCAACACATATGGGACATCTTTATCATCAGTATACTATGTAACCCATGGAACAACTGAGTCCTCTTTTTTTCTAACAGTTCTTTGTAACATTCTGAGTTTTCCTACTTTGTTCCTAACCTCAGCTCATATCTCTAGTCAGTTATTTATCACTTAGTGTTGTGAATTCTTTGGTTTTTACCACCACCCAATCTTCTGAGCGCCACAAAATAAGATAGTTACTTTTTTTTTTTTTTTCCTGTTCAAAAAACGCTTAGAGAGGCAGATGGAATAGTGGTTAGGCTTCTGAAATGGAAAAGTTAGCATGCTCTGTGGGTTTTATGGGTTCATCCTTATCTTAACATTTCTATTTCTCCTTTCTCACCTTGTTCAAAGAAGGACTGTGATATTTGTTCCCTACTGGCTTTATCCCCATCATAAGGAATTTAACGTCACTAGAATTGAGGTAGCAGTGAAAAACATCATGTGATTTAAAGTAAAGCTTTGGGTCAATATTTGCTGAAGTATTATGTTACTATATTTCATGTTTGGCTAAAAAGAGTTAATAGCTGTCTTAAAACTTGTTTAGCTTTGTTCTAGACAATCGTCTTTTCCATGGAGAGTCTAACCTATTAATAAATAAATAAAAGTAAATAAGTGTCTTTCTTGACACTACCCTAAAGGTAAAATACATGGTAAGCCATTTTATCATTTATTTTGTACTAGTGAAAAACTTTTACTTTTGTTTACTCATAAAGAAAGCTAGTGGGGTTACCAAAGAAATAATTAAATGCCATTTAATTTTGTTTCTGTCAATCAATCACTTGTCCTCACTTTTAATGATCTTATATAATTTGCATATATTTATTTAAGTTGGGCTATGATTTTGAAAGTAGAAACTCCCCATTAGTAATGAAATATAGGGGGATACTTGGGTGGATCAACTGATTTAAACATCTGCCTTTGACTCAGTTCACAGTCCCACGGTCCTGGAATCAAGTCCTGCATGGGTCGGGGAGGCGGTGGGAAACCTTGCTCAGTGGGGAACCTGCTTCTTCCTCTGCCTCCTGCTCCCCACTGCTTGTGCTTTGTCTCTCTCCCTTTCTTTCTTTCTCGGACAAATAAATAAAAAAATCTTTAAAAAAAATAATGAAATATTGACAAATGCAGAAAATATCATAGCCCAGCACTCCTGTTCTATGGAGTTTTGTTATTTAATTAGCCTAGATTTATAGGGCACATGTTCTGATTAGTAATAAAACCCACATCTAAAAATTAGGCAAAAGTATATGGTTTTTTTCTTATACAATTGTAACACCTGTAATACAGGAGGAAGGGAATAGACAAGAACCTGAGGTGCAGTTTTTCTTTGAAGGTTTAACCGGACCACACTAGTTTGACATCAGAGAATATGGGCAGTTAGCATCACACATTATCCAACACAGTTCCATGTGTGGTGTGCTGGAGCCAGCTTACACTGCTTCATGAAGGGTGATTGTTAACATCTCTTCCCAGTTCCATGTTCAGAGATAACATGTTGGGAAATTGAAATCACCATATGGTAGTATTTATACCAAGGAAATCAACAAGTAATAGAAATAAGAAGTTCCTTTTTCTTTTGGAGAGCTAGTTATTAAATGTCTACCTGCAAACCATTGGTTTCATCCATTCATCTAACCATGTAACAAATATTTTTTGAAATCTAATGTGAGCCAACTGAACCTTGGGATTAGCACTGAGGGCACAAAGGTGAATAAACTATAGCCTGTGCCTTAAGACAGCTTAGAGTTTGGTTTGTTAAAATGTGTAGACCAGTAAAAATCTTAGTATATGATTATCTTTCAGCTGAGTTAGATGGCCCGTGATGGTGCTAACATCTTGATGCTAACGAACTCTATTAGACTGTGAAGTGGAACCTAGGCAGAAGGAGAGGGGGAAGCAGGCTCTCCGCTGAGCAGTGAGCCCAATGCCGGGCTCAATCCCAGGACCCTGGGACCGTGACCTGAGTCAAAGGCAGCCACTTAACTGACTGACCCACCCAGGCACCCCTGGAAAAAGTGTATTTTTAAATTCATTGAATTGAAAGTCCTCATATCTGACTGGGGTCCAAAACATTAATATACAATTGCATAGCAAGGTACTGTTTATGCTAATGTTTGTCCAGAAAATATTCCAGATAATAGGTTGCTAGGGAAGGGACTTATAACACATACCAAAAATTTGGTGGCTTTAGAGAACTTTAGTCAGATATAGAAGAATGAAGTTACTAAGCTGTAAAAAGCTGAAATAATTTAGGTCAGCATACATGTTTAATGAGTACCCAAATGAATTAGACACTGTATTAATTGCAGGAAATGCAATGGTGAGCAAGTGTAGGGATGCCAGTTAGAGAGGCAGATTACTAGGGACGAAAGAGGGTAAGATTCCTTCACTTCCAGCTTATGCTACCAACTCTGTTCCAGACTTGGAACTCAGGCTGCACTTTCATCTAGTTTTTTTCTAGTCCTGAAAATATTTCCCACAGAGAACACAACATCTTTCCTGAACTGCCAAGGAATATGTCTCTACTTTTAATAAGACCAACAATGTGAGTGCCACTCAGAATCGTCATGCATACTTTTGGACATGAGCTTTAAGTTGGAAACTCTTACTGGTGTGACACAGTAGTAATAGGCCTAGAGTATTTGTTAGTGCCATGTGACTCAGCCAGGTGGGTTATTTTGTGAAAATATTAAATTTTTTAATGGTGATTTAATTCAACTTCTGTAAAATTTAATTTATGCCAAGCCATAAGTTGAATAATAGAATTATATAGGACATTGAACAGAGCAATTTCTAATTGCATAAATAGAACTTCAGAGTTAAATAAAATGCTTTCATGTAATGAATGCCTACAGGAGTTTTCATTTTTGTGTGGCCCTCTGTGTTAGGGATGATTAAACTCTTCAAAAGTAGGTGTGGGTACAGCTTGCTGAATAAATAAGGCCCTGGAGTTACACATTGTCATGTACCTGCTCAGATGTTCCTACCTCTGATCACAAACTTGTGTTGTCTATGCTGTAACCAGCAGTGCCTGCCAATGTCCCCCTCTCATTCCTACTTCCTTTCCTAGAATTGAGCTCTTTTAAGTCTGAAAGATACTTGTACAGTGGACAGGATATTCACTGAAAGATGCCTCTAGATATAGGGCCATAACTTACATTGATTAGAACAACCTCTTAATTAACCCCTTGGTGAAATGTCATTATAAACACTGACCTGAAATGTTTGGGTCATTTGCAGCCTTGATCAGGAAATGGGAGTGAAAAGAAGTTCTTTAAGAGTTATTTTAAAAAGTAGGGAGTAGAGTGGTATATGATTGCACGGAGACTTCTTAAACCTTCTTAGTAAACTGAAAAATAAGTTCGAGATTTCTTTGATTACTTGTTGGAAAGAAGAACTACCATATTGACTCTTGAGTAGTGGTGGGGGGAAGGAAGAGAAATGCCTGCCCTGCTTTTTCTCCTGATTATTCAGATAAAATGTATCCAAACCTTTTGGACCATGGAAAAATGAAAACTAGGGACTTAGTGGGTAACGTAACTGGCATGAACCTCCTCAGAAAGAGCTTTCATGTCCTCAGATTACCTTCTTTCTGCTTACCTCCACCATCTGAGCATTTGAATAAATAATTCATGTCTCCCTCAACAAGACCTCAATTTTTACTAAAAAAGCACATTATAACCATTTGTTTAATGCTCTAAATTGTGTATATGTTTGTGTATTTATGAAGCATCAGAGTTACTACAAAATGTTATGTATAGCATATAAGTCTCTATAGATGTGGGGATGATAGCAATGGTGTAGGGCAGGGGTTAGTGGACATAAAGTGAATTTCAAGTCACTTGTCACCACCACATGCTCTGTCTCTTTCTGCTGCCCTTTGTTAGGCTTCCCAGCAGAGAGGCCACAGTGAGGTAGCTGTACCACTCTTGTGTCTCCCAGGGGTATATATTGGCACTCATTTCACTCATGCACCTGGGATTTCATTTCCTGGAAGCATTGTGAACATGAAAATGGCCCTTCCTCCTAGAAAGGACCCCCGAGTATTGTGTTGTAATTTTGAATTAGATAACATCAGTTACATAGCCTTTGTAAAAATAAACTTGGCCTATATACCCTAGGTTTAAAATAAATCAAACAGATGGTTTTGTGAAGACTAGAGACATTTTGACTTTCCTTTAAGTTCCTATTCAGTTGTTTTTGTTTTTAACATATAATTTTGTTTTTTCCTGGTGTGTCTGTTGAAGTCCTGCCTTCATTCAAAGCAGAAAGATTAGGGAATAAAAGGAAAAGGTGTTAACGATTAGAAAGTCTAAGAAGCCATGACTCATTTTGGAGGTTAACTTATTAGAGTTTTTTCTTTTTCCTTCTTTTCTTTTTTTAAAATATCTTTGACTTCTCCCAGTCTTACTTGTGTTTGAAAGCTATTTGCAAAATTGAAGTAGATGTTCAAGAGTGTAGAATTCATTATAGCAATTTTTTTATATGTTTGAACCTTTTCATGATTGTTAAGAAAAAGCTGTAGAAGTAATAGTATTGGTTTAGTTAAAGCATAGTTTAATAGAAAACATATGTTTGACTCTCGGATCCTTAATAATATTTTTAAAAAGTGAAATTTGAACTCATTGAACCCACATATGATAATTTCTAGTAAGCTCTATTTGGATTATTGTTTAAAATTTTTGGAGCCGAGAAATGCCTCCAAAGGCCATTTACTTCCTGTGTAACTTATTTCTAGAGAATAGACCTACAGGGTGAAGAATGTGGCTAGCTTTTTTTTTTTTTTTTAAGATTTTTATTTTATTTTATTTATTTGACAGAGAGACATCACAAGTAGGCAGAGAAGCAGGCAGAGAGAGAGAGAGGAGGAAGCAGGCTCCCTGCTGAGCAGAGAGCCTGATGCGGGACTTGATCCCAGGACCCTGGATCATGACCTGAGCCGAAGGCAGCAGCTTAACCCACTGAGCCAACCAGGCACCCTGTGGCTAGCTTTTTAATATGGTTTTGATTCCCCCTCTATGTAACTGCCACAGAGTGTGGAAGTTTAATGCACTGTATTCAGTGTTTTAAGCCTTTTCAGCTGGACAGTAGTTCTTTCTACAAGAATTGCTGTGATGATGTAATTGGGAACAGAATCTTTTTGCAAAAGATAAAAGTGTATTGTAGATAGTAAGTGGTTAGTTCGATTTCATTTTAGGTAATTAAAGTTTCTGTTTTTCTTTCTGGGCAAACAGGTCATAGCAAATGACAGAAGTCCCTTGGTTGGTAAAATCCACTGGGAGAAAATGGTGAAAAAGGTGTCAAGATTTGGAATACGAACAGGCACTTTTAATTGTTCCAGTGACCCCAGGTGAGTTGATTAGGCATTTCTTAGAATTTGAGTTCTGACCAGAATTGTCTTAACTAATGAAGACAATGATATGAGAAGTCTATTTGAACTAAAAGCTAACTATAATGTTTAGCACACTGTTAGTTATACAGGTGCTTGATTAATAGTTTTTGATAAACTGGCAGCTATTTACTTTCTTTCTGAGATGACTTTCTCTATCACATTCTTCTATATTCTTTCTAGTGGGGGTGACTCAAGACTATGTCTTCAGTCCTTCTAGTTTCACTTTTCTTCCCCAGAAGACTTCAGCTCATTTATAGCTTTGTACTGATTGAAATCTTTTGTCATAATTCTAACCTCTGCTTTGCATGAGGATGCTCATTTCCATCTTCCCTACTCCTAGATGTGTCCTTCTCCCTAAACTGTCCAAATTCAGATTCATCCTTTTTTTCTTTCATCAGGCATGTACCCTTTCTACCTTTCCTTTTTCTGTTCTTTACTGTTGTGTTGTGTTTTGTTTTGTTTTCCCATTTTCTCAGACAAGAATCCTTGCAGGCATTTCTCTTTTTTCTTTTGTCATCATCTACAGTATTTTATCTGTTGTGTTATTTCTTGTTTCATTATTAAATTATTTCTTTGAAATGCTTTTTATTTGGGGGCACCTGGGTGGCTCAGTGGGTTAAAGCCTCTGCCTTCAGCTCGGGTCATGATCCCAGGGTCCTGGGATCGAGCTCTGCTCAGCGGGGAGCCTGTTTCCTCCTCTCTCTCTCTCTGCCTGCTGCTCTGTCTACTTGTGATCTCTGTCTGTCAAATAAATAAATGAATGAAATCTTTAAAAAAAATTTTTTTTAAGAAATGCTTTTTATGGGCGCCTGGTTGGCTCAGTGGGTTAAGCCACTGCCTTCGGCTCAGGTCATGATCTCAGGGTCCTGGGATCGAGTCCCGCATCGGGCTCTCTGCTCAGCAGGGAGCCTGCTTCCCTCTCACTCTGCCTGCCTCTCTGCCTGCTTGTGATCTCTGTCAAATAAATAAATAAAATCTTTAAAAAAAAAAAAAAAGAAATGCTTTTTATTTCAACTTCTAGTGCCATCAAGTTTTAACTTTTACATATATTCATTCATTTAATTACTCTTTCAGTAAATATTTAATAAAAGATTAGCATGTACAGCATGTTCTGTTTAGTTCTGATAGGACATATGATGTGTATGTAGAAAACCCCACAACACTGGGTAGTTTCTAATGTAAGTAATAGATCTGATTCATCTGTGTCCCTTATATGTGGCCCCAGTAAGAAGCCCATTAGCTGTAGAAAACCCTTCAATACTACTGTATTATACTACTCAGATTTTCCTTTCTTCTTTAAATCCATGTTTGCTTCATTTTACCTCAAGATTATTTTGCTTACTGGTATTATAGGGTGTGATCCACACCCTAAGGTGTAGAGTCCCTAGAGAACTGGAGATAAGAAAGAAAGTTCTTGTATCTCCTAATTCACAGTCTCCTCATCTACCCACAAAATTTGCATTCTCATCTTCACCACAGAATCTTGATCATATCTAATGCCTTTTGTTGAAATGTCCAGAACAGCCCTAGTGTTAATGTTCTGATGAAAAGGAAATTGTTGTTACTTTTGTCCTTTATTTATCAAAGACAGTTGCATTTGGTCTGATCTCATCATTCCCAAATAGTCTCTGAGTGAAAGATCTTTCTCCCCTGTACTAGTGATTGCTATACCAGAACAAATTAAAATACCAATATTTTGATTTTTTTTTCAGGTAATCCCAAAAGTCAGTATCACTATTGTTTTTTTAACATTTTATTTATTTATTTGACAGGGATCACAAGTAGGCAGAGAGGCAGGCAGAGAAGGAGGAAGAAGCAGGCTCCCTGCGGAGCAGAGAGCCTGACGTGGGGCTCGATCCCAGGACCCTGGGATCATGACCTGAGCCAAAGGCAGAGGGTTTAACCCACTGAACCACCAGGCGCTCCCAGTAT
Organism: Mustela erminea; assembly: GCF_009829155.1. Classification (NCBI taxonomy): domain Eukaryota; kingdom Metazoa; phylum Chordata; class Mammalia; order Carnivora; family Mustelidae; genus Mustela; species Mustela erminea. The sequence continues at coordinate 102,327,161 of NC_045620.1, read as the reverse complement.
CACTGTTTTTCAAAAAATATTCAGAATTGATTGTAAAAAATACATGAGCTAATTAATACATTTCAACACTGTAACTTATAAATATATTAGAAAATATAAAGGTTAAACACATAGTCTAATATAAATTGTTATATAACATTAAGAATTCAAAAATAAACTAAGCACAACAGAAAATGATAATCTATTAATATGAAAAACTGAAGGAAACAGTAGTATTTTACTTTTTTTGGTGTAATCTTATAAAGCAGAATGCATCAGAAGTATCATAATTGAGTCTAACAGATTTTAATGCAACTTTTTCTAGCTTTTCTTTAGAAAAACTCTGAGTCTGTACTAGCTGAAGAATGGTAAAGAGATAGTAAAAGCAACCTCCATATATTTTTCTCTAAATCCTTCATCTTCAAATAATCTCACCTCTTATTTATGATAGAACAGATCATTTTTAAGAAAATTTTGCTTTTTTTGTTGATTGCAACTATTTTTTGTTATTAAGACACTTTCCGGGGCACCTGGGTGGCTCAGTCAGTTAAGCGTCTGACTTGTTATTTCCATTCAGGTCATAATCTCATGGGTCATGAGATCAAGCCCCGTGATGGGCTCTGTGCTCAATGCAGAGTCGGCTTGGAATTCTCTGCCTCTCCCTCTCCTCCTTCCCCTTCCTCTGCTCATGCACGTATGGTTCATCCAAAGGTGAACGTTTTGATGCATAGTTACTCATCAGTTTCTTTCTTTTTTTTTTTTAAGATTTTTTTTAATTTTTTTGACAGGGAGAGAGATCACAAGTAGGCAGGGGTGGGGGAGAAGCAGGCTCCTTGCTGAGCAGAGAGCCTGATGTGGGACTCGATCCCAGGACCCTGAGATCATGACCTGAACTGAAGGCAGAGGCTTTAACCCACTGAGTCACCCAGGAACCCCTACTCATCAGTTTCAGTATTGTCATATTCATATTTCCTTTTATTGGGAAGGTCTTACAACCAGAGTAACAACTATTGTTGCCATAAAAGCTGTGCTTAGTCAGGATCATTTTTTTTCTCCTTGTGAGGATTTTGGAGATACATAAGAATAAAATAGATATGGAAAAGTGTGTTCAGAATGTCAATGCAGGGGTGCCTGGGTGTCTCAGTCTGTTAAGTGTCCACCTGTTGATCTCAGTTCAGGTCTTGATCTCAGGGTCGTGAGTTCAGGCCCTGCACTGGGCTCCATGTTGAGCGTGGAGCCTACTTTAAAAAAAAAAAAAAAAAAAAGGGAATGTATAACCGGGCAGGGAATAATGTTTTTCAGCAAGTGTTTTAATCATATGTTGAATAATTAAGTAATCATCTTCATTTCAGATTTTTATAGACACCAGGCTCTCTGCTCCACTATTTGTATTGGTTTCTTTACTGGAGTTCCTTCTCTGGGGTGGTCTCAGGGCACCCTCTTCTGATGTGCTGGTCCCGTTGGATAGCAGTACTTTCCTGACCTTGTTAGCTGCCCTGAGAATATTCAGGGCTACCACCTTTGGGCAGCACCTGACTCTGTTGGACAGCAGTTTTAATTTCTTTGTTCACATACTCAACTTACCTCTCTTTCTCCAATCAACCAATATAGCTTACAAGGCTAAAAAAAACCCTCTGTTACATCTATTCTCTTGCATTTTCTTGAAGAAAGTAGAAAACAAGGTGGGGTGTGTCTTTGAGGGGTTGGAGAGATGGGGGATAGTAAAGAGCAGATGGAGAACATTGAAATTGCAGGAGCTGAAAAGCAAGTGGGTCAGGAGGGCTTATGGTGAGAGTGAAAGGGTAGAGGGCCGGTGGAATAAGCAGAGAAGGGAAAGTGAAGGGGAGATTGGAGAGCAGGCCTGCAACGTCAGTGAGGCCACTGACCTCATCTGAAGAAACCACATTGCCTAAACAGAAACACTAAGGTTTCTTTTTAAGTACTGAATGTCACACAAGAAACTGGAGTAACAAACTAACCATGTTTTCTATCATTTTTAGTCTTCAAATTCTCTAAGAGATCTCAAAAGGCTTACTTGAAGAACTAGAGGTTATTTTTATGGTATTATCAATCAGGGTGACCTTAAAGCCGTCACCCAACTGTGAACTGAAAAGAAAGCATGTGAAACATTTTTTTTTTTACATGAAGAAATGTATGCACTAAGACCTTCTTTGCCTATTTTATAGAGTAAGGTTTCCTGTCAGAAAATTGGCATTTAATTTATGGCACAACTCAGTAGCCAATATTCTCTAAGGTAGTTATAGAAAGATTAAAAAGAATGACCATGAGTAGAAATGTGTCATCACAAATGTCATATGAAATTTAAAAATTAAAGCTACTTAAAAATATTTAAGATGTAAATAAGGCAATTATCTATTTGACTTATTGCTTCTCGGGGTGGAGGGTAAAAATAGAATTCATGTCAATGAATTATTACTTTGCATTTTACAAATACAGGGTTAAGGGATACAGGATATTTTCTTTGTAGAAATTCATAATTCTAGAACCATTTCACTTAAAGCAGTATTGATATTAGTGGAATCTATACTCTTAAGGAAGTGAATCAACTCAACAAGAAGCTGAATCATGGTCTGTGATTCTGAGTCACCCAGGTAGTTTCTTAGAGTCATTACTAACCTTGTCTTTATGACATAACATACTCTCTTCACTTATCTGAATTTGTATCACAAAATTCCTGAGATACAACTAATTGTATTATCAATAAAAAACCATATGACCTATGTTGAGACTTTCACTCTGATCATATAAATGTGTAGTGTGCTTATTTCAATAAAATATAATACATGCTGGGGCACCTGGCTGGCTTAGTCAGAGGAGCAGGTGACTCTTGATGTCAAGGTCCTGAGTTTGAACCCCATATTGGGTGTAGAGATTACTTAAAATAAATCAAACTTAAAATATGTGTGTGTGTGTGTGTGTATACACATGATGAAGTATACACACACACACACATAATCCATGTTTACTAAGTAAAGCGTAACCCTTAAGATTTTATGATTTTTTTTTAAGATTTTATTTATTTTTTGACAGACAGATCACAAGCAGGCAGAGAGGCAGGCAGAGAGAGAGGGGGAAGCAGGCTCCCCGCTGAGCAGAGAGCCCAATGTGGGGCTCCATTCCAGGACCCTGAGATCATGACCTGAGCCGAAGGCAGAGGCTTAACCCACTGAGCCACCTAGGCGTCCTGATTTTATGATTTTTATATCAATATTTTAAGATTTTATTTATTTATTTGAGAGAGAGACAGGGAGAGAGAGCATGAGCGAGGAGAAGGGCAGAGAGAGAAGCAGACTTCCTGTGGAGCTGGGAGCCCGATGCGGGACTCGATCCCGGGACTCCGAGATCATGACCTGAGCCGAAGTCAGCTGTCCAACCAACTGAGCCACTATTTTAAATAGCAAAATAAGAGGTTAAATATTCATTACTATCCATTTACAAATCTGTAATGAAAAATATTGTACCTGCATGGTAGATTTTCTTTTTTCCAACTTTATTGAGTTAAATTTACATATCATAAAACTTCACATGGTAGGTTTTTGGGGAAAAAATACATTTTTTTAAAAAATGGGAAATGCTGCACCTACAATCTCTCCACTGTCCTACAACAACTGATTTGGTTTTTCAGTATTTCCTTTTATTTCTCAACTAGTTTTTTAGGGGGAAGGTGATGTCACAAATTATATAGCAAGAACTTGTCCATTTCCAGAAGGATTAGAGTCATGACCACACTGGTTAAATCTAAACAAATGGGGGTGCCTGGGTGGCTCAGTCAGTTAAGCATCTGCCTTTAGCTCAGGGTATGATCCTGGGGTACTGGGATTGAACCCCGCATCAGGCTCCCTGCACAGCAGAGAGCCTACTTCTCCCTCTGTCCCTCACCCCACTCATGGTCTCTCTTGCTCTCACTCTCTCAAGTAAAAAAAAAATCTTTAAAAAAAAAAAAATGATTTAATTTTAGTTAAATTCTTCTATACTTACTCATCCTCTAACTGAATCTCTTCTTAATCTGAAAACTTACTTTGTTTCATCTGCATTAAATACTCCTCTTCATAATCTTCATTAAAGGGATGAAAGAGTACAAGAAAGTATGGAACTTGCTCCTTCTTAGGTGAGCTTTTGTATGAATTGCTTTTTACCATGCCTATTTGTGTCAGGTATCAGGTGGGTGCTTGGGTTAATAAGTGGGTAGAGCTTGGCTCCTACCCTCAAGGAGCTTGCATTCAAGTCAGGGACTTGGCATGTAGGATAATCTATTCTCTCTTCTTTGCCCATCTGAATCTAACCACCTTCAAGACCTCATTCAGTTCCCAAACCTTTCATGACATCTTCACCAGCTCAAACTCTCAGTGATACTTTTTTTAACCTTTTTTTTTTTTTACCTTATTTAGTAATTGGATATATACAGCTTTATATTTCTGTTTTGTTTCCTTATTGGGATTTTAAATTCCTTATGAACAAGAATTATTTTCCTATTTTTTTGATCTTATAAGCACATAATGAAGTAGTAGGCACATAAAAGATGCTGAAGTATTTACTGATTTCCTTGACTAAAGCCTTTTCTTAAAAAAAAAACAGATATGAAACAAAACTACAAAAAGAGAGCTTGCTTTTGTTCTTGTATGACTGCTAGGTATTGGTACTGCTTTGATTATTTGGACGTTATTTGGTTTTGGGGAGAGAGTATCTTTCAGTGCCAAAGAAGTTCATTAGGGGAAAACAAATTGTGCGACAGTAAAGATGAGCAAGCTAGCTCATCCATGAGCCTACCTTTCACTTAAAGTTTACTCTCTTACAGATACTGCAGGAGAAGAGGCTGGGTACGATCCACACTCATTATGTCTGTCCCACAAACAAGCACTTCTAAGGGGAAAGTCATGCTTAAAGAATATAGTGGACGCAAAATTGAAGTAGAGCACATTTTTAAGTGGATAACTGCTCACGCAGCATCTCGGATCAAAACCATTTATAATGCTGAACATTTGAAAGAAGAATGGAATAAAAGTGATCAGTATTGGGTAAAAATATACCTATTTGCAAACCTTGACCAACCCCCAGCTTTCTTCTCTGCACTAAGTATAAAGTTTACTGGAAGAGTTGAGTTTATATTTGTTAATGTGGAAAATTGGGACAATAAGAGTTACATGACAGATATTGGTGTATATAACATGCCATCATACATTCTTAGAACTCCTGAAGGAATTTACAGATACGGAAACCACACAGGTGAATTTATATCCCTTCAGGCCATGGATTCATTTTTGCGCTCATTGCAACCTGAAGTAAATGATCTGTTTGTTTTGAGCTTGGTTCTAGTTAATCTTATGGCTTGGATGGACTTATTTATCACACAAGGAGCAACCATAAAGCGATTTGTGGTTCTCATAAGCACTTTAGGGACATATAATTCTCTATTAATTATTTCCTGGCTACCTGTGTTGGGCTTTTTACAGCTCCCTTACCTAGATAGCTTTTATGAATATAGCTTAAAATTGTTGCGATATTCCAATACAACCACACTGGCTTCATGGGTGAGGGCAGACTGGATGTTCTATTCTTCACACCCAGCCCTGTTTCTCAGTACGTACCTTGGACATGGTTTACTAATCGATTACTTTGAGAAGAAGAGACGGCGCAACAACAACAATGATGAAGTCAATGCCAATAACTTAGAATGGTTATCAAGTCTGTGGGACTGGTACACCAGCTACCTCTTCCACCCGATTGCTTCTTTTCAGAACTTTCCTGTAGAATCTGATTGGGACGAAGACCCTGACTTATTCTTGGAGCGCTTAGCTTTCCCTGACCTTTGGCTTCACCCTCTGATACCAACTGATTACATAAAAAATTTGCCAATGTGGCGATTTAAATGTCTTGGAGTCCAGTCTGAAGAGGAAATGTCGGAGGGTTCTCAAGATATTGAAAATGACTCAGATAGCGAGAGCACAGACACTTTTAGCAGTGAAAAGGAAGTATTTGAAGATAAGCAAAGCATAGTTCACAATTCTCCAGGAAGAGCAAGTCACTGTGATGCTGAGGCTTGTTCATGTGCCAATAAATATTGTCAGACCAGCCCGTATGAAAGGAAGGGGAGGTCATATGGATCATATAATACTAATGAAGATATGGAACCTGATTGGTTAACTTGGCCTGCTGATATGCTGCACTGTACTGAATGTGTTGTTTGCCTAGAGAATTTTGAAGATGGATGTTTGCTAATGGGGTTGCCTTGTGGTCATGTGTTCCATCAGAATTGCATTGTGATGTGGTTGGCTGGAGGCCGACACTGTTGCCCTGTTTGCCGGTGGCCTTCTTATAAAAAAAAGCAGCCATATGCACAACACCAGCCCTTGTCAAATGATGTCCCATCTTAACTATGTGCAATTTGTCCTTTATAAGCTTTGAGTATCTTACAGCTTGCCTTTTTAATGTTAGTCACAATGTTTTTGTGGTTTGAAGTTTAGTTTAATGTTAGTGCAGTGACAGGAAATACACATTATGCTAATGTTGATGACAATTACTTGGTTGCCTTGTGTGTCAATTGAATGCATACTTAATTGTAAAAATTTTTATTTACAACATTGGAAATTCAGAAGTTAATGTTTTTTGTAAGCACAAAAGAAGTATGATAGAAATTTATCCTAGCAAGACTTTACAAGGTAGGATCAAATTCTAATGGAATTGAGGCAGTTTCTTATCCTAAATGTTTCCTCCCTTTTTACAATCTCTGTCCAGCACCTCTTGGTTAAATAATGTATGCTCTGAGACATGAAATTAAAACAGACCTATGAAATAAATTATTTTAAAACCAGAAGATTACAGCTTTTCCAATGTTAAATTGTTTTGATGAGGTGGCTGAATGCTATAGGTGTTTTGCTAGTTTATTAATTTTACAGGTAAGTCAGACATGATCCTTGACTCATGAGGAGAAACAAAAAGATGAATTATGTTGCCAATACTAGCCAGAGGTGGCATTAATCAGCCTCTTAGCTTGGTTAGCTTTGATGGAGAAGAATTTCATGGTGGGCTCTTTCTTTTTTTTTTTTTTTTTTTTTTAAGTATTAAGTCATTTATGAGTAGTATATTCATCTAAGTAAAATCAACTATAGCATATTAGCCACACATTGATTACTTACATTTGTCCTTTGATTTTTAAAAATTATAAAACTACAGAAAAATTGGAAACCATACAATGAGCATCCATTTTTCTAATTCACAAAGTGTATTTTGTTATCTTTGCTTTATCTTCTCTATGTGCATATTTATCTTTTTTCTTTCTTTTCTCTGAATGTTTTTTGTTTGTTTATCGCTGATCCCTTTGAAAATAAATGTTAGTCATCTTAGTACTGCTTTACCACTGAATATATCACCATGTGTCTCCTAAGAATAAGAATTTTTTACCTAACCACTGTACCATCATCATACCCAAGATATTTATTAACATTGACTCAGTAATACTTAATATATAATCCCTACTTCCCACTTGCTCCCAAAATATCCTTTATATCTTTATATGCTTTTGTTTTATTTTTGTTGTGAACCTCACATAAGGTTCATGAATTGGGTTGGTCTTCCTTTCATGTTCTCTCTAGAGCAGTTCCTTGCTTTTTTTTTTTTTTTTTTTTTTTTTTTGTAGTCTTCCCTGATAAATTTTTGAGGAGTAAAAGCTAGTTGGCTTATAAAATGTTCTACATTCTGGATTTGTCTGTTTCCTCATGATTAGATTTAAATTAAACAATATTGCCTGGGTGATATATGTACCTCCCATTTATATGTCATCAGTAGACACTTTGTATTAGTTCATCCCATTACTGGTGAAGCTAAATTTGGTTAAAGTGATATCTATCCATTGTAAGATACTTTTTCACTTAAGAGGGAACCTGTGAGGCCATGTGAATATCCAGTTTTTTTTAAAAAAATTAATTCCAGTGTAGTTAACATTTAGTGTTATGTTAGTAACCCAAAGTTTTTAGCATCCACTGATGATTATTAGTCTAAATCGGGTATTAAATAGGAGTTGTACCATGGGGATTTTCTTTTCTTTTTTTTTTAAGATTGGTTGATTTATTTTAGAGTGAGCGAGAATGGGGGCGATGAGGTGGGATTAGGAGGGGCAGAGGGAGAGAGAGAATCTCAAGCAGACTCCCCGCTAAGCATGGAATCTGAATCAGGGCTCAGTCCCATGACCTTGAGATCATGAGCTGAAATCTAGAGTCAGATACTCAACTGACTGAGCCAGCCAGTTACCCCATAACATGGGGATTTTCTTTTCTTTTTTTTTTTTTTTTTTAAGATTTTATTTATTTTTTTTGACAGACAGAGATTACAAGTAGGTGGAGAGGCAGACAGGAGGAAGCAGGCTCCCTGCTCAGAGAGAGAGCCCGATGTGGGGCTCAATCCCAGGACCCTGAGATCATGACCTGAGCCAAAGGCAGAGGCCTTAACCCACTGAGCCACCCAGGTGCCCCCACATGGGGATTTTGTAATTGCATCCTTTATTCTACATTTTTTAGGTGGCATTTGTGTGTATGTATGTATGAAAAACAGCTATTTTTCCATTTTTCTTTCTCACATACTTTGAATATTACTGGACTTACTTTCTTTTTACAGTCAGTGTGTAAATATTCATTATTCTTTCTGTTTCCAAATCATCCCAAATCTGGTAAGTGGGAGCTCCTCTAGGCCACTCTTCTGTGCTATTGATATATTCCTTTTAATCTTGAAGCGCTTGCTTACTTTTTGACCAAAGGTGTTCCCGACTCATTTTGTATTTTCCCCGGCCCAGTGCTGAGATCAGGTCTGAGTTTCATGGTGCACTTTTAAAATCTTTTCTTGACTGTCCTCCAAAATGGTAAGAAAATGTAATTTTCTTATTCTGAATTACTGCTGGCTTATTAGCAGAAACTTTTTTTTCTCCTTCGTGGTAGACTGAACCTAATTTTCATACGTTAATGACAATATTAAGGACCAGCTATTACTTAATGTCTGGGAGTTCTTTTTATTTTATTTTATTTTTTAAAATATTTTATTTATTTCTTTGACAGAGAGAAAGAGATCACAACTAGGCAGAGAGGCAGGCAGAGAGAGGGGGAAGCAGGATCTCTGCTGAGCAGAGAGCCCGATGCGGGGCTCTATCCCAGGACCCTGAGATCATGACCTGAGCCGAAGCAGAGGCTTAACCCACTGAGCCACCCAGGTGCCTCTGAGAGCTCTTTTTAAATAAAAATGCAAACATTGCTCCTTGTGCTTTTAATTTTCCTTTTGAAAAAAAGGTAATCACGTTATTGTAAATGTTAGTGTTTCTTAGAGTTCTGCCATTGGTCCACTGTTCTTTCTTGTTTTCAGTGGATATCCCCAGTCTACATGTCCAGACAAAGGCCCCTCCCCAGACCTCCAGTTTTATATTCAGCCATCTGCTGAACAGCCTCTCCTGGATGCTTTTCAGTACTTAGTAAAGCAGCTTTTCATTGTCTCTCCTACCCCTGGTCCTCTTAGGGTCCTGATTTCAGTTAGTGGGTCATAGACCTATAATATTGTCCCATTATGAGATGTACACAAAAGCACAGACATTTTAAAAAACAATTAAAATTTCTTTAGCTTCCTAGGGCACATCATACTTTGGAGACTACTACCCTAGAAGATAAACCAATCTCCTTAAAATGAGCTTTCAAGGCCCTTCATGATCTTCCTGCCTGACTTCTTAGAGACATTACCACACTCTGGGCTGTTTATCTCTCCAGGTCCATGCTCTAGCTTTTCTCAGCTTGCTGCTTTGTTCTTAACCTCTGCCTAATGTTCTCCACCCCTTCTCTGGTTTGTCTGGCTAGATCCCACTTTATCCAGAATTTCTACACCCTCCTACCCATCTCCCCCCCCCACCACCCCAGGCTTATAAAGAGATAAAGATGTCTTTACACTGAAAGCTCAACCAGCTGTCCTCTTACTCAAGTGATCAAACTTAGTATCACCAACAGTGGAGCAGATTGATATGTGCCCTTCTTCTAATCTCAGTGATACTTGCCCTTTCTTGATATGTGCCCTTACATCCCACTGATACCTTGCACACATCTGTCATACTTAACTGCATTGTGTTGAAACTATGCATGTGCCTTTTTTGGGTGAACTACTTTAAGGTAGCACCTGTGCACTATTCATCTAAATATCAACAGGGTAGGGCATAAAATAAACATACATTTAGAATGTTAGACATACAGTAAAAACAATACAATGAAGTTGAGGAGGAAATAATTGCCAGAAGATCAGATCTCCAGGGAAGCTTAACTCTTCCCTTAATTGTTAAGCATAGCAAATAGTGCTTTTTGTCAGATTTTCCTGGAGGCAGTGAATTGAAGGAAATAGTCAAGGTTGACTCTACACTTGAACTGTGTTTAAAAAGAAAGTTTGAATTATAGAGCTACCTATTGAATTTAAAGAACTAAATTTTCCAAGTATGTGGGCTTTGTGGTTACTGAACTCTGGTTAACTGTATAGTAGGATATATGATTGTGTTCTGTTCAAAAGTTTGTCTACAGTCTTCTCTCATGTTTTTGTGTAAGTCTGCTTTAAGGATAAGATCCTTGAGGGCAAGAGTAATGCTATAATCTACTGTTATAGCCTTAACATGTCAGACCCAGAGTTGATATTCAGTAGGTAATTATTGGCTTGAATTTTAAAAATCTATTTTAATTTTGCCCTTTGCCAAACTTTTTATCACCCATCTAGTGTAGGTAGAAAAGATAAATTATATTTTTATTAGTACTGACAAAGACATCAGTATTTATGGCCTGCTCCAAGACAAAAAAATCTTGATGTTTTTCTTTTTTTAAATTTTTGTAGTCCCATACTTCTTTTCGTCTCTAGAATATTTGGGAACCTGAAGATTATTTATGTGCTCTTTCTTCTTGCTCCCACATTTTTCCCCTTGGCCATTTTATTGTTACTTTAAAAACTATCCAAGGGACAAAAGGTAGCAGAGGTGAAGTGTTGGGTCCTTTTTGCTACTGGATTTGGTTAAAATTTAGAGAAGAGTGCCTGGGTGGCTCATTTGTTAAGCGTCTGCCTTGGATTGGGTCATGATCCCAAGGTCCTGAGATTGAGTCCCACGTCGGGCTTCTTGCTCAGTGGGGAGCCTGCTCCTTCCTCTCCCACTCCCCTTGCTTGTGTTCCCTCTCTCACTGTGTCTCTTTCTGTCAAATAAATAAATAAAATCTTTAAAAATAAAATTTAGAGAAGAAAGAATGGAAATTTCATTGTTAAAATGACATTTTGAATCATCTGTGTTTTAATCATTCTATTCTGGTTCTTGTTGCCAAAATTTATTGATTAATGATCAGTTTAGACAATCTCTTTGCTTAATTTTTTGTGCCATCTTCTCAGCCAAAGTTTTTTTTTTTCAGCCAAAGTTTTTATTGACCTGTATATAATAGATCATTTTACTTAATAATATCCATGTGCAACAGGTAGATGAGAAGGAATCCCCGCTAAATAGGTGGTCGAAATTCAGAACAACCAAGATAGTTAAAGATGTGACTAGGACACAGCTTCCAAATCTGAATGTCTTCAGGGCCCAGTGAAACAGTTTGAGAAGGAGTGGTGGGGGCAACAGTGTGTGTGTGTTTTAAGAGATGACATCAGGGCGCCTGGGTGGCTCAGTGGGTTAAGCCGCTGCCTTCGGCTCAGGTCATGATCTCAGGGTCCTGGGATCGAGTCCCGCATCGGGCTCTCTGCTCAGCAGGGAGTCTGCTTCCTCCTCTCTCTCTCTCTGCCTGCCTCTCTGCCTACTTGTGATCTCTCTCTGTCAAATAAATAAATAAAATCTTAAAAAAAAAAAAAAGAGATGACATCAGCCAGTCAAAGCTGTGGTGGCTTCTTTAAAACCTCTGGATAAGATTCTATCTTGTTCAAGGCTCTTTCTACGATTGTTTCACTTAGAAATAAGTGCATCTGTGGAAAAGACAATAGGAAAAGCCTTTTGTCAAATTTACATTATCCTTTAAGCTGATGCTAAATTGTATACTTGTTATTTAGTTATTTACTGTCAAGTTCTCTTAGTTTATGTGATGATGGACTAAAAGGTGCTTTGTATTATATGCTAAACAAATAGGGCTTGAATATTCTCATATACAGTCTGTTTTAAAACACACTCTTAGAATTGACAATACCTAACTGAATTTATAACATATTTATCTAATCACAAAAATAAGCTTAAAAGTACAGAGGCACCCAAACAGATGTCAAAGGTCAGGTACTATCTGTTTTCTTTTTTTGTTTGTTTTTTAATTTATTTTTCTAACTTTATTGAGATAAAACTGACATATAACATTGTGTAAGTTTAAGATGTACAACATGTTGACTTAATAGATAAATATATTACAGTTTAATGGCCATGGTATCATTAGCTAACGCCTCCATCACATCACATAATTATTTCTAGTAACTTTTAAGATCCACTCTCTTAGCAACTTCCAAGTGAATAAGTACAATATTTTTTTTTTTTAAAGATTTTATTTATTTATTTGACAGAGATCACAGGTAGGCAGAGAGGCAGGCAGAGAGAGGAAGGGAAGCAGGCTCCCTGCTGAGCAGAGAGCCCGATGTGGGGCTCGATCCCAGGACTCTGGGATCATGACCTGGGCCGAAGGCAGAGGCTTTAACCCACTGAGCCACCCAGGCGCCCTACAATGCTGTGCGTTAGAGCCCCCAAACTTACAAATCTACTAACTGGAATGTGTACTCTTTTTTTTTTTTTTTTAAAGATTTTATTTAATTATTTGACAGAGAAAGAGAGAACACAAGCAAGGGGAGGGGCAGGCAGAGGGAGAAGCAGACTCCCTGTGGAGCAAGGATTGTAGGACCCTGGGATCATGACCTGAGCCAAAGGCAGATGCTTAAGCAACTGAGCCACCCAGTGCCCCAGTCTGTACTCTTTGGCAAGCATCTCCCCATTTCCCCCACCCTCCAGTCCCTGATAACCACCATTCTACTTTCTGTTTCTGAGTTTGGCCTTTTTGTTCTTTTTGGGGTTTTTTTTCCCCCTTTTTTGTAGATTCCACATGTAAGTGATATTGTATAGTTTTTGTCTTTGTCTGACTTATTTCATTTAGCATAATGCCTTCAAGAACCATCCATGTTGTCACTAATGGCAAGATTTCCTTGTTTCTTGTAGCTGAATAATATTCCATTATATATATCTGGTATATACAATGTAGGGGTACAAATATGGTGATATATATATATATATACCGTATTTTTAGCCATATACCCATTGATGGACACTTAGTGTTTTCTTAAAGCATCTACTGAATGAATGAAGAGTCACACAGATGCTTACTCAGAATTTATTCTTACTTTACACAGAACTTGAATGAGTTTGGTGATTTAGATTCCCAATCTATAGAACCGAAGCTACACAGATAGAGATTTTGGAAGGCAGCTATGCTCACCAGTGTACCCCCCAACGCTGACAGATAGAGACTTGGAAGTAGGAGGTGGAGCCTACTAGAGGCAGGACAGGCAAAGAAATCATAGTTACAATAGTTTGACAGTTAGAGGTTAAAGGTATTAAAAAACAAAACAGTAGTTTGTGGCCAGTAAGTACAGTGTCAGTTTCCTGAATTTCACTATCTCACTGACAATGATTCTGTGTTTGTCCAGAAAAACATTTTATCAGTACCATTTGCAGAAGAAGTCAGAAAAATTCATTTTATTATATTCAAAATAGTTTTAAAACTATTGAATTTTAAAATGCTTTAAAACATTCCAACAAAGTGGAGTTTCTGTTTCCTGAAAAACCCATTTAGGGAGATGGGTGGGACAGTCTCACCAATTATCCATAACATGCCCCCAGATTTAGAGTAGAAAGATGATGTTCATGTATATTATTTATCTAGTCACTGTCACTACTGTTGGTAAAATTCTATGAGCTCTTCTCATTTGGGAATGTACTCTGAGACCATCGTCTATTTGTTGATGGTGTGGGGTCTGGTGACATATTTCTACATGGGTAACTTACTTGGGGTTTTATGAAGTCCTTGCACAAAAACAAAGTAGTTGGATTTCAGACCAGTAAAACAGAAGTTAGAATTCTGGTATCTCCAGGACCGCTTTTGTTTTTATTATTTAAATGCTCCCCATTTAGTTTCACTTAATTCCTGAGTCAAGTGGCTAAAACAGTAGGTTTCTGGAACAAAATGCCTCAAGCTGACTCCCAGCTTTGTTGCCAGAGGCTTGGGTTAGAGACCCCTCTTGCCAAACACAAATATTTTGGGCTTTTAAAACAGTATTGTTCAAATTATTTGTTAGTATTGAACATGGTGGACTGTGACCAAACTTGATGTATATTGCTTTGCTTTGAAAGCACTTTAACTTGTCTGATGAGAAGGAAAAATAAGAGTGTCATTCTTTTTTTCCTTTTTTTTTTTTTTTAAGATTTTATTTATTTGACAGAGAGACCGCACAAGTAGGCAGAGCAGCAGGCAGAGGGAGAGGGAGAAGCACACTGTCGTCTGAGCAAGGAGCCTGATGCAGGACTCAATCCCAGGATCCTGGGAATACAACCTGAGCTGAAGGCAGCTGCTCAACCGACTGAGCCACCCAGGTGCCCCAGAAGAGTGTCATTCTTAACAGATTTCCTGTTTAAAATAATAGAATCTGAGTGTCAGAAGCAAATGTAAAAACTGTTTTGTCCAATCTTCTACCTTAGTTTAGGTTGTGAATGTCCCTGTCAAGAATAGATTGGCACACTCATCATCTAACAAAAGGCATGCTACATTTGCAAAAATCTATAAACAGTCCCCCTGCCAGGATCCACAGAAAAGCATGCAGTTACCTGGCAATATAACCGTAACAGGTGCTGAATGGTCAGATTTGGATACATTTCATGTCACCATGGGAAGGAGAATGAAATCTGTTTAAAAAAAAAAAAAACTAGTTCTAATATAACCTCACTCTGAAATATATTATGATATCTACTTCTATTCATCAAAATGGCACATATTTAATCAGGATTTTTATTTAGAGAGAAACCTGTGAACTGTTAAGATATTAAAGCCCAACCTCATGAGTCCAGCGACCAACTCATCCGGTTGCCCTGAATTATCTCCAAAACAGGGAAAAGGCGACATGAGATCAGCTTTCTTCTACTTCCGCTGAGCGTATTCTCTGCTATTACCAAATCACGGCAGATCTACAGACCGCTGTATATTCATGACTGTGGAAAGGTTGAGTGGTAAAAGACAGTTTACAGCATGATATGCACCAGACTGGGTTATATAGAAATTGGAGAAAGGACCCTTCATTTCAGAGTTTTTGGGGGTTGGTTTGTTTGTTTGTTTTTTAAGATTTTATTTATTTGAGAGAGAGTGGGTGCTCAAGCACGGAGGAGGGGCAGGAAAGGGAGAAGCAAGCTTCCCATGGAGCGAGGTTGCAGGACACCATCCTGGGACCCTGAGATCATGACCTAAGCCAAAGGCAGACACTTAACTGACTGAGCCACCCAGGCACCCCTAAACCATTTTTTTCCTCAGAAAATTGCCTACGTGGCTCAGTTAGTTAGACATCCAACTCTTGGTCTTAGCTCAGATCTTGGTCTTGGGGTTGTGAGTTCAAGTCCTGTGCTGGGCTCCATGCAAGGCATGGAGCCTACTAAAAAAAAAAAAAAAAAATTTTAATCACATACAAAAGTGGAGAGATTCATATAATGAATTCCCATGTATCCCAATTTCAACAAGTCTCAACTCATGGCCAATCACATTTCAGCAATTATCTGCAATAAAAGTCACTCTCTTGCATTGCCCTTATCTCACCTTTTGTTTTCATTATTAACCCTTTAGGCCTTTATTTCTTTATTCAACATTCATTTGTTTATTATTCATAACTATTTGGATTAATCCCAATTGAATTTTTAAAAAGATTTTGTTTATTTATTTGAGAGAGAGAGAAAGCATGAGAAAGAGCAGTGGGGGGTAGGAGGGTGTGGAGCGAAGGGAGAGGGACAAGCAAATTCCATGCTGAGCATGGAGCCCCAGGAGGGGCTCAATCCCACAACTCAGATAGTGGCCTGAGCAGAAATCAGGAGTCTGGGACTTAACTGTCTGAGCCACCCACACAGCCCCAGTTGAATTCATTAAATCTGATTAATGCATTTTTGTACTTACAGTACTTTCTGCATATGGTGACTTTATTCACCACTCCCTCCTTGAAATTCCTTTCCCTCAGGTTTCTCTGGTACTACTTTACCTGATTTTCCTCCTACTTCTTGGATCCTTTTTTAAAATAATTTCCTTCCTGGGATGGTCCTCCCTTGCTCCATCAGAGTCATTGTTCCCCTAGAGTTCTATTCCAGTTCTCAATTCATTTGGGTGATTTCATCAATATTCATGTCCTCAACTCCAACTTATATGCTGACGGCTTCGGAATCCACTTCTCCGGTTCAGATCACTCTGTTCCATACCAGGTCCCCGTATGGAACTATCTGCTGGGCATTTCACTAGGATGACCCATACTCAACTCATGCCAGACTTGCTGATTGTTGTTCTCCCCCTCCCTGCTATCCATTCTCCCATTCTTCCACTATACTAGAAATTTAGCTGAATAAATTCCTAGCTATCAACTATATTTCTCAGCCCACATTGTAGTTAGGTGTGACCATTGTGACTAATTCTTAACAGTACAATGTAAGCAAAAGTGATACACGCCACTTGTGGATCTTGACTTAAAACACTGGGTATATGTGTTATCACTTTCTCTTCTCTGCTTCTAACCTGCCAGGTACAGTGACAGCCGATGCAACCTTGGAGGTTAGGTGAGACAATTACACAGAGATGTCTCACCAGCCTGGGTTCCTGAATGACCTCAAACTGAGCTACCTGGCTATGGAGATTACTAGAATCTTCCACAAAACAAATTTCCATTTAACTTAAGTCATTGCATTTTGAGGCCTTTCTGTGATAACAGATTAACCTTTAACTATGACAGCAACCCAGTCACAACGTATCCAAAATTTGCTGATCATCATTTCACCTAAATATCCTAAGTCTGTAGTTCCAGCATGCTTAAAGTCTCCTGCAATTACATAGTGAGTGTTCCTCTCTCAACCGTTTTTCCTAGGTGCAGTTCCTACTACTTCTTAAAATAACTCAAGATTTCTACTCCTGACCATGATGCAGTAACTGGTACTGGACTGGTCTTCTTACCATAACTATAAATCCAGACAAAAGTACATGAGCAATTGTTTTGGGGCAATGGACAACAGGGAATATGAGATTGAGATTGCTGAGAGGAAGGAAACAAACAGGGTAAAGCCCCTGATTACTCGGCTCTCTGCACAGGGCACTTTCTTGACTACTTTACACAGAATTCAAGTCCAAGAAATGCCCAGTAAGCAATTCCACCAAGATTCAACTATGATGTTGTATCTACAGTTCTTTTTTTGTATTGCTGTATTAATTAGTATATTATTATACGAATATATCACAAGTTGGACATTTATTTCCAGTTTTTGCCATTATGAATAAAGCAACTTTGAATATTATACATGTCTTTTAATGGACAAACACTTATGTTGAGTATATAATAAACCATGGAATTGCTATATCATAAAGTTAATATATATAGTAGCTTTAGTGGCTACTGCTAAAGAATTTTCCAAACTAAATATACCAATGTGTACTTTAACCAGCAGTATATGAGTCCTCGTGTTTTTTCCAGCACTTGGCATTGTCAGTGCTTTTAATGTTAACCATTCTTGTGGGGATGTAGTAGTATTTAATTATGGTTTTAATTTTTATCTCTCTGATGAATCATGAAGTGGATCATCTTTTCATAATCTCAATAGCAATTTGAAGATTCTCTTATGAAGTGTCTATTCAAGTATTTTGCTCATTAAAAAATTGGGATGTGTCTATTGTTATTAATATGTAAGTGTCCTTTATATATGCTAGATATGAGTGTTTTTATTTTGAAAATATTAAGCAGTTTTTGGCTTCCCTTTTCACCCTCATCTTTTGATGAGTAAAAGTTCTTAATGTTAAAAAATCCAATTTAATGATTGTTTTATAGTTGTTTAAAATTTGTGTTCTGTTTAAGTCATCTTTGCCTACCTCAAAGTCAGGAAGATATTTTCCTATGTTTTGTTCTAGCAGCTTTACTTTTTTACCTATCATATTTTAGTCTATGGCTCCATCTGAAATGAATTTGGCGTGAGGTAGGAACCAAAGATCTTTTTTTTTTTTCTTATGGAGATCTAAATTGACCTTGTGGAATTTAATGGAAAGAATATAATTTTCCTTGATGAATTGTGGTGGTGTTTGTTATAAACCAGGTTCTGCTACTGGGTTCTCTACTCTGTTCCATTAATCTCTATAATAATTTTACACCAACACCTCATAACATTAGTTATTAGAATTTTATAATACTGTTGATATCAGGTAGCATAAATCTTCCAATGTTAGTATTTTGCATTTCCACACAAACTTTTCAAATTGGCTTATCAAAATTCACTGCAGCAAACCCTTCTAGGTTTTGGGATTGCATTAAGTCTATAGATCTCTTTGGTGGTGAATTGATGTCTTTACAATACTGAGTTCCATTTCATGAATATGGCATATATCTCCATTTATTTAGATATTCTTTAACTTATATCAGCAGTGTTTTATAGTTGCCTATAAAGGGGTCTTGTATATTTTCATTCAATTTATTCCTACTTGATTGACTTTTTGTGACATTGTAAATAAGTGTTTTATAAATTTTTTAAGTTTTTATTTGAAGTCCAGTTAGTTAAAATATAGTATATGAGCTTCAGAGATACAATTTAGTGATTCAACACTTACATACAACACCTGGTGCTTACAACATCACAAGTGCACTCCTTAATCCCCATCACCTACTTAACCCATCTCCCCACTGACCTCTCCTCTGGTAACCATCAGTGTGTTCTCTATAGTTAAGAGCTGGTTTGCCTCTCTCTATTTTTTCCCCATGTTCATTTGTTTTTCTTAAGTTCCACATGTGAGTGAAATCATATGGTATTTGTCTTTCCTCGAGTGACTTATTTAATTTAACATAATGCTGTCTTGCTCCATCCCACGTCATTGTCAATGGCAAGATTTCATTTTTTTATTGTTGAGTAATACTCCATTGTATCTATATGCCACATCTCCTTTGTTCATTCATCAGTCAGTGGACAGTTAGGCTCTTTGCACAATTTGGCTAGTGTAGATAATGCTGCTATAAACATTAGGGTGCATGTATCCCTTTGAATTAGTATTTTTGTATTCTTTGGGTAAATACCTAGTAGTTCAATTACTGGATTGTAAGGTAGTTCTACTTTTAACTTTTCAAGGCAACTCCACCTTGTTTTCCAGAATGGCTGCACCAGTTTGCCTTCCCACCAACAGTGCAGGAGGGTTCTCCTTTCTCCACATCCTCACCAACCCCTGCTGCTTCTTGTGTTGTTGACATTAGCCCTTATAACAGGTGTGAGGTGACACCTGATTATAGTTTTGATTTGTATTTTCCTGATAATGAGTGATGGTGAGCATATTTTCATGTGTCTGTTGGTCATCTGTATGTCTTCTTTGGAAAAATGTCTATTCATGTCTTTCGCCCATTTTTCAATTGGATTATTTACTTTTTAGGTGTTGAGTTTTATAAGGTTATATACTTTGAATACTAAGCCTTTATCAGACATATCATTTGAAAATATCTTCTCCCATTCTGTAGGTTGCCTTTTAGTTTTGGTTGTTTCTGTGCAGAATTTTTTTTTAACATAATCCCAGCAGTTTAGTTTTGCTTTTGTTTCCCTTGCCCCAAGAGACATACCTAGTAAGAAGTTGCTAGGGCCAACAAATTTTGTTCTTTAATTGTTGATTGTATACAAAAAGAATGTATTTTTGTAGTTAGATTTTTTCAAGGCAAGAATTGTGTTAAACCTGTATATTTATGTGGACAGCACTGATATCTTTACCACATTGTGTTTCCAATCTGTGAACATTGTATGCATCTCCATTTTATTTAGATCTTTGATTCTTTCATGATTCTGTCCATGTTATCTAATTTTCAGCATGCAAGTCCTATACATGTTTTGTTAGATTTAAACCTAAGTATTTCATTTTTTGAGTGATTGTAAATGGCATTGTATTTTTAATTTTGGTGTCCATATGTTCATCACTAGTATATAGAAATATCATGTAAAATATTTTTTGTACATTTGTCTTTTATTCTGTGACCTTACTGAAATCTCTTTTAGTTCTTTAAAGGTTTTTGGTAGATTTCTTGAAATTTCTACATAAGCAATTATGTCATCTATAAATAACAGTTTAATTTCTCCCTTTCTGATTTGATTGTCTCTAATTTGTTTTTCTTATCTTATTACAGTGGTTAAAACTTTTCAGCACTAAATTGAATAAGAGTGGTTAATTTATTTATTTCATCACAAATGGATATTGAACTTTGTCAAAATTTTTTTTCTGCATTGAGTGATATGGTCATGTGATTTTTTTCCTTCTTTAGCCTGTTACAGTAGATTATACTGATTAATTTTCAAATACTGAACCAGCACCCCCCCAACTTTGGAATAAACCCCTCAGTCATGGTGTTTAATCTTCTTACATATTACTGAATTATCTTTGCTGTATTTTGTTAAGAGTTTTTGTGTTTATATTCATGAGAGATATTGATCACTAGTTTTCTTATTTTATACTTTTTTTTTTGGTCTGGTTTTGGTATGAGGATAATACTACCTGCATAAAATGAACTGGGACATTTGCTCCTCTTCTGTTTTCTAGGAGAGCTTGTGTATAGTTGGTGTTAATTATTATTTCTTTTTTTCTTGTTTCCTTTTTTAAATTGAAGTATAGTTGACAACCAATGTTTACATTAGTTTCAGACATATAACATAGTGATTCACAACTCTATTCATCATCTTATGCTCACCACAAGTGTAGCTACCATCTGTCACCTTACACCACTATTACAGTACCACTAACTATATTCCCTATGCTGTACCTTTCATCCTCATGAATTATTCATTCTACAACTGGAAGCCTGAACCTCCCATTCCCTTTCACTTATTTTGCCACTCTTGGCAACCATCAGTTTACTGTCTGTATTTATGCATCAATCTCTGCACTAATTATTCTTCAAACATTCGATAGAATTCTCCAGTTTATCCATCTGAGCCCAGAAATATCTTTTTTGGGAAAAATCCTTTTATATAGATTTTTTGTATTTATTTGGTAATTGTTTTTAAATTATGATTCAGTTTCCTTAATTGAATATTATCCATCATTCCACCTTCAATACTATCTATCATATTATCCATTTCATGTTAGGTGAGTTGTGGTAACATTTGTTTTTCTGGAAATTGTCCATTTCATCCCTTATTAGCTCTTTGGTGTCTGTAAGTCCTGTATTGATATTCTACTTCATTCCTGATATTGGTCATTTGTGTTCTCTCTCTTTTTTATTTTTACGTCTTTTTTTCTAGAAGTCTGTCAATTTTGTTTGTATTTTCAAAGAAAATGGATCTGTTTCATTAATTTCCTCTATTGCCTATTTTCAATTTCATTGATTTCTGCTTTTTATTTTGTCCTTCCTTCTGCTTTAGGTTTACTTAGCTCTTCTTTTTTTATATTCTCAAGGTGGAAACTTAGATCATTGATCTAAAACTTTTCTTCTTTTCTAATGGTACATTTAATGCAATAAATTTTCCTTTCAATAATGATTTAGCTATGTCCCACAAACATTGATATGTTGTATTTTCTTTTCTTTTATTAATGATTTTATTTATTCATTTGAGAGAGGGTAAGAGACAGAGAGAACACAAGCAGGGGGAGAGGCAGAAGAGGAGGGAGACACAGACTCCTCACTGAGATGGGAGCACAATGTGGGTCTTGATTCCAGGACCTGGAGGTCATGACATGAGCTGAAGGTAGACTCTTAATGACTGAGCCACCCAGACAGACTAATATGTTGTATTTTCATTTTCATTCTGTTCAAATGCATTTTTAAATTTCTCTTGAAACTTTCTCTTTGTTCCATTAATTATTTAGAAGTGTGTTGTTTAGTTTCAATGTGTTTGGAGAATTTTTCTGTTATTGATTTCTTGTTCGATTCCACTGTTGCTAGAGAACATACTTGGTATGACTTAACTTATTTTAAATTTCTTGAGATTTATTTTATGGCCCATGATATTGTCTCCCTTGATATGTGGTCTGTAGACACTTGAAAAGAGTATGCATTCTGTTGTGTGTAGAGTGTTCTATATATGTCATTTAGATCCTATCCAGTTGGTTGATAATGTTTTTCATCATGAGGTCCTTGTTGATTTTCTTAGTTGTTCTATCAGTTGTTGAGACAGTAGTATTGAAATCTCAAACTCTAATTGTGTATTTGTCTGTTTCTTTATTTCTGTTCTATCAATTTTTATTTCCCTTTTTTTTCACTTCTGTTGTTGGTGTGTACACATTTGGGATTGCCATGTCTTCTTGGTGGATTGACACTTTTATCATGGTATAGTGTACATCTTTGTTTCTGGTGAATTTATTTGATCTTAGGTGTAAATTTTCTGATAATTTAGCCACTCGTGCTTTCTTTTGATTAATGTTTGCATGAAATAACTTTGCCATTCTTTACTTTCATTCTGCCTATATCATTTTATTTGAACTGAGTTTATTGTACTAACATATAATTGTATTTTTTAATCCTATCAATCTCTTTTAATTGTATTTAGACCATGACATTTAATATAATTCTCGATATGCTCAGACTAAGTGTGATTGTTTTTATTTTATTTTGTTTGTTCTCTCTGTTTTCTTTTCCTCTCCTATGGATTACTTGAACAGTTTTTTTAGAATTCCATTTTGATATATCTATATTGTTTTTTTAAAAAACTGCTGTACTGAAACAGAATTCACATACTACATGATTCGTTCATTTAAAAATCTTCACAGTACTTAATGCTCACCACAGTAAGCGTAGTTATCATTTATCACCATACATTATTACAATATTATTCACTCTATTTTCTATGTTGTACTTTTCATCTCCATATGTACAATTCAATAACTTTTACTATATTCACAAAGTTGTGCAACCATCACCACTATATAATTCCAGAACACTTTCATCACTCCAAAAAGAATGCCCATACCTATTAGCAATCACATTCCATTCTGCCTTTTTCCCATTTCCTGGAAACCACTGATCTATGTCCTCTCACTATGGATTTGCTTATTCTATGCAAAATTATGTGTCCTTTGGATTTAATATAGTGTTTTCAATTTTTCATCCACATTGTAGCATGAATCAGTATTTCATTCCTTTTTTATGACCAAATAATATTTGATTACATGGATAATATATTTTATGTATCCATTTGCCAGTTGATGGACATTTGGGTTAATTCTACTTTTTGACTATTATGAACAATGCTGCTATGAATATCTGTGTACAAGTTCTTATGTGGACATATATTTTCATTTTGATATATATGTTTCTGTAGTAGAATTGCTAAATCATATGGTATCATACCTCTTATGGAACTGCCAAACTGCATCATTTTACATTCCCACTGTCAGCGTATGAGAGATCCAATTCTTTGTATCCTCAATAACACTTTGTCTTTTTTTTTTTAATTATACCCATTCAAGTGTATTTGAAGGCATCTCACTTGGTTTTGATGTTCATTTCCCTGATGGCCAATATCTCTATGGTATTTTTTAGTGTACTTCTTTGTATAGTTTTTTAGTGGTTGCTCTAGGTATTACATTATATGTATATAACTTATCACAGTCTACCAGTGTCAACATTTTACCAGTTCAAGTGAAGTATAAAAACCTTATTTCTTGGGGCGCCTGGGTGGCTCAGTTGGTTAAGCATCTGCCTTCGGCTCAGGTCATGATCCCAGGGTCCTGGGATTAAGTCCCACATCAGGATCCCTGCTCAGTGGGAGACCTGCTTCTCCCTCTGCTTGCTGCTCCCCCTACTTGTGTGTGTGCTCTCTTTCTCTTTCTCACTATCAAATAAATAAATAAAATCTTAAAAAAAAAAACCTTATTTCTCTTTAGATCTCTTTTCCTTCCCCCATTTATAATATAATTATCTTAAGTATTTCTTCTACCTTTATTTAGAATCACATTAAGCAATATTACAATTTTTGCTTCAATCACTGAACACAGTTTAGAAATTTGTCACCATACAAAAGGAGAGCAAAAGCCCATTGTATTCAAAAGGAGAGCAAAAGCGTATTGTATTCAATCCATATTTTTGCCTAGTCTGTTCTTTTTTGCTCCCTAATGTTCTTAGATTCCTTCTTTTATTGTTTCATTCCTGTTTAGAAAATATCTTTTCTTGAGGCACCTGAGTGGCTCAGCCAGTTAAACATCTGTCTTCAGGGACGCCTGGGTGGCTCAGTTGGTTGGACGACTGCCTTCGGCTCAGGTCATGATCCCGGAGTCCAAGGATCGAGTCCCGCATCGGGCTCCCAGCTCCACGGGGAGTCTGTTTCTCTCTCTGACCTTCTCCTCACTCATGTTCTCTGTCTCTCTCTCAAATTTAAAAAAAAAAAAAATATTTTAAAAAAAAATCTGTCTTCAGCTCAGGTCATGATCTCAGTATGCTGGGATCAAGCCCTGTGTCCAGCCCTGCATCCAACCCCACACCAGGCTGCCTGCTTTGCAGGGGAGTCTACTTCTCCCTCTTCCTCTGCCCCCACCTCGTGTGCTCAGTTGCTCTCTTTTTTTCTCTCTCTCTCAAATAAATAAGTAAAATCTTAAAAAAAAAAAAGTAACTATCTTTTCTTTTAAGATAGTTTTCTGGGGACACATTCTCTTAGTTTTCCTTCAACTTGAAAATGTCTTCATTTCCCCTTCATTCTGAAGAATATTATCTTGGGATATAAGATTCTGATGATTCTTTTCTTCTAGTACTTGAAAAATATTGTGCTACTTCCTTCTGTCTCCCGTGGATTGATAAGAGATCCACTGCCATTTGAATTGTTTATCCCAGATAGTTAAGATGCCATTTTTCTTTGGCTGCTTTTGAGATGTTTTTCATTTTCAAAAGTTGAATCTACCATTCATCTTAAAGTATATTTCTTTTTATCTTTTTGGGGGTTTGCTCAGTCTCTCAAATCTGCAGGTTTATGTTCCTTGCCAATTTGGAATTTTCAGTAATTATTTCTTTTCTTTTCCTTGGCCATTATTTCCTTAAGTACTTTTTCAGTCCTATAGATTTCTTTTCTTCCATGAATCTGATGACATAAATGCTTTATCTTTTGTTACAATCCCACAGGTCTCTGAGGTACTATTTATTCTTTTTCCATTTATTTTCTGTCATTCAGATTGGGTACTGGCTTATTGTTCTATCTTCCATTTCACTGATTCTTTCTTCTGTCTTCTCCATTGTGATGTTGAGCCTACCAAATGAATGTTTTAATTTTAGTTATTGTGTTTTTTAATTCTAAAATTTCCCTTTGGTTCTTCTTTGTGTGTTCCTTTTTTCCTGAGATTTTAAAAATTTGTTTTAGTCATGTTTTAAGTCACTTGTTGAAGCATTTAAAAACTCATGGAATTTAATCTTTATTAAGTAATTTGAAAATTTTTGTTATTTCATTCTTAGCATCTATATTAAGTTTATTGGGGCTGCCACAACAAATGACTACAACTAGGTGGCTTAAAATAACAGACATTTATTCTCTCATATTTCTTCAGGCTAGAAATTAAAGTGAAATCCAGGTTTTTGGCAGAGCCATACTTTCTCTGAAGGACTTGCCTCTTCAAGCTTTTGCTTCCTCTAGCTTTTGATAGTTCAATCTTCTGTGTTTCTTGACTTACAGATACCCACTCCTGTCTATGCCTCTGTCTCCACATGGTTTTCTCTACTACGTGCCTGTGTCCAAATTTCTCTCTTCTTAAAGGACATCATCTTTATTGTATTTAAGACCCAACTTAATCCCATATAATCTTTACTCAATTTAATTTATGTGCAAAGACCCTATTTTTTTTAAGACCCTATTTTCAAATAAGGTAAAACTCAAAGTTTCCAGGGGACATGAATTTTTGGGAGACACTGTTCAACTTAGTAAAGCATATATTGATTTTATTTTTTCATTTAGTTTGAGATCATCCTGATTCTTGGTATGATGAGTGATTTTCACTTGAAACCTGGACATTTCCCATTAAGTTCTGAGATACTGCATCTTATTTAAACCTGTTTCTGCTGTTCTTTTCTGCAGCTGTTTTGGTAGGAAAAGTGGAGGCACCACCTCATTACCTGCAAGTGAAGGTAGAAGTCCAAGTTCCCTACTTAGCCTTCAGTGAGACATGAGAGGTGTTCCTCTTTTTTTTTTTTTTTTTAGTTTTTTAAAACAATTTTATTTATTTAAGTAATTTCTACACCCCACATGGGTCTTGAACTCATGAGCCTGAGATCAAAAGTCACATACTCTTCCATCTGAGCCAGCCAGGGACACTGAGAAGCATTCCTCCTAAATGCTAAGTAGAGATGAGAGTTCCAGTTCTCCACCACACTATGGTTAGGGTCATCTCAGTATCACAGGGTGATAGTGAAAGTCTTGAGTCTCTATTAGGTCTCCTCTAACACCATCCCAGTGGGGAGAGGAAAGGTTGTCCTGTGACTACCAGGTGTGGTAGGAGTCAGGCTCCCCAATTTCCATTAAGATCTATTCTTTGACTTATGAATTATTTGGAAAAATATTTTCACATTTCAAAAATAATTTAAATTTTGTTTTTTGTCATTGATTTTTAACCCAGTTGAAATGTGGTCATATAGTGGGGTGTATCAGGATGACTTCTTCATTTGTCTTATATTCTAGTACACAGTCAACTTTGTTAAACATTTGCTATGCGATAACTTGTTCTGTCTGTTGTATACAAAATATGACAATTAGATTACCAATTCATGTCTTGTTTTTATGTCTTCTCTGTCTTTATCAAATGATTGTCTTCCTGATATATCACTTATTGAAAAAAAAAGTTCAGATTTACCCCTAAGATAATGGGTTTATGTATTTCTCTTTGAAATTGTCAGTTCTTGGGGTGCCTGGGTGGCTCAGTTGGTTGGGTGACTGCCTTCAGCTCAGATCATGATCCCAGGATCCTGGGATAGAGCCCATGTTGGGATCCTTGCTCAGTGGAGAGTCTGCTTCTCCCTCTGCCCCTCTTTTTTTTTTTTAAATAAAGATAATATGATTAGCTTCCTGGTGGATTGAAATTTGTACATTATAAACTTCTTTGTACATAAAAAGCTATTTTGCCATAAAATAATATAGCTATAACTATAGCTATATTGTTTGGGTTCATAATTGCTTGATAAATATGTTTGTGTAGGTCTTTCTTCCATTTTTTAAAAATTTTATGTTGCATTTGTGTCCCTTTTAAGTAGCTTAATGTAAAAAAAAACCTAGTCTGGAATCTCTTTTCAATGGTGAGTTTAGAGCGTTTCATTATGAATACTGATATGTCTTTATTTCTATCATTGTCTTTTGTGCCTCCTACTTTTCCCAACTTTTCTGTCTCCTTTTCTACCTTATTTATTTAAAAGGATTTTAATTACCTGAGAGAGAGACTGAGAATGCATGAGTGTGAGGAAGGGTGGAGGGAGAGGGAGAAACAGACTTCCTAGTGAGCAGGGAGCCTGATGTGGAGCTCAGTCCCAAGAATCCAAGATCATGACCTGAGCCAAAGTAGGACACTTAACTGCCTGAGCCACCCAGGCATCCCTCTACCTTATTTAGATTAATATTCTTTTTTAAAAAAAGATTTTTTTTATTTATTTAAGAGAGAGTGAGAGAGAGCACAAGTGCAGGGAAGGACAGAGTAAGAGGGAGAGGAAAAGCATACTCCTTGCTGAGCAGGGAGCCTGCCCTTGGTCTTGATTCCAGGACCCTTGGATCATGACTTGAGCTGAAGGCAGCCACTTAACTGACTGAGCCACCCAGGTGGCCCTAGATTAATATTCTTAATTCCATTTTTCTTCTACTGTTTTGGAAATACTGCTTTTATTTTAGTGATTATCCTTAAATTCTAACAAATTTACGTAATATTTAAAATTATTCAATATCGGGATGCCTGGGTGGCTCAGTTGGTTAAGCAGCTGCCTTCGGCTCAGGTCATGATCCCAGCGTCCTGGGATCGAGTCCCACATCGGGCTCCTTGCTCCGCAGGGAGCCTGCTTCTCCCTCTGACTCTGCCTTCCACTCTGTCTGCCTGTGCTCGCTCCCGCTCGCTCTCTCTCTGACAAATAAATAAATAAAATCTTTAAAAAAAAAATTATTCAATATCTTTACTCCTTCCCAAAGAATATTAAATTTTATCTTGTTTTCATTATCTCATTGTTATGGGGAAATAAGGGAAGATGTGTGACTCCCCTGTGATCATTTTAATTCCAATGACTTCCCACCCATTTATTTCACATTATTGTTGTGGAATGACTTAGTTTTACCCTTTTAATCTCCCCAAATTCAATATTATTATTGTTTATTCAATCAACTCTTTTCAGATTGACCACAGTATTCACTAAATTATTTGTTATCATTTTTTCTTGTATCTAAGGCCTTCCTTTTAAGACCAACACTATTATCTGTAAAGCACATTCTTCAGATTTTTGTTTATTGTTGATCTGTCCATTTGTGGACTTTTTTGGTCTATTTCTAACCATTTTTACTCTTAAAGATGTCTTTATTTTGCCCCCATTTTGGAATGATAGTTTAGCAGGTTATACAATTACAAGTTAACAGTTAGGTCCCCATAAAGTTTTCAACAGTTTAAATTAGGAACAGTTTAATTAATTAAAATTAGGAACAGTTTAATTTAATATCTAGGCCTAGGATTTTCAACACAAAGGAAGTACTGTTTATTTAAACCCACAGAAAAGCAGCCTTATAATTACGGTTTCTTAAGGAAGCCTTTTAATTTTATTTTTTCACCAGATATGTGGCCTGAAACAAACATTTTCTTCTTACCCCTCTTTGTCAGCAGATAGATTTCTCTCCATAGTCTGTCCTTTTACTGGGAGTGGAGTCTGGAAGGCTCTTCTCTTCAGGGAGTCTCAATTTTGCTTTACCATTTCCCATCCTTTAAAGCCTTGCCTCCTATTCCTCTGCCCAATCATTAAAACCAAGCATACTATTTGATTTCATTATGTGACATGAAAGCCAAGAGTACTATTTGATTTCATTATGTGACATCAAGAAGAGAGAAAACTAATC
Source organism: Mustela erminea (assembly GCF_009829155.1). NCBI lineage: Eukaryota > Metazoa > Chordata > Mammalia > Carnivora > Mustelidae > Mustela > Mustela erminea. The sequence continues at coordinate 102,297,937 of NC_045620.1, read as the reverse complement.
TATGGAGATACAAGTCAGAATAATGATTATCTTTGGTGGGTACTGACTGGAAATAAGCATGATAGAGCCTTCTAAGATTTTTGAAATGTTTTAAATGCTGATCTACATAGTAGTATATGTAAAACTACATAGGAGTAAGACTACTTGTAGTCTTACTTTAAAACATTTCCAAAATGTTTCCAAATGTTTCCAAAGACTACTATTAGTCTTACTACTATGTAGTTTTACATATACATATGTAAACATTTATATGTAAATATGTATGTAAATACATATGTAAAAATTTTTACATATGTAGTAAAATTTTTAAATGTTGATCTACATACTAGTATATGTAAAACTACATAGTAGTAAGACTACATAGTAGTCTTAGTATGTAGTCTTACTACTATGTAGTTTTACATATACATGTAAAAATTTACATATACATATGTAAAAAATTTTATATATACATATGTAAAAATTCAACAGAAAAACTCAACAGATCATACACTTAAGATCTGTGTACTTTACCATCTATAAGCTACATAGAATTTTTTAAAACACAAACACAAGGTTCTAAGTTTCTGTTATTGGCAGATATTACCAATTTCTCTTAATTTTTTGGAGATCAACCATGCACATAAAATAGTTCTGGTTATATTTTAACAAGACTCTGTGTTTGTAGCTAGTTTTTCAGAATATTCAGCCTAGCATCATGTTGAATGTGTGACTCACATGCTACTCTTTCAATTCTGATATTCTGATACTGTTTTTGGCAACTTTGTAAAGTATCACTTAAATATTGCAGCTGGATCTGCCAAAGTTCAGGCTTTGTCTCCGCTATGCTGTGTGGAAGTAAGAAAAGTCACCTGAGTCTCCCATGAGAATATTAATGGTGGAGATGTTACTTTAGAGGGCAATATGTGGTGGCCATAGTAATTACTGTAATTTCCTAGGGAAAGTACATCTTTCAGGCTAGAGTTAGGCCTCAGATATCTACTTACCCCTTCCAAGTGGAAACTGTCCCTACTTTTGGGCCACTCAGGGAAGATGGAAGTCTATTTTGAAAGGATTCAGCTAAACATTTTCCACCCATCCTCTATCCCCTTCTCTCTTCTCCAAAGTTGAGAATTCATGTATAAATGAATTTGTACCTTTTCAAAAGATATGTTGAAGTCCTAACCTCCAGTATCTCAGAATGTGATCTTATCTGGAAATAGGATCATTGTAGATATAATTAGTTAGGACAAGGTCCTGGCGGATTTGGATGGGTCCGTAATGTGGCTGGTTTAGTTATAAGAAGAGGAAGAGAGACACAGAGGGAACATTGCTATTGACTGAATTGTGTCATCCTTAAAAATGCATTTGTGCCCAATGTGTTGGCATTTGGAGATGGAACCTTTAGGAGATAATTAGGTTTAGATGAGATTATGAGGGTAGGGACCTCATGATGAGCTTAGTACCCTCATTAGAGAGGGAGATACCACAATTTGCTCTCTCTACCATGTAAGGACATGGCAAGAAGTCCAAACCAGGAAGAGATCTCTCTCTAGAACCTGACCATGCTCGTACTTATCTTGGACTTCCAGCCTCCAGAGCTGTGATAAAATAAATTTCTGTTGTTTAAGCTGTCCAATTTATGGTATCCTGTTATGACAGCCCAAGCTGACTCATGTAAACACCATGTAATGACAGAAGCAGAGATTGGAGTAATGCACCTACAAGCCAAGGAATGCCACTGATTGATAGCCGTCAGCAGAACCTAGGGAAAGGAAAGGAAAGGACAAATTCTATCCATAGTCTCAGAGGAAGCATGGCTCTGCTGACACTTTGATTTTGAATTTCTAGTCTCCAGAACAGTGAGAGAATGAATTTCTGTTGTTCTAAACCACCTGTTTTGGTGTACTCTGTTAGAGCAGCCCTGCGGAACCAGTACAGGGTAATTGCAGGGTTGGTGGAGGAATGCTGGAAATCAGCAGATGACTCAAGGTCTTTCTTAGCCTTCTCTCAAGTCATAAGCTGTGGCTAGGAACCCCTGAGATCTGAAGATTAGCCAGAAATTTAGATAGATCCATCCCCAAATTATTATATAAGGCATGGAAAGGAATTCAATTTTCTATAGTTCAGTTTACATCTAACATTTTCAGAATTCACCTGTTATATAAAACGAAGTGTATTTTGGTTTTATTAGGCCAAAATTCCTGCTAGGAATTGGGTTTTTTCTTGCCCAAAACATTTCATTTAACAGCCTACCTGGTGAATGGGGAGCAGTTGTGAGCTACAATGCTCTGTAAGATGGGAAATATTGCAGAAATGAGCAAGGACAAACTGGGGTATGGAGGAAAAACAGTCCTTTCTATTTTTTGTTCAGGGAAATTTTTTTTCAGGGAAATATTTAAAGCCTCAGGCATTGCAGTACCTTTCAAGTGAGGGATATGCATCTATTTATAGTATTTTTCAGGGATCAGGAGAATGTACATAAAACCTTTGAAATTGTGTGTGAATAAACGTCTTTGTGAACATATGGCAAGGGAGTGTGATCCTGTTAAACACTTGCTGTGTTTGGCAGGAGCAGAGAGCTAGAATGCCTGCTCACTTAGTTCTTCCCACCCCCTCAGATGTGAGTCTTAGCAGGTGGGAGGATCTGGTGCATGCTTCCTGAGGTCCATGCATGAAGGACAAACTATAGCTGTAGCCAGTTTAGTCTAGTGCCAAAGCAATATCAGGACACAAGTAGAGGGTATGTTGCTTCGAGGGTGGAGCCTGGAAAATGTGTGGAAGATGCACGGTGCCCTTTTAGTCACTGAGGAAAACTGCACTGGTGTTTTACAGGGCTCTATCAGTAGCTATGGACTCTGCATTTCAGTTAGATGCCACATGCCCAGTCCAGCCTTCCTCCACACTCTCTTTGGCCTCTCCACCCTTGATAACCAGCTTTAAAACAAGTACAGCTTTAGGAACTGAAGTGCCTGTGGCCCAAAACCCACCCCCAGACCCGGGAAGGCACATGCTGTCTTGGGCACATGCTGTTTCTTTTGTACTGGATATTTCTCATACCTCTGCTGGCTCACCCTTCAAGGCTCCCTTGTATATGACCTTCAGGGATGACTCACTAACCATCGTGTTCTTTTTAGGGTCAGAATTTTGTGCATTTGTAGTAATTCACTTAATTTTATGGATCACCATTTTTAATACCTGTCCTCACCAGATTGTATGAGGCTCTTTTTTGTTCACTCTAGTTTTCCTAGAGCCTATAGAATGTTTGACCCATAGTAGGCATTTGATATATATTGTTGAATCAATGGAAGTTCAGTATCTTTCTACATGAAAATTTGCTGCCTTATAGTTCATTCAAAAAGAAAGAAAAAGTAGAGGAGTGATATGGTGAAGGAAACTTTAAAAACATGTCTGCAGGGGCGCCCAGGTGGCTCAGCGGGTTAAAGCCTCTGCCTTCGGCTCAGGTCGTGATCCTGGGATTGAGCCCCACCTTGGGCTCTCTGCTCAGCAGGGAGCCTGCTTCCCTTCCTCTCTCTCTGCCTACCTGTGATCTCTGTCTGTCAAATAAATAAGATCTTAAAAAAAAAATGTCTGCAGATCTCTCATTTTCAAAGAGTTACTTCACATTAAAAAAAAAAAAGGAGGAAAGGAAAGAAGGAAAATAATTCAATGGAAAATGGGCAAAGGATAAAAGAAGTAATTAACAGAATTTCAGATAGCTAATAAATATACAAAAAGATGCTCACCTAGACTAGTAATCCTAGAAATGCAAATTAAAACAATATTTTATACCCTCAGATTGGCAAAATTGCAAAATATTTATTAACATTTATTGTTAGCAAGGATTTAGGGAATAGGATGCTCTCATACACTGTTGGTAGTTCAAAACTGTGCAACCTATATGGAGAACATTGGTTGTATTTTTAAAATTTAAACTATGTCTACATTTATTATTTAATAGGGAAAATTTGGAAACCACTTGACCTCATACAATAGTGAAATGATTTAAAAAATTTAGTGCATTCCCGCCACAGAATTCCTTAGCTATAAATATTAACGACAATGAAAATCTATGTAAAATATTTTTTTAAAAAGAGATTGTAGTGGCACGTGGGTGGTTCTGTCTTTGGGCATCTGACTTCTGGTCGGGTCAAGGTCCTGGAATCCAGGGATGGAGCCCCCCACAGGGTTTCCTGCTCAGTGGGAGGCCTGCTTCTCCTTCTCCCACTCCTCCTGCTTGTGTTCCCTCTCTCGATGTGTCTCTGTAAAATAAATCAGTAAAATCATTTTTAAAACAAGGAGATTGCAAAACAATACATGTAATATGATCCCAACTAAGTAAAAATATATAAAAGCATATTCTCCGAAGGAAAAGATCTCAAACGATTCACACTATGTATACTTATATATTTTTAGAGATTTTATTTATCTATTTGAGAAAGAGAGTAAGAGAGAGGACATGAGCAGGGAAAGGGAGAAAGAGAAGCAGACTCCCCACTGAGCTTGATCCCAGGACTCAGGGATCATGACCTGAGAGGAAGGCACACACTTAAACAACTGAGCCACCCAGGTGTCCTTATAATTATAATAACTTAATTATAAGGTCCTTTGAGAACTTTTCCCCTGAGGAACTAAGAATAATTTTTACAATAACCTGTACTGCTATTTTTAAAACTTTATTTAAGTATGATTGACATAAACTACACGTATTGAAAGTATCCATTTAACATTGTATAAATCTGTGAAACCAACACCACAATTAAGAGAATATCTATCACCCCCAAAAGCTTCCTTATGTGTCTCTGTAGTCTGTCCTTCCTGCCTCTTCCTAAACTAACCCGTCCCCTAGCAACCACTGAGCTACTTTCTGTCACTATAGACTAGTTTGCATTTTTTAGAATGCTATATAAATGTAATCTTACAGTACTACTCTTTTTTATTTCTGGCTTCTTTCAGCATAATTATTTTGAGATTCATCCATGTTGTCCCATGTATCAATGGTTTGTTCATTTTTATTGCTGAGTTGTGTTCCATCGCATGGGTCTATCACAACTGATTTATCCATTTATCTTTCGATGGACATTTGGACTAGTTCTGGCTTTTGGCTATTACAAATAAAGGTGCCACGAACAGCCATTTATGTCTTTGTAAAAGACCTATGCTTTACCTCCACTAACTAGCAGTGGAATGGCATAAGTCAGGTGTATGTTTAGCATTTAATAAGTTGCCAAAACCTTCCCAAAATGGTTGTACCATTTTACATTCCCACGAGAGACGGAGTATGGAGTTGTGGGCACTAAATGAGTGGTCGCTTCACCAAGACCTTTGGTAATGACAGCAACCATCAGCTCACTGCACAGGTTCAATCAGCTTACCAGGCTAAAATGATTCTGGTCCTTTTAAATCACAGATACCTTTGAGAATTTGATTAAGGTCATGGTCCATGCGGCGCACAGGACGACACACACACAAATGCCAGGCAGGAATCATCCACGTGGGAAATGACGATGGCTTGAACATTGTGACACTGTGACAGCGGGAGTTCGAACACATTGAGATGTTACCATTGTTGAGACTTGGTAAGAGGAGAGAAGATAATGCCCAGGTTAGAATGATTAGGTGATGGCGGCGACCACACAGGGTAGGAGTAAGTCTAGAGGGAGGACGAAGGGGTCATTTCTGGCTTTCTGCATGTGATGTGCCTAGGAGATACACGCCGTTCGCAACGTGGTTGTAACTGGACCTTGTGCAGGCGGAGATACAGATTTCTGTGCAACAACATACAGATTTAGCGGAAGTATGAGGAGCAGCTGCAATCACCACATGTAGCTAATAAATTCGTATCTTCCAAAGGAATCACTTCCACACCTGGCTAAAACACGCCTAACTCGTCGGGAGCATCTACAAGACACCTACCAGAAGATGCGCAACACCACCAATCTTTCCGACGAAACCCCGCCCAGCTCAATTCTGCGCGTGCGCCGGACGCATGCGCACGACCATCCCTGCGGCCGCTCCTTTTTCTGGGAGTCTGGGCTCCTTCCCTATCGCCTGCCCCGCCCAGGCGGCTGCCCGTGACCTGCCTGGGCGCAGGGAACGGAAAGCCGGAAGGGGCAAGACGAGTTCGGTTCGCCATGGGGCTGTTTGGGAAAACCCAGGAGAAGCCGCCCAAAGAGCTGGTAAGGGCTACAGGGATGACAGAAGAGTCGAGGGATTTGCGTGGGGCGTAGTGGAGTTCGTAAGCGACTGGCCACTCTCCCTCCCGGCTGGCCAGGTGCCGCTCGGCCCCCATTTCCGGGGCCTTCCACTCCACCGAGGGGCCAGAGGAGGAATCTCTAAGGAGGCGGCTGTGGCTAAAGAGAGCCTTGCTCCGTCAGCACTCCACAGAGGGGCCGCGAGCCGGATAAAGAGTTTCGGAGCCCCGGCCCCGGGCGCGGAGGTAGCCAGGCGGTTCTGGCCGCAGGAAAGCCTTTCCCCTGCGCGCGTTGGTACGACCCGCCCGGAACCTTTCCCTGGCCGACGCCCCGCCCCTAACGCCCGCCTCCGGACAGTTGGCGCACCTGCCAGTAGCCCGAGAGTCGTCCGCAGGGTGCCCTGCCACCGCCGACCCTTCCCTCTAACCTCCTCTGTTAAATGGGAGGGTCTCCTTCCTTTTTCCTCTTTCCCTGCCCTACAGCGTCATGTTGACTGCAGGCACGTTAATTATAGTAAGGACCCGACTGGTGGAATTGGTACTAAAGCTAACTCAGGACCTGGCTTCGAACTCCGGATCTACCTGTAAACTGAGATAATGGTGTAGTGTGTAGCGGTTCAGTGCCCCGCAGAGTCAGTTTTCCTGTTTGAATCCTGGTTCCCCAGCATTGTCCTCTAAGGAAAGTTCATTTCTCTGTGCCTTAGTCTTGTCGAGTAGAAATGATGAAAGTTTCACTTCAGAGTCATGGAAGATGAAAAAAAAAAAAAACTGTAAAGTTTTGTTAAGTTTTTTGGTAGTGTTAGTTAGGGTTAATTCTTTATATATTCTACACTCTGGCCACCCAACTGCAGCCCAGCCTCGTCAGCATTACCTGGCAGCTAGTTAGAAATCTGAGGCCCTGCCCAAGAGCTTTTTACCCATAATTTGAATTCTAACAAGATCTTCACTGATTTTTGTGAACGCTAAAGTTTGGGAAGCATTGCTTTACAACACCCAGTACAAATTTACCCATAATGAAGGGGGAAAAAACCCGAAATCCTGTATTTAATGATCTCACCTGTGCAGCTTTTGCAGGCATGTTTTTATTTTTTATTTATTATTATTAAAGATTTTATCTGTCAGAGAGAGAGAGGGAGAGAGCGAGCGAGCACAGGCAGACAGAATGGCAGGCAGAGGGAGAAGCAGGCTCCCTGACGAGAAAGGAACCCGATGTGGGACTGGATCCCAGGACACTGGGATCTTGACCTGAGCGGAGGCAGCTGCTTAACCAACTGAGCCACCCAGGCGTCCCTGCAGGCATGTTTTTAGAAAGCAGTGTCCTACATCATGAAGTTGCTTACACATAATGTGTGTTAATGATGGTTATATTTGTTAACCATAGGTCCTAGAACACTACATCCTCTATAAATGTTAATTTCTGTAGGCAACTTACTCAGTTTTACTCCCTGGTAAAATAAAAATTGTGGAGCTGAAATGAGGTAAGAGCGTGTGATATTACTTTGTAAGCTGTAGAGCATTCTGCAGATGCACATTTTGTAGTGTGTGTGTGTATTCAAAGATGCTTGTTATTGTAGAAGTGTATTTTTGATGTTAGGGAAAGATTATTTTCCTCCAGTGTTTGACCTTAGCTTTGCCATTCATAAAACAAGATTCTGGGAAAACTGTTCCATTACTGTTTAAACTGATCTCTTGTATATGTGTTTCTTGTTTAACACTTAGAGTATTTTTAAATGATAAATATAATTGCTAAGAATATGTCAGAATACCTTCCAGTACGGCATCATACCTAGGAAAGTGAGTCAACAACCAGTACATTTTAGGGTTTATGCATGAGATTTTTTTTTTTTTTAAGATTTTATTTATTTATTTGACAGAGAGAGATCACAAGTAGACAGAGAGGCAGGCAGAGAGAGAGAGAGGGAAGCAGGCTCCCTGCTGAGCAGAGAGCCGGATGCGGGACTCGATCCCAGGACCCTGAGATCATGACCTGAGCCGAAGGCAGCGGCTTAACCCACTGAGCCACCCAGGCGCCCATGAGATTGTTTTATAAAATAATGCCTGTCAGGGAGCACCTGGTGGCACAGTCAGTTGGGATTCCAGCTTGGTTTCTGCTCAGGTTGTGATCTTGTGGGTTATGAAATCGAGCCTCATGCAGGACTCTGCTCTCTGTGTGGAGTTGTCTTGGGTTTCTCTGTGCTTGGGTTTCTCTCTCCCTCTACACTCTCATAAATAAATATATCTTTAAAAAATATATATGCCTGCCAGTGGGATATCATACAGATGAAATAAACACTGAAGGAATGTATCATCTAGCAAGTAAGATAAGCATTTCAAGAACAAATCTTGATTGGGTACTATATAAACAGTTACAGGAGCTCAGAGGTTGGAGTGATCACCCCCAGACTGGGATGATCAGAAATGATTTGGCCGTTTACTATCATTTTTTCCACACATCACCTTCCTATGAATTGTTCTTGACTGTTTATAGGATTTTTAGTATTATTTAATTGGTGGTCAAATATTCCTAAAGCCAAATGGTCTTAAGATGAACAGTGTTTCAAGGGATATATCAGGGAAACATTATGGCTACTTAAGGAGCCTTACAGACTAAAGTTATTGCCCGCAGGCATCCCTGATGCATTGATGGAGACTTTTTAGTGGTGACCTTGTTCTACCTTAAAGTGCCCATGTGATGAATAGATTGGGCCTGCTAAGGATGAAGGAGCCTTGTAATTTAGTTAGAAACCTGTGACTATGTTGGAATGGGAATCAAGAGGACATGAGATTGTGTTGGAAAGAGATTGTTCTGTTGGACTTAAGGTACTTCTGGAAAATTGTGCTATCCTTACACAGGGATTTCGCTGATTTACCCTTTGGCTAGAGTAGTATAGTCATAGCATCAGAATTCCTAAATCCTATGACTAACTTATATCCTTAAACGAAGTCATGTCTCATGGTTGTGGGTTGTTGTCAGAAAAAAAGATGAGACAGGGAGATGGAGAATAAGAGAAGGGTTGATTTACTTAGTTCATACAATAAACATTTATTGAGATATTTTCGTGTGTATTGGGTGGATACCAGGTTTTCAAAGTAAGACACTGGATTACAACATCAAAGACTACCAAGTTTACTGGGGGAGACTGGCATGTGAATAAATCCTCTTATTTTAGAGTAAATAAGGGCAGTGGTGTAAGTGTATACAAGATCTGTGATGTCACAGTGGGGCAGTGATTAACTGTTCAATGCGGGGAAGAAGACCTGATCAGGGAGGGTTTCTAGATCTTATCACAAGATCAGATGGATGATCAGGAAAGAGGGGGCATCCCAAGGAAAGTAAACTGCATGTGCAAGGCATGGAAGTGTGGAACATAGATTGGAGGAACCAGAAAGAACTCAGGTGTGGTTAGAGGATGAAATAACTGAATGGGATGCAGGGGGAAGTGATGGCAGTGTCAAATATAAAATTGCAGAGGTAGATAGAGGGTAGATTAGCAAAGTCCTGTGAGTCGTACCCACTAGAGATGGGAGCATTCAGAATAGTGGTTTGGAGCAAGAATTGGAGGGAAGAGAATTAGGTATGGGAGTCCGTTTGTGGTCCAGGTGAGAGATGATGCTGGTCTTAACCAGTAGTGGAAATATGGGGATAGAGAGGATGGATTTTAGAAATATTTAGGATGTGGTCGGAATTTGCTGATCTACTAGGTTTGGAATAAGAGTGCAAAGCTGATTCTTAAGGGTTGAGTAGAGGTGAGGTTAAACAGCAACCTGTTATTCCCCTCAGTTTGGTACCATGAACTGAAAATAGGAGAATTCAGGAAAACAGCAGGTTTGATGGGATACTGATGGTGGAGGGGAAGGAACCACAGTGTCCATTTTGGAGAGAATTCAGGAGATCAAGGAAAACAGAGAAAAGGTTATCCTGGGAGAATATTTTTCTACTTGTGTCCGCTCAGCAAAATTGTAAGCTTCTTGAGAGCAAGTATCATGTTTTTATCATTCACTGAGTCAGCGTAGGGTTGAATTCCCTTAACAAGAGCAAGGTGCCTATCAGATATTTGCTTGATGAGCAGAAGTAGAGGTAATGAGAGAACAGTTACATATTTGAAGTACATCCCACTTGTCCTTTTGTATATCTATCTGACAGTGATCAAAGTAGGCACGTTTTGACCTAAGTTCAGTTATTTGTTCCTTTTGGTGAATTTCTAGTTATATGTATGTTTTAAATCTTGAAGAATACACAGAATCCCAGTTTACAGACATCACCTTTAGGAAGAGGTGCTAGGAAGCTAAGGGTCAAAAGTAGGGGGGATATATATATATATATATATATATATATATATGCCTGTTTTAGTTTGCTCAGGCTGCTGTAACAAAATACTATTGACTACACTAGGTAGCTTACACCCAATAGAAACTTATTTCTCACAGTTCTGTAAACTAAGACCAGCGATTCAGTGTCTGCTGAGGACATGATTCTTAATTATAGATGGCTGTCTTTTCACTGTGTCTTCATGGCAGAAGGAGGAATCAAGCTTTCTGGGGTTGGCTTTTGTAAGGTCACTAAACTCATTCATGAGGGTTTGGCACTCATGACCCAGTCACTTCCATAAGGCCCGGCATCCAAACACTATCACATTGGGGATTAAGTTTTAACATAGGAATTTGGGGGAGACATAAACATTCTGTCTGTAGCAGTGTGATTAGAATCTCCTAGCCTGGGACCTGGAATCAGCTATTTCTCTAAGGAGCACTGGTTTCTTTTAGAGGGAATGGTATTTAGAAAACAAAATTTAGGTGCTCATGGTATTTAATGCTACTGGAATGTTCTTGCTTCTAGGCCTTTTAATTGGAGAGAACTAAGAAATCATCCTTTAAAAAACACATGAGGTGATTAGAGACTAGGTTGTTTGAAATCAGCCCTTCTGCCAAATATAACTAGAAGAGCTAGATAAAAAGCCTAACTATTTGTAATCACTTAAAATTATTAAAGCAGTGAAGAATTGCAAAATCAAAATCCCAGAAAAAAAGGAAAGCTCGATTACATGAGCCCAGTCATTTGGGACCACTGTCCCACTAAAGAGATCCTCTAATTCCTAATGCAGTGTTTAAGAAACTGAGGATTTGAGTGGAGTTCTTCACAGACCCTATGGTTAGATATAGTTCAAAGGTTAGAGTTCAGGGCATACCAGTGATAATACTATTCAGGTAAATTCCCAAGGCTTTTGGTTGGGTCTCTGAGAAGGGTACACTTGAGCAGTGGCAGTGAGCTGGGAGTAAAATGGCTTTCACAAAGACTGAAGTCCGGTTTCAAATCTCTGATTGCATTCATTAAGTTTAATTAAAAACCAATTGCCAATGCCCTTAGGCTAGGTGTTTGCCAAAAGCAAATGTAAGTCTTCTCTGGAAGGAGATAACATTATCCAGAGACAAATTATCCTGTGGATTTTTCATATAGTGTGCAGAATTAAGGAAAAAAAATTGACTCATAGGAAATCTCTATTCTGAATATGTCTTTATATATTCTGGATACCAACTTTTTATAAATGCTTTTTATTTGTAACCATTTATGTGGTGAGATCTCCAAATTTGTGGTCTTTTTCCTTTCTTTAAATAGTGTCTTATGATGAATAAAAATTCTTAATTTCAACGTAGTTAAAAATATCAGTCTTTTACACTTACTGATTTTTTTTTTTTAAGATTTATTTATTTGTCAGAGTGAGAGAGTGCACGCACACGCTAGCGTGCCGTCATGAGGGAGCAAGCACAAGCAGGGGAAGTGGCAGGCAGAAGAAGAAGCAGGCTCCCCTCTGAGCGGAGAGCCTGATGTGGGACTCCATCCCAGGACCTTGGGATCGTGACCTGAGCCAAAGGCAGACGCTTACCCAACTGAGCCACCCATCGGTCCCTGATTTTTGCTGCTTATTTAAGAAACCCTTTCCTAAATCTAAAATCATAAAAGGTACTCTTCTGTACTGTCTTTTTAGAGTAACACAGTTTTGTACTCTGTATTTGTATTTAAATTATCAGTCCATCTGGAATTAATTTCAGTGACGGATGGTAACAGAAATTCAATAATCTTGTTTTTCATTTATTTGGCTTACTGTTCATCTCCACACTGTTATTGGAAAATGCCCTCTTATTTCCTGTGCCCAGTTTGCTTGGCATGTCATAGACTCTATGAATGAACTTGTATAAAGTGTTTTCTTGATAGTGTGAAACTCTGTAGATTCCTTTTGGTTTTCATAGCATATTGTCTACTTTACAGATATATTTGTTTAATACTGTGTTCTTTTTAAATTTTCACCTTTACTTATCGATTACATATACTTTTCATTTATTATTAAAATAATACCAGGACTAAAACGTTAATTTCCTTTTTATCTATTTTCAATTTCCCGTTTTTGTAGTGATCTTTACAGTTCTAAGATTTGTTTGATACTTTTTCTTGAGCTGTTTGTCTTGGACTAATAGAACATTACCCTAATAGAACATTAGAATCACCTAGAGAGTTTAAGTCTATCATTTGGGCTCTACTACTAGCCCAGTTAAGTTGGTATTAAAGTTGCCCAGGTGACTTCTATATACAGTCAGGTGGAGAACCATGGGTATGGCTGGATAATTTTGGTTGTTCCCATTTCTCCCTAGGTATATTTTTGTTTTGCAAAGTCTCTTTTGATTTTTAAAGTTATTTCTTTTCTTTTTAACAAGATTTTGTGAAACTTTGACATTCAAAAACATATATAGAAAGTTTCTTTAGATTTTTCATTGTTACTAATCGCTGAAATTTTATGCCCCTTCACAATGCATATTCCATGTAATTCAATTCAACATAAGTTATTGAGCATCTGCTTTGTGCCAGACATTGTGCAATGGCTAAATGAATAAGAAAAGCTCTTTGACCTTTTGACTTTTGACAGTCTAAGTAATTATAATATACAATTGTATACAAGTATATAATATATAAAATATACAGATGTATATATATATACAAGTTCAGAAAACATGTTCTTTAACTATTTTTCTGACTATTGCTAACATTTGGGGAAAGAAATATTTTCTGGTGGTCATTTATAATTTTTCTATCCGTTAGTTGCCGCCGCCGCCTTCTTCTTTTTTAAAGATCTTATTTATTTGTCAGAGAGCACATGCAGTGGAAGCAGCAAGCAGAGGGAGAAACACGTTTCCCGCAGAGCAAGAAGCCCAATGTGGGACTTGATCTCAGGATCCTCGGATCTTGACCTGAGCTGAAGACCGACACAGCTGACTAAGCCACCCATGTGTCCCTAGTTACCACCTTCTACGTAGTTATTAAATTGTTCCAATTTACGCCTCAGTGCTTCTAGTTATCAAAATACTTCAAGTATAAATTTAGGGTATAATTTATTAAGCTGTTATTAAAATGAAAATTGAGCTTAATCAGCATTATCTGCAAGATTTGAATTTAGACCATTTAAAAATGAGTTTGTTTCAGTTAATTATTAAAAAAAAATCTACTTTCAGGGGTGCCTGGGTGGCTCAGTCATTAAGTGTCTGCCTTTGGCTCAGGTTATGATCCCAGGTCTCTAGGATCGAGCCCCACATTGGGCTCCCTGCGAGCCTGCTTCTCCGTCTCCCACTCCCCCTGCTTATGTTTCCTCTCTCGCTGTGTCTCTTTCTCTGTCAAATGAATAAATAAAATCTTTTTTTTTTTTTTAATCTACTTTCAGTCCACAAGAGCCAAAATATGGAAAGAGCCTAGGTGTCCATCAAAGATGAATGGTTAAAGAAGAAGTGGTATATATACATAATGGAATATTATGCAGTTAACAAAAATGAAATTTCACCATTTGCAACAACAGAGATGGAACTAGAGGGTATTATGCTAAGCGATATAAGTCATTTGGAGAAAGACAATTATCATATCTTACTGATAAGAGGAATTTTAGAAATAAGACAGAGAATCATCGGGCAAGGGGAAAAATAAGACAAAAGGAGAGGGAGACAAACCATAAGAGACTCTTAACCTAAGGAAAAAACTGAGGGTTGCTGGAGTGAGGGAGGTGGGAGGAATGGGGTACCTGGGTGATGAACAGTGGGGAGGGTTTGTGCTGTGGTAGTTGCTGTGAATTGTATAAGACTGATGAATCATAGACCTGTACCCCTGGAACAATAAATTATATGTTAATTTTTAAATATCTACTTTCGTGTATATAGTTGAGTATATTTATGTGGGTCAAATTCTAGGACTCCATTCTGTTCTACTGATCTGTGTGTCTGTTCCTTGGCTGATACTATTCTGTTGAGTACTGTACCTTTTATAGTAAGTCTTGAAGTTTGATAGTGGGGAATCCCTCAGCTTTGTTTTTCTTCACTGTTATGTTGGTTATTCTTGATCATTTGTCTTTACATATAGATTTTAGAATTTCTTTGTTGATATCTACAATTATGGATAGTGGTAATTTTGATTGGGATTGCATTGAATCTGCAGAGCTTGAGAATTAATGCCTTAATGTTGAGTCTTCCAGTCCATGAACATGGACTGGTCTCTCCATTTATATCTTCTTTGATTTCTTTCATCAGCAATTTATAGTTTTCCAGTAGATCTTATCTATACATATTGTTTGATTTATACTTGATTGGGTTTTTTGTTTGGTTGGTGCTGTTGTAAAGCCCCCCCCCCAACCAAATTTCAGATTCTAGTTATTACTGGTATATTGGAAAAGTCAACTTTCATATATTTACATTCTGTTTTACAAATTTGCTATACTTTTTAGTACTGGGAGGTTTCTTTTTTTTTGATATTAATGATTCTTAGGGATTTTTTTCCCCCATAGAAAACAGTGTCCTCTGTTTAAAAAAAAAAAAAAAAGGCTGTTTAATTGCTTTCTTCCCAATCTGTATGCCTTTTATTTCTTTTGCATGTCTTACTGTATTAGTGGGGACTTCACTACAATGTTGAATAGGAGTAGAGGCTTTGTTCCAACCTTAGGGTGAAAGCTTCTAATTTTCTACCATTACTTATGATGTTAGGTGTAATTGGAGGGGCTGCAATTTTTTTTTTTTTTTAAGATTTATTTAGAGAGCAAGCACAGTGGGAGGGGCAGAGGGAGAGAGAGTCTTAGGCAGACTTCATGCTGAGGACAGAGCCTGATGCAGGACTTGATCTTATGACTGATATGATCTGAGCCAGAACCAAGTATCCTTAACTGACTGTGCCACCCAGGTTCCCTGGGGGTTGTGATTTTTTAAATTATTATTAAATTGAGGGGGTTTTCCTTCATTCAGGTTTGCTGTGAGGTTTTATTGTGAGTAGGTGTTGGATCTTGTCAGATTTTCTTTGTCAATTCTTATGATTTTTCTTATTTAGCTTACTGATGTGTGGTGGATTACAGTGATTGATTGTTGAATTTTAAACCAGCCTTCCATACCTGGAATAAATTGTACTTGGTAATTATAAACTAAGGTTTATAATTATTTTTATATATTTTTGTATTCAATTTGCTAACATTTTGTAGAGGGCTTTTACATCTGTGTTCATGAACAATACTAACTACTCTGTACTTTTCCTTTCTTGTAATGTCTTTGGGTTTGGTATTAGGATAATGCTGGTCTCCTAGAAATGAGTTAATAAGCTCCCTCCTCAGTGGAGAGCCTGCTTCTCCCTCTCTCTCTGCCTGCAGCTCTGCCTACTTAAGCACGCTCTCTATCAAATAAACAAATAAAATCTTTAAAAAAGAAGTGTTCCCACATACTTTTCTTGAAGATTTTATTTTGAAATTTGTTACCACTTTTTTCTTAAATGTTTGAGTACCTGTTTTCAATTTTTGGGAGTATATACCTAAGAGTAGAATTGTTGGATCATATGGTAATTCTTTTTTTTTTCTTTTTTCTTTTTTTTAAGATTTTATTTATTTATTTGACAGACAGAGATCACAAGTAGGCAGAGAGGCAGCAGAGAGAGGAAGGGAAGCAGGCTCCCGGCTGAGCAGAGAGCCTGACTCAGAGCTTGATCCCAGGACCCTGGGATCATGACCTGAGCTGAAGGCAGAGACTTTAACCCAATGAGCCACCCAGTGCCCCTCATAAGGTAATTCTTTATTTACCTTCTTAAGAAACTCCAAAACTGTTTTTAACAGTGACTTCACCATTTTACATTCCCACCAGCAACATAAAATAGTACCTGTTTCTCTACATCCTTGCCAACAATGTTTTTTGTTTTTGTTTTGATAGCCCAGTTGCTGGGGGGTGAGGTAGTATCTCATGGTTTTGACTTGTAGTTCTTTAATGACCAATGAAGTAGAATATCTTTTCATGTGCTTCCAGACCATTTGTCTTTTTTGAAGAAATGTCTATTTATGTCCTTGCACGATTTTTAATTAGGCTGACTTTGTTGTCGAGTTGTCAGAGTTCATTACATATAATAAGCTCTTATCAGATACATGATCTGCAAATATTTTCTCCAAATTTATAGTTATCTTTTTACATTCTTGATAATCTTTACAGAGTTGTTTTTAAATTTTTTTTTTTAAATAGATTTGTTTGAGAGAGAGCATGAGGGGCAGAGGGAGAAGCAGACTCCCCACTGAGCACAGAGCCTGACACAGGGCTCCATCTGGGGACTCTTGAGATCTTGACCTGAGCCTAAACCAAGAGTGGAGGCTTAACCAACTGAGCCACCAGGTCCCCCAGTTGTTTTTAATTTTAACGAGGTTCAGTTTATGTATTTTTTCTGTTTTTATTCATGCTTTTGGGACATTTCTAATTATCCATTGCTAAATCTGATACTTTGAGAGTTTTATAGATTTAGCTAGGTCTTTGACTCATGTAACTGGACTCCATATACTGGAGGTAGGAGTACAGCTTGCTTTTTTTTATTTTATTTTTTTAAGATTTTATTTATTAGAGAGAAACAGAGAATGAGCGGGGAGTAAGGGGGAGAGGAAGAAACAGACTACCTGCTGAGCAGGGCGCCTGACATGGGGCTCAATCCCAGGATCCTGAGATCATGACAAGAGCCGAAGGCAGACACTTAACTGACTGAGCCACCCAGGCGCCCACAGCTTGCTTTTAATTAGTGTTTGCATGGTATATTTCTGTATGCCTTAACCTTTTAATCTTAGTCTTTATATTTAAGTGGGTATTTGGTAGGCAACATATAGTTGGGTCTTGATTTTAATTCCTCCTTCCCCCACTCTGGCACACCATCTTTTAGTTGGTTTATTTAGACTCTTCACATTTAAAACTACTATTGATATAGCTGCATCAACATCTACAGTGTTGTAACTGGTGTCTATTATACTTTGTTACTTTTTCCCATCTCAAAAAAAGTTTTTTTTGCCTTGTGTTGTTTTAATTGAGCACTTTATGATTCATTTTATCTCGTGTTTTTACATATCAATTGTATGTTTTTAAGAAAATTCTAGCGATTATCCCAGATTTTGAAATACATTTGCAATTAACAAACTTAATTTATAACTAATAATTTATTAACTAATAACATAATGCTGTTTCACATGAAATGTGAAATGAGGTATCTTCTAACACTGTATTCCCAATCCTCCCTCCTGTCCAATATGACATTGTTTTCTTTCATTTCACTTATCTGTATAGTGTTTTCATCCAGTACACATTTACTATTATTACTTTAAATAGTTATTTTTTAAATCACTTAAGAATAAGGAAAGTAAAAATTTGCTTTTATTTTTTTGATACCCTTTCTTTATATAGATGTAAGTTTCTAACTACATAATTTTTCTTCTCCCTAAAGAACTGTGTTTAAACATTTCTGGTAGGCCAAATCTGTGATGAATTCCCTCAATTTTTACTTGAGAGTCTTTATTTCTCCTTCTCGTTTGAAAGATAATTTTGTTGGACATAGAATTCTAGGTTGGTGATTTTTTTTTTCAACACTTTAAATAACTCTATCCTCTTTGTACTTGCATAGTCTCTAACAGGAAGTCCTTGGTAATTCTCAGCCTTGTTCTCCTATAGATAAAGTGGTTTTCTTTCTGCTTTGTTTTCCTCCAAGATTTTCTCTTTGCTTTGGTGTTTTGCAGCTTGAATATGATATCTACTATTTGTCATTTT
Source organism: Mustela erminea (assembly GCF_009829155.1). Lineage (NCBI taxonomy): Eukaryota > Metazoa > Chordata > Mammalia > Carnivora > Mustelidae > Mustela > Mustela erminea. The sequence goes on along the minus strand of NC_045620.1, from coordinate 102,279,699 downwards.
TTTGGACCGTTATTCTCATTTGTGTTCTCTTTGCTTCCTGGATCTTTGGTTTGGTGTCTGTCATTAATTTTGGAAAGTTCTCAGCCATCATTATTTCAAGTAATTTTTCTGTTCCATTTCCTCTTTTGTCTCCTTCAGGTATTCCAATTATGTATTACATCTTTTGAAATTGTTTCACGGTTCTTAGACATTCTTTTCTTTTCATTTTCATGTTTTTCTTTTTAAAATTTCAGTGTCTCCAATTCATTGATTCATTTCTCGACTATGTCTTGCTTACTGATCAACCTCTCAAAAGTATTCTTCATTTCTGCTATGATATTATATTTCTAGCATTTCCTTTTGATTCTTAGTGTTTCCATCCCTGTCCTTGCCTTCATTATCCATCTCTTCTTGGATAATATCGACTTTTTTTTCCCATAAGAATCACAGAATGTCAGACTTTATGTCACATCTAATCCTGGTTCTGATGCTTGCTTTGTTTCTTCAGACTGTACTTTTTCTTGCCTTTTAGAATGCCTTGAAATTTCATGTTGAAAACTGGACATGATATATAAGGTAATAGGAACTGAGGTAAATTGGTCTGAAGTATGAGGTTTTATTTTAGTCAGGCTAGGAGTTTGTTAATATTTGCTGTAGCTGTAGGTGCTATAGGATTAAAGTTATTCTAGTGTCCTTGTGTTTACCTCCTTTGTTATCTTGAACATCCATAACAACTCCCATTTTGCATCTCTTTTAGCTGTAATTGGTTGATATACTGTAGCCCTGTTGGTGTGGTGGGAAGATGTGGGGGACTGGAAGCATTCTACAATCTTATTAAGTCTATGTTTAGTGGCCTATGTCCCTGGACTATGACATTCCTAAGTATTTAATTTCTTGCCCACTTCTGGTGACACAAGAAGACTAAAAGAAGATGAGAGTCTGGTAAATTTCCTTTCCCAAAGTGGGACAGGGAAATGTGCAGCCATTTGCACAATTTTCCTTCTTGCTATTTTTTTCCTGTTGTTATCCTATATATGCTTTATATTGGTCCTTAAAATGAAATGTATGACTTAGGACATTAAGGTCTTTTTTAAGAGATGAAAATCTATTTTTCACTAAGCCAAAAAACTTGACTTTATTTTGCTCTGATTTGGAAGTAAGTGTAGGTAATCCATCAATTGTTATTTTTCCCTGTCGTAACGAAGACACATTGACTTTAATCTTCAGTTATCATTTGTCACACATTTTACTTTTTTCAACTTTTTATTGTAGAAGAAGCTGATTAAATGTCATTTATGAAACTGAAACAAAATTTCGGTTTAACTGTTTTGAAGTTTTGGGTGACTATATAACAGAAGGGAGTGTGATACCTAAAACAATTTAAAAAGAAGATTCAGTGAATCTAATATTATAGAATTTTTAAGTATTTCTAACAAAGATGATTTAAAGCACTTATAAACTCAGTTTTTAAAATTTGTAAAATAGTCTTACAAATTTTAAAATTTTAATTGGGGGCACCTGGGTGGCTCAGTGGGTTAAAGCCTCTGCCTTCGGCTCAGGTCATGATCCCAGGGTCCTGGGATCAAGCCCCACATCGGGCTCTCTGCTCTGAGGGAGCCTACTTCCTCCTCTCTCTCTCTCTCTCTCTCTGCCTGCCTCTCTGCCTACTTGTGATCTCTGTCTGTCAAATAAATAAATAAAATCTTTAAAAATAAAATAAAATAAAATTTTTAATTGAAATATAGTTGTTATGCAATAAGTTTTAGTTATACAACCTAGAGATCAGTGATTGTATAAATTATGAATATCAGTAATAAATGTTTTACAATATTATTGACTGAATTCCCTGAACTTTCATTCCCGTGACTCATTTATTTTATAATTGGAAGTTTGTATCTCTTAATCCCCTTCACCCATTTTGCCCATCCTCCCACTTCTCTTCCCTTTGGCAACCAGTACTCTGTATTTATGAGTTCGTTTCTCTCTTGTTATTTTTTTGTGTTTGTTTTTTAGATCATCTATATAAATGAAACCATGTGATACTTGTTTTTGTTTGGCTTATTTCATTTAGCAGAGTACCCTCTAGGTCCATTCTTGTCACAAATGACAAGATTTCATTCCTCTTTACAGCTGAGTTGTATGTGTGTGTGTGTGTGTGTGTGTGTCTTCCTCATTTATTTATAGACAGACACTTAGGTTGCTTCCATATCTTTGCTGTTGTAAAGAATGCTACAGTAAACATGGGGTGTATGTATCTTTCTGAATTAGTGTTTTCATTTTCTTCTGGTAAATACCCAGAAGTAGAATTACTGGGTTGTATGGTAGTTCTATTTTTAATTTTTTGAGGAAACTCCATACGGTTTTCCATAGCAGTTGGTCCAGTTTACATTCCTGCCAGAATGTGTGAGCACTTTCTTTTCTCCACATCCTCACCAACACTTGTTTCTTGTCTTTTTGATGTTATCCATTCTGACTAGTGTGAGGTAATACCTCATTGTGGTTTCGATTTGCATTTCCCTAATGATTGGTCATGTTGAGCATCTTTTCATGTGTCTTTTGATCATCTGTATGTCTTCTTTGGAAAAATTCTATTTATGTCTTCTGCCTGTTAGATTATTTGTGTTTCTGGTGTTGAGTTATAGGAGTTCCTTATATATTTTGCATATTAGCCCTTATTGGATATATCATTTGCAGATATTTTCTCCCACTCAGTTAGTTGCCTTTCCATCTTATTGATGGTTTCCTTCATGGTGCAGAAGCTTTCTAGTTCAGTATCATCTAGTTCAATATCATCTAGCTCAGTATCATCCTAATGATTTATTTTTGTTTTTGTTTCCCTTGCCTGAGGAAAATATTGCTGTAGTTGATGTCCAAGAGATTACTGCCTAAAATTTTCTTTTAGGAGTTTTATGGTCTCACATTTAGGCCTTTAATCCATTTCGGGTTTATTTTTGTGAATGGTGTAAAGAAGTAGGACAGTTTCATTCATTGACATGTAGCTGTCCAGTTTTCCAGCACATTTATTGAAGAGATTGTGTTTTCTCCATTTTATATTCTTGCCTCCTTTGTCATAGATTAACTGGCCATATATGCTTGGGTTTTATTTTTGAATTCTCACTTCTGTTCCACTGATCTATTTTTCTACCAATACCATATTGTTACTACATATAACTTTGTGACATATTTTTAAATCAGGATTATGATACCTTGAGCTTCTTTCTCAAGTTTGCTTTGGCTATTCAGAGTCTTTTGTGGTTGCATACAAATTTTAGTATTCTTGTTCTGTGAAAAATGATGTTGGTATTTTGGTAGGAATTGCGTTGAATTTGTGGGTTGCTTTTGGTAACATGGACATTTTAACAGTATTCTTCCAATCCAGAACCTGATATTTTCCTTATTCTTTTTTTTTTTAATATTTTTTGAAATAGATTATATTTGTACATACTACAAAATTCAAAAGGCAGCAAAGTATATCTTTATGTATACTGAAAACTAAATCTGGGGTGCCTGGGTGGCTCAGTGGGTTAAAGCCTCTGCCTTCAGCTTGGGTCATGATCACAGGGTCCTGAGATCGAGCCCCACATAGGGCTTTCTGCTCAGTGGGGAGCCTGCCTCCCCTCTCTCTCTACCTGCCTCTCTGCCTACTAATAAATAAATAAAATCTTAAAAATAAAAAATAAGTCTTTCACTCTTGTTCACAAATTGTTCAGTTTCCAACCCTGAAAGCAGCCTAATTTCTTATGGATTTTCCCAGTGATAGTCTATAATATATGAACATATAAATATCTCTGTCTTTCCCTTTTTCCACCTCTTTTCCTCTCCTCCTCTGTTCCTTCTCTTTCTCCTTTCTCTCTTTATCCCTCTTTCTCTAACATATATGTCATACTGTAACATTACATTGCTGTTTTCCTTTATATTTTGGGAGTTAATTCCATGGGTAGTCCTCGTTGCATTGCTTTTTTCTTTTTAGTTAGAGCATAATGTCAGTTTATGGAAATTCTCTAATATGTTTAGTGTTCTATTGATATATGTTAGGTAGTTTCTAGTCTTTTGCTACTATGAACAGTGCAACGGTGCATTTTTACAAAAGTCATTTCACCATTGTCATCTAATGTATTGGATTGAGTACTCACCCCTTGAATATGAGCAGTTAAGCACTGTAATGAGAAACTTTGAAACAAGTCTTTTTTTGTTTTTTGTTTTTTTAAATTGAAGATTCATTTGTTTTAGGGAGAAAGTGTATGCACACGGCACGGGATGGGGAGGCGGACAGAGGGACAAGGAGAGAGAAATGCAAGCTGACTCTACGCCGAGCATAGAGTCCGATGTGGGGCTTGATCTCATGACCTGGAGATCACGACCTGAACCGAAACCAAGAATCAGATGCTTAACCAACTAGGCCACTTAGGTGCCCTAAAACAACTAGTTTTTAATGACTTATTTTGAGCTTCTGGGTTTATTTAAGCAATGGATAACATTAAGTTGAAAGACAAACTGTAGTAATAGCATAAGAAATAGCTTCTTTTTGAATTAGAATTTTCTCAATACTGGACATGGAAACAAAATACAGAAATAAATTGGATGCTAAGGTTGGTGTAACACTGTAACAGCGCATTTAAAATTTTGTCTTTCATCAAGATAGATAACTTATCATTTATTTATAGTAGTAAAAATTTTCAATCTGATCATGTATAAGTGTGTATTGATATTATACTTCTTATATTTGTGGAGTTTCATGTTAGATTTATTTGAAAGATTCTATTACTAAAAACAAGTTTGAAAATCACTGCACTGGTTCATTCTGCCTTGCATTAAGATTTGGATTTAAATTGTGAAACTTATCTTACATGTGGTTCCTGGAATTCTTGTAACTGCTACAGGTTTGTACTCATGGGTGCCTTGCTTCCACCTGATTGGGTATCCTCAGGAATTAGCAGTTGAAAGCATTAGAAATAATAGGAGCTAATCATAATCAGTACTTTGACCCATGAGAATAAAAATCTAAAATTTATGTTTAGCTTTATAATGAATAGGATTAGGAGTAACTTGCTGCCTTATCAAACTATAATATAAAAGATAATTTTTTTTTCCTTTTTTGCTTTCTTTCAGAGAAAGTGCATATAGGTGGAATTGGGGGGAGAGGTGTAGGGAGAGGGAGAGAGAAAATATTAAACAGACTCCATGCTCAGTGTGGACCTGGACGCAGGGCTTGATCTTACAACCTTGACACCATGGCCTGAACTGAGATCAAGAGTCAGATGTTTAACTGACTGAGTCACCCAGGAGTCCCAGTATTTTTTCTATAAACCTGAATCAAATAGCTTTACCCATCCATGTTGCTAGTTCAAACAAAATTATTTATCCAAATTCATTTTTGGTCTACAGGGAAGGATACTCTTTTGTTTAGGTCCCTTAGTGGTGTTTGTTTTCACTCTGATTAAAATGTTAGAGTCCTCCCTGCCCCCCATAGTGGATGGTCACATGGTTTCCTTTCAAATTTTTCAAAGTCTGCTCAAAAGTCACCTTAGCTGTTGAGCTTTCTTCCACCACCCTGTATGAAATTGCGAACCTCCCCCCAACAACTGCCCTCATCCTATTTTCCTTGCTTCATTTTCTCCTTAGCTCTCATTTTGTGACAGAGTATTTCCTTTTTTATTTACTTACTGTCTTTGTTTCCTTAGAATGTAAGTTCATAAGGTAGAATCTTTGTTTCCTGCTGCATCAGTAGCACATTGAGCTCAGTGAACATTTGAATTGTGAGACTTGGATTTCCTTTTCTGCTGATTCTGAAAGTTCTGGTTAGATTATAACCGTGTTTTCAAATTTTTTCATGTATCTCCTAAAATAATTTTGACTACTTGTGTGCCCTTTTGAATAGTTATAAATCATCATTTAATTTTTTTTATCATAATGAGGTTTTAAGTAGAGTCGTACAGGTTTTAATTTTTGGCATATTATAAATGTTGTAAAATTATTACATCACTCTCTTAAAAGTATCACAGGAATGTGATTCCCATCAATATTCATTTAAAACATACATGCACACATTCTTATTTATAGTCAGACATTTTAAATTATTCTCTTTCTTCTTGAAAGGAGAAATGCCATTTACTTCCATTCTGTTTTCACCATATGGGTTTCTCTTAATGTAGCACTTCTATGCTTGAAATAAAAGTCATCCTATTAGACTTGAAACAAAATACATACATACCTTTTGTGATTTAAAAACACTCAGCAAACTAAGAATAGAAGGGAACTTTCTTAACATGATAAAGGGCATTTATGAAAACTACAGCTAATTTTATAGTGAATTGTGAAAAACTAAAGCTTTTTTCCTAAGATTAGGAACAAGACAAAGATAACCTGGTTTTGCCACTACTATTTAACATTGTACTAGAAGTTCTAGCCAGAGCACTTGGGCAAGAAAAAGAAATAAAAGATACCCACACTGAAAAGGAAAAAGTGAAACTATTTCTTTGCAGATGGCATGATTCCATATATAGAAAACTCCAAAGAATCCGCACTAATACTTATAAGTGAATTCAGCAAATTGACAGGTTTTAAGACAAGCATAAAGTATTTCATTGTTTTTCACACCAGTGAAAAATCTAAAAAGGAAATAAAATCATTTACAAAGGTATCTAGAAGAACAAAATACCGAGGAAAGAATTTAACCAAGGAAGCAAATCACTGAAAATTACAATATATTGCTGGAAAAAATTTCAAATTCATGGATTGTGAAACTTAATGCTGTTATGATGGCAGTACCACCCAAAGATTCAGTACAATGCCTATCAAAATTCCAAAATAAATAGTTGATCTCCAACTTCATATGGAGTACAACTGGCCCTGAATAGCCAAAACAATCCTGAAAAAGAAGAAAATTTGGTGGACTCACAGTTCCTGATTTCAAAAGTTACTGTGAAGCTATGGTAATGTTAAGAGTGTGGTACTGGCATAAGGATAGATGTATAGACTAGGAATAAAATTGTGTTTAGAAGCAAACCCATCATGTATAGCCAGTTAATTTTCTGCAAGGTGCTAAGATCATTTAATAGTGGAAGGGTAGTGTTTTTCAACAAATAGTGCTGGGATAAGTGGATATTCACATGCAGAGGAGTGAAGCTCAACCCCTACATCATTCTATATACAGAAATTAAAACCCTTATTAAGCTATAAAATTCTTAGATAAAAACCTAGGGGCAAATCTTCATGACCTCCTATCTGGCAGTGGATTCTTAACTATGGCATCAGAAGCATGAGCACCAAAAGAAAAAATAGGCAAATTGAAAATCATCAAAATTAAAGCTTTTGTGCATCTTAAGGACATCAAGAATGTGAAAAGATAACTTATAGAATGGGGGAATTTATTTGTAAATGTTACATCTGATAAGGTTCTATTAGAATTTATAAAGAACTCATACAGCCAGCAACAAAAAGACAATTAAAAATGAATAGACGTGAATAGACATTTCTCCAAAAAATATGTTCCAGTGGCCAACAAGCACATGAAAAGATACTTAACTTCATTGATCTTTAAGGAAATGCTAATCAAAACCATAATGAAATAACTGCTTCATTTCATCCAGCATGTTGACTGTTATTAAAAAATTGGAGGCTGACACTATTGGCAAGGATGTAGAGAAATAAGAACCCTTGAACATTCCTGGAGGGAATGTAAAATGGTAAAACTAATTTGTAAAATAGTTTTGGAGTTCTTTGAAAAGATAAACATAGAATCACCATATGACCCAGCAATTCTGCTCCTACTGGATACATATTCCAAAGAATCAAAAATAGGAATTCAAGTAAATGCTTGTATACAATTGTTTATAGCAGCACTATTCACAGTAACTAAAAGATGGAAACAATCCAGAGGTCCATCAAAGGATGTATGAAAGAACAAGTTGTGTTGTATAACAAATATTATTCAGCCATGAAAAGGACTGAAGTATTTTTTTATTTAAAGATTTTATTTATTTGACAGAGAGAGATCACACGTAGGCAGAGAGGCAGTCAGAGAGAGGAGGAAGCAGGCTCCCCGCCGAGCAGAGAGCCCGATGCGGGACTCAATCCCAGAACCCCGAGATCATGACCTGAGCCGAAGGCAGAGGCTCAACCCACTGAGCCACCCAGGCGCCCCAGGACTGAAGTATTGATATATGCCACAACATGGATGAACTCCCAAAACACTACACTAAATGAAAGAAGCCAGGCACAAGGGACCACATGTTGTATGATCCCTTTTATATGAAAGTAAAAAGATCAAAAGAGGTAAAGCAAATTAGTGGTTGCCAGGGATTGGGGGAAGGGGGACATAGGGAGAGATTATTTAAAGAGTATAGTGTGTTCTTCTGATGTGTTAGTAAGTTTTTGAGACTAGGGAGAGTTGATGATTCTACAACATTATGAAGTCATTAAATGCCATTGAATTGTATATTTTGAAATGGTTATTTTTATGTTATATGAATTTTACCTTAAGAAATATATAAACCTAATGTTAAAATTCTAAAAATCACATATCCATGTAATTTTAAGTACCTTAATATTTCTTCTGGTTGGAGTTACTACAGCTTTTGCAAAATAAATTTTTATATATTTTGTTAAATAAGGATTTTAATGAAATCATTAAAAAGGGAAATTTATTGGAAGTCTACTTTCTCTTAATTGTATAGATTTTTTTTTTTTTTTTAAGATTTTATTTAGAACAGTCAAAAGGAGAAGCAGGCTCCTCACTGAGCAAGGAGCCTGATGTGGGACTCAATCCCAGGACCCCGGGATCATGACCTGAGCCAAAGTTGTCCCAATATTTTTATAAATTTTTTAATGCTATAGTTATGTCCCCATGGATGAATGCTACAAGGTTCAGCATCAATTCTATTCCTGTCTCATTATTTGTAAGTTTAAATCCCGCAGTCATTGCTTTTTGTAAAGGTGAATCCTGATTCTCCTGATGGGCTTACTGGTTCGATTTTTGGTAGTGATCACAGGCAAACTTTTTGGATTTGCAGTGATGGGGGTCAGCTACCAGCAGCATCTAGTCATACTAGATGAAGATGTCTTTAATCTTCTTGGAAGCCTTACCACCTATTTCTGGTAATAGGCCTCCCTGGCTTGGAGGTGGACTGAATGTGTGAATCTGTGTCTTACGACCACCACCCTTCATAGTCTGAGGGTTCCATGCCAGCTAATCACTCCTTGCCCAGAAACAGAAGAGGGTTCAGTAGCTTGGATTGCATTGTGCATGGTTGGATCATCTCCAGGGAACGCCCATCCACCTAATGAGGCTGTTACCCCATTGGCAGAGTGCCAGAGCTGTGCCCATCTTCCTGCCTCCAAAGACCTGCACCAACTGTAGAGAGTCTGTGGACTGCATGGCTGTGGGCACAGACAAGAGATCCTCATCACAAGCTGCCACAACAGGAAGAAAGCCCTGTTTTATGTCTTATAAGACTCCAGTGCTGAGAAACACCCTTAATATAAATAAATCGATGGTAATGGAAGTTTTATTATGTCATTGTCACTAAGTTCTTTGAAATTCTGTGTCCTATGGCAAAGGGCATATAGTTATTTAATATAAATTTCATTTTAATGATTATCAGCCGATAACTGATTTTCCTTCAATTTCTTTTGAAACTGAAGAATTAGAAAACACTTCAGTTGCATAAGAATTCGATAGACATTAGGGTAGTTCAGTGCTTTTTCAACACCCACACTATTATTTCCATTTGGCTCTATGTTTAGTGCTTTAGATGTTTTTGCCTCTAAGGGAAATATATCATTATAATAGACATAGGTCAGAGGAATTTCTGTCCTTTGTAAAATGAAGAAGCATTATTGTTGAAAAGAGGAAGGAAAAGGTGAACTCTTGACACAGGAAGTACAGGTTTTGAAATAGGTTTCAAAAGATTTTCAACTTTTATTTTTTTATTAACGTATAATGTATTACTTGCTTCAGGGGTACAGGTCTGTGAATCATCAGTCTTAACACAATTCATAGCACTCACTATAGCACATACCCTCCCCAATGAAAGGTTTTCAACTTTTAAAGATCACTTTTTACTATGCCTGGGCACCTCCTGAAAAATGTTTATGTACCTACAGGGTCCTGAACTCTCTCTGAAGTCTTGTATAAAGTACTTCTTACTGCCTACCTTCAGATAAGAATTTTTAAATAAATTGGGACTTCTGTACTGTGAATAAAAAGATAAAAAAAAATAGTTTGGCCCTAAAGCTTTTGTTTGAAATGGATTTATTTATTTTTTGTCTAGAATAAATGTAGCATTTTTTAAAAATTTGGTGAACTAGGAGTGTTGGCTTTTCTTACAATTTTTTTCTAAAATTTTTCCCAGGTCAATGAATGGTCATTGAAGATAAGAAAGGAAATGAGAGTTGTTGACAGGCAAATAAGAGGTAAATTATAATTTTGTCTCCTATTCCTTACCTTCTTGTTAATCTTATATTCATAAAAATAAATTGCATCTACCCCATTGTAAGGCCTAGTTTATTCTTATATTAATTATTTATGGTTGTTTTAATTATTTTGCTTTTTAATCATTATAAGAAAAAGCTTTACATTTTATAAGAACTAAATCTTTCCTTTGGCCTGCAGTTCAGCTCAGAAAGGGGGAGGGGCTGTGTTCCTTTATCTCTGAGTTCCTAGAGATCAGGTTAGTGTTGGAAACAAAGCAGGTGCTAACATTATTGCGATAGGTAGAATAATGGCCCTCCAAAGATGTTCACATTCTCCTCTCAAGAACCTGTGAATATGTTACCTTATGTGGCAAAGGGGACTTTTCAAATCTGATTAAATTAGGAATCTTCAGGTGGGGAGATTATGCTAGGTTGTCTGGGTGGGACAAATATAATCACAAGGGTTTTTACAAGAAGGAAAAAGTGAGAGAAAAGGAGAGGTAACCATGGAACCAGATGTTAGGAAAATGTCCTTTGAAGATGGAGGAAGAGGCCACAGGCCACAGAATGCAGTTGTCCTGTAGAAGTTAGAGAAGGCAAGATACTGATTTCTCCTTGAAGATTCCAGAACATAGCCTTTCCAACACCTTGATTTTAGACTTCTGACCACCAAAATTGTAAAAGAATCAGTTGTGTTGTAAACCATTGTAAAACAAACAAAAAAACAAATACCTCTTCTACTTATAAAGGAATGCTTTATGGAATTCAGATTAAATTGTGCATAAATAAGGAATGGAATTCCATTTTCATGACTAATTGTCTATCTTAGCATGGCTGTAAATTGAGGAAAATATATTTCTTTCTTTTTTTTTTTTTTTAAAGATTTTATTTATTTATTTGACAGATCACAAGTAGGCAGAGAGGCGGGGGGGTGGGGATGTTGGGGAAGCAGGCTTTCTGCTGAGAGCCTGATGCGGGGCTCGATCCCAGGACCCTGGGATCATGACCTGAGCCACAACACAGTATATCCAAACTTGTGGTATGTACCAGAAGCAGTCTCAGAAGGAAATTATAGCTATAAAAATGCTAATATTAAAAAAGAAGGAAGATCTCAAACCAGCCACCTCTAACTTTGTATCTTAAAGATTTAGAACAAGAAACTTACCTAAAATTAGCAGAATAAATGAAGTAATAAGGATTAGAGCTAAGTAAAATAGAGAATAAGAAAACAGAATAAGAAACCAACAGTGAGTTCTTTGAAAAGACCAACACAGTTAGCCAGTCTTTGGCTAGATTGACTAAAAATGGGAGGAAAGAGAGAGGACTCAAGTCCCTAAAATTAGAAATGAAAGTGGGACTGTTACTACGATTCTACAGAAACTAAATATATAAGGTTACTATGAACAGTTGTGTACCAATGAATTGGATAACACATTTTGAAATGGACAAATCTCTAAAATAATAAAACCTACCATAACTGAAACTAAAGAGCAAATCTGAATAGACTTGATTGAATTAGTAATGAAAAAATTTTGTGACAAAGGAAAGTCTCCAACCTGATGTATTCACTGGTGATTTCTACCAAATATTAAAAGAACCTCAGTTTTTCTCAAACTTTTACAAAAAACTGAGGAGAAAACACTTCCTTAGTTGCTTTATAAAGCCATCATTACCTTGATATCCAAATCAACTGACAGTACAGGAATATGAACACCAATGCAGAAATTAAAAAAAAAAAGTGCAAAGACTTCAAAAGGATTATACACCATGACCAAGTGGGATTCCTGGAATGCAAGGATAGTTCAATATATGTAAATCAACCAATGTAATATAACACATCAACAAAATAAAGAGGGAAAAACACATAAGCATCTTAGTTGATGCAGAAAAGTGTTTGACAGAATTTGACACCCTTTTATGGTAACATTCAACAAACTAGGAATAGAAGGAAATTGCCTCAATGTAATAAAAGCCATGTGTGAAGAATCCATAGCAAACATTACACTCAGTTGTGAAAGAAAGGTTTTTCTCTACAATCAGGAACAATGCAAGGATGTCTGTCTGCCTTTGGCTGCTTCTCCTCAACAGATACTGGAAGCTCTAACCAGAGCAATTAAGTAAAAGAAAGAAAAGGCATCCAAATTGGAAAGGAAGATGTAAAATTACTTTTTTTTTTTTAAGATTTTATTTGTTTATTTGACAGAGCAATCACAAGTAGGCAGAAAGGCGGGGGGGGGGGGGGGGGGGAAGCAGGCTCTCTGCAGAGCAGAGAGCCTGATGTGGGGCTCAATCCCAGGACCCTGAGACCATGACCTAAGCTGAAGGCAGAGGCTTAACCCACTGAGCCACCCAGGCACCTGTAAAATTACCTGTTTGTAGATAATATGATCTTATGTGTATAAACCCTAAAGATTCCAAACAAATCTATTCTAACAAAAGTGTTATAACTAATAAATGAATTCAGCAAATTAGCAGGATACAAAACACCCAAAAGTCAGTTGCATTTCTGTACACTAACAGTGAACAGTCTGAAAGAGAAATTAAGAAAACAATCATATTTACAGTAGCAACAAAAAGAATGATGAAATCCTTAGGAATTATTAGCCGAGGAGGTGAAAGACTTACACAGTTGAAAAGTATAAAAACATTACTGAAAAAAAATTAAAGATATAAATAAAGGGAAAGACCTGCTGTGTCCATGGATTGGAATACTTAATATTGTAGCACCTGATCTGATCTGCAGATTCGGTGCAATCCCTATCAAAATCCCAATGACTTTTTTTTTTTTTTTTAGAAATAGAAAAATCCATTTAGAAATTCATATAGAATCTCCAGAAAGAGCTAAAACAGTTTGGAGGGGGGAGCAAAGATGGAGGACTTACACCGCCTTAATCTCAAAACTTACTATAAAGCTGTAGAAATAAAACCAGTGTTCTACCTGCATGTAGACAGTCATAAAGACCAATGAAATAGAATAGAAAGCCTAGAAATAAAACATGGCCAAATGATTCTTGACAGAGGTGCCAAGACCATTTGGTGGGGAAAAGACGGTCTTTTCAGCAGGCGGTGCTGGGAGAACTGGATAAACCATACGCAAAAGAATGAGGTTGGACTTTAACCTATTGCCATATACAGATTAACTCAAAATGGATCAACGATCTAAACGTAAAAGCTATAAAACTCCTAGAAGAAAATATAGGGCAAAAGCATCATGACATTGGATTTGGCAGTGATTTCTTGGATATGACCTTAAAGCCACAGGCAACAACAGAAATAGAACAAATTGGACTTCATGAAAATTAAAAGCTTTACGAATCACAGAACGTAGTAAAAATAAATAGAATAAAAAGATAACTCACCAAATGGAAGAAAATATTTGTAAATCATATATCTGATGAGGGATTAATATCCAGAATATATATAAAATTCTTAGGACTCAACTGAAAAAAAAAATCCTATTCAAAAATGGACAAAGGACTTGAATAGACTTTCAAGTCCTTAGAACATTTCTCCAAAGAAGGTATACAGGTGGTCAATAAGCACATGAAAAGATAGTCAGAATTACTAATGATTAAGGAAATGTGTATTAAAACCACAATGAGGATCCCTGGGTGGCTCAGTTGATTAAGCCGCTGCCTTCGGCTCAGGTCATGATCCCAGGGTCCTGGGATTGAGTCCCACATCAGGCTCCCTGCTCAGCTGGGAGCCTTTTTCTCTCTCTGCCTCTGCCTGCCACTCTGCCTGCTTGTGCTCGCTCGCTCTCTCTCTCTGACAAATAAATAAAATCTTAGAAAAAAAAACTACAATGAGTTAACACCTCAGACCCACTAGGATGGCTGCTATCAATCAAACCAAAACAGAAAATAAGTGTGGGCACGATGTAGAGAAACTGGAACTAGTGGTCACTGTTGATGGTAGTGTAAAATGACAGAGCAGCTGTGGAAAACAGTATGGCTATTCCTCAAAGAGTTAAAAATTGAATTGCCATATGATGCCAAAATAACACTTTCGAGTATTACTGTGGACTGAATGTTTTGCTCCCAAAATTCATATGTTGAATTCCTAATCCCCAGTGTGATAGTATGGAGGTGGTGGTAGGGTCTGGGAATAATTAGACTATGAAGGTGGAGCCCTTATGGATGGGATTAGTGCCCTTTTCTGAAGAGACACAAGAAAGATAATGTGTCCATAATGTGAGGATACAGCAAGAAGGTGTCTGTGCAAACTCGAAAGAGGGCTCTTAGGAATTGAACTAGCCAGCACTTTCATCTTGGATTTCCCAGTCTCCAGAATGGTTTGAAATGAGTTCTGTTGTTTAATTCACCAAATCTTCGGTTTTTGTTATAGCAGCCTGACCTAATACATACATTCATACCACGAAGTGGGGTGCTGCTATAACAAACGTCTAAAAATGTGGAAGCAGCTTTGGAACTGGGTAATGGGTGGAGACTAGGAGAGTGTTGAGTTGCATGCTAAGAAAAGCCTACTTTGCCAGGAATGGAACTTTAATGGCAGTTCTGGGGAGGGCTTAGTGGGGAAAAAAAAAAAAAAAGCTGGAGAGAAATCTTCCATCTTGTTAGAGAACACTTAAATAACAGTACATAAATTGGTAAAGATAATGGATGTTAAAGTTCATTCTGTTGAGGTGTCAGATGGAAATGGGGAACAGATTATTGGACAATGGAGAAAGGCATTTGTTTATAAAATGGCAAAGAATTTGCCTGAACTATGTTGGGGTCTAGTGTTTATTGGAAGTTAGAATTTGCAAGCAATGAGGTTACAGATTTAGCTAAAGAAATTTCTTCTTTTTTTTCTTTTTTTAAGATTTTATTTATTTGTTTGACAGAGATCACAAGTAGGCAGAAAGAGGGGTGGGGGGAAGCAGGCTCTCTGAGGAGCAGAGAGCCTGATGCGGGGCTCGATCCCAGGACCCTGAGATCACAGCCTGAGCTGAAGGCAGAAGCTTAACCCACTGAGCTAAGCGAAGTATTGGAGGGATAGCTTGGTTCTTCCTGTTTATGGTGGAATACAAGGAGAAATAGAGAAACTGAAGAATGAATTGTTTTTTTCTTTCTTTTATTGAAGTATAGTTGACACGTGTTGTTACATTAGTTTCAGCTTTACAACTTAGTGATTTAACTTCTCTGTACATTATGCTATGTTCACCTCAAATGTAACTACCATCTGTTACTGTACAACACTAGTAAAATACCCTACACTGTACCTTTTAATCCCAGTGATTTATTCATTCCATAACTGGAAGCCTTCACCCATTTTTGCCCATCCTCCACCCCCCCACCCCTCTGACAACCATAAGTTTGTTTTCTGTGGATGTTTCTACTTTCCTTTCATTTTTATTTTTTAGATTCCAGATATAGGAGAAATGATACAGTATTTGTCTTTCTCTGACATAATTCACTTAACATAATAACCTTTAGGTTCATCCATGTTGTCAAAAAAATGACAAGATTTCATTAGTTTTTATGGCTGAGTAATATTACATTGTGTGTGTATAGCCCGTCTTGATCCATTCGTGTATTGATAAACACTTGGGCTACTTCCAAATCCTGACTGTTGTAAAGTGTGCTGCAGTAGACGTAGGGGTGCATATGTCTCCTCGAATTAGTCTTTTTGTGTTCTTTGGGTAAATACTCAGGAGTGGAATTACTGGATAATATGGTATTTCTGTTTTTAAGTTTTTGAGGAACCATGCTATTTTCCTCCTGTTTTCTCTGTTTTCACCTATTTACATTCCCAGCAGCAGTGCATGAGGGTTCCCTGTTCTCCACATCCTGGCCAACCATTGTTATTTCTTGTCTTTTTTTTATTATACCCATTCTGACAGATGTAAGGTGATATCTTATTGTGGTTTTAATTTATATTTCCCTGATGATTAGTAATGTTGAGCATCTTTTCATGTGTCTGTTAGCCATCTTGTATGCCTTTGGAAAAATATTCAGATCCTCTGCCCATTTTTTCATCAGATTATTTGGGGTGGTTTTTTGTTTGTGTTTGCTTGGTTTCTTTTGGCGTTGAGTTATATAAGTTCTTTATATATGTTGGATATTAACCTCTATTTGTATGTATTGTTTGCAGGTATCTTCTCCCATTCAGTCGGTTGCCTTTTTGTTTTATTGATGGTTTCCTTCACTTTGCAAAAACTTTCATTTTGGTATGGTCTTACCTGACGAATCTTATCTAGAAAAATATTGCTAAGGCCAATGTCAAATTATTGCCTATGTTTTCTTCTAGGAGTTTTATGGTTTCAGGTCTCACATTTAGGTCTTTAATCCATTTTGAGTTTATTTTGTATAAGATACCTTTTGTATGAGTGGTGTAGTTTTTTTTTTTTTTCGTAAGTAGCTGTCCAACTTTCTAGCACCATTTACTGAAAATGGTGTCTTTTCCGCATTGTATATTCTTGCCTCCTTTGTCATAGATTGACTTTGTGTGGGTTTATTTCTGGGCTCTGCATTCTGTCCTATTGATCTATATGCCTTTTTTGTGTGTGCCAATACCATAGTATTTTGATTACTATATCTTTGGAATAGATCTTGAAATCTGGGGTTGTGATACTTGCAGCTTTGTTCTTTCTCAAATTTGCTTTGGCTATTCAGGGTCTTTTGTGGTTGCATAGAAATTTTAGTATTATTTGTTCTAGTTCTGTGAAAAATGCTTTTGGTACTTCGATAAGGATTGCAATGAATCTATAGATTGCTTTGAGTAATATAGACATTTTAACAATATTAATTCTTCCAATCCATGAGCATGGGGTATCTTTTCATTTGTTTGTGTCATCTTCATTGATTTCTTCAGCGTTTTATAGTTTTCAGAATACAGGTCTTTTACCTCCTTGGTTAAATTTATTCCTAGGTTATTTATTCTTTATGGTCCAGTTGTAAATGGAATTGTTTTTTTACTTTCTCTTCGTTATTAATGTATAGAAATGCATCCAATTTCAGCATATTATCCTGCAATGTTACTGAATTCATTTATTATTTCAAAGAAGGAATTGTTAAACAAAAAGGAACCAGAACTTAAAGATTTGGCATAGTTTCAATCTGTACATATCGCAGAAAATGAGAAGGCATGTTTGGAAGAAGACAACAAGGGTATGGTTGACCAGCTGTTTGGTAAGGAGATTAGAATGTGTGTTAACCGCAGACTACTTCAGCGATCCCAGCAGGATCACTGACAGTTTGAACGGAAAGAGATGGATATAGGTCCAGAATGAAGGAGGGCTGTCAGACTTAGATAGACTTAGATTCTTCAGGACAGGACGATAAACAAACCATTAGACTTTGAACCTGCACTGTTTTTCAAGAAAGGAAAGAATGTTCCAAAAGCTGGTTCAGAGATCATCAGGGCTACTATCTTGGTTCTAGTAATCCAGTCTGCTTCCAGCCAAAGCCATAGAAAAGGACTGCTGGCAGGGCCCTAAGGATGTGACCCCCTGCCTGGCAGAGCCTCAAGTTGGGTGGGTCCTCCACAGAAAGCCACAGCATGGTGGTGCCCCACCAAGGCATGGGGTTGATATTGCCACCTCAGTGGGTCTGGAAGTAAGATCACTGGATCAATGAGGATTCTTAAGTCTTAAGACCTAGTGGAGTTTGCCTTGTTAGGTTTTGAAATTGCTGGGGACTGTCACCCCTTCCTTCTTTCCTATTTCTCCCTTTTGGAATGGAAATGTCTATCCTATGCTAGTGACATGTTCATAGCTGGAGAGGAATTTTGCCTCAGGATCAATCATACCTTGAGTCTTACTCATCTGATTTAGATATTTATTAATTATTTTTCTAGTATAGTTGACATACAATGTTACATTAGTTTCACATGTAAGGTTTAGATGATATTTAGATGAGACTTTGGACTTTAGAAGTTAAAATTGAAAAAAAAAAGTTGAAGGGTGCTTGCGTGGCTCAGAGGATTAAGCCTCTGCCTTTCAGCTCACGTCATGGTCCCAGGGTCCTGGGATGGAGCCCAGCATCGGGCTCTCTGCTCAGCGGGGAGCCTGCTTCCACCTCCCTCTCTGCCTGCCTCTCTGCCTACTTGTGATCTCTTTGTGTGAAATAAATAAATAAAATCTTTAAAAAAAAAAAAAGTTGAAGTTGATGCTGGAACGAGTTAACACTTTTGAGGTTGTTGGGATGGAATGAATACATTTTACATGTGAAAAGGGCATAAATTTGGGCAGAGGAAGAATGCTGTGGACTGAATGTTTGTATCTCTTGGGCATGTGAGGCTACAGCAATAAGGTATCTATCTGCAAACCAGGAAATAGGTTCTCAGCAGGAACCAGATTGGTTGTTGGCACCTTGATCTTCCAGCCTCCAGAACAGTGAGAAGTAAATTTATGTTGTTTAAACTACCCAGTCTATGGTGACATGGTGTGTACACAAAAGATTTGAAAGGGCCTCCAGGAGATATTCTGTTCCTAACATCATTATTCACAATAGCTCGGAGTTAAAAGCAGCCCAGATGTCTGTTGATGAATGAATAAACAAAATTTGGTATTTGGTATATACATGCAATGGGGTATCAATTCAGTTTTAGAAAGAAAGGAAAATCTGATACATGTAACAATATGGATCAATCTTAAGGATGTTATGCCAAGTGAAATAAGCTAGTCACAAAAAGACAAATAGTCTATGATTCTATTTATATAAGGTACCTAGAGTAGTCATTCAGAAAGGCAGAAAGTAGAATGATGGATGGTTACTAGGGGCTGGTGAGAGGAGGGAATGTTTTGATAATTTTAATATGTTCGGGTTTTCCTTTAAGTTGCAGGATTTTATAAGTCATTAGTGAATGTAGTGATTATACTCTCATAATCGTGGGAGCACTGCTGATTATTAGAGCAAGCTCTGGAATACATTTACAGTATTTTTAAAGGTCCTTAGTACCAATACCAACAAATGCCCTTGCCAGAGCAGTTTTGAAATTTCGCCTAATTATACTAGAATTTACTTTTACGTTACTTTAAACTGTTTTTGGAAATAATGAAAGCCTCTTATATTAATTATTTTAATTTTGTTTATATCTTCCTTTCTCTTTCCCTTTTATTTTTAATCTTTTTTAAGATTTTATTTTTAAGAAATCTCTACACCCAACGTGGGGCTCAAACTCACAACCCTGAGATCCAGAGTCACAACCTTCAAAGACTGAGCCAGCCAGCTGCCCCTATTTTCTTTTTAATAGGCACACTTAGATCACCCTAAGAACAGATTTGAGTGCCAGTACATCTCCTGGCTTACCTTTAATTTTTTGTTTTTTTTTGTGTTATGTTCTAAATTTAGATATCCAAAGAGAAGAAGAAAAAGTGAAACGGTCAGTGAAAGATGCTGCCAAGAAGGGTCAGAAGGACGTCTGTGTGGTTCTAGCCAAGGAGATGATCAGGTCAAGGAAGGCTGTGAGCAAGCTCTACGCTTCCAAAGCGCACATGAACTCCGTGCTCATGGGGATGAAGAACCAGCTGGGTAAGAGGGCAGATACCTTACAGCAACTTCTTCGGTGCGGACGCTCTTGCTCTTGTTACCAATCCTGGCTGCTTGCCATGAGTAGGAAAAAGTCTCAGCTCTGGTTTTTATTCTTTATATTGTCTTTGGAGTGTTAACACAAATGCAAAATATGATTATTACTATCATTTTATGATTCATTTTCCTTTGCCAGTGTTGTTATAATAATGGCAAGATATGCATATCAATCTGCTTTACTTGGAATATTTTCCCTCGTGTGAATAGTGTCTTAAAAGTGACCTGAGCATTGAGTTATGGGAGTAAGAAGTGCGTTAGAGGAGGAAGAGGAGCATTTCCCTGGTTTGGGTGCAGACCACCGGAGCCAGAATTTTTTTTTTTTTTTTTAAGATTTATTTATTTATTTGACAGACAGAGATCATAAGTAGGCAGAGAGGCGGGCGGAGAGAGAGGGGGGAGCAGGGAGCCCGATGCAGGGCTCGATCCCAGTATCCTGAGTTCACGACCTGAGCCAAAAGCAGAGGCTTTAACCCACTGAGCCACCCAGGCACCCCCTAGCCAGAATTTTAAAATAGTCCATATTTGTCTTTAGCTTTTACCCACTTCCTTTTGTGCCTTATCTCTGGCCCTTTATGCTAATCTCTGGCCCTTTAATGCTTCCTTACATTTTAGGAATCTGTACACTATGTAATGGGTGTTCAGCACACATGGGAACTATCAGTTTAATTTTAAAAACATGTTGTAATATTTAAAACAAAATAAACATAATTGAGTTTTCTTTTATTGTCCAGTATAATACTGTTGTGATCTTTCACAGGTATCTGTCTCCAGGTCAGAGGCAGCTTGAGTCATAGATTAAATTTTATATCCATTTGGTTTCTGGTTTTTTACTTAATTTCTGTTAAATTAAGAAGTCCTAACTCAGAAGTATCATTCCTTGAGAAAGGCAGCAAGTGACTCTCAGATATTTAGACTTGAGTACTGACTCAGAAATTACAGTGAAATTTTTCACTAAGGAATGTTTTCAGCTGTCAGATACGACATTGATGATACGGCACATTCAAAAGCTAGGGGACTTGAATGTTTCAGATTAGGGGCTGGTGCCAAATGAGTACCTGATCCATTATTTGGTTTTATTTGGTTCTGAAAGTATTCCTTTGGGTTCAATGTTAACACTGAGAAGTGGTTGTTAAAAACGCCTAGTAATGAATAAACCATCAGTTTCTTTCTGAAGATACTGAATATAGTAATAATGGATTGGGAAGGAGGGGGAAAAAAAAAACGAAAACAACCACACCACATCTTCTTTAAAATCTATTATTTCAGCTCTAAGTAATTATACATACACATATTTATACACATGCACACACACGCACACGCACATGCTTTTTAAATACTAGATATATAATCTAGATACATGCCTTTGAAGAAGCCAGAGTAGAGAGAGAGAGAGCGCGAGCGTACCTGGAAGAAATAATCTAATCTAACCTGTCATTTTGAAAGCTTAGGTGTACTCTTGCCTTTCACAGCCAGCAAGGATTTCTTTCTTACATCCTGTTCTTTCTGCAGCATACATGTTCAGTTTCCCATGATGAACTTACTGTAAAATTTTTCAGTATCTCCTTTACTGAATCATCATTAGAAAACGTACAGCTTACTGTGCTCCCCGCTTTTCCCACGAATAAACCACTATATGCACAGCCTCTTTTGTTTCCCCAGTTGCAAAGATAAAAGTTCACCGGATAATACACTAGATGCTTAGGTTCCTATCACCCAGAATTAATAAAATTTGACACTTGCTATATTTGCTTCAGTTTTATATTATAGAAGAAGCCATATTACTACAGTTGAAGCTCCTTTAATAAGCCTTCCCAGTTCCAGCCCCTTCTCTCTCAGCCTCCCCACAGGTAACCACTGTCATGAATGAGTTCAGTGGATGAGAGTTCTTTTTTCCATACCTCTTTACCAGTCTTCGTCAAACTTTGTAATTTTTGAGAAATGTTACCTTGTTCATAGCAAATAACATTTCTTGGGAACTAGTGTACTTGATCACAGTCTTCTTTTCACCTTTTCTTTCTGTGTACTCATTCCTAAAAACCTTTCCAAACAGTTACAGCTCACAAGTAATCTGCATGAAAAATCTCTTCTCCTGTAGCGTGTTCTTTCAATAGTGAGCATAACGAAAGCTCTCGTATGTACTGCAGAGAAGTCAGAAGCCTGTTATCCTTTATACACCCATAATAATATATTTTATTCTTGGTTTCAAATATATATTATTTGTGGTTTTATCACAACCAAGAAGTAAGATACCTGTTTGGTCTTTAAATGTCCAAGTGCTCCAAAGCTCCGTTATAGATCCTCTGCTGTTTTCCAGGTTCTCTGTCCCCGTATGACCTCACCTAACCTCCTTCCTCCAGGTGTTGCTTTGCACATTTTTATCTACAAGCCCGACTTTGCCACCTAGTGTATGGGTGGCGTCTCCACTTCTGTCTTTGTGGGTGTGTCACAGTTGCCATGCCTGCACAGAAATCTTGGCTGGTGCACCTCAGCTGCACCCACACCTCCTCCCTGCATTTTCCTCTGGGAGCCCAAGACCTCGAACACTTTCATCTGGGAATATTTCCACATGGCTTCCTAAGACAGGGGTTCTGTCCCTTCTACTCCCTGTTCTCTTAGTTCTTGGATGTGTTCATGTGATTATTTCCTTGCCATTGTATTTTCTGTTTCTTTCTGGAAGCAAAAGATTTTAGTTGTCAGATTTCCCAGACCGATTCTTAAATTTCTTACCTTTCCTGTTTTCCATTTTGAAAATCATAATAGCACCTTCCTCATAGGGTAGGTGTGAGGCTTATTCAACACCTGGCGTGGGGTGATTGCTTTACATGTAGGTTCAGAATATCAGCTGTCATCAGTTTTGTCACTGCGTTTTCCTTTCTGAGAAATTTCCTCAACTTTATTTTCCATTTCTTTTCTTGAATTCTTTATTTTGGCTGTTTTAATTTTATTTACAGAAAAGAGATCTCTATTTTTTTTTTAATCATCCTTTTCTTACTTCATAAACACAATTTGTTCCCCATATTGATTGTCTTCTTTCTGAAATATTCTAGTGTTCCTTGAACTGTGTTTCTCAGAGCTCCTTCCCACCACCCCCTTCTTCCCTTTATCTCCTTTTTTTTTTTTTTTTTTTTTTTTTTTTTAAGGAAGAAAGAGAGAGGGAGAAAGGGTGGGGAGGCTAGATTGAGTGTAGGCTGCGTGAGGACCTTCCCCGGTCTTCTCAGGCAGATAGACTAAGCTACAAAGAGCAAAATGATAATGCATTTGATCCATTTTTTTTAGCCCGTATTATGTGCCAGATATATTGCTGGGCACAGGGAATGAATTAATCAACATTACAGGACAGTCATTGCCCTCTAGAGTATGGGGTGGTAAACAAATAATCAGATAAATTTAACAAAAATAAAAATACATAATAAATAATAAATTTAAGAAGTAAGTAGATGTCCTGCAAATTCGCAGTAAGCACCAGGGGACTTGTAAAAGGGAACTGATGATACCTGAAGAAGGAAGTGTGGGTGGCAGGGGATGGGGAAGGGTCCAACCAGACTGCCAGAAAGCCCCAGGGCCGAAAAGAACTGTGCACTTAAAGCACTGAAGGAAGTTCTGGGAGGTTGGGGTGCCTGAGAGCAAGGGGGAGGGTTGGTCAGAGAGGCTGATCAGGAAGGTGAGGATGGTTTTTTACAGCTGTTAGGAGAGGAAGGGTTTTCAGAGGCAAGCTCCGGTTTAGACGGCGATGGTGATGGCACAGGTGAGATGCAAGGGGAGTACAGAGGAAGAGTATCTTGGGGAGAATCGGAGTCCTCTGTGTTGACCGATTAGGGTGTACCGAGGCACAGGGGAACGTTTCGGGCTGTGTTCAGCAAACAGCACTTGATTCCATTTGACAAGAGCACATTAAGAGGGGCAGTGGTGGGAGGTAAAGCTCCAAAGGTAACTTGGAGTCAGTTTTATAAGTTAATCTGAGGAGCTGTCCTTCTCATAGGCAGCGGAGCACCGCGGCACCCTGTAAGCACAGAGGGCTGTGCAGCGAGGATCTGGCCCCGTGGAATGGTGGCAGTGGGTGGGGCCGGGGGTGGCTGGAGCTGCTGAGCGGGCAGGGCCTGAGTGGATCAGTCTGACGGCTCCCAGTGAAGAGAGGACACTGGGAAGGCCTAGTCTGGATGCAGAGTAAATGGCCGTGGCGAAGGTATAAATGAGCTGGAAATGCTCTAAGCCCTTGAACCTGGGAAGAATGCAGGGCCATTAAAGACATTGGAAACCACAGGGAGGGGAGAGACTCTAAAGAGAAAATGGAGATTCTGTTTGGGGCTGTCCAGACTGACTCCAGCAGGATCCCCCTGCTTCCCAGCACCTAAGCACAGTGGGAGGAACTCCCAGGGAGGGTTGTTGCCAGGGTCTGTAGTAGGAAGTTCCTGTTGGCAAATTAATAAATACAGCAGAGAAGGTAACTGAAGGTGGCATCAAGGACAAGGCAGGAGGGAGGAGTCTACATTTTAGAATGAGAAAAGAGAAAATCAGAAATACTGTACTGAGAGTTCCTGAGATATTAGGGTTTTGCCCTTGATGTCCACCCCCCCTTCCACCCTCTGCCTGCTTCTGCTTTGAAAAGCCAACATTTGATGAAGTCATTTTCCTTAAGATGTTATTCGGTTAAAATGCAGATGTGCCTGGGAGGGGTAATACGTTAAACCTTGTCAGCTATTAATACACTGTCATGATTAGATGGTTTGCAAGTGATCGCTTTCTGACAGCATCTTCTTGCAGAATAAGACAGGTGATGAGTATGTTTTAATTAGGGGAGTAAATTAAAAGAGAGGTTCGATGGGGCAGGAAAGAGAATTGCCTTGTGATCCAGAAATTCCAGCTCTGGGTATACCCCTAAAAGAATTGAAAGCAGGGACTCAGATATTTGTACATCCATGTTCATAGTCACATTATTGACAGTAGGCAAAAGTTTAAGGTAATCTGAGTGTCCATTGAAGGATGAATGGATAAAATGTGTGTACACACAGCGGAATGTCATTCAACTTCAGTTAAAAAGGAAGGAAATACTGACGTGCTGTTACACTGTGAATGAACCCTGAAGGCATTATGCTAAGTATAATAGCCCTGTCACCAAAGAATAGGTAGCAACTATATGTCACTTGCGGGAGGAGGTACCTAGAACAGTCAGATCTATAAGGACAGAAAGTACAGCGGTGTGTGCCGGGCATTGGAAAGAGGGGAAATGGGACACTGAGAGTTTAATGGAGACAGAATTTCAGTTTGGGGAGATGAAAAAAGATCTAGAGACGGTGGTGATGGTTGCACAACAGTGTGAATGTGACACTTAAAAATGATGAAAACAGTAAGTTTTATGTTATGCATATATTTTTTTAATTTTTTCAATTTATTTATTTTCAGAAAAACAGTATTCATTATTTTTTCACCACACCCAGTGCTCCATGCAATCCGTGCCCTCTATAATACCCACCACCTGGTACCCCAACCTCCCACCCCCCCGCCACTTCAAACCCCTCAGATTGTTTTTCAGAGTCCATAGTCTCTCGTGATTCACCTCCCCTTCCAATTTACCCCAACTCCCTTCTTCTCCTCTCTAACACCCCTTGTCCTCCATGATATTTGTTGTGCTCCACAAATAAGTGAAACCATATGATAATTGACTCTCTCTGCTTGACTTATTTCTCTTATGCATATTTTGTAAAAGTGGGCCAGGCCTGGATGCTGCGCCATCGTGGAAATGGGAGCTCTGAGCCCGTGGGTAGTTGGGGCAGAGTGACCAGAGCAGCAAGAAAGGCAATGAAAAGAGAGGGTCAGCCTAGGGCAGCCCCTCCACCTAGGGACCTGTTCCGGTTTCCTTCTGTGGCCTCTCTGTTTTGTTTTCTTGCTTTGATTGGAGCACTTGAAAGCGAGTTTGCCAAGTGTGGATCTTTGAGGTAAAACACAGTGTTTGTGAAATTTAAACTGATGGTCAATAAGAAATTTTTAATTAAGTTATGCAGGCTTACTGTATTACAAAAGTACTACATAAATATATAAAATAAAAAGTGTTCACCAATTCCCTTGTTTTGGCCTCAGCCCTCTTCTCCACCAGTAACTACTATTACAGTGTCTTTTGAACTTCCGGGTAGTTTGTTTTCTTTACTCTAGTAGTGTGTCATTTTATATATAAATGATCCGTAATATAAGGACATACTGTTCTTATGTACATAAACATAAAATTATATGTACTACATATAATGGATAATACAGTAATAGATATGCCTGTGTATATATTTCTTACCCACGTTTCCAAATCTAACCCCATAAATAAACATATAGGAACACATAGACTTTTCCCTTTATTTGGCATTTAATGTTTAATATGATCTAGCATATACAAAATTAAAACTCAATTTCTGTAAGATTTGCTGAACAATAATCTTCTAAAATAAATATGTATCTGTGTTATGTATTATCCATGTGTTTATTCAGTGGTTTTAAATGTTTTCCTTTAAAACTTTCACAAATCCAAAATCTATAGAGCAAATGGTCTTTTTCAAATGAAATATTTTTCCTTTGCACAAACAAAATACAGTATTAATAGAAGTTTTTAAAAGGATAAAAAATACCTCCCTAACAAATTGATTGATTCTGTTTGTTTTCTTTTTAGTTTTAGTTATAGTTGATTGGAATACTTTTATGGAGCTGTAAGTGTACAAGAACATATAATTGACATTAAGTGAGTGACATGACATAGTTGTCCTCAAAGTTTTAAGGTCCCATCTGTAGCAAGCTGGATCATCAAAAAGCCACATTTTCACCCCTCTAAGCTTTGCTGCCCACAGAAATGCCTTTCCTGAGCTGTATTTGCACAATATTCTTTTGCTTGTTTTTTAGTGGATAAGATACAGCTAAATGAAGACTATTTCTATAACTTCTATACAATTACTGGTATAGGCAGTAAAGATTGGGGTGTGAAATTTCTGTTAGAACCCAGTGCTGGGAAAAAATGATCTTCCCTAATGAAACAGAATGCTTCGACCACTGAGTGTCCTTACCGAGGCTCAGAACACTGTTAACCTCTTTGCCTCAGCTGTCGAGATGCTAAAGGTAAATTTATTCTCAGTTACAGTAACTCTACCAGTCCAAGTCAGTGATCCCAAGCAGAGGGTGGTTATGCCCTTCAGGGGACATTTGGCAGTGTTTGGAGATATTTTTGCTTGTCACAACTGGAGAGGGCTGGGGGGGAAATGGTAATGGCATACCGTGGGTGGAAGCCAGGGATGCTGCTGAACATTGTGAATGCGTAGAACAGCCGCCCGCAGCAGAACTGTCCAGCCCAAACCATTCATCGTGCCGTTGTTGAGAAACTTAGGCCTACATTTGTGGAATCAACTCACCCTTTTTAGCTTTTCTATTTTTTTTTTTTAAGATTTTATTCACTTTTTCGAGAAAGAAAGAGAGATAGTAACACGGGTACCAAGAGAGAGCAAAGTGGGGAGGAGGGGGAAGCAGAGTCCCTCCTGAGCAGGGAGCCCAACGTGGGGCTTGATCCTAGGACCCTGGGATCACGACCTGAGCCAAAAGCAGATGCTTAATAGACTAAGCCACTGAGGAGCCCCACTTCTGTATTTTATCATACCTGCTAATGCAATGTCTTTGTAGTAAACTGTTTCAAATTATTTTTTCAAGTGGTAACATAAATTAGAAATAAACTTAATTTTAAATTTTGAAAGTTTCCCAAATGTGCATGGTTCCAGTAATTTTTAATGACTATAATTCTCTTTTATGGCCTTTGGTTAAGTTCCCCATATTATAGGATGTTTATTGTCTCCTTTTTAATTTTTATCTTTCTGTTCTTTATTTCTTATGTATCAGATGTTTCTTGTAAATCATTTATCTTTTTTTTAATATCATTTATCTTTTAACTTTTTCTGAACCTTATTATAAGGAAGAAGTATCTTATTCTTTTCAAAGATACTGATTTTGAGGCTTGAGTGTTTTTGTCACTTCTCTGTGCTTTCACATGTTATTGTGAAATATTAAGATTCCATATTTTCTCAAAATTGTATTCGTTCCGTTTGTGATTGTCATGTTTGGATTGTCTTTTAAAAACCATCATCAGTTCAGTTGATGAGTGTCTTCCTCCCCTGGGCCCTCGGTATCAAGGAACTGCAGCATTTTGGTGTTCGTGCCATTTTTGATACTTACTTTAATTTCCTTTTCTGTTTTTTTAAGTTCAACTGTAATTTCCACAAGAACCCACAATACCTAGAGTTTTGTACTTTTGTTTTTATTACTGGTGTCAAATTCTTTTCAGGGTATCTGCATTAGTCTTTGCATTGCTGATTATAAAGTGAAGCCTCTAGCTACTTTTGTTTCTGTCTTTGGTTATTGTCTTAGTAGTATTCATAGCAGAACTTGTATTTTTGTGTGTATAATATCTTTTTTAGCAGGCAGGCATGGGAATACATTACTGCTTTATTTTTATATATTCTTTTTTAATGTTTTATTTAGAGAGAGGGAGAGAACAAACAGGGATAGAGGGAGAAGGAGAAGCAGACTCCCCACTGAGCAGGGAGCCTGATACAGGACTCCATCCAGGACCCTCAGCCAAGGGCAGATGCTTAACAGGCTGAACCACTCAGGCACCCCTACCTTATTGTTTTCTGAAGATTTTTAATTAAGGTTTTTATTTTGACATAACTATAGATTTACATACATGCAGTTATGAAAAGTAATACATGGAGATTCTGTGTACTCTTTGCCAATTTTCCCCAAATGATAACATTTTACAAAATTATAGTACAATATCTTAACCACGGTATTGGCATTGATGATATAGGCAAGCTGAAGAATGTTTTCAGTTTCCATCTCTATAAGGATCCCTCATATTGTCCATTTATAACCACACCTACCCACCTATCTCTGGCATCTCCCTCCCTGCCCATCTCCAGCAACCACTGATCTGTTCTCCTATTTTAGAATTTTGTCATTTCAGGAATGTTATATAAATGGAATCAGTATGTAACCTCTTGGGATTGATTTTTTTTTTCCCCCCACTCAGTTTTATTCTCTGGAAATTAACCCAGGATTTGCATGTGTCAGCAGTTCATTCCTTTGTTATTGCTGAGTAGTATTCCATGGTATGTATGTGCCACAGTTTTACCATTTACCTGTTGAAGGACTTCTGGGTTGTTTTCAGCAATCAGCTATGTTGAATAAAGCTGCTCTACAAGTATACAGGTTTTTGCAAGAACATACATCTTTTCTCTGAATAGATGAACAATTGCTGGGTTTGTGGTTGTATATAAGGAACTGTCAGACTGTTACCCAGTGTGGTGGTACATTTTAAATTCCTACATGCCAGTGTATGAGTGATCCAGTTTTTCTGCATCCTCCACAACATTTGGTAGTTGTCACTATTTTTTATTTTGGCTATTCTGATGGGTGTGTGGAGCTGATCATGGTTTTACTTTGCATTTCCCTTGTGGCTGATGAGTAGCAACATTTTTTCATGTGCTTACTTGCCAGCCATATCTCCTCTTTGGTGAAATGACACTTCTCTCCTTTTGTGTATATTGGAAATTTCCACAGTGAACTGCTAAAAGTTAACCCTTTAAATTCTTTAATTTTTTAGTGTTTATTCTTGGGTGTTAAATGCTTTTTGTTGTTGTGTTTTATGTTTATTCTGTCCCTGTCCCCCCTGCCCAAGCACTGGATCAAAATTCTGAAATCTTTATTGAGAGGGCAGTAATAGTCTTTGAAATTAAGCAGTTTACTGAGCGATTAGTTTTGTCCATTATTGCTATTAATAAGATACTCATAATTTCTCTAGTTTCAGTCTGAACACATAACTTGTAATAAGATACGGGTTCTAATACATATTTTCTAATTTGTTCTATGGCTCTAGACAAGCCATTTTTGATCTCTGCCTTCACATACATCTAACAGGGAAAATAATACCTTTTTTTTAAATATTTTATTTATTTATTTGACAGACAGAGATCACAAGCAGGCAGAGAGGCAGGCAGAGAGAGAGAGGAGGAAGCAGGCTCCTCACTGAGCAGAGAGCCCGTGTGGGGCTCGATCTCAGGACCCTGAGATCATGACCTGAGCCGAAGGCAGAGGCCCCAACCCACTGAGCCACCCAGGTTCCCCAAAAATAATACCTTTTAAACCTAACTTACATGTAATTAGGTATAAGGTTTAGGTGAAAATATCTTGCTAAAGTTGTTAAACCTAAGGTAAAATATGTAAGGTTCTATAATATTAAGTCATTTTCTAATATTTGATTTGCCTTTTATAAGTTGACCAAAATAAAGATTGCATACTTTTAGAACACAAAATGCAGTGGTTATGTAAGGTCAATTAAAGTGGTAAAGCTAATCATAATAATAAACCCCTTCACCCATGTTCTCATGTAATTACATTAAGAAATAAGAATTATAAAAATAGGTAAAATTTTGTGAAAATATTCCAATTTATTCTAGCTTAGCAGTTCTTGCCCACATCCACGGCTTGTCAGGCATCAGCCACAGCATCAGGAACTCCAACTGTCCTGTTGTCCATTGCTTTTGTCAAATAGATTTGGCAGCCCAGTCGAGATCTGTTAATCTGCGTGCCGGAGCGAGCATGCCATTCTCCTCATCAGTGACTGCTTCTAACTTCTCCAGTATGTGCTCTTCAAAGATGAGGTGACGGTGGAGCAAGCCAGGGTTCCCTCACATGCACCAGAACCATCAATATCTAGATTATTTTCCCTCACCATGTCCAGTAGAGTCACCAACTTTTCCTTTGGCTGTTAATGTCTTCGCCGGTGCGGTTTACAAAGTGGACTGTTCCTGTCTTCTGAGCTGCTCCATGCTCAGCGAGGTGGGGAGGGTCCGGCGATGAGCAGCCAGCGAGGGCCCTGCCGTCCTGGGCCGCAGAGACGAGGCGGCGGGCAAAAGCTGGGTGCCCCCGTGGCGGCTTGAACACGGTGGTCATCGGATCACGACTGGAAGCGTCAACGACTGGAAGCATCGCCAGCCGCACGACAGCGATCGGCTCCGCGAGTGCAAACCAGCCGCAGCACGGGTGCTAGACGCCTGGGGGTCCATGGGGAGGAGCACGGCGGCTGGGGTCCCAGAGAGGGCCAGCTCCGTGTGGCGGCTGCCTGTTTCTGGGTTTTAAATGCATTGTTTCTTACGTTTATTTCTGGATTTTAATTTCTTTCACATTTGATATGTAGCCATTCTATGTCTAATTGAAAATTTGGGGAGAACTAATTACTTTTAGTCCCTCCCCTTTTGCCGTATGAAATTGATTTTCTGTAAAAAAAAAAAAAAAAGTTCTGGAATTTTAATGATAAGTACAAGAAAGGAAAACCACATTTTTGACTTAAATATGCCAATATTTAAGTAGGTAGGTGCACTTGAGTCTTATTTAACTACCAGTGTGTTTGCTATTAAGACATGACGATGTTTAACATTTTTTAAGTCAATTTTTTTTTAAGATTTTATTATTTGACGGAGAGAGGGAACACAAGCAGAAGGAGTGGGAGAGGGAGAAAAGCAGGTGCCTCGCTGAGTAGACAGCCCGATGTGGGGCTATTCCGAGGACCCTGGGATCATGACCTGAGCTGAAGGCAGACGCTTAACAACTGAGCCACCCAGACACCCCCTAAAGTCAAATTTGAATATAGTTTTCCTTGTCTTCTGAGTTCATTTGTTGCTTTCTTCAACACATATTTGAGTGTCAGCATGTCAGGCACAATGTTAGGCACTGGGAGTAAAATCATGAATCCACTTCAGATGAAACATCTTGTCCCTTGGGCAAACATGAATTACCAGAATGGTACCGTAGTGAGAAGATTTGATGGTCCTTGTCCCCACTCTAGAGAGCTGCTCACAAGGCCCTGCACTGCACGTTGAGGGAGGAGCATACGCAGCGACCCCACAGCGGGAGGAGCCTGGAACACTGCAGAGCAACAGGAAGGCCTGGCAGTGGGCTGGGGAGGAGCTAGCAGAAAGAGCTGTAACCAGGAAATGCTTATTTCTGTGTGACTTTGATCTAATTCTAAATAACAGCTGGTTTTTATAATGCTAACTTATTAATGTTTTCTGTGTTGTTTTAACCTTTTGGAGGTTTTTTTTTCTTTAGAGAAAGAGCGCGTGTGCTCGGGGTCAGAGAGTAGAGGGGGCAGGGGGAGAGAGAATCTTTTTTTTTTTGGGGGGGGGGGGAGCTTCTCTTTTTTTTTTTTTTAATTTTTTATTTTTTATAAACATATATTTTTATCCCCAGGGGTACAGGTCTGTGAATCACCAGGTTTACACACTTCACAGCACTCACCAAAGCACATACCCGGGGAGAGAGAATCTTAAGCAGGCTCCATGCCTCGCAGCTTAACTGACTGAGATACCCAGGTGCCTCAGAGATCCTTTTTTATGAAATGTATGTAGTGAAACATGTTCCGTGTTCTGCCTGTTCACACACCCTTTCTCCCCCATAACCCCTGGCAACCACTGGTCTTTTTACTGCCTCCCTAGTTTTTGCCTTTTCCATAATGGCATATGGTTATAATCATACAGTGTGTAAGCCTTTTAGATTGGCTTAATTTAGTAATATGCATGGAAGTAAGTCCCCTTCATTTGTTAGTGGCTAGGGAGTTCTTTTTAGTAGTGAATATTCCGATGTCTGTATGTACCACACTATCTGTTTCTGTTCACTTATTTATTTATTTATTTATTTTATTTTTTGGTATTGCTAACTTTCAAGCAACATTTTGGTTGCTTCTAAGTTTTGGCAGTTAGGAAGAAAGCTGCTCATCTGTAGGTGTAGACCTACATTTCAGCTCATTTGGGTAAATACCAAGGAGTACAGTTATTGGATCATAGTAAGAATATATCTAGTTTTGTAAGAAATTGCCATATTGTGTTCCAGAGTGGCGTACTACCATTTTGCATTCCCACCAGAAATGAAGTAGAGTTCCTATCGTTCAACATCCTTGCCAGCATTGAGTGTTGTTAGTGTTCTGGATTTTGACAGTTTCAGTACATGTGTGGTATCTCTTTGTTTTAATTTGCAGTTCCTTAGTGACATGTTGATTATATTTTCATGTGGGCTTTGGTGGGGGTTTTGGGGTTTTTTTTTGTTTTTGTTTTTTTTTCCCTTGCCATCTGTAGATCTTGATATGAGGTATCTGTTTAGGTCTTTGCCCATTTTTAATTGAGTTGTTCATTTTATTATTGAGTTTTAAGAGTTCTTTGCATACTTTGGATAATAGTCCTTTCTCACATAAGCCTTTTGCAAATACTTTCTTCCAGCTTGTAGCTTGTCTTCTCCTTCTCTTGTAGGGGTGACCAGTTTTGTAATTTTTGTCTGTTTCACATGCTTCTTTCCTTGTGGAACATAGAAACTACATCATAGTCTAGTCTTTTATTTTTCTCTGTATATATAATCTTTATTTTGAGTTTTCATTATACAGTGCACATTTATTTTTGGCCTTTTAAAAAATCCACTTGCCGCAATCCTGATTATCAAATTAAATTTTTTGGAATTTTATTTCTAGGTTTATTTTTGCTTCCTCTTGTCCCCACTATATTGACTCTTCCCTTTTTTGACATTCAGAAATTTATACCTTTTTCAAAGTACTAATGTTTTAGTATTTTAACACTTTGGTCCCACCGTTTTTTTTTTTTTCTGTCTCCCATCATTTTATTTGTTTTTACTAATTCAGCTCAATAAAATATTGAACACATGTCATGTTCAAGCACACACTCTGGACTCAGGATCCAGATTAGGATAAAACTTGGGCCTGTGTGGACATCAAACATGACAGTTCAGAAAGAACTGTATGGAATCCGCTTCATTTCTGCCCTTCTTCCCATCACTTACCTTTTTACAATAATGAATTGTAACTAATATTTTAGAACTTTTTTGTATCATTGTAATGGCATATATAATTTATTATTTCTGCCATACGGATTTTTGGTATTTCTGCTGTAATCTCAATAAATAGGTCAGTATTTTACTTCTTCATGCTCACGTGAAGGGGATGAAGTATTCTCCAACTAGCAAGCTTCCTTGCTCCTTCGGAAGAACCTCAAAATTGTATGTTAGTCATTTCCGCAGTCACTCATTTCCTTGCCTCTTGTCTTCCCTTAGATGTGAAAGCAGTTGTTGAACAGCTCAGAACTTTAAGTCTCATGAAAGTCCAGAACAGATTTGGAGGGGTGCGAAATCTCTATTTGGACACATTTCAGATGTGTGTGTGGCCGGGGGGCAGGGCAGAGGGATGATCAGCTGCTATGTTTGTGATTTCTTAGATAGAATATATAGAGTGGATATGATCAGACTACCAAAAATGTTTCCTTAACAAGGAACAGTAACCACCATATTGTGACACACAGACTCACTATGGGTCTTGTCCTTATTTCTCTGATTTTCCTGAGGACCAGTGACAGGTCTCTCTCAGAGCAGCTGCTGTCCATTGGCTGGTGTATGAGGAACACCGGTTGGGTAGCCTAAAGTGTTGAATTTTTTAGTGTGGCTGTTCTCCTGTAGGTGACTTGTCTTGGGTATCAGCAGTCATTCCTAGCTGACTTCTTCCTTAAAGATCAGGTGCATGCCTTCAGGCCACTCTCTAGTCTGTGTGCATGCTCAGAGAATGTGTACCTGTTGTAGCCAAAGTCACATACAATTCGGGAAAGTCAGTCTCTGGGTCAGCTAGCAGAGTAATGTAGTCTGTATGTTCGTAACTAGCTTTGGGAGTCCACCTGTTGCTGTTCTATTAGAATACCTTAGAACTGTTACTCTTTGTACCAGTCCTGTGTCACGTTCTGTTAAGCAATCCTGTTACTTTTCCCCCAGCGGTTTTGCGAGTGGCTGGTTCCCTGCAGAAGAGCACAGAAGTGATGAAGGCCATGCAGAGTCTCGTGAAGATCCCAGAAATCCAGGCCACCATGAGGGAGCTGTCCAAAGAGATGATGAAGGTGACTGGGGCCACTCCTGCATCCCATTCCTAGCAGTCACTCCCAGCGGATGGTAGGGGGCTAGGGCCAGGAGTGGGCAGGAATGGATAGATCACTGTTGCCAGACGGAAAGGATTTTGAAGACAGAGGAGCAGCTCTTAACGCTGGTTGAGCCATGGCAGAGGCTGGGTCGTATTGCCAGTGTCCCAGGATCAAGGCCTAAAAAGGACTCCTACAGGTGGCCTTCAGACAGGGACAAGGCTCAGGAAAACATTGTTACTGAGCCCCCCGCCAGCCAGTGGTATATCATACATGTGGTCCTAGAGAGTCCTCCTAGTGATCCTGTGAGGAAGCTATTTTTTTTTTACCCCATTTTACGCAGGAGGAAATCAAGTCTTCAGATTGCCAGGTAATTTACCTAAGTGACTTTGGTAGTAATGACAGATCTGGGGTTGGAGCACACACGTCTGACCTTATTGCCTGAGCTGTGTCACAAGTGGTGATAGTAAGTTCCTCAGACAGATGTGTTTCTCACTTTGGACTTGTGACCTGAGCACCAACATTGGATACCTCAGATTCTTATATATTAGCTTATGTAGAAAAATTTCTTTTCTTCCTTGGGAATTTCATTTATGAATTGAAAAGCTCTAGGGCATGGGAAAGAGGAACGGGAGAAAATTGATGGAATGACAACATATAATAATGCCCAGAACCCAGGTCTTTGGAACCAGAAGTGCTTGGGCAGTAGTAGGGAGGAGGAAATGGGGTCAGGAGTGCGTGTCCTTTCAAAGGGGTGTGTGGATCTTTTTTCCCAAGTTGTGATGACTGTCCATGTAGAACTGGATAAAAAGTTCTACAGAGAAGTCTTAGAATGACTTCAGGCCACTCATTCTAACTTACATAGCCACCAGGATCTGAGGGGAAGCCCCTTTTAGAATCCGGGGTCTTTTCCACAATGGTTCCCCCCCCCCCTTTTTTTTAAAGATTTTATTTGTTTATTTGAGAGAGAGATACACGGCGAGAGAGGGAACAAAGCAGTGGGGGTGGTAGAGGGAGAAGCAGGCCTCCCGTTGAGCAGGAAGCCCGATATGGGGCTCAATCTCGGGACCCTGGGGTCATTACCTGAGCCTGAGCTGAAGGCAGACGCATAACAACTGAGCCACCCAGGCGCCCTTCACAACGGTTTCTGAATGCTGAAAGTAATACAGTAATGCAGACCTGCATGTGATACCCGTTCCAGGCTCCATCCTCAAGTACAAACTGAAGCCTCTGGTAGGGGCCCAGCTCCTTGAGGGCAGGAAACGTGATGTTAGTCATCCCGTTTGTTCCCAGACCCTGGCCTGTTGTGTGGCACAGAGCAGGCATTTGACGAATGGTTGCAGATAGAATAAGTGAATAAGTGACTGAATGACGTCTGCCTCCGGGATGTGGAAGGCTGTTACAGTCAGGACTCCAGTAGGCTCTGTCAGCCGGTTATGGAGCACGTCCTGAACCTCCGGCACGGTAGCCTCCAACACCAAGCTGACATCCACTCCTTCAGGTCACAGGGCTCCACCTGTGCATTTGTTGATTTGTTCATTTAGGTTGGGAGGAAGTGATCTGAGAATGGGTAGAACACGGTTATTATTCACGTCGGTAAGAATGGTCTGGCAGCAGAAAGGCAGGAGAAAGGGCTTGCTTCACGTCAGCTGTCATCGGCATGGTCCATGAGCACACACCATGCCCTGCCAATGCCGGGGAGCCAGGGCCAGAGCTGCCACAAGGGACCCTCTGCTCCATGAGTCTGGATCAAGGTACAAAGCAAAGGGGCTTAGCTCTTGCAAATGGCAAAGGAATTAGGATTTTTCTGTCTGGCCACTTCTCAGAAGCCTAAACCCATACTTTCCTTCTGCTTCTCATCCCTTCCTATGTCTTCTGCCCGGGGATACCAGGGGCCTCTTTCATTAGAGGGTGCTCTTAGGACCTTTTGCTTCAAAACCAAACAAAAAACAGTATGGTCTCACTTGGGAGCCGAGGACACTGCTCGGCAAGGAAGGCTGTGGGTCCATTTTGTGTTGGGCAGTGTTCAAGAATGGTTTTCTTTTGCCCGGTGGTGGTGCCGTGCTACCTCGAGAACAAAGGAGGCTGAGTGATTGGCTTCAGGCTGCCAGACATGAGGCTTCCAGTAGAGTCTGGGAGTGACCTTGTTGGGTCCAGAAACCTTGTCTTATTGATTCTCTCAGGAATGGAGTCGGTCTTTGGTGAACCGATTGATCCTTGCCAGACTCCCCTTGGACTGGCCTGTACCAGCAGCTGTAACCTAGACACGCTGAAGTACTCTTTATGCCTCTTCAGGGTTCCATGGAACCCTCCTCTACTCTTAGTACATGTTATAGAGTCTATGAAGACTCCACTCCGTTTTCTTTTGTTTTTCTTTTAAGATTTTATTTATTTGACAGAGAGAGTGAGGGAGAGCATAAGCAGGGGCTGGGGCAGTGGCAGATGAAGAGGGAGAGGGAGAAGCATGCTCCCCAGTGAGCAGAGAGCCCAATGCCGGGCTCAATCTCAGGACCCTGGGATCAGGACTTGAGCCCAAGGCAGACGCTTAACCAACTGAACCACCCAGGCGGCGCCCCAGGGCACATGCTTCCTAAGAGAGCTCAGAGCACACTCATTTTCAGCAGGTTCTTCCCAAGTCTGTCTAATTACAGTCTGGGTTACTATGAGGCTCTGCTGAGAGAGGCCCCCCACTCCCAGCCCTGGTGCTGAATATGGAGAACAGTTTCCCTGAGGCCTTTGCCTTTTTTCGGAGAGGGAGAGAGCATCGTTTTTTTCCGGTGGCCATCTGTCTTGGTGTTAGCCCTCAGAAGGGTGGTCTGGACTTGGGGACACTAGAACTTGGGTGGAACTGGACCCACAGAGGAGTCCCTGGGACCAGATTGACCTATTGAGGGAAATGATGTGATTTTTTCTGTCTTTAGGCTGGTATCATAGAAGAAATGTTAGAGGACACTTTTGAAAGCATGGATGATCAGGAAGAAATGGAAGAAGCAGCAGAAATGGAAATTGATAAAATTCTTTTTGAAATCACAGCAGGTATGGCCTCGAGAGTCTTCCTCTTTCTCCCCTCCTGTGGTCCTTCTCCTTGCGGCCACTGAGTTACCGAGTAGCTTTTTCTTTAGGCCTATCTTATGTCTACACGTTTTAGATTATAAAATTAGTATTTGAAAAAGAAGCACAATATCCATAACCATCTTTTTAAAAACGCCAAGATTTTTTAAAAATTCCTAGAGTTTTCAAGTGGTAAGGAGAAACAGTGCTCTCACAACACTGCCATTGGGAGCTTAAGTTGGTAAGACTTTCTCGAAAGCAGTTTGGCAGTAGCTGTCAAAAGCCCTGGACCTAACAAATTGATTTCCAGGAGTTTATTCTATAATTAAGGATGTGAATGAAAGATATAAATTCAAGGACGTCTATAGGAGCATTATTTATCATACTGAAAACTTTGAAACCAGTTAAGTGCCTAATAATAGAGTATTGGTTAAACTGTATTGTATCTGTTTGAATGGAATACTTTATAGCTGTGGTAATGCAGAAATGCATTCACTGACATGGAAAGATGTTCACAGTACAATGTGTGAGAAAAGTCTTGTTTATTTTGATACATACTCTGGTGTGAAAAACACGCCTATAGAAGAAGTCTGGAAAGGGAATAAACAAAAATAGTAGTTATCTCCGAAAGATTGTTAATGAGGTTTTAAACTTCATTTTTACTTCTGGATTTTGGAACTTAGGTTTAATAAAAAATTGGTGACATTTAATTTTTATGTTTTAAAATTAATTATTTCTTTCTTTTGAAATTGTTGGGAGAAAGACTAGTTGCTCCAGGAAAACATTTTTGTGGAGGTTTAGAAACCATTTAGCTTGACTGAGAGGCATTTAACATCTTCATGAATCTTGAAAATTAAGTATTTGGTGTTTAGGATTTTAAACCAAGAGTGTCAGAACCAAAATTCTAAAACTCAGAATCCTCAGTTATTGTAACCTTGGTCTCCTGACAAGCTGGTGTTTGCATGTTTGTCATAGTGAGCAAAACCCCATGCAAACAGCTCGCTCATTGCCCCTTTTCTGTTTCTTGCTGGCCTCGTCCAGGCATGAATGGCGGAGAGGATGAGGGACCACTTTAAGAGGATACTTGGTTAATTGATTTCCTATTTCTCTTCAGGGGCATTGGGCAAAGCACCTAGTAAAGTAACCGACGCCCTTCCAGAGCCAGAACCTCCAGGAGCCATGGCAGCATCAGAAGACGAGGAGGAGGAGGAGGAGGCCCTGGAGGCCATGCAGTCCCGGCTGGCCACACTCCGCAGCTAGGGGCCGCCCCGCCGGGCCCTCACGCTCCTTCCCTGCCCGCCTGCCAGGAGCCGGCACACTCCTCTGAAGCGGCCACCATTTTATGTGTCTCTTGCACTACACCTCTGAACGAGCACTGCGTTCTGAGAAGGTTCTCTGCTCATATCTCTCCATCTTGCCGAGGTTTTGGGATCTCAACGGGTTTGTCCTTGAGAGGCGGGGTTATAAATGCATCATTTTCACGGGTATACATAGAAGTATCTTGTGGGGGGGCAAAGGAATCGGTCTTCTCGCAGTGCATCATCTTCAGGAATATAAACAGAAGTTTCTTTTGGAGGAAAGGGCAAAGGAATCTGTCTCTCCAGAAGCACTTCGGAAATTAGAATTGATTGCCTGAATGTTGAGAACTCTTACCTTTTTTGTCCCTAAAACACTATATAAAGTGGATTTTAATAAATTTCTGCATTAACACTTGGTCTCATCGTAGATTGTCATGTGCAGTCAATTTTCAAGGTGTTTGCAGTCTCAAATTATATGTTGACCTTGGAAAGAGAGGAGGTGCTATAGCCAGTCGTATGGGACGTGGGAACTCAGCACGAGAGGCTTCTGCTCCGAGGATGCTATTCCCCAGCCTTCACAGATGTGGTGTGGAGCCACACTTCTGCTTTGTCATCTGTTTAACCAAAAGGATCCTCAAGAAGGGTAACTCCTTGTCCTGTTGGCTGGATGTGTGTACTGTGTCCTGACAGGTGTGTGTATGTAGGTTTCATTGCCCTCCTTCCCAGTGCAAGCTAGACCCAGAACAGACAGCTGTGAGAGCAGGATTCTCTCATTCTCTAATCACTTTTCTCTGCTGTTGCTGCTGCTGTTCAGCTCACTTGGGTAAATACCAAGGAGCACAGTTGCTGGATCACTGGTAAGACTGTCTGCTTTTCTAAGAAACTGCCAAACTGGCTTCCAAAGTGGCTGTACCGTTCTGCTTTCCCACCAGCCATGACTCGGTTCCTAATCCTCACATCCTTGGGAGTAGTTGATGTTATCAGTGTTTTGGCTCTTGACCATTCTAACAGGTATGTAGTAGTATCTCACTGTTGTTTTAATTTGCAATTCCCTATGCAAATTATGATGCTAGAACATTTTTTCATATGCTTTTTTTTTTGGTCATCTGTGTATCTTTCCTGGTGAGGTGTTTAGGCCTTTTGCCCATTTTTAATTGAGTGGTTCATTTTCTTATTGTTGAGTTTGAAGAGTCCTTTGCATACTCTGGTAACACTCCTTTCTCACATGTGTTTTTTATTTTGAATATTTTCTCCCACCTGTGGCTTGTCTTCTCACTCCTTCCTATTGTCTTTCACAGACCAGTTTCAAATTTAAATGAAATCCAGCTTCCCAATGATTTCTTTCATGATCATGCCTTTGGTGTTAGATCTTATGTCATGGTCATACCCATGGTCTTCTATGTTCTCTTCGGGGAATTTTGTGTTTTGCATTTAGGTTTTGACCCATTTTGATTTAATTCTTGTGAAGTGTGTAAGGTCTGTGCGTATATTCTTTTTTTGCATGTGGGATGTCCAGTTCCAGCATGATTTGCTGGAAAGACAATCTTTGCTGCATTGTATTGTCCTTACTCCTTTTTCAAAGATCAAAAGATCAGTTGACTGTACTTATGTGGGCCTGTTTCAGGCTCTCGGTTCTATTCCTTTGATGTGTCTGCCTCCTTTCACCAATACCACCCTGTCTTAATTGCTGTATCTTTATAGTAAGTCTTGAAGTCAGATAGCATCAGTCCCTCAACTTGTTCATCAGTATTGTGTTGGCTATTCTGGGTCTTTTGCCTCTTCATATAAATTTTAGAATTCACTTGTCAATATCCACAAACTAACTTGCTGTGATTTCAATTGGGATTGCTTTGAATCTGTAAATCAACTTGAGAAGAACAGACATATTGACAGGATATAGTTTCACGATTGCATTTATCTGGCTAGTTTATTCACAGAATGATAATGGAATTAAGGGATGCTCATAATCCCTGAACATTTTTGTCTTACGTGGATAATCAAAATTTATTCAGGTGGATGGATGGACAGAATATTTATAGTCACTCTTCCAACCATTCAAATAAAATGATCTAAATGTAGGGTTGGTTTGTTTTCATTGTTTGAAGAAGCCCTGTTTCTCCATTCCTGCTTTCAGGTTAAGGAAAGAGCATTGTTGGCTTATTACCATGTCATATAGTCCATTTTCCCTCCATATTCTTTTGGGCATCATTGGAAACAAGGGCTAACACAGTAAGATACTGCCCTGGCCCTGGAAGGTCCACAATCTGGGAAAGGAAATAATGGTGTAAATACCTGTACTAAAGTTCTCCTCTGTCCTCAGCCTCTCAACATAGGGCCAGCACCAGCAGCACCAGCTAGCACTCTCTCCGCCCCAACTACAGACTGAATCTACTTGATGCCCTAAAAAAAACCAATAATAATGTCAAGAGTACTCAGAATAGTATCTCATACCACCAATCCATTTGTTTTGTTTTATTTGGAAATATAGCTTATCTAAAAATAATCATCCAGTTTGTGGTGATCACCCACCATTTCCCTCTAGACGGGTTGTTACCGCCCCTTCCTCATCCCTCCCCATTCTCCCCATATTGCCATGCCTTCCTGAGCACTTCCCACTTGTATAGCTCACATGACTTTAGACCTCCTTGTCATATATTTCCTTGTCTGTCTCAGAACTTCTTAAAAGAAGGGGTTATGACTCATATTTATTCCTAAATAATAGTAGCCATGCCTGCCTCTGACCTTTTCCTGCCACCCAACCCCTAGCTGAAGAACTAGGACTTTTCTTGTCCTACTATAGTGACACAGACATTCTTCAAATGCTGATTATCAATAGGAAAGGCTCTTATATGAAATAAATGGGAAATTTTGGGTTCAAATAAACAAAAAGCAGGTTTCTATACAACTTTTCAGAGGCTTTCATATGCTTTTCCCAAATTTATTCAAAACAGGTTTTTTTTGAGATGCAAGAAACATTTCTTTAGCCACTGAAACCTTTGCAGAAGAGCAAATTTAAACCACAGTAGGAAAATAACTTTTTAAGCTAATGAACTTCTCTTCATATATTAATTATAGTTTTAAAGAAAATATATAGTGTAACATCAGCAAAATGGTGTAGATAGCTCTGTATACCCATTCCTCCAGAGGAACATTTTAAAAAGTACCAGAAACTTTGGGAACCAGCTTTGTCAGAACTGGAAAGCAAGAGTTTACCTCAACCAAGTGAACACTGTATTAAGAAAAAAGCAACTTAAAAACAGTATGAAAGCCTTGTGGCATTTTACTTGCTCTTGCCAAATCCCTCTCCCAGCTTGGCTTGGGAGAGTCTTGAAGATAGGAGCTCAC
The DNA here is from genome assembly GCF_009829155.1 of Mustela erminea. NCBI lineage: Eukaryota > Metazoa > Chordata > Mammalia > Carnivora > Mustelidae > Mustela > Mustela erminea. The sequence continues at coordinate 102,237,108 of NC_045620.1, read as the reverse complement.
TTTCTCACTATAGGACTCTGGTCCCTAGTTCCAGTGAAAGAGAGTATATATACTTAAGTCACAAATTACCTGTTTGTCTGAAACCTGTGGGCCATCATGAAGGGCTAAGACAAGGTGCTCATCTCTGGTTTGCCTATCTTGTAACTTACTCAGGGAGGAAAAGCAGTAAGCACTGCTTGAAAACATGTTAAGGAAACAATTTTTAAAAAGTGAAACCTTCACCTGGGGCAGCATGTTACAGTTGAGACATACAATAGCTTGCTTAAAACCTAGGAGGAAAAGCCAAGGAGAGCATTTCTTTGGGATATTAGGACATTCAAAAGCATGTAGAAAACAACATGCATGTCCAGCACAGGAAATATCAGAAAAGATCTGAGAAGACCCCAGACTTTCACCACTGGCTGATCTACAGGCTTGGTGCAAATAGGAACTGAAGGCTGAGACAGAATTGTCAATAATCTGGCTGTTAAGCATGTCCAAGCACAGGGCCAGTCCATAAAGACTGGGACAGGTGTCTTTGTTTTTTAAGGTCCTGGTGTTCAAAGAGATCTCTGTCAAAATACTGACTGACCACAGCAAAGCCTTCAGTTAAGAAGTACAAATCCTGGGGAAGGGGAAGACCATGATTTCCAGAATTACTCTGGCATATTCAGATGTGCAGTTTTCAACAATAACAATCACAAAGCATACAAAGAAAGTGGAAAGTATGGCCCCTTCAAAAGAAAAAATTAAATAGAAACCATCCTCAAAGAAGCCCAGACATTGCACTTCCTAGACAAAAACTTTAAACCAACTGCCTTAAATATACTCCAAAGGTAAAAAACAAACAAAAAAAAAGAGTAAGACAATGAATTAAGACATTATTTAAAAGGAAACCACATGGAAATTCTGGACCTGAAGAGTACAAAAATTAAAGTGCAGAAATACATTAAAGGTGTTTAACAGCAGATTTGGGTAGGCAGAAGAAAGAACTGGTGACTCTGATGATAGAACAGCTGAAATCCAGTTTGAGAAGGAAAAAGAAAAGTGAACAGCCTGACGGACTTGTGAGATTCTCAAGCTCATATGCATTATGGGAGTTCTAAGAGAAGAGACTAATGAACAGAAACAATATTTAAAGAAATAATGGCTAAAAACATTTCATATGAAATATATGAATCTACACATCCAAGAAATCTCGACAAATTCCAAACAGAATTAAGGGATCCACACTGAGACACCATAGTCAAGTTGTAGAACAGTAGAGACAATAATGAAAGCAGTAGAAGAGAAACAACTCATGTACGGGGGAGCCTCAGTAAGATTAACTAATTTTTCATCAGAAACCATGGAAGTCAGAGGCACTGAGATGACCTATTTAAGGTTCTGAAAGAAAAAAACTGTAAATGAATTTTATACCCAGCATAATTATCCTTCCAGAATGAAGGATAAATTAAGGTATTCCCTAATAATGGGAGTCCTTCAGGCTGAAATGAAAAAGACAATAGACAATAACTTAAAGCCAAATGAATAAAAAAACATCATAAAGACAACTTCATTGAAAAACAAAAGCCAGGATTATACTTTTGGTTTGTAATTTTTCTTTTTTCATAGGAGTTCAAGCCAAATATGTATAAAATAATTATAAATCCTTGTTAATGAGCACACAATGTATAGAGATGTAAGCTGTGACAATAACAATATAAAGAGGGGCAGAGATATATAAAAGTGGAGTTTTTGGATACTATTTAAATGTAATTAGTATTCAAATTAGATTGTTATAAGATGTAATCTCAAAAATAATTACGAAGACTATACCTAGTACAGAACAAGGGAATAAAAATGGAACAGTACAAGATTTAGATAAGTATGAAAAAAAGGAATTGAACTACATATACAGAAAACAGCTAAACGGGAGAAGTCTTATGAGTAATTAAATATAAATGGATGAAATTCTCCAACTAAAAGGGAGATTGGGAGAACAGATAAAAAAACATCTATATGCTGATTCATTTTAGATACAGATACAAAAGGTCAAAAGTAAAAAATGGGGAGGGTGCCAAGGAAGATGTTCGAGTAGGACACCTCTAAGCCTGCACTGTCCCACGTTTACAATTACATTATCATTCACTTCCAAGTCAATAAACCAGAGTGTGATTTGAAGATTGACAGAACAAACTCCACAACTAAAGGTAGGAAAGAAGCCCCATCAGAAAAGTTAGGAAGAGCAGAAAATGGTGGTTGGAAGCTTCCCACAGCAGGGAGCGAGCTGTGGTTAACAGAGAGGAGAAAGTGCCAAGGAGCCCACACTGGGAAAATGAATCCCCATAATGTCTGGCCTTGAAAACCAGAGGGGCTGAGTTCTGTGAGTTGGTATTACCAGTGTGACTTAGAGCCATGAACTTTTTAAAAAGTCAGCCAACTTAGCCCTGGGCAAGCTGGGAGAGTGAGTAACAGCCAGGGGTCCCAGTCCAGTGAAAGAGAACAGCCTGACAAGAAGCAATGTCGACGTGATAGCTTGCACAATGGGAGTGAGGTCTTTTATACGATTTCAGAGTGTGTTCTGTCAGACAAATGTCAACAAAGCCTGTAATAAGAGACAAAAGGACACTATATAATACTAAAGGGGACAATCCAACAAAAAGATGTAACAATTGTAAATAATATATAGGCATCCAATAGGGGAGCACCCAAATACATAAAACAGTTAATAACAAACAAAGGACCTAATCAATAGTAATACAGTAATAGTATGGGACTTTAACACCCCACTTACATCAATGGATAGATCATCCAAACAAAACGGAAACTGGCTTTGAATGAAACACTGGACCAGATGGAACTAACACATATATTCTGGGCATTTCTACCCTAAAAAAATGCAGAGTACACATTCTTTTCAAGTGTACACAGAATATTCTCCAGAACAGATCACCTATTAGGCCACAAAACAAGCCTCAACAAATTGAAAAAGATCAAAGTCATACCATGCATCTCTTCTGACCACAATGATATGAAATTAGAAATCAGTCCCCCCCAAAAATCTGGAAAGACCACAAATACATGGAGTTTAACTAACATGCTACTAAACAATGAATGGGTTAATCAAGAAATCAAAGAGATCAAAAACTATGGGGACACAAAAATGAAAACACAATGGTCCAAAACCTTTGGGATGCAGTAAAACTGATTGTAAGACGAAGTTTATAGAGATAGAGGCCTAACAAGAAGAACCGGAAAAAGCTCAAATAACCTAGCCTTACACCGAAAGGACCCAGAAAAAGAGCAAACAACACCCAAAATCAGCAGAAAGAAGAGAATAACAAATATTTGAACAGAAATAAGTGATACAGAAACAAACAACAACAAAACAAACAAAAGATCAATAAAACCAGAAGTTGGTTTTTTGACAACAAAATGATAAACCTCTAGCCAGACTCATTGAGAGAGAGAAAGAGAGGACTCAAATGAACAAAATCACCAATGAAAGAGGAGAAATAACCAACACTACAGAAATACAAACAGTTGTAAGAGAATATTATAAAAAACTATATGCCTACAAACCAGACAACCTTGAAGAAATGGACAAATTCCTACAAACCTGTAACTTCTCCACCTGAAACAGGAAGAAAGAAAATTTGAACAGACCTATTATGAAATTGAATCAGTAATCAAAAAACTCCACAAACAAAAGGCCAGGTAGGACTAGACAGCTTCACAGGTGAATTCTACCAAACATTTAAAGAAAAATTAATACCTATTCTACTCAAACTATTCCAGAACACAGAAGAATGAACACTTCCAAATTCATTCAGAGCCAAGTATCACCCTGATACGAAAAACAGATGAAAACACCACAAAAAAAATACAGGCCAATATCCCTGATGAACATGGATGCAAAAATTCTCAATATGTGCAAAACAAATACATTAAAAAAAAGTACACCACGAAAATACACTACGATCAAGTGGGATTTATTCCCAGGATGCAAGAGTAGTTCAATGTTTGCAAATCAGTGTGATACATTACATCATTAAGAAGATAAAAAACCAGGGCACCTGGGTGGCTTAGTGGGTTAAGCCTCTGCCTTCAGTGCAGGTCATAATCTCAGGGTCCTGGAATTGAGCCCCACATCAGGATCTCTGCTTAGCAGGGATCCTGCTCCCCACACCCCAACACTGCCTGCGTCTCTGCCTACTTGTGATGTCTCTGTCAAACAAAATCTTTTTTTAAAAAAAAATAAAAACCATAATGATCATCTCAATAAATGCAGGAAAATGCATTTGTCAAAGTACAACATCCATTGATGACAAAAGCCTTCAACTAAAGTAGGTTTAGAACATACATCAATGTAATAAAGTCTATATGAAAAATCCACATCAAACATCATACTCAGCAGGGAAAAAATGAGCGTTTTCTCCCCAAGGTCCTGAATAAGACAAAGATCTCCACTCTCACCACTTTTACTCAACATAGTGTTGGAAGTCCTAGCCACAGCAATTAGACAACAAAAAGAAAAGGCATCAAAATTCGTAAGGAAGAAGTAAAACTTTGACTATTTGTAGATGACATATATCGAAAACCCTAAAAATTTCCACACACAGAAATAGAACTGATAATACAGTCAACATACAGAGGGGTGCCTGGGTGGCTCAGTCATTAAGCATCTGCCTTTGGCTCATGTCATGATCCCAGCATCCTGGGATTGAGCCACGCATCGAGTTCCCTGCTCACCTGGAAACCTGATTTTCCGTCTTCCACTCCCCCTGCTTGTGTTCCCTTTCTAGTTGCCTGTCAAATAAATATATAAAATCTTAAAAAAAAAAAAAAAAAGATATGTTGCATTTCTATAACAATGAAGCTGAAAGAGAAATTAAGAAAACAAGCCCATTTACAGTTGCACCAAAAATAGTAAGATAACTAGGAGTAAACATAACCAAAGAGGTGAAATACCTGAACTCTGAAAACTATAAACCATTGATGAAAGAAACTAAATGACACAAAGAAATGGAAAGACATTCAATGCTCATGGATTGGAAGAACAAATATTGTTAAAATATCTATACTACCAGAAGCAACCTACAGATTTAATGCAATCCCTATCAAAATACCAACAGCATTTTTCACAGACCTAGAACTAGGAAGGAAAAAATACTAAAATTATATGGAACAACAAAAGACCCCAAAGAGCCAAAGCAGTTTTGAAAAAGAAAAGCAGAGCTGGAGGTATCACAATTCCGACTTCAAGTTATATATTACAAAGCTGCAGTAATCCAAACAGGATGGTACTGACATAAAAACACACACATAGATCAATGGAACTGAACAGAAAACCCAGAAATAAACTCATATGGTCAATTAATCTTTAACAAAGCAAGAAAGAATATCAAATGGAAAAAGTCTCTTCAACAAATGGTGTTTGGAAAACTGGACAGCTAAATGCAAAACAATGAAACCGGACCACTCTCTTCCATCATACACAAAAATAAACTCAAAATGGATTAAAGTAGTAATGTGAAACCATAAAAATCCTAGAAGAGAGAACAGAGAGTAGTATCTCTGACATTGGACACAGCAACATTTTTTAGATAAATGTCCTAAGGCAAGGGGAATAAAAGTAAAAAATAAATAAATAAACTATTGGAATTACATAAAAATAAAAACCTCCTGCACATAAACATGAAGTGTTTGCTTTATGAAGGAAACAACAAAACTAAAAGGCAACCTACTGAATGGAAGAAGATATTTACAAATAACAAATCAGACAAAAGTATCCAAAATACTTGAAGAGCTTATACAACTCAACACCTACAAAACAAATAATCCAAATAAAAAATGGGAAGACATGAACAGAAATTTCTCCACAGAAAATATCCAGATGATGGTCAACAGACACCTGAAAAGATGCTCAATATCACTCATCATCAGGGAAATGCAAATCAAAACTATGAGTTATCACTCACACCTGTCAGAATGGCTAAAATCAAAAACACAAAAAACAAGTGTTGGTGAGGATGTGGAGAAAAAGAAACCCTCGTGCACGGTTGGTGGGAATGCAAACTGGTGCATCCACTCCATAAAACAGTATGGAGGTTCCTCAGAAAGTTAAATAAAAATAGGACTACCATATGATCCAGTAATTGCACCACTGGGTATTTATCCAAAAAATACAAAAACGCTAATTCAAAAAGATACATGCCTCCATGATCGTAGCAGCATTATTTATAATATCAAATAATGGAAGCAGCCCAAGTGGCATATCTTTATCCATTCATCTTATTGATGAACATGTACACACACACAAAGAGGAATATTATTCAGCCATAAAAAGGAATGAAATCTTGCCATTTGCAATGATATGGACAGAGCCTAAAGGGCATAATGCTAAGCAAAATAAGTCAGTGAGAGGAAGACAAATACCTTATGATTTCATTCACATGTGGAATTTATGAAACAAAAAAATGAAAGAAAAAAAAAGAGACAAGCCAGGAAATAGACTCTTAGCTATAGAGAACTGATGGTTACCAGGATGGGTAAAACAGGTGATGGGGACTAAGGAGTACACTTTGATGAGCACGGGTGATGGATGGAATTGCTAGGTCACTATACTGCACACCTGAAATGAACACAACACTGTATGTTAAATATAGTGGAATAAAAGCAAAAAAACTCAGTGGCTAAAACAGTACAAATGTTTTTTAAAAAAGGCAAAAAGATAATCCATATGAATAGTACTCAAATGTGATACACTATGGGGTTTCTATATTATTATCAGACCGAAATAGATTTTAAGATGGGATGCCTGGCTGGCTCAGTTGGTAGAGCATGATCAAGCACTCTTGATCTTGGGGTTGTGAGAGCTCAACCCCCAAGCTGGGAATAGAGCTTACATTTAAAACAAAACAAAACAAACAACAACAACAAAATGATAAAAAAAAAAAAACCAAGTGATTAAATGTATGAAAAATGAGTAAGTATATAATATATGGTGTCATGAAAACTGGACAGCCATAGGCAAAAGAATCAAACTGGACCATCATCTTACACCATACCCAAAAATTAACTCAAAATGGATTAAAGATTTGAACATAAGACCAGAAGCCATAAAATGTTTAGAAGATGAACACAGGTCGTAAGCCACTTGGCATAGGTCGTGGAGAGGATTTTTTTTTTTTTAATCTGACACCAAAAGTAAAAGGAACAAATGGAAAAATAAATAAAACAAGTGATGAGGGACTTGAAAAAAACCCTTGCTATTGATTTCACTCAGCACTTTTAGTATCTGAGCTAGATTACTCCTCTTGCATCTTCCAGACATAGCACACTTGTTAAGTGATCAAATTTAGTTTTTCCTATGGAAATTAAAAAAAAAAAGGAATTTCTCAGCCTCAGGTCCTACAGAAAGAGAAAGAAATTGTAGTTTAATCAGACACTGAAAATCTAGATGGTAAGATGGGAAACTGAAAGTCTGGGAGGAAAAAAAAAAAAAAAAAACACCTGTGGGATTACAAAGTTAAGTGCAAAATGGAATCCAGAGTTAATCCTCCATGGCAACAACTTTCCTAATTATCCGAAAAAAAGAAAGTGTGTCACAAAAATACAGGGAAAAGAGCAAGGGGAGAGTAGTGTGGATTTATTTGAATATATAAGCATAAGCAGGGAAGCAAAAAAAAAAAAAAAAAAAAAGATAACAAGACAAGGATGCCTGCTTTGAAGTGCTTTTATTCCCACTGGTAATAAAATTTATCCTCTGGAAGTTCTGGCAAGAGCAAATAGGTAATAAAAAGAAAGTTAAGGTATCCAGACTGAAAAGGAAGATGTGAAATTATTTTTGTTCTTATGGTCTTACATGTAGAAAACTCTTACACATACATACACTCCGTCAGAACTGATAAATTCAGGAAAGTTGCAGGATAAAAAATCATGCAAAAACTGGTAGAAAGAAAAACCAGTTGCATTTCTATATACTATCAAGGAATGATCCAAAACCAATTCTATTTTCAATAATATCAAACAATAAAATACATAGGAATAAATTTAACCAAGGAAGCATAAAATTTGTACACTGAAAACTAGGAAACAGTGCTGAAATAAAGACACCACTAGATAATCACTTAGGAATATGTAAATATATCAGATGAATACCTCGCACATCTTAAACTTAAACAATATGACAATTATGTCTCATAAAGCTGGGAGGGAAAAGATGACACCAATAAATTGAAAGACATATTGATGACTGGAAGTCTTAACATTGTTAAGATAGTTCTACTCAAACCATTATATGTAGTTTCAGTGTAATCTCTTTCAAAACTCAGATGCATTTTACTTTTTAGAGATGGAAAGACCTAGATTCAAGATTCATGTAGAATTTAAAGGGACCCTGAATTTAAAAAAAAAAAAATTAAAGAACAACAGAGTTAAGATTTATGATTCTTTATTTTAATACTTACTACAAAGCTACAAGAATAAAAACAGTGCACCACTGTCATAAGGATAGCTATATAGTCTAATAGAAGATACTGGAAGCTTAGTAGAACCCTCACATCTATGATCAACTGTTTTCTGAACGGGGGTGTCAAGACCATTCAATTGGGAAAGAACAATCTATTCAACAAATGGTGCTAAGAAACGGAAATATCCATATTCAAAATAGTGAGCTTCAAACATTACTTTACTCAAAATAGTTCAAACCTAAATTTAAGAGTTAAACTAGAAAATTCCTAGGAGAAAACATAAGAGCAAATCTTAGGACCGAATTTGGCATTTTTTCCTAAATATAGCACCAGAAGCACAGCCAAAGAGTAAAAAATAGGTAATTCTGACCTATCCTTCTCTGTTTGCATCAAAGGACACTAGCAAGAGAGTGAAAAGACAACCCACAGAATGGGAGAAAATATATGCAAATGGCATGTCTTAACTATTAATGGTTTAATATCTAAAACACATAAAGAACCCATAGCTACAAAAAGACAACCCAGTTAAAAAATGTGCAAAGACTTAAGTAGGCATTTCTACAAAGAAGATATTCAAGTAGCCAATATGCACACAAAAATATACTCAACATCATTAGGAAGAAGCAAACAACGAGAGGACATTTTACCCCTATGAATATGAGAAAATGGAAAATAGTATGTGTTGGTGATTTAAAAAACTGAAACCAACATGGTAGGAATGTATAATGGTACTGCCACTGTGGAAAACACTATGGGGGTACCTCCATCGGGTGAATATATAATTACCACTGACTCAGATATCCACTCTCAGGTTATATTCTCCAAAGGATTGAGAACAGGGACTCAGATACTTGTACATAAGTGTTCATAGCAGCATTATTCACAATAGTCAAAAGGTGGAAGCAACTCAAGTATCCATCGCCAAGTGAACGGATTAACAAAATGCCTTATGCAGTGGATGACTCAGCCGTATATACCATAGTATGAATTCTGGTAACATGTCACAATACGGATGCATCTTGATGCATTATGCTGAGTAAAATAAGTTACACACAAAAGCATAGATATTAAGATTCCATTTATAAGAAATATCTAAAATATATAAATTCATAGATAGAAATTGACTGGAGGCTATCAAGTGCTAGAGGTAAGGGAGAAGAGGGTTATTTCTTAAAGGGTACAGAGTTTCTGTTGGGGTGATGAAATCTTTTGGAAAGAGATAATGTTGCTAGTTACAGAGATCTGTGAATGCCACTCAATTATACAATTAAACATAAATCTATGTTGATTTTATTAAATTACTTTTTGTATATTTGAGATGATCACATGGATTTTTGCCTTCTTCTGTTAAATATGTTAGCTAATATCTAAATACTGATACTAAATGAGACTTTCATTTCTTAATCTTTTTGTAATGACACACCATGTTTTATACATGCTAGATTTGAACTTATCAATAATTTACCTAGGATTTTTGCCAGTATGTTTATAAGTAATACTGGCCTGTAATTTCCTTTTCTTTTACAACTCTTGTCTCTTTTGGTATCAAGTGTACAAGCCTTATAAAATCCACTAAGTAGTCTTTGTTTTCTATCCTCTAGGCGATTTTGCATAAAATAAAGATTGTTTTCTAAGCTTGTATAAACTCACCTTTAAATTGTGCCTGCTGCCTTTAGAGCATATGGTTATAATGCAAAAGTTTTTAGTAATTCAGTTATTTTAATACTATTTATCCAGATTTTGAGTCAATTTTGATAATTTTTCTAGAGTACTATTTCATCTGTTTTAAATTAAAATATTGGGGCACCTGGGTGGCTCAGTGGGTTAAAGCCTCTTTCTTCGGCTCAGGTCATGATCCCAGGGTTCTGGGATCGAGCCCCACACCAGGCTCTCTGCTTAGCAGGGAGCCTGCTTCCTCCTCTCTCTCTCTCTGTCTCTCTGCCTGCCTCTCTGCCTACTTGTGATCTCTGTCTGTCAAATAAATAAATAAAATCTTTAAAAAAATAAATTAAAATACTAACAATAATTCACTTAAGATTCTTTAAATCTCTGCCATATTTGTACTCATATTTTCATTTTCACTCTCAATATGTTCACTTGTACTTTATCTTCATCAGTCTTGCCAGAAGTTTACTTTACTGTTTTTTTTCAAATTCAGCTTCCATTTTGTCATTCCGTTTCTTAACTTGTATTAGTACAAATTGTATTAGTATGCTTGTATTAGTCTCTTCCTTTTGTGTACTGTCTTATTTTTCTAGTTTTTTGAGTTACATGTTTAACTTGTTCTTTTTGTTTTCCAGTAAGTGCTTTTAAAGCGACATATTTTCCTTCTGTGTCATTATTCCACTGCATTCTTTTTTTTTTTTTTTAAGATTTTATTTGTTTGAGAGAGACAGTGAGAGACAACATGAGCGAGGAGGTCAGAGGGAGACACAGACTCCCCATGGAGCTGGGAGCCTGATGTGGGACTCGATCCCAGGACTCCAGGATTATGACCTGAGCTGAAGGCAGTTGCCCAACCAACTGAGCCACCCAGGTGCCCCTATTCCACTGCATTCTACAAGCATCTTACTCTATGTACATACTAACAAGTTAGCTTGCCACATTTTCATGGATGCCAGTAAAGGATTTGAGACTATATATATGTATATATATATATAAAATTTTGGGGGGGCAGTGCAAGTCCCAATTCCCACAGTGATGTCAAGAGGGCCAGATGATACCTCCATATACAGAGGTTTATTACAGGAGAGGGATACTGAACTTAAGGAATCCAAATCTTTTATAATGGCTAGTTTTCTTCCAGAGGGACATAATATCTCTTATAAGGCTATTTACTATCAAACAGCTTTGAGAAGATAGTCCAAAATAAAGGGTAGTCAGTGCCTCACTCACAGTATATGCAGAAACATGAGAGAACCAAAAAGTGTTCTCTTCTAACAATGTTGGGGGAAACTGACATCTGAACAATATTGAGTCTTCTAACATAGAAGCATGGTATACTTTTCCTTCTATGTAAGTCTCTAATTTTAGTCATACTTTTAGTCTTCAATGTAAAAGTCTTGCATATCTTTCATTATATTTCTTCTGAGGAATTTTATTTTCTCTTGCTGCTACTACAAATGTCATTTAAAAATTTCATTTTAAACTTGTTTATTGTTAATATTTATAAATACAACTGATTTTTATATAGTTATTATGACCTTACTAAATTAGTTTATTGTAGTTTATAATTTCTTTTGGATTTTTTGTGTACACAGTCATGCTCTGTGTGAATAAAGACAATTTTACTTCTTACTTTCAAATATTTTTCTTCCCTCATTGAACTGATTAGAATCTCTAGTATAATATTGTGTACATATGGTTAGAAAGAGAACATAACTGATCTATTTCTGCCTTTGGGAGGAAGTAGTCTTTAATAAGTGCCCTTTATCATAGTTTACTGAGAATTTTTATCAAAAAAGGCTGAATTTTATCAAAAGCTTTTTAACCTACTGATACTACCTCAGCTAATGCATTGATTTGCAAACATTAAACTATTCTTGTACCCTTGGGATAAACCCACATGGTCATACTACCCTTTAAATATATCTATATGTAGGGGGTGCCTGGGTGGCTCAGTGGGTTAAGCCTCTGCCTTTGGCTCAGGTCATGGTCCCAGGGTCCTGGGATCGAGCCCCGCATCAGGCTCTCTGCTCAGTGGGGAGCCTGCTTCTCTCCTTCTCTCTGCCTGCCTCTCTGTCAACTTGTGATCTCTCTCTCTGTCAAATAGATAAAATCTTTAAAAAAATAATAATAAAAATAAATAAATATATCTATATGTAAAACACACATAGATGTTATTAACATATACATTAATAATTATATAATTAACATTATATAATAAAAATATTATAGTAAGAGACAAAGAGCATTACATATTGATAAAGGGGTCAATCCAACAAAAGGATATACATTTATAAATATTTATGCACTCAAGACTGGAGCACCTAAATATATATAAAGCAAATATTAACAGATCTCAAGGAGAAATGGGCAGTAATATAATAGTAGAAGGGGATCTTAACACCCAACTTACACCAACAGATAGATTATCCAGACAAAAAACAATAAGGAACACATCAGTGTTCAACAACACATTACACCAGATGGACTTAACAGATATATACTAGAAACTTTCCACCCCAAATTAAAAGAATACACATTCTTCTCAGTGCACATGGAACTTGTCCAGAATAGATCATGTGTCAGGCCACAAGATAAGGCTTACTAAATTTCAGATGATAAAATCATAAGCTTCTTTTCCAGTGATAAATGTATGAAACTAGAAATCAACTGAAAGAAAAAAACTAGAAAATTCACAAATATGTGGAGATTAAACATGCTATGAACAGTGTGTCAAAGAAGAAATCAAAAGACAAATAAAAAAATACCTGAGACAAATGAAAACAGAGATAAAACATACCAGATCTTATGGGATGTAGCAAAAGTAGTTCTAAGAGGGAGGTCCATGGCAAGAAAGCCTACATCAAGAAACAAGAACAATCTCAAAACAACCCAACATTATACCTTTATGCCTTAAGAAATTAGAAAAAAAAAAGAATAAAGTCCAAAGTTAGTAGAAGGAAGGAAATAACAAAGATGAATAGAAAACAATGAAATTGAGACTAAAAAGACAATAGAATAAAATCAACAAAACTAAGAGCTGGTTCTTTCAAAACACAAAACTGATAAACCTTTAACTAGATTCACCAAGCAGAAAGACTCAAATAAATTAAAGTCCAAAATAAAAGAAAAAATACAACCTATACTACAGAAATACAAAGGATCATAAGAGACTACCATGAACAACTAACTATTCACCAACAAATTTTACAACCTAGAATGGATAAATACCGAGAAACATACAACTTACCAACACTGAAACATGGAGAAACAGAAATCAGGAAATCTAAACAAATTGAATACTAGAGTAAGGACAATGAATTAGTAACCAAAAACCTCCCAACAACAAAAAATGTCCAGGGCCAGATGGCTTCCCTAGTGAATTCTCCCAAATATTCAAAGAAGAATTAATAATCCTTTCCAAAGATTTATCCTTTGGAAATTATCTTTTCCAAACTCTTCCCAAAAAATAGAAGAGGAGGGAACACTTCCAAACTTATTTTACAAGGCCATCATTACACTGATATAAAAAACAGACAAGACACCACAAAAAATTACAAGCCAATATTCCTGATGAACACAGATGCAAAAATCTCAATAAAATATTAGCAAACTGGAGCACCTGGGTGGCTCAGTCACTTAAGCGTCTGCCTGCAGCTTAGGTCATGATCCCAGGGTCCTGGGCTGGAGCCCACTATTGGGCTCCCTGCTCAGAGGGAAGACTGCTTTTTCCCCTCTCCCTCTTGCCACTACCCCTGCTTGTGCTTGCAAGTTCTCTCTCAAATAAATAAAATCTTTTTTTTTTAATTTTTTATTTTTTATAAACATATGTTTATATCCCCAGGGGTACAGGTCTGTGAATCACCAGGTTTACACACTTCACAGCACTCACCAAAGCACATACCCTCTCCAGTGTCCATAATCCCACCCCCTTCTCCCAAACCCCCTCCCCCCAGCAACCCTCAGTTTGTTCTGTGAGATTAAGAGTCACTTATGGTTTGTCTCCCTCCCAATCCCATCTTGTTTCATTTATTCTTCTCCTACCCACTTAAGCCCCCATGTTGCATCACCACTTCCTCATATCAGGGAGATCATATGATAGTTGTCTTTCTCTGCTTGACTTATTTCGCTAAGCATGATACGCTCTAGTTCCATCCATGTTGTCGCAAATGGCAAGATTTCATTTCTTTTGATGGCTGCATAGTATTCCATTGTGTATATATACCACCTCTTCTTTATCCATTCATCTGTTGATGGACATCTAGGTTCTTTCCATAATTTGGCTATTGTGGACATTGCTGCTATAAACATTCGGGTGCACGTGCCCCTTTGGATCACTACGTTTGTATCTTTAGGGTAAATACCCAATAGTGCAGTTGCTGGGTCATAGGGCTCAAATAAATAAAATCTTATAAAAAATATTAGCAAACCAAATTCAACAGTACAGTAAAAGGATCATACACCGTGACCAAATGGGATTTATCCTAAGGGAACAAGGGTGGTTCAACCTCTGCAAATCAACATGATACATGTTAACAAAAGGAAGCTTAAAAATCAGATGATCATGTCAATAGATGCAGAAAAAGCATGTGATAGAATACAACATGTTTATGATAAAAACTCTCAACCAAGTGTGTATAGGGAGGATGTACCTCAACACAGTAAAAGCCATATAGGACAGGCCAATAGTGAAAATAAAATTAGAAAACACTGAAATTATAAAGTATGAAACTGGAGTAGTCTGTGCAGTTGACCCTTGTAAAACACAGAGGTTTTGAGTGCTGACCTCCCAAGCAGTCAAAAATCTGCCTATAACTTTTGACTCTCCAAAAACCCAATAACTTACTTTTGACTAGAAGTCTTATGAAAATGTAAACAGTCGATTAATATGTATTTGGCATGTTATATGTATTATACACTATATTATTAGAATAAAGTAAGTCAGAGAATAGAAAATGTCAAGAACATCACTGAGAAAAATACACTTACAGCACTGTATGGTATTTATCAATACTGTAAACTTATGTCATCTGTTTACAAGATGGATCATCTGTCAGTACCTACATCAGTATTATTTTATATGATACAAAACACTGTAAATGTTACATGTATTACTAACTTTAGATATAATAAATGAAAAGATGTGAAAAAGAACTTCATATTTACAAGCAATTCATGCATTGATAATGAAGCAGCAATAGGACTCTGTAATGTAGCCTAGTACAATCGATACAGATGCTTCATAATACCCTAGCCTATGCACTAATGAATTACTGTAAGATTTTCATGACATACAGTATTATGTATCATATTCATAGTATTGGGAATGTTACATAAAAACCTGGGATAGGTGATAATGGGCAGGCACACAATTTCTCAAATTACATACTATATGGTAATGTAAGTCTTTGAAAGCAGTTATAGAATAGTAAAAAAACTAATATAGTAATTTTATATTAAATATTACTCACCTTATGCCTATGTAAGGATAGGCTGTCCACTTCCATGCAAGTCTTACATCTGATGTTCTACACAATGCATACTTGATGATGACAACTAAAGAATGCCTCATACCATTCTTGCCACACAGTTACTATATTCTCAAATGCAGGCACACATACAACAACTAAGCTTATTAACTGTGTGGCATGATTACTTACGATTGACTAAGTGGATCCTCATAAAAGACTTCACTCTCATCTTCACGTTGAGTCATCTAAAGAGTTGGGAAAGGAGTTGCTCTTGCTGTCTCAGGAGTGGCAGGGTAGAAGAGGAGGCAGAGGAAGACAGGCACACTCAGTAACTTTACGGGTATATATCATAATGTCTAACTTGTTATTTCACTTCTCTTAATGTTTCTATTTGGTAGCAATCCTTCTTCCCCCATTTGCTCTAGTTCCAGTGCCTGTATCATCAAAGGGTCCAGATTATAAAGTAAGTCAAAATTAGTCTTGAATAATCAGAACTCTTCTCCCAAATTGTCTAATGTCAATTTGTTTCCGGGCATTGTTTTGTTGCACCTTTCCCCTCAATGTTTAGCACTGTTAACTCCTATCAGGTCTTCAATAATTTCTCTGATACAGGGTCTATTAGCTCTTGAGTTTCTGCAACGTCTGTTTCTTTTTTTTTTTTTTTTTAAAGATTTTATTTATTTACTTGACAGAGAGAAATCACAAGTAGACGGAAAGGCAGGCAGAGAGAGAGAGAGGGAAGCAGGCTCCCTGCTGAGCAGAGAGCCCGATGCGGGACTCGATCCCAGGACCCTGAGATCATGACCTGAGCCGAAGGCAGCGGCTTAACCCACTGAGCCACCCAGGCGCCCTGCAACGTCTGTTTCTTGACACCCTTCACCCCTTACCATGTTTGCCATATTCACAATCTATTTCCTTGATTGGCTATCATAAATCCCATTAAGTCATGTACAACATCTGAACAGTTTATTCCAGCAAGAATTCATTATTTCAGGCTTGATGGCTTTCACAGCTTTTTCGGTATCAAAAAATGATGTAATCCTTCCAGATTTCCATGATGTTCCATCAGGGTTCTCTCCCATAGCATTGACAATCCTTTCCATGGAGTAGAATGCACCATTAATACATCTACAGCTCACTGATCTAGAGGCTCAATTGATGTGTTTGGGGGCAAGTAGACACTTCAGTGTTAATTAAACTCAAGAGTTCTGAGAAGCCCGGGCATGACCCAGTATCAAAAGAACTTGAATACACAGTCCCTTGAGGGCAAGGTACTTCCTGACTTCAGGGGCAAGGCATGAATGTAACCAATACAGAAAAAGGGTTCTCATTTGTCCAGACCTTGTACAACCAAAAGACCCACAGTTGGTATTTATCTTTTCCCTTCAATGCCTGCGTGTCAGGAGCTTTAAAGATAAGGGCAGTCCTGATCAGAAATCCAACCGCATTTGCACGTATTAATAGAATTAGCCTATCTAACCCTTCCTGCCTTAAATTCTAGTACTTGCTTCTCTTCCTAATAAATGTTCTTTGTGACTTTTCCCCCTAAATAATGCCATTGGTCTATACTAAAAACCTGCTCAGATACTCTTTTTCCACAATGATTTTAATGGCTCCTGGGAATTCCTCTACGGCCTCTTGGTCAGTAAAAACCGCTTCTTTTGTGATCTTGACATTTTTTTTTGCATTTTTTAAAATTTATTTTCAGCATAACAGTATTCATTATTTTTGCACCACACCCAGTGCTCCATGCAATCCGTGCCCTCTAGAATACCCACCACCTGGTACCCCAACCTCCCACCCCCTGCCACTTCAAACCCCTCAGATTGTTTTTCAGAGTCCATAGTCTCTCATGGTTCACCTCCCCTTCCAATTTCCCCCAACTCCCTTCTCCTCTCTAACTCCCCATGTCCTCCATGCTATTTGTTATGCTTCACAAATAAGTGAAACCATATAATTGACTCTCTCTGCTTGACTTATTTCACTCAGCATAATCTCTTCCAGTCCCAACCATGTTGCTACAAAAGTTGGGTATTCATCCTTTCTGATGGAGGCATAATACTCCATAGTGTATATGGACCACATCTTCCTTATCCATTCGTCTGTTGAAGGGCATCTTGGTTCTTTCCACAGTTTGGCGACCGTGGCCATTGCTGCTATGAATATTGGGGTACAGATGGCCCTTCTTTTCACTACATCTGTCTGTATCTTTGGGGTAAATACCCAGGAGTGCAATGGCAGGGTCATAGGGAAGTTCTATTTTTAATTTCTTGAGGAATCTCCACATTGTTCTCCAAAGAGGCTGCACCAACTTTCATTCCCATCAACAGTGTAAGAGGGTTCCCCTTTCTCCACATCCCCTCCAATACATGCTGTTTCCTGTCTTGCTAATTTTGGCCATTCTAACTGGTATAAGGTGATATCTCAATGTGGTTTTCATCTCCCTGAGGGCTAGTGATGATGAACATTTTTTCATGTGTCTGACAGCCGTTTGTATGTCTTCATTGAAGAAGTGTCTGTTCATATCTTCTGCCCATTTTTTGATATGATTGTCTGTTTTGTGTGTGTCAAGTTTGAGTTCTTTATAGATCCTGGATATCAACCTTTTGTCTGTACTGTCATTTGCAAATATCTTCTCCCATTCCGTGGGTTGCCTCTTTGTTTTCTTGACTCTTTCCTTTGCTGTGCAGAAGCTTTTGATTTTAATGAAGTCCCAAAAGTTTATTTGATCTTGACATTTTTTAAAGCCAAACCTTTCTATCAAACCATCCTTTGCAGGCACTAGTCTCCAGCTTTAAATCCTTTTACCTTCCTTTTGCTTTAAGCTGTTGCCAAATGATATTAGTCTATGGGTATGCCTTTCTTATAGCAATCCTGCACCCACATAAATATTTTCAATACACTAAAAAGGTATTTCACAAAAGATGTTTTGCATCTGCTGGTGTAGCACAACCATGACTTCGGGAATTTCGTTTTCTTTTCTTCTTTTAACAACAGTCCCTAAGCTTGATTCATTTATCTCGAAATGGTGGGCATCTACAGCAGATCTCAATCTACAGTACATATCAAGCAATTCAACTTCTTCTTGTAATCATAACTTTGCTTCTTGGGAGCACCTCCAGCATCTTTAGTGGCACTTCGTATGGGTCCCCTGGTGTTCTGTTTATGCTATTGCACTAAATACAAAAATAAGTAACAACTCCAAGAGCACTTTGTACGACAATATGCAATTTACTGAAGACATGAACTGCTCATGCAGAGATGACTAGTGTTACATGGTGTTTTAAGTGAGTTCACCTCAACAGCAAGAGGAGGTGGTTATGAAATTACTGAAGTGGCACAATATATACAATTAATTTCATGCAGTTATTTCACACTGCATCTTTATGTTTTCTTGAGTGGGAATGGCAGCATGCACAGTCTGTTTATGTGCCTCAGTTTCATTAAATTTTAACTTTTCATAATAGATTTGTATATATTTTATGGTATAAATGAAAAAATAGACTAGTACCTATTTACATCTCATGCATTTGACATACCTCTTTTTTTTTTGATATTTCTAGTCTACAGGGTTTATCAGAGTTTTTAAAATCGTCGCAAATCTTCAAAAAAATTTTCCTATCGAAATAAACCCATTTATAAATGGGCGTGTGCAGTGCAAAGGCTGTTGTTGTTCAAGGACCACCTGTATGTATTTTTTTCAGAGTAGATGAAAACATTCCCCAACTTGTTTTAGGTTATCGTAACTTTGATATCATAACCTGACACTACAAGAACATTTCAAAATTTTAGACCCATACACTTCCATTAAAAAGATGCAAAAATCTCCAAAATATTCTATATTACTTGTGTAATTTAAACCTTCTTTTTCTAATACATACGTTGAAAACTATACATTCCTCTCTTAAGCCCTGTTGTGACTGAATCCTGCTATTTTTTTTAATCCTACTATTTTTTGAAGTGTTATATTTTTATTACTCAGTTTCAAATATTCAATTTCCATCCTAATTTCTTCTTTGATCAATGGGTTACTTAGAAGTATGCTGCCTATTTTCTCAACACTTGGGAATTTTGCAGTTATCTTTTTTACCGATTTTTCGTTAAATCCCACTATCATCCCATCAAGAACATACTCTCTAAAATTTCAGTTTATGTAATCCTTTGAAATGCATGCAGCTGTCTGGTCTTCCTGGGTGAACAATCTACATGCCCTTGAAAGAAGCGTGTTATTTACAGCGTTAGTTTTAGTGTTCTAATAAATGTTGATTTGGCTGATAGGTTCAATTGTTTTGTACTTATACTGGTTTTATAGTTACTACAGAAAGAGGCAGAATGACCAGCTGTAATTGTGAATTTCTTTTCCCCTTTAATTCTGTCAAATTTTGCTTCATTTTGAAGCTCTGCTATTAAGTGTGTACCCAACAGGATTACTGTATCTTCCAACTGAGTTGACCAACCCTGTTATGCCTGCTGAAACTTTTTCTCTCAAGACAAATACCTGGGACGCCTGGGTGGCTCAGTTGGTTAAGCAGCTGCCTTCGGCTCAGGTCATGATCCCAGCGTCCTGGGATCGAGTCCCACATCGGGCTCCTTGCTCCGCAGGGAGCCTGCTTCTCCCTCTGACTCTGCCTTCCACTCTGTCTGCCTTTGCTCGCTCTCGCTCTCTCTCTGACAAATAAATAAATAAAATCTTTAAAAAAAAAAAAAAAAGACAAATACCTTGTGACTTCATGTATATATGGAATCTTTAAAAAAAAAAAAAAGAAGAAGAAGAAGGGGTGCCTGGGTGGCTCAGTGGGTTAAAGCCTCTGCCTTCAGCTTGGGTCATGATCCCAGGGTCCTGGGATCGAGCCCCACATCAGGCTCTCTGCTCAGCGTGGAGCCTGCTTCCCTTCTTCTGTCTGTCAAATAAATAAATTAAAAAAAAAAAAAAGAAGAATTAGAAGAAGAAACAAAAAGAACCAGACCTATAGAGTATAACCTGATGATCATCAGAGGAGAGGGAGGTGGGGGATGGGCAAAATGGGTGAAGGGGAGGGGGAGATTTAGGCTTCCAAGTTGCAGGATGATTAAGTCACCAGAAATAAAAGGTACAACATAGGAAATGTAGTCAACGATCATGTAACAGCACCGTAAGGTGACAGATGCAGCTACACTTGGGGTGAGCATATATAATGTATAGAGTTGTTCAATCATGTTGTACACCTGAAACTGATGTAACAGCGTCAACTCTAAGCAAATAAAAAAATTTTCTAAAAAAAAAAATTTTCCCCCATAAAAACCAACCAAACAAAACACACTTTCTGGTAATACTCTTTCTCTTAAACACTTAAAATTGGTATCAATATAGCCATACTTACTTTCATATGACTAGTGTTTACATGAACCTACAGTCAATCCTTACCTTTCATAAGCAGCATATAGTTGAGTCTTTTATTACAGTCAGACCATCTTAATCTTGCATTCGGAGTATTCAGGAAAGTACCATTTTTTCCTTCTTTCCTGCTTTTCTACTCAGTTTTTTTTTTTTTTTAAAGATTTTATTTATTTATTTGACAGAGAGAGTTCACAGTAGACAGAGAGGCAGGCAGAGAGAGAGAGAGGGAAGCAGGCTCCCTGCCGAGCAGAGATCCCGATGTGGGACTCGATCCCAGGATCCTGAGATCATGACCTGAGCTGAAGGCAGCGGCTTAACCCACTGAGCCACCCAGGCGCCCCTCTACTCAGTTTTTAAAAAACAAGGAGATCATTTTCTCATTCAACTTCAAAGGCTTTCCCTATTTGGGAGTTCATTTTTATTTTGGTAAAATATACATAATAAAAAATTGAGCATTTTAACCACTTGTAAGGATACAGTTCAGTGGTAGTAAGTACATTTACAATGTTGTGCAACCATCACCACCACCCACCTCCAAGACCTTCATCAACCCAGACAGATACAAATACTCTGTACCCATTAAGTAGGAACTCCCATTACCCCTTCCTCCCAGCCCTGGCAACACCAGTATACTTTGTCTCTATGAAATTTGACTATTCTAGGAATATGATTATATTTCTCCTGTAAGTGGAATCATGTATTTGTCCTTTGGGTCTGGCTTATTTATCCATATTGTACCATGTGCCAGAATTTCATTTTTAAGATCGAAAAATGCTCCATTGTATGTGTAAGCCACATCTTGTTTATCCCTTCATCTGTGATGGACTCTTGGGTTGTTTGCACTGTTTGGCTCTTGTGAATAATGCTGCCATGAACATGTGTGTACAGGTATCTGAATCCTTAGTTTCAATCCTTTGAGTAAACCTAAGAGTGGAGTTGCTGTATCATAACTGTTTAACTTTTTAAGAAAAATTAACCTGCCTTCTGAAAGTATTGTTTAATGCTATTATTGTTACGGTGTATCCAGGAGTTTGTAATTTCCCTTGTCTTCCATTTTTTCTTGCATGCTATGGGTTAATTTTCACTCCTAAGGAGATCTTTAAAAGTTCCTTCAGTGAGGGACCAAAAATAAATTCTGGTTTTTGTCCGAAAGTTTCCATAAAGTACAGGGAAAGAATTTGGCTGGGTCTGTGTTGCTGTTTCGGGCTCTGGTCTTTAGCACAGAGAGAACAGCGTCTACTTTCTTTTGACCTCCACTGTTGCCATGGAGAAGTCACCTGTTAGTCAGTCACTTCTTTGAGGATCAGGTTTTCCCCACTCTGGCTGCTTTTAAGAATCTACTTGTTTAAGTATTCTTTTAATTTATTATATGTGGATTTTAAAAATGTACATTTAAAAATGTACCTTGCTTCACACAGGTGGGCTTCTCACAACCTGATGACTTTGTGAGTACTGAGAAACTGTCTCTCACCATCCTCTCGGCTTTCAGTCCCTGATCACCAGATCTGTTATTTTTTTTTGGTGTCCTGCTTATCAGTTAACATCTCTTTATAGAATCCTATTGTCCAATGCTGTATTCTGTATTTTTACCAATCTCCCAGTTCATAAAAGAACTTTTTTTTGTTGTTTAACTCAGCTGCTAAGTTTCTTACTTTAACTGTCATGTCTCATTTCTATAAATTCCATTCAGCTTCTTCCCATATCTGGTCATTTCTGGAAATCACATTTTTCCATCATATTCCTCTACTCTCATTTAAGAAGAGCAAACATTTCAGAATATAAAATAACACTGGATCATTTCAGTCTGTAAACCTCTGCAGGTTTAATATGGCAATCTGAAGGCCCTTGCTGACTCGCGCAGGGTGGCTTTCAGTTTTCGTATTTGTTGTTATAATGTATTTGATTGTGAATAACAATCTTGGAACTGTCATTCCCTTGAGGCCTGGCTTAAAGCTGGTTTCCTTTACAAATGACCCAAGTTTCCCTATTCCAGCTGAGGGAAATTTCTAAGTAGCAGTCCCAATTTGAGAGCCAAACCTGCAAAAGAACTTCTGATGAATTCCCAGGGAAGATATTTCCCACTGATATGGGCAGATAAGTCTACCTACTTTTTCCAGGAAATTTATGTTTCTCAAAGTTCATCCATTACAGGTTTTAGCTTGAAGACGGGGCTGGCATTAGGCAGGGATCTTTGACCTCCTACTCTGAGCACATACGAAAAAAACCCACGCTCTAGGCCTTGTCTCTACTACTCGATTTCAATTTCATTCCTTTTCTTTAGTATAACTATAGCTGTCTAAGGATGAGGGAGATACAGAAAGGTGGCTTCTTGATGAATTTCTTCCATCAGAAAGGACTATTTTAGGTACTGCCGTTCTAAAACTTCTAACAGTCTCCTTTTCCTTTGTGAACTCTTACTTTATGAAAGGCCAAAAGAAAGACAATGTAATTCAATCGCTTTGAAATCCCTTTTTAGAACCATTTAACCAATCACTGTTATTTTGTTGTTAACTTCCACTACAAATTTAGCTAACTGGTGATGTTTCTTTGCAGAAGGGTTTTGAAAAGGTTTCTACTTCGTTGGGAAGAAACTTATGTCCATGTTAGCATTATTATAATAATCCCAAATCACTATAGCATCTAATTTTGTTGCTTTTAAGATGTGCTCCTGAAGCAACCTCTTAGACTTGTAACATTTGAGAAAAGTGTGTTAAACCTACAACCAGAGGATAATAATGCCAATAAGTAGAGTCAAAATATTATAGGAATACTTTAATGCAAAATGCTTAACACTTAAAATTAGCAAAGCTTCATTTAAATTAAAACTCCATTGAACTAAAGAAAGATGGTTAAACCCAAGAATCGTACAGTAGTTGATTTCTGCTATCTAATGCCAGTCCTAATGCAACACAGCAGGGACTGCACCGTGAGCTGTCGCTTCCTCTGTTGCTCATCTGAGCCCTACGGGGTGAGGGAGAGGGTACTCAGACACAGAACAAAATACAACCAAATAAACTGCGCAGTGATTCCTAATAGTAATAACCCATTCTGACTAAGCTGTCCACCCAACAGCTGGGGAGTAACTGCAGGTACTGTTCCCGAGCGGATACGAGGTTTTATTTTTACAGCATGGTAGAAGTTCTGCACTAGGTGGAAAGTCACAGTTTAAGGATGCATGTTCTGTAAATAGTTCCTAAATATACACATTTAGTGTGTGTAAACACTAGAAATATACATTAGACAGAGTACCCTTACCAGTTGGGTACAGTTTAAAAAAGAAGATGAGGTAACATGAATCTCAAAGTCCACAGGAATCCTGCCTGAAGAGTTTGAACAGCTGCCAGTAATTCACTTCCAATGTACAGGGGTTAAGGCGTCTCTGGGACCCCTAGGGTTTGCCAAAACTGGATTCACTGGCTTTCAGCATAGCAACTGCATCTTTCACTGCATGGTAGATCACATTCTTCACCTAAAAGAATGGCAGAAATTATGGTAGGTTATCACTAAATCCACAATCTGTCACTAAGACTACATATTTCCTCTGCCAGTTTTACTACCATTCTCTCTAAAGTTCAAACTTGGTATTCAAAATGTCAGTACTTAAAAGGGACCTAGACTCCTTTAGGCCAGTGTCTCATACACATTTTAAACTCATGCCTCCTTTTCCCCCCTTCCATAGGTTTTGATGTCCCATGACCCTGAGCCTGATAAGTACAGGGAGAGGCAAGCCCCAAGGTACAATTTTTCAAAACTTGTATATTCCCCTAGTTTTCCAAACATAAAACTACATTACATAACTCACTATTGAAATCATCTTTAAACCTACTCTCTGAAATCTTCTTTGGATCCCAGAGATTCTGTTCTGCTCTACTCAAGGATGAGAACACCACAGCACTACAAGTCTTTGTTCAAGACCAATGTCTGGCAGTTGAGCCAGGGTCAGAAGTCATATATGTATTTTTTCTTTCTTTAAGATTTATTTGAGAGACAGAAAGAGCATGTGCACTCAAGCACAAGTGGGACAGAGGGAGAGGGAGAGAATCCCAAGCAGACTCTGCCCTCAGTGTAGAGCCCAGACATGGTCCTCAATCTCACGACCATAAGATCACAACCCAAACTGAAACCTCAGACACCTGACCGACTGTCCCAACCAGGTCCCTCAAAGATCGATTTGTTTTAATTACCCAACTGTTTCTCTTGGAGCATAGTCCCTTAGAGTATAAACCAATCACAAACCAAGATGAGACTTCCTCTATGTTCATTCCTCCTTGGCCTAAGTAGACAGTGAAACTACACATGAAGCCAATTCAACTCATTATACCCAGTGTGACACAGTCAAGTTCACTGACTCTCTTAGGTCAGTAATGGGCCATGAAGCAAGAGAGAGAGAATGCCAAGAATCACTGATATTGTTACCTGTAATTTATCTTCATGATTGGTATGAGTCTGTGACAGGTAACGGAATTCCTGAGTAAGCCAGAAACAGTGTTTAACATGCTCTGGAGAAACAAAATCTTCAGCCACTTTAATACAGCTATATAAGTTATGAACCTGGAAAACACAAGTTACATGTAACACAAGTAACACACATGCAAAAAAAACCCAGAAGTAACACACATGCAAAAGATCTTACAGTGTAAAGAGAATAAAGTAATGTTTCTTGCCTGATGTGGAGCTCCCGCTGGGATAAATACCACATCCCCAAGAAACTGTACAATAGCCCAGCCTTGAACTCCGTACTCTTGATGAAGACGCTTTCTTAGTGATCGGTCTAAATACCAGCTCTGATCATGAATGGGATCATGGTCTGCTGGGTTTTCTTGACCTTGCTCTTCTGATACCTAGAATACATTTGAAATATTATGAAACTGAGTAACACATTGAGGCACAATAAGGGCATTCCCCCACTCCCTGCCCCAGGCCCCCAGATAGTGTGGGCAGACAATAGATGTCATCAGGCCTTCCTTAACAGGTACCCCACTGGCAGAAAGAGACAAGTAACACTCAAAGACATTAACTGAAAGAACCAGGAGAAGATTGAAAGAAAATGTGACTTTCCCTTCTGTCATTTCCAACACTCTCTGACTGGCAGTCTATGTTATTTTTCTAAATACTATGTTTGAAGAATAGTTTGGTCTAGACTTTTGAACATAAGTAGGCTCGAGTTCCTTATATATAGACTTCCTGTATAGCAGCTATTAAAAATTTATAATCATTTCACAATCCGAGTCACTGAGCAGTCCTAAAGACAGCTACAGATTAAATGTTTATTCTAGACACAGTATTTGGCAGCAGAGACCCACAAACTCAGGGAGATGCTATCAGAGGAACAATATGGTGACCAGCAGGTTTTGGAAGAGTCAAATTATCCTAAATCAGAAACAGCTTAATTCAAACCAATGCTGGTTAAGGACCTACCTGATACCAGGTAACAGGGTAGGGTGTTCAGATCTGATCCTCATGAACAACTGAAGAGTATCAGCCACAGATACCCTGGCTGATAAAAACTGAATGCACCCATCTTTCCAGTTGCCTAGAATTTCCACACACAGGCCTTGCTGAACAAACTGACAACTACTAGAAACTTGGAATCTTAAAAGCCCCGGTATTCCTCTTTCCAATGTCCCTTTGCAAGCTAATGGCCACAAGTAATGCCTGAGGCTTTCCTGACCTACTACTAAATGAGGGTGGATAAAACCCACAGGGACTTTAGTAACTCACTCAGAACACAGGCATCAAGGGCCAAGGAATTACACATGAATTTCTGAGGTACTCAGATTTTTAAAGCAGTAAAAATAAATAGTTGCTAAACAATCGGAGGAACAAACTTGGAGAGCACAAAAATCACCAAATGCACTATAATGTAGAACACAGTCATAGGGACACGTGGGTGGCTCAGTGGGTTAAAGCCTCTGCCTACGGCTCAGGTCATGGTTCCAGGGTCCGGGATCGAGCCCCACATTGGGCTCTCTGCTCAGCAGGGAGCCTGCTTCCCTTCCTCTCTCTCTGCCTGCCTCTCTGCCTACTTGTGATCTCTGTCAAATTAATAAATAAAATCTTTAAAAAAAAAAAAAAAAGCAGTCATAAGACAAGGTCCTCTTCTCAGAGGTGTGCGCTTGATCATTTAGAAATCTTTGTTCCTCAGCAACCAGCTTCAGCCTAGTCAATCTGACACGAAGAGATTAAACTTTTGAGGTTATGGTTATTGCCCGACAGCCAGTCAGTTCTCCACGTGGAGTAGTTTCTAAGAGTGCTATTCTCCATGCCTGTCTTCATAAGCCATAGGACAGAAAAGCATACCTTTTTAAGGAATTCTCGTATTTTCTCCGTGTCCTTTGCAGCATATATGTGCCAGAGGGCTCCTGGCTTCTCTTTTCCTTCAATAAATCGCTTTATTGTGAGTTCATCAGAATCTCCATCTTGGATGGTTTTAAGGACTTCTGGAGCAAGAAAAAAAGCAAGTATCAGACCACAGTCTCCAGATTACAGATTAAGTCTCATTTCTATGCTTAGCACCCTACCTTCTTCTTGGTCACACTGTCCTTTGGGAATTCCCACATACACCATAACATTAGCTGCATCAGATACATCTAAGTGAAGATTTGTTGTTCCGTATTTCCTGTCTTCTGGAGTAATTAATCCTGTCAACAGAAAACACCTTAAATTTATGAAGGCTGCCACTGTCTCTCCCACTTCCTGGGAGATATCTGGTCACAAAATTTAAAAGCTGTCTCTTATATGAATCATGTAAAAGAAAACAGTATTTAAGTTATGTTACCCTTTCAATTTTGCAAGAAAATAATCTCATCAAATAGTTAATTATAAAAATAAAAAGCCAAGTCCTAACACTAGGACTTGTTTCTGATGATAGGCAAAGTAGGTCCTTGATAGACTCTCCTGCAAAGAACAACTAAAACTCCGGGGTGAAATCATTGAAAAAAAATTCTTTTAATGAAACAGTGTGCCGGCAAGAAAAGAATAAATACTCATAAACCAAAAAACTGGAAAGCAGGACTCGGGAATGGTGAAGTGGCTCCTCAAGCTGGAATCTGCCGAAAGGACATGTGCTCAACCAGTTCTCAAACTTTGGGTGTCACAGCCTAGAGTGCTCTGGGGCAAAACATAAGGCCCAGGGCCCACTCCAGATGGGGAGTCTAACAGAAAGCCCCCTCACATACACATAAAGCTGGAACCTCGAATGGCTATACACTCAGAATAAGAGAGAACACTGCCCAATCAGTTCCCTTGGGTTCCCTCAACTGTCCAAAAAAAAAAAAAAAAAAGGTGGGGAGGAGGGTAGTGAGCCAACACATGAAGTCCTGGTTGGTGCTCATAGTCTGAAATTTTCATCTCTTAGCCCAGGAAAAGACTTGCCTTGCTCAGCAGTCACCCTGAGGCTAACCAAGGGCTGTGGTCACCGTGGACAGCCCACCCTGACATGTATGGGCAGCAGAGAGAAGTATGGCTCATAGCGGGCAAGCAGAGGCCATCTGCTAACCCACCAGCCCCTGAAACAGCTATCAGTTATTTGGAGGAGGCCAGAGGACTTCCCTCCGGCTTGCCAGAGCCTTGCAGTTTGAGGAGCAGCTTGACACAGGAGAGGGCACCCCGTAACTTCAACCTGGGGCGGCAGCCTTAGGAGCCCTGTACTGTAGTGATTTCCTTTCTTTCCATTTAGCCAAACTATCTGTCCTAGGAGAGGGCTGAGCATTAAGTATTTAGGCAAAATCGAAGGATATGCTTTAAAGGGGATTTGTTCTAAAATGATGAAGGAAAAACAGAATGGGAGGGAATAATGAGACAATCATGGCAAAAAAACTGATAGCTGCTATAACTGGAGGTTAAGTATCTGGGGAGTCACTGTATTAGACTCCAAGTTCTGTGTGCATTTAAGAAGGAAAAGCAATTAACAGCATAGAAGGAAAATTATTGAAATGGACAGTTATAAATGACAGCATAGATGATTACCCAAAAGTCTGATTCTATTTATATAAAGCTCAAACAGGTTAAAACTGAAAAGAATATTCTGTGAGAACACAAGCATACACGGCGGTGTTACAAGCATACAGGCATGCTGAGCACAAACTGTAGGAGCACAAACCCTGCGCCAGGAAGGGCGGGCACGAGATGGGAGGAATGGGAGGAAGAGTGAACAGGTCTCAGAGCTCGGTCAGGCTGCCTGCTCCTTGGCCAGTGCCAAAGGGAGGAAAAGCATTGTGACAAACAAAGATGGAAGCAACACCTACCCAGCTACCAACCCAACACTCATCCACAGGCAGCTACAGGCGACTGCACGCTGCTAAAACGGTCTGTAAATGGAGAGTCTAAACTCCAACAGAACCGAGATTATAAAAACATAAAGGTCCCAGGGAAAGGATTCCTGAACGTAACACCACGGACAATCATGAAGACCACACGAGCAGACACAACGGGGACTGCTGGGTGACAGCACTGGGGTTCAGGGTAGAGAGCAGCAGAACTGGCCTGAAAATCAGGAGACCCAGCGTCCTAGTCCCAGACCTGCTACTGACGGACCTAGGTACGTCCTGAGCAGGTCACTGTCCCTGCCACTGTCCTGAAGTCCCTGCCCCCCTGGGTAACACTGGTGGTAGTACTGGGGATGGAGAGATGCTGACTCTCTCTCCAAAGAGCTTTTTCACCCTACTCTGCCTGAGGACTCTCAGCTCGATCATTCAACCTCTGAAAATGAACATATTTCATATTTTCAATTCCTACCTGCTGACTCTGGACAGGAACAAGAGTAACACTGCCATCTATCTGTTCTTGTCTATGCTGCTAAGCTGTTTAAACCAGGCCGACAATTTATTCTGGAAACTTCTCAGGTAACCACTTCTACCCCATAAAGCTTTAAGAGGCATACAAAGCATGGATAATCATTATGCAACACTATACCATTTACTTTAGTGGAAAAACACTTTCATTCACATGAGTTTACGTAAATATCTGCTAGAAGCAGAGTACGTCTTGAGACCCCAACCAACTAGCTGCTCTGCAGGGCCTGAGAGAAGGAAACTCAGCCAGTGAACATGTACAGGCCCACAGCGTACACAGGGCTCTCCAAACTGAAACCTGACATGTAAAGGAAATACATCAGGGGACTTCACCTGCTATGTCCTTTCTCCCAATAACAATAACAATAAACAATTCCTCTCTCCCACAGACCATTTTCTCACCCTACCCTCGCAGAATGTTCTCAGACATCTAAGCTGTGGGAGCTCCCCAACATAAACTCCATTCTTAAAATGTTCCCTGACCCCACCCCAGATGGATCCCTGGACTAACTCTACCATAACAGAAGAACTGTGGGGCTGAGATCCAAGGCCCTGCTCTTCTCGGCCCCCAACAGTCTCTGGAGAACATGGCAAAGATGCCAAAGGACTCTGTCCTTTTTTTAGGGGGGTTGTCAGCCTCAGGACCGAGAGACTGGACTTTAGAGTAATTATGGGAGGACAGAATAAAATTGAAGTAGTAATTTCTAGAAGGACTGGGAAAAATGGGGTCCAAATAGTATAAAAGACTAAAGCAAAGTCAATAAATGATCCAAACAACTGAAACTTCATTCAACAATCCATCAATAAACAATTCCTTCAAAACAGCCAACTATAGTTAAGATCTAAATAAAGACCCAACAGAAAACTGGTCAAGGTCACAGCAATAAAGATGAAACACAACTCTGGTTACCGAGGAAATCAATCTCTATCCTGTGCAATCCCCCTTGCTGGATAGCTTAGGGAGTCATGCCTACACAACAGAAATCCAATTCAGAGGGTGCTTCTGATACTAACTTAAGT
This sequence comes from Mustela erminea, assembly GCF_009829155.1. Lineage (NCBI taxonomy): Eukaryota > Metazoa > Chordata > Mammalia > Carnivora > Mustelidae > Mustela > Mustela erminea. The sequence goes on along the minus strand of NC_045620.1, from coordinate 102,206,348 downwards.
AACAAACTACTACCCCCAACATGGGGGTATTTAAGTGTAGCAGATGTTGAAATAGCTAGAATGCTAGCAGACTGACTTTAAAATGAGTAACAAAGTTACATGAATTTAATGATGTACCATACAACCACCAAAATTAAAAACTATTAAGCAACACAAAGACTTTTCAAAAGAACGAGGTGTAGAAAAGAGAAAAATAAAAAATCGCACACATCCCTACAACTGCAACTATGAAAAGGAAATACACCTACACGTGGAAAAACAATGAAAGGAAATATGCAAAAATGAAGCCCACTGCTGTGTGAAGTGTTAGGACTCTAGAGGTCTTCCATTTCCACCTTCCTCAAGAGCAATTTTCCAAACATTTTGACATGCTCTATTTCCATTATAATTTTTTCAAGTTAGCCATTTCTTTCTTACCATAAGCATTATACATCTTGGGACCCAGATCTGGCCTCACAAAGTAGTTAGGCAGCCTGGAGGCCAAGTTTAGTTTGCCATCTCTCCTTGTGTACTCAGGCAGTGGAATATTGGCCATCAGATCATCAAACCTGGAACAAGAGAACAAGCATTTGCAAAATAAGCTTGCCTTATCTATGGATAAGGATTAGATAAGGATCTAATCCATCACTGTGTGATCTGTTTTGTTCCTTCTCACCAAAAGGAACAAATAAAAATATGTGCAGTTGTAAAGATGGAGAAAGCTTTCCCTGAACAATATTTAAGAGTAGAATTACAGTAGTTATGAACAAAGATATCGTCTTTCTCTCACACATCACCCATCTTTATCAAAATGATCTGGAATATTTCAGACAAAAGATGTGAGCAGTAACTTCCTGATACGAAGCAACCCTCAGGGATTTATTATTTATTAGTTCTAAGGATCCTTTCCAAGGTTCAAGCTCAAATCAGGAAAATGGATCTACCAATTCAGCTATCTTGTTGTTTAATGCACTATCATTACACTGAACCCTGATAGGTCCAATCCCAATACTGCCTCCAAGTCAGAGGCCGCACACCTCATTTGGCCTATTCTCTGGCACAGCACTAAAATGGAAATGTGTGAAGCTTTCATTGGCCAAATCTCACAGTAACTTCTTTATCTTATTTAAAACACAGATCTCCAAAGACTATAGTCTAAAAATAAAATATCAGCACCAGTAAAACTATTCCATATTTCCAACCACCCCCCACTTTTTTTTCTGAGGGAGAACACAAGAGGGGAGAGGGTCAGAGGGAGAAGCAGACTCCCCACTGAGCAGGGAGCCCAATGTGGGACTCCGGGATCATGACCTGAGCCAAAGGTAGTCACTTCACCAACTGAGCCACCCAGGCGCCTTCATCTTCCCCTTTTGAAAAACTCTTTTCTCACCACCTCAAGAAGAATTTATCCTATCAAGTCAAGGACAGAATCATCCCTCCCCCTGGCCAACAATCATACCTAGAAGGCATCATATCTCTAAAATCCTCTCCTGGTGGCCAGTCCTTAAGTTTCAACACCATTGGTTCTTTTTCATTTTTCAAGCGGTCTGAAAGGTAACCAGAATTACTGATTTGTTACTATTCATAACTCAGAAACAGACCAAAATAAAGGCAAATTAGCATTTTATGCATAACAATGTGAATAAAATTCTTGTCTGCAAAATCTTCATAACCCGATACATTTAGTACACACTTTTTTAACAATTCCCCGCCTGCCAATTACCAACTATTACATTTCTACACTGCCCAGAAACCCATTCATAACTAGGAGGCAGCACAGAAATAGCAAAATAAAAATTACAATCTAATCTTTTCTAGATGTTTATTAAACTGCTGCTCCTCATTCTTTGAGATTTCAGCCACCCCCTTTTGCCCATTACACACAGTTGGGTGTTTTGACAGTTGTCTCTCAGATCCAGCATTTTCCTAATATACAGCATTCTGGAAGAAGAGAGCAGCTCCCTAACTAATAAACAGCAACGCACTTTAACAGTAAGAGGTCACAAATGTTTAGGAGACAAGGTTTTCTAAAGCTACTATGGAAATAAAAATGACTGGTCTTGCTCAAAGAGACTGAAACTAGCTGATGTTCTGTCCAGGGACAAGTAGGGCCAATAGCACCACACGATTTAGTCAGAACTATTACCTGTGGCAAATAATGCCAAGGAACCAAGAACCAAGTTCTGATCGAAAAAGACACTGATAATTACAATCAACAGCAATGACAACTACTATTTCATTTCTTACTGTGCTCTAGTCTCTGCCAACTGTCTTAACCATTTAATCCTTACAACTAAACCCGATATCCCAATGAGATTAGGCATCATTTAATATTCCTATTTGGGGACAAGGAAACTGACAGACACACCCAAGGTCATCCAGTTACTAAGTGGCAGAATTGGGATGGAACCCAGGTTTGACTTCAGACTCCGTACTCTTGAGGACTAACATCTGTGTAATGTTTTGTAGTCAACCAAGTACTGTCCCATAACCTAGTTTAAATAAATGCACACTCCAGGAAGAAACAGAAAAATACAAGGTAACAGTGTGTGTTCAGAAGAGCAGCAGTATGTCACTGTGGGTGGGGTGCTGGGGATGTGTGCAACAGAATCTTCAGCATAGAATGGGCAAGCTACAGTTGACTTGGAGCTGTTTTCACCATCGGCCAGCATGAGGAAGCTTGAGTCCCAAGAAAATTAAGCTACCAAGCTCCTATACACCACAAGGATGTATCAAGAGACGGGACTTGAATTCAGGCCTCAGTGGAAAGCTTCAAAAGACCTGCTGTCCAGACACAGCATTTAGAGGTTGCCTCAGCTGCATAGCACTGCCGCACTAGGTCAGGTCCTTTTCCCAGGACACCAGTACCTACAGACTGAGGGAGACAGGGGGACAAAGGCCCTGCCATGTCCCACTTCAGCCCAGTCTGAGACAATGAAGGTTAATACTTGTTTCAGAACTCCCTGCAAGACTGGATGAGGATCTGAGGAGCCTGCACTGCAAATGACTCCTTTCCCTGCTCAGTTCTTCTTTCTCCTCCTTTGTTTCACAGATGCTGATCCCTAAGTAACCATCTTCTGCCTGAAACTCCATTTCAGCAGCTACTTGTGGAAAACATCTTTACACCTTATATTAAAAAGTCAGCCCTAACTTCGTTATAAAGTTTATTGAAGGTATGAACTATAATCTGTAAATGTGGGTAAAAATGAGTAAGGAAGCAGTAGATTAAAGGTGTAAGTGTGTCTAAAAAAATGAGAGTGATGAATGAGGGAACTTGAATTATTGAGCATCTGAAGAATTAACTGGTCAAACCCTCCAGCGGGGATGGGGGCCTGGTGATGGTGATATGAATCCTGGTAACAGTTTACTGATGGGCCAGTACGCAGAAAGGGCCAAGCCTCAGGACCAGACACACAAGCTCCCAGTGGAGGTGCAGCAGGCAGTGACCAGGATACCCTCCGTGTTAAGTGAATTCACATTCCCTGGCATCTTCAGGTCCACTTAACTTGTTCAACAGGAGTTAAAATTTTTAAAGCAAAAAAGGATGCATGCAGGTCAAACACACATATACCCACCAGCCTTGAGTCACAAGCCCTGGCTTTGTGCTCTGTTCCCAACAGGCACAAGAGAAAGCATAGAACACCTGTCACAGGACACACGTGGCGCCACCTGTAGAACAGATGCCCGAAACCTCACCTAAGGAACCACAAAGTGAATGTTGCCTTGGTTCTAAAGCATAATAAACTTTAAAAAAAGGGGTGGGGCTGGAGAAGAGGTAAGACATGACTTTTAAACTCCAACTCATGGAGTCGTCACTGAAGGGCTTCAGACTCCTGCTACTCCTGTGCCCTCCTTTTACATCCTAACTCCCTTCGAAGGTCTTTCATACATACTTGGAACATCTTCAAATCCATCCCAGAAGTCTCCTACTGTGGCTCCAGTGATGATTTCATTGGTCCTACAGTTAACCAGGTCGACTTCCTGATTCCCAAACTCTTTCCTGAAGGATTCAGGTTTCCAAAGCTCAGAGTTCAATTTATGATGCACTCCTGACACCATCACTGGCTAAAAGAAGAGAATGAAGACTTTAGTTTGAACTCCCCCAGCTCTGTCCCCAAACCAAAGGCAGCCCCTTTCCAACAGCTGCTTGTTCGTTTCTCGGTGACTGGTCCTCAGTGGCAGATCCTGAGGTGACAGCTTAGTGCTCTGAGCTCCCACAGCACCGCTTGTCTTCATGTACTCCTTCCTCCTTGCTCTCAAACTACATTAGTAAGCTTCCAGAAGCAAGGAGCCCATCTTCTGACTCGGAGGCCATCACTCACAGAATACCAACACCAAGGCTCAGGACCAGGCAGGGAATGTAAAGGAGGGACAAAGGTGGTAGGACTGTCCTGTCCACAAGGGGTGCTGCCAACGGTCTCCAGCCTATTCCTGTCAGGCAGGAATATGGACCTGCAGTTGCCAAGACAAGCCAGAAATCCCAATCTTTACATGAAATAGCCTAACTAAAATATGGAGAAGTTCAATTTTTTTTTTTTAAAACATTATGGAATCCAAACAAAACATGGCTGGTAGATTGCATTCAGCCTATTGTCATCATCATGAGCTTATCTTCTCTAGTATACAGGGCTGAAAAATTATGTGGGAACTTCTTCTTGGTTAAATACATATATTTCTCTATTTGGCAATTCCGCAAGTCCTGGCCTTGTCTAAGAATACAGTGTTCCTTTAGTGAGGTCTCCATTTGGCCAGAAGAAAAGCCAAACATCCAGAATACTAAAGCCAAAACAAGAAAGCAGAGGAGCAGTTCCACAAAGCTATGCATCTCCCAAACCATCAATCAAAAAACAATGCAGACCCCTGGGAGACCACACACCACTCCAAGAGGGCACCACGTGGCTCTGGCCCACCTAAAATCGCCTTCAGCATAAGGGTTTTAATTCAGGACAGAGGGACACATGATTCTGACTGTATTCTGTCTAATGCCCCAAGCCCCAACAGCCTTACTCTTGCTCATTCCTCCCATTGAGGTTCATCACCCAAGAATCACAGAGCCCAAAAAGCATACATCAAATATCCAAAGATGACTGGTTTAGGAATAATCAAAACCTCACTGGAAGAGAACTCAGGAATGTCTGCAGTAAAAAAAATAGGACTCACAGCTACAGTGCCTTAATTACATTCACCCTAAACAATAAAGTACAAAAAGAGCAGATAAAGTATATACCACTTACAACTGAAGGGTGGCGGGATGCGGGGACAGGACTGTCAGAAGCCTACTGAAAGAACAGAGGAAGGGGCTCTGAACTGAGTTGGGGGGAAAAAGGCCCCTCTTACCTGTCCTTGTTTCCAGCACTCCCTAAACACATTCCAGTTGCTCTTGTTGTTGGGATCTTGGAGGCATAGCAAGCGATTATCACACAGCCAATAGTGAGGAGTGTCAAAGCCCAGAATACTGGGCTTAATAGTCAGTCCTTGAGGCCTCTTAGAAAAATCAGAAGACGTCTTATTTTGCACCAAAGAGGCAAAGATGTCATCAAGGATTTTTGGTGTATTTTTCAGTCCATTTTCTGTCTGAATTTAAGAAAGAACACAAGTCTTTAAATAGGTCATTCCCTTCCATCAAAAAATCCATTCCTACAACGCTAGTGTTAAGTATCAAATACCCAGAAGAGTCCAAGTCAGGATCCTAAGACAAATAGGTAAGTTCCCTTCCCCCACTTGACATTACAACTCACAGAAATAGGTAAAGAAAAAGTTTAACAGGAAAAAAATGGCCCATCTCGGTACACTAACCCTGCAAAGCCCACTGCCAACGAAACCTTCTGTACCCATGAAAGCAAGCCTAAGATTCCTATCTTCTTTCTACTGTCTGTTTCAATTTTTTTGGTCTCTTCCTATTCTGACTCTATTCATTTTTACAAGACAAAATATAAATAAAACAAATATATACCTTTCCTGCAGAAGAATTCAAGAGATTTCGGAGGAAACCAGAATTGTTGTTGCTTACAGGTGTTAAAATTGTGCTGTTAAAGGTGTGGAGGACTGTGCTGGATTTGCTCAAAGGAGGGAGGGGTGGAAGGCATTTGATTTCATTCTTCAGAATTGGCATCGTTGGTTGTTTTTCTAGAAACAAAACCAAAACCATCCAGATGGAAAAGCATTCCAAAAGGCAAATCCCTTATTTGTCTTCTATTAATAGAATTACTTTGGGACTTGGATTTCATTTACTTTAGAACAAAAAACTTAAGAGGATAAATACCAATAAATCATTGATTGAGACAAGGATTTCCAACTGGTATTAAAACAAGAAGTACACAACATTCACGGTAATATTGTATTAATTGGGTTTTTAAAAATTTCTTCCCCCCAGTGTAGCTGACAATATTCCTTTAGTTTCAGGTGTCCAACATCATGATTCAATTTCTCTGTTATGCTGCGCTCACTGCAAGTATAGCTCCCATCTGTCAGCATACGACATTGTTAAAATACCATGGACTGTAATCCCTATTGTTGTGCCTTTTATTCCCATGTCACCTTCATTCCATAACTGGAAGTCTGTATCTCCCACCCCCTTCACCCATCCCCACCACCCCACCACCCCATATCCCCCTTTGGTAATCATAGGTCTAACTCTACTTTTTGTTTATTCATTTGTTTTTTTAGATTCCACGCATGAGTGAAATCATGGTGCAAATGATGTTTCTTAAACTTCCATTTTCTATCTGCTTGCTCCCGGTACACATCATTTTTATAAATTAACATTGTAACTGGCAATCTTAATAGATACGTATTTATTAGATATACTTTTATTTTTTACATATATAATCAGGTTGTCTAGAATATCAACAGCTTTATCATTTTCTTCCAATCCTAAAATCTTTTCCTGTTTGTCTGCCTTATTGCAATAGCCAGGAATTTCAGTACAATGTTTAATAGTAATGGCAGATATCCTCTTATCCCTGAACAGAGGCACACTGTTTAAAAAACTATTCAAACAATTTAAAAAAAAATCAATCATTAAGATATCTGCTGTCAGTTTTATTGTAAAAACTCATTAATGATTAAGGATGTTCCCTTTTGTTCCAAATTTATTTTTTTAAAATCATGAATAGGTATTGAATTTTACTACTTTCTCTGTCTTGTCATGTGACTATTATATTTTCAATGTTAAATGACACCTGCATTTCCGAAGCCCTGGTTGGTCTTACTGTAGATTTCCTGAAACTTGTTTAGGATCTCTGCATAAAAGAAATTAACCTGCAATTTTTCTTTCTTATAACATAGCTAAAAAGCAGAATCACCTAAATTCTAATTTAATGGTCTCACTCCAAAGCCTATATTCTTTACACTGTCATCAAGCATCCTAAGACAGAGGAGAAAAATAAAACTGAAGCTACAACGTTCTAATTAGACAAAACAGGAACAAACAGGATAAGGACAGAAAGGTCGAAATCATTTATTAAAGCAAGTCTCAGCCCACTCCTTTCTTGCCAAACACAATCTCAGCCTAGAGTTCAACTGTCAGCAGAAATTCTACCTTTTGGGACTGCCCCCCTACCCCTTAATGTAGGCTCCACATTCAGCATGGAATCCAACATGGGGCTTGAACTCACAACCCTGGTATCAAGAACTGAGCTGAAGAAGAGTTGAACGCTTAATCCAGGTGAGTCACCCAGGTGCCCCTTGGGATTGCATTTTAAATATACTTGCATTTATGACAGGTCTCCCTGGTGAATACAGGGAACCACCCCTTTCCACTCCACACACTTCTAATCACACTGCTCTCACAGCAACTGAGGTTGCCAATCCCCTCCGAGAATGGACTGAAGTTCCCAGGAACCCAGAGGAAAGCAGGAAACCCTCACCCTTGTTTTCCTTGTTGACATTCCCGCTGGTCAGGTCTGCCAGCCAGTTTAAGGGAGAAGTGCTGGCAGGGCAAGCAGGCTTCATGCTGCTGGCTGGCTTGGAAGTGGCTTCCCCAGCCACAGGCACTGGCTCCAACACCAAGGGATTCTGCTGGAACACGGCACCAAGAGTAGGTTTTTCTCCAGCAAAAGAAGTCTGTGTTGAGTTTAAAAAGAGAATTTTCCACAAGCTGAAACATTACATTTCCTTTTCCTTATCTTCTCCCCTAACAGCTCACCAGTGAGAAATGTCCCACACAAAATCACCTAATAGCCCTGGACATCATCAAAACTGCAGGACTCTTAAAATAATAGAGCACAATTAGATCAAGTAGAAGAGGTTTTTTTTTTTGTTTTTTTTTTTTTAGCTTTTAATTTTAAGTCTTACTGGTGAAAACAAAAGACATGTTAAGAATTTAAATACAGCAAGATTTCCCTCCCTAACCCTAATCAACCATTTCCTGCTCATACATATCTCTTATCACTCCACCTACCATGTTGCTTTAAATAATGACCAGTTTGTGCTCAGCTCCCCTGTGAACTCACAGTAGCTGGAATAAGCACTCACAAGATGGTTGCTGAATGAATGAATGAGTGAATGAATGAGTGAGTGAGGCAGAGCAGGAACGGTACAGCTCTGATTTCAGAAGAAAATGAGATGCCAGAGGGAAAAAAAATGGTCTTTTGTTTCAGCATAGCATAGCAGGCTTTAAAAATGAGATAAACAGCTCTTAAAAGAACTCAAACATTAAAAAAAAAAAAAACTAGACAGAGCACACCACTTATTTTTCTGTTACTTAGAAACTGCCCTGACTTAGCTGATGAATTTATACAAACAGAAGAAGAAAAACCAGTCAAATTCCTGCTATGGTCCCCGCCTTTTTCTTTTCTTTTTTTTTTCTTTTCTTTACGTGTGATGGATTTTTGTGATACTCAATGATCAGTATTGTTTATTATTCCGCTGTTGTTTATTTTTTTAAAAGTAGGCTCCATGCCTAGCGCAGAGTCCGACGTGGGTCTGGAACTCACAACCCTGAGATCAAGAGTTGGACGCTTAACCGACTGAGCCATTCAGGTGCCCCCATTCCTCTGTTGTTGATGAGGAAGCAGAAGCATATTGAAATCAGCTCATGTCATACAACTAGAAAGTGCAGAGTAAGAATTCAAATTCAGTTCTGAATCTAAAGAGCACAGCTCTTCTACCTCTACTGCCTTTGACACCATAGCTTTATGAAAAATGTGGAATTCTGCTTATCAAGTATGATGTGGGTGAAGACACTGGGGAGAAGGGGAGGAACAAAGAGAGAATAGGGTAGATGTGATGGTTGCAGATGAAGGGGAAGCTACCAGGAAGAGGCATGTGAGCACCACAGAAATGCACAGTTTTTATGGTGAGTGATGGGTATTTAAAATTCATTCAGTATTATTTCCTTTAACTTTTCAAATATATATTATATAGATGACATATACTTGGTAATTTTAAACAATTATCTTAACTTTGTAAAACATGAAAAGTTTTTTACAAACCCACATAAAATTCAAGAGCAACTTATTAATTAAGATAGAAGATATTTTTGCTTTTTCAATGAATAAAAATAAAAACCTACAAAAGAGGCTACAGAAATGAGGTCCACAGAAATGTGAAAAGTGAGAATGGGTCCAAGAACTATCACATGAAATGTAGGAGCTATTTCTTTCCACTGAACACTGTCCCCATGTTCCTTTCAAATATACTACAGAAATCCTTCGGTTACTTGGAAAGACAGATATATCAAGAACAGTGAATCTAGCAAAAACAATATACCTGTTTTATGTCTTCCTTGGAGGCTGGCTTTGAGAAGAGTTTGAATTGCCTGTTTGAACAGGGACAATTTGCTTTTATTCCCCATTTTGCTCTCACAGAATGAACAATATCTCCAACATCATAGAGGGCTAAAAAAAGGACAGAGACAAACATCTCAACAAGGGTATTAGGCACATTCAACCTCAATATAACAAAGCAGAAACTGGTATTTCCAACAGTTTTCCTTTTTTTTTTTTTTTTAAAGCAACATGGTGCTTAGATTCTCTCTCCTTTTCATACTAAGTATGCCTTCCCCTGCAAATGAATCATTTTCCTTCCTTCTACAAAACTGTTCACAAAACCTTAATTAAAAAGCTCTTAAGGCATGATTTAATACATCTTTGGACAATTTACGGCATATACTAAGGTAAGTTATCAAGTAATTATACTACATAAAGTAAAACCAAACCACCAGACCCTATGAGCTAACCAAAACAAGGGGGAAAGAACATCACTGCACCACATGGAGTACCTTTCCCAGGGATGATTTGTGTAGGCATTAGGTTCTCTGGTTCATGTATCTGACTCTTCACACATCTCAGCCAAGAGAAAGTCTTGTAGGCAGCACCTGCAGAAAATGATTCATAGTAACTGCTCCTGGACTCTGGCTTGCTTCAGAAATCCATCAACCACAAATCAGTAAAAGGCTTCATTTAAGAGTGTAAAGGGGAGCTTGGAGGAGAATCAAGTTATTTCTCACCTTGTTGGCAATTCTTCCTCTTCATCCGGTAGCAATCCACACATACTCCAAACCCACACCTAGGACACACCCAGTGCAGGTTGAAGATAGTGGTGTCACACACATCACACATTTCCCGAACACCTTTGACAGCTCGCTTCCAAGCAACCTGTCCTACAAAAATCAATAAATCACTTAGTCTTGGGAGGAGATGATTTTTGAAATAAAATGTGAAATAAAATAAAATGTGTAAATACTGATGTCATTTCTCCCTCTCAGTGGAGTTCCTATCAACTCTGTTCAGCCTTCAAAGACCATCTCAAATGGCCCCCCAACCTCTCCCCACTCGACTATGAAGCTCTCCTGGATTTCTTCAGCACTCTCATCAACCTGGATTTGTACTTTAAACTCAAGCTTCTTCACACTGTATACAGTCAGGTGTGGCTTTACCTCTCCTTAGGAGAGGACGCTCTGTATAAGCAGAATCCCTGCTTGAAGGGCTGTGCCTTGTCCCCACTGACACTGCACAGTGCTGGTACATATGAAGTACTGCAGAAGTAATCAATTAAAAAAAAGAAGCAGTGATTACAGAAGCTGCAGTTCAGACACAGGTATTATACAGCAGTGGTTCTTTCACCTTTTGGATCATGGGCCCCTTTCAGAATCTGAAGACAGCATGGACCATGCTTCCACCAAAGGAAAAAAAAAAAAAAAGACTCAGATACACAAAGCCAACACAGATTGTCAGGTCATTCCCACAGGCCCTGAATCCACTCACACAGCCTATGAAAAATCCCAGGGTGAAAAAAAAAAAAAATCCCAGGGTGTTAGGGAACCTGGAGGGAGCAGCACATTAACTTAATAATAGTACAAAGTTGGTTTCTTCATGGGCCAGAGCCAGAAACCTGACTTTTTTAGTGTTAATAGTGATGCAGGCATCCAGGACTGACTCACACTAACCAAATAACCAACAGGTTGAGGCATAATCCAAGATTCTACAAAGTGGTATCTTCTGTGGCAGTGGCCAAGCCCTGATAACTAGATGGGGGCACCTTCCAGGACTGGGTAGGACATCATGCCCCTTTCCCCATATGGAGGAATGCCAAATCCGGTATCAGAAAGCTTCAAGAGTATGTGCAAAGGGAGGACATTTTCCTGTGTCATAAAAGCGCCCAATGTTTGTTAATCAGAAAGCTCTTTTCTGTCTCTCTCTCTCTTGAATAAGACTGGATCAATACCGTTACATTCTTCTTTTTATGGAAAATATATCTTTTTCCACATAATCCAATCTGTGGTTTATTCACGCTTTCTTCTAGGAACTGACCAAAACACAAATGATCAACTTCAGTTTTTACCAAATTAATCCAACTGCTAAACGAACTTCTGCCATTCCATTATAACCTAACAGCTCACCGCAAAATACAGAGCTTTAGGCTTTTTACAAATGAGGTGTTATGAACTTTCCCCTAGTTACTTGGATTAGACTATTAGATATTCTTAGATCTCTTAGCCACCCATTTAACAATTATATGTCATTGGAAAGGTTGACACCTGCTTCCTTATCTCAGGATCAGAGAGTAAGCCCTCTAGGAACATCTTACAGTACATTCGTCAATATCATTCACAGTGAGTTCCTCTCTTCAACTGACCAGTTTGTCACAGAGGAAATAGAGGAACTGGATAGGCGAGGAGGAAAGGTTAATCCTATTTAAATCTTTAAGAACAGAGTTTCTTAATTATATTCTTAAAAAACAACTATCCCTACCTTTTTCTGTACATTATTCAGACAACTTCCCTTGAATAAAGGAAAAACATCAGTTGCTTACAACAAGCCCTGCTAATTCAGGAGTGAAGCTACTAATATATCCCAAGTGTTTCTACACTGCAGCTCACTTATATAATACCTACCTAAGTAACTTCTAAAATCAGTTACTTAAGAATTTCTCTTTAACCTCACTACTCTTACTTAAATGTATATAATTAGGAAACTCTTTATCTCTACTAAAAACAGAAAACAGTGTCACTCATCCTAAATAAAAGATTACAGAGAAAAACTTCAGTAAGATCCTTGATTTGTCAGAGTCTCTTCTCCTCCAACAGAACAGAGTGATTCTATAGCTACTCTTAACTGTGGCCAAGTACTTTGGCTCATGACTTTGGCTGTCCCCCAGAGTTGACGATCCCATTCTCCTTCTAGCTCTGAATTCCTGCTCTTCAGAATGCCTGTGTTCCCATTCTGCAGACTTGGAAATTCAACAATATCCATACCTATCTAGTGAATTATTTTTGTGAAACTAGTTTCAATTAGTTTCTGGTACCTACAACCAAAATTCTCAAGATGGTATGTATGGAAGCTTGTACTGAAACATATTTGGTTATGCAAAGTCTGAAAAGATACCTAGGAGAAATGAAAGGCTTCACTTTTAAGTTTCAACCATTTGGGAAAGATAAAATGTGGAAGGACGCCTAAGACTTTAAAAATAACTGCTTCTGGGTACTTCAGGCTAGATACCTTACTTTTACAGAGGCATAAAAAAGAGACGTGTTCTCCCAGACATACCTTGAGATGTCACAAGGGAGGTCTGGTTCTCGTATGTCACCCACACTGATCCCTGTGGTTTACTGGGCTGCCAGATCAGTGTGAGAGTGCTCTTAGGAGAAGACACTGACATTCACCCAGGTGGAACCTCCACGTATCCTGTTAAAACCCTGACTCTAAAGGGAATCCTTTTCACCTGAGCTTGTTCTCATTCTCATGCCTGTGAACCAGCTCCCCAGATTCTGATTCAGTAGGTCTAGAGCCTGTGTCTTCTATTTTCTCTGAAATGCATTCCTGATTATGAACCTTTGTCTTAAAAATAACCCGACCTGGGGGTGCCTGGGTGTATCAGTGGGTTAAAGTCTCTGCCTTCAGCTCAGGTCATGATCTCAGGGTCCTGGGATCGAGCCCCGAGTTTGCTCTCTGCTCAGTGGGAAGCCTGCTTCTCCCTCTCTCTCTGCCTGCCTCTCTGCCTACTTGTGATCTCTGTCAAATGAGTAAATCTTGAAAAATTAAAAAAATATATATACCCAACTTAAGGCCTCTTCCCCTTTTGATGAGCCCACACTGAGAAAGGCTGTGCAAATTCTACCACTACCTTACCTTCACCTTTCTTAACAACAAAGGAGTTTCACTCCTGTAGTAACTACCCCAAAATAAACCCCAGAGACAGTGATTGATGAAACCAAAAGGCAGTTATAAAAGGGAAAATGCAACCTCATTATACCAAAATCATCCAAACTTCTGGATACAAATGAAACCCATGCAGTTAGAACTTGGGTGTCATTTAGAAACAAAATCAAGTTGGACTCAAAAATCCTACCCCCTAAGAGATGCTCTTACTGTGTGGCTCAATAGTTGACATAGCTTCCTTTTCAGAAATCACCATTTGACAGAAGTGGTCTCCAATGTTGGCCAGGATATACTTTGCAGTGTCCAAATCAGTCCCCACAACATTTTTGGTTAAAGGCAACCACAAGCCAATTGCTTCACTGTCGTACTTGTTCGGTGTTAAAAAGCCTTCTACCCGCAACACACCATGTTTGTTGAACTGTAACCTAGAGGAAGTGGAGGGAAAAAAAAGTGTGTTACATACACACAAAGCTGATTTACATCTTGTAGTTACAATTTAAATCAACAAGTTCCTTCCCAGTTTTCTATCATCTCCATGGCCAATCACAGTCAATTGTTACTACTTGGCAATGTCAGTGGAAAGACTTAAAAAATCTAAAAATTTCCAAGTTTTTCCTCAGACGACATGGGGAGGGAAGCAGGGGAGAGATGTTTTGCACTTCAACCAAGATCAAATCATACTGCCTCCAGGGGCAGCTATCAAACCTTCCAGACTTGGGATGTAATAGCAAGCACAATCACAAGTCACCACAGAAGAAAACGGAAAACGTACAGAAGGTAATAATAATCTGATCAGATTTTAATACAACCACTCCTTCAAGAGTAACACTCAGCAAAAGAAGGCTAACCCTAGACAGTCACTGAAGCCATGACCATGTAGATCCATGAGGAATTCAGCACCCATATGAATCCTAGCTGTAAATTATTATGTAAGCTTCTGGAATGAGAGGCCGTGATAAGACAGACCTAAGTACCTCAAGTGGAGCAAAAAGGCAGAATACTTTCTCAAGATTCTCTTTCAACATCTCTGACACCTGTTTTTCCTAAGTATTGCTTTTGAATTTTTCCAAAATTCATTCATATTGACATGTCAATCTAGTTGGAGACACAGAAGTAGACATAAAATACACGTGAAGTAGGTAGGATATGACAGATATTATAATGATCATTAAATCTTATAGGAGCCAGAGAATTACTGACTGTGAGTTTTGTGGGACTAATACTAAGACTTCATGGTAGTGATAATGATTAAGAGTGGCATTACTAGAAAAGGAAGACATTAGCTAAAAAAGGCAAGTCAAGGAAACTGTATTTCATACAAAAGAAAGAAAAATGCAGGGATCTTGATTTCTCCATTGGTCCCTGGCCAGCTACCAAGTCTTTCAGCCTGCAAGACATACCTAAAGTTGTACTTTAGAAAAATCATTTGTCCAGAAGAGTGTAGAATGAACTGGAAGGACACTGGGAGTTGCTTAACAGATGCAAATTAATTTCAATCAGTCCAAAGGAGAGATGCAAATTTTTAATTGACAGCCCAAATTAAGACAGTTTTAATACTAAAAAATGAATTTGAAAGCTATTTCAAAGGGGGAGATGGCAAATAGGATTTGGCAACTGGGCTTCAGTAGAAGACCCTAACCGTTTTATTTTATCTGCAGGAGAATTTAATAAGAAACAAACTTGAGGAGGCGGCTAATGACAGCTGATATCTACTTTCTAAAAATCAGGGAGGAAAAAAGAAGCTCTATTCTTTAAATTATGACATTCTTTTTACCAAAGTGGTGAATTCATTCTGGTTTCCACTAGACTGGCTTCTCCTATGCAACATTAAGCAAAGACAGTTTCCTCTTCGAAGAGGTCAAAAATGGTAAAACAGCTAAGTCATAAAATCAGTGATTTCTAGATGGATACAAAATAGTGGTTAAAAAAAAAATGTTCTAGTAATATCTGAAAGAAAAAACTAATTGTTTCCTCCTTAAAAGGCCTCTGCCACTTAAAACCAAAATCAAACAATCTCTCCCCTCCAGTCTGCTTATACTTTTCAGAGCAAGGAACCATAAGGAAAACAAATGTGTAATAGGAATACACAGACCAGATTTCTACAAAGCATAACATTTTGTGCTCTCTATAAAATATACGTCAGAGGGGCGCTTGGGTGGCTCAGTGGGTTGAGCCTCTGCCTTTGGCTCAGGTCATGATCTCAGGGTCCTATGATCGAGCCCCGCACATCAGGCTCTCTGCCCGGCGGGGAGCCTGCTTCCCCCTCTCCCGCCTCCACCTGCCTCTCTGCCTACTTGTAATCTCTGTCAAATAAATGAATAATAAAATCTTTAAAATATATATACATATATATGTCAGAACCCACTTAACACTTAACATACTTACCTGTGTAAAAAAATTCTCCAGAGAGAAAGTAGAACTAACCTTCATTAGAACTTATTCTGGACCACATGTTATTCAAAATATGTTAATATAATGGTATGCTAACATGCTAGCTGTTATTACAGTTCTAAATACTAGACATTTCATCATGGTGCTTCTGCAATTTACTCAGGAACGAATGAGGCAAACTATCATCTAAAAACCTCTACAGTTCATTAAAATGAGCCTAAATCTGAAAGTTACCAGAACAGATATAATCAATGGCCTAAAATACCTGTGCATTCAACTCAGTTCTTCAGCACTCCTTAATCTTGATAAAACCAAAGGGTGAGGAGGTGAACAGAAAGAAATTCAAGTCAACACTTCTGTTTATCATTAGGACTACTCAAGTCTGAAAGTATCTACATTTCTGAGAAAGTGAATCATACTTAAAGTTAACCTATATGCAGAACAACACTGATTATTTATCAAAAAATAGGTGACAACCAAAAAGAAAAAACAGCCTCTTTCTTCACTAATAATATAAGAATTTAGGGAAAATTTGACTTAACAAAACATAAAAATGAAAGGTTTTGCCTATAAAATTAAGGAAGATTTTTAAAAAAAAAGATATGCCTCTTCCTGCTGGCAAAGTACAGAGACAGGAATGTTTAAATGCTGCCAGAGGGCCTGGCCACAGATGCAACCTTCCTGTAGGGCAATTTGGCAGAACATATGTATGAAAGCCTTAAAACACATGGCTTCTGACCCAGTAATGCCACTTCTAGTAATCCTTCCAAAGTAAACAATGAGAGATGGGAACAAGGAGATGATTGTTTGTGAATTATTTTTAGTGACAAAAACAACAAAATAATCTTAACCCCAATAAGAAAATTGGTTAAGTGAACTTGTTTCAAATACTGTTATGGGTTCCTACCTAGTCATTCTAAGTTTTAGCAGAAAAAAGCTAACATGTCCAAGGGGTTCCTACTAAGTAATGAAGAAAGTTAAGATTCAACATAATATATACTATATACCCAAGTTAAGTATGCCTGAAAATAATTTTATAACCATAGAAACACTAAAACGCACTGAAAAGTTAAGTGTTCATTTGTAGTGAGTTTTAAAGAAATTTCAGCATTTTTCTATAATGTTTGTTAGTTTCAGGAAAAGAATGTTGTGTATTTAGGCTTTTCTACTTTAAAAACAAATTGAAAGGGAGACTGAGAAGGAAATAACATGGGATAAGATCTAGACGCTCAAAGCCAGAGAGTAAACATGCAATCTTCACCCTCTGTAGTTCTAGATTTACTGCTGATAGAAAAGGAAGGAAAAAAAAAAATGCTATTAAGATCCAGATTATCGTATGTGCTTTGGTGAGTGCTGTGAAGTGTGTAAACCTGGCGATTCACAGACCTGTACCCCTGGGGATAAAAATATATGTTTATAAAAAAAAAAATTAAAAAAAAAAAAAAAGATCCAGATTATCTGAGCTTTTCCCCCAAATGCCTCACCTCCTGAAGTGAAAGAAGCGACAAAACACTGGTGAGTCTTTCTGCTGCTCCTTATCCTTGCGGAGGCTGTCCAAGCGACACTCTCGGCACTTGGGCAGCTGTGCGATGATGTTCACACAGGAGTCATCCTGTACAAAGGCCTCGCCGCTCTGCTGCAGCTTCTTGAGTTTGGCAGGGTCTGTCAAAACTGACTTCCGGGAGGGGGCTAGAAAAAAAGAAGATTAAAGAAATGGGACCTCAAATTCTTAAGCCACCCCAACATTTGACTGAATTCTTTTCCAAAGGCCAGCTTTCCCAAAGGGAGAACTCCTTAAATACTGATTCAACTGTAATTTCTAAAGCTGGCTTAACATAAAACAACCATCAGAATAATTGGAAAGCTTTACTCGCTTTATAAAATAATTCTCATCTGGTAAATCCATTTAGCAAGGCAACTTAAAACCCCAAATTCACCAACTAGTCTCATAATTCCAAGGCAATTTACACTTCTATTCACAATCCTCGATCAGAAAAATATTTTAGGAAGACTCTTTTCAAATCAGATATTTAGACTCACTGCAACATTAAACAATGCACAGAGATAGATTCACACATCTGTGTGCAAGTCAATTCTGTCACTTTTCAAAGACTGTGTTTCAAAACACACAAAGTGTATTTTCTTTTTCTTTTCTTTTTTTTTTCACAAAGTGTATTTTCTAGAGCATTGTGCAAAAGCTAACCATTCTAAACATAGTAACACCAAACAGCTTTCCCACACAGGCCTCTGGGTCTATAAAATGAGAGCTATCTTCTAAATGCTTCCAAGAGGTGTCACTTGACCCTTGATATTTCTTCAATTTCCTTCACACATATGTTCTATTCAGGATGAAGGGCAGTGACTAAAGACAGAATTATGATTTTAAGTAAAGGCATGTTTCAAGTTTTAACTTGTAATGGGTAGGAGAATTTGAAACATTAACACAGTTTCTAAAGAAAAAGTGGAGAAAAAGTAGAGATTTAACAGGAAAGACTGATCTTTGTGTCAGCTGCCACAACCCAAACAACACAGAAATGAATCTATTTATAAACCTAGAGCCTTGAGGAGTATTTCATATGAAACCAACAGAAAAGACCTTCCCTCCAAGGGAACAGGTATGTGGATTCTTTGGCAAACAAACAAAAAACAAAAACAAAACCCAAGAAACAAATTTTGGGGAACCAGCCAAGAGAGAGCTGTTAGGTCAGTAGTTGTGGAGAAAGATCTCAAAGCAAAGAAGGCTTTAAATAAAATAAGTATCTTTAAGAATGACCTTAGCAGTATTCTAATCTTACCTTTTATTGTTTTAAAAGATTTTATTTGTCAGAGAGTGCGTGCACACGCACAAGCAGGGGGAACAGCAGGCAAAGTGAGAAACAGGCTCCCTGCTGAACAAGGAGCCCAGTGCAATGCAGGAATCAATCCCCAGACCCTGGGATCATGACCTGAGCCTAAAGCAGAAACTTAACTGTTGACTGAGCCACCCAGGCGTCCCATTTTACCTCTCTTTAAAGTAGAGCCCAAGCACACTGTAAAATGCTAAATGGATGCTATCTTGCCATGACCCCTTAAGCATTCTTAGTCAGTTATAGTGGGGAAAAAAAGGTACAGCAAAAAAGAACAGAAAATAAAGAGACCAGCAGTTCAAGGATGGCATTTTAATCACTCAGATGCTAAAAAAACATCACCCTCTAGGTTGGACCAGGTTTCACAAACCATCGGCAAAGAGTCCAAAAGGTTACAGGTCTGCCCTCACTTACAAGAGGAAATATCTTTAAGTAAGCAAGTTGTATTATGTAAATCTAGCTCTTCAGTGAGAACAGCAATAGTTAACCCAGTCAATGATTCTCACAAACTGGAAGCAGACCAAGGGAAAAAAGACATGTCAACTTCTGAAGAGTCACATATCTACCGAACAGAAGACAGCTGTTTTTCAACTCAGACTGCTTTTGTTTTCTAGCCCCAAACTGGAGAAGGACACAGGGGACAAAATAGCTTCCAGTAAAGTCTTTCCAAACCCATAAACAGTACCAGTGGACACAGTGTAGAGATCCTGACCACACTCCCTCTTCAACCAGACATCCCAGTAGATAGCATGCACCAGTACATTTAATTAGGTTTTTAATTTCTCTAAAAATAACTTCACTGGTATACAGTTGTACAACATATAAAAAGCAAGACTCTGTAACTCATTTACGTACCTATAATGTGCTTATCAATGTAGAATTTTTACTGTTTCTTTACATAATATTAATTTGCCTCAAAAACTATCTGAATGTAAGGCCTGATGACTCAAAAAGAGTAATAAAACAGAGCAAAAATATGCTTATGAATATTCACTTTCTTTGGAGAGTTACGTAATTCAAGAGGAAAAGTATAATCTTATGCAATTAATTCTATGCAAATTAACAGCCCTGTCAACTCAAGCCCAAGAATGTAGAAGCTGGGCTATAAGTATTACTAGGCCAAGACAGGTTTTCCTACTCTTCCAATTCTGCATCCAAAGCCCAAGAGTCAAATCTATCCATTTTCTCTCTAGCTTCAGAGGCCCCAAGTAAAAGCTAAATTGTGGATACATTTGTTTCCTACTTATCCAAGTGCATAGTGTTTTTCATTAAGTTTCCTAAAAGCGATCAAAATCCATGCTAATTTTCCCACACAGCTGACAATTATCAAAGGTATTTTTAAACTGCAATAGCTCTGAACCTTTTGACATACCAAAGCCATTTAGTTCTACTAATTCTAATAGGTGAACTCGTATTAACTACCATCAGTGGAATGTATCCTCAAACTTAACAGAAATAGTACAAAATACAGTGTAGCATTTCCTCTGAAGAGTACAGGCCTATCTTGGAGACACAGCAGATGCGGTTCTAGACCATCTCAATAAAGCGAGTACCACAGTAAAGCAAATCAAATGAATTTTTTGGTTTCCCAGTGCATATGAAAGTTATATTTACACTGCACTTTAGTCTATTAAGTGTACAATTGCCTGGATCCATAAAAAAAAAAAAAAACATTATCTATGGTAGCTATAGTCTTACAAAATGTATTTCTTAAATAAGATTTGTAATACAAAATTATTCTTTCATCCATGGGCTGCAGAACGGCTGTGTCAGCCGGCATGGAAACACGAATCTTGTGTATCTCCGTTAGAGCTCTTGGGTGAAGAGGGACATTGCCAGCGAGCAGCAGTATTTTGAAAGGTATTTTCTTTTTCTGAGCAGTAGGCCTCAACAGTGGGCTTAAAATACTCAGCAAACCATGTTGTTGTAAACAAGCATGCTGTCATCCAGGCTTTGCTGTTCCACTTATGGAGCACAGGCAGAGTGAATGTGGCATGAGCTAAAGGCCGTAAGGTTTTCAGAACGGTAAATGGACGCTGCTTCACCTTAAAGCCACCAGCCTATTCTCAGAAGCTTTGAAGCCAGGTGCTGACTTCTCCTCCCTAGCTATGGAAGTCCTAGCTGGCATCTTCTTCCAATCTGTCGTGTAGTGTAGCCACCTTTGTGAATGACCTGAACTAGATCTTGGGCTGACTTTCCGCAGCTTCCCCATCAGCACTTGCTGCTTCACTTCGCACTTTTATGTTATGGAGACACTTCTTTCCTTAAGCCTCATGAACCGACCTCTGGTAACTTCAAACTTTTCTGCAGCTTCCTCACACCTCTCAGCCTTCAGAGAACTGAAGAAAGTAACAGCCTTGCTCTGGACTAGGCTCTGGCTTAAGGGAACGTTGGAGATGGTTTGCTCTTACATCCAGACTGCTAAAACTTCTCTGTATTAGCAGTAAGACTGTTCTACTTTCCTATCATTCGTGTGTTCACTGGACTAGTACCCTTAATTTCCTTCCAAAATTTTTACTTTGGATTCACAGCTTGGCCAGCTGTCTGGCATGACAGGCCTTGCTTTACCCTGGCTTTTGACATGCCTTCCTCCCTAAGCCTAATTATTGCTAGCTTTTGGTTTAAAATGAGAGATGTGCAACTCTTCCTTTCACTTGAACCCTTAAAAGCCACTGTGGGGTTATTACCTGGCCTAATTTCAGTATTTTTGTGTCTCAGGGAATAGCCAGGCCAGAGGAGAGGGAGAGAGATGAGGAAATAGTTGGTTGGTGGAGCAGTCAAAACAAATGTACATTTATCAACTAAGCTGGTCTTCCTATATGGGTGTAGTATGTGGTGCCCCAATATAATTACAACAGTAACATAAAACATCACTGATCACAAATCACAATGTATAATGATAATGAAAGGGTTTGAAATAGTACAAGAATTACCAAAATGTGACAAAAGGATTACAAGTGAGCAAATATTCTTGGGAAAATGGTGCTGAGAGACTAGGTTAACACAGGGTTTCCACAAACCTTCAATCTGTAACAAAACAAAACAAGGAAGCAGTACCTGCAAAGTGCAATAAAGCAAAATACAAAACACAATAAAATGAAGTATGCTTGTACGCAGTTCTTAAATTGTGAGTGCAGTAGGGCATCCCCTTAAGCGAAGAAACTCTGCCCAGTGTTTGAGTCTGTCCTTAAAATCTTTAACCAAAAGCCATTTTTCTAGAGATGGTGGTATAAGTCTTTAAAAAAAAAAAAATGCAGATCTGAACTACTTGCATGAGCATTAAGTATCAATTATCTCTTCCATCTCTCTCTCTCCCTCTCTTTTCTTTTAAGAGGTAGGGAGGGCAGAGGGAGAGGGAGAATCCAAGGCAGGCTCCATGCCCAGTGCAGAGCCAAAATGTCGCTTGATCTCACAACCTTGAGATCACGATCTGAGCCGAAATCAAGAGTTGGATGTTTAACCAATGAGCCACCCAGGCGCCCCTCCATCTCTTCTATCACACAAAAATCAGTGAGAAACTGAAAATAAAAATAATCACCAGATTACTTTAGATTTTGTTTCAAAATTATTTTTTTACAACCAGAAACTGGGAACCACCTCTTTACCACTCTCACAGGAACCAATTAAGTTATCTGATAAATGCATACATAATGGAATCCTTGCAGCCTTTAAAATGTTCATAGACACCTATAATAATTCACAAGGTAAAACTGTTGGCATTAAACCTATTTGTGTTAATAGCCTGTCTGTACTTCTAATATACGTGGAACCAGGTACACCAAGATATTAACAGTAATCATTTCTGAGGAGATTTTGGAAGGTTACTTTCTCCTTTGAATTGTATGAACTTTCTTTTCCTTTTCTTTCCTTAAGATTTATTTAGTTATGAGAGAGAGACAGTGCACACAAGCATGTGTATGCATGCAAGTGTGCACAAGCCAGGGGAGGGGCAGAGAAGAGGAGAGGGAGAAAGAGAGAAAATCCTCAAGCAAACTCCCCAGTGAGCAAGGAGCCCAAAACGGGACTCGATCCCAGGACCCCAAGATCATGACCTGTGCCGAAATCAAGAGCTGGCTGCTTAACGAACTGAGCCACCCACGTGCCCATGTCTGAACTTTTTCTATAGTCATTTTCACATAAGGTAAGAAAATATATTATGTACCCACTACCACCTCTTACGTTCTACTAATAAAGACAAGTAGAAACACTCACCATTCTGGATTTTATTGTTGCTTCTTGTACAACAGCTTTCATTATCTATTTTTACTGAGGATTCCTTCAAATTCTGTGACAGACATCCTAAAGCTGAAGGTTCTATCAACTTCTTTTCCACACTACTACTAGGGCTATTACTACTGACACCTGCTTTCTCTTCTGGCTTATGTGAAAGGCCATCAGATGTGGAAGGTGCATATTCTAGGTGCTTCTGCAGTTCAGGAGTACTGGAAGTTTCCAGCTCTGCTGTAGGCGGCTTTGTAGATAAGCACTCCACAGGAAGGCCAGTTGATGACTGAGAAACAGATTCCAATTTGTTTTCCTTATCAGTGTTGGTCTTCAGTTGGGTACAGCTACCTTTTGGTTCACTAAGGGGTTTTAAGTCTTCTGTTCCAATCTGAGAGAACTTTGAAGACAGTAATCCTACTTTGCAGACCATGTCCGGTTTTGTTCTCAGTATTTCAGGCTTTGTATTGAGAGAGGAAGAAAGTTCTTCTGGTAAAATCTGTTTATGACATCTGAAACAGAGAATATGAAAAACTAGCATCTAGGTCTCTTTTACCTCTCCTCTACCTTTCAAAAAAATTGTTTGGTACCCTAAGGCAATCAATATGAAAGAGAAAAAAAAAATGCTTATGTTATGAGAGAACATAGGATAGGTTTCTGTGAGCTGGAGTTAAAAATAATCAATGGCTCTGCAAAAACATCTTAAAACACTTAGGAAAATACAACCCTAAATCCTATGTGTATGTGCTCATAAACCCTTCACTACTTCAAGTTAGTTTTATATATCACAGCGTTAACGAACCTTAGCTCAAACAAAACCAAACAAACTGAGAATCAAATGGAACAAAAGTAGCACAAAACCTAGCCTGTGAACAACATGTAACCAGCCCTGACACTGACACTGTGTAATTCCATTCTTATTTGGTCAGTGATCAGGACTCAAAGCAACTGAAGAGCCAGCTGATTACTTGCTTGTTCACAGATGATCTGGTATTCCTCCTATCACCTACCCTAACAGAGGATATATCCTTGAAGAACTTTCGTTTCCCTGAAATTCATCCTCAAGTTGTTTCCCCAGCAAAACACAAAGTCCTTTTTCCCTAATAACTTTTTTTTCCATGCCTCTAACAAAAGATTTCATCCTTGAGAAGAAAAAACAATTTTTCTGAGATCTATGCCCAACTGGGGCTTGAACTGAGATCAAGAGTCACATGCCCCACCAACTGATCCAGTCTCGGTACCCCAAGAATTTCTTTATGTACTCACTTTAGACTTGAGTATACAGCATTACTGTTCTTACTATTCCCTCTTTCTACTCTGAAGACGGCTCCTCCTTCCATCTAAGAGCTCTGTGGCTACCTTCCAAGCTCACCCCCGATAGCCTACTTTCCTCCCAGTTAACCAATGTGCTCAGCCACTTGGCCCCCTTACAGCAGCACTCTTCCAAATCCACTTTTTTTTTTTTTTTTTTAAGATTTTGTTTATTTATTTGTGAGAGAGAGGGAGAGGGGGCATGAGCAGGGGAAGGGCAGAGGGAGCAGCAGACTCCCCATGGAGCAGAAAGCCTGATGTGGGGCTCTATCCTGAGATTCTGGGATCATGATCTGAGCCAAAGGCAGATGCTTAACCGACTGAGCCACCCAGGTGCCCCAAACCCACCTTCCCATACCACTGTCTTTCTGACCTATATCCTAAGCTTTTTATCAACTACCTACACAGGCCACCACCTCCTCCAAGAGAGAGTATTCCCTTAAAACTCTTGTCTGTGTAATCTTGTAGCCACTTTAAATCCCTGGTTACACTTTACATTTCTCTCTCCTTTTCTTCACCTATAAAATTAGCAACCTATTCCTCCTATGGCTACTGCATCCTCATTTCCATGACTTATTTTCTCTGCAGCCACGTCTTTTCACCTGTATTTGAGGTCTGAGCTGATAAGAACACTATCACTATGTCTTCCTGTTCTCCACACTCCACTGACCAGTCTTCCACATACATGCAACCTGCTCCCTTTCCCTTAAAGCAGACATTTATTCTTCAGCTGTCTACAGCATTCCAATGGACTCTTCTCACTTTATCAAATCAAGAAGTTGCTCTTTCCTCACAAGTCCTTCATTTTTAAAAAACATTTTCCACATTGTTCTGTATGCCTATCACCCTTTTTACCTCTGAAGGCACATGACCAATTCTAAAACGCTAATGAAAAACCTCCCTGGACAACCTGAGATGTGATGAAGGGCCAGTCATTCCACCAAGAGTAGTACACTACCATCTCTCTCTGAAACACCAGCTCCTGGGCAGAGGTAAGCTCACACATGATGAACCACGGCTAAAATCATTTTTTCCTCTTATTATGATTGAGCACCTTTAACAAACAACTCTACTTACCCTTGAGGAATTTTTGCTCCAAGGTTAGGTGGTGAGTTGGCAGCCTGGGGAGTGCTCTGCTGCCTTGGGTCCTTACTGGGTGGAGTTGCTGCAGTGCAGCCGA
Organism: Mustela erminea; assembly: GCF_009829155.1. Taxonomy (NCBI): domain Eukaryota; kingdom Metazoa; phylum Chordata; class Mammalia; order Carnivora; family Mustelidae; genus Mustela; species Mustela erminea. The sequence continues at coordinate 102,180,819 of NC_045620.1, read as the reverse complement.
GCAGTATCTCCTTAAAGACTGTTGGGGGAACGGACTGCACAGGACACATACTGGGAGAGGCCTAGAAGATACCAAACCAACAGACAGTAAAAGGAAAATTCCTGGTTATGAAGTCCTAGCAAGATTCAAATTTATTTGCTTGGTTTAGTATTAAATAAGCACAAATATCATTTGCAAATAAAAAGAACAGGACAGTAGAACAAGTGATAAATCACAAAATTAAGAACTTCTATCTAAAGGCTGTTCCATAAATCATGCCAGCTTTTCACAAAACTTGAGTCTTCCTTCAAAAGATCACCAGCTGATCTTTTACAGACCTCTGACTCATTATGTCAGGAAAATGCAGTAGTATGGCAACTCTTTTAACAATGCAATGCAGAAAAGAGAGTTTTAACTGACAGTCTTCAGATGGTAGCAGCTTCATACACATTCAGTTCAGCATTACTTGTGTGCCTACCATGCACTTACTGCACAGGCTGGCAGGAGACAATACCATCTAGGACTCCTGCAGGCAGTGGTGCCTACTGGGTACCAAGAGAAGCCTTTACAATGCAATAAAGGTTGAGAACCATAGTTCTTGCTCTTAAATGGCTCTTCAAGTCACAAAGGCCACTCCAAGCTGCAAAAAATACCAAGTCATGACAACCCTATGGGACAGCGCTGGGACATCTTCTCTTTTCACGCAGCTGTATCTTCACAAAAATATAACAAATGGACCCCACATCTTCCCAATTTACACTTTCCCACCAGGGAAAAAGCAGGAAGAGATTAAACTCAACTCCACATAGGCAGCCTCAAGCTAAACCAGGAGAAATCATTCCCTCTCTTCACCCACCTCTTTAAGTCCTGTGCCCTTCCCAGCTGCAACCCTTTCATTCCACAATGACCTTTACATTTACCTTAGTACCAAACTCAACCTGAAGAATCTTCAAAATTTCTTCATCTTCTAAGAATTTGTCTCTAAAATTTAAGGTAGAACCTGACCTTAAAACTTGGTAAGTTTTTAAAACTTCACAATTCTGAGTATAGTTACATGTAGTCACTCATGAATCTTTCTCGGACATTTAACTCTGGCAGCCTTGAAAAGAGTGCCTAATGTGTGTTAAATAGAAACGTTTGAAAAATAAGAATTTACTTAATCACTATCAAAGTTTTGTCATGCTTCAAATTATCTTAAAATACAAAACTATCAGTTCACATATTATTTGTCAACTCAATTATGGTTACATATTAACCTACTATTCCCCCAAAAAAATTTTTTTCAGGGGTAGACTTTGGCTATCCTAACAATGTCCTTGGGACGGTCAACTTTAGCTTTCTGGCACTCAGTTTCTTAATCCTTGAACTGAGGAAATTAGAGAAATTTAGTCCTAATCAATCCTTTTTTGACTCTGTTTTAGAATTCTGATATCACCTATAAAACAATTACCCTCCCAAAGCTGAACTGCCAAATCATTTCAAAATGCTCACTCCAGGCTCACTTCCACCAAGCATCAGCCTTTGTATCCTCTTCCTTGTTCTGAATTATGTTTAGAATTGATGCAGTAACACATACCTTTTCTTAAATTACTTTCCCTGAGGGTAGTCTCCTTAAAAAATTTTGATTGCAAACCTATAGTAACATACTGAAGAAATTTAGATCACACAAATTTTTACTCCGCATGACAGCCACTGTGCTGCTGTGGTCAAAAACCCCTTCTCATTTTCTGTATGCAATGAACCAGTAAGTTCTGCCTCTATTTCTAAAATATTCATGGAATCTAGCCAATTTCTTTCCACGCCACCACTACCACCAATTTCCCCCTAGACTACCATGTGTCTCCTAACTGGCCTGACTTCCATTTGTGCCTAAGTGTTCAGCCTCCTACTCAATTTTACTCTAACACAGAGCAATCTTTATAAAATTTAAATCAATCAGGACGCCTGACTAGCTCTGTTGGTTAAGTGTCTGCTTTCAGCTCAGATCATCATCAGGTCCTGGGATCAAATTCCACTCCAGGCTCCCTGCTCAGCGGGGAGCCTGCTTCTCCCTCTCCCTCTGCCTGCTGCTCCCCCTGCTTATGCTCTGTCAAATAAATAAAATCTTTAAAACATATGTGGTGTGTAGGTGTGTACTGTGTATGTGTGTTTGTGTTCCCTGCACACACACATATATAAATCAGATCACAGCTCCTCTGCCTATAAGAATTCCATGTGGTCTGGTCTCTGCCAACCCTCTCCACTCATCTCAGTCTACATGTTCACAGTGCTTCAACTACAGTGGCTTCCTTTCTGGTCTTCAGATGGTCTAAACTCTTTCTTGCCTGCATGCACGTTTGTACTTGGTATTCCCTCTCTAGATAGTTTTCATGTGGCTTTTTCTATCCCTTCACTCTCAAATCTGCTCTACTGTCACCTCCTCAGAATCTGATTACTCTTTCCATACCAGTGTCCCACAGGACATCCCCTTTCTCTTAATCATGTTACCGTGTTTATTACTGTCATTGCACAGTGATACTGTACTTATGCTTTATTTAAATTACTTTTTTATTGTCAGTTGCCTCACAATGAATCGCACACTCCTATGGGCAGAACCAGCTTCTACATCCACTGTTAAACCTTGTAAAGCAAGCATACAGCAGATGCTCAAATAAGACTCGTGGAATACATGAATGAATGAATGAATGAATGAATCATGAATGAATGCTGTTAAGCACTTAGTTATTTTAAAACAGCTACGTCAGTCCCGTAAGTCACCCTCAAGAGCCAGGCAGTAATGCTCACCAATATGTCTAACATATATTTCATATTCAATAAATACTTACTGCAAAGATGGATGGAAAAATAGAGGGAAGGAAGTAGGAATCTACTGTTTTTACAATGGTGACTCACCATACCAAGGAAAAGATTTGGAGAGGAGTGGTAACACAAGCACAGTGGTTAATAGCACTGGGCTTTGGTGGCAGACCTTGGTTGGAATCTGGTCTCTGACACTTCCTAGCACATTATTTAAGCTCTCTGAGTTCAGTTTCCTCAACTGTAAAATGAGAATAATGAAGCATACTTTATAGGGTTGCACTTTACCACAGTGCCTGGCACATACATTAGCTCACTGAAAGCAGAAAAATACAAAAATTTTCTCAGTATAGTCACAATGTGCTCCAAACAGCATAACTTAGGATGCTTTTCCTTTTAGAAACAAAACATATCACTCTAGAAATTTCTAAGGGTTAGCTCAACAGGGACAGGGCTCCAATTCCAAAACCCATCTCCACGTGCACACCACTGCACTGGCCTCTGACTTGACAAGGGTCAAGGTTTCTTCTTACCTGAAGAGTTTTCCCTGAAGGTCTTCTATACCAGTCATGGCAATAGTTCCTCCCTGCCAGCAGACGGAGATAATATAATTGAGTGTATGATGGTATTCTAAAAAGGACACTGCTGGCTCACTCTACTCAGCAGACTCTCTCAATTAACCAAGCAATGTCCTAACTCTGAGAAATAGTCTGCTAGGCAGAGAAGACCTTCAAGGAACCAGACGTTACTGGCAAATAGGTTTATTCTATGCAAAAGTATTCACCAAGGCAATCAAGAGTCTTGTCTACCTAATTCCAAACACCTGTCTTCCAAAGACCACCCTAAAAGTAGACTCCATGCCAGTCCAACACATCTGGGGTTGCAAAGAGTGAGATGTGTGCCAAGTATGTCACTGTACTCACCTTTCACTCCCATATTTAAACGACCTCTCTTTCCCCACCTCTTCCTTTACCAGTCTAGTCTTTTGAATCTAGCCCCAGCCAGTGTTTCCAAAATTTGCCTGATAACAAGAAACACCCAGGATAAAAAAAGGGAGGTAGGTATTTTTTCATATGGAAAAATATATATAACATACTAGAAAGGAATCAAAGAGGCTATAAAAGTTGGTTTTTTAGTTTGTTTTTTAAAGGCCTCCATGATTACACAGGAGAAAACAATTTTAAAAAAAGACAGGAGGAGGACAGGTATTCCAAAATGTGAACAGTGAGAGTTGAAAAGAATAAGTGACATTTCTTTCCTGTTTTTCTGGATTAACTAAAAATTTTAAAGAGTAACTTTTTTTTTAATGTGAGAATCTTTATTTGACAAATAAGTGCAATATAAAGGAGAATACCTTTACAGTAACAATAATAAAAACAATTTCTAAAAAGGCCAATACGTATCTCCAGCCAAATCTACCATCCCAATTTCCTTTAGAATCAGAATCTTAGTACAGAGTTTAAGGGCTCAAACAGGCATTTTTAAAACATCAAATTTAGTTTCTCATTTTAGGTGCAGAAATTAAGCTCAAACAGGTTATGGGAACTTATCTTCTAGCCGAAGTTTTAGCTTTTTTCAAAATAGCATGTACTTTACTCAACAATCAGTTCAGCAGCACCAAAGCTACTGAGCTGGACAAAATGCTGACAGAGTTCAGAAAGACATGCTCCCTGCCCTTGAAGAGTAGGAGTCAGGCAGAGAGAATCACTTATGTATGTATATATTACCACATTTTACACATGCCTCCTTGAAGGCTATATATTTACTTGCAATTCAATTATCTGTTCCATCACTGATAAACCTGTCACTGTGAAGATCTGGCACCTCTTCCATTGGAGTTTCCCTGACCCCAGTCCTGCCTATACCCCAGGATGACTCTTCAAAGATCCATCAGGATGCCACTTCCTATTCTCTAGCCCCTTCCTAAACACAGCATGTGGTTCTCCTTTTCATCTCACCAACTATTTACACTGATGCATTCTCCATGATAGACTACTGCTAACAATTTATCTAACGTCAAAACCTAACAAGTTATTACTGTACTCTGTTTCTCCCTCGGCTTCTGAAACTGTGGACTACTTGAAAATATCCTCTGTGAGCTTAACTCTAACACAAGAATCACTTGCTTGACCTCCTCATTTCACAGTCCCTATCACATTACTTCTCTCTTGTAAACTTTAAGAGAAAATGAAAGCTGTAATATTAATTTCCAATAACCTCTTCATTCTTTCCTGAAAACCTGAGGTGAGACCTACACACTTGGAAGGAAGAGAGAGATATTAGGTATCTTGGTTTACAAAGTTGGTCAAATGTCGAAGTTCCTGCTGCCTAGAGGCTTAAGACTCAGGAAAGCCAATCATCTTAGCCAGTCAGATTCTTATATATTTGTGTAGCACAGTGCTTACGTTGGTTCTAGTTGATGTTGTAGTCCAGTCTATCCTGACGCAGAGCCCTACATGCCTTAATTCTGGCCCACTCCCTATCACTTCTCCCTGGCTTCCTCCCACAGACCCTGGAGTTCCCTCTCAGGTGCTCCTAACAATGTGAACACCAGCCTGGTAAAATTTTAAAATTCTCAACTCCACATAACACAAGTGCATCTGGATACCTAAGTTGTAAAAAGTTACTTATATTGTAACAGGTTCTAAGGATTCAACTCACCTAAAAAGAGAACAGCCCTAAGTTTCTTGATCTAAATCCTAACCAACTGAGAACAGAATTAAATCCAGTACTTGAACACACAGTGGCATTCATACCAACATATACTCTTCTGGGCAGAAATTAGTAACAGCAAACCAACCACTTCCTTTAAGAAACTAATGTCTGTTTAACCAATCTTAACTATCAACCAAACCTATTATTGGGGGAAGGGGAGCGTCCCATTTCAGTATGTACTCAATTTCTAAGGTTCTTTCCCTCCTCTCAAGCCAGGCTTTCTTCTAGTTTGATATACACAACTCAGTTTACCTTCAAAAACACTCCTTATGGGTGAAACTGTCAAATCTATTGAAATTTTTCACCAAATATTTAAAAAAAAAGTTTTACACAAAAGGAAAAGTTAACCAGAAACTTATATTATCTCCATCTGCTTGAGTGTAGAAATTATGGCCAAGATCTGGAACCAGCAAAGAAGAACAGACAACACAGAACAGAATAGCACAGAAGAGAGCTTTATAACCACTAACAAGCTGGCCACGCACAGTAAGAGTTAAGGAAACCTTTACATAAGTGACAAACTTAAGTCAGGTTACCTCAGAGCAAGATTTTGCTTGTTTGGAAACTAGGCTTCCATTATTCTCAGAAGACTTGCGTTTTACAGTGCCAATTCTTGTAGAATTACCTAAAATATTTAAAAAAAGATAAGTTCACTTCCCTGTTTCTCTTAACATGGAAAAAAAAAAGGAGAAAGAAGAAAGGAAGGAGAACTAAAGGGTTTAATCAAATAATGTATCTTACCACATGTCACAAAGTTATCATGTACAACTTCAACATGAATCAGTGATGGATCGACAATTTTCAGAGCTGGAATCTTAAAAATAAATAAAACAAAGATACTAGAAAACTTAAAAATGCTCGGGCACATATATTAACTGTTAACAAGCAAGAGAAGCTTCTTACAAATAATTTCTTTAAAAAAAATCATTCTCTTTTTCTACTCTAATATTTTAATATAAAGTAATAAGCTGTCTAGCTCTATAAGATATAATTCCTTTTTAGAATTATATTCCTCTGTCAAGTTATGTTACATGCAATTAGCATCATCTTTTACCTCCTCACAGTTGACTTGAAGAGTTTTTGATGCTGGGTTTCCATTTACAATGGTTGCAGAAAACCACTGAGTAGATGGGTCCAAGCTATAAATTTTAACTTCTGAACCAACTAAGTTTTTGTCACCTGAGGGGAGGGAAAAAAAAATCCTTAGAGCAATCTGCATTATTTCCCAACATACCATCATCCAGAATAGTAACTTCTCAAGTCTTTAAAAAAGCAGTAGATAAAAATAAACATTAAAAGATACTACTATAAACAGAAGAAGACAGCATTTCAAAAAAGCTAGTAGAAAATTTAAACTTTTTATTTTAAACTTTGAGGTAAATTGATAGGAAAATGGAAAAAAAATAACAATATATGTCAACATTTATATAAGACCAAGTAGTACCAGACAACTCACTGAGCCCTAATTCACTGTCCTGTGCAGAGTTTTAGTGGATCCAAATTCAGGAACCCCAACAGAACTGGCAAGTCTTACAAAATAATTATGACTGTGAAACTGACCAGAAACTCAGTAATATATGGGAGGATCAGGATTACTACATTCAGGTTTCACTCATTTTTTAACACTGAAATTTCAAACATACCAAATTCTTTGTCAAAATACAGCTGAGCTTTTTTTAATATTTACCTTACTAGTTTTCACATAAGCCCTGAGCTTTGCAAAGGGGGCTTTAGAATATATAAAGTCCTTCACTCATCTACTTCTATGAGGAAACCAAAAGCAATCTCTGAAAAATCAGAGATCTCATTAAAAGAAAAAGTGAGGACTAAAGCGTACCTTTTTACAAGCTAATCATTAGTCAACTCATAAACTGTCACCAACAGATAAACTATATACCTTGTAAAAGATGGCTTTCATCCAAATGCTTCACAATCAAAGCCTGAAATTCTTTACTGACATTCTGATTATCCATAAGGGAAAGTCGAAGATTGTTTACATCCTGAAGAAAAGAAGAGCATTACATTTTAAGGTAACAAGTAATAAGAGCTGTTTAAATTCCAGTGGACATTTCAATCAACCTAATGTCAAAGTACTGTCATTAGCCATGTGATGACACAAAACCACTCAAACTCCAATGAACTTAACAGGTCAAACAGTAGGAACACATTAGAAACCACAGATACAAGGGAGACTAAAGTGAAGTCACCCCAAGCTAAGAGCGTGACAAATACTATGAGTGGCTCAAAGCACAATTTTAAATAGGACACAACTTTGACTATGGGAAATATAATAAGGAAACAAACTGCTCAACCCATAGGAATTCCCAGGGGCAAAACACACAAAGAGAACCACACAGATATGTAACATCAATTCACTGAAACTGTTCTTAACAAATCACTTCAAACAGACTGATTTAACCTAACTAGGATTCCAAATGCACTCTTGTTTATAAATGGTTAAGGGGGGGAAGATGAGGAGGGACAAAATCTGAAAAAACAGCCTAAGTTTTTATCAAGTCAGTTTTGAAACACTCAGTTCTTGGCAGCAGCTCCATTTTGGGCACTATTCCATAGTCTTTTGGCTTTGTGTGCACACTAAGTTATGATAAATGTATACAGAAACTGTCAATAGGAATAACCTGCCAAACACAAAACTATGAAGCACAGAAGCCCTTCTAATATCAGGCTTGCACACTTTCTTGATACTGAAATGGATACATAGTGGCCAAAAATAGTTCATCCATTTCTCCCACTAGGAAGACTAACTAGTTTTTCAGAGAGGCCATGCTGGAAAAATGCAGTTCTTAAGCCAAATTACATTAGACTTAACACAGGGTCTTCAGAAGTGTTCAACATTAATTACCAGAATGGGCCATGTGTGGGTTTCTTTTTTCCCTCATGCTGCAATTTCAAAAAATGTAAATGTGTGCTCCAATTCCTACTAAAAGATAAATAGCACATTAATGGGAAGAGCCACAAATGGCTCTTAAACAAGGTAGAATGATTTTACTCTGCCTAGGAGAGTTTAAATGACAGACAGTTGACCTGAGTATTTTGTCTTTCTTCTTACCCACAGATAAGTAAGTCAAATTCAATCCAAAAAAAAGACCTTAAGCTTCAAATCCAACTTCTACATATGCCAAATGATTTTCAGGTTCTCTGTGCATTATTTATTGACAAGCACTCTATACTGCAGTAGTCACATCCCCCAACATAGTTTCCTACAGAAACCTACTATAATCATCCACATCTACAAAGAATGCCCCAGAGCACTGAACTTTGACCACTATTACCAGGATAAGTCAAGACCACACATCATAATCTCCCTCAATTAATATTAATAGTAGTATTCATCTGACAACCACAGTGCACCACCCTGAGAACAAATAAAAACCAACTGATCCAGCTTTTGCTTTTCCAATGTCAAGAAACAAGTTTCTACTTTGTTTCTACAAGTTCTACTTTGACTGAAAGGCTTGGACACACAAAACATGTAAAGCAGAACTCTCCAGAAAACAATGCTGAGAAGAAAGAACTACTCTACCACTAAGTAAAGCAAGGTATCCAAAGCCCCTCCTGTATATTCCCTGGTCCTTAAGAGCAGGTCATTCTTCCTTTTAAGGCAGGAAAACTATCAACATGCCTACATGACATGACAAAAGTAACTTGCATCTGAAATTAACTTAAGCAACAGCACCTTCCTTGTTCTATTTATTTAAACATTAAAATAAGGTTCAGAATGTGGACTTTGTTTTCACTTATTTTCACAATAAGAAAATGAGATTTAAGAGGGAAAGCCAGTGCTTTGGGTTTTGAATACAGGCACATCAATGGCAATGACCACAGGCCCCACAGCTTGTTAAATATGGCATGACTTGTTAAAACTGCCTTTTAACAAGTAAGTGACTTTAATTTTTGTACAGTCCACAGAAACATGTCAGATCACCAAACGCAAGTGGGTAAAGAGGATTAATTTTCAAAAATGACATCTAAAAGATGAATGCTATTATATGACCAACATTATTCCCAAGGAGTAATCTAGAGATAATCTGTGTGTTCCTTCCTCTCTCCCAACATTTTTGTAGAGAAAGTAATCACTTATATAAGTAAGACTCAAGAGCCTAAATGTTACAAAGAAAAGGGTAGGAGTTTTCCAAACTAAGTGGAAAGAACACGTATGTGCTCTCAATTCTCATTATTCATGATAGTTACATTTCACTAAGTCACTGACTTAATGAACAGTGAACCACTGCTTCTAGTGGAAAGAGAGGGTTAGGCTCCTTTGAGCCTCTTGGTTAAGTTTCATCAACCAACCTATCTACAACCATGTTTTAAGTGTATGTCTGTGGAAAACACATTATTTAACATACACTGGTACATTATTAACCTGGAAATCACAGTGATTAATAATGATTAATAATAACTCACAACTGAATGAAATCTATCTAACATATGTATTTCCTAAGACACATCAAGGCCTTCTTGCACTTAGGAACACTAGACAGCACTTCAGCACTACATTTGGTATAGTGAAACCACCAATTAAGAAAAAAAAAAAAAGGCACAAAAATTCAGCACTAAATAGACCTCAAAAAGCACATCTCTTTACAATATGAGATGAAACAAGACGGCAGAATGAGTCACCTTATCTGACTTTAGTTGGGAACACTTGTCAGGTAACTCAAATTTTTCACCACTCTGCCAGTGTCTGTGAATGACCATGAAAAGTGCCCAAGTACTGATTTGGGGGTTATAAATATATTCTAGCAAGTAGTCAAAGTCTCATATAGAATACATAATGATGGCCATATATGGATATATGTGGCCATATGATATCTAATCTTATAAATATAATTAAATCTTATAAATATATAATCTTATAAAAGATTATAAATAATCTTTTTAAAATTATTTTCGTATCATCTAGGTGTCTCCATACATAAACACAAACCATCAACTGTACTACCTCTGTCCTTCCAACCCCTAATGGACAGCACCAACCCAATGGCTAAAACTAAACGATGATGTCTAACAACTAACTGCTGATGAGATGGGTCCTTTTCTCTGTCAGGTTCTATTAGAATTAAAGCAATCAATAGCAGTATTTTAGCTCTCATATTGAAAAATTTGTATTTCTATCCTTAGAGATTAATATAATTTTTATCTTTTACCTGTATAGGCTTCAGAAGGTCTTTAGAAAGAAATACTCTTTGTTGATCTCCCAGAAAGCGAATAGAGGTTATGGATCCCAAACCAGCTTTGTCCAATAGAGACTTATACACCTAGAACAAAACAAAACATTCTGGCATCTCAACTGCCATCAGCATAATTCTGAAAATGGAAACTAGCAATTTTCCACACATGCAGAGAGACAAATCCATTAGATTTTTTATTTACTGCTGGTATCTCAATAACAATGATTCATGCAACGAGATCGCACAATTTTCATCCAGAATCAATCATTTAAACCAGACACACATTTGGGAGTCATTAACATACAGGTCTGGGTTCAGAGATAAAGGGCTTCTCTAAAATTTATATGAAAAATTGTGTGTATACATTTTTCTGGGGAGATAGGGCCAAGTTTTCAGCAAACTCTTAATAGCTGGGGGTGGTGGGGAAGATACAAAGAGCAAAATACAACTTTAACCAAAACCCTGTACCACTCAAAAACCTCCAGCAGCTCTTCTTACCCACAGGCAAAATCTTTACTTTGCTAGCACAGCATGCTAGGCCCTTCACAACCTGGTCAGCCTTTCAGCCACCTTTCCAGCTGTCTAAACCTGGCCCTTCTACAGTTAAAACTTGTGTCTCACAAAACCTGAATTGTCCTCTCCAGACACTGTGATCATTCTCATCATCTAACTACACCAGATTTACGATGTGGAAATGGCATAATCATGTACAGAATGCCAGCACTTTCAGAGCCAAAGAATACTATGAGTCAGAGAGAACCACAGAGATCATGGGGCTGAGACTTGGCAACCCCTGAGAGAGCCAGGCAACAGCCAGACTTTAAGGTATACTCTCCATGTTTTAAAAGCAAACAACTAATTCAAATTTTCTTAAAACTCTATGAAGGTCAAGCCAAACATACATATGTATGTATGCCTATATGCATATGCTGGTTTCTGACTCTGACCTAGACAGTCCCCCACATTACCTCCATCCCTATTTTTCAAGTGAAGAAAATGAGGCAGGAGAAAGTCAGGGGCCCAGAGTAACAGGCTGCCTAGCAGGACTGACTCCTCTACCTTGTCACATGTCTGTACTATTATTAACTAGAAGCCAAATATAGACATTACATATACATCTTCCTTGCTTCACTCATAATGCATTAAATACCCTGTTCTCATAACCCCAAGAGGTACTCACTATTGCAGGCCACTGAACAACTCGTTCAGAAATTTCAGGAGACTTTCGTTCAGCCAAAACCAAGTTATGCTCTACTAAAAATGCTCTCCTTAGAAGGTTGTAGACTTCTATCCATCTTCTCTTCCTCCAAGATTCCCCATCAAACTCCACACACACCTAAACAGAAGTTTAAAAAAAAAAAAAAAAAAAAAAAAAAGGCAGATTCAATTAACGAAAATAAACACTAAAAATGCCAAAGCTGAATTATGCCCTGATTTTCTACTTGAATCTTTAAAATGTGCTGTCGCTCTTTCCCACTCTTACTTCCCTTCACCGTCCACAATAAACCAACCAAACAGGTTAATCAAACCATCAAGCTTTGGCTCCCAAATAATTTTGGGAAGCAGTAGTCAAGGGTTTTGGAGGCCAGTCTCTGCCCCAAAAGTAACTTCTAGAAACCCCACACAGCAAAGAACCCGCAAGTAGAAGGTTTTTACATATGTCAGACATCAGAGCTTTGAGAATCAAAAGAAAGAAATTTGAAACCCTAAAAAAAATACTTATTGGGCGTCATTGTAATTCTAAAATGACACTGTAAGCTTAAGACAACCCCCCCCCCATCAGCATAATCCACCACTTGTTCTGAATCCCTTTGGTATGCTTAGGATTTAACTTCACAAGGCCTAGTAGACATAGACAGCACATCCTCAACATCTCTTTCAGTTGAATAAACTGGGAGTTTGGAGTCAATGACTACTTTGCTAAATACAGAAACAAACAGCTGATAAACTGACCCTAGAGTTAAACTACTTCAATTTTTTATGTAAAAATCACTATTTTTATTTGACTTAAAATCCCTTTTCTTACTAAAGAGGCCTCTCAGTTTTAGCTTCAAAGAATTAGTTAATGAACACATCAACCCTGTTCATAATTTCACAATCACATCTCCCTTTCCAACCTTTAACTTAAAAAAGGGTTTAACTTCCATTCATCTGTCAGAATTCAATTAAAAAAATCCTTTCCTTTAAAAAAAAAATAAATCATCCTTTCCTCAAAGAAGCCCTCCCTTACCAAAAAGCAAACTCCCCCACCCCCCAAGAGAGTTCCCCTGGTTAACTGTACTCAAATCCCTATACTTTTCCTTCCTAGCACTTACCCACACTTTGACTTATTATTTATTTGTGGCTAACTGATTCTAATAGATTCTAACAGATTCTAACAGAAATTTTAATAGGTTAAAATCTAATCTGTTTTTACCTACCACTGTACTTCACTGATATCCAGTCCCTAGTCAGTACTCAAAACACTTGTTGAATGACTAAATTACTCTCTGAAGCGGCCTCTTACTTTCTATTACTCTCCACCATTCAGCAGGTAGGACATTCCCAACTGGTATACCACTAGTCCCAATCCCGAACCTTTTCCAGTTTTATGGCTTTATAATATCAATCTTTAAAAATCAGTGAAAATTTAAAACCATCCTACCCTTCTCCCCCAACAGTAAAATCTGCATCCCTAACTTTTAGGCAACTTCCCCGGAGAAGTTGTGTTATCTTCTTGGTATGGCAGGCTTTTAATCTTGCAGTTATCCCAGAATCCATACAGATGGTGAGCACCTACTATGTGACAAGGCCCTGTTCCACTCTCCTATGGAGAGTGCATTCCATCCACCACTATACCCAATCAAATGGTCCTTCACAGAATTGGCTGGAGACTGCTCATCATCCTGCATCCCCAGCCACAGAATATAGGTCCTATGATAGCTCCCCTAAACTGGATAGTCCTTCTGCCCCACATCACATCAACCTCAAACCCACACTAGATTTAGATGAGTTTTCCCATCTACGAGATGTAAGAGGAATGAGCATATACAAACTACAGCACCAGAGAAATCTGGATTTGAATCCCAGCTATGCTGTAGCTTTTTCAGAATGATTTTACCTGCATAAAACAATATACACAGCATTACAAAGAAAACCAATTAGTCTGTATGCCAGGTTAAGAACCCTTGCTTAAATCTAAAATGAAAATATTAATACCTACCCCTCACTGAATTGTTTGGTAAAATTTTACAACAAGGTAAGTAAATTATCTGGCAAGGAGATTAGGTAGCTTTAAGACTTCCATGTAATTCAAATCTTAATTTATCAGGGTATCAGTTCGGTTAGGAATGGGGGGGAAGATCCTGAACATGACTGTCCAAGATCTATTCAGAAAGAAAGAATGAATGAATGAATTAAGATCTTTAGGGACGCCTGGGTGGCTCAGTCAGTTAAGCCGCTGCCTTTGGCTCAGGTCATGATCCCAGGGTCCTGGGATGGAGTCCCACATCAGGCTCCTTGCTCGGCAGCAAGCCTGCTTCTCTCTCCACCTCTGCCTGCCACTCTGCCTGCTTGTGTGTTCTCAGTCTTTCTCTCTGACAAATAACTAAATAAACTCTTTTAAAAAAAAAAATTAAGATCTTTAGCAGCTTTCCAAAACTTAAGCAACATCACAACTCTTATCACATCACTAATCTAGAAAGGTGACGATCAACCCAAAACCAAAATTTAGACAGGGCCCCTTCTTTATATCCCAATTCTTGAGTGATTCAAAAATTAAGTTAAACTCCTTAAAAAAATTTAGTTTATAACTTCACAGTATTAGGTTGCATTGGTCAAATACATTAACTTCACTTTGAAAAAAGGTGAACTTTTAAAAAAATATAATGAAACCAACGAATTGTAAGCCCTCTTCATACTTTCAAAAGTTTCCTATCATAACCACAAATGTCTCTCATTTGTGCCTTGAAACCTAAGGCATATGTATAAGGGATCCCCCCAAGCCTCCTATGCAAAAATTTCTATAAAAAGACACACCAAGGCCGTCTTGGTGGCTCAGTGGGTTAAGCATCTGACTCTTGCTTGCTTTTGACTCAGGTCACGATCTCTGGGTTGTGAGACAGAGCACCGCACTGGGCTCCTGCATTAGGCATGGAGCCTGCTTGTGATTCTCTCTCTGCGCCCCCCGCCCCAAAAGGACACCAATAAAACGTCAAATAGGGAAGAATTAAAGCGACCTGACCAAGCTTCTGCAAGCTTATTGATGTAACTAGTTCTCATTTAAATTGTGTTATTCCCCTCATGGTCCTTTGGTGCACAAAACAGATGTTATTTATGCTGTCTGATTCCAAAGGCCAAAAAGAGGCCAATTAATTATGATTTGCTCCCTACAATTTCCAAACTTACTTTTTTTTTAATAGGATATTTTATAAATGTGTACCTTATTAGCCTATTAAATATCTGGACCAGATAAATATTTCAAATTATTTCAAGTTAATTTTTCCCCAACAGAAAATCTTTTTAATACATGAGTATATATCTAATCAAGCTAACCTCAAAACCTCCCACTCTTAATCTACATTAATCTCACCTAAGTATGATTAAGAAAACCATCAGAAAGGCCAAGTAAGATATTTCCAAGTTTAAAAGTAGGCACTTACAGAATGGCATGAGTTTCAGTCAAGTTTTTAATTATATACCTATTTTATTCCCAGCACTATAATGCAGAATTCCACTCATTCCACGCTACACAAATTAGGAAATTATTTCTTTATGCTTCTGTTTATGTATTCTTACACCTAAATAAAATACTCACCTAAAATCCCACAGTCTCACCTTCAATTATGGGGGTAAATGGATTTTATTACACAGGTAGGAATTTCTCATTTTACATGGTTTGACTAGCAGCAGGCTGAAAAGTCTAGGCACTGGTCAAGGCACCCAACTGCAAAGGGAATTTTAACAGCAAGAAATAATACACAAGAGGTGGCAAGTACTACTTATATGCTACAAAAGGATATCCCTAAGAACTAAGAAGCAGCAGAACATTCAAGTATAAGTTACGTTCAAAGAAAGGAAACTGGAAAAGACCCAGATAAGTAGAGGAAGAAAGACATTCCCAACATGCACAATGAATGAAGCCACTTGTCTCACACTCAAATAGAAAGAATAGGATAAAAAGACATTCTTATAACCATACTAATAAAGATTTGTCGTTATTCTAGAGCAAGAGGATGCCACTGCTCCATTAGTAGATTTCTAAAACTGCTTTTCAATATAGAATTGTGGTTTCTTCCATTTATTCATTCAAATATTTCACCAAATACTTCATGCCAAGTAGTGTTCTAATTGCTAAAGATTTAAAGGCCCACAAAACACAGTACTTTAATCTCACTCTACCTGAGTATTAAAGCCCAGTGTTTAAGATCCAGAGACGAACTTAGGCAAGTTATTTAATTTCTTCAAGCCTCAATTTCTAACACTAAAAAATGTGGTTCACCATCTAGAATATTTGTGAGAATTAAATACAATGCCACATAATAAGCATTTAATCATTATGTCTTCACCCTGTCTTTTTTTTTTTTTTTTAAAGATTTTATTTATTTATTTGACAGAGAGAGATCACAAGTAGGCAGAGAGGCAGGCAGAGAGAGAGGAGGAAGCAGGCTCCCCGCCGAGCAGAGAGCCCGATGCGGGACTCGATCCCAGGACCCTGAGATCATGACCTGAGCCGAAGGCAGCGGCTTAACCCACTGAGCCACCCAGGCGCCCCACCCTGTCTTTTTGTAATCAACAACTAGACACATTATATCTGAGTGAGTGACTTTGTTATAAAGTCTCTCTCGAGGTGAAACAAAGTTAACAAGCCTTGGCCTTGTTAACATCATCCTTAACTAACAGCAAATCAGTCTAGACAAACTTGTACTTCTAATACCAAACCAGCTGCATACACTTGAATTTTATTCATTTATATTCGTCTTAGACCTCAGTCCCACTCCACCCCCCAAAACTTAATACATTAAGCCCTACTGTAAGCATGGTCTTCGTTACTTACTAGCTGCCGCCTGCATTTCCCCAAGCATAATTTGGTTCCAGTTTTTTTAAATTCTATGTTTTTGCTAATACAATATGCCCTTAAAATTTAAACCATCTGGTACTCAATGAAGGAACATAATGACAGGGCACCTGGGTGGCTCAGTTAGTTAAGTGCCTGCCTTCAGCTCAAGTCATGATCCAAGGGTCCTGGTATCGAGTCCCGCACTGGGCTCCCTGCCCTGCAGGGAGTCTGCTTCTCCCTCAACCCCTACTCCCACTCATTTTCTCAATTTCTCTCCTCTCTCAAATAAATTAAATCTTTAAAAAAAAGGAAATAATGACAAGTCATGGTTAGATAAAAGAAATCAAGTAATTTGTACCTTACATGAAGACTGAATTACAAAGTCTGCAAGTAAGCCAAAAATAAAATATAGTTAAAATTGTTCTTCAAATGAAAATCCCTTGAGGCATCAGGGTGGCTCAGTGGGTTAAGCCTCTGCCTTCAGCTCAGGTCATGATCTCAGGGTCCTGGGATCAAGCCTGCATGGGCTCTCTGCTTGGCGGGGAGCTTGCTTCCCCCTCTCTCTCTGCCTGCCTCTCTGCCTACTTGTGATCTCTGTCAAATAAATAAATAAAATAGTTAAAGAAAAAGAAAATCCCTGTTTATCTTCAGGTGAGGCACCTTAGTGCAAAGGAGAAGATAGAGCCAAACCTGGATTCAAATCCTCCCTCCATCACTGAGTAGCTAATTACACAAATCTAAACAAGACTCCTTTCCCAAACCTATCTTCTCATTCTAAAAACAAAGATACACCACCACCTCAAAGACTGGGGGTGGCAAAAAAGTGGAGATTAAAAAGAATACCTGAAAAGGACCTCCTGGACTGCCTTCCTAATCCAACGGGTCTATAATTAGGTCCTGCTAGAGAAGAAAACACTTCTACTCTGTCATCATCTGCCAAAGAACTAAAGACTTAAATCTCCTTTCCATTCATATCAGATAAAAACAAACACACGAGAAACTTTTACTTGGCAGGTGAAATAAACCACAATAACTACAACTGAAATCTGGTACACAAAGCCCACTTTATGGAAAAAGATTATTAGCCTGAAACAAATAGGTTGGCCATCTTTTTACTATACCACTTTCCTTATATAACAGCAAAACCCGGTTTGCTGGGAGGAATGAAGAGGAGAAAATCCAAACTTCACAGTGTATAACAGGAGTCCTTTTGTGGCACAGGGAGCATAAAGGTAAAGACGGTGGGCTCAAGTATCAAAACTTCTCAGAACATGGGCTATGCCAATTTCTAGGTATATGACTTTGGTAAAATACTTAATCTCCCCCAATCCTAACAGTTCTGTCTGTAAAATGCAGCAGTATTAGGACCTACTCCCGAAGACATGAAGTAAGGACTGATATGATCATGGCTATGAAGTGTTCAGCAGGATGCCTGGCATGTGGCTAAGTGCTCAACAGTCACTCCTGCTTTGCAACATGAAAACAAGGCACACTGCAAGCTTTAAAAACATATGACCAGGTATCCTTTTTCAACAACCCTTTGCAGACTAAACTGGTTTGGGCATATACTCTCACCTTAAAGTGTCTAAATGAACAGTGTGTCAGAAATCAACATGTATGCAACTGCCAATGCTAATTGTCCCAACTGGAACACCGTTTTCAAG
Source organism: Mustela erminea (assembly GCF_009829155.1). Lineage (NCBI taxonomy): Eukaryota > Metazoa > Chordata > Mammalia > Carnivora > Mustelidae > Mustela > Mustela erminea. The sequence goes on along the minus strand of NC_045620.1, from coordinate 102,162,433 downwards.
AAAAAGCAGTAACAATCCAGTGACGATGACAAAACATATCCACTATCCAGGCTGGAAATCTCTTCTAACAAGCTTCCTTCAAGTTATTACCACTTTGGAGTCTTTGTTAGGGACCTTTCTCCAGTTATTTTTTTGCACAAAGGAGTCTCTGTTGGTAGAACAGCTCCTTTACTGGTTGTTCCCAAACAATCCTTTGCCACCAATACTTCTATTAGGAAGTTCAATTAGAATTCATCTCTCTTTGAAAAGATCTAACTGAAAAACGTCCTCATTGTCATTCTGATTAAAAATCACTGTCCACACTTGTTCCCGTTTCTCTCCCTCCGCTCCCCCCAGGTGGAATATTTCAAAGCCATTCCTCTAACACACCATATAAGGGGTTGGCCCCACCCCTACCCTCCATATATGGTCAAAGCCCACACCTACCTACAGACTCATCACAGGCAACCAGGAACCCATTTCCACACTGACCCACCATATACGGACAAGTACCCACCCTAATATGCCACACAGAACTAAGCTCCTCCCTCTTCACTCACTTCATTTCCATCAAGTCTGAAAGTTTAACAAGTTGGGTGAAGAAATTAGGAAGAGCAAACAAACAAAAAAAAACCCCACCTGGAAGCGCTGGCCCTCAATTCTTAATGATACCTAACATCACCTACTTGACCAATAATATTAACAATACTCCCCCTTTGCAGAAATAATCATACAGTCCTTGTAGGGCACAGCGCGGGCAGTAACGAAGCGTGTCTGAGCAACCCCAAGGCCGTCATTAAACACAGGCAATTGTAGGCCAAACACAAACACACCTCGGTTCTACACAACCGTTTCAAAGACTTCCAAGGTCTAGTTTTCTGCACCTTCAGATCAGATGCCAACTTTCTGGTGGCCCTTTTCAGAAGAGGGGAGGAGGCCCCCCACTGACTGTCTCGTTACCAAGGTAACTACAAAACGTCCGACAGCTGAAGCCCGGGAGCGGATTTTACCTTCAGATCCTTCTTGGTAACGTCGGTGTGAGAGACCGCTCGAATGGTCCCCGAAAGCCAGGGCCACTCGGCGACGCGCTCCACGTCCCAGCTGTCGTGGCTGCCGTCGCTGCCGTCGGCTGCGGACAGACTGAGGAATCGCTTCCCCACCAATACTGGCCAACTTTCTCCGAGCGTGAGCACCATGGTTTCCACGCCTGCAGGAAGGGCTCCTCCCTGCAAAAATACAAATACAAAATTCAACGGGGGCTGTCGGTGGGAGGGGGTCGGGAAGAGAGGACGCGGGGGAAGCGGGGGCGGAGGGATGGGTCCCAACCCAGCTCGGAGCACCAGATCCCAGGCGGCCGCGACGGCGGCCGGTGCGAGGGAAGACCCAACACCCGATCTCTGCACCGGCGCCCTCCCCCGCCCCCCGGATCCCTCCCCCACAGCAAACACGGGCCCAAGCGCCGCGTGACCCCCGTTCTCCCAAGTTTCGCTTTTTCAAAACCTTAAAACCTGAACGCAGAAGGAGTGAGGGGAGAATTATTCTACAGCTTAAATGGATTTTAAAGTGCTCGCCCCCCACCCTGGGAAAGAAAAGGCCAGAAGCAAGGGCCCGTCCGGGGCGGCCGCGTCCCCGCCCCGGGCGGCCCCGCGGGAGGGGCGAGCCCGCGGTTCCGCACTTGCCCCGCCGCCCCGCCCCGACACAGCGCTTTCCCGGCGGCCGACCCCCGGGCGTCCCTCGCCCCGGCCTGCGCCACGGTGCGGGGGCGACACGGCCGCGGGCTCGGCGCCTTCATCTTTCTTCCTCCTTTCCCCTCAGCCGAGGCCGCGGCGCTCTTACCCCGCCTCCTGCCTCCCTGAGTCACCGGCGGCGGCCGCCGTTTCCAGCCGCCCAGCTCTAGCTCTGACTTGGTTCAAGAGCTCTCACAAGACACGCACAGCCTCTCGGGTCCGCCCCCTCGGAGCCGCTTCCGCCCCTCATTGGCCTAGTCCAAGAAGCTGGGCGAGGCTCGTGGGTAAATAGCCTATCGCCATTGGCCGGCCTGGCGCAGGCGGGGCGAGAGAAAAAAACAATTCCTTGGCTGCCTCCTCCCTCTCCCCTCCCCCTTCCGACTCCCGGACGACCCCCATTAGGTTAAAGTACACATAGCGTAAGCGAGAGATCCCTCCGCCACAGCCATTCTTTCCATTTGTTGCCTACGGTATGCAAAAAAGTCCCGCGAAATCAATTATCAACTTTATCGCCCAGAAAAAAATTGCAGGGGTGCAAAGATAAGACTGAGTGACAAGCCCCAGGACTGTATGTGCCTATTGGACTGCTCTTCAATTGCGTAGGCTGTCGACGGAAGATGGGCTTTCCACTTGGCGGAAGAATCTCACAGGAAAGGGGTGAGGGCGGCGCAGAGTCAGCGGGGGAGGGAAGGGAAGGGAACGTGCGGTTTCAAGCGTACTCAGCTAGAGGGAGGAGCCACTGGGCTCTGGAGGCTCTTGCGCAGGCGCTTCGCAGAGCAGAGGCTGGAGTTTGGGCTGCTGGGCGAAATGGCCGCGGGAGGCGCAGGCGCACGTGGTGTTATTCGTGGAACCTCTAAAGTCCGCCATTTTGAAGGAAAAATGAAGAAAGGCATGGAGTCATTGGGAAATGACGTTCTTTGAATCTAGAGCAAAAGAGGACGTTCAGTACAATGCTGAATGGGATTTTTTTTATGTAAAGGGAAGTTCAGAAGATGTTCTGAGTCTTCTATAGAAATTGAAAAACTAGATGAAGGCCATAATGATGCAAGAAATAGGAAGAGGTGACTTTGAAGGACAAAGGAGATGAAAGATGATTGTGTCTTTTGGACCTGAATTTTTTTGGTTGAATAAAGAAGAAATGGAATGAAGGAATTGAGGACCTCTTTCTTAAAGGCTAGAGCTTGACATGGCATCACATTTAATCCTCAAGATTAAATAAAAATTAAGTGAAGAATGCAAAGTCCCAATTTTACAAGTGTGAAAACTGAGAATCAAAAAAATTTCAGAAAGGGATTATAGATAACGGTGTTGAGTTTTAACATATATATTCTGAATGTGTGACACTAAGTAAAATTTAAAATCTAAATATAAACACTGAAAAATTAAATTGTATTTATAATTTATAATTTGCATACCATTTTAAAGGGGAGTGGGGAATGGAACAAAGAAAACCTATCCAGTCCAACAAAAGTCGGGAATGAAAACAAGAAAAGAAAAAGAAATTTGATGGAAGTATAATAAATAGAAAAAAATAAGACGAGAAAAATAAGTCCAAACATCAGTATTTACAATAAATATAAATGGGTTAATTTTACTCGTAAATTAAGAAGACACACTTAATTTTTTAAAAATCCGGGTATAACTTGACCAAAGGGAAACTCCAACAATGACACAGAAAGCTTGAAAATATTAGGTTAAAAGATTTACTAATTAAATGGTGATAAAAGGAAAGCAATAAAGCAATGTTAATATAATTGAAAAGAAAAGCATCAAAAGAGAAAAGGGACTTTATATTAATAAAGGATAAAGTCCACAAAGTTAATATACACTCTTAAACTATTGTCACTCTGAGAACACAGCTAAGACTAAATATTAGGAGTATGGGAAATTTTTGACAATTTGTAATAGAAGCAGAAGATGCAAATATATCTACCCCATAAATGGGCATCTCCAATTTTAAAAATAAGTGGGGGTATGAAGGACTTTGATTACATAATTGTTAATTTGAAAAACGGGATAAGTTCTGCCAAGGTTCAAAGAACATGTAATTCCTATGTTGTATTTGTGGTTCCAGAACATAGGAAAGATGAAAAAATATCTGAAACACTTTTTATTCAAGATTTTATTTCTTTATTTGACAGAGTGAGAGCACAAGCAGGAGAGCAGCAGGCAGAGCAAAAAGGAGAAGTAGGCTCCCTCCTGAGGAGGGCACTCATTGCAGGGCCAGATCCCAAGACCCTGGGATCGTGACCTGTGCCAAAAGCAATCAGCTGAGCCACCCAGGGCGTCCCTGAAGCATTTTTTAAAACTTGCAAAACCCTATTATCAAATCTGACTCAGAAGAATACAAAATAGGAAAAGTTTATACCAATGAGGGTCATGAATATAAATGGAAATTTATAAATAAAATATCAGCAAATTGGGGTGCTTGGGTGGCTCAGTCAGTTAAGCAGCTGCCTTCAGCTTGAGTCATGATCTCAGGGTCCTGGGATTGAACCCAGAGTTAGGATCCCCACTCAGGGGGGAGTCTTCTCCCTCTCCTTCTACCTCTTCTCCAGTTTGTGTGTGCACTTGCTCTCTCAAATAAATAAATAAAATCTTTCTTTTAAAAGCACATCAAACTAAAGTCAGTATTTTAAAAAAATAGTCACGATGGTTATTTAGGATTATATGAATACACAAGGATATTTCAAGATTAGAAAATTACTGCAATTCACCAAAACAGGTTAAAAGAGAAAAATCATATGTTCATTTTAGTGGAAGCTAAAAAGACCATACATTCATATTGAACACTGAACTGCCTAGAATGTTTGGAATGTTAAGAGACACACATATTTAATACTAATTATTTTTTTTAAATAATGTTAAATTTCCCAGAAACCTATGAATATAAGATAGCTACCCTTGAAAAACATCCAGGTATGTGAACTAGGAGACATCAATAAGTTTGTTCATTTCAACATTGTTTCTGGTTGTGAAAGTTCAAAATAATCTAAATGTACTTCATTTGGGAAATGAATTAGTAAAATGAATAAATGGAGTATGACACATCTAATAGAAAGCTGTAGAGAATTTGGAAATAAGTGAAATATATTTCTATTTTTTTAATGAAATATATTTCGATGTACCAAGAAGGATAGATTAGCAAAACACATTTTGGATGAAAAAGAAAGTTGCATTTGGTAATATTTGAAAATGTACACAACACTATATATGTTCTATGAAACATACTTAAACTCATGATAATAGTTACTGGTATTGGTCAAAAGTGATTTAGCATTATTTGTAATTCTCTCGTTTTTATAAAGCAAATGTATTCAAATGTTACTTTCAAAACTTAATTTTTCTAAAAGTTTTATTTATTTGTCTTAGAGAGAGAGAATGATCAGGAGGAGAGGCAGAGGATGAGAGAGAATCCACGAGCAGACTCCCCTGCAATTGTAGAGCCCAACATGGGGCCGGATCCCAGGACTCTGAGATCATGACCTAAGCCAAAACCAAGAGTTGGCCACCCAAATGACTGAGCCTGCCAGGTGTCCTTGAAAGATAATTTCCAAATCCTCTGAACAGTATCTACTACATTAACACCGAGAGCATTTGTGCCAAATTGTTTGGGCTAAGAGTCCAAGAGGTGGTGCAATAAAAGATCAAACAAATATCAAAAGAATTCCTATTTCTTAAGCATCAATTAGAACATACAGTAGAAAAAAAAAAAAAAACCATCTATGACCCTGAAAACTGAAACTACCTAAGAAAAAAAACATGAGATAAAATCAATAAAATGTATGTGAAGAAAACTGTAAGACTTTCCTGACAGGCATAAAAGAAGATTTGAAAAGTTTTGTCTCCTTATATGACTTTGTAAAAATATCATTTCTTCTTACAGTTAACTACAATATCGATGAATGAAAGATTCAAAACAGAAATATAAAACTGTTGAGAACACAGAAAGAGATCCATGTATATATAAAAATTATTTTATGATCAACAGATATTTCAAATGAGTGTAAATAAACTATTCAATATATGCTTCAGTGTCTATTGGTTACATGGATCAAAGAGCTAAATAAAAATAATTAAAGTTTATTTCCCTTTCCTTCCCCCTCCTCTTTCCCTTCCTTTTCCTGAACATCTCAGTCCTAAAGGCAGTAAGAATGCAGACCAAAGCACATTTTCATAAGAACAGGCTGCCTGGCATGGAATGATTAAACTAGAAGGATTAAGGGCATGAGCTCAAGTGAGGTGAGAAGGGTAGAAACACAGAAGATGACAGAAGATGACCAACAGGGGTGCCTGGGAGGCTCAGTGGGTTAAAGCAACTGCCTTCAGCTCAGGTCATGATCACAGGGTCCTGGGATCAAGCCCTGCATCGGGCTCTCTGCTTGGCAGGGAGCCTGCCCGACCCCCACCCCACCCCACCCCCACCCCCGTGCCATGTTCTCTCTCTGCCTGCCTCTCTGCCTACTTGTGATCTCTGTCTGTCAAATAAATAAATAAAATCTTAAAAAAAAAAAGAAGAAGAAGAAGAAGATGACCAACAAAGAACATCTAGAGCCCAAATGAGGTGAGGAGGACACCCATGAATGGGAGTCACCTAGTGTGGTATGTGAGAGTCCAACAAGGATGAAGAGACTCCCCACATTGTGGGAAAGCCTGGTACAGGGTATTAGAACCTAAGGAAAGTGAGGAGAGCATTCATACAGGGACCTGCAAAGGACAATGAAAAGACCAAGAGAGATGTTTTAAGCAGGAGGAGAACTAGGGGAGCAGTGCATTCTGGAAAGGAGGCAGGAGAGAATTCCAATTTGGAGAACTACTCAGAGAGATCAAAGGATGTGCTAAGTTCAAGGCAGATAAAGCAACAGGTTATTGACATTTCCAACAAATATATTTTAGCCTAGAGGTATTATCAGAAATCACTTCTACTGGTTAATAACCTCCAGCATATACATTCCAGCCAAAATCCTGTCACTAATCAGTTGAGTTGACTTTTACCCCAAAGGACGTCAGAAGTTTCTTTAAGAAAGTTAGCAACTAATAATTGGGAATTTGTTAGGACCTTAATTCCTCAATTGCAAAACAATTAGAATACAATATTTTCTGTCTAAATCTCCTTTCCCAGTACACCTGGATGGTGCAGTCAGTCAAGCATTAGATTCTAGGAGCACCTGGGAGGCCAAGTCTGCTAAGCAACTGACTCTTGGTTTCAGCTCAGGTCATGAACTCAGGGTCATGAGATTGAGACCCCCTGCTCAGCATGCTCAGCTTGGATTCTGCTTGGTATTCTCTGTACCTCTCCCTCTGAACCTTCCCCTGCTCATATGCTCTCTCTCTTTCTAAAATAAATAAATAAAGCTTTTTTAAAAATCAGACTCTGAATTTCAGCTCAGGTCATGATTTCAAGGCCATGAGATCAAGCCCTGCATCAGCTTTTCCTTGGGTATGGAGCCTATTAAGATCTCTCTCCCTCTCTCTCTGCCCCACCACCACACTGTTCTTGGGTGTGCACACATTCTCTCTAAAAATAATAATAATAATAATAATAATAATAATAAAATAAAAATAATAAAAAAAATAAAAAACTTCTTCCCTTTCCATAAATAACACAAGAATGGTGTATTTGTGTGAAAATGTAAATATCTTATGCTATTTGTTAATTCAATGCACCTGTGACAATTAATAAAGCAAGCAGAGCATCAGTATTAAGTAAGCTCCTTGCTTCTTTTTTATAAGGACTTTTTCTGTTCACTTACATTTAGAGAAATGCACAGGTCATAAGTGAATAGTTTCATTAGTTCTACCAAGACCAACATCCATATAACCCACACCCAAATAAAATTAGAACACAGCCATACCCGTTTGTTTATGTTTTATCTATGAACAATTTCATGCTACAATGGTAAAGTTGAATAGTTGCGCTAGAGACAATATGATCCTCAAAGTCTAAAATATCTACTCTCCATCTCGTTACAGAAAAGGTTTGCCAAACACTGATAAGAGCATTCCATCACGGGGCACCTGGGTGGCTCAGTAGGTTAAAGCCTCTGCCTTCGGCTCAAGTTATGATCCCAGGGTCCTGGAATTGAGCCCACATCAGGCTCTCTGCTCCGCGGGGAGCCTGCGTCCCCTGCCCCCGCCTGCCTCTCGGCCTACTTGTGATCTCCATTCTGTCAAATAAATAAATAAATTCTCTTTTAAAAAAAAACAACAACAACATTCCATCACCCCTGAATATTCTAAGTGTTCTTCTCAAGTCAATACTCCTGCCCAGAGTAATCTTTTTTCCAACTTCTATCCCTATAATTTGGCTTTGCCTGTTCTTGAATTTTATTTAAATGACATAATACAGTATGTACTCTTGTGCCTAGTTTCCTTTATTCAGCATATTTCTGAGCTCCATCCACGTGACTACATCTATAAAATGTTGATTCCCTTTCCTTGCTAGTTAGTATTCCATTGTCTGAATATGCCATAGTTTCTATATCCATGGTCTATTGATCAATACCCAAAGTTTTCAGTTCTTGCTTATTATGAGCAATATAATTATGAATATGTTTGACTTTAAGTCCACTAAATTTTATTTTTGTCTCCTTTACCTCTTCTGCCTTTATATTTTTTTTTTATTTCCAGCATAACAGTATTCATTATTTTTGCACCACACCCCGTGCTCCATGCAATCCGTGCCCTCTATAATACCCACCACCTGGTACCCCAACCTCCCACCCCCCGTCCCTTCAAAACCCTCAGATTGTTTTTCAGAGTCCATAGTCTCTCATGGTTCACCTCCCCTTCCAATTTCCCCCAACTCCCTTTTCCACTCTAAGTCCCCATGTCCTCCATGCTATTTGTTATGCTCCACAAATAAGTGAAACCATATGATAATTGACTCTCTCTGCTTGACTTATTTCACTCAACATAATCTCTTCCAGTCCCGTCCATGTTGCTACAAAAGTTGGGTATTCATCCTTTCTGATGGAGGCATAATACTCTATCCCCAGGGATACAGGTCTGTGAATCGCCAGGTTTACACACTTCACAGCACTCACCAAAGCACATACCCTCCCCAATGTCCATAATCCCACCCCCTTCTCCCAAACCCCCTCCCCCCAGCAACCCTCAGTTTGTTTTGTGAGATTAAAAGTCACTTATGGTTTGTCTCCCTCCCAATCCCATCTTGTTTCATTTATTCTTCTCCTACCCACTTAAGCCCCCATGTTGCATCACCACTTCCTCATATCAGGGAGATCATATGATAGTTGTCTTTCTCTGCTTGACTTATTTCGCTAAGCATGATACGCTCTAGTTCCATCCATGTTGTCGCAAATGGCAAGATTTCATTTCTTTTGATGGCTGCATAGTATTCCATTGTGTATATATACCACATCTTCTTGATCCATTCATCTGTTGATGGACATCTAGGTTCTTTCCATAGTTTGGCTATTGTGGACATTGCTGCTATAAACATTCGGGTGCATGTGCCCCTTTGGATCACTACATTTGTATCCTTAGGGTAAATACCCAATAGTGCAATTGCTGGGTCATAGGGCAGTTCTATTTTCAACATTTTGAGGAACCTCCATGCTGTTTTCCAGAGTGGCTGCACCAGCTTGCATTCCCACCAACAGTGTAGGAGGGTTCCCCTTTCTCCGCATCCTCGCCAGCATCTGTCATTTCCTGACTTGGCAAGGGAAGCAAGGGCAAAAATGAACTATTGGGATTTCATCAAGATCAAAAGCTTTTGCACAGCAAAGGAAACAGTTAACAAAATCAAAAGACAACTGACAGAATGGGAGAAGATATTTGCAAATGACATATCAGATAAAGGACTAGTGTCCAGAATCTATAAAGAACTTAGCAAACTCAACACCCAAAGAACAAATAATCCAATCAAGAAATGGGCAGAGGACATGAACAGACATTTCTGCAAAGAAGACATCCAGATGGCCAACAGACACATGAAAAAGTGCTCCATATCACTCGGCATCAGGGAAATACAAATCAAAACCACAATGAGATATCACCTCACACCGGTCAGAATGGCTGCCTTTATATTTTCTAATATTTTAACTCTGCTATTCCAGATTCCTTCCTTCAAAGCCAGCTTTCTAATATAATTTACCTTCAGCCTAATGAAGTTTTAAAATAGATTAACAATTTTTTTAGTGATTTAGGTAGCCCAAGGACCAAAGGAATAATGTAATGATGTTCACTGTGCAATTCTGCTCCTTATAATACTAAGCCAAGATTGATATATACTCCATTTAGTTTAGTTTCATTACATGTTTCCATGAGTGTGATTTGATCAACAAGAAGAAAATATGTACACAATGCTAAACTGTTTTTCTGTTTTGTTTTTAAAAGCAGCTCAATGATCCGTGGAGTATGTACACTATAGAGAACATAAGGGGAAAAATACAAAATGGTACTTAACACTGATGTCAGGATTCACCTCATGGTTACAACTAATAATATTAATTTTTGCATTGTTCATTTTGCTTTAGAGCATATATCAAAGCCATCAATTTAACTAGAGGCATAGAAGCAATACAAACACAATTTTATGAGAAATACTTTTCATAAATAACAATGCATTAAAAAATATTGGAAACTGAGTAACAGTGCTGCTTTATTTTTTGACTTAATGGAATGAGAGAAGAACAACATTCAACCAGGATTGATTATACTGATAGTAAAGCTCTTAAATATGTCTTCCTTTCCCTTTGTGCTTACTACAAGCTAAGGAATGTTCTGTGAGGATTCATTAAAGAAAAAATGTCAGTCACAGCTTTAAGACCTTACTTTGGAAGGAGCTAATAAAAAGCAAATTGGAAGGTGAGGCTTCATTTTTGTTTTCAAATAAGTGATCTTAATTTTTCTTCTAATAGAAGAAGTTTAGTTTATTATAAATATACCCAAACCATTAATTTCTGCAGCATTCAGATAGAACCCAGCACTTCTTTTATACTAATGAACTTCTTTTAGATATTGCAGTACAGATCTGTAGATGTTATTTCAGCTTTTGTCTGTTTAAAAACTCTTAATTTCACCCTCATTTTTGAAGGATATTTTTGCTAGCTACAGAATTCAGGATTGACAGGATTTTTTTTTCACTTAAAATTCATTTAAAGATGCCAATATATTACCTCTTGGTCTCTTTGAATTACTTAAGAGAAGGTCAAGACCAGGACTAAGGTGAGAGATGTGAGGCATTTGCTGAGGTACACGATGGGACAGGATCTATGAGTGCAGTGCTGAGCTATTTTGGAACCTGAGGCAGAAGGAAAAATCGGTAATACCATCTCTGTCATTATTTAAAAATTTTAGATTTTGTTTATTATGGATTTTTTCACATAACTTTGAGTTTCATAAATACTGCACTAAAATGTTATTTATTAAATTGCTGAGTTTTTGGGGCACCCCTTTTTTGTGCCAAGGATAAGTTCCTCATTTGCGTCATTGGTCTCACCTTAGTTCTGAACCTCTGATATGAGAACGTTTAACAGGACTTACATTCTGAGTGTCTGGAAGTTTTGTCTTCCTTTTCTTATCTCCTCACATGTGTCAGCAAATCCCAAATGACTGTATTTCAGGGGTCCTGTTGAAAGCTTTTCTAACTCCTCCAAGCAGCAGATACTGCCTGATAATCAGTGTAAGGCTGGGAATGCTTGTGAGGTTTCTTCAGGGTAGATCTCTCAGCTTATCTCTCCCCAGTGGGCAAATTCTAGACTGCATACTCAATGTAAGGCCCAGAGTGATTCTCCATTCTCTTACTTCACCTTCAGACATCAACATGCCTAACACATCTGGGCCTCAGAGAGTGTCTCTCTAGTGACCTGTCTTAACCTTTCTTCTGAGGAGTCAGCAAAAAAGTCTATGGAGAAGAGTTGGCAGTTTAGTTCAGACTCCCCTGTGTGTTCACATTCCAGGAATTCTAAACTGTCACTGTCATTCTAGACCACATCCTGCCTTTAAAATTCATTTAAAATTCAGCTTTGTTCTTCTTGCCTACATCCACAGATGCTCCCTTCTGTTGTTTCTTCTATTCTACCATGAGTGAAATCAGCCATGGGTGCCTTTCTCCTAAGAAGGCTTGCCACTTCATAGATTTTCACATACGAGTTTTCTTTGAGAGCTTCTAATGGACTTAACCATGATTCTGTGGATTACGCAGCTCACTCTCATCATTACAGTGGGAAAAACATTCTCTTGAAGATTTCTACATCTAAAGTAGAAAGCAAAAGGCAACTTTGTTTGCTTTTATTACTCTTTCAATAACAACTGGACTGACTCTGATCCACTGTTTGAATCTTTTAGCCCTTGGATAACCATGATATCTGATACACCTGCCTTTGACTTAGTCTTGACCCCAATCTTTATGCATTCACGGCATTTAAATTAGGCATGCCTACCTTCTCATTCAAAGATCCTGCCTGGGATTTTTCTATCCATTCTTATTTTTCTTTGAATCTATACATAGTAGTACTAATTACTAGTAGTTGCTTAATAAATATTGATCTGACCCTTGACAGTTTGAATCTGTTGCTCCCAAATTCCTTGCTCATTCCTCTTCCATGTATATTCTGAACCAACATCCTTCTTTACACAGCTCTCTCCAGATTTTCTGAATCCTTCCTTTTTTCTCTGTCATGCTCAGGATCCATTTACAGCTTAGTGGACATGACCAGGCATGGCTGAGAGGAACCAGAGATACCAGGCAGATCCATGATGTCAGCAGATATGCCAGGCAGATTTCTTAGGTGAACACAGCATAACCACAGAAAAGTCTGCACACATACACACAAGAGGAAAAGTTAGAGAGGCTTAGCATTCAAAGACAGGACATAAAGACCTGGAAAGAAAAAAGGAAGTCTGGACTATATGTCTAAATGAACTGTGTAGAATTCACCAGTGAAGTCAGCTAGTCTTTGGGTTTTCTTTGCTGGTTTTTGATTACTGATTCAATTGATCTCTTTACTTATTATAGGTCTGTTCAGGTTTTATACTTCTTCAGTCAATTTTAGTGGCTTCTATGTTTCCAGGAACTTGTCCATTTCATGTAGGTTATCTAATTTGTTGGTGTGTGATTGTTCATAGCATTTTCTTATAAATCTTTCTATTCCTTTTTTAAAGATTTTATTTATTTATTTGATGGAGAGAGAGAGATCACAAGTAGGCAGAGAGGCAGGCAGAGGAGGCAGGATCCCTGCTGAGCAGAGAGCCCAATGTTGGGCTCGATCCCAGGACTCTGAGATCATGACCTGAGCTGAAGGCAGAGGCTTAACCCACTGAGCCACCCAGGCACCCCATCTCTTATTTCTGTAAGGTTGGTACTAATATCTCCACTTTCACTTCTAGTTTTATTAATTGTGTCTTTTCCCCCCATTGGCTAGTGTAGCTAAAGGTTTGTCAAATTTGTTGCTATTTTTCAAAGAACCAACTTTTGGGGTCATTAACTCTCCCTATTATTTTTCTAACATATATTTTAATAATCTCAAATCTTTATTATTTTCTTCCTTCTGCTAGCTTTGGATCTAGTTTGTACTCTTTTTCCTAATTTCTTAAGGTGTACAATTATTGAGATCTTTTAGTTCCCTCATGCAGTTTTTGCTGCAGGTCATAAGTTTCGGTATGTTGTGTTTTTGTTTTCATTTGTCTCAAAACATTTCCTGATTTCCTTTGTGATTTCTTCTTTGACCCAGTGATTATTTAAGAGTATTACTAATTCATACTTCATGAATTATTTTGTTTTTCTTTTGTTAATGATCTATAATTTTTTTCAGTTGTGGTCAAAGAACATGCTTTGTATGGTTTCAATGATTTTAAATTTATTGAGACATTTTGTGACTGCTGCTGATCTGGGAAGTGGGGGATGGTAGGTAGGTAAGTAAAAGTGCCAAACAATGCTATATTACAAAAATCTAGTGGCTTACTTCTGCATTTAGCATTCCTCTGTTTGTTATCTGGTTTTTAACATGTTCTAGAGTTCTGTAAAGTTCATTCACACAATTTTTACAAACATAATCATTGTTTTATTTATTTTTTTAAGATTGTATTTATTTATTTGACAGTGTGTTTGAGAGAGAGATCGAAAGTAAAGCAGAGAGGCAGACAGGGTGGGAATGGGGGAAGCAGGCTCCCTGCTGAGCAGAGAGCCCAATGCAGGGCTTGATCCCAGGACCCTAGAATCATGACCCAAGCTGAAGGCAGAGGCTCAACCCACTGAGCCACCCACCACCCCCATAATCATTGTTTTAAAAGAGAAACAGAGTTTTAAACCTCCTTACTTTGCTATTGTCAGTCCTTTATGATATTCTGATTTTCATGCATCTTACTTTTACACATGTCATAAGCCCCCAAATACATTTTATTATTTTGTTTAAAGTCAATTATCTATTAAAGAAATTAAGATAATAAGAAAAATCCTTAATGTTTACCCACATAGTTACCATTTCTAGGGCTTTTCATTCCTTTATGTCTATTCAGGTTTCCATTTGGCATATATCTTTTTTTTTCCTGCCTGTAGAGCTTCCTTTAACATTTCTTATAGTGTGGCTATTCTGGTGAGTTTAAGTAGTTTGATTATCATGTGCCTTGAGATAGTCTTCTTCATGTTCTTATGCTTGGAGTTGTTGAGCTTCTTGGAGCTGTAGATTTACAATTTTCAAATAACTTGAAAAAACTAGTCATTACTTCAAATTCTTGTTTGTTTGTTTGTTTTCCTCTCTATCTTCTTTCCTCTTACTCCAATTGAACGTATATTGGGCCACCTGAAGTTGTCCCACAGCTATCTGATGCCCTATTAAATAGTTTTTTCAGTATTATCACTCTGTTTTATTTCAGGTCATTTTTATTGCTATGTCTTCCAGCTTACTAATTTTTCTTCTGAAGGGTCTAGTCTGCTGCTATTTTTTGTTGTTGTTGCAGACATTGGTTTTTATTACCTCTAGAAGTTTAATTTGGGTCTTTTGCATATTTTCCATGTCTCTCCCTCACATGTTTCTGCTTTCCTCTACCTTCTCTATCATATGGATATATTGGTAGTAACTGTTTTAATGTCCTTGTCTACTGATTCTATCATCCATGATATTTATGGGTCTGTTTCAGTTGGTTGATTTTTCTTCTCATTGTAAATAGTATGTCTGGTGGTTTTTGATGTTGTGAATTTTGCTTTGCTGGGTCCTAGATATTTTTTGTATTCCTATAATAGTACTGAGCTTTGTTATAGTGTTTCATCACACTATTGAGGCAATTAGTTTAAGGCTTATCTTGTTCTTCTGCTATCTTTACCTAATACCCCATGAATGGTTCTATATTCTACTCTACCCTGTTCAATCACTGGTTATTTCTGGCTCTCTGGAAGCTCTGGTGATAGTGTTCCTTTCAGACAGTTATTTCCCTAGTTTGGGGTAGATTACTTACGCATATGCCCTGAGTATTTAGAGCATTTAGCTAACCACTTTGAAGTGAACCTTTTACAGTTATCTGGAACTTTTTCTTTGTGCAGCTCTTTCCCTTCTGGTACGCAGCTCAATGAATTCTAGCTGCCTTGGCCTCCCCAATCTCCCAAGACTATCTGTTCAGCTCAAGCAAACCCAGGGTTTTGCCTGGGTTCCCACTCCCTGAACTGTGGCCTAAAATCTCTCAAAAATGTAACCTTGGGCAATTTCAGGGCTCATCTAATTTGTTTCCCCTCTTTCAGAGGAATCCCCTCTTTCAGCAATTCCCTCAATCGTGGGCTTGCACTACATAATGTTATGTTTGAAACCCATTATTCCATATATTTTGTCTGTTTCTTTTATTTGTTTCAGGCAGGGAATAAATCTGGTCTCTGATATTTTATTTTTTCAAAAGCAGAATTTCACCAAACATGTAATTCAGGTCAATGGAGAAAAAGATGAATTATTCAATAAATATTGTCAACAAATCTTAATCAGGGTTCTAATTTGCAATCATAGAAACCAACTGAGACAGTTTTAACAAAAATGTATTAAACAATATTAAGTAGATTAAAATTTTTTCTATAAGGGTCATTGAGTTGAGCATTGAGGTGAAGCATTTAAAAACTAAGTTAGTCTGTTCAGCTGCCCACAGAATGGTCACACCTTTTCTTGCACTGGTATCACACTTTACAACATAGATGTGCTGTTGCTGCTGCTGACTTCTTATCTTTCTGCTGTGCTTTATCATCCTCCTCAGGAACTACATTGGGTAGTAGTACCTGCTTCCCCGTGATGCTCTCTAAATCTCTAAATTTCCAAATCAAGACCTCACTTGTACATGCCTAGTTGATGAAGTCTAGGTCATGTGTCTTTCTCTTAACCACAATATAAGTTGGGTAATTGAATGTTGCCTCATACTTTGAGGAGGCAGGGCACCTAACATAAGAACATTCCCAAATATAGAAATGAGATTGAAATGACACTGGGTGACCACAAATATGACATATGATCCCGCAGTAGAAACTGGATAGTTTTTACAAAAAGATAAAGTTGAATCCCTACCTCATCTTTTACACCAGAAGTTGAAAGATTTAAGCCGGGAAAAATAAAACTATAACAGTACTAAAAGAAAATGAAGGATTTAAAGTTTTAAAAGTAACTATTTTTTTTTTTTGCATCTCTATCTTTTCATCAAATAATTGGGCTTAAAGATTTTAAATAAACATTATATTAGACCAATGAAATGTTGATGACCTATGAAATGAACATAAATCCAACTCAATGACTCTACTTTAGGAGTAAGCTATATTAATAGCATCTGGGAGGTGTTCCAAGGACTCTACAAAGCTTCTCATCTGTTTGACAAAGTATCTACAAACAATTGACTGTGTTTCTGGGTCCTACCCCCTCGGGTCTCTATTTTTGTCATCACATACATTTCCCATGGAGCCTTTTTAGCCTCTAAGAGCTTGCTGGGGGTGAAAGGATCTTAATTGTGGTGTTACTAACTGCTGCTGAAAGTTCTTAATTACATTGGTCAAACAGCAGACACAAGGAGAGACACAGGTACAGTGAAAATAACCAGGGCTTTAACTCATGTGTGAACCCTGGGTTTTGCCCTGACTCCATCATTTATTGGATGATTGAGTACATTATCTAATCTCTGCGAGTCTCCTTTCCTCACAGATAAGATTGCTGCAGTAATACCTACCACACACAGTTATGTGTGTGTGTATCTGTATAAAATAAATTAATTCATAACATATGTATTTATATGTTATTTTCATTAATTGATGAAAATTAATTATTATCCATCATTTGTTATTATTTGTTATTAGCAAAATTAAAATTATAAATACATATTTTCACAAAATGAGATATGTTCAATTATGTATATTTTAATGCATATGTATGCTCAACAGTATTTATAAAATTAATTTTAAAATAGCAAAGTATTATAAAACTTTGGAAAATTACCCTTCTGATAGGTCAAGGAAGACAGGGTTTGCACTGTGGAATAGTAAACATGATTACATAAGGCAGAGAGTCATACATTTTAAACTAACAAGGACTCAGAGTTGAATTGTTGAGATCAAGAAGTTAAGAAAATTAAGTTAGTAAAAAATTTTCATTCTCAGTGATTTTTAACAGTGATAACTTTTCATAACTCTATCTCATTTGCCTAAAGTGAGAGAGTCATTCCCCTCATTTCTTATCATAAAGTTCTGGAAAGTAAAACAGGTTTTATCCATTCCATATTTAGGGGAAACACAAGTTTTGTTCTTGCAGTTCTTGGTTCAAAAAGAGCTATAGGGAAGTAATATCTGACCTTGGAAAGTTGAGGAAATATTTATGAAAAAAACAAATTATTGAACAAACTGCCCCAAATATCTTTCTTGTTTAAACATCTTCTTATTTCCCCCCAAAATCATATTTTGGCTTATTTGACTTAGCTGAACTTGACTGTTAGAACCAACAATAAGGTGAATTTGAAGACATAGTTGCCATGATGTGAGGCTCTAGAAAAGTGAAATAAATCCTCTTATTGATCCACTTATCTGCTATATGGCATTTTCAAAACCATCTTTTATACCATTACACACCATTTAGAATAGCCAAAACCCAAAACACTGACAATACCAGATGCTTGTGAGGATGTGGAACAACAGGAACTCTCTCATTCATTGCTGGTAGGAAGGAAAAATGATATGGCCACTTCGGGATACACTTTGGCAGTTTCTTAAAAAACTAAGCATACTGTTACCATGGGATGAGCAATTTGCTCCTTGGTATTTTCCAAAGGAGTTGAAAACTTATGTCCACATGAAAACCTGCTCACAAATGTTTGTATCAGTTTTAATCATAACTGCCCAAACTTGAAAGCCACCAAAATGTCCTTCAGCAGAAAAATGGATAAATAAACTGTGGTATATCTAAACAATCGGCACTTCAAAAGGAATGAGCTATGAAAAGACATGGAAGATTCTTAAATGCATTTTACTAAGTAAAAAGAAGCTAATCTGAAAAAGTTACATTCTGTATGATTCCATCTGTGTGGTGTTCTGGAAAAGGCAAAACTATGGAGACAGTAAAAAGATCAGTGGTTGCTGGGAATGGGGGAGGGGAGGAAGAGGGATGAATGGGTAGAGCATATAGTATTTTTAAGGCAGTGAAAATACTCTGTATGATACCATAATGATGGATGCATGACATTCTACAAAGTCATATACGTTGTACATAAAATGTACAACACCAAGAGTGAACATAATGCAAACTATGGGTAATTATGATGTGTCAGTGTAGGTTCCTCAGTTGTAACAAATGTACCATGGTTTGGGGGAATGTTAGTAAGGTGGAATAATAACTCCTGGTCACCTTTGAATCACTCCAGTGCCGCATCTCTGACCTTCCCAAAGTAACCCTTCATTCTCCTGCCCTCAGGGCTCAGAGATTAGGGTGGGTATGTGGGGTGGGGGAATAGTCAACAGAGGGGGTGATGAATGCTAGGATGGCCAAGTACAGGCTTCAGTCCAAGCCCCAGTTTTGTGGAAGAAGTGACACTGCAACTGTTTGCCAGGCAAAGACAGGATGGAGAGACAATTTTATGCCAAGGGAAGAGCATATACAAAGGCCCAGAGAAAGGAAGCTAAAAAGTTTTACTGGCCCAGATAGAAAGGGGATTTGAGCCATGTCAGGGAGTTTGGACTTTATGCTGAGAGCAAACAGCATCCATTGAATGGTTTCAGCAAACTTAAGCAGATCGTGAGTTATAAAATGGAAGATATGAGAACAGCAGCAAAGATAAGTCAGGAGATTGTTCTCTTAAATGAGATAGGAGATGATGGTGGCTTGATCTAGGTTAGTGACAGAGGAGGTGGAGAGTAATGGAAGAGCTTGGAAAACAATAAGGAATGATCAGTAGGACTTGGTGATGCATAAAGAGGGGCTAAAAGTATAAGAGGAATGCAGGATGATTCCAGGTTTTCTGGCTTGAGCCATGGGGTAGATGGTGACCCAATCCCATGAGATGGGAGACAGGTGAAAAAGCTGGTTTACTGTATATATGAGTTGATCTAAAGACACTTACAGCTTATTTTTTTTATTTCTCAGCTACAGCAGAGTCATTTAATGTTTAACAAAGATTAGCTGAACCTCTACTATGTGCCAAGCCTTGTTCCAGGCACTAGGGTATGGTAAGAAATAAGGCAGAAAAAAATTCTTGTCCCCCTGGTGCTTGCATGTCAGTGGGGAGATAGGGGAAAACAAATTTCTATATTATACAAAATCAGAAGATGGTAAGTGCTATGAATAGGAAAAGGGGGCTAGAATGGGGTTCTAAGTGAGAAGGTGACATCTGGACAAAGACCTGAGGATGTGTGGGAACATGCATGTGAGTACCTGAGGAAAGAATGTTCCCAGGAGAGGGACCAGCAAGTGCCATCAGGCAGAGGTGTCCCTGGAATGTCCCACGGAGGCCAAGGTTGCTGCAGCAGAGTGAGTAAAGAGGGCTAAGGCTAACAGGTAACAGAAGGCCAGTGTTGGTCCTCATGGGCACTGTAAGAATTTGGATTTTAGTCTGAGTGAAATGGGAAGGCACTGGAAGGTTTTCAGACTAAGAGAGAGATGACCTGACATATGTTTGGTCAGGATGCTCCTTGGGGCAAGAGCAGAAGTTTGGAGTCCAGTGAGGAGGCTACCGCTGTGGTCCAGGTAGGAGATGAAGGTAGAAGTGGAGGTGATGGGAGGCAGTCAGATGATAGATGTATTTTGAAATCTTTGTGATGGATTGCATGTGAGGTGTAAGAGAAAGAAAAGAGTCACAGGCACAACCCACACTGACATACTGCCCCATCTTTACATAGTGGCCTTACTTGCAGATGCTCTTCATGAATGGCATTCCCTTGGTGCCTGTGCTCACTTCTGTGGTTCACCACAAAGTCTATTTCCATGAGAATTTGAGCTTGATGGTGCCAATTATGGTATCTTTAACATCACCACAAAATAACTGATGCATGTTCTGTATCCTCTTAACATGACCCTCATGAAGCAGGTGCTTTTATTCTTAGATGTTACATAATATTTTGAAACATTTAACTCTTTTATTCTCCCTGAATTTTCCCCTTTTTCTTTCTTCTGTGGAAGTCCCTGACCGCATACCATTAAACTGAGGAGTAATATAATCTGTTGGCAAAAGTAAAGTAGATTGGTTTGAAGTAGAAGCTTTAAGAACTAGCCCAAGGTTCTCCACATCTCCTTTCCCTCTGCCACAGTGACCTACAATATTCCATATAGAGGCTGCTCCACCAGCATGGGTCCTGAGGTGAAAAGAACATGGAATACAGCCTCATCCTCAAAAAACATGTAGCATGAGGGAGAAATAACCTTTGCTCCTATAAGCCATTGAGATTTGGGACTCATTTGTTACTACTGCAGAACCTAGCCTATCCTGACTGATTTGGTGATACCTACTAACCACTCAGCAGGGCTGCTGAGATTCTGGGCCTCAAACCTGGGTAGTGTAGCTGCAGTTATTGCACCCATAGCAAAATGTAACACTACTTCTTTAATAATAATAATAATTATTATTATATCTTAAACTAGAACACATATCGTGACTAACTGTTGAAATCCTTAAGATGTAATGGATCCTGCAACACCAGCCCTCTTGGGTTTAAGTGTTATTCCTTCATGGAATCCATGCCTAAATCTGCAGCATACAATCTTTGGGTGGCTCATCTTTCAACCTTAGCACTCCAGTTTTACTTTCTCTTCTACTCAGCAGGGAAGCCACACTTGCTGCCGGTCAACTTCTTCTAAGATAGAAGACTTTAAAATCATAGCAACACAACATGTGTGTCTCATTGCCAGGCTTTCCAAATGATTATCTTCTCTTTATCACTTTGCTTCTGCAGCTGAGCAAAAAGAAGCCTGAAGAGTAACACTGCCTCTTTATATAAACACAAAAGTTGCAACACACAGCAACTCAGACAAGCAACATACAAAACTTTTTTTTTTTTTTAACCTCATTTTTGTTTTAAGCCTCTACTTTCCAGAGTGCTATAAACTCCAGTGCAGGGTTGCATCTTAAACAGTATATCCTGGATGTATTTCTAAGTTAGTAGATACAGATTTACAGAATGACCTTCTTAATTCCCATCACTTCCCTGGTTGGACTTCTCCACTGACTTCTGTCTTAGTCTGAGTAAAACCCAACTCTTACATCCCTTTGCCTGTACATCCCTTTGCACTGGTCTGTCACTCTGGTCTCTTCTCCTACCTCCTGGTACCATCCACACAGGCCTTCAGTCACTTCCTAGACTCATAGCCTGGCTTCCAAGTAGAATGGTGCCACCTGCAGTCGAATCTGGAACTCTGTTCTCCCTGATCTTCCCAAGACTGGCTTCTCCTACTGGAGTATGTCTCAACTTAGCATTTATTTCCAGAAAGGGCCTTCCATGACTAGCCCTTCTCAACACTGCCTGTCCTTTCTCCCGCACCTTTGAGGAACACACTTGCTTATGGAATTTATCATTACCTGAATTTACCATGTTGATTTATTTACTTATTTATTATCCATCTCTCCCCCCTTCCCCACACACACCAGACAAGGAAGAAACGCATGTCTTGTTAACTACAGAAAATCTGGTGAAAACCCCTGCAGGTTTACCCGACACATGGTAAATGCTCAAGCTTAGGAATATTATTAATATTCTAAAGAGCATTGATACATATTGTCAAAATGCTTTCCAAAAAAACTGGACAAGTTCTATCCTTCCCCTGCACCCTTGATAGTATTGGATAAGATTTACAAATTCTAATTTGCCATTGACCAAATTTGAATCCTACTATTTAAAATCTGCTTTTTTTTGATTACTAGTAAGGCTAAACATTTCTTACCCTTTTTCTAAAAATCATTTATTCATATCCTTTTTCCATTGGCCAGTTAGGGAGTTAGTGCTTGTCATACTAATGTACATACCTTCTTTATAATGAAAGCTAGAATTTTAAAGATAAATGACCTTCTGGGAGCTTGAGTCTATTTTAAAACTTAGGCCCATAATGGGGCACCTGGGTGGCTCAGTTTGGTTAAGCCTCTGCCTTCGGCTCAGGTCATGGTCTCAGGGTCCTGGGATGGAGCCTGCATGGGGCTTTCTGCTCAGCGGGGAACCTGCTTCCCCCTCTCTCTCTGCCTGCCTCTCTGCTTGCGCCTCTCTTGCCTCTCTGTGTGTCAAGTAAATAAAGAAAATCTTTAAAAAACGAAAAGACAACATAGGCTCATATTTAAAACATGGGCCTCCAGTGAGGAGGCCCAAGATGAAAACATGCATACCAAAATGGCTTGTTTTGTTTTGTTTATTTGTTTGTTTTCATTATGGGGGTGCATTCCTAGTTCATAAGCCATGTCAAGGGGATTATTACAGGGGTAAACAAAATACTTTTCAATACGGTAAAATACCCTAATGAAAACAGAGATAGAAACCTACAGTGAGCCTGGTAGATAAGCAGAAGTCTTAGAGCAGGCTTCAAAATAAGACTGAAGGTGAATTTCAAAGGGAATTGCAAATCGAGGTCTCTTTATGAAACCAGCATTAGATGAAGTTACAATTAATAATATTAAAGCTAATTTAAAAGGTAAGGTGACTATTACTTCTATTTATTTTTTATTAATTCATTTAAATAATGCTTATTAACTCTGTACACTCAAGCCATTTTTTTTTTAAGGTTTTATTTATTTATTTGACAGAGAGAGAGATTACAAGCAGGCAGAGAGGCAGGCAGAGAGAGAGGAGGAAGCAGGCTCCCTGCTGAGCAGAGAGCCCGATGCGGGGCTCGATCCCAGGACCCCGAGATCATGACCTGAGCCGAAGGCAGCGGCTTAACCACTGAGCCACCCAGGCGCCCCCACTCAAGCCATTTTAATGAAAAGTTGACTTGGTGGGTATTTTGTATCTGCCCCTCCAGATTTGCCACTTCCTATTTTCATGCCCCAGGAGGTTGACCCTCCTGTTGGAAAGGAGATTGGAGGATATGAGGAGAGAGCAGTTGGAGTGTTTACTCCCCAGGCTCTTCTTTCCCTGCTGGACTCTGATTTAACTACATTCCTTTAGTGGAGGTCCCATCTCCTACTGGGTGGCCCTCTTCTACAACCACAGCTGCCCCTTCCAGGCCCCAGTAACGCGTTCCTCCTCTTGCCCCTTGACCGGAGGGGCATGATGGCTCTAGTTATTTCTAGCCTGAAAGTACTGTCCTTGTGGTCAAACTTAACCCTGTCCTCACCCTGTAAATATTTCCTTCATTACATGCTCCTCAGTGATCCCACTTGAACCTGCAACTTGCTGCCAGGATCTGGACTGATAAAGGATGTTCCTTATTAAAAAGAAGGAAGAAAAGAAGAAAGGAAGGAAGGAGGGAGGGAAGAGGTACAAATTTAATAGTCCCCTGTTAGTTTACTACTACCAGTTAGTAGAATTATAGAGCATAAAAAGAGGAAATAATCTCTTAACAATTAGATTTACAAGCCTCAGTAATGACAAACCTAATGACATGTTTGCCTGTTTTCCTTGCAGAGCTTTACTTCTATTGTGTCCCTGTACCTCTCTTTGTTATGTATGTTGGCAGAGTCAGCTAGTTGTCTCTGCATATCCATTATCCTCTTTTAGTAATGGATCCCCAAGTTTTAGCTGGGCCCATAGCTGTCCAGCTCAAGGTTAAATGTCTGATCCTTCCCTGTAATTAGATGTGGCCATGTGACTCCAGGTCATGCCTTTAAAAGGAAGGCATGACTACCACTTCCTCCTCTCCCCTTCCTGCTGGATGGACTGTTATAGGGTGGCCAAACAATCCCTGTTTGTACAGCTTCCTGAGACTCAGGACTTTTAGAGTTAAAACTGGGAAGATCTCAGGCAAATGGGGGCAAGTTGGCAACCCTACTTATAGGTACAATGGTAGAGACTGGAGTAGTCATTTTGGAAGCTGTTGAACCCCTGACCCTCTCATATCATTGAAAAATATACTCTCATTTTGTTCAGGCTCTTGTTATTTCAGTTTCTCTTACAGTGCCAAACCCATATCCCAATGAATTCATGTTTTTTTTCCTTTTCTTTTTCCCCCTTTCCCTTCTCCTCCTCCTCTCCTCGTTTGTCCCTCTCTCCACTTCTGTCATCTTCTCCTTGAGGGCGTGTGCTCCCCACTGGAATATGATAATGGTTTTCGTTAAATTTACTCAAGTTTTTATTTATGTTGTATTTTTATTTTTATTTGTTTATTTATTTATTTTTGTCAGAGAGAATGAGCACAGGCAGAGTGGCAGGCAGAGGCAGAGGGAGAAGCAGGCTCCCTGCTGAGCAAGGAGCCCAATGTGGGACTCGATCCCAGGACACTGGGATCATGACCTGAGCCGAAGGCAGCGGCTTATCCAACTGAGCCACCCAGGTGTCCCTGTATTTTTATTTTTTTAAGATTTTATTTATTTATTTGACAGAGATCACAAGTAGTCAGAGAGGCAGACAGAGAGAGAGAGAGGAAGAAGCAGGCTCCCTGCTAAGCAGAGAGCCCGATGTGGGGCTTGATCCCAGGACTCTGGGATCATGACCTGAGCCGAAGGCAGATGCTTTAACCCACTGAGCCACCCAGGCGCCGTATGTTGTATTTTTAAAAGGTGGCCCATTAAACACATAATTACCATATGACCCTGCAACCCTACTCTTGGGATTATACCTCAAATAAGTGAAAAGGGATGCTTGAACAAAAACTTCATAGATGAATGTTTATAGTAGCACTATTCACAATAGCAAACGTTGGAAACAATCCAAATGTCCAACAACCGATGAATGGATAAACAAATGTGGTATGCCCATTTGATGGAATATTATTTGGCTACAAAAAATAATGAAGTACTGATACACACTACAATATGGATGGACTTTGAAAATACTGTACTAAGAAGCAAAAGACCACATATTTTGTCTCCACTTACATGAAATACCTGAATATGACATTCTACATAGAAGTAGATGACTGGTTGCCAAAGGTTGGAGGAGAAGGAAATGAGGAGTGATTGTTTAATGGGTACAGGATTTCTTTTGCAGTGATGAAAATGTTCTGAAACTACATAGTGGTGATGGTTGAACAACACTGTAAACATACTACTGCCATTGAATTGTACACTTTAAGACGGTTGAGATGGTGAACTTTATGTTAAGTGAATTTTACTACATACACATGAGTCTCTGTAAGTGCAGCTGTGAAAGCTGAGGAAGCTGGTTGAGTTTCCTTCCTCCGTCCAATAGGTTCTTCTCACCATTTTACCTTTCTTACAAATTCCTAGAGAACCAGGGCAGTAACATACCCAGAGCATGGTGTTCCCTTGACTTTCACCATAAGCCACTGGACCCTACTCCTCTTTTTTTGGGAAGGCTCTCTGTTTGCCCCTGGACTGGGTGCTGGGCACTGGGCACTATTTAAATATGTCAAAAGTCAGAGGAATATTCCCAACTGCAGAGGTCTAACATGGTAGAAGGTCCTCAGCAGTAGACATAAATAATCCACCCCTAATACAAGTTAGGGCTTAAAGAGTTAGGGCATTTTAAGATTGATACTAGATTAATCCTTATAGGGGATATGATTGAATAATGGTCTCCTAAAGACATCCATGTCTTAATCCCCAGAACTGTAAATATATATATACACACACACACACACACACATACATACACACACACGCACACACACACACACACTTTTTTACATGGCAAAATGATTCTGTAGATATAATTAAGTTAAGGATCTTGAGATGGAGAGATTATCCTGGACTGTCCAGGTGGACCTGATGTAATCAAGAACCCTTGGTGTGGGGATAGGGTGGGGTTGGTTTAGGAGGGTCAGAGAAGGAGATTGTGACTACAGAAGTGGGTGAGAGATGGGGGTGTGGGAGAGAGAGAGAGAGAGAGATGGCTTCTAGAGGCTGGAAAGCACAAGCAAACAAATTCTCCCCTACAGTCTGCAGAAAGAATTTAGCTCTGCCGATATCTTGATTTTAGGACTTCTGAGCTCCAGAAATGTAAGATAATAAATTTGTGTTATTTTGGGGTGCCTGGGTGGCTCAGTCATCCAAGCTTCCAACTCTTGGTTTCAGCTCAAGTCATGATCTCAGGGTTGTGAGATTGAGCCCCACATTCAGCTCTCTGTTCAGCTCTGAGTTTGCTTGGGATTTTCTCTCTCCCTCTGCCCCTACCCTCTCTCTCTTTCTCTCTCTCTCTCTCTCTCTCTCTCTCACTCACACACACACAAATGAAATAAAAATTTTTTTAAAAATTTGTGTTATTTTAAGCCAAAGAAAGGAAGGAAGCAAGCAAGGAAGGGAGGAAGGAAGAAAATGGCATGGTTGAAACTTTTCTGATTCTCTTTCAAGAAATCTTAACATCTCTAAAAAATATATTTTTTTCATGTATAGCTGTAAAGCAAATGTACATTTTTCCTCCTAGTGAGCTAATGATAAAGGCTATCCGTTGTGGGTTGCTTTTAACATAATTTGTAAGCTTTAGCTTGTGGAATCTTTCAAATAGCATTATAAGGCAGTTATATTATTCTTACTTTTCTTGTAAGAAACCCAAGCTTGAGAAAGGTTAGGAAATTTACCTAAGAGCATGTAGCTAAGAAGAGTGAGTGAATCTTCATTTGAAGCTGGTGTATTAATATACCACTGTCCTATACTGTCTGTGACCCTCAGTGTAAAATGATAGCCCATTATTGACTGCTGCAGCTGTGATGGGCACATACAAGCAGGTGAAGGGGCCTCCTGGCAGCCCAGTTGGTTTGACAGATTTAGTCATCAGCTGCTCAGTACTCCAGTGAGTTGCTCCTGGAGCATCCTCTGGGGGGTCCCACCCCCTTTCGCTGCTCCCACACTGGACCCCCTTTTCACTTCCCTGTAGGGCTGCTTCAGACCGAAATTCCTGCTTAAACACTTACTCTTGACCATATGTGATGAGGATGTTTTTCCTTATTAAGGATTTAGTCTGAAATACTTTTATTTGTGTACTTTTGTATTGTCTCAGTATTTTTTAATCCAATTTATGTTGCTTTGAATTATTTTAAGTGATATTAGTTTTTCACTTTTAAGTCTTTATCAGTTTTCTAGTTTTAGCTTTATGATCTTTTTGTATTTCTTTGCTTTTAATCTTTTAAGACTTTTAAACTTTTATTTGTATGCATTTAAATGATATCTTATTTTTCTAACATTGTGTTTAATTTTTCATCTTTTTTCGCTTTTCTTTTTTCTTTCTTTCTTTTTGTTTTTTTGGAGGGGGAAGGGGTAGAGGGAGAAGGAAAGAGAATCTTTTTTTTTTTTTTTTTTTAAAATTTTATTTATTTATTTGAGAGAGAGACAGTGAGAGAGAACATGAGCGAGGAGAAGGTCAGAGGGAGAAGCAGACTCCCCAAAGAGCTGGGAGCCCGATGCGGGCCTCGATCCCGGGACTCCAGGATCATGACCTGAGCCGAAGGCAGTCGTCCAACCAACTGAGCCACCCAGGTGCCCGAAAGAGAATCTTTTTAAAAATTTTTTTATTTTTTTAATTTCTTTTCAGTATACCAGAATTCATTGTTTATGCACCACACCCAGTGCTCCATACAAAACGTGTCCTCCATAATACCCACCACCAGACTCACCCAACTTCCCACCCCCCGCCCTTTCAAAACCCTCAGATTGTTTTTTCAGAGTCCACAGTCTCTCATGGTTCATCTCCCCCTCCAATTTCCCTCAACTCCCTTCTTCTCTCCATCCCCCCATGCCCTCCGTGTTATTTCTTAGGCTCCACAAATAAGTGAAACCATATGATAACTGACTCTCTCTGCTTGACTTATTTCAATCAGCATAATCTCTTCCAGTCCCGTCCATGTTGATACAAAAGTTGGATATTCATCTTTTCTGATGAAGGCATAATACTCCATAGTGTATATGGACCACATCTTCCTTATCCATTCGTCTGTTGAAGGGCATCTTTGTTGGAAAGAGAGAATCTTAAGCAGGCTTGATATCCAGCACAGAGCCAGAGTCGGGGATCAATCTCACGACCCGAGATCCTGACCTGAGCCAAAATCAAGAGTTCATAGTTTAACCAATTGAGCCACCCATATGCTCCCTCTTAATCTTCTTGTAAACTGTTTTTCTCCCTTTAATCTTTTTATTTTCTTTCTTTTTTTTTTTTTTACCCTGCTATACTCTAGCAGTCACTATTTTATTCTCAATATTTTTGATCTTTTGGTTTTACTTGTTTCAATTTTTAAGAAATTCTTTACATTTTAAATTAATTAGTTTCCATATACCTGAGAATGGGCTAATATTTAACATACATTTAAAAAAAAAAAAAAGGTTGCAGAACTCAACACTAAAAAACCAAAATCATTCTATTAAAAGAATCGTCAGAATATCCGAATAGACATTTTTCCAAAGAAAACATGCAGATGGACAATAGACACATGAAAAGATGCTCAACATCACTCATCTTCAGGGAAATGCAAGTCAAGACCACAAGGAGAGATCATCTCACACCTGTTAGAGTGGCTAGTATCAAAAAGATAAGAAATAACAAACATTGCAGAAGATATGGAGGAAAGAGTACCTTTGTGTACTGTTACTGGGGATCCAAATTGGTGCAGCCACTATGAAAACAGTATAGTTTCCTCAAAAAATTAAAAATAGAACTACCACACAGTCCGGTAATTCCACTTCTGGGTATTTATCCAAAGAACACAAAAACACTAACTTGGAAAGATATATGCAATCTATGTTTATTGAAGCATTATTTACAATAGGCAATATATAAAAGCAACCCAAGTGTTCGTCGATAGATAAATGGATAAAGAAGATGTGTGTGTATGTGCATGCACGCTCTTGCAATGGAATATTACTCAGCCATAAAAAAGAATGAAGCCGGGGTGCTCGGGTGGCTCAGTGGGTTAGAGCCTCTGCCTTCTGCTCAGGTCATGGTCCCAGGGTCCTGGGATCAAGCTCCGCATCAGGGTCTCTGATCAGTGGGGAGCCTGCTTCCCTTCCTCTCCCTCTGCCTGTCTCTCTGTCTACTTGTGGTCTCTGTCTGTCAAATAAGTAAATAAAATATTAAAAAAAAAAAAAAGAATGAAGCCTTGGCATTTGTGACAACATGCATAGACCTAAAGGGTATTATGCTAAATGAAATATCAGACAGAGAAAGATACATACCAAATGATTTGACTTCTATGTAGAATCTAAAAAACAAAACAAACAAAAAACAGAAATAGAGGGCACCTGGGTGGCTCAGTGGGTTAAGCCTCTGCCTTCGGCTCAGGTCATGATCTCAGGGTTCTGGGATTGAGCCCCGTGTCAGGCTCTCTGCTCATCAGGGGGCCTGCTTCTCCCTCTCTTTCTGTCTGCCTCTCTGCCTACTTGTGATCTCTCTCTCTATCAAATAAATAAATAAAATCTTAAAAAATAGAAATAGATTCACAAAATACGGAGTATTAGTAGTTGCCAGAGGGGTTGAGGGTGAGAGAGTGGGAAACATAGATGAAGGGGATTGAGAGGTACAAAATTCCAGTTACAAAATAAATAAGTCGCAGGGATGAAAAATGCAACATGGGGAGTATAGTCGCTAATATAATAATATGTGGTTACAGATGGTAACAACACTTAACCATGGTGAGCACTGTGTAACATAGATAAATGTGGAATCACTATTTTGTATACTTGAAACTAATGTGACATCGTATGTCAGATATGCTTCAATAAAAAATTAATTAATTAGTTTCCTTATTTTTATTTATTTCATATGTCTACTCTTAAACTGTTAATCTCTTTTGTTATCTGAACACATTATATTGGCTTGGGATTATTTATTCTTAAAAGTCATTTGGTACTTTGCTGTTGGAATTCATTTTCATATTTACATTATTTTAAATTCCTTAGAAATAATTTTATATTTAAGTCATGCCATTACTTGTAGGAATTATTAAGTTCTGGTTTTGTTGGGGTTGAATTTGTTTCATGCATTTGAACCATGATTCGTTTCTTCCCCTTCTCATTGATTCCTTTGTGTGCTTGAGAAGATAACTTCATCTTAATAGCTTTATCTATTTCTTCTTATTCTTTACTTTTTACTATTTGTTTTCATAATTAGGAAGTCAGTGGGAAGTTTGATATGTCAGCAAAAACTCTTCACATAAACTAGGAAGACTTCTTTTCAGCTATAGCTACAGCTGTCCCTCTGGTTTCTCTAAATAGATTTCACATGCTCTTTGGCAGTGTTCTGAAGATTTAAAAAATAGCTGTATGAGGAACACATCACCCCTCTGAATGTCTTTCTGCCACAGACAGCTTGCTGTGCACCAGTTGGGGCACGGATTTAATGAACATGGTCACTGAGTTTGGGGAGCAGTGCATTGAGATGAAGCCATGGAGGGACTACCAGAACCACACATGGAGGCTAGTGGAGGGAGTGTACCAGCAATTATTTTCTGCTGGTGTACACATCGTTGGCCCCTAAGATCCTGAAAAACACCTCTTCAGCAAGCCAGTAGTTGAGACATTCAGTCCACAAACATAGGTATCTGAGAAACCCAAGCCTGTTGACCTCCTCTACATCCTTACCTTGAACTCCGTTTCTGGCCTTCCAGAAGAGTCTAATGGGAGTCAAGGCTGGTGTCCCCATCTGTAAAGTTGTGTCCAAGAGATGGGTGTGCAGGGTGTCTACCCGGTCACTGGTCACCTCAGCCAGGGCAGTGATATGCTCCTGCTCCATGTCGGCCAAAAAGATCAGGGTACCCATTCCTTCCAAACTTAAAGACTCACTTCCTCTTTGCCCCCAGATGTATGTGAGCTTTGCCCCCAACAACCAATCTTCGACACCGGCTGCATGTCACTTAATTTAATTCAGTTCTGACACTATCTACCTGGAGAGTGTTGGGTCCCACCAGTGGAGGGCTCAGTCCCAGAAGACTGCCCGCACCCCACTTCAGATGCCAATCACAAGCCCAAGTTGTCACCTGTACTTCTCATGAATGGGCTATAGATTCGATTAATTTGTGAGAGCAGCTCACAGGACATGGGGAAACGGTTTACTTACCAAATTACTAGCTTCTTTTAGAAGGATGTGATAAAGGATCTAGATGAACATCCAGATGGAAGAGATGCATAGCGCCAGGTATATGGGAAGGTGCATGGAGCTTGCATGTCCCCTCCAGGCACACCACTCTCCTGACATCTCCATGTGTTCACCAACCTAGAAGCAATCCGAACTCTGTATTTTTGAGATTTTATGGAGGTTTCATCACATAGGCATGATCAACTATTAATTCCATTTCCAGCCCCTCTCCCCTCTCTGGAAGACAGGGAGTGAGGCTGAAAATGCCAAACTTCTAATTGTGGCTTGGTCCTTCTGCTGACCAGTTCTTAATGAGGAGCCCAACAAGAGTCACCTCATTAGAACAAAAGACATTCCTATCACCTAGGAAATTCCAAGAGATTTTGGTGTTCTGTGTCATAAACCTGGGTCAAAGACTAAGATGCTCCTAGTGCTCTTACCACTTAGGAAATTACAAGGGTTTTAGGATCTGTGTGCCAGGAATCAGGGACAGAGACTAATATACATATTTTCTATCAACTCACAGTTGGTACGGCTCATGGGCCAAGTATGTCACAGAAAGCTTCTGATCTTTCCATGAACACTTTGCCAGACATTATGGAGATGGGGGCAGGGCTCGACACATGATATGAAGAGGATGGAGGACCAGCTGTCCCTGTCTTATGTTGCTGGAAAGTCAAGATAAACGGTATTGCTTCAGCCATCAGGAAGGATGGAGGCTTCCCCAAGGTAATGTTCTCTTCTCTGCTTCATTCACTGGACACACTTGGACTTCATGGGGCCAGCCCATGCCCATGTGGCCACAGGGAACAGCACAGCATTTACCTCTAGACCCCACTGGTAGCCTGGCCCCAGATCATAGCAAAACTTTCTTGGGCAGTGATTTCAAACCTCAGCTGTCCCCTAGACCAGAAAACCCTGCTCCAGAAGAACTGAGCCGTTGGGGGTTGGGAAGGTAGAGCCAGCCCTCCTGCCCATGTTGGCTGTCCCTACCTAGTCTAACATCATTCTTAGCAGGAAACTATAGCTGTCATTGCCTCCTACTCCCAACACTCCAGGCTCTGGGCCACAGTTACTGCTGCTGCAGGACTCTGAAAAGGTCGCAACCCAACCCAACCTTTAAACTCCAAGCAAAGAAATGTTGTTCTATGTCAGAGATCTCCAAAAAAGCCTACCAGCCACCTGGTTGATATCGAAGTCTCTCCAGGACTTAGGGTTCAGGGGGTCTCCTATCTGGTCTCTAGGCAAATTGTGCAGTGTATTTTCCATAAAGACCCCCACCCTCCCAAACGACAACATCACTAATGGAGCCCATTGCCATGATACATGCTATAGATTGAATATTGGTATCTCTTCTCCCCCCCCCCCCCCGCCCAATTTGTATGTTGAAGCCTAATCCCCATTTGGAAGTAGGTGATTAGATCATGAGAGTAGACCCCCACAAACGGGATTAGTGCTCTTATGAGAAAAGGTCCCAGGGAACTCCCTCTCCCTTCCTGCCCTGTGAGGTTATAAGAACACGGCCATCCATGAACCAAGAAGACGGCTCTGACCAAACACTGAACTGGATCTTCCAGGACCTTGATCTTGGACTTGCCAACCTCCAGGCCACTCTCCTTCCTACAACTGTTCTGTAATACCTGTCATGGTGTTCTCTGGCCTCTGCTTCCTCTCTAACTCCTCCTTCACTGCTTCTTTCCCTGGCTTCAATTGCTTGCCCCACCCATGAAGGCAGTGTTCCTCAGAGTTCTTTTGTATTTTCTTCCATCTATACTTTTTCACTTGACTATCTCACATAATACTGAGAATTATAGTCACAAATGCCTATAATTCAGAAAGAAAGAAGCCCTATGTACTATGGAGTAGACAAGAAAGGTGACTTCAATTCTGTTCATCCTAAGCCATGGCTTAATAAGTTCCTGTATGAAGCTTACATGAAGTAAGTGAGACAAATATTCACCTTATGGACATGAATTGAGTTATAAAATCACAGTCATTTGCTGATAATAATTGAATCAAAATACTTTCATTCTGAAACTTTGAATTAAATAATTTGCTTATTTATATTAAAAAACATATACCTTATTCTGAGCAAATGATAATTATTAGTGATACTATGCAAATAGAACTTTGAAAATACCAATTATTTCACAGACATGTATTTTCTCCATCTGTGTGGTATATAATTATTTATATCATCTGCTTGTAACAGCGACCTCCTTCTTCTAGGCAACTATCCCTGCATCCCAGCCATGAGTCTGCTTCTGGCTGCCAGTGAGGGTTGGTGGCAGAAGGTAGGCATTAATTCCTAAGGCATCATGATTGGGCCAGCAATGGACACAGGAACTAAGCCTGGACAACCAGAGTTTTTCTGTGGGATTTTTCTCATTAGAACTTGGAAAAGAGCCTTGTTTTCTCTCTGGCTGCATGCCCTGAAGATATAAAGTTGGGACTGGCCATGATCATGTCCTCTCACCTAAGGAGCAGCCAGTCTAAGAGAACAAAACTACCTTTACGACTCAGTGGCTTAGATAATGATGGTTTTTTTAGGCTGCCTAGTGTCCCATGTTCAAGATCCAATTTCTATCAGAGCCCAAATTCAGCCTTTCTGAGAATCAGTGTCCTGTGAGCTTGTGGTTTCATGGGGTGGGGGTGGGTAGGCTTTCTTCTCCTTTAGAGAGACACAGGGTTTCCTGCGTAAAAAAGAGGTTCTTATACCGCAGGCTAATGGAAAATCTTCCCTAACCCGCTCTTGTTGCTACATAAGCCAGGATGATATTGACTAACATGGCTTTCACTTCTATCTCAGTTAAGCTTCCCAAGAATGTGTTGAAGTAGGTTTTATGATCTCTATTTAATCGGAGGAAAACTAAGACAGGGTTCTAAAAGTTAAATGCCTTGCTCAAGTTTACCTGGCTCATAGGTGGTGACAGCTGGATTCAGACTGCCAACTGCAACATTGTCTCCTCACCCACCCAAAATAGTTACCTAAAGGCATGTTTACATCACCAGCCTCTGGCATCTTCTCAGTGCACAGAGCCAAATTAGATTTATCTAGCTTTGGCCACGGGTAAGGGCACAGAAGGGGGTGAATAAAAGCAGGATACCAGCGGGTTTCAGTATGGGCTGATTTTGTTGAACTCAAAGGATCACATTCACAAAGGTGTTGACTACATTGTAATATATATTGAAGCATTTATGGATAAAATTATGTCCATAATTTGCTTTAAAATGGCCAGAGGGCACCTGGGTGGCTTAGTTGGTGGAGCATACAACTCTTGATCTCAGGATGGTGAGTTCAAGTCCCATATTGAGCACAGAGCCTATTTAAAAAATTAAATTAAATTAAATTAAAAGGCTAGGAAGCAAGAAATCAGTAATGAAATAAGACTGGCCATGTGTTGATAATTGTTGAACCTAAGTGATGAAAATACAACTTATTATACTATTTTCTTCCCATAATAAAAAGCAAGAACTGTACTATACTACCAAGACAGACATTGTGGGCCATAAAACACACTTAACAACTTTAAAAAATAGAAACCATGCGAAGCTGTCAGACGACAATGGAACTGAATTAGAAATCAATAATAGAAAGAGAACTGGAAAAATCACAAAATACTTGAAGGTTAAATAACACACTTCCAAATAACACATAGGTCAGAAAAGGACTCTCAAGGTACACTAAAAACTAGTTTTAATGAAGTTAAATAATAATCTGGACTTAATTAAAATTTAAAATGTTCTTTGAAAGACAATGCCAAGAGATGAGAAGACAGGGGCACCTGGGTGGCTCAGTTGATTGAGAGTCCAACTCTTGGTTTTGGTTCAGGTCATGATCTCAGGGTCCTGGGAATAAACCTTGCATCCGGCTCTGTGCTGAGCATGGAGTCCACCTGGGATTCTCTCTCTCTTTTCCTCCCCTTTCCTTCCCCCTGCTCACATGTTCTCTCTCTCAAATAAATGAGTCTTAAAAAAAAAAAAAAAAGTAATGAGAAGACAGCCACAGACTGAAGAAAATATTTGCAGAAGAACTGTCATATAAATGAGTATTATCCAAAATATACCAAGAACTCTTAAAACTCAACATTAAGAAAATGTTGTATAAAAATGTATAAAATGTGTAAAATGTATAAAAATGTGTAAAAATGTATAAAAAATGGGCCAAAAGCCAGAACAGAAAGAACATCAAAGAAATACGGATGAGAGGTAAGCATGTAAAAGGTTGTTCAACATCATGTCTTTAGAGATTTAAACATCATTAAAACAGTAAGATACCACTACACACCTATTAGAATGAACAAAATCCAAAGCAATGGCAATGCCAAATGCTAACGAGAATGTGGGGCATCAGGAACTCTCATTCACTGCTGGTAGGAATGCAAAATGGTACTTTGGAAGACAGCTTGGTGGTTTCTTACAAAACTAAACATACTCTTACCATACAATCCAGCAATAGTACACCTACGTATTTACCCAAAGGAACTGAAAGCTTATGTTCACACAAAAACCTGCCCGTGGATGTATTTAACAGCTTTATACACAATTGCCAAAACCTGGAAGCTACCAAGATGTTCTTCAGTGACGAATGGATAAATAAATTGTGGTTCGTTCAGACAATGATGTATTATTAAGCACTAAAAATAGATGAGCTATCAAAGCATGAAAAGACACAGAAGAATCTTAAATGCAGATTACTAAGTGAAGGAAGCCAATCCAAGAAGGCTTTATATTCTTTGTGATTCCAGCTATATGACATTCTAGGAAAAACCCAACTATGGAGACAGTAAAAAGATCCGTGGTTACGGTGGGGGTCGGGCAGCAGTGTGTTGTGATAAACAGGCGAAACACAGAGAATTTTTAGGGCACTAAGATGGGAGATGTCATTGTATATTTGCCAAAACCCATAGAGCAGACAATGTCAGACATGAATCCGATGTAAGCCATGGACTTTGGGTGATAACGATGAGTTAGTGTTGGTTCTTTAATTGCAGCAAATGTTACACCTGGCGCACTATGTGGAGAGTAGGGGAGGCTGTTTGTGTGGAGGTGGGGAGGAGGACATTATTGGATCTCTCTCTCTCTCTTTCTCTCTATACAGATACCTACATTAGCTTATACAAATGATAATCCACTTTTAATTAGTCTGAGGTAGGAAAGAGGAAGCTACCTAATCAAACAAATGTAATGGTGTGTGAGTCTTGGTCTGCTACATTTATTTTCTTTAAATCAACTTAGTTCTGACTCGAAGATCTGGTCACTTGGTCCTTTCTGTAAGATTCCCCATGGGCACTGTCAAGCTGCCCTGCTGGGGTGTCGCAGCCCCCAGAATGTTGATACAGCCCTGAGAGTCAGAGAAGGGTCTCTCCTCTCCAGGTCACAGTTGCTACTATCCTCAGTGTTCAGGCCTACAATGTCTCTCCACGTGTGGTACTTTTTGGTTTTGAGGTCACTTGAGGGACCCAAGGATCTTTTCTGAGGTGGGGAATGCCCTAGTGGTGTCTCCACCTCCCTCTCTACCGTGCTCAATCATCCTCCTGAGGCCTGCCTGAGGGTACCATCTCACGGAACCTGGAGCAGAGTGACAGTGACAATATGTCAAGGCTCCCAGGCTCCTCCTTCCCGTTCAGTTTGAGAGTGGGTGGGGAGGGGTCCCCTATCTGATTCTCAGAGGCCCTGCCCCTCGTGCACACATATCATAACCCCCTCCATGGTGACCCACGTTGTAACAGCAACAGACCTCTCTCTTAAGACCGTCTCTGCCTCAAGAAAAGCTCAATCAGACGGGACCCCTAAGGTTGGCCATCTGGGAAAATGAGGAAGGGACAAGATGGAAAGGAGTGTTGGGAAGGGGAAGAAAGAAATGATGATCACTTCCACTTTTCCAGTAGACGACAGAGCTAGAGGAGAGCCAGGCTGACTCTGCTGGTGCTGTGGGATTCCTCAGGTGCTCCTGCTTCTCCTCTCTAGATATGAGCTGTGTCTGTTCTGACAGGGCCCCCACCTCACGGGGCGGCCTCCCAACAATGCACCTGTGTCTGTGCCCCACAGGCCCTGGCTGGGGCCTCTGTTCTGCCTCCTTTGCTTTAAGGTGTGTAACTGTTGCTCACCCCCGCTGCCTCCATGGCTGGACTGCATGCTCCTCAGGACCTCTCAGGGATCTAAGCTGCTGAGCACAGGAGCTGGCATAGAGAGATTGATGACAACACTGTCGCTTCCTGTGGGAAAGGCACTTGCCTCTTTTGACCCTGCACTGCCTCGAGGGCCAGGGGAGCAAACCTAATCTGCCTCTTCTCAAATTGCCTCACCTTGCAGCTGCCCAGGAGGCCCCAGGCACAGAAGGCAGAGACGGGTGTTTCCCCTGACACTCTTGCCCTGCCAGCCTCTCCCCTTTGGACCCACCTCGTGAAATTCCCCACTCCCGCCCCTCCCACCCACACCCATAGCCAAGGACTACAGAGAAAGCACTCTAAAACATCACCTCCCAGAGGCACTCCAGCAGGTAGCTTACGTGGGGTTGCCAGGGGAGTGGAGGCCCCCCAGAGCTCAGGGGGCACTGAACACCCAGACCTCCCCTGCTCTTCCGCAGAATTCCTGAACCCAGTATTCCCAAAGCCCTCCTGAACATGTGGCCCCAGGAGTGCAGCCCAGGAGACACAGATGTGGAGAGGGATGTGTTCTATCGTCAAGGAGACTTGACTCAGATTTTGGGGCCCAACCTGATATGGAACAGTTACATACACATTAACTGCATGGGTTCTTAATTCCTGGGCCAGTGGGACCAGCCTGAACTGCTCTTCCCATCCCACCCACCATTATCTTTACATCCTCCACAGGGTGCTCCAGGGTAGCTCTCCCGAGGTGACTCCCCAGATCCCCCCGTTCCTTGATCTCTTCAATCTTACACTTACCCCAGTGACGATACCTGTGTTTGAAATCAAAATGTGAAGGGTTACAAGGCTGTGTTTCTCATGCTTGCACCACGGCTCTGATTTCCCCAAACATGCCTGCCTATGATTTGCTAATTCTTCCTTATCATGACTAACTTTTCTTTTTTTCTTTTCTTTTTTTTTTTTTAAAGATTTTATTTATTTATCAGAGAGAGAGAGGGGGGTAGAGAGCGAGCACAGGCAGACAGAATGGCAGGCAGAGACAGAGGGAGAAGCAGGCTCCCCGCCGAGCAAGGAGCCCGATGTGGGACTCGATCCGAGGACGCTGGGATCATGACCTGAGCCGAAGGCAGCTGCTTAACCTACTGAGCCACCCAGGCGTCCCATGACTAACTTTTCTATCATAAACGGAACAACCCTACAGATAAAAGGATACATACCCAGAAGTGCCCCACCTTCAACACAGATCTGCCGGTTAACTAAGGGGAGAGAGGAGAATGTGGAGATGGCGTATTTTTAGGAAAATACCAGAAATGGCGACAGACTTCCGTCGACAGTCCATGGTCCAGAACTCAGTCACAAGACTCCAACCCGAGGGGAAGGGGAGTAGCCTGGGAAATGTTTTTTTTTTTTAAGATTTTATTTATTTATTTGACAGATGGAGATCACAAGTAGGCAGAGAGGCAGGTAGAGAAAGAGGAGGAAGCAGGCTCCCTGCTGAGCAGAGAGCCCCGATGCGGGGCTCAATCCCAAGACCCAGGGATCACGACCTGAGCTGAAGGCGGAGGCTTTAACCCACTGAGCCACCCAGGTGCCCCTGGTAGATATATTTTAGTTGCAGACCCAGAAGCAGAGACAACCACATGGGTGGTCTCATAGCCCGACCCCCTCTTCCTCAGGAGAACGGCACTACAGTAGCTGTCAGGGTCCCAGATTAAAGTCTTCCTTTGTAATTCCTCACTCTCTGAACCCTGATGCCCTCCTTTGAAGGGTGGAAGAGATCATTTCAGCCTTGCCCATCCCACTAGGTATTTTCAGGGATGAGTCACCTCAGGATGTTGTTTATAAAAATTCTTGCTAAACTGAACATTAGAGGGCTAAGCCCAAGTTCACTGCTACTTCTACAAAGCATGTTGGGGAATCTGAGCATTCAAAGTTCTCAACTGTGTCTACCCAGATATCCCCATGGCAAGTCTCAGGATCCTACTCCTGTCCTTGCAGGTCCCTGACCAGGGGAAGCCACAAGGAAGGCCATGGAGGAGGAGAATACAGCATTCTCTGATGCTCCACCATTATGGTCTAGTCTGGAGCTGGAGTCTGATCTTCTGCCCTGTGTGCCCTCTGGTGCAGGTGATAAGAGGCTCCTTCAGTACTGCTGAAGAGGTCCTCTGGCTTTCACATTTTGCCTTGAGTTGGTGAGTGACCCCCTCCCCCCTGCCCCGTGCTGGTCATTTTCTCTCTTCAATGACTCCAGAGTTCTCAGCAACAGTCATCCAATTCTGTAGTCCTTCCAGGCACCATCTCCCTCCAGCTTCTCCGGTGCTCAGATTATTGTATCTTCCGGCGTGCCCCTTCTACTGGTGTTCCATCCCCGTTCACCTCTGGTGAGAGTGTGAACTGCTGCACAGTTACAGTGGGCCAGGGGCTATCTGTATTCTGCCAACCACCAGTAACAGGGCCTCACTGCCCACTAGCCAACAAATGATCCACCTCTCAGGTTCCTTTTTAGAGTCAGCTTCCTAGGACCACTCCTCACACGGATTCTCCTAGAATAGATTCCCATTCTGAGATGGAGAACTGCACACTGTCTACCCACACAAAAGGTTTATTGGAAAGCATTTGTGGGAGGTGCATCTGAAAGGGAATGAGGAAGGTAGGACAGTGCAGACAGAAAAGTCAGCCCCAACTGTGGTTGCAGTTGATGCTTTGGCCCCTACTGGGAGGGGCTCTGTCTGGACTTGCAGTGACCTTTTAGAATGATTCCAAATGGAAGCCAAGGGAGGCTGGGCTTTGGATCCCTGCATCAGTCAGACTCTAGCTGTAGGCTTCTCCTGCCCAAGGGTCAGTTCCCACACCAGGGCGATTCCCACTGACTAATGGTCAGTCACCAGTGTTCCCAGCAGCTGGCAGGTGGGTGCATCTCCTTGATAGGGACTATGGGGGAGCACCACAGTATCCATTATAGCAAGGGTTTGGCTCTTGGCCAGGTCTTCATATGGCTACACCACTTTCTACAGTATCCCCTCTTATGACCAAGAGACCCAACAGGTTATCATTTCTTGCTTTTCATTTCATTTCTGTACCTTTCTAGGGGATAGGGGCTTAGGAAAACGTAGCTGGTGGCTCCTCCAGGTCATTTCAAGCCATGAGAAATGAGGTGAGGCTTTCTTGGTACCTCTATATCCCTGGCATCCCTCTTCCCCATTTTTACTCTATGGCTCCCACAGCATGAAGATAAGAGAAATTCCTGTGAGGTACCAGAGTTCTGGAGGGCAGGGAGGATCTTCCGCTTTCAGCTCCCCACTGGACAGTGCTAGACTACTGGTTTCCACTCAGTTGGATCTAACGTGAGTGGGAAATGACACTCTGCCCTGGGACTCCCTCTAGCCTCTAGTTCTCCTGCTTCACTACAGGTGTCTTCTGTTCCACAGGTCAGAGGGAATCTCTGTCTCTCCTTGAGTGTATGTGGTGGCGGTGGGCAGGGACATACTGGTTACTAACTTTAAACACTTCTCTCTGTGGCTTTCCCATTATTTTCTGAGTGATATCTGTCATTAAATTGCTTGGA
Organism: Mustela erminea; assembly: GCF_009829155.1. Classification (NCBI taxonomy): domain Eukaryota; kingdom Metazoa; phylum Chordata; class Mammalia; order Carnivora; family Mustelidae; genus Mustela; species Mustela erminea. The sequence goes on along the minus strand of NC_045620.1, from coordinate 102,121,492 downwards.
TGCCTGGGTGGCTCAGAGAGTTAAGCCTCTGCCTTTGGCTCAGGTCATGGTCTCAGGGTCCTGGGATTGAGGCCCACATAGGGCTCTCTGCTCAGCAGGGAGCCTGCTTCCCCCTCTCTCTCTGCCTGCCTCTCTGCCTACTTGTGATCTCTCTCTCTGTGTCAAATAAATAAAATCTTTAAAAAAAAATTGCTGGTCTTGCCTCAGACTCATAAGAGGAAGGGGTTGGTCACACGATGATTTACTGAAAGTGTCCTACGAAAACGTGATTCCTTTTTATTACACAGGAAGCTATTCAAATGGATATTGATTAATACACTTTAATCATGGATACAAACATTAGATTTTACTGTTATGTAGCATGGATTTTTCTACCATAACTGAGTTCTGTTCAAACAAACAAACAGGATTATGGAATGTGGATCTGGAAAGTGAAAATCTAAGAAAAATCATCTCATCTTCTCCCATGATTGTTTCAAGAGGGAACATGGATAAAAATGAACTGGTAAATATTCAGCAGCTCAAGATGAGGGGTTGGAGGGAGGAAGGAGGGAGGTGTTTACATGCCATAAACACACTATGGAATCCCCTGTGGCCAGCTGTCTGGAGCCAAGTTTCCTAAGATCATGTGATCACATGGCTGCATGTTTTCGTTCTCTCTCCTCCTGCACAAAGAAAGGAAATATTCAAGAGATCGAGGAAGAGGAAATGAAAAAGGCAATAGTGGACCTCCAGCCCCATCTCCCCCAGAGCTGTAAATAGGCAGTTAAATGTGCTCCTGGAAAGAAATCAGATCTTTAAGTTAAGTTCCCAGAAGGAAGGGTGATGTCAAGCTTCCCTCCAGCTACTGAATGTGGGTGACATGCATATTCCTTAAAATGTATCATAGGTTTTCTTTTAATTATAAAAGTGATACATGCTCAGTCTAGGAATCATGGAAAACAGAGATAAATATGTGGAAGAAAAGAAAAATTAATCACTACCCAGAGATAAACACTTACCACTTTCTTCTCTTTCATTATAAACATATACACACTTTAACATAAGTGAGAATATCCTACAGATGCGTTGTTTTGGTCTTTTCCCCGTTTTTATATTCTGTCATGAGCATTTTACAATTCCCATAAAACTTGTTTTTAAAATAGCACTTTTAATAACCACATAATATTCCATCTTGTAAACTCTCTGTAATCCATTTAACCATCCTCCTGTTGTCAGACTGTTAAGGACTTTCTTCCCTCTTACTAACAGCACGGCAATCATCGGATGTTTGCACCCACTTATCACCGATCTTTAGGAGTGGAAACCCTACCTTCAAGAGCATGAATTCTAAACAGTTTTTATGCACACATGGGCAGGCGTCCATCAGACAAGTCTCTGCCAGCCCCAAAGCTCCAACTGTAGACAAGTTTAGGCTGTTTCCTACTGGTCGTGTGAGCCCTGTTCAAATCAAAATGCCATTTTTCAGTGTCCCAAATATCCTGCAATAGCTTTAGAGCGTGTTGGTTATCCCGTTGCTGCTTTTCAGCTCCACAGTCATCCTTTTTGACTGCTCTGGGAAAACAGGAGCTGGGACTTTGAAACATTTTTCCTTTCCCGCGAAAGCTCAATCAGCAGGGGGCTCTAGAGAGACTCTGCAGAAGGAAAGAGTTTTGCTTCTGGGTCCTGCATTCTTGCTCAGTAGGTTCTTGCAGGAGGAAGGCTTCTCTAGCCCCAGGTTCCTGGTGCACCGTGAAGGTGCCAATACCACACTTCCGGGAAGACCGGGCCATAGCATCTTGCCCCAGCACCCTAGAGGGCCAATCCCAGCATCTCAGCAGTCCGGCCATCCCATGTCCCATGGCAGCCCCAGGGTTCAAAGCCACTCTCTGCAGCCACAATTCCTAGATTCTTTGGAGTTCTCTCTGCTCCTTTCTAGCCAACCACTTATTACTCCAATCCACCATCATAGTTAATACTCCTTTGTAGTAAACTTTCCCTGTTCAAGTCATTGTGGGGTTTCATTTTTTCTGAATGGACCCTGACTGATCCAGGGGCTAGATGGCCCTGATCTCTCTCATGACTAATGCAGCCTGATTCCTCAAGCCAGCTTGGATCTCAGCTCTGCCAGCCCCACACAGCCTAGGTTGCAGTGTTACATAACTGAAACTCTGACTTAAATTCCCTTTTAAACTTTAAGGTTCAAAGCCTTATTGACATTTAATTTAGGAGGCAAAGTACAGGTACTCCTGGACCATTGCATCTTCTTCTTTTCCGCTGGCTTCTATGCATCAGCCATCTATTCAGTCAATTCCTTCTCTACTCCTCTCCTCTCTGTTGCTGTCTCCATTTCCCTCTTTCCCTTTCAGGTATCTGATCCAGGTAATTCTTTCTGCATAGTGCTCCTCTACTCCAAACCAGTGGCATCTGGGTTAACAGTCCCCAGCCATGACCTTGGGTGGTCACTAACCTTGGAAACTAATGAACATCATTTATTTTCCCTTTCCTGTTATTATCCACAGTCACCAGCAAATGAGGTTGCCTGACTTGTTGGGTAAACAAAAGACACCAAGGATAACTGCTATTCTGCTCTGTCAAGCACAAAACAAAACAAAACAAACCCTCAGTTTAAGGGTATTTGAAATACTACTGTGTAATAATAAATTCCTCCTCCTCTGCTTGCTGGAAATCATGCACATCCTTCAGATCAAGATCACATGTCACTGTTTCTGTAACACTTTTTCTCAGCTTATCAGTAGGAATGAATCCCCTCTCTCCTCTGTGCCCTTACTATGTTTATCCCTCGGCTGTAGAGCAGATCACAGTTTGTCTGGATTACAATCAAGTTTCCCATCAGATTGTGAATTTCTACTAAGAAGGTACCATGTCTTGTTCATTTTTTTTTTTTTTTACTCCTCCAGTGCCTAATTAAGGAATGCTATATTGTAATAGTACTAGTAATCAAATTAATACTGTGTGACAAACATACAGAGGACAAAAACAACCAGAACACGATGAACTCAGACAAGTGTTTCTCAAACTTGAGCTTACATCAGAATGCAGAGGTCGGGGGTAGGCAGGATGGAGGTATGGGGTGTTGGGAGAGGAGGACTTTTTAAAATACAGTTTCCTGGGCCCCATCCATAGAGTTTCTAATGCAGGAGATCCAGATGGGATCCCCAGATCTGCATTTTTAACAAGATCCCAGGTGATGCTACAGGTGTTGGTCAGGGACTACGTTTTGAGAACCACTAAGCTATCTCACCCTTATCTTTCCCAATATTCCCTCCAAATGTGTTTCTGTAATCCTTAGATAAACCCCAGGTGTGGGAAGATTCCCACAGGGCACTTTTCCCTAGAGAGGTACCTGTTGTAGTATCATTGATTCTGGACACAGAAATTTTAATTAGAGAAACTTCAGAATTTTCTCAATTCCAGCTTTGTGTCCTAAGCAGGAATGCTTTTGATCATCAAGCAGTCCTCTACACTTGGAATTTTCTTCTCTGCATAGTCCACCGTCCTGTTCCCCTCGTTGACAACCTCTGAGTTGGACATGAACAGCTTTCATCTCACCAGCAAAGGACTGAAGGTGATGTCAGGGGACCAGCACCAGGGGATGACCCATCGCCTGTGAAGCCGGCTCCTCCGAGACTCTCTCGTTTTGAAATTCTCACCCCCTTGTTCCTGATTCATGCTAGGCCCTCCCGGTAGGGCCCAAGTATTCGGACAGTCCGGGTTTGAACTTGGGGTTAACTTGGGGACCTCACTTAATCGCCGTCCCTCTCGAAGAGCCGAACCCCGCTGAAGGCAGCGGGGGCTTCCAAGCCTCCGGGCTTCCTCCCCACGCGCCGCCGTTGCTTTTCTCGAGCTCTCCTCGCCGGCTCCCCCAGGGGGCGCAGCGCCCCTGGCCAGTCCCGGGGGAGTCCCGTCCCCCGGGGCCGCGCACCGCCCGCCTCCTGGCTGGAGTGTGCTAGCTGGGGGAAGAAATCCGGTCGCCCGGCGGGACCCAGGGTGGGGGCTCAGGCCCTCTGCCCGCTGGGGATCGGATTGCTGAGTCCGGCTCTGACGCCAGCGTGACCTCAGGCAAGTTACTCACCGACTCTGAAACCTCGGGCAACTGCAGGATTAGTGTCACGATTTCACAAGAAGCTGCATTTAAAGCACTTACCTCCAGCTTGGTACGTTAACAGTGTGCTAAATGCTAGTTGCTGTTATTACGTTTGGATCCATTAACTTCCATTTGAGTCGAGTATTTTCTCATCTGATGGAGGGCTGTTGGTAGCAAAGAGCCCCGGCGCAGGGTTCTGCAATTAGAGGGAAGGTGTGGGTACGTGAGGAGGGGCTTAGGTGGGTGGGGCTGGCGGAAAATCAACGGGAATTCAGGGAATACTTACATGCCACATGCTTTAAAGACAGTCGATGTAATCCTCTGAGTAAAGCAAAAACAAAAACAGCCCACAAAACAACAACAGCAAAAATAACCAAAACAGAGCAAGCAAACGAGCAAACAAAACGAGAAAGCTATCCTATTTTAGAGCTAGTGATTGGGGAGGAGGGAGGTTAAATAATCTGCCCACGTCAGCACGCAGAGCTGGGGTTCGAACCCAGGAGTCCAAAAGCCGGGCTGATCTTCGTCCAGTGGAAGCCAGGGAAGGATGCTCCAGGTAAAGGGCACCTGGGGACCCGCAAAGGATACTCAGCAAGGGCGGTCTATGAGGACGCTGTCCTCGCTGGGCTGCTTCAGCAAAGTAGCCCCAAGGCAGCCTGTCCCACAAACAGCCCCGCAAGCTACCTCCCTCTGCCCCTGAATTTATATTTCAGTTCTCCTCATTATATATATATATATATATATATATATATATATATATATATGTCACTTGACTGGGCCAACTTTAACAGTCTGGTACCAGCCTGCCTCGGTTGCCTCCCAGCTCTGCCGCTAACCAGCTCTGACCCCCTCCAGGCAAGTTACTTACTATTCTGGGCCTCAGGGTCCTTATCTGTAAATGGGAGAGTAACAAACTCCCCTCCTTAGGACTCTCAGGAGCTTAAGTGAGTTTTACTCGTGAGGCCCTTAGCACAGTGTGTAGCGCAGAGGAAGGGTGGGTGCGGGTTGATGGGACTGGATCTGACTGGTCAACGATCCCTTTGGTTGGCTTTGCTGTGAGCCAGTTTGGAATCCTCAAGGAGTCACCTCCTAACTCTGAACAGCACCTTCCTCCTCTGTAAGGTGGCGGCAGAATCCTTTCGCTAGTACTAGCTGTCAGTAGTGTTCTACCTCTGGACGTGTAAAACGATTCACTGCTCCTGACTACCCTGGGAGATAATTGCTAATATTACCCTCATCTCACAGTGGGGGACACTGAGGCTTTGAAAGGTGATGGCCTAACTTCACAGGGCTAGGAGGGCCAAAGCTAGGATTCAGAGTCCTTTTGTTCAGACATAATCCCGTAAGGAAGTCTGTGGGTGAATACAGTTCAGTTTGGCTCAGTACAGTTTGGCTCAGAGTAGGGGGAATAGGGAAGAGCCTAGAACATCCAACACTGGATGGGACACCACTCCCCCATCCAACACTGGATGGGACACCAACCCCCTTGGCTCAGAAGATCACAGATCATCTCCCTGGTACTTGCTATTTAATTTAGACCCACGTAACTGCTTTCCTCATCTTCCTGCTCAGTGTAGATCTCTGGCTCCAGAATAAAATATACCCACTCCAATATCTCTACTTTTCTGGAGATAGTCTTTCTGTCTGGAAGCCTCAGACTCTCTGCCCCACCCATACCACTCATAATTAGATTGACTCATACTCATTGAGAGCTTACTCTCTGCTAGAAACTTAAGGAAAAATCCCTTTGAAACAGCTCATTTGGGCTTCACAACAACCCTACGAGGTTGGGACTATTTTTTGTCTGTATTTTACAGACTTTTCTCCATTGCATGTTGCTTCTGCTAAGTCATGTCCTAAGCACATTCCATCTTCAGCTCTGTTGTTTCTTCTTTCTTTTAATGCTCACATGTCTTCTCTGACCTTCTCTGTTACTAGCCTTCTGAACTTGAACATGTTCTTTATGTTAAAAAGCCTGAAGTGAGGCTAAACCAAGACTTGTTAAGTCTTACAAGTTGTGTTCTTACAAGTTGTTGTGTCTGGTGTGCTATGTGCTTGATAAATGCTATAGTTTTTATCATTACATTATTAATAAGTACTGGAGCATAACCTCCAAATGCTTTTGCGTCCTTGTTCTCTCCCTGGCATCCAGCCTTGCCTATGGTTAGCAAAATTCTGCTCATTCGCTAACATTACCTGCATACCGGGGCCATATTATCATCTCCACTGTAGAGGGGGCAACTAGATATGCATTGTATCCTGTCCCTGAGCCCATGATTGGATTTTGCACAGAGTTATTTTCGGAGGGTTGCCCTGTGGCTAGCTGTCACAAACCCACGCCCTATATGCTTTGCTCATGTGACTTTAATTCTTACCCAGAGCCCTGCACATGGTGCAGGAAGAGCCCAGACCACAGAGAACATGAAGACGCCAAGGCAGCTGCTTGGGATTCTCAAGGCAGCCATTCATATTAGTTTCCTAGAGCTTTATGACAAATTAGCACCAAATGGGTAGCTTAAAACAGTAAAAAATTATTTTCTCACAGTTCTGGAGACCAGAAGTCTAAAATGAAGGTGTTGGCTGGTTGGTTCCTTCTGGAGACTCTGAGGGAGAATCTCTCCTAGCTTCTGGTGGTAGTCGGCAGTCCTTGGTGTTCGTTAGTTTCTGGATGCCTCACTCCAATCCCTATCTCCATCATCATGTGACCTTCTTCCTGTGTCTCTCTGTGTCCTCTCTCCTAAGGACAGCAGTCCTTAGTCCTAAGTCCTAAGACTGGCCTAATATAATATGACCTCATCTTAACTACTTATACCTATAAGACTCTATTTCCAATTAAGGTCACATTCTGAGGTCTGGGTAGATATAGATTCTGGGGGACATTGTTCATGCCACTACACTCCCACATCTCCCCATCCCACCAGTGGGGATGCTACTGATGCTAGGAGGTGGTCCTTGTCCCTCACAGAGAGGAAAGAGATACATGGTTTGCAAAGCTGAAACTCTCCTTAGATTCAAAGAGCATAGATGCTCTTTAAACTGGGAAGTCTTTGCTAGGCTTGAGTCGATGTAATTCTATCACTCATTGATTGATGGGAGAACAGTGTTAAGGATGAAATGGAAAAAAAGAAAACAAATTTGCCCCTCACTTCAGATATTTCTGCACAAACCTCACAGGGCTAACAGGAAGGCCTTTCAGTGATCTTTGAGAAAATGCCAGGTAGTGTTTAGGGATATTTGTAGAAGTTTGCCAAAGCCAGAGATAGAGGGAATTTGGATAAGATGTAAAGAGGGCTGCCTTGGACTGAAAGATTTTCAAATACTGGGTGTTTGAGATGCTGCTTCAATATTTGAGGTTTATAACTGAGGCCTCTCTGCTTTCTGTAGTCTCTGAGACAACCCACTTTTTAAATATTCTGCCTAGGGTGCCTGGGTGGCTCAGTGGGTTAAGCCTCTGCCTTCAGCTCAGGTCATGATCTCAGGGTCTTGGGATCAAGCCCCACATCGGGCTCTCTGCTCAGCAAGGAGCCTGCTTCCCCCTCTCTCTCTGCCTGCCTCTCTGCCTACTTGTGATCTCTGTCTGTCAAATAAATAAATTTTTAAAAAATCTTAAAAAAAATTCTGCCCAATAGCCAAAGCAATAAATAAATAATATATATATATATATATATATATATATATATATATATATATATATATATATCGGACTGCTGTCCCATTTTGGGGACATGAAAAGAAAAGTTTCCCAGTCCTTAGCACATGGTCAGCCTTTCATTCAACAAATGGGCACTTACTACGTGCAGGGAGCAGGGCGTCAATGGGGCTGTTTGGAATACATATTGTCCCTACCCTGGGGAGCTCATCAATATCACGAAGAGGTAATTATCCATGGGAACTTCCATCACAAGGAAACTTCTGGGAGTTCAGAGAGTGTGTGAGGGACAGGAGCACTGTTCCTATCTGAAGGTCAGGGGAAGCTTTCCTAAAGAGAGAAGATTCCGTACAAGAAGAAGAAATGACATGAATGGACATGGATGTGGACAGTCCCTCAGACTAACACAGCTCCCCACTACCAATAACTGGCAGGGGTGGGGCAGAGCTGACCCCAGGTTAACTGTGACCAAGTTGTGGCAGAGGCTATGGCTGAGCTTCCCCTCCTGGCCCCCACCCCACCCTTTTCAGTGGCAAGGAAACCAACAACCAAGTATTGGGGTGGGGGGCCGAGACAGGTGCATCCCCCCTACTCTCACTCCAAATCTATCCAAAGAGTAGGGCTGGAAATCTGCATTCTGACCACCCCCACCAAGTGGTGGTGAAGCCCCACTGAGGCACGCAGCTCTGCCGCCCTAGCTCGGGTGGCAGTGGCAGGGGGAGCGGAATGGGGAGCTGTGGGAGATGAGAGGCTAGAGGGGCATCTGGACAGACAGATATGACCAGACTGTGGCACAGTTAACTCTACTATGTTCCCGGATGAGGGTGGGGGAGGGTAGGGCTGGTGAGTTGTCCATGGCATCTCTGAGTCACAAGCAAGCTTCACATCCACTCCCGGGAACAGTGCCCAGATGCACACATAAACCCATGTTGACCCAAACTTTTGGGGGTCAACAAAGTGTCTGTGGGTCCCTGGTTAACACTCTCTGTTCCAGGCTGGCGACGTACTCTGGAAAAGAACAGCCATGTACCAGGACCACGTCCCTCCCACACCGCAGACTCCCTGCTCCCGGCTTCTAGAATTCAGGCTGGAAGCACTCAGGAGCAGCTTCGTGGGTTAATCAGAAGGCGTGCTGATCCCAACCTAACCGCGTACAGGCAGCCCAGTTTCCATGGGGAAATGTAAGCTTGCTTCTACAACAGACTCTAAAAGGATCTTGCAGTGCAACAGAGTTTGTGATCTGGGGGTTGCTTGTCCTGGTGGTAATCCACTTTAATGAGCTCAACGGTAAGAACAGACAAAGGGGCCTTTTCGGGGCCTTTTCGGGGCCTTTTCTTGTGGGCCTGGCTGAGTTTAAATGCTTGCCACCTTCACATCCAACTCTCCTGGAAGCCTTGCCCTCCTGTACCGTGGCTAGTCCAAGCTCATCACAGTAACTTGTCTCCGGTGGATTCATTAGAGTTTATGGTAGTAATTCATCCAACTTCCACAGAACCTACCTCTGCCTGGAGAGAGAAAGAAATGGTTTTAATTAATTCTGTGTTAAAATGACAGGAAAGAAAAAAAAATCTCTCCAGGCTACCAAGGAGAGAAAGCAAACTGAAAATGAAGCAAGCCGCAGAAGCCAGAATTTCAAGTTTTACACACTCAGCTGGCTCAACTGATTAATGTTGATCTTCTCCTTGAGTTGACCATCTTAAACTGAATCCCCTAAACTATGAAAGCAAAGATTATTATGTTAAAACAATAGCACCTGATCGTTGAACGAAAAGAAAAGAAACATCCAGAGTAAATGTGTGTATTTATATTCATTTAAGCTACTGTTCATGAACTTTTCTGCCCCACTGTGGTGGGATAGAGGCTGATTACGGCAGAGAAGTGTGAAATTTGGGGAGTGCCTCCCTTGTTTCAGCCTGATACTTGCTACCCAATTCATATTGTTATTTATTTAATTTTATTTTACCTTGTAAACAGCCCTGGGGGAGATACTCATCTTGTGGGTAAGGAACTGAACTTTTCAAAAGCTACAGTTTATGATGATGAGGATGAGGATGATTTTTATGGAGGCTCTTCTTTCCTGGATCGCCTAAATTTTACTAGCTCTTGAAGCTGGGGGATGAACCAGGTTTCTTTTGGTCTAGCAATTTTCCACTTGTGTAATTCACATAGGTCTCACATTTAGAGCGAGAACTACTTGTTTTTCCGGACTTGTCAGCCAGGTCTTCTGGAACAATGGCATTGCAGGGAAGCATGAACTTCCTTCACACTTCTCAGTAGGACATTGCCATGAAACCTAATCAGCTATCTCTGGGCCCTCACCCAAAGGACCCTGGACCCTTGGGAAAGGAAGTGTGTGCAGTGAGCTCTGCTCAGCATTTGTCCAGCCCAGTTGTCTTAGTCCGTTCAGGCTGCCATAACAAAATATAGACAGGATGGCTTAAAACACAAAATTTTATTTCTCACAGTTCGAAGGAGGCTGGGAAGTCCAAGACCAAGAGGCCAGCAGATTCCATGTCTAGTAAGAGCCCACTTCCTGATTTATGGTAGACTGTCTTTTTGCTGAGCCCTCAGGGTCAGAAGGGATGGCATTTCTTTGGGGTCTCTTTTATAAGGACAACAATCCTATTCATGAGGGCTCTACTCTCTTGACCTAATCACATCCCAAAGATCCCATGTCAGGTAGCATCATGTCGGGGATTAGGTTTCAACATGAATTTGGGGGCAATACAAACATTCAGTCTCTGGCACCAGCTTTGTGGAGTAATGAATGAATTCCTTAGATGGTCACCAGGGAGATGTAGATGCACTTAAAAGACATCAGAAAGCTAAAAAGTGGTTGGGTAGAAGGTGGACATGGGAAGAGAAGACCAATCAGCTTCTTCTCTGGATTCGATATGCGTACCTCGAGGAATAGAGGTTCTTTCTTCTGGGACTGCCAATCTGGGGAGATGTTAGATTGGGACTGCTGGGGCCATCTGTCTTTGGCTGTTCTTGTGGCCACCACTTCCGTACAGACACAAATATCAGAGAGGCAAGAGACAGAGCTCAGTGGGGATGATGTGAGTGGAGAAATCCCATTCTGATAAAGTAGGCATAGTTTGGGAGTTTGTCTGGTTTTTTTTTTTATTCATTTGTTAATTCAGTCATAGAACAAATTTGTATGTAACAACTGTCGAATACTTACCATAGGTCTATGAGCCAAGGAGCCAAAAACCATAGATGAATTAGCCAGACTTATGCTCTTTCAGATCTCCCCATGTACTAGGTTTGAAAGATATGTAATCAAATATGACCCATCTCACCCCCACCTGTTAGGTGGGTGAAGTAGGGAGTAATTAGATATACTATAGACAGGATCAAACAGGATGTATAAGAGGTCAGGGAGATGAGGAAAGGGTCTTCCTGACACTGAGCACAGCCAGGATAAGTACCAAGCAGAGGCTGCTGTTCTGTGTGTCGTGGGGACAAAGCCAGTTATAGGTAAAACAGGAATACATTCTACTTACAGGTGGGCGTATGCTATAGATTTGAGTCCACTTCTCCCTTCCCACTCACTCATTCCACAAATAGAATTCACCGAGTACCTGCTCTGTGCTTGGCACAAGGACCAGGGATGCAGCTAGGAACATAGCAGATTGAATTTAAAAAAGACAAAAATCTCTGCCCTCATGAGCTTGCATTTAGTGGAGGAGACAGACAGAAAATAAGGGAACAAGGTATAGTCTGTTTTCTTTATTGGTGGTAATTTTATAAAGATGCCCCAAACACTGAGTTAGCAAATACTAAGCAGCAGCTTCTAGGGGAAATACAAGGTTAGGTTCTTGGGAGCCTGTCACAACACTCATCCACCAATCAATATATACCTTGTTTTATATGTGTTTCTGTTGAAAGACATTCTATTGAATATATACTACTGATTCATTGACCTTGAACTCATAGCCAACAGCATTAGAGTTTATGCCCGATGAGGCTTATCCAACATACATATTTTCTGTGTAAGGCTCATCACAGACTTTTGCACTTAGCAACACCCGGCAACACTTTAGCCCTACTCTTGGGGCCATTTTAAACAATGAGATCACCAACAAAAAGCACAGAAACTCAGTAAATAAAGCAACACTAAGTAGATCACAGAAAGGACACTTGTCTATAGAAGGAGAACAAAAACAGAAAGGCAAAGTGTTGCTTTGTTTGAACTCTGTTGGGAATGTTGTCTCTGGGCGACTCAGTTTTTCAGGCCTCTGTGCATGTCCATGAATGACTTGTAACCCCCACATCAGTGTTACATGTGTTGATTTGGGGGTTATACATTTTTAGCAAGTAGGTGAATTCACAAACATGGCATCTGCAAATAATGAGAATCAATAGTCTGCCGTGTGCCAAAAGGTGGTAAGTTATGAAGGCAAAAAAAGTTCTTTTGCGGGGCTGTCTGTGTTGCGGGGGTAACTTGAGGGGCCTGGGCTGAGGGTGTGGGCATCAGGGTTCCCGTCCCAGAGAACTGGCATTACCCGCTTTTTATGGCTGTTGATGAATATCCCTTAGCTTCCAGGGGTCCCCGATGGTCAGAAAGCCTGTGATGGGGATAGTTGGCCCTTTGCATGTCCACCTGTGATCCTGTTTATGTCCATCTGTGGTCCTGTTTTCCTTTCTACTCCCAGAATGAATAAACATCTCATGGGAATAATAGGATTATATTCAGGGCTTTTCAGAACATCTCATTTGAGCCTCACAATGATTTCACAGGGAAGCAGGGCAAAGGCTATTTTCCTACTTTACAGGTGGGAAATACAAACCTGAAGCTCAGACAGCTCATGATTTGTTCCCAGGTCAACAGCTCACTTGTTGTGGAGGCAGAAATCTGAAAATGCTGATTCCTAGGGCAGTCCCCGTTGCTTCCTCCACATTGCTTCTGCAGCATATTACTTGCCGTGCATGTGTTTGTAGCTGAGCTTGTGTCAGAGGAGTTCAGAGGCCTCAGAGGACCCAGGTGCCCTGAATCGTTATCCTCAAAGAGCTTCCCTCCATGCCTGAGCTGAAGTTTTTGTCTCCAAGTAACTCTTCTTTAAATGCAGGGCTCCTACCTTAGAGATCCTGAAGCTTGGGCTGCTGTAATAGAAGTACCATAGCCTGAGTGCTAGAACAACAAGAATTTATTTCTCATGGTTCTATTTCTCACAGGCTGGGAAGTCCAAGATTAAGGTACCAGCCCATTTGGTTCCTGGTGAGGACTCTCTTCTTGGTTTGCACTGGCCACCTTCTCATTGTGTCCTCACAATGTGGAGAGAATGAGGGAGCAAACTCTGGTGTCTCTTCTTATTAATCCTATATGAAGACCACAGCCTCACAACCTCGTGTAAATCTAATTATCTCCTAGAGACCCCCATCTCCAAATACCATCACAGTGAGGGTTAGGACCTCAACATGTTAATCTGGGGGTGGGGGGCACACAATTCAGTCCACAGCAACCTAATCTGTGAGACATTTGTACTCAATCCAAACTAGTTGATCAATTTAGTCAGATGTCATCATGGAGAGTAGAGCACAGGATCCTTGGAGAATGGACACTAGACGGGTTAGTTTTGCCTTTTAATAGATAAGAGGAGACTAGAAGAAGCCAGGGCATTGTCAGGGAGGGGGCAACGGAATACGTTATGGCAGGTGGAGAGTCCTGATACGGTAGTGATGATTATTTCTAGCGTCTTACTTTGGGCTCTATGATACAATTGTACTTCTAAGCTCCTCTGTGGTAAGGTAGAGTGATAGGAGTGGGTCTGCTCATTGAGATATGAGCTCAGTGGTCATCAGTGTGAGACTCTTCAGAGTACTCCTTCCCTAGCAGCAGTCCAGTGTCAGCCTCGGTCCAGAGTGAAGAGACATGGAGCAGAGGCCCCCAGCCAACCCGTAGATGTCCTATGGTGACAAGTGAGAAGCAAATTTGCATAATTAGCCATGGAGAATTTGGGGTTGTTTGTTGCTGTGCCAAAATCTAGCCCCTCTTGATTGATACATCTGGATCCATAGAAGGGTAGGAGGCTACCCTAGGAGTCCTCGCGGAAGGAGATAATCGGGGCTGTGTCTTCGTGCATTGTAGCTGAACGTCCCTGGAATCACACCATTCAGGCACACAACTCAGTCTTGCTGATTCAGTCTTCAGGGTGTAGGGCCCTTCTCAGTGATGCTAGCAAATTCCTTAGTATCTGTTCTTCTTCTATGAAAATGAACTAAAATTCAAGGTTTCCATACAACACCTGCCATGTCCTTCACTTCCTGTTCCAAATGCCTGAGGGAGTATCACCATAGCCGCTGCCAATGGTGCCCCTGGAGACCATGAGCTTCCTACCAGAAATGTTCCCTCCCTGGCTCCCTGCTCATTCATCCACATGCCAGAACAGATTTGGGTTCTGTCTGAAGAGGTCAAGGATGCCCTTTCCTCCCTCTCAACACCACACATCTTTTCTTTGGTCCCAAAGCAGCCCAGTTGTGTCTAGGGTCCCACATAGTCTCTCATTAAATCAGGCCCTTCCTCTTGTCCCACCTACACCTCAGATCCTGCAAGCAACACTCTTCCCTTCACAAAACTAAAACTGGACTCCACCCTCATCACCACAGCAAGAGACAGTTTCTCAAGGAGCATATCTTCTATATTCATCCACAGTCAGATAACATTTAGCTACACACATGCCTTGAAATAAAAGACCTACAGAGAGACGGAGAGAAGGTAGAAACTTCCCCCAGTAATAGGGTACAAGGGCACACAATTTCACATTCCCAACCAGCAATCTCAAAAGTTTGGATCCATGTGACAGTGATGCCTGCATCTTCCCCAGAACAATGTATGCACATTTGCTATACCTTTAGGAAATATAAGAGCCTGTCTTGGTGTTTTATCAAGTCAAAGAAACGATATGTCCCAAAGGCTCATGCATTCAGTACATATTACTAGAGTTCCAACCAAGTGTCATTGCTTGGGATCCATCACAGAGAAAAACCAACCAGGAGCCTTGCCCTTGTGTGGTTTCTATTCTAGAATAGAGCTCTAGAGACAGAGAACTTCTTGCAAATATTAAATGGCGGTTTATTCTTCCATCCACATTTGTATTTCCCCTCCAGAATTCTGGAGATCTTGCTTAGCATAGAATTTTTTGAGATTCGTGTGTGTTGTTGCATGTATCAATAGTTCGTCCCACTGCATGGACCCACCGCATTTTGTTTCTTCTTTCACCTGTTGATGGCCACTGGGAGTTGTTTATTTTTTAGCTCTTATGAATTATGCTATTACAAACATTCATGTACATATCTTTTGTGATCTTATATTTTTTATTTCACTTGGTAGTAGAGCTGTTGTGGCACACAGTAAGTATGCATTTCATTTTTTGTGAAGATGTGCATTTTTCATATTTAAGCACTTTGTGTATATGTTTCATTTTATAAGAAACTGCCAACCTGTTTTCCAAAATGGTTATATCATTCTATTCCCACCAAGAATATATAAGAGTTCCAGGTATTACTCATGCTGGTCTGCCTTAGTATGGTCGGCCTTTTAAAATTTAGCTCTTCTCATGGGTGGGAATGTCCCATTATGGTTTTAAATTGCCCTTCCTAGGCCCTGTTTTAAGTGCTTCGTTAACTTACATATCACAACAATCTTATGAAATATGTGCTATTATTATTCTCATACCCATTTTACATGTGGGGAGACAGAGGCATAGAAAGATATGATAGTTTGCCCAAGGTCATGACATACCATCCAGGTACTCTGGCTCCAGGGGTCAGACTCTTAACCTCTCTGCTCCACTAACCACCCCAAGAAGTTCTTGGTCTCCACCATGGGTGGTCCTTCATAAGGAGACCTGGAAACAGCAGCCAGTCACCTGGAGAAAAAAGATGTTATTTAAGATAAAGTTTACAGCCTAAAGATAGATGCCTGAAGAGCCACACAACAGAAAACAGAAGAAACTTCCCCTCCCAGTCCACATGTGCAGGTTGGGCCAAGATAAGAGCCAAGACCCCAGAGCCTCAGTCTCTTGCCTTTTCCTGCTGAGCCCTGCCAAAGGGCAACATGCCAGCTTTGCCTTCAACAGATAGTACAGTGCCACCACCCCCCTCTTCTACTGTTTGAATCCTGTTGGCGCCTGGGGAAGGGGCCCTGTCTGACTCAGTAACAGTTACAGGCATCTGGGGTGTGACAGGGGAAAGACTATCCTGCTTTGAATCTTTTTTAGAAACAGATGGGGTATAAATTATAAATGATCACATGTGCTAGTCTTATGCAGGACTAGGGAACAGCCAAAGAAAACTTAAAACCTGGGGCACCTGGGTGGCACAGTCAGTTACACCTCTGCCTTTGGTTCAGGTCATGATCCTGGGATTATGAGATCCAGCCTTGTGTCGGGCAGGCACCCTGCCCAGTAAGGGGTCAGCTGGTCCCTCTCCCTCTCCCTCTCTCAGCTTGTGCTCTCTCTCTCTTCCAAATAAATAAATAAATAAAATACTTTTTGAAAAAAGAAAGAAAAGGAAATAGAAAATGCTGCAAGTTTCCAGTCTTTCCACCTACGATTTTGTGACCTTCAAGGAATAGGACAGAGCAGTGGCTCCTGGACTTTTGAATTTCAAACACCAGTGAGGCTTAAAACAAAACAAAACAAAACAAAACAAAACAAAACTCCGAAAACCCAAATATAAGTTTGGTATCTTTTTACTTTGCCAAGAAAGACATTAATAAAGCAACAATCACTAATTGCTATCACCATTATGTCATAAAAGAAAAGACATTTTAATAACCCCAAAGTTAAAAAGGATCATCTCAGAAAAAGAGATGGCCTTTTAAATGGGATACAGTAGCTTTATGAAAAATTCACAACACTCTCCTGATTTTTCTTAATGAAAATGCTATCACTGTCAGGTACTTGTTCTCAGGATCTGCTAGTGAAGTAGAAAGTCAATGGTCCGAAGAAATTAGGTAAGTTCAAATCCCAACCCTGTGACTCTACCTGGCATTCTGGATTGCTCTCTATTGCTGTGTAAAAAACTATCCCAAAACTTAGTGGCAAAAGTAACCACCATTTTATTATACTTATATATTCTGTGAGTCAGGAATTTAAACAGGGCATAGGATGGCTTACCTCTGCTCCAATATATAGAGGAACTCAGCTGGGAAGACTCAAATGGCTGGAGTGATCTAATAACTAGGGGCTAGAATCATCTGGAGGCTTCTTTGCTCACATCTCTGGTGACCGGGGTCGGATGACTTGAAGGACTGACAACTGGAGTGCCTACATACGGCCTCTTCATGTGACGTGGGCTTCCTCACAGCATGGTGGCCTCAGGGTAATCACACTTCTTTTATGACCCTGGGAGCTTGGTGCTCCAAGAATGAGTAGTAGGTAAGGCAGAAACTACGTGGACTTTTATGACCTGGCCTCGGAAGTCATATGGTGTCATTTTCTCTGTAAAATAGTCGTCAAATCATTCACATCCTCACCCAGATCCAACAGAATGAGACACAGACCCCACTCGTTGATGGTAGACATGCCAAAGAATTTGTAACCATTTTTTGAAACTACCTCATGGAAGTTACTGCATTTAATTTTCACAATAACACAAGGTATGTATCATTATCCTCATTTTATAGATGAAAAAAATGAGGATCATAAAGGCCAAGAAACTCACGCCAAACTAGTAAAGTACTGAGGTAATACCTGACTCCCTGACCTTTCTTGTGCTCATGGCTTCTCACCTTGAACCTTTAGCCAATAGACCACACCCTCTCACCTAGCTGGTGAAGGAGCTGCAGATGCCAACACCACTTGAAGAAAGGTCAGGGACCCACCTTCCAACTTGGCTGATCTATTCCTATAAATTGGCTTCCAGGCTCCCAGCTCTGCCTCCCATTCTTGGGCTCCAGTGCTGCTCTTTGGGGCTGGTGTTGGGTTTTACCTCTCTGAGTTTTAACTATCTGTTTGCCTTCAAGGACTTTGCCCTGTCTTGTTCCTCTGACTTCAGCAGGCTGGTGCATGGGATTGACCTTCTTAGCTGGCACCTAGGTCTATGCTGAACTAGCTTGTGGCCAGGGGATATGAATAATTTGAGACATTCAACAGCCATGACACAGGTATGTTCAGAGTTGGCAGTGACTGCTGGGCCGTTCTTCGCAGAAGTCCCTGAGGAGATGGGCTGGCCTGGGACCCAGGGCCTTATAGCCAGGGTAATACATTTATTTCTCAGGACCCTTACTTACAAGTGCCAGAAGCCCACCCTATGCCCAAAGTGAGATGTGTGGTGAGGAAGCTTCCATAACATGCGAAAGGCAGAGATAAAGCTGGACTCTGAGCTCTAGAACCAAGTTTTAAATGATGCAGACATTTCTTCCTTACTCTTATTTCTGTGTGTCAGCTTAAATTCCTAATTCTGATGGTCTTCTTCCATCCAAATAGAAAAATGAGGAGAGCAGCTTCTGATGCATCCTTCATCAGAGTGGGATAATCACATTTCCCTTATTCCAGCTTGAAAAATCTCAAGGAAGTGTTCTGATTGGCCTCTCTTGAGTCAGTTATCCACCTCTGGACCAATCAACTATAAAGAGGAAGAAGATATCAATCACCCAGAGTTGACCTCTTGGACTCCACCTTCGCATATCTGAGTATTTTCTCATGAGTCAGACAGGCACCCTATGTGCTGTGTACTTCAGTATGATATGACCAAAATCCATGGGTATCCTTAGGCAGAAACCACTGACATTGATTTATAATATCAGACTGAGCACTGAAGAAATGTTGACCATTTCTCAATTCATACTAGAGTCATTTTGGTGTCCAGGGCTCCTGGGTATAACCTCAGAACACTGTAAATGAAATGTGAATGGAGTCAGTGACCCAGTGGTCTACACCTTACATGGACCTCTGTTTAGTAATTTCAGCAGGAATCCATTAATAGAATGGAGAAGAGGTTCCATAGTGTGTTTGGTGTGGTAGAGACAGCTCTGCCTCTTGACTGCTTTGAAATATTCCCACTTTCTAATCCACTAGGCACCGAACTCAAGATTAGTTCCAAAGTGCTGAGAGGAACTTGTTGCCCACATTCACAAGGTTGACCTGTAAGCAACTGTTTTGTTGTTGCGGCTGCTTCATTCTCTGAACTCAGTATCAAGGAGGGTCCTAGGGAAGATGGTGCTGAACTGCTGCTGTCTCCTGGGCTCAGGTGGGTCCAGAGTTGCCCTGTAAGAGCCTGAAGACAAAGGCTACTATTGGGTCTGAGGGTACTGAGGGCACATTCAATACTGAGTTCTTTATATACTCAGTCAGGATACTGAGAAGATGAGGTATGGGTCAAGCAGACGAGGTGGATTTCAGGGATGTCTCAGCCAGGGCTATGGCTCAGGATTAAGTTTGTCCCACATTTCCTTTCCCCACCACACCCCTGGGATTGTCCCTGTGGTCAGTGCCTTGATGTGGGTCTTTCTAGGTAAAGCCAAGAATACAATGTGTAGCTGAGACCATTGTTGGAAACCACTGACCATCTCCTTTGGCACTCCTTTTTTATTATATCTTTCTTCCTTTCCTTTCCTTTTCCTCCCTTCCTTCCTCCCTCCCTTCCCTGTTTCCTCTTTCTTCCTTCCCTCCTACTTCTTTCTTTTTCTTTCTTTCTTTCATTCTTTTCTACCTTTCTTGCTCTTATTCTTTTTTTTTTTTTTTTTTTTTGGTATGGTCACCCAAACCATTTAATTTTCCCTGTTCTCCCTTCTTCCTTTCCCTCTTAAACCCCTTCCTTCCTTCTGTCTAAAGTTGTCAGTAGCCCTTAAAGAAGTAACTTTGATGTATCTTCTTAACTGTTTTCTGAACTTAGAGGTATAAATTGGCAAACAGAGTGGGGTTATTTCAAGGAAGTTTCAGAATTGCCATTGGGTAAGGAAGTTGACAGGAGCTAAGCTATGTAACATGGGAGTGAGTCAAATGCTCTAGAGGGGGTTCCAGGAGAGGATGGAGGCTGGGAGACTGGCAATAACAGAGCTTCTTTCAGGGAAGCAGGGGGAGTTTTTAGAACATGAATTTTTAAGGCTGCCATAATGTGGAGTAGGGTACGTGACTGTTACAGCTGAGACCACTGGCAGTGTGTGCTAGGCTCTGTTCTCCCAGCACTGCATCAGAGATTTGGATATAGGTATAGATGGTTATTGTTGGAGTTTGAATTTTGTTCCCCCAAAGATGTTTTGAAGTTCTAACCCTTGGTTCCTAAGAATGTGACCCGATTTGAAAATAGGGTCTTTGCAAATGAAATTACTTAAGTTAAAATGAAGTCATACTGGATCAGGGTGGATCCTAAATTCAATAACTGGTTTCCTAATAAGAAGGCCATGTGAAGATAAACAGACAGTCATAAAGGGAAGACGATCACATGAAGATAGAGGTAGAAATTGGAATGATGACTTTACAAGCCAAGGAATACCAAAGACTGCCAGCGACCATCAGGAGCCAGGAAGAAGTAAGGAAGGATTGTATCCTAGAGTTTTTAGAAACCTTGCAAACACCCTGGTTTGGGACCTCCAGCTTCCATAACTATGAGAGAGTAAATTTTTGTTGTTTTAAGCCATCTAGTCTATGATCATTTGTTATGGCAGCCCAAGCAAGCTATTTTGGTGATCTTATCAATCTTATATATTAAGACACTGTTGGTTGCCCACCCAACTGCCAGTTCACCATTGTTTCCCCCTATCCCAACCCCAATTTTGTTCAACATCAGAGAGCAAGGTGCTCTAAGAAGATGGCTCTTGAAAAAAAAAAAATGAATGAGTCAAAGCAGAGTACATTTATTCCCCTTTTGCTAGGGATTAGTTAGAGTGACCATCTGGCGCTGCTTTGGCATCTTGTAAGGGGGAGTTCAGGGTTGGGGTAGGGAAGGCTGCTTCTGGGAAATATTTCCTCCATATTAAAAAGATGAGAGGCCTCTGCACTTTCCTTCTTACCTTTGGCCATGTTTGTGTGAAGGCATATTCCTTGATGGTGTTGCCCTCTCCTAGCCATGAGAAAGGCCAAGTGTATTGCAGAGAGGCTGACCTAAGGCTCTGATCTCACTGAGCTGTTAATCCCTAACCTCTGCTGTACTTCTTCTTATGTGAAAAAAATGAACTCCTATTGTTTGGTTGGGTGTTCTACATGCAACTGAAAGCAATCTAACAGACACACTAGGAATAATAGTTAATAATAACAATAATTGGATTAAAAATAATTTGATTTGACTGAAACCCTTGCCCAAAGTAAAAAAGACAAATAGAACAGAGATAAATGTAAAGTTTCTGCATTAAAGATAAAGATTAATTGCTGTATTAGCATAAAATATAAACAAATGTAATATATATTATATATAACATATATAATATATAAAATTACATTTGTCAAAAATACAGTAGATGTAAAAGTCTACTGGCAGAGTGGGAAAATTCTAGCATACGTGACAGAGAAGAGGTTGGTATTCTTACACAAAGAACTTTTGCAAACCAGTAAGAAAATGGCAAAATCACTCCAATAGAAAAACGGTAAGGAATAAGAAGAAGCAATTCTCAAAAGAAGAAACATAAATAGCTGACTAACGATAAAATTCAGTCTCACTGTCCACAGGAGGGAATGCAAATTAAATACAATAAAACCTGCAAGGGCATATTCAGGCCTGAAACTTTTGGGAGCCGAGTCCTCCAAACTATACATGCAAAATTAAGTCTGAATGTAAATTATAAATAAAGCTACAATGAACGAGTCTTTTTATGGACATGCTTATGCAGTACTCTTTGCTGAATAAAAAAATAGAATTTCTGAGTCATATATAAAGTGTATGTTTTACTTTAAAAGAAACTGTCAAAGCATTTTGGAAAAACCATTTTACATTCTCATTGGCAGTGTATGAGAGTTGCTCCTCACTCTCATCAGAATGGGGCAAAGTCAGTCTTTAGTTTTAGCCATTGTAGATGGGTAGTGGTATCTCACTGTGGTTTCAAGTTCTATTTCCTTAATGATGTTGAGCATCTTTTCATGTCTTTTTTTTTCTTTTTCTGTCATTTGTATATTTTCAGTGAAATGTCTTCAGATATTATATATTTTAAGATCTTGGCTAATTCCATCATTTCTGTCATTTCTTGGTCTGTTTCTATTGATCTTTTTTCTCCTGCTTATGAGTCACGTGTTTTTTTTCCCTCTTTTCTCTCTCTTTCTCTTTTTAAAGATATTATTTATTTATTTGAGAGAGAAAGAGATAGAGTACAAGTGGGGGGGGCAAGGCAGAGGGAGAGGGAGAAGCAGATTCTGAGTAGGAAGCCTGAGAGTGGGCCGGCTCCCTGGACCTCAAGATCATGACCTGAGCCAAAGGTAGACATAAGCAACTGAGCCACCCAAGTGCCCCAGTCATGTTCTTTTTCATGCTTAATAATTTTTTTGTTTGCATGTTGGGCATTATACATTTTACCATACTGAGTATTGGATTTTTCTGTTTTTCTTTAAACAGTGTTGAACTGTTTGTTGGTTGGTTGGTTGGTTGGTTGGTTGGTTTCTCTGGAGCGCAGTTATGTTACTTGGGATAAATTTGATCTTTTTGGCTCTTTCTTTCAAGCTGTGTTAAGTAAAGTCCAACTCAGTTTTTAGTCTTAGAGCTAATTTGCCCCTAATACTAAGTCCCCTCTTGAGAGTTCTAGCCAGTGTTTCATGTATTAAGAGGTCTCTCCATTTTGGCTTGTGTGCAGGTAATATATTCCCAGCTCTGTGTGAGCTCCATGAATTATCCAGCACACTGCTTTTTGGTAGTTCTTCCCTGGCTTCCTGTAATTTCACCCATGCGTGCTCTGAATAGTATTCAGTTAAAGACTTGAGGGGTTCCCTCTATGGATCTCTGTATCTCTCTCTCTCTCCTCCTCCTCTCTCCCCCTCCAAATCTCTCCTCTCTGATCTTCTGCTCCCTCAGTTCTCGTCGCTATAGATCCTGAACTCTGATCTCTGTCTTTTTGAGCTCTTTGAGATTGCTGGGCTCTGTTCAGGTCCCCCCCTCCCCTAACCCTCCCCGTGCAGTAATACCTGGAAACTGCATTAAGACAGCAAACTAGAATAATTGTAGGACTCACATAAATTAGTTTCCCCTATCATAGCTGTCATAATCCCTGGCTGCCTGTTGTCCAATGCTTACAGTTGCTTGGTATATATTTTTTCCCTTAGTTTTCTAGTTGTTCACAATATAAGGACCATTCCTATGGCAGTGAATGCTTCATGGATGAGAGTGGAGTCTCTTTTTCCTATTTTCAACTTTAAAAATCCTGGGGGAGAACTTTTGCACAGCTTATGTTCAGTGACCACCCATGAGCCGATCAAAGTAGTAAGGACTACGAAAGAAAATGATGCTTTTTAAGACTGAAGTATGGGGAGAATCATTTTCCAATACAAAATGGAGAGATCTTCTCAGAAGAAAGGGGAAGGGTGTGGGGCAAAAACAGAGAAGCAGCATCCATTGAAACAACAGTTGGTGTGAAAAAGAATAAAAAGTGAAACAACTGATAAGGCCAAGAGTTCCGTTGTTGAGAGACTGTGTCCAATCCCTGGCTTCGTGCATTCCAGGGTCAAGGACAAACTGGAGCGGGGCTAGGGAGGAGAGATGTAATATGTGCAACAGTTGGCCTGAGATAAAATGAAGTAAAAACACAACTTTCTTCTCTCTCCAATCTTTCCCCTCCTCTGCCTTTTGAAATTTGCTGTGTGGAACATTTTTCCCAAACCTTGACTGAATTCTGGGGTTTGTCCCATTACTTTTCTGGTCTTTTTCAGACAACAGAGAGACCTCCAGATATTTTAATCCCATGAATGGTCTCACTTCATGAATTAAACTGTCTGGTTCTGTGTAATAGTAAAATTCTATTTATAGAAGAATTCCATTTATAGGAATAGGGGACATGCTTCAGAAGGAAAACAGTATGCAGAGATATTCTGTTTCTCCACCAAAAGGATATCTTTGAACCATAATATTCAACTCCCTACAATAGCTAACAGCATATACTGACCTTTCCAGGGAGTTGGGGTGGAGAGGCGAAGGGCATGAATGGAGAAGAGAGGTCTCATGAAGGTCCTATTTACTTGTTACTGTCCTGATCTACCTAGTAGATATCTCAAGCTTTTTCTTGTAGGGTATTATCTTAACCGTGTAAGGCATAGGCATAAGGCACTTGGGTAAGGCATAATGAGGCTAACACAGATAAAGAGAGAGAAACCAGAAAGCTTTACAGTTTTGTTACCCTGCAAGTTCCCGGGACAGAACACAGCATGCCATAAAGGACGTAAACCCGGGAGTAGGTTATAAGGCAGAGGGAGAGAGGGGAACTGGGGTTTCTGCAGGAAGTAAAGAGCAAGGCAGAACAAGCAGGTTTAGCATTGGCTTCTTTGAATAATTACACTGGGCTCTAGGGCAAAGGAGCTGTCTCTGGTAGTCTGGTACCTGACCCTGGAGCAATTAGGCCTGAAGTGTGAGAGCCTGATAAGGAGGTGGTTGGGGGTGTGGACTTAATGGGCTACGCAAGAAGGGGAACTAACCAGCTTCTAGCGAGGGCCTCAAAACTGGGTCAAGATAGTATTTAACAACAACTAAACTAAGCTAAATTACAGGTATTTTATGGGTCCTTTGGAAACCCCTTGTCATAGATGTCTCACCTCCGTCCCTTTACTATGGGCAAGGTCTTTCTTCTTCCTGCAATCTCTGTCTCTGTTTCTCTCTCTCTCTCTCTCTCTCTCTCTCACACACACACACACACACACACACACACACACACTGCTAGCACATTTCCAGCCTCTTTCCGTCAAAGTCTGAGGTCTCCTTGCCTCTGCTAGTAAGCAAGCCATGTTGGGCAGGGCTCCTTTAAAGAAAGCTTCAAGCTAGCTCTCTCTGGTGCCTCTCACATCTGACACTAAATTATACATGACATGAGCATCAGTAAAGGGGAATAGTGCTCTGGGAGAGCACCACGGAGGGGGATGAGGAAGGCAGAGGCAGAACAGAGGAAAAAAGTGGACAAAGGTTTTCCAAGCATAAGGGAATAATATATCAGAACTTATATAATAAGGGCCAGGACCCAGGTGAGAAAAGTGAGGCATTTGTATTAGGGGCAAAATTTAAGGGCGTGCCATAAAATGCAGTTATCAAGATAAATAATATTTAATGCTATTTAAAAAAAATATCTAAGGGCCTGTGTATAGGATACCATTTTCCCGTTTGCTTAAGGCACCAGAATGCCTCTGCAGGGCACTGGTGCTATGCCGTAGCAGCTTCTAGCTTCTTCCTGGCCAATTCTACAAAGCAATGCTGGAGCGGCCCCCTAGGAAAGGCCTTCCTCAACAAATAACCTTTTATCTGAGTCTTGAAGAAGAAGGTGAGGCATGGAGTGTGTGAACAGGAGAGAGGGAATAGCATTTTGCAAATCCAAAATGCCTCAGTTGGAAAGAGTTAAATGGCTCTTTGGGGAATGGTGGTGGCAATGATTTTGCAGGCAAGGACCAGATTATGAAAAAATTCTTTAGTATTTTAACGAGGGGAGACAAATGCCCATATTTGTTCCTTATGCATATGATGCTTTGTTGGGGGACAGATTGGAGGGGTCAGGCCTGAATACAGGTAAGTCCCTTAGGAGGCTAGCGCAGGGTCCAAGTGAGGGATGACCGCATCCCCAACCAGAACAGGTGTAGCTAGATTCCCAAGGTCCAGGTCCAGGCCTTGTTTTCCCCCACCATAACCCTGAGGGTGGGGCAGCACCCAGGTGTCCTGCCGAAGGGGCCACCTCGGGGTTCCATTGGAGCGCCCCGCGCACCAGGGCGCGGAGGAACCGCCCAAATTCAGCCTCGGGCTGTGGCGATCGGGTCGGGGCGGGTCCCACGGGTGCCCGACCTGCTCACCGCCCAATCGCCGCGGGCCCGCCGAGCCCCGGGGGGCTGGGGCCGCCGCCGCCGCCGCCGCCGCCGGAACGTGCCGCGGCTGCGCTGACGCGCGAGCGCCGGGCAGGGCGGCGGGCGCGCTCAGTCTGGTGGCGGCGGCGGCCGTGCGCGGACGGACGTTGCCGGAGCGCCGCAGCCGCCCGCTCCGCCAGCAGACGAGCCGAGCCGCGCCGCGTTGCCGGCGCCCGCTCGCCCACCCGCCCGCCCGCCATGGTGTCATGGATCATCTCCAGGCTAGTGGTGTAAGTGGCTTTCCCCGCGCCCCTTCCTTCCCCTCCTTCTCCGCCCCTGGCCCCCGGGCTGCGCGGGCCCCTGCAGCGCCCGGCCCCGTTCGCTCCGGCTATTAATACCCGGCGGCCGCTAAATTTAGCAGGTACAGTAGCTGCCGAGGACGCCTGCAAGCGGGCGACACAGGACGCCGCTGCTGCCCTGCGGGCCCGGGCCTGGGCGCGGGGGACAGGCGGGCGGGGCGGCGAGGGCGGGGGCGCACGGGGACTGAGCTGGCTGCGCCCCGCAGCGCCCCGGCCGCTTTTGTTCCCCTAGTGGGTGGGATTTGCGGAGGCCCCGAATGGGCGCGCCGCGGGGACACGCGTCTGTCTCCTTTGGGAGAAACGCTGGCGGGGTCTGCCGTCGCCGCGCCGCGCCGCCGCGCTTTTGTCAGGTGAAAATGACAGAGCCCAGCCGAGCCTGGGGCGCTGCCTGGAGGGGTCGGCGCGGAGAAGGGTGGAGAGATGAAGGAGGGGCTCCGATTGGGATTGAAAGAATACTCCTTTTTCGGTTTCTCAGATTGACAGCGGTAAAGGCAAGTAGGACACAGCGGGGACGTGTAGGAATCTTGGGGCAGACGCCTGGCGGACCTCATGTCTGATTCCTTTGGCGGGGGTCTGAGGGAGAGATAGGGGCAGGCATCTCCAGAAATTCACGGGAAATTTCGAAGTGACAGCCGCTCAGGTGGTGGCAGTGACACCTCCCAGGCCTTGTAGGAGAGCGCAGAGTCATCTGGGGTGAGGCCTCTGTGAAGTCATTGGGGGTGGGTGTGGGGGGCGTTTTTCTCTGTCAAGCCCCAGAGCTGAGTAGAAATTTGAAGAGCTCCTTTCCTCGTGGATTTATTTCCCTTTGGAGCTACACATGGCTGTAGCAGTTCCTCTCCTTCCCTAACCATTTTTGCCTGAGTCAGGACAGATTTGCCACCTGCTCAGGGGAGCCAGGGCTGAAATTGGCCTGGAGAGTGTGGGTGGGAGGTGCACCTCAGGCTCTTTCTTTGTCTGGGAAAGAGGGGCTCCAGACTCTGGTTCATTGTGCACCATCACTCCCAACGTTGTGAAATATCTCCCATCTCCTGTCCTTCTTTACTGATTTTCTAAGAAGCAGCCAGAGGCAGCCTTCTGAAGTCATTCTCAGCATTGTAGCCCTGCCACCATTCTGGGCTTTCATCCCAAAGCCAGTGTTTGTGCCTGCTGGCCCCCAAGTCATCCATTCTATGCAGCCCTCTCCACAGCTGTTGCGGACTGCTGGGGTTTGTGCTATACCTCGAGGTGGCATGTTAAATATTTAGAAGATTTCTGAGGGCAGAGCTGGCATGAATAATACAGGGAAGCAACTGGAACGCCTTGCCCCACCTCATGCCTGACCAAGGCCTGTCTTGCCTTCAGGGTGGTATTTTTTTCTCCTGAACTAGTGTGTGATCTTCATATTTGGCAGTGACTTCTGGGGAGCCCTCAGGGTGTGGCCGGAGACTCCCATTGGCCTGGCTGGAGAGCTCATTTTCTATAGGTTCTACTGCACTAGGACTGGCCCCCTGGAGAGTGAGAGCTTCTAGTCTGGGGTCCATGTGACCATCTTTAATTTTATGAGCATTCCTCCTCTCCTACTACACAAGGCAGCTGAGTGGGGTAGAGAAAAGAGGCATCACTTGGGAAGGGTCTCAGTGTTGCTGTTATTTTTTAAAACCATGCTACCCAGAAGTGAAGCTTCAGAGAACTTAAATGACAGGAGAACTGCCCCTCAGGTCAGCCCAGGACCCTCTGCCCCAAGGGAGAATTTGTGGGATTTGGGGGTGTTATTTCCTCCATCAACTCCAAAAGGTCAGGGATACCCCCTATCTCCTGATCACTGTCTTTATAGAAACCCAACATGGAAGTGTCAGGTGTCAATTATTAAAAACCAATTTAGTTAGCAGTACCGGTTTCACTTAAATAATAACCTGCTCATTATAGGAAAATCAGAAAATATAGATAAATAGATTGAAAATCATCCACATTATCACCACACAGAGATAGCTAATGGTAATTGTGAAAGGTCTCGTCTTCAAGATGTTTTTCCTATGCATGTATGCACATACATTTATATTTCTAGTTCAAGGAATTTATTCATTCAGCCCAAATTTCCGCATCTCTCTTAGCAAGGAATAGGAATACTGAATTTGGAGTCAGAAAACCCTTGGTTCAAATCCCAGTTCTGTCTCTTGCCAACAGATGCCAGTTCACAAGAGATCCTAGTTCAGGAGCTAGTTAACCTCATGTTGCCGTTACAAAGATTTCAAGAACACGTGATTCATAAATTGTGGAGCATTTCCGTTCCTCCACCACACACCAGATAATTAAGAGAGGGCCGAGGTAAGAGCTCTGGAAGGGGCTCTCAGACTTAATCTACTCCTGTGTTTTGCAAATTGGCTTCCCTGAGGACCACACAGCCTGAGTGGGTGGGCTCTGGGCTCCCAGCCCTGATCAATGGGAGTAACTCCCTCTTTGTTTGGTTTGTATATTCGGGTTCTAAATAAAAAATAATTTGAGAAATATATAGATTTTAGCACTAATGAAAACCACCCATTCCTTCTCCCCTCTCATCTGTAAAACTGTAGAGGGAGTGTGCCTTGCCCAAGGACACAAGGTGAACTGGTGAAGAAAACAGGCTCTGGATTTTTGGTCCGATGCCTTTTCTACCTGTGCCCATCCTTGACAGTTGTCTGAAATTGACCTCTTTCAAGCTCCCAAGACCTTTGCTCTGGCATCCTGTGATTTTTGTCCACCAGTCCCATTTCCTATAAGAAACTTTTTCAGGGCTTTGTAAGCCTCTGTGACATGAAAGAACATTTAAGGAAGACCTATCCCTGTGTTCTGAGGATGGAGAGGGAGTGTCTTCCTTCCAACCAGATCCCTCAAGACAAGCTGATGGTGTCCAGGCAGAGCCACATGGTGCTTGTAGATACCTATCTTGCCATTGGCTCTGAGTGTTTTTAGGACTGGAACTATGGCTTATTTCCCTTCGTTTATGACTGGCCTGCTTGCCTCGTTTACAAGACTTAGTTTTCTTTACAAAGAACTCAAGCCTTAGGCACCAGTGAATTTTTAACTGGGGAGAGTAGGTTTATGTGCCCTGGAGGATTCACAAAGAGGTTGCTTTCTGCCTTCTTGGGAGAATGCACTATCTTGAAGCATTTATTCCAAGGAGCAGGTGTTGGTCGCATTGTCTTTGGACAGAATTTTGGCTGAGGCCCAGGATGTTGGCTAAATGAATCCAGAGCTTCCCCTTTGGTTATTGGACCAAAACTCCAGTTTGCTGTGTGGGGAAAAGAGAGTTCTAATTTTAACAATTCTCCAAATAACTAAAAGCTGTACAGAAGAAACCCTTATTTTCACAGTGCACTTCCTTAAAAAAAAAAAAAAAAAAAGTTTTTAGAAGGTCCAGTCTGATGTTTAAGAGAGTCTTAGTTTAATGGCTACAGATCTGGCTATGTCCCAGGACTGTGATTTGGAGCATAAAGTCTATCTGTCCCAGTCAAGGATGTACAAATGAAGAAGACTAGGAAGAATGTGAGTTGTCCTCAAGATATTCTCCAACTGTTGCAAAACAAATGGAAATAAATGAAAAGGCCTTACATCCTTAAACATGGACTTGCCTTTCTTTGGAGCTTGCTTTTAAAAAGTGGAATGCAGAAAAATGATCCCATTAATTGGAGGTTTAGGTTGGTTGAGGATTTATTTCCTGGCACTCTGGCATGGTATAGGGTAGGAGCTGGGTAAATCTTTCAGTTGAATCACGAGAGGGGAAGTGTTGAGCTGGATGTCAGAGGATTTGGGGTCTAGTCCCAGCACTGGATTGACCCACTGTTCTAATCCGGAGGGTGCCTGTTCTCACCCTGGGGCCCTGCTCCTGGTCTGTGAAATAAGGCTGTGGACCAGTATCACGCTGGAGGTCCTGGTGCCCCTCTAGACCCCTTCCTTGTCCCCTACTCCCTCAGCTGGCCCACATGCACCGTGTTTATAAACAAGAGGAATATCCTCAGGAAGTGAAAAATACCAAATTCAATTTCACTGCTGTTCTGCTGCCTTGGTCTTTTGTTTATTAATCTTGCCTGCCTGCTGGGAAGTTGCTTCTGGGCACTTTCCTCCATTGTGTCTTCTTTGAAGGTTAGCTGACAAGTGAGGGTCTTACCTGGTTATGACTGGCTCAGTTTCCCCTTCCTTCTGAAGTGAGCTATCGTTTTTGGAGCGTGTATTATTTGCAAGAGGAAGAGAATGACAGAAGAGGGAGTCAGGCCCTCAGTGGCCACCTACTGAGGCTGCCATTTTGTTTCATCTGTGTGTGTGTGTGTGTGTGTGTGTGTGTGCACGTGCGCACGTGCTTGCGTGCATTTTTCAAGGAGGTTCCAGAGGCTGGTGGGGATGGGAGGACAATAGTCACAACGCATGGCTTGTTTGGACTTTCATTGTCTGGGATGAGCCACGCACATGCCCAACTGGTTGCCAGGATTCTTGGTGTCAGTGAGAATTTTTCCAAGAATCAGCAAGAGCTCAGGGGGTTTGCATTTGGGTTATGAGGATGTTTTCCTCTCACTTCTGGGCCTTGGATGGATTGGCCCTGATGGGTTGGAAGATGGATCGTTCTATATGTTTGTTTTGAACTTTCAACTCTCATGTCTTCACACAGAAGCACATTGTTTTCCCTTTGGGTTTTCTTTAGTTGCACCCAGGGGCTTTTCTGGGATTACAAAAAAAAAAAAAAAAAAAGAAAAGAAAGAAAGAAATATAGATAAAGGACCAAGTACTTGGCACCCAGTCGGGATGTCTGAAGGATCTTGGCAGGTAATCTGGTGCAGGCCTTCAAGCATGGCGCGCGTACCTAGACCAGGAATTGCAAGTGAGTTTCATTCATGATTGATAGGAGGCTGCCTGGGATACTATCGTGGCAAGTAGGACTCTGGATGGGACTCCATGGGGTAGGAGTACTGCGAATGTTTCGTGCAAGGAAGAGGATAATGAGGGGCACACCTGTTGGTTCAGTATTGGCTCTCCTAGACTTAGTCCATTTGTGATCTGAGAACCCCTCTGTCAGAATTTTATACATTGTCCTCAGTTAGTAAACAGAGCTGCATTCTTTTTTTTTTTTTTTAAGATTTTATTTATTTATTTGACAGAGATCACAAGTAGGCAGAGAGGCAGGCAGAGAGAGAGGAGGAAGCAGGCTCCCTGCTGAGCAGAGAGCCCGATGCAGGGCTCGATCCCAAGACCCTGGGATCATGACCTGAGCTGAAGGCAGAGGCTTTAACCACTGAGCCACCGAGGCATCCCTAGAGCTGCATTCTTTACCTAAGTTTGCATCCCCTCCTAAACATCCCACCTCCAGTAGGCCTTGTCAGTCACTGGCAGTTGTAGGCCAAAGGTCCTTCTTCTTGCCAGTACCCGGGCTATCCAGCCTGGTGGCTCTCTCAGCTGCCTCTTTCCTCTTAGTACCATCATTTATATATCACATTTTCCCTTTCTTTCTTTGCCTTTCTCCAGTCATTAAATTCTACCCTGGCCTTCTCTTGGGTGCTCATGCATTCACATCCTTTCTACCTCCTTGTAGGGTCTATGGATGATCCTCTGGGCTTCAAAAGGAGATTCCCCTTCCCTTCTTGGCAACATACCCCATCCTACTGTCCTCCGCTCAGCCAGAGGAGTGGGCATGTGACCCAAGCCTAGCTGCACATTTCCCTGGGCACAGAGATTGGTCCAGAGGTGGGTGTGTGACCTAAACTGAGGCACCAGGTCTTTCCCCAGAGCTTGTTGATTTGGAGCTAAAAGAAAACAGCCTTGGCCTATAGGGTCCAGAGCTGGAAAGACGTGAAGGTGAGGCTGTTGGTGGCTACACCCCCTGGCACACGGAGAAGGCCTGTAGGCCAAAGGGGAGAATTTGGCAATGCACAGGTAAATGGAGAGGAGATACTGGTTTGTGTATGTACCTCTCTCTCCTTAAGGATCATGTCTGTTTCTTTGTTTGCCTCACACCTTTCTTCATGTGTAGTGGGTGCCAGTAAGAGAGTTAGGACCTGGCTACTTAAATAGTGTCTGTGTACCAGCAGCACTGGCATCCCTGAGAGCTGGTTAGGAATGCAGAATCCCGGGTCCCACCAAGACCTAGTGAATCTGCCTCGTATCAAGATTCTCATGAAGCTCGGGAATCGCTGAGTCAGATATCATCATCTCTCCTGTGAAATTAAAGAAATGGGCTTGTCTGAGGTTCCCATCACTGGCTGTAGAACCAGAATTCAACCCCAAATGGGCCATTTGTGCTGGACTGTGATTCATCTTTCTTGGTTCTGAGTGGTCAAAACCCTGACTTTTTATGCATTCTGAA
The DNA here is from genome assembly GCF_009829155.1 of Mustela erminea. Taxonomy (NCBI): domain Eukaryota; kingdom Metazoa; phylum Chordata; class Mammalia; order Carnivora; family Mustelidae; genus Mustela; species Mustela erminea. Next base: position 102,089,196 of record NC_045620.1, on the reverse strand, counting down.
TGGCCTCATTGCACTCCCCCAACCAAGTGCCCAACTGCAAAACTTTCACAGATGGGCTACCTAGTTGTGATTTGTGTAGAATTTAGTTTGCCTGACTTTGGGTTCAGGCTGCCAAGACAATGCCCGTCAGACGTAATATTAGGCTGAGCGGATCATGCTATTCAGAGGAGAGTGGGACACAGCCCACCTTGAGAAAGAGGCATGGTAAGCACAGTCAGCTGATGCTGGGGACTTAGAGTGGATTTTCAGAAACAGGCAGGGATTTTTTCTCACGAGCAGAAGTGGCCGAGAACCAGTGGTCCCCATGTGTCCCTCTTGAGGAAGCTGCAAGGATACAGCAGGATCTGTAACCTCTTCGATCCTGTGTCCTGCGGAATCCAGTTTTATCAGGGAGTGCTCTCGGCTCTGTCTTCAGACTGCTTCTCCGTCCAACTGAGTCCTCCTTCCATTGCCACCATCATGTTCCAACCCCATTTCTACTCTCCTGGACCATTTCAAAACCCTCCTAATTGTTTTCCCTGCTTCTATGCCTGTCCCTCCAATGATTTATTTCAAATATAAGATAGCTCATAGCGTTCCCCTGCCATTTAAAAATTGTCCAGAGGACTTCTGTGACATTAATTATAAAATTCAGTTTCCTTACCATGTCATGAGACTCAGCAAGGCCTGGCCCCTGCCCACTGTCCTGAACTCACCTTGTGCTGCTCTCCCCACACTCAGCTGTGGCTTCCCCACGATTCCTGGAAGGCGGCAGGCTGGTCTCACTCAAGGACCTTTGCCCTTGCTGTTCCCCCTGCCCAGGACACATTCACCTAGGTGGTCCATGGTCGTCACCCTCTTTCCATTTAGGTCTCTGCTCAAATGTCACCTCTTTTTCTGACCCTCTTCTCCAAAATACATCTCACATACCACTCGATCCCCTTTGCACTCCCTGAAATTATGTTTTTAATTCATTTATTAACTGGCTTGTGGTCTGTCTCTTCACATAGAATTTGATCTCTATGACTTCTGAGACTCTCATCTTGTTCACAGCTGTTTTCCCAGTGCCTAAAGTACTGCCATGCTCACACTAGGTGTTTAAAAAATACTTGTTGAGTTAATGATGGCTCAGTATTCCTTTTGGGGTGAGAAGATCCTTTTTTGCACCCACATTGGTAGAACCTTGATTTGTGACTATGGCAAGTTACTTGACCCTCTAAGCCTCCATTTTCTCATCTGTAAAATGAAAGACTGAAATCCTGTTTCTGGCAGGATGAAAAACTAAATGGTTTGGAAGTCCTCTCATAATAAAACTGAATTTTAAAATTTACAAAAGTTTTGGATAAAATATAAGTGTTCCTCTCAATAGCATAGCTGAGGCTTTAGGTGAATAAGGGAATTTGCCAAAAGACAGAGCAGAGGGGGAATCATTTCACAGGGGTGTAAGCTAGTGCTGCAGAAGGGGCTTACCAGACTTTACTGGATTGTCCTGAACGTAGCAGGAATCAGCAGTCATTTTGTTATCCTCTCCCAGGAATTTGGAACAAGATGCAGGACACATAACTCCTCTCTGCTCCATGATGTCCGGTCTTCACTGGGATGCTGCAAATGGCAGTGGCAGACTGGACATCTCTTCCTTTTCATGTGTTCCAAGGCCTCTCCATGTGGTCTTCCTATGTGACTTTTTCCAGCACGGAGGTCTGAAGACCTCAGACTTCTTATGTGGTCACTTAGGGCTCCAAGAGTGAATGTCCAAGAAGCAACAGTAGAAACCCTAGGACTTCTTCTGACCTGGCATCAGAAGTCCCAGGATAACACTTTTGCATTCTATTGGCCAAGCACATACTATGGCCAACCTAGATTTGAAGGGAGGCAGACTAGACTCCACCTTTCAGTGGGAGGGATAGCAAATAATTTGCAACCATCTTTAATATACCAGTCAAGAGGATTGGCTTAGCTTGGTTTTAATATCAACATAGAGAAAAGAGGGGCCCTTGGGTCTGTGGAGATAATAAGTCAGAGCTGAACACTTGCATATAACTGAAACTTGAAGCACTATTCTGCAGTGAAGTTCTGAGTAGAAGGATAGACCCATAAGTACAGGGAAATTGACAGCGAAGCTTGTCTGTCTTGCCCTGGGTTCTTGGTGGGAGAAAAAATCTCCCTTGGGACTTTGAAACCATCCATGGACCTGTCCTCATATGGGTTTGGGGTCTTAAATGATTGCATCCTGCATGGTCAGAATATCCATGGCTGAGAGATTAACATAAAAATTAGTCTGGCCAGGGTTACTCCTGGATTATTTTGCAGAAATTAATCCAGTCACTCTAAGGGCCTACAATATACATTGGATTAGCTCAAAGACCATGAATTCGCACTTCAAAATTACAAAACACCTGAAGTAACAGCCACCGTTAAGCAGGAGTTAAATGCTACCAGCAGCAGGCTTAGCCCTCTAGACATAAATAAATAAATAACACACATATATTTAAAAATGTGTGTGTGTGTGTGTATATATATATATATATATATATATATATATATAATCTACAATAACTATTACCTAGAATCCTTTGAATAAGCCTTCCTAAGTGAAAAAATAAAGAGCTGAAAATACAAGAAAACAACAGATCCTGGGGCTGAGTAGGGAGAGGAATGGACCTACTGGAAAAGAAGCAATTCCAAAAGTAGAAAATAGAACACCTGGGTGGCTCAGTCAGTTGAGCATCTGCCTTTGGCTCAGGTCATGATCCCAGGGTCCTGAAATCTAGTTCTGTATCAGGCTCCCTGCTCAGTGGGGAGCCTGCTTCTCCCACTCCCTCTGCCCCTGCTTGTGATCTCTCTCTCAAATAAATAAATGAAATCTTTTTTTAAAAATAAGGAAAATAAAGTATTGAAATAAAAGCTCAGTGGATAGTTTTAAATGGTGAGAGATTGAACACCAAGGGAGGAATGTTTTCTACACTACATCTTAGAGTTGGAAGGCATTTTAGTGACTCAGGCTTTTATTTGATTGAGAAGGAAGGCAGGACCAGAGGGCTTAGGTCATTTACCAAGACTTGAGGCCAGGTCTTAGTTTCTGAAAGTGCTTAGTTTTATGTTGTTAACAGGGGTTGGATTAAGACCAGTGGTGACTAGAAGACCAACATTTGGTTTGATAGGACAGTATTTCTAGTAATTGTTGCTATGTGAGGCAACAAGTTCTTGGCTTCCAACCCTAAGACCTTCCAACTTTAAGACTATGATTTAAATATTTTCCATTACAGTGGTAGAGGAAGAGGGATAAGAGTTATTGGAAAGATTCTCTTTTTCAGTGGTTAGGCCTTCTGTCCTTGTACAAGACTGACTGATTCATTCATTCATTGATTCACTCTCTATTTATTGACCATGTGCTTTGTGCCAAGCCCTACCCTGGGTACCAGGAATATAAATATGAATGGATTCCAGTTCCATCTTTGAGAAGTTGATGAGGTCACATAGCCAGTCAGTGGGAAACTTGGACTTGGATTCAAATGTCCCCCACCCAACCAACACTCTTTCCATCAAGTGGGTCTTTTATGGGCATGTGTGAATGAGTTTTCTGGCTTTGGTTGGAAATTGTAAGAAGGAGCCCTTTCAGCAGGGGAAGTGGTGCATCTGACCTATGAAGGCATTGACCCACTGTTGCATCTGTCTGCCTGGGGAACTCTGTGGCATCCAGTGTTGGGAGAGAAGAGGCAGAGGAGAGAGGGGGTGTACTAAGTGAAGACAGGCTGGGACACACAGATGGGTGAGGTTGAGCATGCTCACCCACTATATTAGTCTGTAATTGCTGCTGTAAGAGCTATAAACTTGGTGGCTCAAAACAACAGAAATAAGTCTCTTAGAGTTTTGGAGGCCTGAATTTTGAAATGAGTCTTTTGTTGCTAAAATCCAGATGTTGGCGGGAGTTCTAGAAGCTCCAGGGGAAAATCCATTCCTTGCTTCTTCCAGCTTCTGGTGGCTGTTGGCATTCTTTGTGACCACATCTCTCCAGTCTCTGCTTCTGTCGTCACTTTGCCTTCTTTCTGTCTTCCTATCCTCCCCTGCCTCTCTCCTACAAGGACCCTTGTGATTACCTTTACAGCCCACCTAGAGCAACCGGGATCCTCTCCCGTCTCAAAATCCTTACCCACACCTGTCATGTTTCTTTTGCCATATAAGGTAACATTCCTAGGTTCTAGGGACTAGGCCCTGGATATTTGGGCAGGGGGGTTGTTATTCAGTCTCCCATGGCTGCTGGTTCTGCTCCCACTAAGCTGAAGAAAGCTCATCTAAAAACAGACTAAAGAAAGGTGAACACTCTGGGGTTCTAAGATCTTATTTTGTCTCCTTTTCCAGACTTACCTTGACTTGTAAAATGCAACAGAAAAGACTGCTAATAAATGGTGAAGGTATAATGGGTAACAATGCAGTAAACACTACTTTACTCAGTGCCTGTTGAAGAAATAGAACATTATGTTCATTGGATCAGTATACCCAACTTTTGATGGAGGTTAGGGTTCTTTCTAGATTTTTGTTTTTCTCTTTCATTCTTGTGAAGAGTGCTGCAGTGAACTGTCTTGTTTCTAGGTACACCTGTGCACAAATTTCTTTAGGAACAGAATGATTGAGGCATAGGGTATAGGCTTTTTTCACTTGCCCAAATAACATAAATTAAATTTTCATAGATGTATAAGTCTATTTCTGGGCTCTTTGTTGTATCCCATTAACCAATCTGATCCCGCACAAGGACCACACTGTATTAATTATATAACTTTATAAAAATTCTTGATATCTAAACTGGCAAGGCCCCTGCACATCTTGTTCTTCACAAATGGTTTTACAAGATGGTTTTCCTTCTGCGATAGATATACATATATATTTTTCATTATATATTGATTCCATATTTCAATATATATTCATATTCAATATACATTCATATATATATATAAAATGCATAATTATATATATGTATGTGTATATATATATATATATATATATATATATATATATATATATATAAAATTTCCGTTGCACCAGGGCTTTGCTGTCACTTGATATTGTCACACTTTAGAATTTTTGCCAGTCTGGTGGGTACAAAATGGAATCTCATTATGGTTTTAATTTGCATTTCCCTGAATACTAATGAGACTGAACATCTTTTCATATGTTTATTGCCCATTCCTGTTCTCTCTCCTGTGAAGGGCCTGTTCAAGTCTTGCCAAATTTTCTTTTGTCCTTACCTTATTAATTTGTAGGAGTTCTTTAAATATTCTAGACCCTAATTCTCTGTCACTTACGTGTTACAAATGTCTTTTCCCAGTCTGTGGTTTATTTTTCCTTTGTCTTTATGATGTATTTTGATGAACAGAAGTTCTTAATATTAAGTAATGGATTTATCCATTCTTTTCACTGGTAGTTTAGGCTTCTTATGTCCTAGGAATACCTTGCCTACCTGACATAATGAAGATATTCTCCTATATTGCTCCTAGCAGTTTCATTGTTTTGCCATTCACATTTAATTTCTTGCTCCATCTTGAGATGATTTTTGTATATGGTATGATGAAGGATGCCAGAATTTCTTCTTTTTTTTTAATAAATAAAATGTTGTCCTAGCACCATTTATTATAAAGTTCATTCTTTCTTTCCAGATCTGCAATGCCCAGCCTTGTCAAAAATTAAGTTTCTAAAGATGTGAGAGTTTGTTTCTGAGCTCCTTCTTCTGTTCCATTGAACAGTTTGGCTCTGCGACACTACCACTATCTTAATAGCCTCAGCTTTGCAAAAAGACTTGATGTCTGGAATGGCAAGCCCCCACCTTCAAGAGTGCCTTAGAACTTTCCTCTTTTTTTTTTTTTTAAGATATTTATTTATTTGCCAGAGCGGGGAGAGAAAGGGAGAGAGAGAGAGAGAATACAAGCAGGGGGAGTGGAGAGCAGAGGGAGAAGCAGGCTCCCTGCTGAGCAAGGAGCCCAACGTGGGACTTGATCCCAGGACCTTGGGATCATGACCTGAGCTGAAGGCAACCTCTTAACCAACTGAGCCACCCAAGTGTCCCGTACTTTCCTCTTTTTTATACAGTTTAGAATTATGTGTTATTGCAGACACACACTCACAGTTGCTCTAAAATCTGTTGGGAGTTTGACTGGAATAGCGTTGAATGTATGGACCAATGGAAATCTGATGTTCTTAAGGTAATGAGTGTTCTAATTCATAAACATGGTACCGATCTCTTTATTTAGGGCTTTAATTATATTCAGTAAACTTTTGTGAGTTTGGCTGTGTCTTCTATGTCGTTTGTTATATTTATTCCCAAATACTTGATATTTGTTGATGTCAGTATATTTAGCATCTTAAAATTTTCATCTTGCCGCTTTTTGTGAGAAAAATGAAAGCTTGCTAAACTGTAGATTCTTTTAGGATTTCCAGATAAATAGTCATGTCATCTGAGATTATAGCACAGTGTTGTGTCTTTGCAGCAATTATTCCCTTTTTTCCCTTCCCCTTACTGCAATGGTAAAACTCTCTAATGCAAGGTGACTTAAAGTGGTGATACTTAAAGTGGCATACTTGCTTTTTTATTCCTGATTTTAAAAGGAATGCGTCAACCTTCCCCTATAAAGTATTGTGTTTGCTGTAGGAGTTTCAGAAATAAACTTTATTACTCTAAGTTTCTTTCTATTCCTAGTTTCCTCTGAGTTTTTATAATGAATGATACTGTATTTTCTCTAATGCTTCCATTAAGATGACAATATATTTTTCTGGCTCTTAATCTATTAAGAGACAAGTTGTAATAATTATTTTTGCCATTAAGCCAACCTTGCCTTCTGGAATAAACTGAATTCAGTCACACATTTTTTTTTTTTTGTATTGTTAGAACAATCCTGGATTCAAATTGTTAATATTTAGTTAATATTTATATTTTTTAAAAATATATGTTTATGAGTGGTATTGGCTATCTTGTACTTATCTGATTTTAGTATTAATATTATGCTAGCCTCATAAATGAAGTTGAGGGTGTATCCTCTTTTTCTATGCTCTGGGATAGTCTATATAAGATCGGATTTCTTTTTGGGATAACTTAACAGCTAGGTGCTTTATATATGGGAAGATTTTAAACTAGTTATTACATTTCTTTAATGATTATAGATTTTCTCTATTTTCTTGAATCAGTTTTAGGTGAGGGCTTCATTCATCTAAAACATTTTTCCAAGTTATCATTAACATTGCTTCTGCATTCCATAACTTTTGACCTCTCTTCTAGCACACTCATTAGACGTAGGTTACATGTTCTTTTTTTTAAAAATTTTCTATTTTTTAAAGATTTTTATTTATTTATTTGTCAGAGAGAGATCACAAGTAGACGGAGAGGCAGGCAGAGAGAGAGAGAGAGAGAGGGAAGCAGGCTCCCTGCCGAGCAGAGAGCCCGACGCAGGACTCGATCCCAGGACCCTGAGACCATGACCTGAGCCGAAGGCAGTGGCTTAACCCACTGAGCCACCCAGGCGCCCAGGTTACATGTTCTTATTCTATCCCCATACATCTTCATTTCTTTCTGATTCCTTCTTCTGTCATTGCATTATGAATAACTTCCTTCATGTCAGTCTCCTCAGCCATTTCTACTCAGCTGCTGAACATCCATTGATTGTTAAATTTCAGCTATTATATTTTCAAATTTTTATTTAGTTGTTTCAGAATGGTGTGGATGTGTTTTATGGTTTGTGTTCCTTCCATCTTTTTTTCAAAAAAGATTTTATTTATTTATTTGACAGAAAGAGATCACAAGTAGGCAGAGAGGCAGGCAGAGAGAGAGGAGGAAGCAGGCTCTCTGCTGAGCAGAGAGCCCTACGGGGGCTCGATCCCAGGCAGCCAGGATCATGACCTGAGCCGAAGGCAGAGGCTTTAACCCACTGAGCCACCCAGGTGCCCCTTCCTTCCATCTTTTAAATTCAGATTTATTCCTCTACACATATTTATTTTATGTTCTGAGTCTGATCATTCCAGCATCTAAATTCTTCTTTTAGGTCTAATTCAACTATCTGTTGTTTCTTTTGGGTACATTGTATGTTTTCCAATTTAACATCAGTCTTCCTTTCTTTCCCTTCCCTTTCCTTTCTTCCTTCCTTCCTACTTTCCTTCCTTCCTTCCATCCTTTTCCCCATAAGCTTGTATTCTTTGGGACTTTATCTGTAGGAATACTTTGAGGCCTGGGTTAAAGGTAGGTTCCTCCAGACAATTGCATTTGCTTCTGCTGGGTGTCTAGAGGCATTACCAATATTAGAGCCCTAGAAAGTGAATTCTTGAGATTTTTTAATTTGACCACTTGGTTAGTATAAATTTGGGCTGCAAATGGGTGAAGGCAGGCTGTGGTTACAGATTCCCGGAGGGAAATACTGTTTTCTCTCCACCTACTCTCATGACTGAACAGTGGGTTTTGGGGTCTCCCAGGAGTCTGTGGATCATCTTTTGAGCACGGCTGGCTCTTCTGTACAAGTGAAAACCATTACCACACCCAAGAAAACCAACTCTAATTTTGCAGCAGCATCCAAAATGTATGTGGTCTGTACTCAGATTAACCCCAGTTTTTAAAAGTGTTTTGTGTATTTTTTTTTATTGTTACTCATTGGATCCAGTTCAAGTTTACACATTAAATTTGGCAATTGTGTCTTTTGACCGATCTAGAGCAGTTCTCTCCCCTACTTCTTGCCTCCCCCTGACTTTCTGAAGCATCTAAGCCAGCTGTGACAGAGACTTTTCTGGATTTGTCAGACTTGTCCTCTTGATGAGAGTCTGGTCAAATATCGTGCAGATGATGAGGGGTACCTCCTACCACCTTCTTTCAGGAGGACAGAATGTCAGACTCTCCCATAATTAGTGACACTAAACTTGACCACTTGGTAAAAAGATGTACAACTTATTTAAATCCAGAATTTTTAGTTGTTTTCAGTGGGAGGGTACATTAGAACATCTTATCTGACACTGTTAGATGGTCTCTTGATTCTTCATATTTGAAGTTTGAAGGTTCTATCAGAATTCTTTTGGTTCTAAGAGGAAAAATACAGTTCATGCTGCCTTACGTAACTTAAAGTTTAGATTGGCACTGACTTCAGGTGAGGCTTGATCCAGTAGCACAAGATTAGCGGTGGAGCAGCAGGTTCTCTTGGTCTGTGCATGAACCCGTGGTTAAGGCTGGCTCCCCTCATGGTCCCAAGAGGTTGCTGGAAGCTTCCAGGGGGGTTGAGTTTCTCACTGATGTCCGGCATAGGAGAGCATCTTCTGTGGGACACAAAAAAGTTTCTTCCCCCAGAAACTCCTAGCAAGCCCCTTGCTTTCCTGACTTTGGTCACACATCTGTCCCTGAGCCAATCCCTGTGGCTGGAGGATGTGATGTGCTGATTTATTTATAACAGCCAAGACCCACTCTGGACCTGGGGCTATGGTCAACTTCTCCAAAGCACAGGGGCTACATGGGACTCGGGGAAAGGACACAGGCAAATATCCACCAAAGTTTAGTTTCCATGACAACGTAAAAGACTCTACTGAGCACCCACTACATGACAGATCTCGTGCCAAGCCATTCTTTGTTCATTCAGCACAGGTGCTCCGTCACCCGGCATTTAGTGAGATGCTACTGTGGGCTGAGAGTTGGGCCACAACAAGAGAAATGGAGTCATTACCATTAGAGCAGTTTTCCATAAGGCTCTGTGTTGTCATTACTACAGCACGCATACAATGTGAGCATTACCATCTCTTTTCCAAATGATAAAACTGAAGCCCAGAGAGCTAAGTAGGCTGCCCCAGGTTCCCCAGCAAATTAGTGGTGGAGCTGTATGCTGAGAAACATGAGGTGGCCAGCAGCACCAGCTGGCCCCGGCCTGGGTGGGACTTGGGGTGTAGATTCTGGGCCCAGCTCTACCTGCATGGGCTGGATGATCATGGACTTCTCTTCCTCTTTGTGGTGCTGGGTGGAATCTCCTGGCATGTAGGTTCCCTGGTTGTTCACACCGCCCCCCTCCTCTGCTTGTCCTAGAAGTGTTGACTGCTCAGAGCAAGGTAGACCCTGTAACACCCGCTCAGCCCCTCACCAGAGTCTCAGGGGCCCTGCAGGGTCTTCAATGTTATGATGAGGAGCTGTGGGACAATAGACTAAGGAGGAAAGAGACAGGACCTTCAGGAACTGCCTCCTCCCACCCCTATGAGGGGAGAGAAGTGGGGATGAGGAGCACTGGATGGGCTGGTGAGCTGTTAGCGTGGCTTCTGTCCACCCAAACCCAAGAGAATCAATTTAAGGAGCTGCAGGATATGCTTTTGTCCTTCCTTGGTAGCAGTCTAGCCCGGTGACTGGGTTTCCTATCCTGGCCAGCCTGGCCTGGCCCGCCTGCACAACACACCTGTGTCCGCCTCATCTCAGGAGGGGCCGGGATCCCAACTCTGAGGTCAGCCTGGGCTAGTCCAGCCCCGCAGTGGCCTCTCCGGCCTGATGGAGGCTCAGCGCTTCCCTTAGGCAATTCATCGTGCTTTATGAGGCTCTGGGTGGGGAGGTGGTTTCCTGGCAAGGCACAGGCCACTCCCCGGCTGCCATGGATGCCTGGGAGCCTAGCTGCCGCCGTGGGCTGGCGGGCTGGCGGCAGGATGAGGTCAGCTGTGGTCACAGCATGCCCGCAACAGGCAAGAGGCTGTGGGGCTAGGTGACGTCGCTTGGTGGGGAGCTCTGATCTCGGGGGGCGGGACAGGGGCGGGGGACTGGAAGACAGCTTCCTGGGTAACTGAGCTCTACCAGTCCCTGAAGGTCAGTCCTTCCTTTACAGGAGTGTGCTACCTGATAGTTTTCAGCCTGCTCTCATGTCCATTGTTGGATATTGGGTCCTAAATGTGGTGGCTTCCAAGCTGGGAGCAGCCCGCATGTGCTTGTTTGCCGTACATGTTGTGCTGTATTTTATTTTACTCTCTTTTATTTTATTTTAATTTTTTGCCTTGCAGTATTTTAGATTTGACTCTGTTACCAACCTTTAACATTGAGAGATGAGGCACTTAAATCCAGATTTCTGTCTTTTGTTGGAAGAAACAGGAGATCTGGCACCCCAGGGTCATTCAGCTGGGGTCACTCAGCCCCACAGCTGAGCTGAGCTTCCCATGGACCTCATGCTCCCAGATCTCCTCAGCCTCTGCTTGGCCCAGTTCCGACAGGCTGCTGGTAGTTACCATTTCTCATTTTACACCTGGTTATTTCCATCCCCAGTATTTCCAGAGCAAGCTGGGGAAGTGGGTATTAGTATCCCCGTTTTGCCAGTGAGGTAACCAAGGCCCAAACTGGTTTCAGCATGTGGTGCAAGAACATAGTCATGGCCCCGTTCAGTCATGCCGCTTAATAGTTCTGTGGCCTGGGGCGCCTGGGTGGCTCAGTGGGTTAAGCCTCTGCCTTCAGCTCAGGTCATGATCTCAGTGCCCTGGGATCAAGCCCCACGTCGGGCTCTCTGCTCAGCGGTGAGCCTGCTTCCCCCTCTCTCTCTGCCTGCCTCTCTGCCTACTTGTGATCTCTCTCTCTGTCAAATAAATAAATAAATAAAATCTTTAAAAACAAAACAAAACAAAAACAAAAACAAAAAAAATAATTCTGTGTCCTTAGTGAGTCACCTACCCTGCCTGGGTCTCAGTCTCCCCATTCATAAAATGCAAGTGTGAGAGGGGAGCAGGTAGCTAAATGTTTCCTGGAGTCTCACCTGCCCTGACACCTGTCACTCGGAGTCATCATCGACATTTTGCTGCTAGGTGCTGGAGGGATGCAGATCTGTGCCTTGTTCCCTTAATCTAAAGGTAAAACTTAGATCCATTTTACCATAATACAGATAAGCACTTTTATTGACATGCCTGCACTCTGTATCAGATGTTGCTTTGGCCGTGTGCACGCATTGTTTCACTACTCCTGACGGTAGTCCTATGGGGGAGGAAATATTATTTCCATTTTCCAGATGAGCCATCTGAGGTTTTGAAAGGTGAAGGAAGTTCTTAAATGCCCAGTTCTTAAATGGTAGAGCCTTGGATCTGGCCCGTATCACAGCCTTTTTGTTTGCTCAGTGTTGCTGTATCCCCTGTGTGTGTGTGAAAGAATCATTCAAAGTGGAAGACTGTGAGAGTAAGGGTCTAGTGAGACTCAGGGAAACTCTGAGGTCCTGTGGGCTGGGCGGGCTGGTCCGGGGAGACTGCGTAAAAGAGAATGGTCATGCAGAAAGAGAACAAATGGTCATCCACATGCACTTTGGATATCCTTCTGTAGGGAGGGAGGCATGTCCCAGGTGGGATGAGGTTAGGTGGAGGGGTGAGAATGTCCTCGTTGTGTTTAAAGGACCAGACTGGCTTGAGTAGAGAACTAGCGCAGTGACGTCTTGGGAGTTCAGCTGGGAAAGGTAGATTGGAGGTTCAAAATACAAAACTTTGCTTTTAGGCAGTGGGGACCCATGGAGGGTTTTTGTAAGGGGTGTCGTGATGTGACAGCCCTGTATTGGAGTCAGGCTTGTCACAACAAGGGTGGAAGCAGAGTCTTGGCAATGGAAATGGGAAGAAAAGAGCTAAATTGGTGAATCAGGAGAACAGAAATAATTGAACTACCTTGAACTACACACATGCAGAATCAGAAGGAGTTTTGGAAGCCAGATGGTCCTATCCTGTTCAAGGTGCAAGTCCAGTGCAAGGACTGCCTTGGTGACATCTCTGTTGGCTGTGCAGCAAGGCACTACCAGTGCGTGATGGCGGAACAGTTTCTTGTGTGGCTGTTAGCTTCTAAACCCAGCATGTAAGGGTGAGGGTTGCTCAGTGTCTGCACTGGGGTAAATAGTGTCCCTCCCAAAATTCATGTCCACCTGAGACCTCAGAATAGGACTTTATTTGGTAATAGGACCTTTGCCAATGTAATCGAGTTTGGATGAGTTCATACTGGCTTAGAGTTGGCTCTAATCCAATGGCTGGTGCCCATATAAGGAGAAGGAAATTTGGACACAGACTGAGACATGCAGGCAGAATATAATGTGACAACGGAAGCATTTTGGAGTGATGCCTCTACAGGCCAAGGGACACCAGGGATTGCTGGCAATCGCTAGAAACTAGGAGAAGGCAAGGAAGGATTCTCCCTCAGTCTTTGAGCTTGGCTGTACCAGAACCTTGGTTTTAGACTTCTAGCTTCTAGAACTATGAGAGAATAAATTTCTGTTATTCTAAACCACCAAGTTCAGGGGACTTTGTTACAACAGCCATAGGAAAGGAATGCAGTGTCCATTACCTCAGATAATGCATAGTCCCTTGCTGGCCTCCCAGCATAAGACAAAACAATAGCTACCCAGCATGACTTGTCCTTAGAACACCCATGCAGTCTCCAGGTTCTTGTCTCTTCTCTCCTGTACATCATCTTAATAATCCAATGTAGAGAGAGTGCTCTGGTGTTCAGGCCCTCCATAATGTAGTTCTGAATGACCTTATTTTTCACTGCTCCCCATGACCATGTGCTGTGAGCTTTCCATGCTCTGACTTGAGTTATTGCTTCTTCTCTGCTCAATGATACTCCCCGGCCCCCAGCTATATCCTGTCCGTCTTTAAGGCTCACTTTTTCTTCCTAGACCATTTAATGATAGATTCTTGGTCTATAAGCTCAAAGCATGCACAAATAGCTATCACCAGTCATTGGACAATATTCTACCCCGATGTCGTGAGACACGTTTTTGTACTTCTAAGCTCATAAATTTTTTTTTTTTTTTAACTTCACCAGTATTGATGACTTGTCTCTTGGGCTCAGGTCTCAGTCCCTTGAAGGTAGGCAGCTTATCTTTTGCTTCCTTTTGTCCTCTATACACTTCGTGTGTGTGTGTTTTTTTTTAAACTCAATGTACATATAGAAGAATTTCTAAACAATGATATATGATAGTTTTCTTTGTTTGGGAAACATTAAAAAGAAGAAAAGTTGACTTGAAGGGAAATCTTCTGACCTTTAGGGTAGAAAACATACTCTGGTCCTAGAAGGTGATGATATGTCTGTATATATATCCTTGGAGCACAAATTCTTTATCCTTTTCTCTGCACGTCCAGCCTCATTTAACCAGAAAGCAACAACAAAGTCATTGAATGTCTCCTGTGTGCCTGGTTCTGTGGTGGGTCCTAAGGAGGTCATAGTAAGTAAGACAGGTATAACCTTTATCCTCAATGAGAGTTTAGTTTTTCATTTTGTAGGAATACTGACGAAAAGGAAATGACCTACTTGTGATCTCTGTCAAATAAATAAATAAAATATTTTTTTTTAAAAAAGGGGGTGCCTGGGTGGCTCAGTGGGTTAAAGCCTCTGCCTTTGGCTCAGGTCATGATCCCAGAGTCCTGGGATCGAGCCCCGCATTGGGCTCTCTGCTCCGCAGGGAGCTTGCTTCCTCTTCTCTCTCTGCCTGCCTCTCTGCCTACTTGTGATCTCTGTCAAATAAATAAATTAAATATTTTTTAAAAAAAAAGGAAATGAATACTTTTTGACCTGCTGTCAGTAGCGTTTCGTTCAGGTGTCAAGGTTAGTCCTGGAGGTCATGCTAGGCTCCAGCAGCCATGGTTGTGCTGAATGACCTGCCCTCTCCACTTGGTTGTGGCTGATTGGATCAAAGTGGACATCTGACCCAGGCTGAGCCAATTATATTTTTCTTCCCCTGGCAACACAGTAGGGAGAGTTTGAGGTAGCCAGTTGGTACAGACTGAACTGTGCTCCCACAGAATTCATATGTTGAAGCTCTAACCCCAGTGTGATGAGATTTGGACATGGTGCCTTTGGGAGATACTTAGGTTTTGATGAGGTCATGAGGGTGGAGCCACCCCATCGTGGGAGCAGTGTCATGAGGAGAGATTCCGGAGAGCTCTCCCTCGGCTACGCGAGGGCACAGGGAGAAGGCAGATATTTGTAGGTCCTCACCAGAACGGGGCCATGCCAGCACCGCTATCTTGACTTCCAGCTCTAGAACTGTGGGAGAATAAATTGCCCTTGTTTAAGCCACCCAGTCTGTAGTATTTTGTTATGGTAGCCTGAGCTAAGACACCAGTTATTCAAGAGGCAGGAGAGGTAAGAGTAAGAGTAAGGAGAAGGAAGAAGACAGAGATGTTCAGAGACCTGAGGTGGCAGAGATGGCTTCTGAGGACTCTTCAGTCCCTGGTTCCAGACACTTGCAAGGCCCAGCTGCCTTGGCGGTCTTGCACCACCGCAGTTTCCTCCCCACAGATTCCCTTTAGCTATGCTGACCTGAATCCGTTCCTGCTCCTTAACAACCAAAGAACCTCTACCTTCCCATTTTACACGAGATGTAAATGAGACCTGTGAGGCCCAGGGCTACACTATTGAGTAACAGAGTTGAGGTTGCAATTTAGGTCTTCAGACCTCAACTTTCCGGTCCTCCCAGGCTAACAGAGAACGTTCTGAGACCCTAAGGAGATGTGCTGTTCTTCTTCTGCAGCCAGCCTTTAAAATGAGACTTGTGTTGTGTCATATTGGAAAGTGCCTTTCCCACATCACATGCGTTTGCCCCTTTTTTACCCTGTGATCCCACAGGGCTGTCACCACGTGCAGTTTTGCCTTTGAACCTTGCGTCTAGGAGATTCTTAGCGGTGCACACTGGCTGACGACAGCCCTTTGTGTGTTGTTTGCATTTGTCTTCCTTTTGTTCTTGTAATCTGAGACACGTGTCTGCCTCGAGCTGGTGGTCTTCTCTGAGCTCTATGACAGGGAATGCCTGACACCTGTGCCCTATGCCTTGTATGGTTTCTATATTTGTCTTATGATATAGTTTTAAAGTGAGCTCATCATTAATTGGAAAATAACTTCAGATAGAAAGGAAAAGTTATTACTATGTTATTACATTTCAGCACACCTGTCAAAAACTAATAGTTTTCTACCTGTGAACTTAATTTGTAAAACTATATAGCTGCAATTACAGGTAATAACAGTATTGTATTCCACTTATCCCTCAACATGATAATGTAAACATTTTCGTCCTATTTCACACTTTTTAGAAGATTTTATTTGCGAGAGAGAAAGAAAGAGAGAGGGAGAGAGAGATCTGTCAGAGGGAGAAGTAGACTCCCTGTGGAGCTGGGAGCCCAATGTAGGACTTGATCCCAGGACTCCGGGATCATGACCTGAGCCAAAGGCAGTCCCTTAACCAACTGAGCCCCCCAGGCACTCTATTTCACACGTTTTATAAGTATTTTTAATGGCTGTATCCATTTTAGGAAGTTGGGCACAATTCGCTTAAGGGTATAGCAAGTCCTTTTTGGCACAAACAGACAATAATGTGAGATGCCTCTCTGGGAGATGTTTGGTTTGTTTCTGATTTTATGTGACTGTAGGTAATGGTCCAGTCTTTGCTTTTGTTTTTCAGATGTTTTCCTTATGCTAGGTTTCATAAAGTGGAATTATGGATAAACAGGTGTGACTCTTAGAAAGGCAATCTTGGGAGCTCTCAGTGAGACTCCTTTGTTGCAGGTAATAGAAAGCTGCTTCTGGTCAGCTTTAGTGAGAGAGGACATTTATGGGAAGGATGCCTCAGCAGCTCCTGGAATATGAGGGTACAGAGTTCCGTAAGTGATGAGGGAGCAGAAGGCTGGCTGAGGACAAAGCAAAAGCTGGCACCTTTCACCCTCTCTCCACCTGCTCCCCTTGGTAATATGTGTGACATTTCTCAGGCCCCCTGGCTGCCCTAAAAGAAAAACAAAGAGTTAACTTGCAGAGATCACAATCCTGCAAGACAGGAGTCTCCCTCCATCTGCAAATGTCCTAGTGATTTACAACAAAGAAGCTATCTTATCAATAGCCCGATTTCCAAAGGCAAATAACTCAGTTCCTCAAGCCCTAATGTTGCCCTCCCCCTCCATAAAAACTGAAGGAGGCTGAGGTAGAAGGAGATGTAAATAAAGTTAAATTTCTTCTAAACCTAAATCTCACTAACAAGGATGTTTGATAGGAGGAATGTGACATTCCACCAGGAAACTCCTAATTGTCTTTATGTTCGTGGCTCATTAGAGGGAAAAATGGTCTTGGCTTGACAATAACCAGGCCTTCAGTATCTTGACAGTCTTCTTTACCCTGATAGCCCTTCTGAACACCCACTTTGTCCTCACCTACCCAACTCCTGTGTATATAATCAGCCACTCCTCAGGATAGCAGGGCAGCAGCTCTTCCTGCCCACGAGTCCTGTCCCCGTGCTTTAATAAACCACCATTTTGCACCAAAGATGTCTCAAGGATTCTTTCTTGGTCATCGGCTCCGGACCTCATCCCACAGAACTGAACCTGTGTTCTAGAACTTCATCATAAGGATCTCACGAGGGACTGAAATCAGGAGCTGAACTCTAGTGAGAATGTGGACAGCTCCTCTCTCTCTCTTTTAATTCATGGCATCAGTATCTATTCAACCCCTACCTGTATGCCAATTTTAGGTTACAATGACGAATTTAAAAAAACAAAAAACAAAAACAAAGACTTTAGCTTCTGCCCTTATAGAGCGCGTCTGTCTGTCTGTCTGCCTGCCTCTCTTCACATGAAATGTTGTCTCTGCTTCTCTGTGTTCCACTCCTCTCTCTGTCTCTGTGGACATTCATTTTGGCTTTGATGAGCATTTGACCAGGTGTGGCCACATGGCAGCTGCTTGTCCACAGTCTTCATTTTAAGTAACTTGCAGACCCCCAGCCCTCGTTCTGAATTCCTGGGGGAAAGCATCTGAGATGCTTTAAACTGCCTCCTGCTTGGAGGCAGGGTCCTTAGTACGTGCCCCGGGGTGGGGCTGAGTGTCCTAGGAGGGGAGGGGGCAGCCCCGCTGTGCCAAACTGTATCTGCTCCATTGTTTTCCTCTTTACTACTGTGACTGCGGGGGGGGGGGGGTGGGGGGATGATTTTTGTTTTCTTTCATAATAAACTTCTTAACCGCTCTCCAGCAATGATGCGGCTGCTTCCAGAGGGAGGATGGGAAGGCCCATTGCGGATTTGTTTACACTAATTAGAAACCTTTGTTGGGGAGGAGCTTGTTGGCACGGAGGGCATTGATGCCCTGCTTTTTTTTTTTGTCTTTTGCTGGGCTGGTAGAGAGCCAGAGCATCTGATTCAGTGGTTCTGAAGTAGGGCTTGGGAGACTGCATGTCTCACAGTTTTTCAGGTGGTGCTACTGCTGCTGGCCCAGGGACTGTGCTTTGAAGACCACTGCCCTATTTCCATCCACGCCGATGCTACCATCCGCCACTCATTCAGAATTTCTCTTTCTTTCGCTTGGCACCCACACAGAGTAGGCTCCAAGCGCCGCCTTATCCTCTGACATGACTATCCTCAGTCCTTTCTTATGCGTCTGACCACACTACCTGCTCTCCTCATCATGTCTGGGAGACTTTGAGAACCTTCTAACCATCTCTCCTTCCTTCTGCTCTGACCAAGAGCAGCTCACCTTATACATCCCCACCAGACTCATCTGCCCGGTGCAGGGTGCTCCCCAGGCCATGATCCTGTTCATAACGGTGCTGTGAATGGTCAAAGTCTTTGTGTGGACATATGTTTTCATTTCTCTTGGGTAAATGCTCAGGAACAGGATTGCTGTGGGCATGGGTAGATAGCCTCAGTTGTTCCCCCTGCCCTGGAGTCTGATCGAAATAATAGCATTTGGGCATCCAAGCCTGAAGGATGGATTCCTGGCTCAGAGACGAGAGAAGGGCATAACAGTGGCTTCTGTGTTCCTTCCTCTTAGAGCAGACTTATCTTTCATCTAGTTAGTGCTGTCTCTGGTGAGTTTGGATGCATTCATCTTTCTTTGCCATGAAATCTGGGGCTTGGTTGCTAATGGTTCTACAGGAATCATCTTTGTTGTGTTGGAATCCACTGGTATATTTATGCCACAGGGCAAATGTTTGACTGGATCTTTACCCACCTTCCTTAGAAGGGAACTTCTACTCACTGATTTCCTTCGGTCTCTCTCTCTCTCTCTCTTTTTTAAGGCTTTTAAAATTTTGTTTATTTATTTGTCAGAGAGAGAGAGCACAAGCAGGGGGTAGCGGCAGGCAGAGGGAGACATTAGCTTCCCACTGAGCAAGGAGCCCAGTGCTGGACTCAATCCCAGGACCCTGAGATTATGACCTGAACCTAAGGCAGATGCTTAACTATCTAGCCACCTAGACATCCTGGTTTCATTCAGTCTTTTAAACTGCTGGTCTAAACTCCTCTCTGCCCCTGAGCATGCATTCATTCATTCATTCATTCATATTTAGTGCATGTGCACCATGTGCCAACCACTGTTCTAGAAGTGGAGTTCTTCCACTTCACATCTTCAGTCACTCAGGTTTGCCACTGCCCTCTTTAATTTTCCTTCTCCTCATCACCCAGCCTTTGGATGGATGCTGGCCAAATGTGCTCTGGGGAGAGCTAGCTCCTCCCAGCTGCCCCAACCCATGATCTGTCTCCTGTTTCTGGGGTTTGCTCATGCTGTTCTCCCTTTCTGGAATGCCTCCCCATCCCCATCTCCTTTCTGGAATGCCTCCCCACACCCAAGTCTACCTACCCCCTGCTCATTTTTCAGGATCTGCTGGAGCATCCTCTGCCTGGGGACGTTGCTGATTTGGAAGCTTAGCCTTGACTCACAGAGCATGATTGTGGCTGTGATGGTTTGCTTGAGGGTTGTCCAGCTAGACTTGAACTAGCAAAAGGGAAGGATATAGAAGAACATAAAACCACTCATAATTCTATCACCCAGAGATACATTCTGGAGGGATCTTAAAGAGTTTTTGAGCACATTTTGTGTGAGGGGTGCCTGGGTGGCTTAATTGGTTGATCATCTAACTCTTGATTTCAGCTCTGGTCATGATCTCAGGGTCATGAGATTGAGCCCCTGAGCCCCGCATGGGGCTCTGCACTCAGTGGGAAGTCGGCTTGGGATTCTCGCTCTCCCTCCTCCCCTTCCGCCACCATGTGTGCACACATGCACACACTCTCTCTAAAATAAATAAATCTTAAAAAATTATATGTGAGGTACAGTGTATCTTGCTTTTCTACAGACATTAATATATTAATATTTTCTCCTGTCCAGGAGATTTCTAAAGAGGATTTTAGTGACCTCTTAAAATCTTATAATCAATCCCTCCCTTTTTTTTTTTATAGTTGGGCATTTATATTATTTTCATTTTTTTTGACATAATAAAAAACCCATGTAATGTACTTGTGCCTTAATCTGTTTGCCTCTGATGATTTCTTTGGATGGATTCCCAGGAGTACAATTACTAGGTCAGAGGGTAGCAACAGCTGTTAAGATTTGAGAAATAATGGCAACTTGCCTCCCAGAAAGATTGTAGCAATCTCTGCTCCCATCTGCAGGTTTTGATGGCTAGGCTTTAAATTCTTAAAGAAGATGGAGGCAAAAAACAAGACACTGATGGCCTTGTAATTGTCTATGGCTTCAGTTTGGAGGAAATGGCAGCTCTCCCTGGTTCAGGAGCTGAACTGGGGAGCAAGGCCTGTTACCGTGCAGAACCTTGGCTGGGAGCTTGGCCTTTCGTGACAAGGGCCAATGCTGTCAGCATAGTCGCTCCTTTCCAGGCAGGAGGCTGGGACTCAGGAGCCTCCAGGAGGGACAGCACAGGTTTCTGAAGCATGGAGGGCGAGAAGCTGCTTGCTGACCTCTGGGCACCAGGCTCGAGGCAAGACTCCATTAGCCACACATCTATTAATGAGCAACTCAAGCTACGGGAAGCACATCTGGTTCTGTAAAGCCTATCAGGAATGAAAGGAGAACGGAGTGTAGATGAAGCATTTATTGCTGTCCCCGTGTAGGGAGATCACTGTTATGCATTCATCTGCATCTGGCCAGTGAAGCCGGCAGCAAATGTGGTTTCTAAGAGGTCAGTCACTTGCCTGACAGGGAACTGGAAACTGAACTTGCAGCCTCTTGGACGCGTGAACATCTGTTGAAGTATTACGCCTGCTCTGTTGGTATTGCTTATTCCTGGGGACATACTGCTGGCACAGGTGCCGCTTAGAGGGCACTTAGGAAATAAAGTCAAATGGACCCTCATCAAGGTCGTATTTTCCAGCCGATGTATGTAACGGGGGCAATCTCTCATAAATTATGTTTTTAAATTGTATGTTGTAAAACTGAGTGACATTGTATTGTCACTTAGCCGATTGAAAACGTGAATGAAGCTATGTAATGTGAACAGAACGGGAGACACCAAACGAGTATCCAGTGAGTGTAAAACTCTCCGGTGTTAATACTTTGGTCCCTTTAAAACTCTCTAGTTCATTTAATCCTTAAAATGGGAACTACTGTCATTTCTTATTTCTGTAGATGAGGAAACAGAAGACTTAGAGAAGTTAAGTAACTCGATCAAAGCCATAAATTCAGTAAGTGGTAGAAATGAGACGAGTATCTGTCTGCTCCAGAAACCCTGCCCTTCTCACTATTGGGGGTTGGTGGGAGGTGATTTTACATCTGGCTTATGTAGGAGCTGGAAGAAAGGGTGGTGTGAGCTGGCTGCTCTTATGCAGCCCTAGGAAAGGCAGGGCTGCGCACCCCTGGGAAAGAAAGCCTGCATGGCTTCTGTGCTCTGAGAGGGGCTTAGAGCCTGCTGCAAAGGGAAGATGGATGGAGAAGTAGAACGGCTCTCAGTGTTTCTGGCCTGGGATCCTCCATGTGGGTGCTTGGGGTGATGTGAATTTTCACGCAAGCATACACTTTTGGTGGCCGCCTTATTCAGTCCCGGGTAATGTTGGACTGGAGATCCTTACCTTCGGTTCCGTCGTAAATCGTGTTTATTGGTGCTGCTGAGGTGTGAAGGGCTTTGTGCACACAGACACATAACCTACCATCGGGGAGACCCTGGTCAGTCCTGGCGGATGTGCATTCAGGTTGGAGATATGAAGGCTAAAGGGGTCTAAGCCTTCAAGCATCAGTTGTCAGAGGTCTGAGGGGCTGTGTCTTAGTCAAGGCCTCTTCCCATTTTTGTTCTTGTTTCATGAACCAGGATAGGCAAAACCAAAAGGACTAAGGGGAATTTATTATGAAGAGTCAGAGAGCTGCAGCTAGACTGCGTGGTGTACTAGAACCCGGGCTGGGAAGCTGTTGGGAATCCTGGTGTTGTTACTTCCTGTCCCTGCCCCCAGACCCCAGTGTCACCACTCTGCCTGTCTAGCCACGTCTGCTTTATTGTGTGTATGTGTGTGTGTGTGTGTGTCTGTCTCCAGATTTTCACTTTTCATGGAACCCCAACCGTGGCAGTCAGTACCCCCTCCAAGTATCCAGCAATGACTTACTCAAGTTTCTCAGCACTAATACCAGCCCCTGGGAGATAGAACCTGACTGTACAGGATCGGGAGAAGCAGATAGCGGGAACCTGGGTGTTGGAGCCCATGCCAGCAGTTAGGAGGGGAAGTTCTTAAAAGAAGGGAGGAAGGAGGGCTAGATGACAGCCTGTCATTGGGAAATAGACTGAGTAGATCAGTTTGGCTAAAGAGGTAAAATCTGGATTTGACCAAGAAATGGAAGCTCCCGGGTGAGATGAAAGAGCTCTAGTGTGGACAGGTTGCTCTGGGTGATAGCCGAGTTCCTACATTTGCTACAGTCCTGCGGAGTCAGGACTAGCATCCTGCAGGGGATCCAAGCTTATGCCAAGTGGGGAGGAGCAGACGGCCCTCAGGCTCCCCTGTGGTCTTGACAGTCTGGCTCTGAGTGGTCATCGCTGCAGCGGGTGCTTCCCCTCTACTACTCTCTGTGTACAGAAGAAGATTGGAGGGACATACACAAGTATTTTATCTGTAGACCAGTATTGGAGGGATGTACCCAGGATAGCAGTATTTTGGCTACTGTTACTGCTAGTGATAGGATTGTAGATGATTTTTATTTTTATTTTATTCTTTTCTATAATTAGTTTTTTAAAATAATTTTTTAAAAGATTTTATTTATTTATTTGACAGACAGAGATCACAAGTAGGCAGAGAGGCAGGCAGAGAGAGAGGGGGAAGCAAGCTCCCTGCTGAGCAGAGAGCCTGATGCGGGGCTCGATCCCAGGACCCTGGGATCATGACCTGAGCCAAAGGCAGAGGCTTTAACCCACTGAGCCACCCAGGTGCCCCTAAATAATTTTTTTAAATAATTTTTCTATAATTAATTTTTTTCTACAGTAGACATAAGCAAGTAGCATAAACAGGTTATGTTTCTGTTAGCAGTAAGCCAGTTAAACCCAGTGATTGTATTTCCCTAGACCATTATGTATTGTCTACTCTGGATGGTATCATTGCTTGTGTAAGATGAACAAAATGTGCTCCTTGCCCATAAGAAACTTATGGCCTAAAAGGAGGGGCTGATAGAACCGCAGGTAAGTCAGGCTGACAGGAGACCCCATTAAATGCTAGTAGAATATAACGATGTGTGTGGAAGGCACACATATATGATACAACTCTCCTTCTAAGAAGCTCAGAGAAGCGTTTCTTGAAAAGTGTAGCCCTGGATCTGGGTGTTGAACAGGGGTTCTCAACCAGAGGTTCTTTTGCCCTGAGGGGACATTTGGCAGTGTCTGGAGACATCTTTGATTGGCACACCTGGGATGGAGGGAACGTTACTGGCATCCAGAGATACTGGCATTCAGAGCCTTGGGGTACTGCTGAACATCCCACCGTGCTCAGGACAAGCCCCCTCCAACCAGGAATTATCTGGCCCTGAAGGTTAGTAATACTAGGGCTTCTAATCCAGTGCTTAGAAACGTGTGGGATGTTGGCAGATGGAGGCGGGGAGGAGCGTGATGGCAGGGCCCAGCGGTGGGAGCGCAGGAGGTGTGTGCAGGGCTCGTGGAGGGCACGTGGAGCTGGGGCGGAGGGTGGGCCGTGGCTAGATGGTGGAGGCCCTCACTTACAAGGTGAGCAGTTTGGCTGTTTTCCAGAGGGCAGCAGGGAGCCAAAGAAGGTTTTTGAGTGGTGCACTTGCTCCGTCAAGAATGGTGTCTGTTCTTGTCACCCCCACTTCGCTTCCTTGCTCATCTGCACATCCACAGAGACTAACACACACCTCTGTTTTCCTGTTTTCCACCCCAGTCTGTCCATTCTTTGTTTTCCTCCCATCTGAAGGAAAGCTCTGTTGGCACTCTGCCTTGCTGACCATTGGTTCCCATCTGCTGGTGACAAAGGGATACAGAAAAAAAAAGATCCCCCTTTGGCCACACTCCTTCTTGCTGCAATATGCCATGATGAGAAGTGACCATTTAGGTCTGTCCTGATAGCCCGGTAAGCTGCTCTGGTTTCTGGCTTATCACCATGCATTGGATGTGGTGAACATGCTCAGACTATCTCAGGATGCAGAGTTAGGGTCAGGGGACAGTTCATGTCTGGACTGTGCGAGCAGCTAAGCAGAGACCGGGGCTTGGACCTGGGTCAGACTGCAGTCACAGGACAAAAGAATGCCTGAGCCAGGAGAGGGGGTGACCTAGAAGGCCATAGCATGCTCTCCGCATCTGTTCACTGCAGGCTCGCCAGCAACAGAACAGTGCTGGACACCTAGTATACTAGGTCGGTACGATGCATACCAGGGCAGTAGGGCAGCATTCTTCTGAATGAAAGAATGAGAAGCCCCAGGTCTGGGAGACAGGGGTGGGGAGTTGTGATGCCACAAGATCACGCTGCCAGCTGGGAGCAGAGCTGAACCTAGAACCAGGGTTCCTGACTTGAACTTGGGAGCCCTTCTCCTATGCCTTCAGTGCACAGGGAACTGGAGTGGTCATCCTGAAGCCTAATGACTACGGATCCGCCTGAGGTCAGGCCCCTTTATCCGGTGGTGTATGCTCCAAACCCCTCCTGTTCCTGGAGTTCCACAGCTCCCCAAACCAATTAACTAACCAGCCAGCCCACCCTAAGAAAAAACTTGCCTTTTCTACCTGCTGCCAAGGCAGAGGAGCTGGAGAGCCACTGTATGCTCAGATGTCACAGATGGCCAGTTACTTAGTTACACCCTTCAGGGGTCTCTCCGGGATGCCTCAGCCCAGGCATTTCTTGACAGACCAGCTGGGGTGGGGGTGAGAGGCAAATAGCCAAGAAGCACTGAGGCTTGGGCCTTCTCTATCATTTACAGTAAAGCCTTCTTGGATCTCCCAGGGGAATGGGAGTGGGGTGGACTTGTGAATTGTTTTCTCTCTTTATTTGGGAGGCACCCAGACTGGTGTCCTCTGAGATCCCCCAGAGCCTTCTGGGAAGAGGCATTTCCCTGATGTCACACACCCAGAACCAAGTGATAGATTGGGGAGTAGAATACTTTGATGATTCTGCTGAGAGTGGGACCTTTCCCCACAACCTCTAAAAAAGGTCTGAGTTGAAATGTCAGTGTTCTTTTCCCCACACCAACCCCCAGGGAGAATCTGCCTTGTGGGCAGTGGCTGTCCTTGGTCTTCCGGCTACAGGTCATCCTTGGGTCTTATAGGCCTAAGAGCTTGACCGAGCACCACCCAGGGCTAATTAATTAACTCCCAGTGCTGAGGGCCCTGAACCTCAGAGATGGTTCCTGCTTTGTGGGCAGCTTAGGGTGCAGGCAAATGGACAGCCAGGCCACATTCCTCCCTTCACAGGTGCTGACCAGCTGTGTGGTCAGGGAAAGCCACTGGGCTGCGAGTATGGAAGATCAAGTGAGAGCTTTGTAGCACAGTGTACAGCCCAGAGTGGGTACTGGGCCTCCATGTCCAACAGGCTTTTGGCACCTACTCCCATGGGACATCCTGGGGGAGAAGTGGCTGTCCCTGACACAGTCCTTCACCCTTGTTTGCTTGCAGCAGGAACCAAATTATGTTACTACTGGCAGGATCCTTGGTATGTTGACCTCTGCTTGGACGATCTCATTTTAAATGACCAGTCCTCGTGATCAAATGAAAAGATTTCCTCAGCAAAGCCCCAAAGTAATGTAATACAAGTAATGTGTGATTTCAATATTTTATTGATTTTGTGGCATCAAAACACTGGGGACCTCATTGGTTCTAGCACCCAAGCTTTGAAATCTCACATTCAAATTTCAGGACAGCCACAGACTCGCTGTGTGACCTTAGCCCAATTGCTTAACTTCTCTGATCCTTATTTCCAGTCTGTGAATTGGAGATTGTAATCATGCCTGCTTCACAGAGTTTTCGTACAGCGCCTAAACCCATGCCCAGCTCGCTGGGAGCATTCAGTAGGGCACTTGTTATTATGTGACTTTAACTTGTTCCTCTCAACTATGAAGCTTTCCTTCGTAGGCCTGCACTATGATTGGGGGCCCACAGATGGAAAGAACGCATAATGCTTTCATTCTGAAGCAAACAAAATTTCTTCTATTTCCAGCCTCAGAGCCAATTCTCCCAATCTGGGAATCTTTCTCTCCTTCTCAGTGACCTAGTTTTATCTGTTCTTTTCAAATCTGCAGAAACAAATGGCACAGTCCTTTAGGAGTAGTTCTCGGGGCACCTGGCTGGCGC
The DNA here is from genome assembly GCF_009829155.1 of Mustela erminea. Lineage (NCBI taxonomy): Eukaryota > Metazoa > Chordata > Mammalia > Carnivora > Mustelidae > Mustela > Mustela erminea. The sequence continues at coordinate 102,062,761 of NC_045620.1, read as the reverse complement.
AGTTGGTGAACCACGTGACTTGGTCTCAGCATCATGGGTTCGAGCCCCATGTTGAGCCTGGGTGGCTCAGTGGGTTAAAGCCTCTGCCTTCAGCTCAGGTCATGATTCCAGGTCCTGGGATCGAGACCCACATCGGGCTCTCTGCTCAGCCGGAAGCCTGGTTCCTCCTTTCTCTCTGCTTGCTTGTGATCTCTGTCAAATAAATAAATAAAATCTTAAAAAACAAAACAAAACAAAACAAAAACCCAAACCCCAGTAGTACTCATTATGTGGTTAGGAGGCATATCTTTATTTTCTAAACAAAGCAAACTGTGTCTTATATTCCAACTTCTTAACTATTAGGTGTTATTCCATTGTAGAACAGTACCAAGGATTACTTTTACAAGAATCAAAAACAGTTATTACCCAGACCAGGGCCTCACCGTCCTCAACAGGGTTGGGTTACATCTGGTGGTGGTCAGAGTCCCTGGAGCTGTGCAGTCAGCACAGCCAAGGTGTCCACATTTGCTGGCGAGGTCGCAGGGAAGCAGGCTCTGTGCGTCACGGGCAGTGCCGGTGCTCTCCATGCAGGGTGCAAGCTGGCCAGTCTGGAGGCACTTTAGGAGAACACCCAGCTGGGACCTGTGTCTCGCAGCCATCCTCTGTGTTTGTTCCCTCTCTGCCCCTCATAATTAAGACATGTGCTGGAGAGTCTCCTCTTAAATCTTAAATTTCTCTCCCCGAAGGAAACCTGGCTATTTTCTAGCTTGCTTTCTTTTCTCAGGCTGTTGGGGTTGAATCAGGGAGGCAGGAATTCTGGGCAGGCCAAACATCCCTGTGTCAGACCATCTTTGTTCTTCCGTGAGCACAGGAGTCAGGTGTAGACCAGGTCCTCTAGCTCCTCCCTCCCCTGTGGGTGGGATGACAGCAGTGACCACGCTGGTTGCCCCAAAACTTTTTTTGGACAAGCCCAGTGGCCGGGAATCATAATTTCTTATGAATCACATGATTATTTATAATCCAGCCTCCTCAGATCCTTTCTGGAACAAATCAAGATATAAAAAAAATAAATATTTAAGGTATTAACAGCAGGAACCTATTTAGTGGTATAACTTCTGGAAAGAACATAATATACAGCATTTTCTTTCTTTCTCTACCACCAGACCACTTAAAAAAACGTATTTGCATTGCTTGCTAATTTTCACTCATTTTATGTCATGATATCCTCTAATGAATTGAGAGATGACAGTGCCTTCTAAAATTGGTACATTTTTTTTGGCTTGACAATTTCAGTAAATTAAGTAAATAGCGTTGTACCATGAAACAGAACAGGTGTAACTTGAAAGGTTATATATTCCATTTTTTTATTCCATTTTTTCTAAATTTGTTAGAATTTTTGTTAGAATTTGTTAGACTGAGCCATTTGTGGATTAAATGAACTAATGGCTTATACAAAGCAAATTCTGTTCTTTTAAATGTTCAAATATGGATGATTTTAACAAATATTCATGTCAAGATTTTTTTGGTTCATAAACATCATACATTTACTTTATTTTAATTGTGGTAAAAAAAAACCCAACAACAATATTTACCATCTTAACCACTTTTAAATGTACAGTTCAGTGGTGTTAAGTATATTTGCGTTATTGCTCATCCAAACTCCAGAACTTTTTCATCTTGCAAAATTAAAAATTGAAGTTCTGTACCTATTAAGCAATGACAACTACAATTAAACAATGGCAATTGTTTAATTACAATTAAATTAAATTAAATTAAATTAACTACAATTAAACAATTAAACAATAGCAACTACAATTTTACTTTCTGATTCTACGAATTTGACCTATCTAGAGTAGTATCTATGTAAGTAGTAGATTTATCAGAGGGAGTCTACTCAGGGAAATGAAATCATACAACATTTGTCTTTTTTGTGTCTGGCTTATTTCACTTAGCCTGATGTCCGCAAAGTTCATCCATTCTGTAGCATGTATCAGGATTTCCTTTATTTTTTTTTTAAAGATTTTATTTATTTACTTGACAGACAGAGATCACAAGTAGGCAGAGAGGCAGGCAGAGAGAGAGAGGAAGGGAAGCAAGGCTCCCCCCCAAGCAGAGAGCCTGATGTGGGGCTCCATCCCAGGACCCCAGGATCGTGACCCAAGCCAAAGGCAGAGGCTTTAACCCACTGATCCACCCAGGTGCCCCTGGTTTTAAGGCTGAATAATATTTCATCATATTTATATTTATTAGTCTCACACATCTTGTCACACATAAAATCACATTTTGTTTTGTGTGTATCTCTTAGGCTATTATGAATAATGCTGCTATGAACATGGGTGTGCAAATACTTATTAGACACAGAACCATGTTTAATCTTAGCTGCATTCTACTCTGTTAACTTGGCTTATTTTAACCATCAAAAACTCAGTAACTTGACGTATAGGGCCAGCCTCTTCTGGTAGTCTGTGCACTTGGCATCATGGGATTGTGAGCTTGAGGAACGCAGCCTCTGTGTAGCTGAATGACAGAGTCAGAAGGATCTGGTTCATACCTGAGCAGGTGTATCTGCCACAGGCCCACATTCCTGCTGCAAGGGGAACTGGAAAAGTGAGCATTAACCATTTTCAGCTTCAGGTATGTAAGGTAACAACGTCACTACACAAGGCAGCGGGGGTCATTATTATTCAGGGAGCCAGAAGAATGACAAATGCTTGTTACACCAGCTTACCAGCATCTAGAATTTTCACACACAGTAGGTCACAGCTTTCCTACTTGCCTAGAATGGCTTGGTGTGGCTGAGGAGACCACACAATGACACATGGGTCTAGGGTAGTGGACGTATAGCGTAGGACCACCAAATTCCTGGTGCTCGTGTCATCTCTGGAAACCCTGGAAAGCCTGTGCACTTTGGTCCATGCCGGTTCTTCTCTGTGGGTTGTCTTCTCTACCTCTGTCAACTAGAACCAGCTTTTTCTTTTCTGTCAGTTTCCACTTGAGTCCAATACCTTGGGAATCTGCCATCCTTCCTCTCTGGATATTTTCTTGCACTTGTTTCGGGGTGGGTCTAGTTTTCAGGGGTTCTGAAGCTTTTACAGTGGAGAGCAGGAAGTTTTTCAGAAAAAGTCATAAAAAATTTGATGAACCCAGGGATGCCTGGGTGGCTCAGTCAGTTAACCGTCTGCCTCAGGTCATGATCTCCAGGGTCTTGGGATCCAGCCCCTTGTGTGACTTTCGACACAGCAAGGAGCCTGCTTCTCCCTCTGCCTGCCACTCCCCCTGCTTGTGTGTGCTCTCTCTCTGACAAATAAATAAAATCTTTAAAAAAAAATTGATGAACACATTGCTAGGACCCCTCCCAGGGCCCCAAACAGTTGAGGGGCCCTGAAGCTTTAACCTGATTAACTTCACTGTAAATCTACTTCTGCTAGTATTCATTCTTCGCCTGCCCCTTTTTCTTCCCCCATTTTAAAAATTAGAGGGGACACCTGGCTGGCCAAACAGTGGAGCATGCGGCTCTTGATCTCGGGGTTGTGAATTGGAGTCTCTACACCTACAATGGATGTAGAGATTGCTTGCATAAATAAACTTAAAAATTGGTTAGAGGGCACCTGGGTGGCTCAGTGGGTTAAAGCTGCTGCCTTCGGCTCAGGTCATGGTCTCAGGGTCCTGGGATCGAGTCCCACATCGGGCTCTCTGCTCAGCAGGGAGCCTGCTTCCTCCTCTCTCTTTCTCCCTCTCTCTCTCTCTCTGCCTGCCTCTCCATCTACTTGTGATCTCTCTCTGTCAAATAAATAAATAAAATCTTTAAAAAAAATTGGTTAGAGTATTATTTGCATACAGTAAAATTCACTATTTTTATTGCGTAGTTCTGTGAGCTTTGACAGATGCGTGTACTCATGTAGGCACTGTCACAATGTAAGTATAGAAGGTTCCATCCCTGCTCCCAGAATATGCCCCAGCCCCTCCGGTAGTCATCTTCTCCTCCCACGCTAGTCTCTGGCAACTCACCTGTCTTCTGTCTTTACAGTTCTATCTTTTCGAGTGCCGTATAAATGGAATCGCGCAGCATGTAGCCTTTTGCCTTTTGAGTCTGGCTTCTTTCACTTAGGCTAGTGCATGTGAATTTCGTGTGTATTGTTGTGAGTGCCACCTGTTCTGTGTTTAACACAGGAGATGCTTAGATGGAGAAGTCCCCATCCTTGCCCTCAGAGAGCTCTTAGTCTAGTGGAGGAGGCACTTGGACCCATCATCCTCGGCTTTTCCTTTGATTCTTAGTATACATGCAGCTTTGCCCTACTGCCTATCTTGTTCTGATATACCTGTCAACCCAATCACTTTGTGGTGATCCTGAGAATAAAATCTCTGACCTTCTCGAGATACTGTATTGGAGGGGAAAGAGCAAGGAGTTTGAAGCTGTGTGGACTTTGAATCCAGCTCACCCACTAAGCAGCTCGGTGACCTTGTGTTGGACTTAGAATTTGGCATAGAATGTACTGAATAATCTGCTGAATGAATGAATGAAACCTCCTTAAGTCTCGGGTCCCTCCTGTGTAAAAAGGGAAAAGCAGTCGCAACTTCACCTGATTGCTGTGGGGATGAGTGCCTGGTACAGGCATCACTAAAGGTTTGTTCCCTTCTCTATCCCTAGAGCCCTAAGATATCCTTCCCCAGGCAGGTCCATGCACATTGTACAGACCTCCAAGTGGGCTAGGCAGGATGATACCAGCACCTGCTGTGCGTGAGACAGGAAGGGCACGAGCTGAGCAGAGAAGTCCACAGGAAACCCCACAGGTACCCCACAGGTGCCAACCCCAGAAGTCCACCTCAATGAGTCCCTCCCACTAATTCCTGGACCCTATCGGTCCTTTCCTCTCACCAAATACATTCCTTGTAGGGGCTTCCAAGGAAGTTCACAGGAAGAGAAAACCATAACCTTTTACCCGGGGACCCTCTGGCTGAGTGTCCAGTTTCTGGCTCTCAGACACAGGGTTGGGGGAGGGGCATGAGCTGGGAGATGAGCAGCCACAGGGCAGTTATTGTGAAGAAATTTGTTTTCTCCTGCAAAACATACTCAGTGGGACGCCTGGGTGGCTCAGTTGGTTGGGCAGCTGCCTTTGGCTCGGGTCATGATCCCGGCGTCCTGGGATCGAGTCCCGCATCGGGCTCCTTGCTCAGCAGGGAGTCTGCTTCTCCCTCTGCCTCTGCCTGCCATTCTGTCTGCCTGTGTTCGCTCTCTCTCTCTCTCTGACAAATAAATAAAAAAATCTTAAAAAAAAAATACTCAGCATAACTCAACACAGTGATTGTTATCAATCAATTATTTGTATAATTACCTGTGTGCTGGCTGCCTTCCCTGCCAGAAGACCCAGGGTATGTACTAGGTGCTCAACAAATATTTAATATTGAACAAAAAATATTTTGTGGTTAAGAATTGGCATCTGACTGTGAAGTGTGTAAACCTGGCGATTCACAGACCTGTACCCCTGGGGATAAAAATACATTGTATGTTCATAAAAAATTAAAAAAAGAAAAAAGAATTGGCATCTGAGGGGCACGTGGGTGGCTCAGTGGGTTAAGCCTCTGCCTTCAGCTCAGGTCATGGTCTCAGGATCCTGGAATCAAGCCCCACATCCAGCTCTCTGCTCAGTGGGGAGCCTGCTTCCCCCCCACCTCTGCCTGCCTCTTTGCCTACTTGTGATCTCTCTCTCTGTCAAATAAATAAATGAAATCTTAAAAAAAAAAGAATTGGCATCTGAAGTTATAATTTCTATAGAAAAGGGAATTAATATTTGTCATTCATCTGTGGTGTTTCTGGCTCGTTAAATCTTTACCTACAGCCTCATTGAATCTGCATGGTGGCTGTTAGAAGTAGGTACTTTGATCTATACACTTAGGGAAACTGGCTCAGAGTCATTGAGAAATGCACCTGCAGTCCCGCAGGTGGTCAGTCATGGGGCTGGAGTCTATCTTAGATCTGATGCCAAAGCTCAGCCTCTAGATTTTTCAAGAATGGAAATTTCTACAATTTAGACTTAAAAAAATATATATTTAGACTGATACTTGAGCAGGATTTGAGTGGGTTGGCTTGCGGAGTTGAAAGCTTAACAGCATGAATTGAAAATTTGCAGTGTTTGTTCCGTTTTGTGCTTTTCTAAATTGGGTTTGGGAGTAATTCTGCAATGCAATTTAAATTGGGGTTTTTATCACACTGATTACAAACAGCTCTAAACAAGCTGTAAAACCCCTTCTCTGTGCTAAGGGAGGCAGTGTGGGCTGGGAAATGGTTGTGGACTTGGAGGCAGGAGGCCTGGGTTCGAGTCCTGTTGGATGTGGAAGGCCTTCTGCAGACCTTGAAGCACTTTAAACTTCAGTTTGTCATTGTTTCTCTGTCTTCATGTTCAATGGGAAAGGAACTCCGGTGATCTCAGAGATTTGTGGTATGCGGCAAATGAGCAAATATGCAAATGAGATGTTTGTGAGAGGCATAACCCCAGGAGGAGTTTCGTGTATGTCATTTGTTCCAAATCCGGACAGGAGTAGGGGTGTGGAGCACCACAGGAAAGAAAGACTGCAGAGAGAGGTCAGCAGAATCCCTTGCCAAGGCAGATGTGGCTTGTTTCTGTTCTGCCCAGATCAACAAGAGAGTGACTTGTTTGTATAAACAGTGCATGTACTTGGAACCCTGTAGTTATATTTGTCACCTGTGTCAATAAATATATAATACAGGGCCAGAGTTGAGTTCTCTTAGGCAAGAAAGCAGGCAACATTCACTCTTTCTATCCCTCTGGTCCTCATCCATTCATCCATCCATCCATTCATTCAGGGATCACTGCAGCCTCTGAGCCATGCATTGTGGTCAGGTCAATAAAGCAACAAATCAGGGACAGTGGAACCCGACACACCTGGGTTTGAGTCTGGCCTCCTCCCCTGACTAATGTTAAACTCAGTTACTCAGTTTTCACTAAATCCCAGTTTCCTCATCTGCAATACAAGAAAAACAATAATACTTGTCTCATAAGTTTAGACAGAGATTAAAAGTGATAATGCTTATTATGAAGTTTGCGCAGATCTTGGCACATAACGGACATTCAGTAAGTAAATGGTAGCTTATACATCTTTTTTTTTTTAAAGATTTTATTTATTTGACAGACAGAGATCACAAGTAGGCAGAGAGGCAGGCAGAGAGAGAGGGGAGGGGGAAGCAGGCTCCCTGCCAAGCAGAGAGCCCCATGAGGGGCTCGATCCCAGGACCCTGAGACCATGACCTGAGCCGAAGGCAGAGGCTTAACTCACTGAACCATGGTAGCTTATGCATCTTAAAAATATAACTGCACCCCGGTAGCTTATACATCTTAAAAATATAACTGCCAAGAGGCCAAAATGCATAATGGGCCAGTTCTGCTGTTTTTGTATTTTCTCCTCTATCTTCTTAGAAGGTCACAGTGGGTAAGCAGAAGCAGAGGCCCAAAGGTTGGGACCCATGGCAACCAAAGCCCAGGTGGTTTGCTGTACCATGGGAATCTTGAGCTGTGCACCCAACCTGAGCAACTGTGCCCAGGTAAGCTTCTGGATCACCACTGTGAGTGAGGATGTGCTCTGCAGCAGCATGGTAAAGATCAGGCTTGCTTAGCTGTGTTTAGAACCCAGGCCCGTGGTACATCTTTCAGGGCTAGAGTAGTAACAGGGCCTGGAGGTGCATTATGATTTATATGATTCTTTTTTTCATCACATATGGACCCTCTGCTATCAGGAAGTTGTTTTAGAGCTGGGAGGCTGATGCCCAGGTTGGCTTTAGCTGTTTTTGGAGTCACACACGTACACTCACACTTATGAGTGTGAATTCCTCTAAATGCTTTTTTTAAAAAAAGGCCATGTTTATTGAGATATAATTAGTAAAAGTCACTCTTTAGTATGGTTTTTCTTTTAACTGCGTGTTTGAATTCTAAGTTTTAATAAATGCATACAGTGTGTAACCACATGACAATCAAGGTGTAGGATAGTTCCATCCCCCGAATTCCTTCATTCTCCTTCATAGTCAACTCCTCCCACTCTTAGCCCCAGCAACCACTGATCTGTTTTTTTATCTCCATACATTTTCCTTTTTCAGAAGAGCATATAAATGGAATCATACAGCATGTTGACTCCTGAGTTTGGCTTCCTTCGCTTAGTGTAATGCCTTGGAGGCTCCCAACTGTTTTTGATTATAGCAAGATTAGTAGTTCTGAGCTCAACATGGAAAATCAAAAACATTCCTGTATACCGTTAGTAACCAATAGAAAATCTAATTCAAAAATTCACAATACCACCAAAAATCCCAGAAGTAGTTAGGAATAAATAAAACAAAACATGTCCAAGATCTTTATGGAAAAATTTATAACATACCATGAAAAGACATTAAAGATGACATATATAGATGGAAAAGATCATGTTCATAGAGAGAAAACCTGATAACAAAGATGGTACTTCTTCCTGAGTAAATCTATAAATACATTGCAATTCCAACCAAAATCTGAGTAAAGTTTTTCATGGAATTTGGCAAGCTATTATGAAATTTGTATAGAAAAAAGCTGAGAGGGCACATGGGTGACTCAGTCGTTAAGCGTCTGCCTTTGGCTCAGATCATGATCCCAGGGTCCTGGGACTGAGCCCCACATTGGGGTCCCTGCTCCATGGGAAGCCTGCTTCTCCCTCTCCCACTTCCCCTGCTGTGTTCCCTCTCTCACTGTATCTCTCTCTGTCAAATAAATAAACAAAATAAAATAAATAAAATTTTTAAAAAAGAAAAGAAAAAAGTCTGAGAATAGGCCAGATGATTTTAAGAACATTAGAATTTATTATAAAGCTCTGAGAATTAAGACACTGTGGTAAAAGTGCATAGGCAGGTGGTAGACCAGTAGAACAGAATGGAGAGCCGAAATAACACCTGACTATGTTGGGAAACTTTACATATGATGGGCAGAACTGAAACCCAGTGGGAAAGATTAGGTAAATGTTACCAGGACAATTGGGATCCATACAGAAAAGAATAACATTGAATCCTGAACTCGCAACATACATAAAGATATATCCAGGTGAATTAAAATCTAATAGTGAAGAAGCAAATGTTATACAAATTTATGGGAAAATATATGTGACCAGGATTTCCTTAACGAGGTACAAAAACAAGCTATAAAATCAAAGATTGATATGTTTGTCCATGTAAAATTTAAAATTTATTCAGCAAAAGGTGCCACAAACCAAGTTAAAAGATTTTTTTACTAGAGAAGGATGTTTGCAATGCACATGGAAGGAAGGATTTATACCCAGAATTTTCAGAGGAGTCCTAAAAATCAGTAAGAAAAATACAAGCTAATGGGGGGTAGAAATAGGTCAGTTAAGCAGCCCAAATGGCCAACAGAATGCATGAGATACCATTTCCCATGTTTCAGACTGACAAAAATTTTAAATCTCTATCCTTTTGGCAAGAAGGGGAACACTAGAAGTTTTCTACACTGCAGCAATTCAAGTCAAAACTTGAAGAACTTCCTTGGCGAGTAGATTTGCATTGTATGGTGCATGGTACATGGTGTCGTACCCCACGATTCACAGTATGTATCTACCCTAGAGAAAGTTTCACATGTGCACAGGAAACATGTAGTAGAATGTTTATTACAGCCTTGTTTGAAATAGTAAAAAAAAAAAAAAAATTGGAAGTACCTAAATATGCCTGAATAGGTACATATTTATATATGGATAAACGAATTGTGATGTATTCACATGGTGAAATACCATATAGTGGTTTAAAATGATCTAGAAAGATCTGTATCAACATGGACCAAATTTCAAAAGCACAAAGTGAAATTAACATATTTCAATGGAATATAAGGAGTATGATTCCATTTATATAATGTGTAAGCAAGTATAACTTTTTTTCATTTATGCCCGGTTAACATAGTTAATAAAAACATGGTGAGAATGATAAACACCGGGTTCAGTTGGTGGTTATTTTGGGGGAGGAAGAGAGGGGGGCTATATCAGGAAAGAATATATAGGAGACTTCAAATATATGTCATGTCTTAAAGGTTTTTCATATTAAAAATTATAGTGTATTTATTTGAATGCCAGTAGGAGCTCAAAAAGAAAGGAACATCCTTCTATTAGAATGGACTACTAGAAATGATCTTGGAGATTAATTCTCATAGAGAGTAATAAAAATTGATTCATAAGCTTTTAGAAAAAACCTTCAGAGAACGGCAATTAGAAATTACATTTTTTAGGGGCGCCTGGGTGCCTCAGTGGGTTAAGCCTCTGCCTTCAGCTGAGGTCATGGTCTCGGGGTCCTGGGATCGAGCCCCGAGTCGGGCTTTCTGCTCGGCGGGGAGCCTGCTTGCCTTCCTCTCTCTCTCTGCCTGCCTCTCTGCCTACTTGTGATCTCTGTCTGTCAAATAAAAAAATAAAATCTTTTAAAAAAAAGAAATTGCATTTTTAAAATTAGTAACAGAAAACACAAAATGTAATCAGTGTAAAATTTAATAGCCTTTTGGGGCGCCTGGGTGGCTCAGTGGGTTAAGCTTCTGCCTTCAGCTCAGGTCATGATCCCAGGGTCCTGGGATCGATCCCTGCATCGGGCTCTCTGCTCAGCAGGACGCCTGCTTCCTCCTCTCTCTCTGCCTGCCTCTCTGCCTACTTGTGATCTCTGTCTGTCAAATAAATAAATTTTTTAAAAAATCTAAAAAAAAAAATTAATAGCCTTTTAATGCTCAAAGGAAATAGTATACCTTCATGACTTAGAAGACCTTTCATGCAAAATCTTTTTTTTTTTCAGATATGGGACATCACTTTTAAAAATTATAAAATATAACATTCGCATACAAAAAAGGTGCATAGAACATATGTGTACAGTTTAATGCACATTTGTAATTACAAAGCAAAACTCTGTGTGACTACTGCCCAGGTCAAGAAATTCTGCATTCTAGAAGCCCCTGAGTGGTGTCCCATTCCTTGAATTCAATCTGTTTTATCATTATACAAATAAATGTACAGTAGGCCTGTTATTTTTCTTATATTAAAAAAATTAATTTTAGAAAAAATGTTCCTAACATTGATTTTTAAATTTTTCAACACAGTTCGGGGGAGCTCCCAGGTGGTGCAGTCGGTTGGACATGTAACTCGTGGTTTCGGCTCAGGTTGTGATCTCAGGGCCATGAGCTAGAGCCCCGTGTCAGACCCCACGCTGAAAGTGGAGTCTGCTAGGAATTTACTTTCCCTCTCCCTCTGCCCCTCCCGCTTGTGCTTTATCTCACTCTTTCTCTAAAATAAATAAATCTTTAAAAAAATTTTTTCATCATATTTTGGGATTGGGAAATGCTACTCCAATACTAGGATGCCTGAGAAGTCTGTGAAAAACACTGTGTTTCATTGTTTGCAGAAGTCTTGGCCAAGGTTAGCAGCCACCTGTGTCACAGCTTGTACTTGAGCTGTAGGCCAGCAGTTGCTGCCCTGCAGGCTCCAGGAATGGTAAGCACTCCTCCTTGGTGAATGTAACTGGCATTGTAGTTATGGTCTATTCATGTGAACAATACCTCTCTTCCCTTGGCCAGAGCTCCAGGAAGTTGATAAGTAGCTGCAGAGTTGCGTTTTCTCTGACATTGACCAATGGGATAGATATGTGGTCTTTGCCATTTGGGATTGTCTCCTCCTATCTGAGCATCTGTTGTCTTGCCTGGGACACTGGGCATTTAAAAAAAAACTCTTGGGAGTGGATTGTCCTTGATGACTGGGTGAAGAATCCATGGCCAAGGACTGGGAAATAGCACGCTAGACCACGGTTTTTCCACTCTGGCACTTTTGGCTTTGGGGGCCGGATTGTTCTTTGTTGGGCAGGGGGAGGGGTTCTGTGCAATGTGGGATGATTAGCAGCATCGCTGGCTTCCATCCACCACATGCCACTGGCATTCTCTGAGTGTGGGAACCAGCATATTTCCAGGCATCACCCAGATGTCTGGGGAAAAGAAGTCACCCTGGCTGGGAATCCTTGCCTTAGAAGATGAGACTCTTGGTCCCTTGTAGATAAGACAGCTGTGGAGGTGGTTGGGGAGGCAACCCCTGGATGAAGACCCCTAACTTACAGCCAGAGACTGAATGAAGGGCAGAGACAGGAGAAATGTGTCAGGCAGGTAAATGGAGGCAGTAAGGGGTGAGGGCTCTAGGCGAGCAGTAAATGACAGTGGTGAGAAGGGAGGGCGGGTGCAGGGCTCTGAGGCTGGGGGGTGCGGTGTGAGCTTCTGTCCAGTAATAACTGGGAGGAGTGTGTTAGCCAGAGCCTGGTCTCCTCTCTAGAGGGAGGCACTCAGGCCTTCCACCGTCCCTCTTCTGGGATCAGCCTTGAGCGCTTAAGTACTCTAGATCCTCTTAAGTATGTCAGTGCTTTCCTCCTGACCTTGTGCAGAGAGGTATGTGAATCTGTCAAGTGGGTTAAGCTCCTTGGAGAGCGATTGCAATTCTTTGATCTTTATTCACTCAATAGACACTTAGCAGGTACCCACTTGGGGAGGGGCTGTGCCAGGCACTAGGGACCCCACCAGTTAGACCAGAACTGCGTGGTCTGGCCGGGGAGATGACTCAGCCAGCACAGGCCACCCCAGAAGGAGAAAGGAGGAGGGCCCTATTGTCAGGCTGCCTCTCGTCAGGTCCACATCCCACCTGTGTTCCTGCCTCTTCCGTCTCCTTTGGCCTCGCTGTCCCAGTCTGTGAGATGGAGTAGTGAGAATTCTTATCCCAGTTGGGCACGGAGGGACTGACGTGCGAGAACGTGTCCAGCCCGTACAGCAGTGCCTGGCATTAGTGAGCACTCAGTGATATTGCCATCATTATTGTTAACGATTAATTATTAAAACTCCTACATAAAATCTGTAGTAGAGTGCCCAGAAAATTCTGAGGGACAAGTGACCAGAGATTCACGTGGCCTTTTTGAGCTGGGTCTTAAAGGATTAGTGGGACTTCATCAGGAAAAGCATTGTGGAGTTGTGGAAAGATCACGCACTAAGACGCGGGCAGGAAGTCACAGATTGTGAGCAAGGCAGCACGGCTTAGAAGGGACAGCTGCTGGCCGTGGGATCAGGGGTGGGCCGTCAGGCTGGGAAGGAGGGTGCCTGCGGCCTTTGGAGAAGGGACTTGGTCTGAATGGACGTTAAGTGCCCCAACCCTTTGGCTTGGATGTGGTTCATTTGCTCTTTCTTGTCTCCAGACGGATTAGGAAGAACTTGCCATTTGAATCCCACTCTCCTTTCCCTGAGCGGTGAAGTGCTAAGCTCACCAGGAGACATTATTGAGACTTTGGAGACTGAGAAGCAAATTCGTCTTGCTGTCCCCATGCTGTCATATATGGGGCGGGGTGGCATGCAGGGGGACATGGGCAGCCACTTCACGTCAGGAGCCCGGCAGACGGAGCATGCCCTCTCTTGTCTGGACGCCCTTGGGCCTTTCCAGTTATGTGACCGCCCTGATGGCACTGGTGTTCCTGTCTACTCACCGGAGCTCGAAGAGGAGCAGATCATCCAGCCAGCCTGGGGTCATGATGGATTTTCCAATTCTTTCTTTTCAGCAGCTCACATGCTGCCTCAGGGCAGGGGCTGAGAACCATCCTGGCAGACATGCTAATAACCGGGGCATCTGTGCCAAGGAATGGTGTGTTTATTTCTCCGGAACCTGTGGCACCGTGCCAGAGGCTTTGCTGAATCAGCCTGGTGCCGTCTGGCGTCCCCGGATGCTCAGACCTCAGTCCCAAGGTCACAGGTGTCCCCTGGAGGGCTCTGGCTTTTGCTTCACCACTCTGAAATGTCACACAGTGAATATGCACTTCCTGAACACTTGCCAGGCCCCCAGGCGTGGTTATGAATGAGAAAGATGCCATCCTTGGCTTTGGGAAGCATATATTCTTATAGGAGAGACAGACACTGAATAAACCATGGCAAGTGGTGTGGATCAGGGCTAGGAAAGGGCGACGTCCAGAGTCACAACGCTATGAACAGCGAGAGGAACCTTAGTCTTGGTTGGGAGATGCGACAAGGTCAGGAGAGGCCTCCTAGGAAAGTAAGACTCCCTGATATCCGAGGATGCTTGGGGCTGGGGCAGGGTGGAGTGGTTGGAGGGACCTCCCTCACCAAGCTGCCCCATGACTGAACCCAGCAGGCTCCTCCATGAAGTGTTTCCCCCTCCGCCCACCCACTGCCTTTGACACTGTTGCCTTCTCTCTCTTTCTTAAATTCTTTTCCTCCCTCTCCCTTGTTTTCAGACTACTCTTTTGTCCCCTTTGCTGGCTTCTCTTGCTCCCCAGGCATAATTCTGGCCTTTCCAGAGGATGGCCTCGCTCTCAAAAGCAGTAGACAGTGGTGGTGAGAAGCCAGGCTTGGAGGAGGCCAAGCTGGCTGGGTCCTAGCCCCTGCTTTTCTCCTTATGGTCCCACAACCTTAGACAAGCAAGTGATTAAGGGATCCACGTGTTGTTATCCCTTCTATAAAAGAGGTTCCTTTACCAGGCCATTCTGAGGACTGCAGTGATGCCTATATAGCACTTGGTGAAAGGCCCGTGTGAGTCAAGGTTACAAAACCCTTTCTCTTTCATCATCGGAAACTGACTCAATTCCATTCACCTTCTGTTTTTCCTGGAAACCTGATAAATATGGAAGGTCAAGGTGTCACCTGGCCACAGATCTTATGGGAAAGCCGACCCCTGCTTGGTACATTGAATCTGGCCTGGGTTCTCTGTATGACCTCTAAATAACCTGAAGAGGAAGCCATGGGTTTGGGCTTCCGGAGTATGGTGTCTCCTTGCAGAGACCTCCTTGCAGGGATCCTAGAAGCTCCATCTGTGGGGCTATTACAGGAGATGTTGGCTCCTGTGGGGCCTGGGACCAGGGTGGCTCTGTTCCCAGACAGCTTACACCTGGGAGGTGACCTCATCTCTCAGATGAAAGGATTAAACCCCTCTAGCTCTAACATTCTGTCAGTTCATTCACTTAAAAATATCCATTGAGGGGTGCCTGGGTGAATCAGTCATTTAAGCCGCTGCCTTTAGCTCAGGTCTTCATCCCAGGGTCCTGGGATGGAGACCCATTTGGACTCCTTGTTCAGCGGGGAGCCTGTATCTCTCTCTGCCTCTGCCTGCTGCTCCCGCTGCTTGTGCGTGTGCTCTCTCTCTGACAAATAAATAAATAAAATCTTTAAAAAATATATCCATTGAGAGCCTTCCATTGGATAGGCACTGAGAACACATTGTTGAACAAAGCAGATTTATTCTGCACTCTGAAGGCACTGATAGTTCAATTGGGAGAGGCACTGATACTTCAAATAGTTCTGTCAATCAGAGAGCATCACAGCTAGTCGTAAAACAGCATTTTGATAATGTGTACCTTGTGTCATAGGAGATTTGACCTAGTCGGAGAGGTCAGGTAAGTCTTCCATGAAGAAGGCATGACGGAGCTGGGATCTGAAGGATGAACAGGCATTAACCAGCAAAGAAAGGGAAAGGGACAATTCCAGAAAGTGAGAACAGCAGAGGCAAAGGCTTTGAGAGGGGATGGGGCCAGGTGGAGAGAATGAGGGCTGGGAGAACTATGGGGCAGTGAGAAGCCAGTCAAGGTGGGGTTGGGATGTGTGTCTTGGGAAGACTGCATTCAGAATTTGAAAGGCTGATTCTGGCTGCAGGATGCTGGAATCCAGTGTGAGGGGAGGGAAATTTTGAAGGAACTTTAAGTGGAAAGGTTTTTTTTTTTTGGAGAAGGAAGCCAACGGTGTGGGCGGGCTTTACAGAGCATCAGTGGGGATTAGCAGCAGGAGAGGAGAGTTTGACCTTTAATTTCAGAGGCCACGAGCCTTTTCAAGGCTACTCAGCTTGGCTTCCCACCCCCACTCTCACCCCCATTTTTGGCTTCCATCACCCCCGAATCACTCTTTTATGTTGCCCAAACCACAGATTAAAGGAAGATGGGTGTGCAGTTGAAACGGGACAGAGGTTCCTAAGCACGGCCCAGCCACGAGAAGAAACCTTCAGGGCATTCATAAAGCTAGATCAGGCCACAAATCAGCATCTTCTGTAGCTTGGAGAACTGCTTTTGGCATTGAAAACAGACATTTCCCATCAAATAGGATGAAAGAAAATCACATTTCTCTTTTTTCTCTCTTTTCCCTCCAGGCTTATATTTGGCACTCTTTACCCTGCATATTATTCCTACAAGGCTGTGAAATCGAAGGACATTAAAGAATATGTAAGTAGCACTTATTGGTGGGGTCCCGATGGTCCTGGAGAAGCTGGGTGTGAAGTAGTGGGAGGAGGAGGATGGCCTGTGGTGCAGGCACTGGTAGCAGGGCCAAGGAACCCTTCCTTTACCCTTCTTCTCATGAGACTTGCCTCATTTTGGTCCAGGAGTCCTCCCCATGTCTAGAACCCTGCAGAACCAGAGAAATGGAAGGGAGGTATGGCAAAAGGAAATGGAATCAGGGATCACAGGCCACCCAGGCTGCCACATACCACTGTATGGCCTGAGACAAATGACTTTACCTCTTTGAGCCTCAGTTTCCTTGTCTAGAAAACACTGTGTAGACCACGGTTATTGGGAGATGGTCCACCACAGGGGATTCAGGCCCTCCTGCCTCTGTGACTCTGATGATTCCCATTCCAGCTGTGTGACCTGAGTACCCTGTGATTTAAACTCTGTTGCTTTATAAGCTTTTCAAGAACAAGAGCTGGTCATCGTCTTTCATCTGATTCCCCAGCACCCAGCGGAGAGCTGAGCATGTCGGAAGGGAATCTGGAGCACTTATCGTTGAAGGATTGTATTGTTGCTGGATGGTTCCTCTAAGCAGGAAAATCATCAGACACTTGCATGGGGTGGCTGATGAGGAAAGGATGTCCAGGTCGTATGGGACAGAAACCCAGGTCAGACTACAGAGGATGTGGATTAGGGCATCAGGAGTCTGAAGTCAAGTGTGGGCCCTGACATTTGATGGATGCAATACTGGACAAGAAACTTAACTTCTGGGCACCTGGGTGGCTCAGGTGCTTAAGCATCTGCCTTCTGCTCAGGTCATGGTCCTGGAGTCCTGGTATCAAGTCCACATCAGGCTCCCTGCTAAGCAGGAAGCCTGCTTCTCCCTGTCACCCTCTTCCCTCTCATGCTCTTTCCCACTCACTCTCTCTAGCAAATAAATTAAAAAAAAAAAAAGAAAGAAAGAAAGAAAGAAAAAAAAAACTTCCAAGAGCCTTGGTTTCCCAATCAGAGGGGTGGATATCAGCAATCCTGGCCCCTAGTGTTGTGAGGGACAAAGGGTCTTTGCTTTCCCTCTTTTACTCAGAAGTCATTTTGAAAGTTTGCCACAGGTAAAGAAATAAAGTGTATCTGAAAGTCACTTTCTTTCTCAGATTTTCCAGGATGTCTTTATGATGAAAACCAGCCACCTCCAGGTCAACTGCAACAGGAACTCACCCCCTCATTCCCTCAGTTTCCCTGAACTGCTTGCCTGGGCTTGCATCTGCTAAGCAGGGCATCTAGACAGGGCTGGGTCCTCTGGAGACAAGGTCCCTGGTATAGCTGAGGGAATCTCAGTGTGAACTATAAGTAGCTGTTGAGTTGCAAGCGCACAACCTCCTGATTCTCTACTGGCTTGACGCAGGGGTAAAGCAGGAGGCAGCCTCTCCCACAGTCTTTCTCCCGACCCAGCTTCCCTGCACCCGTGGCTGGCAGGGGTCGGGAGAAACAGCCACGAGTGCAGGGAAGCTGTGCCACGTAAGGAGACATAATTGGGGTCACTGTGGTTCAGGGTCTGATCCTCCACTTTGCAGGGGCAGAAGCTCAGCTCTGTCAGCTCATCTGGGAGAAATCAGACCCTGGTAAATTGTTTTGGTCTGACCAAACTGACAGGAGCCTGGTTTATGACTAAAATGGCAATTCATTAATTTAGACTGAAAAATATAACTGACAAGCAGAGCAGCTGTTTGTGTTGGCTGGTGAGCATGAGTTATTCCCAGTAGGGAAAGCTTGAGAGTTAAGATTAGAAGGTTTCTTGGTAAAAATGGAATTGAAAGAAAGGAGCTGAGTAGTATGAGAAGAGATCTGCCTCCTTTTCCTGTACTTGCTCACACGCACGCACACTCTCACTCACTCTGTCACACATGCTCTCACATGTTCTTGCACGCACCCTCACACACGCTCTCCAACACTTTCTCACACTCATGTGCTCTCACACGTTTTCTCATTCGCACAACCATAACTCACTCACATGTGCTCTCACACACTCACCCTCACATATTCTCTCACATATGTTCTCCTACTTACACACCCACACACACTTCTACACTTACATGCTCTCTCACTCATATACGCTCTCACTCTCTCATACTCTCACACACATCTCTCACTCCCACACACTCACACACTCTCATTCAGACACACGTGCTCTCCCACTCCCACTCACATACCCTCTCACACATGTTCTCTTGCTTACATACCCCACACACTTCTCACACTCACGTTCTCTCATTCACCCTTACGTAGTCTTACACACAACACTATCTCTCACACATGTTCTCTCACTCTTACACTCACATTCTCTCTCACACACACACTCTCACACTCACACATACTCTCACACACTTTCACATGCTCTCTCGCACACATTCACACTCACATTACACTGGCCTCTGTCCCTCATTTTAACCAATAAACCCATTTGTCCAAGAGAGAAACCTGGAATTGCCTTTAGCTTCTGTCTGGCCCTCACCACCCAACCCTATACACACCCCTGGTTCCTGACTGTGTCCTTCATCTCTATCCCCTTAATGGTCCTTCAAACCAGGTCTCTCCTCCTGTGCTGCCACTCTCTTAAATGTTCTTATCAGGTTTTTCCTGGAATGTTACAGTAGCCTCCCGTATTTGTTTTCTGTTGCCGCTGTAACAAATTACCATGAACTTAGTGCCTTAAAACACACAAAGATATTATCTCCCAGTCTAGAGGTCAGAAGTCTAATGGGTCTCAGTGGGCTAAAATCAGGCAGGGCCACATTCCTTCTGGAGACTCTAGGGGAGAATCCATTTCCTTATCTTTTGCAGTTCCTAGAGGCCATCTGCATTCCTTGGCTCCTGCCCCTTCCTCCATCTTCAGAGCCAGGATAGCATCTCTGAGCATGCTTCCATAGTCACATTTCACTTAGATGACAGCCTCTTGGTGACAGCCAAGTTCACATCACAGGAAGGCTCTGGTTAGGAAGTTGCTGCGGAGGTCCCCACCAGGGACACTGGCTGCCAGCTGTCTGTGGCTTTGGAACACTCGCTGCAGATTCAAAATCCTAAATATAAGCATTTGACTTTTTTAAGCCTATATAACTGGCCTTGTCTCCCACAAAGATCCTTATGCTAGAAGACTGTCCCCAAATTAAATAGCATTGGACGTTGGTAGTAAAAACAAATAAATATATACAGATACAGATTACAGTTATATCTTTGGCTGCTCAGCACCCACATCCACTCCTTTGACCATACTTTGACTTTAAAAAAATTTCCAACCAGAATTCTGTGTGATTTATGTACTTGGTAAGTCCAGTTTTTTTCAGCTGAGTCCAGCACCAGTCCAGTATCTCTGGCAAAGACCTCTCCTCCTCTGGCTCTGATCTTAATATTCAGCACTCTAAAAATTAAATTGTCAAGTGAACCATCACTGGCATACCCCTATAGTATATAGACATATGCTATATGAGGGCGAGAAAGAGAATACATAAAAATAAAACTAGTTAAAATATTTAAATCTATACATGATACAGAAAGGACGAAAATATGGATAGAAGTTATAGTTCTTAGTCATGCAAGTAGTCTTGAGTTCATAGCTGGTATTCATGTCTTTTGTTAAAAGATGATTTTTTAAAAGGGTCAAATCATGACTCTTATACAAAAATAAAGTTGACACATGTTGAAAGTTTTACTTAACTCATTAATTAATAAGGGAACCAATAAAGGTGTTTCAAAAAAAAAATACAAAGGAGACTCCAAAGAGCAGATGTATCTAAGAAATCAGGAATGATTAAATGAATTTGTTAGATATTCAGCTGATTTTGGAGGAGGGTGGGGTGATCAATTGCACTTCCATTGGACAAAATTTATTTGCACCTCTAGATAAAATCCTTTGCATTGCAATCAGTTTTCTTTAACTTACAAAGTTGTAAAATAGCTCAAAGATATTGAAAAACAAAACACCTATAGAAGCAAGATAATTCAGAAGGAGGCTCTAGACAACATCTAGCATTCTACAGATATCCGTTCTAAACTCTTTCACAATTTTTCCTATTACTTCCCTTTTCTACCATCTAATTCATGTTCTTTTTGTCTTCAGTTAGAGCTTTAGTGAGTGGGATTCCTTACCGAGGGCTGTGGCCTGAGTCTTCCTTTGTGGGAAGCTAGAGGCCTTAGCAAAGGTCTTGCCTGTGTAAGGTTATAGTGATGATGACTCTTAGCTCTGAGCAAGGTGGTACTCGCTCACACAAGGGATCCCACCCAGATCCCTCCAGAGGCTCCTTAATTTCCATCTACCTTCCCTCCTGCCACATTGTGTAGCAGCAACCCTGTTCCCCCCTGGTAATCAGGATCAGTTCCTAGAGACATCTATTTCCTAGAGACATCATGGTCCTGAAATGGCCAGGTAGGAGTGTCGTTTGTGCTTCCACATAACTGGAATCATTTTGTATCCCTGGTGAAAGCACCCACCCTTCAGGTACTGTAAGAATTAAACAGCAGAACTCAGAGATTTAAAAGTAAAACACAAAATTGTTGTGAGTCTATTAGACCAGTGATTCTCAAACTGCAATGTGCACGTAGAATGACTAGAGGATTTTATTAAAATGCAGGTGCTGATCCATTAGGTCTGGGGTAAGTTCTGAGATGCTGCATCTCTAGAAGCTCCTAGGTGATTCCAGTGGTGCTGGTCCACGAACCACAACTAGAGTTGTACGAAGCTGGCAGTAGGCTTACCCATAAGCAACACTGCTCTCAGTTCCTTGCTCCCTGAACCTTTAGATTCTGGCTAAGCTGCAAAAGTATGTGTTGCTTCCTGGTTCACAGAAGAAACTGCATCGTCCAGGTCAATGCCTCAACCCCAGAATGCTGACTCTCTTTCGGAACTCTCCTATAGCTGTTGCAACACTTTAAAGTCCGCTGCCTCAGAGCAGTGGGTGTATGGGGGCACGGTAAGATCGAGACTCCCCAGCCCCTCAGCCTCTTGTCTTGGGTTTCTTTTCCTGTACAAGATGGTCCTTGGTTAGAAGGAGTGTTGGGTGGCAGGCATCAAATAAAAAGGACACTGAGCCCACAGCTTACTCTACAGGCTGCCGGAAATACGGCAGCAGGAAAAGCAAGTCCGCATGCAGAGTCAGTGAATCTTCCAGAAAAGATGCTGCTTCTCCTTCTGTGAGGGAAGGGGCCTGGCGTGACGAGCCTGCTCTAAGGAGTCTGGCTGGGGCCGTGAGACACAGTGTCATCAGAGACTTGCTTGTGCTGCTGCCAGCGACTTGGGCTCTGAGTGGTGGTTGTGGCCAGGTCAGCCTTGGTGAGAGGGATTCCACAGTGCAAAGGCCACCTGCTCCCTCTGTCCCTCCCACCTGGCTGCTGGCACGTGAGCACATTGGACATGCACAGTCATCCTGAGGAAGATGTCTAGCTGACATCCACCTCATCTATTTGATTACCAAAGGCCTCCTGTGCCATGGGGGACCTTATGGTGAGCAGGAACAGACACCACATGGGTCCACATTCCATGGGCCTATTCAGGTCATTCCCAAACCCCTTCTTTTTTTTTTTTAATATTTTATTTATTTATTTGACAGTGATCACAAGTAGGCAGAGAGGCAGGCAGAGAGAGAGGAGGAAGCAGGCTCCCCGCTGAGCAGAGAGCCCGATGCGGGGCTCGATCCCAGGACCCTGAGATCATGACCTGAGCCGAAGGCAGAGTCTTAACCCACTGAGCCACCCAGGCGCCCCTCCCAAACCCCTTCAACACCAGTCTTCAGTCTTGTTCCTTCCAAGGACCTTGCCATCTAGCCCGTACTTACCTGGGGTTTGAAATGTACCTGGGATTTGTTTTAATCGGGTATGGTAGGGCATGCCAACACAGAAAGGACTACCACGAAGGAAGAACTTCTTACAGTTTTCCCAGAAGGAGGAGGCACAGCAGGCCGTGGAGGGCCATATGGGGGAACACCTGGGTCTGTTAGGTGTCAGAGGCAGTGATGCTCTGCATTGTGGTGTCTGTAGGAAGGTCAAGGCTAGGCAGTGCAAGCAGGTTTAGGATTGGCGAGTTTGAAAAACTTTAGCGGGCTCTGGGGTGATTAGAGCTGGCTCAACCTGTGAGCGCCCCATGAAAGAGGGAGTTTAAGAGTATGGGCTCTAGACTGATCCGTTTGCCTATGAAAGGTGTGCTGCAGGGCATGTCCTTTGCTCTCTCGAAGACTTGGTTAGTCCTAGGAGGGGCAGTCTCTCCCCAGCCAGTGAAGCCACAGATGCCAGAGCGTCAAGAACACAGGAAGTAAGAAAATATAGTTACTATACCTGGTGACAGTGTAAAGGCATTACCTCAAGGCATAAGTGTGCTCTTCAAAGTTCTGCCTGCTGGGGACTGTCGCTTCTGCAGCTCTCTCCGGACTGCCCCTGACTGCGCAGCAGTCCACGCTGAGCTCACCCTGGCAGATGGTGCAGAACCATCTGTATACCAGGCTCATGCTTTTTCCTTCTCAGTCACAGGCATAGGTGATTCTCTGTGAGGCTGAAGCAGGACTCAGAGGCTAAAGAGAGCATGAAAGACTTAAGTGGTATTAGCATGGCTGGTGTAGGAGAGGATGCAGAGGTGGGGGGGGGGTAAGGCTAAGGAGGTAACTACACCTGCTGCCTTCCCAGCCCATGGGGAAGGTTTTTGCAGGCTGCCAGGAGCCCTGGGGGAAGAGTCTGACGAACCTCTGGGGTTCATTCAAGTCTCCAGGCTCTTCCTCCCATGTTCTTACTGTGGTTTAGGGTCTTGGCTTCTCTCTATCTCCTCACTCCTGGACCCTGCCCCTGACCAGCTGAGAAGGACTTCCCAGTCATGCGGTAAACTATCCGCTCTGGTGTTGCTCCTGAATATTACTTCTCAAATCAGCCATAGCTTCCTCTCTCTATCCTGGGTGCTCACCTACCCAAGCTCCCCCTCATCTGACAGGAAGCATTATCTAGAATCCCTCAAACTTGGCAAGTTCTATTTCAAACCTTGGGGGGAAAATTGGCATAATTTGGTTTCTGTATGGCATGATGGGGAAAACCATTTCCTGGTAATTTATTTATGGTTTCCATCTGAGTCACATATTCCCTTTACCCTCTTGGGGTCAACAAACCATTCTCAAACTTTTCTTTCTGCACGACATTATTTATTTATTTATTTATTTATTTATTTATTTATTTGACAGGGAGACTACAAGTAAGCAGAGAGGCAGGCAGAGAGGAAGGGGGGGGGGGAGTAGGCTCCCCTCTAAGCAGAGAGTCCAATGCGGGGCTCGATCCCGGGACCCTGAGATCACGACCTGAGCAGAAGGCAGAGGCTTAACCCACTGAGCCACCCAGAGACTCCTGCATGATAATATTTAAAGTGGAGGAGTGCACGATAGAAACTTCTTTAGGTGAACACTTCAAGTCTCCTCTTTACCACAGCTCCCTCATCTTTGTGCATAGTTTTGACCTCCTTTCTGAGAATTGCTCTTATCTTTTCAGTGACCTGTTAGACATTCTTCGTGGATGTTCTGAATCCTCAGACTCCCCTCAGCCTTATGGTGCTCAATCTCTTCTCCCTAACTCGCCTCTTTCTTTACCCTCTTGCTGGTGTGAGTGGTTCCATATCACACCGTGCCCTGACTTCAGTAAGCCCCTTTCCTCCTATGTATACCCAGCCATCCATTCAGCAGACCCTTGTTGCCCTGCAAGCTATCTAATTTTGCCTTTCTTCTTAAAAAGCCACCTAAAACAGCATTTCCTGAAGTATATTCTTTTCTCAACATGTGAAAACCATCCTTTCTTTCCCATTTACAACGTTCTAATTGAGTCATTCAAAACATATCCCTACTAGGTGCCAATAATTGTTTTAGATACTAGAGATACGGCGATGTGTAAGAATAACTTGTCTCCACTCTCAGGGAGCTTCCAGTCTAGTAGGAAAAGCATAGGAATAGAGGTACTGTCAAAGCAAAGTAACAAGTGTTATGACAAGGAGCATGTATGAGACACTGTAAGAGGAAGAAAGGAGAAGCTACTTACCCAAACTTTGGATACTTCCTGGAGGAAGTGATATTGAGGTTGAGATCTGAGGGCTGAATCCTGGAG
This sequence comes from Mustela erminea, assembly GCF_009829155.1. Lineage (NCBI taxonomy): Eukaryota > Metazoa > Chordata > Mammalia > Carnivora > Mustelidae > Mustela > Mustela erminea. The sequence goes on along the minus strand of NC_045620.1, from coordinate 102,038,424 downwards.
GCAGAAGAAGGTACACTGGAAAGAAGTTCCTTTTAACTTGAGTGAAAAATTCAAGAAAGTATTGGTGTGGGAGAAAGCTTTTATAGAGGTAATTAGGGTTTCATTCATGCAAGGACTTGAAAGCCAATTTACGGAATTTGGGCCTCATCTTAAAAACAATTGAGGAACTGTTGAAGACTTTGGAAAGGAGAATTATCAAATTTAGATTTAAGAAGATCGTTCTGAATGGAATATGGAGGACAGATTAGTAAGGGGTCAGAGGTTTAGAGACCAAGCTAAAGGCTGTAGTTCTATTTTATAGGAGATGTTGGTGGTCTGAAGTAAGTAAATGACAGAAAGGATGAAGAGAAGAAGATAGTTTCAACAAAGTGGAAGTGACAGAACTTGGTGATTGGTTGCTGATGAGGAATGCGTTTTTCTGGGGAAAATGTCTTGTCTAGAGTTAAAAGAGAATGTCAAGGGATGCCAGGGCAGCTCAATTGGTTAAGCGACTGCCTTCGGCTCAGGTCATGATCCTTGAGTCCTGGGATCAAGTCCCGTATCAGGCTCCTTGTTCGACGGGGAGTCTGCTTCTCCCTCTGACCCTCTCCTCTCTCATTTTCTGTCACTCTCTCTCAAGTAAATAAATAAAATCTTAAAAGAGAGAGAGAGAGAGAGAGGGAGGGAGAGAGAATGTCTAGAACAGAGCCTCGTGGAGGAATAGATGAACCTCAGAGGTAGCCAGAAAATCAAGAGGGAAACCAGAGCAGTTGTGGTGTTGGGGGAGCTTTTCAGGAAGTGATAGTTTCATGTCCATCTGAAATTCAAACAAATCAATTTTTTTTTTTTTAATGAAAAAGTGTCCATCATTCTCCCTTGACCTGATCATCACAGGGCTTCATCTCCTGACCCATGAGATCATGACCTGAACTAAAACCAGGAGTTGGTTGTTTAACCTACTGAGCCACTCAGGCTCTTCATCATTATCCTTTGTTTTTAATTGAAGCTATTAGAGCATGGGTTGAATACTAAAAAGAAAAAGACAGTAGAGTAGGAATTCAGGCTTCTGGCAGTGTATCTGGAAACCAGTTTGGAATTCCTGGGTCATGGGCCCCAGCATCCCATGAAAGTTACAGTTGGAAAGACCTTCTTTGCCCCCTGCCAAGGAGCCCGTTCTACTGCAGGTAATCTTGGCAGCATATGGTCTCTCAGACAGCAGTTACTTTTGACAGATTAAAACAAGGTGGCTTCCAAGGGACAGTGTTGTTTTTCTGAATGAAGAAGACTTCTGAGTAAATCTGTTGAGACCCATGTTTCAGAGTTACAAAGACAATGGGCATTCACCAGAACTGCCTTTACTTTTGAATGATATTTTTTCTGGGAATGGAAATCCGGATTGACATGTTTTTTTCTTTCGACACTTAGATATGTTACTCTGTTTTCTTCTGGTATTTTTAATTTCTGATGAAAAGTCATCTATTGTCATTCCCCTATATGCAATATGTTTTTTCCTCCCTCTCTCTCAAGATTTTCTTTCTTTTTCAGCAATTTTACTGTGATATGCCTTGGTGTGGTTTTCTTGTATTTATCTTCCTTGGGATTTGCTGAACTCCCTGGTCCTGTGGATTTGCTATTTTTGATCAGTTCTGGAAATTTTCAGTCATTATTTGTTCAAAAATTTTTTCTGTCCCATTCTGTTTTTACTCTCCTGTGAAATTCCTATTCCATATATGTTAGACTGCTTGATACTATTCCATGGGTATTGAGCCTCTCCACTTTTTTCCAGTCTAGATTTCTGTCTTACTGACTTTATTGTCTTAAAGTTCATAGATTTTTAAAAAATTTTTTTGCATCCAGTCTACTCTTAATTCCAGGCAATAACTTAAAAAATTAAAATATTGTGTTTTTCGATTCTAGGATACCATTTGTTCTTTTTAAAGAGTTTCCTTCTTGGCTGCCTAGGTGGCTCAGTTGGTTAAGTGTCTGTCTTTGGCTCAGGTCATGATCCCAGGGTCCTGGATCAGGCTTCCTGCTCAGCAGGTAGTCTGCTTCTCCCTCTACCCTCCCCCCAGCCCCGCTCATGATCCCTCTCTCTCTCTTCCAAATAAATTTTTAAAATCTTTAAAAAAAAGTTTCCTTTCCCTTGAAATCTCCCATCTCTTCACTCTATATGTCTATCTTTTCCTGTAGATTCTTTAACATATTTGTACCTTTTCAAGAAAAATAATATTGAATCTGCACCTGTGTTCTTAGGATAAGTGTCTTGTTAAGTGGTGGTAAAAGAAAATTTAGCTTTTATAACAAAAGCTTTGTTATTAAGTTGTTTTATATCTGTATATCTTTTTTTGGTGAGGTGTCTGTTCAGATCTTTTGCCCAGTTTTTAATTGGGTTGTTTATTTTTATTACAGAGTTTAAGAGATCTTTGTATATTTCATATATTATTTATTTATCAGATATATGTATTGAAAATAGTTTCTTCTGCTCTGTGGCTTGACTTTTCATTCTCTTACCAGTGTCTTGCAGAGCAGAAGTTTTCAATTTTTATGAAATCCTATTTATCAATTTTTTTCTTACACGGGTCATGCTGTTGCTGTTGTATTAAAAAACGTATTCCCAAGCCCAAGGTCACTTAGATTTTCTTCTAAGTTATCTTCTAGAAGTTTTATAGTTTTGTATCTTCTTTTAGGCCTATGATCCATTTTGAGTTAATTTTTATGAAAGATGTAAGACCAGTGTCTAGATTCATTCATTTACTCATTTTCTTACTTATTTACTGATTTATTTATATCATGTGATGTCCAGTTATTCTAGCACCATTTGTTGAAAAAACTATTCTTTCTCCATTGAATTGCCTGTCCTCCTTTGTCAAAGATCGGTTGACTATAATTATGGCATCTATATCTGGGCTCTCTATTCTATTTGTCTTTTTTTTTTCAAGATTTATTTATTTATGAGAGAGAGAGAGAAAGTAGAGGAAGGGGCAAAGGGAGAGGGAGAGAGAGACTCTCAAGCAGATTTACCACTGAGTATAGGGCCTGATGTGGGGCTTAATTGCACAACCTGAGATCATGACGTGAGGCAAAATCAAGAGCCAGACACTTAACTGATTGAGCCACCCAGGAACCCCCCTCTATTTGTCTATTCTAAGATCTATTTATGTATTCCTTCAGCAATAACACTGTCTTGATTATTATAGCTTTATATTAAGTCTTAAAGGGAGATAGCATCAAGCCTACAACTTTATTCTTGTTCAGTATTATACTGGCTACTCTTGGTCTTTCACCCTTCCACATAAACTTTAGAGTCAGTTTGTTGGGATCCACAAAAGAATTTTCTAGCATTTGATGTGGATTGCATCGAGTCTATAGATTAATTTTGGAAGAAAGAACTGATGTGTTCACAATATTGAGTCTTTCTATCCATGAACATGGAATATCTCTCCATTTGTTTAGATCTTCTTTGATTTCCTTCATCAAAGTTTATAGTTTTCCTCACATAGAACTTTTACATATTTTGTTAGATATATTAGTCAGTAATTTATTTTTTTGCTGCTAATGTAAATGGTATTTTAATTTCAAGTTCCATATATCCAGATATGTAGGAAATCGGTTGACTTTTTAAAGACTTTATGTTTAAGTAATCTGTACACCCAATATGGGGCTCAAACTCACAACTCTGAGGTCAAGAGTCAGAGGCTCTACTGACTGAGCCAGCCCGGTGCCCCTGACTTTTATATATTAACCTAATATTCTGCAATCTTATTACAATGTTATGTTGCATTCTTGTAAGGAATGTTGAGTTTTGTTCCAGTAGGTGGTTAAATTCTGTAGATCATCTTGACCTTGTGGCATTTAAATTTTATGTTTACTGGGGCAGGAGTATTTCAGTTTGTCCTTAGTCCTAGAGCTGATCTGTTAGTCCTGGGATGTAATTTTTATTACTAAGGTATGGTATTTTAGATGTTTCAGTGAAAATTCCCAGATGTTTACCAAGCTCCTCCACTTGGTAAGACTCAAACTCTAAACTCTGTTTCTACTACAGTGAGAAGATACTAGTCTTCTTAATTTTTTCCAGCTTTCCAGCTTTTTTTTTTCCTCAGCCACCTTGGACTATTACCTGATTCTATGCAACTCAGGGGCCAGGCAAATACTTAAGGGGAATTTATATGTGGATTTGGGGGCCTTCCCCTTTATAGTTTCCTTCTCTGGGATTTTTCCCTCTTAATTTCTAGCTTCTCTTGCAACCTCAAACTTCATTCTCCAGTTCTGCAGGCAAAAAGACTATGTGTTTCTTTTTGAGTTCTGTCTGCCCCTGATTTGCAGGCTGGGGATTGTTTCCAGGCACATCAACGTGGATCTATCCTGCTGTGGTTTTCTTCCAGTTTCTACCAACTTAAAAAAAAAAAAAAATCTTTTTTTTTTTCAGTGTTCCAAGATTCATTGTTTATACACCACAACCAGTAATCCATGCAATACGTGCCCTCCATAATACCCACCACCAGGCTCACCCAACCCGTCACCCCCTCCCCTCAGTTTGTTTTTCAGAGTCCACAATCTCTCATGGTTTGTCTCCCCCTCCAATTTCCCCCAACTCCCTTCTCCTCTCCATCTCCCAATGTCCTCCGTGCTATTCCTTATGCTCCACAAGTAAGTGAAACCATATGATAATTGACTCTCTCTACTTGACTTACTTCACTCAGCATAATCTCCTCCAGTCTGGTCCATGTTGATGCAATGTTGGGTATTCACGCTTTCTGATTGAAGTATAGTATTCCATTGTATATATGGACCATATCTTCTTTATCCATTTGTCTGTTGAAGGGCATCTTGGTTCTTTCCACAGTTTGGCTACTATGGCCATTACTGCTATGAACATTGGGGTACAGATGACCCTTCCTTTCACTACATCTGTATCTTTGGGGTAAATACCCAGTAGTGCAATTGCAGGGTCATAGGGAAGCTCTATTTTTAATTTCTTGAGGAATCTCCATACTGTTTTCCAAAGTGGCTGCACCAAATTGCATTCCCACCAACAGTGTGAGAGGGTTCCCCTTTCTCCACATCCTTTCCAACAGTTGTTGTTTACTGTCTTGTTGATTTCAGCCCTTCTACTTGGTGTAAGGTGGTATCTCAATGTGGTTTTGATTTGAATCTCCCCAATGGCTAATGATGATGAACATTTTTTCATGTGCCTGTTAGCCATTTGTATGTCTTCTTTGGAGAAGTGTCTGTTCATGTCTTCTGCCCATTTTTGGACATGATTATCTGTTTTTTGAGTGTTGAGTTTGAGGAGTTCTTTATAGATCTTGGATATCAACCCTTTGTCTGTAGTGTCATTTGTGAATATCTTCTCCCATTCCATGGGTTGTCTCTTTGTTTTGTTGACTGTTTCCCTTGCTGTGCAGAAGCTTTTGATCTTGATGAAGTCCCAAAAGTTCATTTTTACTTTTGTCTCCTTTGCCTTTGGAGACATGTCTTGAAAGCAGTTGCTGTGGCCAGTGTTGAAGAGGTTACTGCATATGTTCTCCTCTAGGATTTTGATAGATTCCTGCCTCATGTTGAGGTCTTTTATCCATTTTGAATTTATCTTTGTATATGGTGTAAGAGAATGGTCAAGTTTCAGTCTTCTATACATAGCTGTCCAATTTTCCCAGTGTCATTTATTGAAGAGACTTTTCTTCACTGTATATTTTTTCCTGCTTTGTTGAAGATTAGTTGACCACAGAGCGGCATTTTTCAAAGTGCTGGAACAAATGATCCTAAAATTTGTATGGAACCAGAAGAGACCCCAAATTGCTAAGGAAATGTTGAAAAAGAAAACAAAACTGGGAGCATCACATAGTTTGATTTCAAGCCTTATTACAAAGCTGTGATCACCAAGACAGCATGATACTAACACAAAAACAGACACATAGACCAGTGGGACAGAGTAGAGAGCCCAGATATGGACCTGCAACTCTACCAACTTTTGATAGCCTTCTAGTGGCTTCAAGGAGTTGTTTTTAAATATTTTGTTCAGAGTTTGTTATCATTGTTAGCAGGAGGGTTAGTCAAATGCCTTATTCCACCATCATCAGACAGTACATGGAGCAGGCTAAGGAATTTGGACTTTATTCTGCTGGCTGGAAGATTTTAAATCAGGGAGTAGTCTGATAAATTCTTGATTTGGGAAGATTAGCATGGGGTGGTTTATAGGATGAGTTGGTGTGGGAGAAGCCAGGAGACAAAGGAAGCAAGTGGAAGACTTGCAGTGGTTTGAGAGACAGGGGTCCAAGGGCTCTACTGGAGGAGAGAGGCAGTTGAAATGCATAAGGATGGTCACATGGGATAGATTAAAAAAAATAAAAAAGATCTAGTTTCTGTGAGGGGATGTGAGACTTTTCCACAGGAAAATATTCCTAAGTGACACATTCCAGAAAGTCTGGCCTGACTAAAGGTCCTTCCAAAGTATATCTCTGTTAAGACTTGGAGAGTCTACTAATGTGGTGTTAGTCTTGGTAAGATGGCCTAACTGAATCCTGAGTCCCTCCTAGTCTGCTGGTCTCCCTGGCTCACATGAAGCCTAGATTGTCACCAGGATCTACTTTGACCTTGAGTCTGGATTATTTGTGGAAGTAGCTTGTTTGCCTCCAGCCCCAAAGTCTGGAGTGGAACTGGAAACCAAGCTGTGGAAGGACAGGAAGAAGGGGTTACAAATGCAGGATATACTGCCTGGGCATGCCTCAGCATCCACTGTCTGAGCCTCTTGTCCTTGTTGTTGGGCAGCCAGCCATTTATCCTTGACCTTATCTACTAGCTCTTTTGTTTTCTCTTTCAACAGGTCAAATGGATGATGTACTGGATTATATTTGCACTTTTTACCACAGCAGAGACATTCACCGACATCTTCCTTTGTTGGTAAGTACTCCAGGACATGGGACTTTTCAAGGGAAGATGTTGCCCAATATCAATGGAGAGGTAGGAAATTTCTAAAAGCAGTCTCAGTCTTACTGGGATAGTTTTAATACATTAAATCTATAAAGTTGCTCTTCAAGTAAATATTTGTTCAATGACCTTATAAGAGCAGGTATTGTTCTTATATAATGATGGACAAAATAAATAAAGTTTGCCAACTAATAGTAGTTGGTAAGGAAGCATTTATATATCAAAACAAAACAAAACAAAACACCAAAGGGAAGAAATGGTACACACAAGTTTCCCTTTGACTAATAAAACTAGGTTTCTCTCAAGCACCATTCACTCTCACTATAACTACTGTTCACCATTGTATATACTTTTAGATTTATGTATGTACATATATACACACATATATACTTTTTTCTTTCTTTTTTTTAAGATTTTATTTATTTATTTGACAGAGATCACAAGTAGGCAGAGAGGCAGGCAGAGAGAGAGAGAGCGAAGGAAGCAGACTCCCTGCTGAGCAGAGAGCCCAATGCAGGGCTCAATCCCAGGACCCTGGTATCATGACCAGAGCCGAAGGCAGAGGCTTTAACCCACTGAGCCACCCAGGCACCCTAGATCTCCCTGTTTTTTACATGGCTGCATGGAATTTCTTGGTATAGACAGACTATAATCAATCCCCTTTCGATGGAAAAATTTTTTCCTTATAAACAATGCCACTGTTATAGCAATGGAACAAGTAAAAATTATAAGCTAGATCCATGCATTGATATATTGCATGTTTTTTTTTTAAAGATTTTGCTTATTTATTTGACAGACAGAGATCACAAGTAGGCAGAGAGGCAGGCAGAGAGAGAGAGAGGAGGAAGCAGGCTCCCTGCTAAGCAGAGAGCCTGATGCAGGGCTGGATCCCAGAACCCTGGGATCATGACCCGAGCCGAAGGCAGAGGCTTTATAACCCACTCAGCCACCCAGGTGCCCCGATATATTGCATCTTCGAAGGTGAAAGAGGCTGTAGATAATGTGTAGCATCTTATTTCTCCTTAATAGGCCTAACTTTCTCTGTACCACATGTGAATGTATACTAAATGTATAGTACTGAAAGTAGTTCAGAAATACCCATTCGTTAACCAGATTTACTTCTACAACTTGAAATCATGGGGTTGGTTTTTTATTAGGCTATGTTGTATGAATGTTTTACCATGATCAATTATCATCAGAAAGAATAATAAAAATATTTCCATTTTGGAGAAACTCTTTACCCAAAGAGCTTCAGTATGAACTTACCCTCTGGGATGTCATAGGCCAAGAATGAGACCAGAATATCACTTCTGTGAATCTTGTTTTGGATCAATGGTCTTAAAGACCTTAGTGTGTAGTCTTCCCCCGAAAGGAGGCTGGCTTTCATCCCCTCTGGGAGACATAGATGTCTCAGCCACTGTGTAGGGAAGAAATGTGGATTACCTAATGTATAATGTTGGTGCCATGTGCCCCAATAAACCACAGACTCAGGATGGGGCTAAGTCTCCAGGAATCTCCAGGAGTGGAGAAGGAGCTCTGCTGAGCCATCTTTTGTCTTCCCCAGGCTTCAGGGTCTGGTAGCAGGAATAAGGCCCCATATTGGGTAGAGCTTCATTGGGGAGGTTCCTGTACCCCATGGGGAGATGAAGGAAACAGGCCAGGCCCCGTGAGGACTGTGTCGTCAGCTAAACATCATGGCCAGCTCCTTATGTCCTCTGGTCTTTCTTCTGAACAATGTCCTGTGTGCAGTGCTGGGTGGCCTCCTGCTGTCCTCCTCTTCCTCCTCATGAATATTGTGGGGGACTAGTGTTAGTCTTATGAGCTCTGTCCAGAGGTATTGGTATTTCTGTCTCACTGCTCTTAGCCAAGTGGAAATCTGGTCTAGTGATGGGTGTGCTGTCCCTGGTAATTGGAGTATATTTTTACTCATGGCCCCGGGACTTCAGAGTTTCATACTTAATAAATGCTTATCAGCTATCTCTGGAATTGATTTGATTCTGATTTGGGGGGAGTGTATCAGCTTTCCGTTGCTGCTGTAACAAATTGTCACAGGTTTAGGAGCTCTGAAACCACAGAAATTAAGTATTTCAGCTTCTGTGAGTCCAAAGTCCACGTAGAATCCACTGAGTCCTCCGCTCCGGGACCCACGAAGCCAAAGTCAGGGTGTGGGCCAGCCTGGGCTCTTCTCTGGAGACTCAGGGGGAGATGCCACTTCAGGCTTATTTGGAGAGTAGACAGAATTCAGTTTCTTATGGCTATAAGACTGAGGTCCCCATTTCCTTGACAAGTACCTCCCACTTCAGCTTCAAGCCCGCAGTGCCTGTTAGAGCCTTCTCAAGCTTCAGATCTCTGCCTTCTGCTGCTGGCCAGAAAGAGCTCGACTTCTGCTTTTAAGGGATCCTGTTATTAGATTAGACCTACCCTTAATAATCCAATATAATGTCCCTATTTTAAAGCCAGCTGGCTGATAATCTCAATTATATCTTCAGGATCCCTTTTGCCATGGGAAGGGAATATATTTGTGGGGGTAACATGAGGATGAGAAGGTCATGGGACCAAAATTCTGCCCACCACCACCTCTGATACCTGGGATTTGGGTGCCTGTGTGTGGGTGCAGGTAGACTCCCCCTCTTCCTGATCCGTGTAGAGGACTCAGCTGGCCCAGGTGTAGCAAGAGCTGTCCAGTGGTTTATGTATGGGAAGTGAGGGTCTTGTCCATCTTCAGCAAGAAAGAGGTCGGGAACCTTCACTGCCTGCTTTAGCCCACAGTCTGGTCCGGCCCTTAACCTGCTTTCTCTTTCTCTGCAAACCTGAAGGCATTGCAGGTCACAGCTGTCTTTGGGCAGAGTCTTCCCACTCCCTCCTGCCTCTTGCTCAGGGAGTGGCACAGAACAAGCTGATCAGACAGACAGAGCCCTATTTCCCCCCTTCAGGGACATGGACACCAGCTTGGCAGCTCTGCACTCTCTGTAATGAGAGAGAGAGATTGAGAGATTGAGAGAGTGAAGCTTCTGTTCTTCCCGGAGGCACCTTCTGGCTTCTTGGGAAGCATCTCTAACACTGGTTCACTTCCAGGATTGGAGACGGCCCTTTTCCTTTATCTTCCTCCTCTCCTCCCTTCTCCCTCATCCCCACTGCTCTCTTTCTACCACTCCCCTAGGGCAGTTTTCTCGTCATAGTTAACTTCTTTATACTTTCTATTGATGTAAACAGCCGTCATATATGGTCACAGGAGACAGAGGATGGTTGCTTCTCTCACAACATCCATAGGTGATTTCATCTAGTTTTTTAACATTTACAAAACACTGTATCACATGGCAAAATGAAATTGAAACCGTACACTAAAAAGTGAGGCCCTCCTCCCCCAGGCCTTCATTCTCTCTCCTCAGGGATGTGACTGTTAAAAAGTTACTTGTGTGTTCTTCCAGAAATTTTCTGTGCACATTAATTGCATGTGTTTTGGCAATTTCATCACGTGTCCAAGCCTCTGAGGAAAGTTACCCCTCAGGAGTGTGAAGGTATATCATTGGAAAGGTGGGAGCCTTCACCTCCCCCATGCACTCCAGGGCTGTGCACCTGTATCTGGGGAGGCAAATATATCCTAGCAGTCAGGACAGTTCAAAGACTTATCATCAAGGAACGAGCATGGTCCTTCTCCGCCTTTTGGGACAGCGGTAGGTCAGGGGAAGGTGACTTCTCCTTCACCTTCAGCTGGTTGGTGGTAATTGCATTGGTAGAGCCAAGGGAACCCAAGGCCTCTGAGTAACAGGGTCTGAGTGGCTCAACTGGGAGACCCTTATGATACCTCACAAGGGCCTGGTTCTGGAGTGATGATTCCAGGGACAACTCGAGATCATCCCCCAAAGTATACTATCAGGAGTGTATGTATATGTGTGTGTGTGTTCTTGATGGGGGAAGTGTGGTGTGGGAAAGGGATTATCGAATATTACCATGTGTGTTTGGGGTTGCTAAAGGAGTCACATATACCCACGTGATTTTCTATTTTAGGTGTCTGAAGTCTACTACTAATAATGCTTTTGCTTTTGGAAAAGGGACTAAACGTCTGGGATGCAAAGACTCTTTGTTGTATGCTCTTTTGGACATTTGAATTTTTAAAAACTATATGCATGTATTACCTGTTACAAAAACATCTTTCACATAGCCAACAAAAGCAGTGCCGTGTGATAGATCCCTTGGGACTGTGTATCTTGTACTGATGCCTGAGCTTGCTAGATTCATTTGCCTTCCCCTTGGGGCTGGTAAATAGTTGTTTTCAAGACAAAATTTCCTTCATTAATAATCAGTGGAGAGTTCCAGTGTGGGAAAATCATGCCTCTGTTCCTTCAGCCTCTTGTCTGATGGCTGTGAAACATTTAGCAGTCTTGACATGTCAGTGTCCTGGAGTTGCAGAGGGAGTATTCAGCAAGAGCCTGCCAGAGGCCAAAGGCAGCGGACCAGGGACCTCGATGAGGAAAGCAGAGTGGCTGGAGCTGCTGATTTGGGAGTCTGTGTGAGACCTGAAGGCTCTGAACTGACTTGCCAGAAATCACTCTTTATTTTCAGCTGCGTTATGGGGGGGCGAGAGCATGAGTGGGAAGAATTTACTTCTCTGATTCTTCAGACTAGTGTGGGTGTCCTTTTCTCTCAGGGGATCATGTTCTAAGGGTACCCGGGATTTGTTTTAATCCAGTATGGTAAGACGCACAGACTCAGGAATGACTGTCATGAAGGGAGCGGGTTGTTAAACTCACAGGTCCCTAGAAACAGGAGGCACAGCATGCGTGAGGTCAGGCAAGAAGCAGAGGTAGGAAGTGTGGGCAAGAATCCTTATGGTGGTTTCCATGGATGGAACAGGCAAGGCAGAGTAAACATGTTTAGGACCAACTAGTCTGAATAATTTCTATGGGCTCTGGGGTATTGGGGCTGTCCCTTGTTGGCTGGTACCTGGCCCCGGAGTGATTAGAGCAGCTGGAGAGTGGCCCAGAGTGTGAGAGCTCCTAAAGGAGGTGGTTGGGATATGGGCTCTGGATTGGTTGGTTTACATTTGAAAGGCTTGTTTGTGGGCGAGTTGTTTCCTATCTTTCAAAATTGGCTAACCCAGGGAGGGACAGTCTCTTCAGAGTCAGGAAGGCCCAAGATGCCAAAGCATTAGAATAAAGAAAATAAAAAGACATGGTATTAGTACACAGCAGAATAGCCAAGTATTGTTGCACAGGTTGTATATAGCACAAGATATCTGGCCAAGGTGGCAGGTGGGGCTGAAATTCAAATGAGCCCTGTTCACTAGTCGTGCTCGCAGGACTGCCTCCAGTTGAAGGGGCTGGCATACAAAGGCACCACATGGGCTGGCAGAGGCCCATTTTGACACTTGTCTCTAGTTGCTGTTCTGTGTCTTTTGCAGTTCTTTGATCAGTCTCTGTTTTTCTGCCTGGACCATCAGTTCCAAAGATACAAGACACTCTTAATCTGTTTCCCACTAGACTGAGAGCCCCAAGAGAGCAGGGATCAGTCTTTTTATTCACCATTGTGTCCTCAGTGCTCAGCACAAGCTAACACGTGTTGGAGCAGGTAAGTGTTCATGTGATGAATGAATGAATAGTACTCAGGACTTCTGACTCCAGGATTGTAGGTTACCTGCGCTCTGAACTCTTCTCTTGGCATGAATCTGTTCATCTGCCGTAGAATATATTAGGGTGAGTAGCATCCTTTTTGCTGGCTCCTATCCCTGCCTCTTTTGGGACCAAAAAGACAGCCAAGAAGGGGAGGCTTTGATTCTGTCTGGAGATTCTTGGTTAGCTCCTCCCTGTTCTAAATCCTCCAGGAGTTTGTGCCTTCTTGGCCACCAGTGAAAAGTCGGTGGCTGGGTGTAGGGCTCAGAGGGCCATGGCCATCTGACCCCGCAGGCTGTAGCTGGAGCCCCGGCTCCCACCGCAGAAAGTGGAACCCTGCAGGAAGCCCCAGCAGTTGCCAAGCATGGCTGCAGGGTGGTTGCTGGAGAGAACCTGGGTCCCTGGCTTGCTTTGACAAAAAGAGAAAACAAGAACCTGCTTTGAAAAGAAGCCTTGGGTGAGGAGAGTGGGGGGGGATCATGGGGGAGGAGCAGCCGGTGCTGGCTGGCTCAGTTGGTGGAACATGCAAGTCTTGATCTCAGGGCTGTGAGTTTGAGACCCACGTTGGGTGTAAAGATTACTTAAAAAAATAAAATCTTAGGGCACCTGGTGGCTCATTCTGTTAAGTTTCTGCCTTTGGCTCTGGTCATGATCCTGGAGTCCCAAGACTGAGTTCCTCATTGGGCTCCCTGCTCAGTGGGGAGTCTGCTTCTCCCTTTAACCCTCCCCCGTCTTGTGTTCTCTCTCTCTCTTTCATTCTCTTTCTCTCAAATAAATAAAATCTTAAAAAAATAAAATAAAATAAAATCTTAGAAAAAGCGAGGGAAAAAAAAGGCGGCTTTGGGCTTTTGCTCTGTGTTGGCAAGTGCGCACACCCTTCACCAGTGGTGGCAGGAGGGGTCTGGAGGCCTGCAGAAGAGGCGTCTGTGCAGCTGGGTCTCGGGGCTGTGTTGCCGAGAACCGAACAGAACGTGTATTTTCTCATCTCTCTCCAGGTTTCCATTCTATTATGAACTAAAAATAGCCTTTGTAGCCTGGCTGCTGTCTCCCTACACAAAAGGCTCCAGCCTCCTATACAGGAAGTTTGTACATCCCACGCTGTCTTCAAAAGAAAAGGTAATTTATGCTGCTCAGGCTTTCACTCCTTCCGGCAAGTAAAAAATTTAAAAAGCGATCAGTAAAAAGGACAAAGTGTTTTACTGTAGGAGACCCTCGATTGTCTCTTATTTCCCTCCAACAATTTGTTCCTTCTAATCTTCTTTTTTTAATGTATTTTTCTGACATGTTTAGAAATCGTGGTGAGATCCTCAAAAAGATATTATGTATCATTACTGATTGAAAAGCATTTCCATAAATTGAAACAAAAAACAACAAAAGATTCACTCATAATTCAACTCCCCAAGCTGAATTTCCTTCCTTTCATCATGCTCAGCTCCCATCCTTTTGTAGATATGATTTTTACATAGACTATTGAAAAATACTTTTAAAACGTACCATAGGAAAACGGAACCGTAATGAGATTAAATGACTTGAACTAGTGCCCAGATAGCTACGGACAGACACTGGAAGATAAGAAATTTCTTGTGCAGTGTTTGCTTTATTGTTCCATGATAAATATATGCCTACCAATGGAATTCCTGCTATTTTGGTAATTATCAGTTGGTAGGGACTAGTGAGAGCAGTCATAATAATTTGTTTCATGCTATTTACCTTTTGTGTTTATTTTGCTTTGCGTTGCTGCACAAACATCTTTTCAGTGAAAATATAGATTTGTCTAATGCCAGAGATGGGAAAAATAAGACAGGGAAAAATTGCAGGAAAGGGTCAGCAATAACTAAGAATTCAAGTAAGAATTACAACTTATATCTCTTGAAGAGAAATGTAATTATAAGCTACTTATAATGGCACTGTCCATAAAATGATTTTTTGTTTAACATCTCCACTGAACTTAATTTGCAAGATTTGCTTTCACTGGATTGCTCTACTGTTTTTTTTTTTTAAGATTTCATACAATAATAAATGCATTACCTTTGTCTTACTAAATTGCTTTGATAACTTTGTTTTTTATGCATACCAGTCTTTTTTTTTTAAATTTTAAGTATACCAAAAAAACCCCAAATACCGAAAGACAACAGAAATCCTTAATATAGATACAACATTTAAATTCCGAGATATTAAACATGTTTGCACATAACCGATTTGTACTTGATCCTCATAAAGATTCATGAACCCCTCAGTACCTCAAGATTAATTTCTTCTTTTGACTTATTGTCTTAGAATAAATTGCCAAGAGCGGGATTACTGAGTCCAATATTGTATAATTCATTAATTCTATTACATGATCTTCTAAACTGATTGAGATATTATTCTTAACATAAAATAGGAGCCCTGTAGGTGGCTTTATATATAAATTTCTATTGTTTCTGAAAGTTGAGTACTTTGGCCTTCTGGGGGGAGAGTTTAGGGGAACATAGTAATTGGATGAGCAGACTACTATAGACATTTCTGAGAATGCTTTTAGGAACCAGGATGTAGCACTGCCTGTCTCGGAAGGGTGGATTTTGGGGAATGCGAGCTCTCTCATGACCTGGTTGACAAATCCTTACTCTTGACACTTCCCTTTCCCCAAATGCTGGGCTTATCCTGAAGCCACCAATGTCATTTCCAGTAAAGTGAAGGTGACTGACTTACGAGCTGCCAAGAATCCCTACCAGAGTCAGTCAGGGGTCACAATGAAAACTTAGTGTGGGGACTTCCTGGGGAAGTCTTAAACAAGGAAGGCACAGGGGTTGACTGTCCCACTTGATACCTCAAAGCAAAGGAAATGCACTGATGTGTGAACTTCAAATGAGACCAAGGCCAAGTGTCTTTGTATTACTGAACTCTGAAATGAGCTACTGTGAGGTACAAAACAGCCGTTCTTTAAACAGTGACAACAAAACAACCCAGCCCAAACAAACGAAAAGAATAAGCCAGACTCGATGCAAATTTGAAGTAAACCACTGTTTTGGTCCCTGAAGGAAAGAGACTTCAATCCTCTTTCCAACCTCTCCCCTGACCCTAGGGATATTGTTGGATGACTTCTCATTTCTGCTTTTATTTCATTATCCATAAAATGATCTCCCTTATCAACAAAAATAGCACTTACCTCTTTTTATGTCATCTTTCCCCTTGATACCTACATGGGAGAGATTTGGATATAGTATGAAATAGCTACAGAATAGTGGGATTTCAGAGCTGCAAGGGCCTGACCCCCTTGAGATAGGAAGATGACAGTGGTCCTCACTTACTGAACCAGCCACTGTGTTAGAGCTTTACTAAAATGGTCTCATGTAATCCTTGTTGTGCTCCATGAGTTTGATACTGTCACTGTCCTCATTTTTCAGATGCTAAACACTTGCCAAGCCCTTATAGCCAGTTAGTGGCAGGTCTGAGGTTAGATGCTGGATTCTTGGCATTCTCTCCTTCAGTTCTTCTGTTCCTTCAGTGTCTTAGAGAGTAGCTGTGTGTAGAATGCAGGACCATCCACATCCAGGACCCCTGGAGCCTTCCTGGAAGGTTAGAGGACTTTAGGAACAATCCTAGGCTATTGCTCAAAGTAAACCTTCCTAGATCAGGAAGTCACTGGTTTTTTTGTTTTGTTTTGTTTTTTGTTTTTTGTTTTTTTTTTGTTGAAATTCCTCTTTCACTTCCCTGTATCTCTTCAGTTTCCCCTCCTCCTCCTGTCTACTCTTCCTCCAAACACGCATCCCAAAGTGCCTATGACTTTTCAGTCTCAACAAGAATCCGTGATTGGGCACACTGCCAAGCTCAGTGCTCAGAAGGGAGAAAGAACAGAGATTTATTTGAACCTTCCAACTCAGTGTGCTTCTGCTTTTCCTTCAACAGGAAATTGACGATTGCCTGGTCCAAGCAAAAGACCGAAGTTACGATGCCCTTGTGCACTTTGGGAAGCGGGGCTTGAATGTGGCGGCCACAGCGGCAGTGATGGCTGCTTCCAAGGTACTGTGTGGTGGGCCAGGATGGGGGGCCGTTGCTGAGCATCACAACCTGTGAGCGTCTTCAGCCTGCCCACCCACACTGTTCATCACCACGTAACTTGCACAGGACAGGCTCAGGACCAGGACCAATCAGTGGTTCCTCATCTTTTGGGGTTCCCTTTGAAAATCTGATAGAAGAAATTGGTGCATCTTACCCCCAGAAAATTGTGCCCATGCACACACACATGCACACAGACACACACAAACACGCTCACACACAAACGATGTGTGCAGTATTCAGAAATATTGCAGAGTATTAATTAATAATTAATAATTAATAATACTGCAGAGTAATTAATTAATAAGCTCCAGAAACTCATGGTGGGTCCCAGATTAAAACCTCTGAATTACTTGGAGCTTCAGCCTGAGGGAAAGAGGAAACAAAAAGGGAGGAGTGAGCTCTTCTCTACAGTTTCCCGGGGTGCACTGGGAGAGACCCCTAAATCAAAATATGGCCAGTGTTGGGAGACTACCAGCATGAGTGGGTGGCTCTATGCACACATGGCACAGTAGACCCCAGGGAGGAGCCCAGGGTCCCACAGGAGGTGAGTGGTTCAGACATGGAGGGGGAAGATGTGTGTAGCAGTGGCAACTAGAGCTGGAGGAGGTTTGAAGTAAAGACTGGTCGCGTGGGACGCTGGGATGGAGACCTCACTTACTTCCCTTTCCATCCAGCCCCGTTCATGTCCTCTTATGGTCCCCATTCATGTCCTCTTATGGTCCTTTCTAGCTTCATCTGTCTCACATCACGTTCTCCTTGTCCTTGCGTCCGTTTCTCATGTGCTCAACCCTGAAAAATTAAATTGGTAGGCATTTCCCTTGGAGTAAATCCAGAAGATTGCCTTGTGTTTCCTGGTGACAGTCTTTATTCCCAGTCCAAATGTGGAGGAGGGGTCTGCCTTCAGCTGAGGTGGAAGAGAGGCAGATATACTAGTATTTGGGAAGACCCACTGGCTGGGAGGTGAGTTGTGTGAGCAAAGGGAAGCCCTATGTCGTAGGTGGTGACTGAGGGTTTTAGGCAAGGGGGAGCAGAGTTGTGAAAGGCTTTGGAGAAGGATATTTGATACCGACCTTGGTGGTCCATGGGCCCTGAGTGGATGGTCACATGGAGTGTATCGACAGCCCGCTGGATCAGGGGACCGAGCCTGGTTTTCTGTGCCCTAAACCAAGAGGCACATTAGAAGCATTTCTGGAAAAAAGACTTACCTCTTGGGGTTGAGTGTTTGTTTGAAAAGTACCATCCACTTGAAGCCAAGGCATTCTGCAGACAAAGTCTGTGAGAGGGAGAGAAGGACAACCCAAAGGGAAGGATCCCTATTCAGAGAAGCACCAGCTCCTTCTATAACACAGAACCGTAGTGTGGTGTCCCCATACTCCAGTAGCTGCTGGTGAGGTGATGGATCCCAGTGAGTATCCTGGGAGGGGACATTCCGCTTTGGTGTGCCAAGGAGAGGTATCAGGATTTACAAGGAGCAGTGAAAGCTGAGATCCTTCTGTTTGAGATGTAACCCATTTCATGCTTTTATTTTCAAAGCTAAAAGATAGAACTCAGCATTGCTAAACTCTTAATTCATCGGGCCAACTTTGCAACATAAAGCTACAGAGAAACCTTCTCTTGGCTCCTCAGCCCCATCTCCTCTGCTTCTGAAGCCTGAAGGAAGATGGGTCACTGTTTCATGTCCAGTAAATGTGAGATATTCATCAGGGTGGCTCAGTGTGGGTCTCCTGGCCGTATAGCAGTGTGTGTGCAAATGTTACTCTGACCGTAATTCAGCAGGGCCGTCCTTTTCCAGGTCTGCCTCAGGCTGGAGCCTCTCTTGATGCCATCTTGGCCAACTATCCGCCAACCCCTCAGACCACTGTGAGCCCAAGCCTCCAGCCAGGCGTCTCACAACAGGGAAGCTCCAGACAGCCTGAAATTTGCCTCAGGAAATAACTGCTCATTAGTTCTTTCTGGTTGTGCTACAGTAGTGAGGGTTGCCCACTTCCTGCTGAATTTGGTTTCAAATGGGAAGGCTTTCTGCCTTTTGGGGGCTTTGCTTCTCCTCTCTAAATATAAATACCATGAAAGGGAAAGCACACCTTCTCTTCCAAAAATAATGCCCTCTATTTTTGAAACAGATGTGTACTTAAAAAAAAAAAAGAAGAAGAAGAAGAAGTAAAATCCAGTCTGGCTGAGGGGTAAATCAGTGGTTTCCACAGCAACAAAGGGTCACTCTAGGCAGGGGTCAAAGGATGATGACTCACCAGTGAGTCCAAATCTGGCTTTCATGTCCAAACCACCTGGGAAGCCTTGTTATCATTTTTTAATAGATTCTCAGATGTGCTGATTCAGAATCTCAGGCAGGAGGCCCAATCTCTATTTTTAACAAGTTCCCCAGATGATTTTTAAACAGGCAGCTCTGCCCAGGTCACTGCCTGAGGCCCTTTCCAGAGTCAGAAGCACACAGGTGATTAGGGTTCGAGCACTTTACTCAAACATTCCTGGGATGCAGAATTAGCTTCTTAGAAGTGCTAGCCCTGAGAATGAGAAAGTGAGGTGTGTGTGTGTGCGTGTGTGTTTCATTTCCTTACGACTTCATGCTAGTTCAGAAATATTATGGTGGGAAGACAAATCCCTCTCCTTCTTTGTAACGCTCCTAAGAGCCTAGCACAGTGCGCTGCTCCCAGCTGAGCCCTGAACAACCTTGGTGACCCCCTCCACCCCCAACCAGGGGAATAGTCAGAACAATTTTATGGGGAGAAAAAAAGACAGCCTGCCAAGTCTCCCACAACTAGGGTGACTGTATGGGTTACTGTCCAAACCAGGACACATCTGAGAGGGAAAGGGGTGCTGGGATAATTACAGCAGGAATAGGTATACATGAGGCCTGTTCCAAGCAAACCAGGACTTGGGGGTCACCCTACTCATGGTCCCCATTGACAACTCTTGGACCCTGCCTCTCTCCTAGAAAACACCCTCAATTCACAAATCAGTTCTCACTCTAAATACCTACTACATGTAACCAAATGGACACACAAGAGAGTGTGAGCTCTGTGAAAGACTGTCTCTTAATTCAGACAGATGAGGGTTCAGGTACTTAGATGAGGGCTCCCACCTCCCTGTCTTCTGCTCTCCTTTCCATCCTTCAAAGGCTCCCCAGAAAGGAAATACGGAACTTAAAAGATCTTTTATTTATGTTTCCCCCCCCTTTTTTTCATTGAAATGTGATCAGCATGTAAGATTATATTAGTTTCAGGTGTACAACATAATGTGGTCACACTTTGATTTAATAGTTTTTTTTTCTTGTAGGGTTGAGCCCTGAGCCCTGCCCCCCCCCCCAAAAAAAGTTTGCAGAGTTTTTGCATCATCAGGAAGAGTAAAGAAACTTTGTACACTATACTGTACCAGTGTAAGTTGTTATTAATGTTAACATTATTTTATCTTAGAACTGGAAAATAAAACAACAGAATTACACATGGGAGATTCCCCACCAGGCCCACAAACCCCCATCTCACTCCCAGTTCACTCCCAGTTTTCCCCAGGGTCTAATCCCTCTCTCTGGAAGTGTGGATGCATCTTTTCTTTCTGTGAAAACTGCTCTGTCTCCTTCCTGAGGACACCTTTCTCTGGGACCATCTGTCTGAATGTCCCTCTTCTCCAAGTTGGCTCTGTGCCTAGATGGGGGTTGTTTCCTAGCCAGTAATTCCACCCAGAGGGAAAAGTGACCTCCAGGGTTTTTTAAGACTAGAATTGGAAATCTCTCTCTCTCTTTAAAAATAATACTCTAGAATAAGTGAAACACACCCTCACATGGAAGAGAAACCATAGTGAGAAAAACCAATTGAACAAAAGTTGGAAAACACTGAGGTGTCCAAGGCTACCCTATGGCTTTTGAACTTGGAAGCTCATCTAGGTTTCTTCTACCTGCCCGGTTCTTAGACCTGGTAAACCAGCCTTGCTTGTATTTGTCTCATAACCTGAAAAATAATGTTGTTTTCCTCCCCCTAGAGATTCTATCCCTAAACCAGTTCCACTGGTACCCATACCATTGGTAAAGTCACTTGGTAACACACCTGCTCCAGGTGGTGCTGAGAGTCTGTGAATTCGGGATTTTTCTGCCCCAGATTGTATGCGTGCTTAGTTCTCCCTAGAATCTAATATTTCCTATTTAAATTGTTAACTTCTGGAGATGAGAGGCTCCAGATTATTTTCCTTTGTTTCTTGCTTAGGGAAACGACAACAACAGAATAAAGAGCCCAACGGTGCCTACTTGTTTAGAATTCTGCACGTGTAGCTACTTACCAAACCTTGTTGAATGATCTCAAGAGTAAACTTTTTTGATTCTCTAGTCCTGCTCTTTCCGTGATGCTCTTTCCATGTGAATTAATTAGAAGTAAGTACATTTAGAATACAGTTCCTCAGTCATACTAAGTCACATTCCCAGTCCTCAGCAGCCATGGTAGCAGATGGCTGGCATGGACACAGAATGTTTCCAACATCACAGAACGTTCTCCTGGGCAGCCCTGCCTCAAGCCCTCTCTGAAGCCTTTTGGGTTCTCCTTTGCCTTATTTTCACCCTTCCACCTGCAGGGCCCTGACTTTGACAGGCCCCCTCCCTATCCACTCAGCCGATATGAGGTTCAGCGGCAAAATAAGGAGAAGGAAACTTAGCTTACAACGTCACCCTCATTTCTCCGGTGTCTTCCCTGGTCCAGCCCCACTTTCACACTATGACTCTGTTTCCTCAATTTTCCAGCCAGAACTCACTTTGCCTGCAGTTAGGGTCATGGTCAACAGCCACCAAGATAGAGCCAGGCCTTGGTTACAGCCCTAGCATCTGAACAGCTAGGCACAAGACACAGAGCGACAAATTGTAGCGTTTTCCCACTCATTTTTTAAGTTCCCGCTCAATTTTGCCTTGAAAATAAAACTCTACGGAACAGTTCATCATAGTTGTTGGGTTTTTTTTTTAAGTCCTCTCTCAATTATCCTTATCTTCTATCCATCGCTGATTTTTCTAAACCTCTTTCTTGGAAAAAATACTGCTTTCAATCCACCAAGAAACTTTATTTTTGGAACCAGAAGCTCATTCCCGGAAGCTCATAAGACTAGTGACAAGAGACATCTGCATGAGTTCCCAGCCCTTCCTCTTCAGCAGACCGATGGCTCTGCATCTTCGGTTGGTTGTCCTCTCCCTGGCCAACTACCAGGTGCAGTGAGGTGACAGGCAGCAGTTTTGGTGGAAACACCAGAGAAGAGGAATTCAAGAAGATGGGCTGTTGCACGACGAAGGCCAAGACGGTAGACCCGCTCTGGCAGGAAGTCTTGAGTGGTTCTGCTCTGACAAGTTGCGGAAAGCTCAGCTGGGATGTGGGTCCATTTGTTTGGGAGACCTAGAGGGCAGGCAATACTTCCAAACTTTTTCAGCGAGTTGTCCATAACAGTTTAGATAAACTTGGTGTTTAACACCAGTTGCCGTGGTGAAATCTAAATATTAATTTTATGTCACACTGTCCTTGGCTAAAACAGAAGGAAGAAGACTAACTTGATGTAATCCTAGCACAATGGCTGAGGAAGGGCTGGGAACTCATGCAGATTTCTCTTGCCGCCTCTCTGTTCCAAGTTTCCCTGTGGAGGCTATATGCTGCCAGATGTCTAAGTGGGAAGGAAAAGTCTGCCCGCTTACCTGGTCTCCGAGAGGAGGTCTGAGAAAGCATTTTCGAGATCACCTGTGAGCAGGAAGGAGCCGCTTCTTAGCTGTGGTGATGTGGCACCTTCTTGGTTTCCTCCTCCTCCCTGACTCTATTCTCCTGCTCACTCTGTCCCTCCTCCCGTAGCCGCCCACCCCAACAGTGCTGCGTGGGATTTCTCCAGAACCCCACCTCATTCTCCTCTCCCTCCCAGGATCATCTCATTCTTTCCCTCACCTTCAGCTGTCCCCTGATGCACCGGTTCTCAGATAGACTTCTCTGCCAGGGGCTCAAGGACAGTGTTTCTGATTCTCTGCTGAACTTCTCCTCCCCTTGGCTCCTTGATACCTTTAGTCAGCATTTCATTAACCCTGAATCCACCCTCCTCTTGTGTCCCATCTCTCTGATGACAATGAAATCACCATCCACCCTCTCAGGCCTTCAGGCTCCAGATCTCAGTCATCTTTGGTGCTCCTCCGCCTTCCCAATTACTCTTCAAGTCCTGCCCATTTGGCATCCCTTCCCTTCCTCCAGACCTTCTTCCCCACTCTCTTCCTCAGGGCTTGGACTATTGCAGTAGCCTTGCAGGTAGTTCCTACTCCTCTCCCTTCCTCTTTGAGCCCTGATGCCAGCTCTTCCGCCTCCTCTGGTCTCTCCTTACCTTTCTGGCTCCTCTTGCGCTATACTCGCAGCACCATCTTCTGTCTTATTCCAAAAATAACAACTCTGTGTGCTATTTCTAGACTTTTCTCTTTCCTGCTTCTCCTCCCCTGGGCCTTCATCTGTCCCTATGGCCACCTGTCTGAAATCCTGTCCATCTTTTAAGGTCAAAAGCCACCTTCTCCTTGGAAACCTCTTCTGATTCCAGGTGGAACTGTTCTCTTGTGTCTTGGTCACCATATGGCACTCTATTGTGATCATTATAATTCATGTCTTATCTAGTAGGTGCTCAGTCAGTGTTAAAGGAATGAAGGACTGTTGAACATATTTTTAGCTGTTTCAGCTAATAGAGCAAAGCTTCACATCACGGGTGGGCCATGAGGTAAGCAGAACCAGATTAAAAACCCCAGCTCCCACACTTTCGGCTTCACCTCTGTACATCTCAGTTTCTTCATCTGCAAAATGGGCATGACCATGGTACCTGCCACAAGACACTTATGGGACAGTGTACCTAGAGAATTTGCAGAATGCAGAGCTCATACTACATGCTTCATGAAGGTTGCATATTACTCACTTCTCCTGTATGTTGGTTTCATCTCGAGGTTGATCGTTATTCTGCTGAGCAGTATAAAAGAAACGTCAGATGCTGGCATTGGGAAGCTATTTACAATTTAGACTCTTCTGGAGAGGAAGCTGAGTTTCCCTCTCATGTGGATCTAGACTCTCCCCATCTTTTCTCTGTGGTGTGGTAGTGAACAGAGTATCTGGTGCTACCTGGGCTCTTGTCCCAGTTGACCTTGCCTGTGCTGAGTCTCCCCGGGGCAAGCCCTCCAGCCGTCATGTTTAGGTCCCTCATTGTTCTCTGCCTGGCTTTCCATACCATTGTTTCCTCCTTTTCGTGTCTGGGGGAGTAGGTCCCTGGGGTCAGCTTACAATGGTGAGCACCTGCCATCCCCCAAGAGAGAAGGAGTGTCAAACCTGTGGGTTGCTAGAGCAGGCAGGGGACTTAGATGCCATCTTTGGCTCCCCCGCTTATTTCACAGGACTAGACACTGAGGCCTGGGTGTTGAGTGGCTCACCCAGGGTCACACAGCTGGGATGCGCCAAGCTGGGTACAGAGTGAGACTGTCTAGTTCCCAGTCCATAGTTCCCTGCATCACTGTAAGCACCCCAGGCCCCTCCCCAAACCCCCTCCCCCCCCCCCCCCCGCACACACATGCTGGGCTGCCAGTTCCTGACCATTAGTGCTTGGGGTACGTCACCAGTCCCCGAGAACCCATGGCTGAGTCCCCGAGAGAAGACCATCTCCCACTGAGAATTTTAGAGTCATTCAGAGCCCTGGATATTTCTCGGGTTGTCTGCCAGCAACTTTGGACCACTTTATATCAGACATCCCTCGGAATGAAGAAGGTGCGTTTATCTGCCAAAGGCGGCCAGCAAATGGCACTAAGGCAGGCTCCCTCTTTGCCCTGAGGCAAGGCTGGGGCGACACTCAAATGCGGGATATGGTGCCGACTAGGCTGAAGGAATTTGGATCACAGATACATGTTACTATAAGATCTAGTTTCTTTAAAGCTTCATCGCTTATGATACCGTGAGCATATTTGCAAATGTAACTGTAGCTCTACTTCTCACTAGTGGTGGAACACATGGGTCTTTGGGGATGATGTCTCCCCGCCTTGCTCTGACCCTAGTCCTTTCTCCCCCTTATTGTCCTTTGGCAACATCCCTCCCCCATCCCCTCCACTCCCAGGAAGGCAGGTCTGCTACCACATCAGCCTCCCCTCAGAGCCTCTGGCTCTCCAAGGAGGAAGCAGACTCCGCCCTGGCTTCACTCAAGTTTGAGCTCTTACACGAGTCTGAGACTTGAGACCGCTACAGGTGTCAGCCAGCTGCCCTCTCTCCCTCCTCTGAAAGTTGGCCCCACACTGTGCCATCTTTGTCATTTGCTGCCTGTGTGCATTTGTGCCTAGAGGCCCCGGGCTAGACTGTGAGCTCCTTGGGAGTAGGAATCCCATATCGTGTTTCATATTCACCTTTGTTCCTCTGTGGGGGCTTCACACGGAGCTTTGGAAACACTCCCTCTGCATCTGCTGCGAATGGAGGAAGGAAGAAAGTTGAGTGAGTGAGCGAGTGTCCTAGGTGAAGACAGCATGGCGCCCTTCAACCCTGTTTTGTAGGCTTGGTGCCCATGGCTTTTTTTCTTTTCCCCTTTGTCAGGTGGCTCGACTCTTTCATTTGGTCTCCTCTATGGACCTCAGAGAAGGGCAGGTAACCCTGTTGAGAGGTGTGACTAACTCCAAACAGATCCAGTCGGGTGGAGAGGCCAGCAGCCCCCTCCACCCACCAGCCCATGGTCTGGATCCAAGCCAGGTGTTTCTTCTCCTGACACCTGTGTGTGTATGTGTGTATTAATCCCAGAGCCAGTCCCTCTTCATTGTCCTTCCAGAGCTTCTTTTTTGTGTTAATTTGGTAGCATATAACATGTGATTAACTTACTTGGGTTTTTTTTTTTCTTTGTTTAATGCCTGGAGAATGTCGAATTTGATAATTGATGCTATTGTGGGAGAAATCCTGTCTCTTTCTTTCTTTCTCCTTTGACTGTTAATCTAATGTTATGTCACAGTCAAGGCCCCCCATCTCCAACCAGCATGTCAAAAAGGAGCCTGCTTGGCATTGATGTGAAGCATGTGTAGCTAGAAGGGTTAACTCTGTCAGCGAAGTGGGTAGCTCTTTAGAAGGAAGCACTAACTCGTTCTGAATTACCAGTGGGAAATGTGGTTATGCTGGTGGCTTTCTTATCAATTGCCTGGCTCACTAAAACCTGTTGTCTTTATTCTCTTTGTCATTAGTTACAAGCATTCGATATCTGGGAAGGCTCTGCTGGAGCCTTCCCCTGTGACTTGGTGTGTCCCTCTGGAAAAGAGGACCTCATCAAGGGCTTGCAGCCAAGCTTAGCTGCTTACTGAGCCTGGGCTCTGTGGGCCCTAATGGCAGGCATCCTGTTAGTGGTAAATTGTTTTACTTGGAATGCCAGATTATTAAAGGTCTGGGTTTTCCAGGAACACCACCCCCCTACCTCCAACTAAGAAAAACATCAAAACGGGCACTTTGCTGGCACGGTCAGTGGAACGCGCAACTCTTGATCTCAGAGGCATGAGTTTGAGCCTCACGTTAGGGGTAGAGTTTACTTTAAAAAAAATTTTTTTTTAAAACATCAAAACATACAGAATTTGATGTGTGTTAGCAAAGTGGCTTTCTCATTCCTTACCAGTTGAAGGAGAAAGTAAAGATCTCAAATTAATAGAAAGTTCAGTGACACAGTTTACCTCTTCAAGTCCAATTTCCTAAAGAGTTTCAGACACACACACACACACACACACACACACAAAAGATTAAAGAATCAGGAATGGATTACCCTCACTTGTCCCCAGGCACATCTGTAGGATTTCTGAGGGTTCTAGAACCCCCAGTCCGTGCTGTGTTGACGTGCCCAGAAAACAGCAAGGTGGGTCTGTGAAAACAAACAACAGGTAAAGAAAGAACAATAACAAAGCTGGATAGACTTGCTTTGACACCATAGTGAATGAAGAGGTCAGGAGGGCAACAGATTATAAATCAGATTTGTTCTCGTAGAAGGCTGAGTATGTCTCCCTTCCCAGTCCCATGATGGGGGGCTGTGGAGAGGGTCTTCCAGAGACGGGTTGGTAAGGATACTACTGTCATGTCATATGATAGCCCCAGGACAGGCTCAGATGTACTCAGGGTGAAAGACCCGCGGATCCCCTTACCCAAGAATCCAACACTGCCACTGGATGCAAACAGCAAGAGGTTTATTGGGGCGCAGGTACCGGCGGGTGGTCGGCAGCTCCAGCTAACCGAGCACACCGACCGAGGGGAAAGCGGGGTTTATATAGACAGGTACAAACAAGTTTTGGGGGGGACGGCGCTGATTGATTGATAGTTTGAACAGGCATACTTGGCGTCAGTGGATTGGGTCAGGGGACCCGCGCGAAAGCAGACAAAGCAATCTTACAGAAGCAGAACTGGCCGGTTAGCCCATGCATGCGGAAAAAAAAAACACTACCAGGATATTGAAGGCCTGGTTACTTATCAAGTAAAGACAATTGGGAGTCTCCTGGTGGAATGTCACACTCCTGCCATCAAGCATCCTTGTTAATGAGATTTAAGTTTAGAAGAAATTTAACTTTATTTACTTTTCCTTCTACCTCTGCCTCCTTCGGTGTTTTATGGAGGGGAGGGTGACATTAGGGCTTGAGGAACTGAGTTCTGTGTCCCTGGAAATTGGGCTATTGATAAGGTAACTTCTTTGTTGTAAATCTCAAGGACATTTGCAAACCAAGGGAGACTCCCGCCCTGCAGGACTGCGATCTCAGCAAGTTAACTATTTATCATTTTATGGCAGTCAGGGGTGCCTGTGGAATGTCACACATATTACCAAGGGGAGTGGGTGGAGAGGGGGTGCAAGGCGCCAGCTTTTGCTTTGTCCTCAGCCGTCCTCCTGCTCCCTCATCATTCCCCCCTGAACAATTTTGACCCTTAAATCTTTAAGGTGGTTGAAGGTGGAAGGTCTCATCTTCTATAACTTCTTCGTGCTGAATAGGGGCATAGAGCTGTCCCTACCTACTGGGGTCAACATTGATCAGTGGAGGAATGTATAGGGGAGTTACGAAAGGTGGAGGCAGCTGAATCCAGCGCTGACAGTGAAGAGGCGTCCTCGCGTGCGATAAGGGCACCAAGTAGAGAAACATGGAACAAAGCAACATATTAAGGTTAATAAGGCGATAAGAATGAGAAGCCCGAGAAGGAGATTTGGCCATAGTCCTCCTTCAAACCAGGAACTTAACCATTCACTGAGAGAGAGAGAAGGATCTTGTAGGGCCTTAATATGGGCATTCATATCCTTTATTAGTCCTGTGATAGTCTGGGATTTACACACAACATTCTGTCTTGATAATTGCACATGTGCCACCCTGGGCTGCTGTCAGGACATCTAAAGCCATCCTATTTATCT